>NC_142082.1:12500-1257299 GCF_054644295.1 Miniopterus natalensis | reverse complement strand
CTCCGTAATAAAGCAATTACGAGTTTGTCACTTTGCTACCTTAACCGTGACACTTCAAAACTCAATAAAATCCAGCTCTTCAAGATTTTCTTTAATTTTAATTAAAAGACATCCCAGGAGGACAGCACACATGCCGGAAAGTGTGAAGCTCTGTTCCCTTTGCTACACCCGGGGCCGTGCTCTGTCTCCCTCTCGGCCAAGCCCAGGGCCCTTCTGAGGACCCCGCCCTGCGCGCACTGTGTGGTCTTTAAAGTGAAGAGTTTGATGAGACCGAGGAAGGGCCTAGAAAGACTTGAAAACAGAAAAATACATTGGCGACATTTTCTAGCTGAAGTTTTTACCATTTCCTTCTGTAATCGTGAGGAAAACAAAATCCAGAAAAGTTAAAGTTCAGTCCTATGTGGGATACAAAGCAAACAAAACAGGGAGGCCAACCCACAGTCGGACGCCAGCAGGGCTGTTACCCCGGGGGGGTTGGAGGAATAAGGGGGTGCAGGGCTGTTACCCCGGGGGGGTTGGAGGAATAAGGGGGTGCAGGGGTCCAACCAACGGGCTTGGGGCGGACGGGACGCCGGGCGTGAGCAGAGTGCAACGTGCAGATGCTGCGTCGGGGTCGTGCCCCGGACACCTGCACGTTACCCGCCAGCGTCGCCCCGATGAAATGAAAACACGAGAAGCAGCCCTGGCTGTGCCGCTCGTTTGGGTGGAACGCAGCGAGCCCCACGGTGGACGTGGCGCTGCGGTCAGGGCGGCCGGGCCGCGGCAGTGCAGGGAAGAGACGGTGGACACAGGGACCCCCACGCCCCGTCTCACGGGCGAGCGCAGGACGCGGGCCTCACGGGCAAATGCTAAAACCAACCAACCAACTGGGCTGCTGACGCATCATAAAAGCAGCGACGTCAAAAACACGCAGGGCGGGTTAAGGGCGTCCCCCAAAAAGAAAGACACGAACTGAAGGGATGTTTTCCAGAGAAATAAAAGCGCTCTCTGTGTAAACGCGTGTGGCGCATCGAGCGGGCTGTGCGGTAAGGTCTGACCGCGGTTCATCTTAATGGTTGTCAAATGGTCGCCGGCCATTCGCCTGCGAAGGAGACGAGCAGAGCGCAGCCGAAGGCCGGGCGGCCCCTGTCGTAGTTTATCATCTGTTCTATGAAAACCTCGCTTCGCAATAAAATCTACCCGTTATTCTAAATGTCATTTTTTTTAAATGTGATTAGAAAAGGGAACGTAAGACCAAGTTCCATGCGTTCAGCACCTGTTTTCTTCCATGTGATTTATTGTCTGAGGTCTTATGTCAGGTCTGGGTCCGTGTGACCGTGTCTGTAGGAGGGACACACAGCCTGGCCTCGTCCGTGTGACCGTGTCTGTAGGAGGGACGCGAGCCTGGTCTCGCCCTGTCCCTGCGGCTCTCCCGCTTCCCGGCACCTTGTTGAGGAGGCTCCCTTTCCTCCACGGTGTGCTTCTTGCTCCTTTGTCGAAATCATTTGCCCCCGGGCACGTGGGTTTATTTCTGGGCCCCAGCTCTGTCCCATTGGCCCGCAGGCCCGGTCCTGCCAGTACCGGGCTGTTTCAGTTACTGTCACGTGGGGCGTGATCTGCGCCAGGGGACGGGACGCCTCTGGCTCTGCTCCTCTTCCTCAGGGCTGCTTTGGCTAGTTGGGGTCTTTCGCGGTTCCCTGCAAATCTGATTTTTGCTCGATTTCTTTAGAAAGGAAAAAGGCCCTCAGGGTTTTGAGGGATCGCTTTCCGTCTACCCGTCACTTTGGGTGACACGGGCGTTTTAACCATGTTGGTTCCTCCGATCCGTTCCGTTGGCTCCTCGTCTCCCCGAACCTCGCTGCGCGGCCTCCGCGTGCGGGTCCTTCACGTTCCGCGCTGAGTTCATTCTTCGGTAGTTTGTTGTTTTTGGTGCAGCTGCAGCAGGATCGGTTCCCCGTTTCCCCCTCTGCAGCTTCGTTGTTCGCATGCAGGACGGCAGCGACGTCCCTACATTGATTTTCTCTCCTGCGACTTTCCTGTATTTGGTTGTTGTTTGTAATCGTCTTTTGGCGGCGTCTTCCGGGGTCCCTGTGTCAGGAGCCGTGTCATCTGCAGAGACGTGGGCGCTTTCCTTCCCTCGGCCGGGCGGGTGCCTCTGTTTCCCTGTCGCTCGGCCGGGCCCGGCGCCGCGTGGGAGGGCGGGCGTCCGTCTGTTCCTGGTCTAGAGGAAAAGCCTGGTTTCCCGCCTTGAGCATGAGGTCAGCTGAGGGTTTATCCCCGGTGGCCTTTCTTATGCTGAGGTAGCCGCAGAATATTTACTGCAGTTGACCATTACATTGAACTTTGAATGTCACAGCAGCCACGAAACGAAGAAAACCTGGCCACGTAATTCTTACTACCTGGCAGCTGAGACCATCAGCTAATCAAGGAAGGGTGGGTTGTTTTCCTATGATCCCTGTGACCTGGGGGTGACGGTGAGTGATGACCATGCTAGAGGTGGGGGTTGGTGGGGTGCAGGTGAACACACCCCACCTCCGGGCGGGCCTGAGCTGCAGTCACTGTCCCCGCAGGTCCCCTCCGCTGGCCTGGGACAGTTGTCTCTCGCTCACGGGGGTGGGTGGCCCCACCCGGGCAGAGAGGGGGTGATGGGTGTCACGGAGACACCCTGGTAACTGTGAGGAGGGGACGGGGGCTGGAGTGGCCACAGTTTCCCTAGGGTGCCAGCGTCTCAAAGGAAGAAGCTGTGACTGTCCCAGGACACGGTCATCAGAACAGGGAGGCACAGTCCTCTCTGGAGCACTGTCCCCCCAAGGAGGAGACCACCGCAGGACACCACCGTCACAGGACTAGCCGCCAGTTTCCCCCGAACACCGTCACCCCCAGGCCAGCAGCCACATTCCCCGAGGTGCCAACATCACGAGGGGAAAAGCCCAATTTCCCCGACACCCCTCGTCACCAGGGAAGCAGCCCCTGCGGGCAACTCCCCACCTGTCGGCCCCCCGCCCCCCCCAAATGCTGAGATGATCCTGGGTGTCGGGCACCACCCCCCGTGCGGGATAAAGGATTTCTTGCTCGTAAGAAACAGGAGAAACCTTTGTGACTCGGGCTCCCCGGGAGGGAGATGCCTCCATCCAGACAGTGGTCTTGGGGTGGCAGGTGGGGCAGGGGTGTCGTGTTGGATGGAACCCTTGTGACATCACGTGCGCTGCTCTTCTTCTTAGTTTATACTTAAGGATCGAATCCATTCACGCTGCTGTTTGAGTCTCCTCTGCGCAGGCTCCGTGGGGGCCTCACTCGTAGCGTGAGGATGAGCACCGAGGCCCGTTCTTCGCCTTCACGGCCGCTCTCTGGACAGACCCGGCACCCAGGGGCCTGCCGCAGTGACGGGGGCTCTTCTCCATCCGCAGATTCCGGGCGGGACTTCGGTCCGGGCAGGTGGGAGGCCCCCAGCAGCTTCAGTGTACAGACACGGGGTTCATTTGAATTGGAAAAGAAACAGTCGCTTGGCTTCGTGGTCTCTCATGTCTCTTTAAGTTCTAATTCTTATTTTAAGGCATTGAAACGCCGCAGTTCTACCTGATCTAGTCAGTTCAGAGAAGAGCTGGGCGTACAGGTCACAACCGAGTGTTGGGGTGTTTGTCTCCTCAGATCCCAGAGCAATAGCTGGTGGTCTAGGAGTGGGTGACAGAGCCCAGTTTCCACCCGCCCCGACTTACCAATCACCTTCATTCTGCGGATAATAACTTTTCTGTAGCCAAGTTTGAAATTAAAAAATTTAACCAATATGTCCCTGAGGTCGTGTGACAACGAAACATTTGAGAGACTCTTAGACGTCCCCAAAGGCCTGTCCTCACAGAGACTCACTGAAGGATCTCGGCTTCCAAAACTGAGGACTCCGAGGGGACTGGGGCGGGACCTTGTGTTGTGTGTTCACACTCACGCACACACATGCACATACACACACACATGCACACGCGCACACGCACCACGGCACTGTGAACACGCGCAGCGCCCCCCTGAGCGTGGGGGTAGCAATGACGGCGGTGAGAGTGACACCGGTCCCTCTTCGTGTGTGAATCAGGCCGTAGTCTAAGCACTTTAATAACCTGATTTCATCTTCAGAGCCGTCCAGGGAGATGGGCAATGCTGTTAATTGCAGCCAGAGGTGGGAAAATTGAAGCTTAATTATAAGATTAACCACCTAGCTGCTTTCACGCTTAAACACAAAAAACAATATATTAGTTATTTTATCTAACTAGATCTAACTACTCGAAACAACTTAACCTACTAGCAGGTTACTAGTCGTTGTTCCTTAGTCAAACGTAGCCTAGTAGCAGTAAGATTCTTAATCTAAAGCCCAGAGAGGACATGAGCGAACTGCCTACCCAATCACTCAATCTAATTACCCGTCCCCAGGTGCAGGATCCTAGGCTGAGGGCGGAGCCTGTAGCCCGGTCGGTCTGAGTCGAGTCCAGCGGCTCAACCCCTCGCTCCCCGGTCTCGCCCCGGCTCCGGCGAGAGCGCCTCCTGCACCCGAGGGACCGCGTCACCGTCACCCACAGCCTCTCATTTTCTCCTGGGACCTTCTGCCGGGGGATATTAGTGAAAACACCGGGGTGCTGGTAAACCGCACTTCAGTGCTGAGGTGACTTGTTCCAACAGAAACGTAGGCAGAGCTCGCGGCAAAAGAGACACTCGCCTCCCCTCGGCATCGAGGAGCGTGAGAGGCCGCGGTTAAGCCGAGAGGCCGCGGTTAAGCCGGGAAACCGCGGCCCTCGGGAGGAATCCGATACCGTGCTTAGCGGGGGATGTTTCCTCGTTTTTTTAATGCGTGTAATGGAAGATCGTTAAGCTGGAAACGTCAGGTTATCTTAGCAACACGAGCGCAATGTTATTAGCCTGCGCTTAAGCAGATGCGAACGGCATGTTCATTGGTTAACTGCACATTTTAATAACAGACGCGCGAAGCCGCGATTCCTTTACGTTCCCGTCGCCCGAGCGTGTGGCAGCCGGGTCCCCGCGAGCCCCGGGATGTGTCCGCTCGCCGGCCCGACGCGCGTGTCCAGTCTGGGCCCTTCCTCCCCGAGCTGCAGTCGGGCCTCGGCCTCGAGCAGACAGGACTGACCGAGAGGGGTGACGCGAGCCCCTCCCTGAGCGGTCCCACCCGCCCTCCCGCCTTCCAGAAGCCGGCAGCCCCGCTGAGGGCCCGCGCGTTTGCCAAGGGAATCGCTGCCTCCCCGGGCCTGGCCGAGTCCAGCAGCAACCCCTCCTGCAGGCGGCCAGAGGAAAAGTGGACTGTGGCTCTCTGAGGCTGTGTGGCTTTAGTAATCACCCAACAGGATGCGCAGCCCAGTTCCCACGTCATTTAAAATGTGAGGCCGCCCGGCCGGCGTGGCTCAGCGGTTGAGTGTCGACCTGGGATCCAGGTGATCGGGGTTCGATTCCCGGTCGGGGCACAGGCCCGGGTTGTGGGCTCGATCCCAGCAGGGGACGTGCAGGAGGCAGCCGATCAGTGACTCTCATCATTGATGTTTCTCTCTCTCTCCCTCTCCTTTCCTCTCTCCGAAATCAATAAAGATATATTTTAAAAAATAAAATGAAATAAAATGTGAAACTATCCCCAACTCCAGCTGTATTTTTAAATCACCTTCTCGTCAGAAGTCGCAGCAGCTGTTGGGGGAAACGGTTTGATTATAGGAGACCTGGCAGCCTTCAGCCTCGTCGCTCAAGGTGTCTCTCTGAAGTCACCTACGTTCTCTTCAGAATTAAAAACAACACACTAAAAGCTGGTTTTGTAAGACATCTTTACCAGGGAAGACCCCCAGAGGTATGCGATTGACGCACAGTATCAGCTTGATCGTCAACTTACTCAGGGAAATGAGTGTTTTATTTATTTTTTGTTCCTGTGTTAATGGGAACCGCTCCCTAGTAAAACAAAATGATGGCAATCTGTGGAAATTAAAATATTCAGGGGGTTGACTGTGAAATATAAACTGTCATCAAAACAGCTTTTTTATTTGCTCAACAAAAACTTAATGGGGTGATTCTTCAAAAATACTCGTTTCTCTCTTCAAAAGTTTACAGTGACTCCGTGTAAGTTTTCTACGTTCTGAACAAAAGTTAGTCACCTGCTCCTTGCGTCTCTCCGCATGACGGTCCCCAGGCCCCCCGGGTGGTGGCAAACGGCAGCACCTCACCCTGTCTCCCGCTGAGTCGCGCCCACTGTGCCCACGTCCCGCCCGCTCTGTCCAGTCCTCGGTCGCAGGACACTGGTTGTCTCCACGCCTTGGCCGCCGTGAGCAACGCTGCAGCGAACATAGGGGGGCATCTGTCTTGCGAATAAATTTCTCGGGTGGATCCCCAGGAGGTGGGTGCGGGGTCATAGGGTACCTCCGTTTCTTATCTTCGAGGGGCCTCCGTGTGTTTCCCACAGTGGCCGTGCCGGTCTGCACTCCCGCCGGCGGTGACAGGCTCCACAGCCTCGCCACACGCGCTCGGACCTGTCTTTTGGTCCCAGCCACTCTAACAGGTGGGAGGCGGTCTCTCGTGGGTTTTTTAAATTATGTTTTTATTGATTTTTAGAGAGAGAGGAAGAGAGAGAGAGAAACATCGATGAGGGAGCAACACGGACCGGCTGCCTCCTGCCCGCCCCGGGGATCCCGCCCGCAGCCGGGCATCGAATCCGCGAGCTCTTGGTGCAGGCGCGATGCTGAGCCACCTGAGCCCCGCCGGCCAGGCCCGCGCTGCCGTTTCGACGGGCGTTTCCCCGAACAGCTCGTGACGCGGAGCATCGTTTCCCGCACCGCCGGGCACGTGTGTCCTCCTGGGGGCGGAGTCTGCTCGGGCCTCTGCCGTTCTCTCTTTGTGTTCTCCGTTCCTGTTGCTGCTGATCTAGGGGAGTCCTTGTACCACAGACCCCGCATCTGAGCCGGTCGTTTGCGAACATCTCCGCTCGTTTCCTGGGTCTCCCTCCCGTGTTCTGACCCTCTCCTTTGCCGTGCGGGAGCTTCTGAGTTTGACGTGCTCCCGCGTGTTCCATTTTCCTCTTTTCCTCTGGCCTCTTAGCTCAAATTCATGAAATTCTCTCCAAGACCAAGTCCCATGAGCTTAGTGCCTGTGTTTTCTTCTATGTAATTTATCGTCTTAGGTCTTCTGTTTAGGTCTTCGATCCGTTCTGAGTTGACGTCGGTACACGGGCACGAACCGCAGTCCAGCCTCATCCTCTGCGAGCGGCTGTCCAATCCCCCAGGACCGCTGACGGGAGGGGCTCGCTTTGGTCCGTGGTACGTGTTCGGCTCCTTTGTCAGGAATCGTCTGCGCCTCCGCGTGTGTGCGTGATTTCTGGGCCCGGTTTCGTCCCGTCGGCCTGTGTGTCTGTTTTCCTGCCGGTGTCACGCTGTTTTGACTCTTGTCAGTTTGTCGTATAATTTGAAGTCGGGTACGTGGTACCTCGAGGTTTGTTTTTCTCTCAGGATTTCTCTGGCTATCCGGGGCCTTTTGTGGTTTCATACAAATCTCATGATTTTTTTTGTTCTACTGCTTTTAAAAAACGCCATTGGCATTTTGATGGGGATTCCATAAAATCTGTATATTGCTTTGGGTCATGTGGCCATTGTGGGCAGATGGTTCCAAGTACATTTAAGAAAGAAGGGAAATATGTGAATACAGAACAGGAGGCCGGCGAGGAGGGGCCACCAGAGTGAGGCTTATGACCCTTGAAAACTGCCAACCGGCTGTCGCTTGAGCACCAAAACTTACCTACAGACAGTTAAGGCTTTAACATTCCACCTGCACCTGTAATTCTTGTTCCAATGCACAGAACACCTTAAAGAACAGTTTCCTTCGCTTTGGACTTACTGATAGTGGCACCTGGTGGGGTCTACAGTGGACGCCCGCGTCCCTCCACTGAGTGCCCCCCGACCGGTTGGTAAGTCAGTTCCCTGACTGTCCTTTGAGAATCTGTTATTTTCTCTCCTGTCCAAAGTTGGGGGCACCTGACCACACCCCAGGTCTAGACTGAGGGGGGTCAACACCGCCTCACACTTCCTGGCGTGGAGCTGGCCGCGGGACCAAGTTGGACCGTTCGTTGCCGTGGTCACATCCAAGGAAAGGGTGGACGCCTTTCTCCTGCTCTGTTTGAAAGGGGAAACGCTGGCGTGGGCTGCAGCAGGCCGCCGAGGACACCAGGGCGGGACGACACTCCTGGGACAGAGTCTGCAGTGAGCAGTGACAAGAAGCAGCATTCCCCTGCTTGAGCAACGATACAGCAGTCAGCCCGGCGCCCCTGTGAGGGTGTCGGGGACACCGCCCGGCCCCCCTGTGAGGGTGTCGGGGACACCGCCCGGCTCCCCCGTAAGCTTTTCTGAAGCCAGATTGGGTGGCGTTTTTGATCGTCTGAAACCTAAACAGTCTTAACTAAAGACGCGCTGATGGAGGCAGGAAAGAGTTTTCGTCCTGTTTCTTTGAGATGCTCGGGCCTCAGGACCTTAGACCCGAGCCCGGGGAGATGCTCAGCACCACCTTGTCCTTAGCGGCAAAGAAGTTCCCAGGAAGCATTTCCCGGTTCTTTCAGTCACGGAGTGAATTAGTGAAACTTGATGTAGTGATTTCATTAAAACACTACAACAGACCTTCTTTCCAAAATACTTGTTTAGGGTTATATGTTTAGTGTTATATTCATGCTCATTTAATACACACACACACACACATATATATATATACACATATATATACATATATGCACATATATATGTATATTCTTGCCCATAATGTGTGTGTGTGTACCAAAAAATGTGTACACACTTTGAATAATTATAAAGACAGTGTTTATTAAAATACATTTCATTTTCAAAATATAATAGAATCATCTATTAAAGTATGTGTACATTTCTTTGAGACACCCTGTGTGTGTGTGTGTGTATGTGTGCATGTATATACATATATATGTATATATGCATGTATTTATTTAAGCAGTGAATTTTTCTTATCCAAGAACACAAAGTAGAAATAATGCTTTGCCTATACACAGAAGATATAGGACATGGAAGTTCATAGAAGAAATAAAATAATTTCGTGGTTGCTTTTTGGGACAATCGTATCACAGGGAAGACCTCTGACCTTTGCCGCACGGAGCCGTGGGAGTGGCTGTTCGCTGTCTGAATGCAGCAGGCGTGCCGGATGGTAAGATTCTTACGTGAAGGAAAAACTGAGGGTGTCACACCTAAATATTAATAAAAGTGCTTCCCAAGGATGTGACCAGATCATAATGAGACACATTCCCCTGGTCCTGGCTTGCGTGTTTTCAGAGCACTGCCAACCTACATGTGGAAAACCGTTCAAAAGTGAGGCTGAAATTCAACTATCCTTGAAATCCTCCTTATGAGGAAATAAATACTTGATAAGGGACCCGATGGAAAGCACATGAGGGACCCCGTCTCTGTTCAGGCCGAAGCAGAAGAGCGATAGAGCAGAGACGGCTGGGCCCGTGATGCCAGCACCAGCTTCGCGGCCGTGGACCCCGGACGCCCCGCACCTCCCGGCCTTGCCTGTTGTAATTAACCGGGGGTCAGTCAATAGTTGCCGCCGAGTGAACTGTCTCCTCTGAGGTCGCAGGGAGTTCTGAAGCATTTATTTAATCAGACCCCAGATTGGCCGAGGAGGACCTGTTTAATGACGCGCCCGCCCTTCTGTGGCCGTGATAATGCGTTTTGTCCCCTTTGATAACGTCGGGCATCTATCACGGCAAAGCCGAGGAGTAGGCGATTCTTGGGAGGAAATTTGGAATAAACTTAGAGGTCACTTAACGGAATATATGCCCCCATTAAAGTTGTAACACAATTACATCTCAAAGAGATTCAGTTTAATGTCCTTACTAATAAAAAAAAGAGAGAAACTGTGATGTCATCGTGAATATAGCAGATCAGATCGGAAGGACATGCAAATGCACAAATACATTGAACCGTGTGAGTTTAATGGACATAAGACACTGTGGGGTCAGATATTCTGAGCTGCGTCGGGTTATGATTTGAAGTAAGGCATCTAACAGTTGAAAGAGGCTGTATTTTCCTTAGAGCCCGCAGAGGAATTATTTTAATGATTTCTATGAGCTCTGGGTTGGCTCAGCCTCATATGCTTTGGAATAATGTCTGAGCTCAAAGAGGGGCCATGTGACCCCCCGCCTTAGGGGTAGCTGAGTGTCAGCCAGTGCATGAGGTTGAAAAACACCCCCTGTGACAGGCGCCTACACTCAACAATTTCAAGACGGTTCTAAGGATAATTCTTCCATCCGCCTTGTTTTCCAGCAGAGATAGCACGATACTTGAAACTTTCCAAGTGGTAAAAAGTCCTGTCGTTGGCCAGGATTCAACTCCTGTCCCCTATTTGCCAGTTTCTTGGATTTCTGGGTAAATATGAAAGGTAAACTCTAAAATATGTATATGGTCATGTTGAAACTTGATATCAAAGAAATGAAAGGAAAAAGCTATGTTTTTGGGAAAACTCATAGAGCTTTGAAACTCTACAGGGATTAATATGATTCTGAAGGTGCAGAGCTGACAACTCGGGACTCGTGTCTTAGAAAAGCCACCGGGCCAGACACTCCCCCCTCTTCTCACGGTCACGACGCTTCCTATTCTGGGCCCATCTAGCACCGTCTCTGTTCTTTGAACTTGGAGATGCTCAGGCACAGATTATAGAAGGTCAGAGAAGCACATTGTTCCTTTGATCTGTGGTCCTGAGTTGGTGAAAGTGTCTCGAGAGGCTGAATTCTAGCCTTTGAGTCACAGCATGTGGCCGGGAAATTACAGCCCCTTTTCCTCCGCGCTTATTAAACAGAATTATCATCAAAAGTAAATGGGGAGCGGAAGGAGAGAAATAATTCACTGGACTGGAAACTTCATTTATTTCTGCAATAGGTTTGCTTGATGAAAGTATTACAGCATCACGCTGGAACACCTCAGCAAGATCTGCCTGCGTTACCGGGTCCCCCGGGTCGCCTCTTCATGAAAGGCCTTGCCTTCCTGATGCACTCTTAGGCCGCATGCTCCCCACTCTGCCTTTGAACTGAATTAAGCAACAGCAATTATAATTCAGGTCTGTGTCCAGGAACAAATGGCAGGGCAGCCGGCGTAGTTACATACAACCGTCAGAAACCCACCCGCTCCCCAGACGTACATAGATGGTGGTGAGTTAGACGCAATGTCACGGTTTGCTCTTTGGGGTTCTTCAGAATTCTTTAAAAAGCACATTAATATAATAAGCAGCTAATTACTTTGTTGCCAAATAATATTTGTTTAAAGAAATCAATGAACACAAGGATGTGCCGTGGCCCTTTCTGCACAATACCCGGCGAAGCACTTAACCAGCCCAGCAGCCTCAGCGGCAGGTCCTACTCCCACTGAATCCTTCTGTCTGTAAACCCGCCCGCCTGGAGGTTTTCTGAGCATAAAAGCCATGGGCTCAGTAGCTAAGCAAACAGCGTTTTAAAATCTTCCTCTCGCCCAGCCGGGCGTGGCTCAGTGGTTGAGCGTCGACCTAGGATCCAGGCGATCGGGGTTCGATTCCCGGTCAGGGCACAGGCCCGGGTTACAGGCTGCAGCCAATCAGTGACTCTCTCATCATTGATGTTTCTGTCTCTCTCTCTCCCTCTCCTCCTCTCTCTGAAATCAATAAAGATATATTTTTTAAAAAATAAAATAAAACAAAATAAAATCTTCCTCTCTCCTGTGAGGACCAGGAGGAGCCACAGCTTTTCAGTAGCAGGGGGAACGTTCCGCCGCCTCCTGGTGATTGCATTTCACCCACGTTAGGTTGTATTTCGATTTCCGCAGCTCACCTCTCACCTCTTCCTGGCCCTTCTCCTAGGCCGTGACCAAAGATAAACCCACAAGCAAGCACGTTGGTAGATTCAATCTGCGCTTCTTAGTTTTGCGTAAGAAGAGACTCGGGAGCTGCAAGAGAACCGGAGAAACCGGTGAGGGAAACACTCAGGAGGCCAGGTGCCCGGGGGGAGCCCTTCGGTGGAGCTCTGGAGGCAGCCCGCGTGTCCCGTGTTTTTACCACACGCGCACGGGCACGTGGACACACACGCACACGCAATGGACACGGTGACGCTGCGGGAGGCGATGGATGCGCCTGTTCTCTTGATCGTGGCTTTGGTGTCCCCGGCACACCCGGGCGACCTTCCTGCCCCTGCATGGAAAGGTCACTGGCACTAGGAGACGGCGGGGACAGGGACAGCACCTGCATTATTCCACTTCGCGTTGAAAACGCCTGCCTCTGTTCTGCTGAGGAAAGTTAAAGTTGTGGGAAACATTTCCCCGATAAGGGTGGGCAGGTTTGAGCCTGGACGTCCCTCCCCACGGCGCACTGGAGCTCCCGCCCTGGCGTCGCTCTGAAAAGGTCGAGCAGAACCCGCAGACCGCCCGGGGCTCTGTCCCAGCGCCACCGACGGGATGGCCCAGCCTCGCCGCTCCGGCGAAGGAAGGTTAAGTCTCCGTGACTCCTGTGGCCAGATTCACAGCTTTCCAGCCCGCCTCCCACTCGAGCCTCAGAGTCGTCCTCACGTGCGGGGATCTGCTCAGACTTCCCTACGCTGGGTCCAGTGGTTCCCCGCGGTCTCCGGGAAAAAGTCGCGCTGCTCGGGGTGCCGCGTGGCCTTGCCCGGCCAGTGCGGACAGTCCGACTCGGGTGGCTCTCCCAGGCCCTGCACCGGGCTGGCTGCCTGGACTACGCGGGCGATCGCCTCCTCGGGGTGGCCTCAGGCTCCAGGGCCTTTTGCAGTGGACAGAGGTGACAGACGGCTCGCCCACCGCCCACACTCATCTCTCATCGCGTCCCTTACGATTTCTCTCTAGTCACAGCCACGGCGCCCACAGTCCGTCCAGACGCCGAGCAGGTTCCCACCTCTGTACTCTGGCCCATGCAGCCGGAATCCCTGTCTCCTGAAAACTCCCTTCTGTACATGTGGGAGAACCCAGGGCTCTGGTTTTCAACCCTGGCTGGTTAATTGGTGGGAAGTGAAATATCCACACGTTTCGGGAAGAGGGACGAGATTTATTAGGCAGACATTTCAGGAAGGGATTGTGGAATCTTGACACCTCTTATGCAATGTATTTTTGAACTTTTTAACTTATTTTTTAATTCATTAACTATTTTCATAATATATATGTTTCTTCCTCTGAAATATTTTGCCAGTCTTGGTCAGTTAAGCATAAACATGTGCTAAAGATGATTTTGATCATAAAGACGGTCATTCTTTAATTTCTTGAATTTTTAAAATTTAAATAGCTACCATGGCAATTCTCAGGGCTTTTTTTTAATGTGGGGAAGTGAATATTTTTTTATATCTATCTTTCCATTTCTACTAATTTTGTAAAAACACCTCAGATTATCTAATTTTTATGTCCAGTGATTCCCACGCTCCTACTAAATGTACTGAACTTGCCCTTGGTCCCAAGGCCCCCTCCGCTTGGCCTTGAGCTTGCTAGGGGATGTTTGTGGGGGTGGGAACAAAAGCCTGGCTGTGAAGCTGGTCCCCTCATGTGCTGTGTTTCTGAAGAACAGTCAAGTTTTCCAGTTGAAATATCCGTAGCCTGGGAGACTGTGCCTCATTTACTCTGACAGGGTTGCTGGTGTATCTGAAACATGAATTCTAAAAAAACTCCCCTTTCCTTAATTACATAATAGCAAACCGGCCGATAAGAGCCCATGAATACAGAGATTCCCAGGTCCTCCACACAATGGTTTTCAATTTCCCACCCAAAGCCAGAGCTGTGGAACCTCCCACAGAAACGGTAAATTGACATCACAACCGTCAGGACCCTTCCTCCCCCTGGAGCTGCACCGTCCGGTCCTGCAGACGTGAGCCACAGGCGGCCGTTAACACCTGAGATGTGATGAGTCTCAATAGAGTTGTCCTGTGACTGAAAAAATAGAGAATATATTCTGACAACTTAAGTTAGAAAAATATTGTATTTCCATAATATATTTTTACATGAATCATATGTTGAAACAATATTTGTTACATATGGGATTAATAAATTTATACCTAATATTTACTGTTCTTAATTTGGCTACTGGAAAGCTCAAAATGCCCTACGTGGCTCACGACACACGGGGCAGCATTGCTCTTGACCCCGTCGAGCCTTCTACATCCA
Source organism: Miniopterus natalensis (assembly GCF_054644295.1). Lineage (NCBI taxonomy): Eukaryota > Metazoa > Chordata > Mammalia > Chiroptera > Miniopteridae > Miniopterus > Miniopterus natalensis. The sequence continues at coordinate 1,243,164 of NC_142082.1, read as the reverse complement.
AGGGCCGGTTACGAAAGAAAGCCTGTGTCTGCCGGCGTCCTTTTGCTCACTCGTGCAATCATGGTCCTTTTGCAATATGACCTGTTTCTTCAGAGCAGGTAGACCTGCCTTTTGTTCTTGCTGTGGACTGAATGTGTGTGTCCCCCCAGAATTCATAAGTTGAAACCTAACCCCATATGTGATGGTCAGGACTTGGACCCTTGGGGAGGTGAAGAGTCCATGAGGGTGGAGCTCTCATGAGCGGGATCAGTGCCCTTATACAGGACACCCTAGGTTGCCCCTAGTCCCTCCACCTCGTGAAGGCACAGGGAGAGGTCCACTGCCTGCGCCAGGACCAGGGCTGACCCCCACCACCCTGGCACCCTGGTCTCAGGCCTCAGCTTCCAGAACTATGAGAAACGGGTGCCTGTTTTTATAGGCCACCCAGTTGATGGTGCCTTGTCCCAGGAGCCCAGACAGCCTAAGATAGTCCTGACTTTTCTGTCAGTATCTAAAATGAACTATATATTTGAACAACAGGTGACTTGCAAAGTTATATTTGAACAACAGGCGACTGGAATCAAAGGCTCTGTATAAATAGAAATAATTAATCATGAATAAAGATGTAATAATCTAAAAGACAACCTGTTTAGGTAGCGCCTATATTTAGTTATTTTATATATATATTTGGCTGGAAAAAACGCATTTTATTGCCCTGATCTTTTGGCAGTCCCAACCTGTCTGGCCGTTCACAATGCAATTCTAAACTTGCAAGCCCTCTTTGACGTCTGGACTTCCCAAGGTGTCGTCCTATTCCTGAAATGCGTTCTGCTTGATCAAAGCCCAAGATAAAATTTCAGTTACATCAATGAAATAAACTATTCATGCGGAACTAATATTGCTATAAAATCCTCTTCAAATAAAAATGTCATTTTGGAAAAGCAGATAAACCCAAATGATTGACTTGGTTGTGAATTTTGTCAGGACATATATTGTGAAATCCTTGGACTTGTCCAACAGGCAGTAACGAAGAGCCGGATGGGAAGTGACTGTCCTATAAATCGTTGCCAGTTATACAGGTTCGTGGCTTTAAACGTTTGCCCACTAATTACCCTCCATGCAGGTTACAGAACAGTGGTTCTGATGGGCTCCATCCCCAGGAGCATTCAAAGTGGATGATACAGGAAGCACAATTTAAAAGCCAAGTAAATATCCTTCTTGACATTGCTGCAAAAATAGGGATCTTAGTAGATATACAAGTAGTTATATATATATATAAACACCCTCACGCGTGGCAAGGTTTTACAGCTCTGCATTTGTGGGTGATGGACACCACCTCAGTTTGTAAAAACTCATGCCAGGAAGAGCCTAATTGCATCCTATACAGGACACTAACAGCCATATGGCGATACCTGGGAGCATCCTAATTGAAAGTCACTTAACATTCTCAGAGACAGCCCGAGTGTCGCCGGCACGCGCTCCGCCACACACCAGGCCGGGAACAGCACCCTGGCTCTCGCGGAAAATGGATTGCGATGCTGCGTCGGTTCTCAGGGCTCGTCCCGATGTGCTTGTTTTCAGTCCTGAACACCTGCCCCAGCTTCCCCTTAATTATAACGCATCCATAATTAAGAATCTGTTAGGATTTTCATAGAATAGTTGGTTTTGGGGAAAAAAAAAAAAGCATTAACATAGTGTCAGATTCCAACAGCCTCTGATGTGGAATACAGAAGGTAAAAAATAATTACAAATAAACCCCAGGTGAACACAGGGAAGAATTTTATCTTTATCAGTGTTCCCCAGACCCTGGTTATCTTAACCCGCCGTCCTTCCTCACCTCCCCCTGTCCTAGGGGAACAGTCTTGCTGGCGTCTGTGCGGAGCCTCCACCTGTCTCCCCCGTCCCCCCATCTCCCATCCCAGCCAGTCTCCGTGTCTCCCATCCCATCCCATCCCATCCCATCCCACCCTGTCCCGTCCCATCCCGTCCCGTCCCTTCCTGTCCCATCCCGTCCCATCCTGTCCTGTCCCGTCCCCTCCCGTCCCTTCCCGTCCCTTCCCGTCCCGTCCCGTCCCTTCCTGTCCCGTCCCGTCCCGTCCCATCCCAGCCAGTCTCCATGTCTCCCATCCCGTCCCATCCCAGCCAGGCTCCGCGTCTCCCACCCCTTCCCACTCCGAGCGCCGTCGCCTCTCTGACCGTCTGTGGGCCGGCATTTCCCGGCGCTCTCCTACTTCTGTTCTTGGTCCCTTGCAACCCTTTTTCCATATTAGCTGCAAAGATCTGATTAAACGCGAGAGAGGCCATATAACTTCCCTCCTCAGTGTCCCGCGCGGCTTCCGATTTACTCTCAAGACAAAACCAAATTCCTTGTTCTCGATTACAAAACGCTGTGAGGTTTTGTCCTGTCTCTGACCTGTTTCCCATCAGCGACCTCCTTGCCCACCCCAGTGGCCACCAGCTCGCCGATGACCTCACCATGTCCCTTTATCACCCGTTTCCTCGGAGCTCCCGGGAGTCCCCTCTGTCCACGGTGATCTTTGCACAGCCTTGTTTGCCCTGCTCCTCAGAACTTAGTCCAAATGTCCCCTCCTCAGAGGGCCTTCCGGGCCTGATTCACGGCTCACTGGCCGGGCCGGGAAAGGTCTGTGGCCCTCGCATCTGAGCGCAGACGTTCTGCGGAGCCCTGGTTGGTTAGTGCTGTCCCCGGCCTGCATCAGAACGCGGTCAGTGAAAACGCTTAGCTCAGCCTTGGCTGGTGTGTCTCGGTTGGCTGAGGCTCGTCCTGGGCACCAGAAGGTCACCGGTTCGATCCCCAGTCAGGGCACCCGCCCAGGTTGTGTGCTGGATCCCCAGCAGGGGGCTTGCAGGAGGCAGCGGGCCCGTGTTTCTCTCTCACATAGATGTCTCTCTCTCTCCCTCTCCCTTCCTTCTCTCTAAAAAATATATATATAGCCCGGCCGGGCGTGGCTCAGTGGTTGAGCGTCGACCTAGGATCCAGGCAATTGGGGTTCGATTCCCGGTCAGGGCACATGCCCAAGTTGCGGGCTTGATCTCCAGTCGGGGGTGTGTAGGAGGCAGCCAATCAATGACTTATCATTGAAGTTTCCATCTCTCTCTCCCTCTCCTTTTCTCTCTCTGAAATCAATAAAATATTTTTTTAAAAATTAAAAAAATATAAAAATAAAATAAAAATAAAAATAAAGTATATATATATTGTGTATATATATATATAGTATATTGTATATATATATACAATTTTTAAAATTATCCACCTATTGATAACAGCACAAATGAAAAGAGTTCTGCAAGGGAAACATGACTAACGCGAGCCCTTAATCAGCGACTCTGAATGAAGCCGTTCCCTCCTTGGCGGGGCTGAGGCTGTATGTCCACGGGCATATTTCAACACAGACGGGCAGGAAGCCAGCTGGCATTCAGCGTGTCCCACCGTGTACTAAAGCCGTATATCGAAGGCATGGTCATTAACGGAAAAACCCCTTCACATCAGCGCCATGGCCGCAGAGCACACTGGCTGGTTCGCCAGCCTGGGGCACCTGGATAAAATGGACTTCACCCCTCACGGTAGCCTTTTATCATATAGATGGATCTTTTCAACAGCGGAGGAAAATTAGGTTTCAACCAGCCCTCACCCTACACAGGAGCCCCGGGCTGGAGCTGTACTCCGTCCCTGGAGCGTCTGGGACAAGTCGAAGCAGCGTGACTTTGCTGCTGAAGGACAGTCTCCTCCCAACTGACATGAATTTCCGAGGTCGCCCATGTGCCCCTGGGATGGGGCGTGGAACGGTCAGGACAAGATCTGAGGTCCTGAGGTCATGGAAAAATTTTAAAACAATATAGTAAACCCCCTAAGATAACGTTATAAAAACAGGTGATTGACACGGTAGTTTAACAATCTTAATAGAAATTCTAGGACTTGTGGAATTTTCTGTGGTTTGTGAGACAAAAGTACCATCGGAGGCACGGGCCTGTCCTGCGGAAGGTGTGCTGTGAACACCGAGCCGCGCCTTAGAACCCACACCCCGTCCTCCAACTTCCCTGCTCTCTCGGGGGCACCCTTCCCGCGGGGTCCCCCCTTCCTCTGCCGGTTTAGGCAGCTCTGTTTTCACCACTTCCCTCTGACCTCACCCAACTAGCCGTTGGTTCTTTCCTTCCGAAAACGCTCAGAGGGATAAACCAGTTCTCAAATTTCCTTGCCATGCCAGGGGCATTCGGGTATTTTTTATTCATACAGCCCTTGTGCCCCCCCTTTCCCGGAATCACCTCTCTTCCCGGGGTGTCCAGGCTGCTGGTCATTCCTGAAACCCCCCCTCTGCGGGTCAGGCCCCTGACTCGCACGGTGTAGTTTCATATCGGCCCCGCTCCAGACAGACCAGCTTAGCTCTGAGTTTTTAATATATTTTTCTTAATATTTGGGCTTCCACGTGTAATTCCATTTGGAGACAAGTTTCCACGGCTTATGGAAAAAAGTAAAGGCATGGTTGACAGTGTCCTGGGCCACGTGCTCGGCGTCGGGGATGAAGACGGGAAAGAAACACAGCGGGGCCGGGCACTAAAGGAGCAAGTGAAGCTGCCCCTCCACCAGGCAGAGAAACGGCCGCGCGTTGCGAGCGGACAGCGGGCCTCACGCTCCGGCGCCCGCCGTGGGCGCGGCCCCAGCCGCCACGGCGTCCTGCTCACGGGTGCCTGTGTGTCCGTCCGCTCTGAGCCCCTTGAACCTGCCCAGCTCAGCTTCCCGCCAGGGGCTTTGTAATCGCCGTGTCCTCTCCGCCGGCCCCTCCCCAGCTGACTGTGGGGCGGCTGCTGCTCGACAGTCAGACCGCAGCTCAGACACGTCGCCGGAGACGGTCCCCAGTGACGCCGGCTCCGCACCACCCGCAGTCGCCCTCCTCCCTCCGTGTCTGTTTTCTTCGTTGCCTTCTGACCCCCCCTTAGGGCTGAACCTCTAGGATACCACGAGGTCCCCACGCCACCCCCCGGCTCAAAAACTTGAGTGGCACCGAGAGATGATTTAGTTTTGCATAAGTATTTTTGAATAAACGGATCTATTTTATTTTTAAAATGTAATAATATCAGGTAAAGATGCCAATGTAAAGTTATTAAACCACGTGGCTTAATTTTAATATTGAAAATGGCCTCGTGCCATGAGATCACAGCCTGTGAGTTAAATATCTGGAACTGCTGTGGCTCTGTTCCCAAATCTCCTCCTTTCCCTTTGGGGGACTTGAGGATCCAAGTAACTGGGAAACTACTTCTTGCTTTTAAGCCCATGCGTTTGTTCCGAGAGGACCTGGCGGCAATGAGTAGGAAGGGGCCCTGGACACGTCACGGGAGGAAAGTTCTCAGGGTCAGAAGAGCCTTCAGGGCAGTAAGTGCCTCAGACAGAGTCCACGGTGCAGACACGGCGACCGAAACAGCGGGTGAGACCCTGCAGGGGGTGCAGCGAAGGGCCATTCCAAAGCTAAGCCCCCAGGTCCCACTTCTAGAGCTTCTAGAACATTTTGTGGCACATACACGTTTGTGAGCACTTTCTTCACTGGCGAAAGGACCTGTTAGGAGCAGATTGCTTCCCTGTACTTGATGTTCTCTCAACACGCCTGGGCCACCACCAGAGAGGCTCCACGAGGCAACGAAGCGCTTCTGCAACTTTGAATCTTGAGAACAGAAGATTAGCCCACGTCAGCCAAACGGTGAGACAGGTGCTCAAGGCCCGCGATGCCGAAGGAGGCGACTCAGACCCCAGGGACGTCTCGCGCTCCCCGTGAAGGGGTCCCTCGGAGACCGCGGTGCACACGTGTGTTGGGGAAGAATAACAGATGTGATAATAAAGTAAATAAAGTGTTTTATTTTAGTGTCTTAATAGCAAGAATGCCTACTTCTGGGAACAAGGGAAGCATTCAGCAAATCATTGATTGAATGACAAAAAGCTACACGCGTGCTGATCACAGTTTCTTCGCTGGAGATTCCTACCTAACCTCAGGCCTCCCAGGAGCCTCTTGGGCTCTCTTTCTGGGACGTTCCGTCTTCACTCCCCGGCTAAGTTACACTTTGGACACCCTGTGTAACTCAGAAGGTGAAACCCCTGCCCGGCCGGGTGTTGTTGCTACTGTTCTCCTTACTCCACCCGTGACGCTGGGGCCAAGCCATTCGCCCTCGGGGAGCGCGGGTCCTTCCACACCGTCCTCTCGTGGTCACGTCCACCAGGACCTGGGCTCTGGTTGGTTTACATCAGCTGCCTGTGGTTACATCCGTTACAACGTTCAATAGGGTTTCACTTAACGTCACAGAACCTACTGACGACCTTAAGCCAAGACTTAATATATCGACTAGTTTTTAGCTTCAGTTCCAGGGGAGAACTGGGTTCTAATCTTGGGCTCCTGTCAGAGGTTCCCGTAGATCCTGGGGACAGGTCGTAAAAGTGACACCCACCCCCGGCCTGCGTGGGGTGTACGTGGAGAAAACGTCCACGGCTCTGGTCTCTCGGACTTAGAACATTTGTGAGTTATATGAGATTTCAAAGACGCATTGAAACTAACACCAAACTAATGAGAGATGGGGCACAGGGGGAGTCAAGATGCAAATGGATAGAACAGCAAAAAGCAGTGAATATTCACTTTCAAAGTTGTCTTTTAAAAGGCAATCAGATGTGTCCGTTCTGAAAAATACAGTGCCCGGTGCTTACTGTCATGAATGGAATATAATATTAATAACTTTTATTTCACAAACTTGACGTTAAAAGTAAAAATAAAATTTCCTAAACACGCCAAAGGCATTCCAGGAATTGTAAGAAACCACCGCAGTCACATCAGCTTCCCCGAAGGATTTGTTTACCCAACTTGATTTCTAAAACCACCCTCAGGCATGAGGACGGTCACCCACATTTTACAGAAGATGGATATTATGGTGTTTTTTCATTTCAGCGTCTTTTTCCTATTTAAATCACGAGATTTGTATACATGATTCAGCTGGCATTTTCTAACGGAATCAACTCTCAGTCATCCACTGTGTAAATGTCTAGTTTCCTCGAACGTCTGTCTGCCTGCCCGTTTTTTTCAGTTAACACAAAATTGTCAGCTTCACAGAAATCACTTGTTAAGGATTTTCTCTTTTCATACAGTTTTTGCTCAACAAGAGGCACATGCTTCAAAGGCTCATTTATTTGATATTTATTGAAAGCCTACTATGTGCAATTGTAAGTAAGCGAAATGATTTAAAGGGCTTGTTTCACCCAGAGTCCTTCGACACGAATGGCCACCCGAGGGTACAAACGGCAGATCGTACCCGGACCCCAGGCACGTGAAACACGTAACAGATAAGACAAACGTATGAAAATATATGAAACGTTAAATTGCTTTTTGGTTGATTGGTATTGAATAGAAAGTAGAATAACTACTAGTCATGAGTGCGTCTGTGTCAACCCATCAGGTTGGAAACCAAGCAACGGGATAGGGATGAAAAGCGTGTGTCGTAGGATGCCGTGGGGTGGTCTTTTTAATAAAATGTCCGCAGCAGAGTTATTGAAAAGACTCCAGAAAAAGAGCAGAACCCCCACGCACCCTACTGTGAGGCGCTTGACCGTGGGACAGACCTCAGCCGTGAGTCTCGGGTCCCCCTCTGCTCGCGGAAATGACAATGGCGCACACTGTGGACGGCTGTTTGAGAAACCACGTGAGATGCACAAGAAGACAGACTGTGAGTAAAAATCGGAGCAGTTGAATTTACACCGATCAGAACCTCCCACTGTCTCCCAACAAAGTCAGGTGAGGCTCATGAAGGGGACTGAGCCGGGGACACCATGGCTCGCTGTTCCCATAAACCCCACCCCGTTAAGCAAGGTCGTCTACAGCCCCATCCCACAAGTAGTATCACATATATAAAAGCTGTCCTGTAGGAATAAAAATAAATCTATTTTTTTAATGTAGGGAAGGTCAGTTTTTATGTCTTCTCTTGAAGAAGGAGATTCAGCGTGGGCCTGGCCAATGGCTCAGACCTCAGGCAGGACCGACGTGGCCGGCGAACAGGTGATCTCAGGAGAATGAATAACGACTTCGGTGGATCAGCCCAAGTCCGTGCGGGGAAGGGAGTGACAAATACTTGCAGAGATCCCCAGAAGCTCTATTGGGTAGACAGAGGCATACCTCACTTTCCAAGGAAATTATTAAGAAAGAATGATTTTGGGACTCGACTCCGTGATCCACCGTGGGAGCCCTGGAGAGTGATTTATGTGCTGGGAGAGTCCAATCTGTTTGGTAATGTGACTAACTCCAGCTTTATCATTTTTTAGCAGAATTGTCACTGGAGAAAAATTGGATTTTTAAGAAAATAATGACTGGAGGCCAATGTCCTATCACAAGGCGCAGAGGAGACCCGGTGTCTGCAGGGGGAGGGGGGCTCTGAGCAGCCCCCGGGAGCTCAGGATGTGCATCCGTCACTGTCAGGAACTGAGTGAAGCCTCGGCCGTTTTATTTCCCACAGACAGAAATGCAGATCCTCGCGGGCGAGGAGGCCGGTGACCTTCGTGACTTCCACGCGAGGTTCCCCCTGCCTCCGGGAGGAATCGGAACAGATTCTTTTGTCTCGAGAGGGGAAAAAAGGTCTCCTAGGGCTTAAAGCTGGTTGGAGGGAGACCGCCTGAAATTCGCGCGGACACGTCTCTGCGCGTTTAAAACCTGAGGCCCTGACGCTCAATTTTTATTCTCAATCATAATGTCAAGTCACCAATAAGCACAAAGTTCAAAAGCAAAGAAGAAAGGTGGTCGACAAGGCGCCAGGTAGCGGGGGTGCCGTGACCCCTCCCGCCAGAGCAGAGGCGGGTGTCAGGCGCACCCGTAGACGCTGATGTGGAGCCAGGGCCGGATCTCTGGGAATTCACAGCGACTGGGAAGGTCGTCCATGTGGGCTGAGTGCGTCTGCAGGTGGATCAGCACCCACTGGACGGCTGGGCGGCTTGGACGGGTTCCTAGGCTTCTGGCCTCCCAGCCTCCCCGTGCGTCTCCCCCGGAGGACTGTGACCCCGACTCACGGGGCCCGTGCCTGTCCCCCGCTCTGCTTGACATGTCGGATAAGTAGTCACAAACATTGGCTGCGGCTATGGACTCACCTGGGTTCTCTGCAAGGACCAAATACCTTAGGCAGAGAGGTGATTTTATACACACAGCTTCACACGGGGGCCTTCCGAGGTACAGTTACGGACGTCAGTGAAGACTGTTAGCTTTCCACTTACAGTAAGATTTCTGAGGGGCCCGCGCATGACAGGATGTATTGTGGTATATATATATTATATATATATATATATATAATATATATATATATATTTTTTTTAAATGAAGCTGGTCATTGCTTTACAAGGCGGGACATTTTAAATGACGATTCCATTTGGCAGTGGTGGGTACCAGAGCCCGGGATCTGCTTAAGGACCGGTCTTTCCACGCAGGTAGTGCAGACATAAAACGTAGGAATAATACATGAGTGTCCAAAAAAAACGTGTCCACTCTTTAACAGCTGATAGCTCCGTTGTGAACGTGAAATGTATTTTAATAAGCACTGCCTTATAATTATTCAGAGTGTGTGTGTATACATTTTGGGGGGACACCCTATATATTCAAATTATTTTTCCAGAAGGAAATACCATCATATCCAGTAGTTTGGGAAACGAAACAAAAAGGGCAAAAAGCAGAGGGATCCGGTATAAAGAACCAAAGTTTAGGTCTCAGCGGAGACAGTCGCTCGTTAGGAAGGCCCGGGCTCCTGTGCTGAGAGGGTTACGTTTCACTCGCCCTCTGCCCCGTGGGCATCAGTGGGTCCAACAGGAACGCTGACCAACGGACTCTCGTTGGAACAACGGCAGGTGAACGACCTGCTGATTCTCAGGCCAGTTCACCGCTTGAAACGTGGGTTTACTTGTCCCAGTTTCATCAGCTACAACCCCATGGACCATAGTAATAGTAGCGGAACCATCTCTCCCCCACGGTGTTCACGTCGCCCGATCCTGTGGCCCTGAATTCACACCGGCTGGCGTTCCGGGCGAAGCTGGGCTTCCTGTGGGGGCCCCAGGGTGGGGCCTCCAGCCGCGCTCCTCGCGGGCTCGGGGACGCTGTCCTGCTGCTCGTGTGTTTTATGTGCCCTGCCCAGCGTGCACAGGTCGGCTAGAGGCCCAGTCCCGGTGTGTCCTTGTGTCGAAGCTTCATAATCCCGGGGGTCCCACCCTAATCTTCTCTATTTTCTCTGACAATCCAGATAAAGGTTCTCAAACTTTGCGTCTTTCTCTCACCCCGTGTTAACACAGCGTCACCTTAGCCCGAGTGTGCGAGGGACACACCTGCGCGAAGACCACGTGTGGTTTCCCCACCGAACATCAGAGACCCCGACTCACACTGCCCTGCGCTCAGGGTGGGTGGGCTGTGTTCTGACCTCCCAGCCGACGTTCGGTTGGCGCGTCTCCTTCCCTGCCCCGGGGACCCGCCTGGGGCTGTCACCACCCCGCAGACGCGTCAGGAAACAGACTCCTGAGCCGCGGAGACGCGGGACCAGCCGGGGGACCCGAGAGCGCGCGGACGTGTCTCATCTGCGCAGAGAGAAGTGTGTCGCGAAGGCAAAGACGGAAACGTCTGTCGAGAGCCCCCGTGTCTCCTGTGCTTTGCTGTGGGCGGGGAACTCAGCAGTGACACAGACGCAGCTCCCGCCCACGGCTGTCTCCTCCGTGGGAATGAGGGTTGTTACCCGAGCTGCGTGAGCGAGTTGCCGACGGCACAGGAGGGAGCGACCCGGCCGCCACGGCAGGCGCAGGAAGTTCCCGGGGGAGTCGGCCGCGGGGCCCTTAGCGTCGGGAGGGCGTCCCCAGCCGGCCACTCGAATACCAGCACAGCTCCCGTGTTTTAAGGGGTCGGCCTAGTTTTGGAAGCAGGTCCATGAAGGCACGGCAGCGACTCAGCCCGTCAGGACCTCGGGGAGCCTGTAGCAAACGCCCCAGTTCTCTACAGGGACACCCAGGTCCGGGAGGGCGTGCGACCCGCCCCCGAGATCACACCCCGGGGACTGACCGGCAGACACGCCGTCCACACCTGACGTCCCCCGTCGGGCACCCCTGTGAGCTTCTCCACGAGGACGGTGGCCAAACGTGGAAGGCGGGACCTAGACGGAGGCCAGCCTGCAAGGAATTTCAGTATGTTCCCAGATTCTTCATCATCTGAAAATACCTGCGTGACGATCGCTTCACAAACTCAGTTTTCAACGTGGACTCCAGAGGTAGGAACGTTGAGAGCGATGTCATGGGGAGGAGAGTTCAGCATTAGTCCCGAGTTTAAATTAGAACTCAAGCCCGGCCGGCGTGGCTCAGTGGGGGAGCGTCGACCTAGGATCCGGGCGATCGGGGTTCGATTCCCGGTCAGGGCACAGGCCCGGGTTGTGGGCTCCATCCCCAGTCGGGGGCGTGCAGGAGGCGGCCGATCCGTGACTCTCATCACGGATGTTTCTCTCTCTCCCTCTCCCTTCCTCTCTCCGAAATCAATAACCACATATTAATAAATAAATAAATAAATTAGAACTCAAGAGAAAACAGCTTGTTTTTTATAAAATATCCAGTCACCTTCCTTAAATGAGCGGTTATCTGGTATTAAACAGATTTCTCCTGTCTTTAAAGGCGGTTGGTCAGCCTTGGGTGCCCAGCAGGTCCGCTAAAGCCTGAATTACACCCTAACACATACTGGGTGTATTGGGGTGACGTCGGTTTGTGGGATCATACAGGTTTCAGGCGCGGGTTCTGTGATACGAGACCTGGGTACTGCTCCGTGTGCCCACCACCCGCAGTCAAACCCTTTCCACCCCCACATATGAGGCCCCAGGCCCCCCTCACCCCCACCCCACCCCTTCCCTCTGGCAAGCACCACACGGCTGTGTGTCCACGAGTTTCCGTTTCATAGCCCACGTGAGTGAAATCCTGTGGCTCTCGGCCTTCCCTGCCTGACTTATTTCTCTGCGCATGACGTTCCCCAGGCCCCCCGTGTGGTGGCAAACGGCAGCACCTCACCCTGTCTCCCGCTGAGTCGCGCCCACTGTGCCCACGTCCTGCCCGCTCTGTCCAGTCCTCGGTCGCAGGACACGGTGTCGTCTCCACGTCTCGGCCGCCGTGAGCAACGCTGCAGCGAACATAGGGGGGCGTCTGTCTTTGCGAATACATGCTTTTGTTTTTCGGGTAGATCCCCAGGAGAGGTCCTGGGTCCTGTGGTAGCTCCGTTCTTAATTTTTTTGTCTGTATGTCTGTTTGAAATTGTTCCTTTTCTGTGTGTTTGGAGAAATGAGTGGTTCTATTTTGAAACATAGAGTGTAAAGAATATACTCGCCTCTGTGAAGATGCAATTTATGACTGTCACGTTGAATTTTAATAACCCCGAGCTTAGCTAACTTTCATCAGAAATGAAAACAGAAAGCTTTGCCCATGGAGTGGTTTAGGAAAAACCACCTTAAACATCTCCATTCCCTGCGGTCATCACTGAAAGTGCACGTCGGGCAGTGCTTTTCTCTGCGTCAGGGTGGACTTCCTCACACCCCCAGGAGTTCATTAATAGAAATAAAAGCTTCAAAGCTGGCTCGACACAATGCCCAGCCCATGCCACGCTCGGCCCGACTGCAGGTCATTCCCAGCGCGCTCTGTCTCCGGCCTTTCCGCCGGCCGGATTCTCTGCCTCGTCTCGGCGGATGCGCATCTTTACGTGAGAGCCCCAGCCGTGGAGCCCCACTTAATCAGGGTAAACGTCCATTAAAACAGGTTTAAGTGCGCAGCAACAACCCCTGCTCAGAGTGCGGTGAATTACTAGTTTTTCCTAGATGCCCACCGGCCAGTTCAGAAAAGCACCTTGCTCCCTATATTCAGCGCTGTCTTTATGGCCTTGAAAGGGACTTGCCTGTACGCCCCCAATAAAACCGTTCATTACTTACATCCCGCTTTCAGTGTAACTTTGTGCGTGGCCCCCGCAAGCTATGCGAGGTGCTAATGTCACTGAGGGATTTCTCCTGTCCCCGGGGGCGAAGCCACTTCCGGGCCCGGCGGCTCCTCCGCCGGGATCCCAGGCGCCTCGGGTGCCATCTGACCAGGTAAATGCCGACACCTGACCGATGAGCTGGGAGCGGGCTGTGGCCGGGGCAGGAAGGGCAGGGAAGGCAGGACGGCCTCTCGGCTCTGTAAGGCGCCTTCAGGGAACTGTGGGGCTGTCCCTTTGAGGTCAAGACCCCCGGTGACCTTCACAGCCCGTGTGATCACGTGATGGATACCTGCCCCCCCCCCGTGTGCACACACTGACCTCTACGCTCCGTGACCACGCGGGCCACACCTGCCTCCCTCCGCACACGCACAGCACGGCGCTGGGCACGTAACAGCTCCTCGGTGTTCGGCTCGCCTGTGACCGAGCAAACGCAGCCGCCCGCGCCCGGGGACGGCCACTCGCTCCCAGCCCATCGGCTCCTCCCGCCTCTCCGGCCGCATCTCTCCAGGGTGGCCTGCGATCCCTCCCTCTCGCCATGGCTATGATCCCTTTTCTCCATCACATTCTAAGCCCAGAAATAAGACTTTTTGTAAATACCTTTGAAATAATAATAGCACATTTTATTTATATGTATACGGTAAAAAATCGTGGCTTCCCCCTTGGTTTCTGGGAGGTAGTTTTCGTCATGGGCGAGAGAAATCTCTCTGTTCTGCATGGGACTGGCCACCCCGGGTGACCTGAGGGTGGGGACAGGGCCCTGCCAGAAAGGCCAGCACCCGGATGCATTGTGGGGACTTCGGGTCACGTGGACCCGCTGACCGGGAGGCTGAGTGCAGGCAGGTGGGCGATCAGCCCATCCATGGTGCCAGTGTAATGAAACCCAACACAAGGCTCAGGAGGGCGGGCGGGCTTCGCCCACGGCTGGGATCCTCACGGGATCCCCGTGCGCCCCTGTGGGGAGGGCGAGGCACCCTGGCCTCACTTCTTAATAAAAGGATCGCGCTTCGAGGGAGCGAGGTGGACACTGCATTCAGGTTAGCACAGAATCTACCCTCCGCAGAGACTGACTTTTTCTGAGTGTATTTTATTTGACTCTGTGCACGTCCCAGGGGGTGAGTTACGTTAGGGCAGGTCCGACGGGCACGGCACCACTGAAGGCTGCCGCGGGGACGGCTGGTCCCCGGTGGGCACATTTCCTCCTGAGATTGTCTGCAAGTCACACGCCTCACACCGAGGCCCTTGGCTCCCTCGCAGCTCTTCACCTGTCCTGACAAGGGTGGCCGAGGTCTGGCATTTGGCTGCCGTCACCTAGAAGGGTCCCTCCATGCCTGCGGGCAGCCAGAGCTTTGGGTTCTCCAAGGCTGTGCCTTTGAACTTGGGTGTGCACCCCCCCCCCCCGGGACTTAACCCTGTGCAGGTGTACGCGGGATCGGCTCTACGGGGCGTCGGTGTACAAGCCGAGGTGACCTCCCGTCCACCCATGTGGCCTTTGTCCCCTTGGGCACTTCCGTGGCCCCCCTGTTACTTAGAAGAGCAGGGAACAGTTTTCTTCTGCTGTAAGAATTTTACCAAAAGCGTCGCCCAGCTGTCCCCTGGCCCACGGAGGGTCCTGTCTCCTTACCCTCCGTGAATCTACGGACAGACGTGACCCATGCGGCCACCTGTCTGCTGCCTCCTGGAGCCTTAGCGAGTTGATGACGGAGGCTCAGCGCCCGACCTGCCTGCGTCTCCCAGAGGCCGGTCTGGGCGCCCTGGGCTGACCGCCTTGGGGATGTCGGTGCTCGTTCCGCGTGCCCGGCCCCACGTGCCCGTCGCGGCTTTCTTCCCATGAACACTGGCCTTCGTGGTTCCTCAGAATTTGCCATCACGGTTTTTAATTTTCAAATCCTCCTGCCACGAGTTTCATCTTACACCTGCCCCCGAGCGTAGCGGGTGTTTCTCTTCGAAATCATCGCCTTCGGCCTTAACTTACCCAGAATACAGCTTCAACGGAGGAGGCCCGATGGCCTTCCCTCCCTCGGGGACCAGAGTCACGCCGGGCGCTTCACTCGCCTGAGGGCCTCCCGCCGACCCCTGACGCCCCAGGTCCACCCTCTCGCCGCCTCAGGGTCCTCCTGTAGCGACGCCGCGTCCCGCAGTCCCCGCCTCGGCCTGTCAGCCTGTCTCCAGAGCTCAGAGTCCGGCTCCCAGACCCTGCAGCCTCGTGGGTCACGGAGGCCCCGCTCCCGGGACGGCCCAGCCCGTGTCCGTGGTGTGTTTTCTGAAGCAAGGACTTGCTGCTACCCACGCGGCCACGGTTCTCGAGCCGTCTGACCACATGGGTCGTCATGATCCCTGCCGGCTTTTGTACTGAGGACGCCTTCGCCTGCAGCGTCCACGTGGCCTTTGAAACGAGTGTGGGATGTGAGGAGAGGGTGTCACGTCCTTTCCTGACACGACACCGTCACCCGCATCGGCAGACAGAGTGAATGGAGGGAATGTCTGTGGTCCTGGGCTCTGTGGGGGTTTAACTGTAAGTTCTTTTAGAAGAAAATTCTCTAAGGTTGACGCCAAACCCTATGAATATATTTTAAATTTCGGCCTTGTGGACCCTCTAACTCACACCCGCAGTCCGTGGAACTGTGTGATGTGCCGTCTCGGGTTCAGGGGGCCCGTCGTCCAAAATGCTGACGTCCACCCGGGAGAGAACTTCCTACAGGTCTTTTCATTTGAAACTCCCATAATCCTTCTGTTGTTAATGCAAAGGGCTCCAAATTTTTAAAAAGCAGCAATTCAGTCAACCAAAAACATAGTTTTCCCTGTTGCCTTTAGTTTTAGAAACAGACAGACTGTGAGACGGTCTCCAGAGATTTGGAGATTTTATTTTTTTTCTGCAGCTGCCTTAAGGGCAGGTAGTAAATTCATCCAGCGGAAAGCAATGAGCGGGTTTGGAAGTCTTAGAATTCCTCGGTGCGACGAATGTGAAAATGCCGCTGTGCCGTTTTCTAGGTGAAGCACATGCGTTTCCACCTCGTTTTTAAAGCTCTGGGTCTTTCCATTTGAGCAGCATTTGTGGATTGTCTTTTATATTTCAGGAAACCTGCTAAATGACCAAAAACGAATGACTCGGACCCTCGTTGCCCCCGGGAGACCATAACTCGCTCTGTGAAAATCAACTTTGGGGGGAAGATGATCCCGTAATGCGCCAGGCGCCTGCCGAGCTCCTCCCCGTGAGCGGGAGCTGGGCCCCGACCCGGGTGCTGACGCGGAACTGCAGGTGGGGGCAGGCGGAGAAATGGCCCTCGGGACAGGTGCAGGGGACGCAGGGCGGGTGACGCAGGAAGAGGGAGACGGGGCAGGAAGGAGGCCAAGAGCGGAGAGGCACCCGCTTGGCGAAGGGCCTGTCTCCCTGGGAGAGGGACATTCTCACTCGGTCCGTCTCCTCTGGTCAGGAAATCCCGGCGCCGCTGTGGCCCCTCCAATCTGTGCAGCCGATCGTTGCGCAGAAATGATCCCAGACGTGACCCTCGTGTCCGCGGGGTCGGACTGAGGCGGTTTCCGGGCCCCCTCGCCCGCCGCCCGCGCGTTGGGCCTGTGCCCTCCCCGGCCTGACCGTGGGATTTCCACACCCGGTGTCCTCGGCGGCCTGGCTGGTTCTCTGATGTGCCGGGGAAGTTACGCTCTGGCTCCTCAGCTCAGATTATTCAAAGCTTATCATTTTGGTAAATACAGTTGACGTGATATTTCTGCCCACCTGCCGGTCTCTGTCCCGCACTCTTCAGGCCGAGACGCGGGTCGCTTGGGCTCCAGCGGCACCGCCGCTCTTTCCCGTCTTGGGAAATGACCGAAATCACTCGCGGCGCCTGGCCGTCCGTGGCCTTGCCCATAAACTCGGGGGATCAGTGGCCGTGCCGGACACACTTCCCAGGGCGGTGGTGGAGGGTAACGTAAGGCACAGTCTTCACTCGGTGAATTCTCACCTGTTTTTCCTGGTCTAACACGGAAGGGGGCAGACGGGGCTCCCAGGGCCCGGGTGGTGCCCAGCTGGGCAGGAGCTGGCTGCCAGGGCGGAGACGCGGGTCACAGCCGCTGCTCTCGGGTCTGGGACATGGTCTGGGAGGCCAGGGAAGGACAGTGGGGCTGAGACAGGGAAGGGACAGGACAGACCAACAAGCACCTCGCCTGGGAAACAGTAGAAGAATTTAGGGCCACTCGTTGGCACAGTGACAGTGTTTAATTGTGTCATAAACTTCCTCACATCAGTAAGAGGGTTCAGGGAGTGCCCGCCACGCCCCGGGCACTGCGCTGGGTTCTGTGGGTGTGAATGAAACAGAAACAGACACGGTCCCGTTCTCAGGCTCACCTGTGGGGACCGTGGGTCCCCGCTGTTTCCTAGGCGTCCTTCCCGTTTCCGTGAAGTGTCTCCACGCGTGTGTGTGTGTGTGTGTGTGTGGATGTGTGGACCTACCCTTTTGCTTTGCCAAATTTCAACTAGAAGCACATATTATAGTAAAATAAAATTGTGATAAGTAACATTTACAAGTAACCTCAGAGCTCCATTAACACCCCTTATTTCTCCCAAATCTGGACATGTAATTAAATGATAACAACGGAGGAAGTGTACAGTCATCTGTGGCCACATGCGCGAGGCGAATCTGCCCCAATAACACAGCAACGCCTTTGAAAAACGGGAAAGCGTTTGTAAGGAATCCCATTCGCGGGCCTCCTTCCGAGTGAGGATTACGTTTCCCCACGCGGTGTGGACACGCTGAGGCTGTGACACTAAGACTTTACCTCCAGCCGCAGCCGATCACGTGTAAGCGATGAGCCGTCTTTCCTAATCCGGCCTCAGCCCCGAGTGGGAGCCCCCGTTGCCGTTACCCACAAACTGCGTTTTCTGACGACTGCCTTTACGAGGGGCTGTCGAGGAAGCCTGGCTGAGCCCGGGGGCGGCAGTGCGTGCTTTTCCGGGAATCCGCAATTACACACGCGTTTTCCGTTGCCGTCGCTTGGCTGGGTGGCACTTTAGCAATGGAGGCGCCGTCGGTGTGATGTGACGACCTCAGCTTAGTGCGCGATTGATATTCTGGGCTCTGCACTGTCGCAGAGCAGCCCCTGCTGGTCCCTGGGCTTCACAGTCTTTAAATAGTCCCTTTAGGTGTGGGGAGGGCACTGCCACCCCAAAATCATGCTGGGTCTGCTTTCTGTCCCTCGACCCTGAATCGGTGTTTGGAACAGACTCAGGGGAAGAGGAACCCGAAGGAGCGTCTGCATAGAGCTCTCAAGGCTGCTCTGTGAGATGACGGGCCCCTGGCACCGGCAGAGCAGGGCCCCCGGCAGCTGCAGGCTAATCCACAGTGGAGGTCGCCTGCGCTGGCCCTGGCTCCAAGTCCCCAGGACTTTGTCTAACGTGAGGAAAGCTGGCTAACAGGTAGCCTGTTGCTTCGCGTTACGCACTCGCTCCGGTTTGGTATCGATGAGCTGAAACCTCCACGCTTCCAGAATCGTTGCCGAGGACACCCGTTCACAGCTCGTCTGGGATTTCCCCTTCGTAAGATTACAAGAGGTTCCTTTTTCTCGGGGGGATGACACTGTTGTAATGAACCTGGTTATTAATTAACTGGAAAGGAACAAAGGGAAGGCCCAGTGGACACGTGCCCAGCAAAGGCTGGGTGACGTAGGAAGGTCCTTGTCTGTCAGTCACGCCTGGGAACCGTCATTGGCAGAGCAGGCGTGGCCACTGCATTTGGGAAGATCTGAGATACGTAAGTTCCCTCCCTTGCCCACTGGGCTCCTGGCTCTCTTGCTCCAGGGGTGCGTCCCCCTGCATTCACCCGTGTGGCCCATGGCCACAGGGACCCCTCCAAATGGGCCGATGGACTGGAACTAGCCTCACACCGTGCCAGCCCCGGCTCCGCCATGGCACGGAAGCTCTGGACCCTGGCTCTGCTTCCAGCCCTGCTGACCCCCCAGCTGCACTTCCCAGGACTGGTTTAAGGGAAATGGGCCTGGAAACACAGGGAT
The DNA here is from genome assembly GCF_054644295.1 of Miniopterus natalensis. Lineage (NCBI taxonomy): Eukaryota > Metazoa > Chordata > Mammalia > Chiroptera > Miniopteridae > Miniopterus > Miniopterus natalensis. The sequence goes on along the minus strand of NC_142082.1, from coordinate 1,224,187 downwards.
GCAACTGCGCGCAAATAAAACTCACTCCTCCTCCCGTGCAAGTCTTAGAAATTTCTTTTTCTCAAGATACCCTGAGAACCCAACCCCTAGCACACAGTGGGCAAAGGGAGACCCCATTCCTACCAGTGGTCACCCCGCTTCCACCGAGAACACTTACTGTCATGAAGCCTGAGGCAATGTTATGATGTCCCCCCGGACGCTGGAAATATTATAATTGTGAGTCGGCCAACCTTCTCAATTGTATTAGTACATTTGTAGAATTGCCTCTGATTTCACTGTAAATTGGATTCCCACCACGTGTTTTCTAGTAAACTCTCAGAACCATTTGGATTTCGGTCTTTTAAGAGCGTGTTTGTCACTGTCTTTGTTCCCCTTGTGTTCCTGGGATGGACAGGCCGCCATTGCGCGTCCCTCTTGCCAGTGGGCGACGGCTGACGGACTGATGTAATGAATAAATAGGTTAGCGACCAGCTCCCTTGCTGGGGAACCAAGAGCAGGTAACACGAGCTGCACAGGCCCCTGGGAGGCGTCAGGCGCACGACCAGCCTCATAAACACGCAGCCGGCGGGGAGCCCGAGAGGACCCACACGCTGGGATTCCTCCTGGCGAACTTCTCCCGTCCCCAAGTTCCCTCCATTCCTGTTTTTCAAGGTTCTTATTCAAGAGCCGTTTACCTGAGTATCTTTCTGGACAACAGTTTAAATCACAAACCAAGTGGTACCAACGGCCTCCTGAAGACGGCGGCAGAAAAGGGCAGATATGTTTTAATCAACGTAAAGCCTCTGATGAGATGTGGGGACACCTGAGACCCACGTGTCCTTGGGCGAAGAGTAAAAAATTTAACTTTAGTAATTAAAAGTAAATAAATTAAGTTAAAATAAGTTAATACATATTATAATAGTATTTTGTCTATAAGACTCATAAAAACTACCATATAGATTTATCTTAAACTTTATTACCGGAGTGTTAGCAGGATGTTAACTATTATTTACACTGTAAGTCATTTGCACTCCCCCCTCTGCTCATATCCTACTCCTGCTCCTTGACTCTATGTTTATGTTCATTTAAATCACTCAAGCAATGTAGGATGGCATTCTTAGTAAAAAACAAAAAGAATAGCCCGGCCAGGCCTGGCTCAGCAGTTGAGCGTCGACCCAGGATCCAGATCTCGGTGGGTCGATTCCCGGTGGGGGGTGCAGGAGGCAGTGGGTCCATGACTCTCATCACAGATGCTTCTCTCTCCCCCTCTCCCTTCCTCTCTCTGAAACCAATAAAGACATATTTATATTAAAAAAAAGAAAGCAAAACATCGCCAATATTTTCACCTTTCTTATTCCTGGACTTACTCTACCAACAGAGCTTGGGATTCTGTTTCCTAGTGTTTGCATGTGTGTGGATTTTGTTTATTTGTTTATTTGGGTTTTTTATGCCTGCGTACAGCTTTACATGGATCTGTGAAATGTAAAATATTGCTTTGCATTTTTAACGATAAATTTGTTTTTTATTAACATCATGAATTTTTAACTTTCAGTGCATATAGATCTATTTTTTTATACTCACATGTAGTATTCCACGATATGGCTGCATTAAGGCTTATTTGACAGTTGTCCTATTAATAGACATTTACAAAGTCCCACGTTTTTATTATAACAAAGCTTCACTGAGCATTCTTGTATTTTCCTTCTATGCAGATGAGCAAATACTTTTCTAGAATATATACCAAAGAACTAAATTAATGAATAATCAATATTTTAACACTTAATAAATGGTAACAAATTACTCTCCAAAACAAACACACCACCTTAAACTCCTGCTATTGTTGTAAGAAAAACATACCTTCTAGTTGATATAATAAAATATGACTCCTTTCTTTGAAGTAACGGGTAAAAACACACACACACCCCATGTCTCACCACTGTTTTAACTTTCATTTCCCTAAATTACTAAGGAAGTTGAATGTCTATCTGTTTAAAAAAACTTTTTAAACCTCCTTGCTGTGAGTGCCCGATTTTTATTTTTCTTAGTCACTTAGCTTATTACTGATCTTTAGAAACTCTTTATATATTGGGAATATTAATCTTAATTTTGTACCTTTTTTCATATAGAGGTCAATCATTTTCACATGGGCAGAACTGTCTCTTATATGACTATTTCCGAAACCTAACCCTTGATATCTGAGAAGCTTGGTCCAATGGTAGATGGCATCGGGATTAAACGTAAGAGTTGCTCATGGGAGATACTTAAAGTAGTTTAAAAATAACTATGAGCCATGAACTCCCTCCTCAAAGGAAACACAACTACTGATTTTGAAATGAATGGCCATGTGCCGACCTTCTGAAAGTCGCAGCCTAAGTTTTGTTTTCTCCTACCTGAGTTCTATGAAACGTGGACGCTGTCGGGGCGACTGACGCGGTGCCCTGGAGCCGGCTGTCGCGATGTCGGGATAAGACTCGCCGGAGGTCAGGCCTGTTTCCCCCTCCCCCGGCTGCGGGCACCTGGTCCTCCCTGACCCCCAGCCCGCGGCGGCCGCTCAGCCCAATGCAGTGGGTACGCAACAGACCACGTGAGAGAGGCCGCCCGTGGCCTGGACGTGCGTGTCCAGGTTGCTCAGCGGCCACGCGTGTGTTGTTTCCATTCCGCCGGCTTTCCCTTGGCCGGCAGCCGGGCGCCGTCGGCTGAGGTTCCCGCTCGGTTCCTCCTCCCGCAGCCGCCTGGTTGACGGCCACTGTCCCGGGCTCGTCTTCAAGTGAAACGGCTGCGAGGGGAACGTGCGGAGGTGACACTCTCCCGGGCCACTCAGGCGGCGGCCCTTGCGGATCGAGGTTCCCTGGGTGACCGTTTCCTCGGGGCTCCGGCGGGGGCACTCATTCCGAGGCCCGTCTCCGTCCGTCCATCTGCTCTCATTTACTTGAGCGGCGACTCCTTCAGCCCTTCACGCCGTCAGGTGGTCTCATCATAGAAAAGGTCTTCTCCCCAGCTTTGCGGATACAGGGGAAAAGTAAACGTCTCAATTACAGCGGTGCCCGGTGGGCGTGTGGGGGGAGTTGGAGGGAGGGAGAAGGAAATTCATGGAGAGCGGGTGTCCGGGGTCTTCCAGGACCACGCCGACGGGCCCTCCCTCACGGCTGGATTCCGCCGTGTTGGTTCCTAACCTTCGGAAGACACAGAAGTTCATTTAAACCAGGAGGGCCGAGGGAGGGTGTGGGGGGCAGAGTCACCAGTCCCGGAAACAAGCAGATCCGGGTTTGGAATCTGGGAGAAAAAGGCTGTGGTCTCAGGGACCGCGTCGGAGTGTGGAAGGCAGGCCCCTGTGGCTGCAGCAGGCCTCTCGGTGTGGCGTCCCCATAGCGGCCCAGGGCCCCGGGGCCATGGAGATCGCCCTCCCCCGCCTGCAGGCTGGAAAGGAGGAGGCGGGACGCCATTGTATAGACTCCAGGCCCCCGGGCCCCGGCCTGTACCCGCGACGGAGCCGGCCCTAGATGAGGGCATGACGGCCGCCCGACTCTTATGAAAAGCGGTTTGGAGAAATCATACTTATGGGGAGCCAGTGGAAGACAGCGCCTCCGGGGGCTCCTAACGTCAGTCCAGGAGTGGTCCCAGGTCGGGCGGAGGGGCCAGGGCCCAGGGAGCCCCCTCCAGCTCGTGGTCTCGGGCGGACTCCTCAGGCCGCACTAGAGCGAGTGGCTCCGCTTCCCCGAGAATAAACGAGCGGCACCATGGGGCCGTCCCGGCGTCTGCTCGGCGGTGTCGTTAGAAACACCCTTTAGTGGATTAATTCCCATTTAACAGCTGACATTTAGCTTAGCTCACAAACGTCAGGCTTCCAGAAGAGCCCCGAGCTGCCCCAGGTGGGTCAGGATCACCCTGCACTTTCTTCCCAGGACAGACGTTGGCAGCCCTCACGGCCGTCTTTATAGCCTTCGATCTCGCATCTCAATTTTACATTTTGGCATTTAACTCCCTAGTTCTTTTCTGTGCATACATTCAGTTCCTTTAAAAAAATATTTTGAGTAGTTCTAAGAAAGACAGTGGGAAACAAACCCCGAGAAAACCAGGGACACACATTTGGTTTCACGAAGCTGCCGACAGCGAAGGAAGGGAAGGGGGCCCCCCCCAGCCCTGTCCGGCCACGGGAGCCCCCTCGTTTTCAATAAAACCCATTCAGATATTATTTTAGTTCCTTCTGAAGTGTTTTAAGCGAGGGCGGGAGATGGCGATACCTGTTTCAAAGGCAAAAGAGCCTCCGTATCAGTCCTGTGTGTGCCGCTGGCCTCGGTGTGTGACATTTCCCTGATGATAAGGGACTTTGCGTTTAAAGGCTGGAAGCACCATTCTTTTCTATTATTATGTTTTATTGGCGGTTCCTAACAGGATTTATGGAATAATTTATCAGCAAAGATTCACTGTTCTGTTTATTGCTAGAAACATATTAATTCAAAAAAGAGGCAATAAGTTTTTAATATGCCTGGTTTTTTATCACGAGTTATTAGAAGTGTAGCAAATAATTCATAACTCATAACACGATCTTTACTGATAGTGTGTTTTACGTGGAACGTGAGCATTTCTATGTAAAATGTTAATTAAAGTGGCATCTGTCCTTGCCCCGACCGCAGGAGGAGGCTGGGAGGCATCTTCAGCGCCAGGTAGCTGGGCTCCCTGGTGAAGAGAGCGACGTACCCTGATTTCTCCCGCCCTCCCTCCCCTCCCCTCCCTGCAGAAAGGAACCGTGGGGGCAGGTGGCATCTGGAAGAAGGGACCCGAGCTCAGCTGGGCACCTGTCCCCCTGGCTGTGCGCTTAGCCTGCCTGCAGGTAAACAGGCCCCCCCCCCCCCGTGCTCCTGCTCCGTGGCAGGGGTCTGTCTGCGTTGGGGGTCCTGTGTGTGAGCCTCTGGGCCGGATGGTGTGAGAAGTGTGTCCATCATGGGGGTGCGCTAGCCTGGGCTGCCCCCGACCGAGTCCCAGTTACGTCCCAGAAGGGGGCATATTAATGTTGACCTGTCTCAACCCGGCATCTCTTTTTCCCTTGGTTCTAGTCGGGGTAGATGAGAGGGGTTATTAATAGGCACCCTGAAGCCTGGACCCTCCCCACTGTGGGTGCAGCCCAGAGAGGCAGCGAGTTCCCAGGCCCCCCCCTTCTCTCTGGGACCAGAACCCAGGCCTTCTCTTCTGGTCCACATGTTCTACCAACGGGGCCTCTGTTTCCTGTTGAGCATGGCCCTGAGCCCGCGGCCTGTGTATTAATATAATTTCGTATCTAGTGATGCAAAGAATTAGCAAGTTTGACCGTTAATAACTCAGTCTGGTGCCTAGATTGAACATGATATATTAAAGTAATTAGAAACACCATCATGGAGAGTGTATAGTCTTAGAAATTATTCCAGTCTTGTCTAATAACCATGAGCAAACACTATTAAACCAGTTGTATGGAGAATATTAAAAGGAAATTACTTTATAGACCCTGGGCAGCATCTGAAATGTAAACTACAGCCTAGCTCACAAACGCCTGCCATTTCAGCTGAACGGAAATGATAAATCTCCACCGGAGCCCACGAGTCATTCCGCCCCCCGCTGCCCAGTGCAGGATGGGAAGTCAGGTCAGGAGCCCGTCGCCCGGCGCCCTCCCCTCGCCTCCCCCTGCTGCGCCCATGCTCCCGAGTCTCTGGACGGCCTTCGCGTGGGAGGTTGAAGTAAAGAATTCTGATGGGGCCTTTTCAAGGCGAAACAGGTGCCAGACAGTGAGAAGGAGGGTGATAATCTGTCACATGAACACGCAGTTGCCAGGGGGGCGCTAGAAGCGCGCGATCCCCCCTCCGAGGTGCGCGCGTCCCGCACAGTGTGCCCTCCCCTCCCGGGCGGTCGCCTCCGCACCTCCTCCCTGTGACAGACGGGGGCCTGGACCCCCTCCACGGGTATCCCCACAGACGGGGACCGGCAGGAAACCAGCCCCAGTGAGGAAGCCAGTTTACCTTCCAGTTAGAAAAGTGGATAGAAATGTTAATCTTAGCTAAGTACAAGGTGAGCTAATCTTGCTTCAGTTGTTTCTGAACCGGTGGGACAGGAAACGATACAAACGGGAAGCAGGTCACCCGCGTGCGAATTATTCAAATACCCGCACCGACCAGTGTCCATCTCTGACCCGTACGTTGGGCGAGGCCGTGGGCAGGCCGCCTTTCGGGGCGGGCTGAGGGGCTGTGGCGCCCGAAGCCCGGCTGGGCTCTTGCGCGCGGGCCGCGGGCCGGCTCCCTGCCTTGCGCCGGCCGCCTCTGCTCCCTGACGCTGGGCTACGGGAGCAGCTGCGTCCACCGTCACAGTCTCCGTATCGTGTGCGGGCCACAGACGGTAAATCAAGGCTGAGCTCCATTCTTCAATGTTAGAAGTGATGCCTGGTCAGCGAGCACGGATGTAAAGGGAAGAAACTTAATCTGTGCCTTTTAAAATCATTACCCAAGCACCTCAGTAACAGCATTGTATTAGTCCTAATGCCTGCACTGCCCTGTGTTCTAGAACGTTACCCTTGGATCGGTCTCTAGGCGTAGGGATGCGTCTCTGTGGTTCCTGCCCCAGCCCCTAGTCGTGCTCTTGACTCCAGTGGGTGTTCAAATAACCACTATATTTGTAATTATTGTCAGTTTCTAGTTAAGGTAGTTGCAGGTCACAGTCCCTTATTAATAAATAAGTTACTAATAAATAAAAAGTTTTATAATTTTCTCTGTGTGGAAACATACATATACATATATGCCTTTGCGCATGTGTTACATGCATGTTACATGTATAGTGCCTGTAGTTCATCAATGTATGTCCAATGCTCCCTAGTCAAAGCTTAGTGAAGGGGAAATTTTCAGATGAGTTTGGATGATCTGAGAAGAGCTGTAAACATGGAGCAGAAGCCCAGGCAGTGAAAGAAGTTAGTTACTGCGCTTGTCGGGGACGATTCCCAGGAGGCCCTGGTGTGTGAAAGTGGGACACAGAGCAGGTTACTGGAGGACACGGGAGCCACGCCCTCTCCGGCTGCTCTGACATCACTGTCACATGCCCACCTCCCCACGACGCAGGCTGGGACCGCGCCTGAGTCACTCACCGGATTCACAGGGAAAAGCACAGAGCCCTCCCCTGGGCGCAGGGCCGGTGTTTCCAGGTGTCTCGGGGCTCACAGAAAAGTGGGGAAGGGGGTTCCCGCCCCACAGAGAAAAAAGACAGCACATTCACCCTGAGTCCACCCGCTTCAGAGTCCGGCGTCTATGGTTTACTTCGTTCGGGGGTGGGGGGTGCGTTCAGTCCTATTCATATCAATGACACAATACTCAGTAGATGGTGAAATCCTGCGTATTTGTTCAACAAATACAATTTTACGTAAGATGGGTTGAATTTTATACCAAAGTTACTGACTACTGCAAAGTGTAAAAATAAAATGTTTTTTAAACAGAGTCCCTAACCTAAAAAGCCCATCACTACCTGAATTCATCTCCCGCCGCAAGTTTCAATTGCGACTCTAATACGTTCCATCCTGGCTCGGAGCAAATTGGATTCAAGAGCAGCCAAGAGGAGCGGTTAGGGCAGAATGCAATTTTAAGTCAATTTTACGTGAATTACCTCCTCCCTGCATGCGTGAGAAGCCAGATTCTCTTGCTCTGTGTCGTGATATTAGGTTACATTTCCAAAACCCTCCCCGATGCCGAGTCTTAGCTCTTTATTAAATGCGGCCCTAGATCGAGACTCCGAATCGCTGTACCACGGCTCTGCTGTTCGAACAAAGCAGTTTAGCTCACAGCATCCGAATGTTTATTCAATGTGAATTTTAATTCTCCAGACATTTTTCTAGTTTAATTTCCTTAAGATGGGACTTGGTTCCCAAAGCAACACAAATCAGGTTGATTCTGTGAGATGCTTCTGAGCAGGACCAGATGGAGACGGTCACCTCCCACTAAACAAATGCTCTGTTTCTGCGTATTTCCTCTCTAGTCTTAGCCATCGCTTCTTCACTTTTTCTGTCAAATCTAAAGGGAAAGAAATCACTGCACACGATTCACCAACCCTCAGCTCCAGATCCACGTGTAAGCAGAAAACTATTCCCTGAAGATCGTCATACAAGCACCAACCTAAAATATCTGAAGCCAGACAATGTATTTTCCTTAGGATGTGCAAAGCAAAAGAATTCTCCAAAATAACAGTGACTGGTATGTGTTTGTTTGTTTTCTAACATGAACTTTCCTATTCCTCACTCATGTCCCATTAAATATAAATACAGTATTACTTAGCAAATGTTACTTTGGATACAAAGAATAGTCAATTGTATTTTCAAATACTAGCAACAGAAAAATGGGAAATAAATTTTGAAAAGGAGCCACTTACAACATGCGCAAAACCTCAGACTCTATAAGTAACCTAAGGAATGACGTGTGAGAGCTTGAAGTTGAGTGGAAGGAACGCACGTGAATTCCGGGCTCAGTACCAGAAGACACAATACTGTAAAGACAGTGACTCCCTCCAAAGTCAGTCAATGGATTTTATCTAACACTAACCCTAACCCTAACCCCAGCAGGATTTTGTTCTGTTTTGTTTCCCACAAGTTGACAAGCTGATTCTGAAGTTTACCTGCAAATAGAGGGACCAGGTGCTGAGTATAAAGAACAGCTTTGAAGTCAAGCAAAGCCTGCAGCCTCACCGCCTGCTCTCCAGGCCTATGATAGTCACTCAGCGGTTCAGACACGAGTAGGTCATTTAAGGACAGGTCGGTGACCAGGGGTAGGAGAGGCGAGCAGGAGACCCACACGGTTCTGCCCGGTGAGGAAAGGGCTGCTGTTAGAAATCACATTAATGCCCACGGACAGGAGGAGAGAACATCGAGGCACATTCGCAAAATAGAGCACTGTGCGGAAATGAAAACGGACACATTGCAAAAGCACACGGCTCCTTGAGGGCACTGGGTGAATTGTATTTCCACGTGGAAAAGCTATCAGGACCCTTGACAACCCCAGAGAGATTTCAGATCTGAAAGTGAGATGATGCCATTTCTAGAGCCAAACCCCAGAGAACAGCTTCATGACCTCTGAGCAAGAAAGCACTTTTCAAACACGAGAGGCATTAACAATAAATTAAAAAAATCAATAGGCTGGACCATATTAATAAATTTGAAAAAGTCTATGTATCAAAAGACGCCATTAGCTAGAGAGTGCAAAACGCCATCATCATCGGTCCATCCGATTAAACGCCTTCCTGCAGAACGTATAAAGGACCCATCCGCTCGAATCAGCGAGAAAAGACGGACAACCCGACAGGAACAGTGACAATAGATGAACTGACGCATCACCAAAGAAGACATTAAGAGCCGATGAGATACATAGAAAAAGGCGCTCAACCTCATTCGTCAGAGAAATTCCAACGAAGCCTCGCGATGGGTACGGGTGCACCTCCCCCGGGGCCTGCGGGAAGCGCGGGGCCGTCCAGGCGCAGGTGAGCCTTGCGGCAGCTGAGGGCCCGCACAGTGCCCGGCTCTGCCAGCCTGCACCTGTTTCGTAAAACTGTTGGGCTCCCTAAGTCGAACCCATTCACCCCGTGACTCGGCACCACCGTCCCAATAGACACGCGTCCGTTTACTCACCCGCGACGCCCGCTGGGCGGGTGGGAGCACACTGCTGGTTGGCAGTAAGTTTACTGTAATCCTCATAAACTGTAAATTGCAGAAACGCCTTCCAGAGTAGACGAGAGAAAATATGGCCTGTTCACGGAACGGAACACCCTGCGGCAGGGAGAAGGAGCGCTCGGCTCTGGGTGGCTGTCGCTAACGCAGCTGAGCGCAAGGAGCGGAAACAAACAAAACTACACGTGCCTGCGCCTCGTAGACCGTGCCCAGGTCGGAGACGGTAAGCGATGCTGTCGGGAGGCCGGAGAACGGTTGCCCTTGAGCGGGGTCTGCGATACGAAGGCTTGCACGTGAGGGCCTGCGGGGGAAACACTCTGCTACTTGACCTTGAGCTGGAGGGTCTCAAATTTTGGTTTGTGAAAATTTCAACCTCTGAATGTATGACTCGTGTACATTTCTGCATGACAACTTTATTCTTCCGAACCGGCCAGAAGCCGGGGAACCTTGCGGAACCACTGAAATACGTGTCTCTCTGACGGTTTTCTGTAAGAAACTCTGTCAAATCCCCTCGCGATAGATAATAAAGAAGCAAAGTTAAAATGATTTATGTAATTTCTCTCTAATTTTTCTCAAATTAGAAGATAATTTCTACCTGAGGTTTATTGTGAGCACTGAATGAGGAATGGGAGAGGCACACAGACCTGAACACCTGAGACGGCCTAGGTACTGACACACCTTAGTTTTATGTAAAGACCACACACGCGTGTCCACTGTGGTCCTAATTGAATCCCAGGGATTTATATGCCATTTAATCACTAACACAAATTGAACGAATGCCTCTGAGGGACAGTCTGCAAAAACTCCGATTCATTGGTGATGTCATCTATTCACAGAAACATTTATCAATCAAGCACCTGTAGAGTTGATCTCCTTTATGGTTTGGGAAGGATCGATGGGAACCAATTACTGTAAATCCACAGGGAAGTAAGTGCTGGTAGTTTTCAAATTATGTTACACAATTCCTCTTGTAAGGATTGCTCAGAGGAAATAAATCTATTTGCTCAATGGGACAGAAAGAGAAAACATACAATATATAATACATATTTATTGTAAATTATAAAAATAAAAATGTAATATACACACATCTATATATGCACCATAGTGAACTAAAAAGACACATGGGAATGTCAGGATTTACTAAATATTTTAGCTCCTATCCCGAAGATAAGACCAGTTTCTATATAAAGTTTTCCAAAGCATTTATTTTCCAATAAAAGTAAACAGTAAAATGAGATAAATCTACCAAAATCAATTTAATGTCTGTGCCGCTCTCAACATAGCCCTGAGAAAATATTTATGGAACAAGGAGCTCAGGCAGGTTAAGATTTGCTTTGTGAGTAGGGGAGTCTGTGGAGCAGGCCCTCGAGTTTCCTTCAGTGTGTGCCCTGAACCGGAGGCCAAGGAGCCTGGGCACCGGGATGTGCTGTTTGTGGGTCTTGTCCCTGCCAGGACCCCCCCTGTCTCGCAGTCCCAAGGGCCCTGGATGCAGTCAACAGCCTACCCGACCTCCAGTGTGTGCCAGACACACCGGGGCCCCGAGAACACAGAGGACAGGCCTCCTTCTGCCGGACAGGCCAGCCCAGGCCAGAAGCGTGAAGGAAATGTCACTCCCATGGGGCGCATTAGCACCCGAAGGAGGCTCCGTGGGTGGAGGACTCCGAGCCAGAGCCTCAGGAGCCGGACAGTGTTGTGAGGAGTGCTGGCGGTGGTGGTGCCTTGATGTTAGGAGAAGGTGCTTTCATTGGTCTGATGTGCTTCTCACAGGGATGTGACAGGAGGCCAGCCTGGGAAAGGGAAACTGACCCAGGTGCAGAGAGAGGGCCTGGACCCCGGACAGGACGTGAACCTCAGTGACCAGCACTGGGGGGCCTGGGATGGGGGGGCTGAAGGTATCAGAGCAAAGCGGCGATGCAGTCAGAGACGCAGGGTGTTTCTTCCTGGAGCTGCGTTGGGGGCTCCGTCTGGAGCAGGCGGAGGGGCCTGTGGGGCTGTGAAGAGGGGCCTGTGGGGCTGGGAAGGCAGGGAGACGAGAAGACCTCTGGGGAACCCCGGGGCCCAGGCAGGACGCACACTGGGCAGCGGGGCTGCGGGGGTTCAGGGGCTGCCTGCCTGATAGTCCAGGATCAGCTTCAAAATACGGCCTCAAGTCCTACGCGGGGGAAGGAAGGAAGCTTTGTTTCTAGTTAGGGAGACGGGAGGGCTTGCTGGTGGGGGCCCAGCATCTGCGGGAAAGCAGAGTGGACGTGGGAGCCGCTCAGGAAAGACTACAGAGGACTGACTGGACAAACCTACATTAATATAGTAAGCGAGACGTGACCATAACGTGTCCTAAGAGCCGGAGGCCCCTGGTCTCCGTGACCACATCCTGTTCCTGAGACGAGGGCTCCGTGGTGCTGGGTTTATGCAGGAGCTCGCAGCGCGGGGAAACCAGGTTCCTCATAGGACACTATTTATAGTGGTCGCAGGAAATCCTGAGAAGCCGGGGATCAGACAGGGGTGTGAGTTATGGAATCTGTCTGACCTTCAGGGGTGTCTCGGTATTTATTGGCCCATTTAGTGACACTTATAACCTAAATGAAAATATAAGAGCTGGAAGCTGCCAGTGGGATTATTACAAGAACAATATCCAATCACAGAACGCTATAAATTATTTGAACAAAGCTGTATTACAAATTTCTACTGTTCTCCAAGATCAAAATAAATTCCTGAAAAGTAGCTCTACAGAGTCCACGCTGTCCTTGGAGGGTGAAGGGAGACAGGATTGTGCCACCTACTAACATACTGTCCTGGAATACTATCCAGCGCCCGGATTCTCTGTGGTGTCTGCTCCGGAGCCACTCATCAGTCCTTACACACTGCACTTGCATTCCCTGTTTTCTGATCTCTGTTCCTCCTTGACCCCGTTTCCCAAATTCATAGAAATACACAGTGAGTTCATTCAATTGGACGCACACCAACACCCTCGCTCACGCCAACACCCTCACTCACACCAACACCCTCGCTCACACCAACACCCTCGCTCACACCAACACCCTCGCTCACGCCAACACCCTCACTCATGCCAACACCTTCACTCACACCAACACCCTCACACACGCCAACACCCTCACTCACGCCAACACCCTCACTCACACCAACACCCTCACACACGCCAACACCCTCACACCAACACCCTCACTCACGCCAACACCCTTGCTCATGCCAACATCCTCACTCACACCAACATCCTCACTTGCACCAACATCCTCACTCACACCAACACCCTCACACACACCAACACCCTCACTCATGCCAACACCCCCACAAACATTGACACCCTTACACACACCAACACCCTCACTCACACCAACGCCATCGTTCAAACCAACACCATCACACACGCCAACACCCTTGCACACTCCAACACCCTCACACACACCAGCGCCCTCACTCATGCCAACACCCCACAAACACCGACACCCTCACATACACCAACACTTCACACACACCCTGACTGAAAGAAACTTATTTATAGCTTAAAACTCACTTTCTGAAATAATCAATTATAGAATAAAAATATTGCCAACCCAACTGAAGTCTCTATGGACAGAACAATTTGCTCTTTTGCTCAAATCGTTCTATGAATTTGGATATTGCTTGTCTATGAATCAGTATAAACTTATAAAATTATAAGAGCTATTTATTTAAATCACAAAATGGCTACGTTAATGAGAATCTAATTAATTTTACAAATCTATCCAGGTTCATCATTTGTCTGCTAAATGTGGTAGCAGAGATTGAGAATGTTACCTGTTCAACATGTTTGTACAGTTCCAGATAGTAAATAGTTGAGGTTTTGTGGGTCTTACTTTTCCTGTCACAACTCCGCTGTTGAGGTGTGGAGGCTGCCACGGATGCCACAGGCGCCACATCCGTGACTGGGCACGGCTGTGTTTTAGTAAAACCAGGCAAAAATCCGTGGGGAAGACTGGGTGTGGAGGCTGCAGTCTGCTGACTCCTGAGGCACATCTTGTAACAGTTGCCCTTGTACATTAGGAATCAGGTACCTGCCACGTGCTGGGTGACCGCCAGCCTGGTGCCTGTGAGGTGGCGACCTCACCCACCCTCCTGAGGAGGCTGGGGTTAGGAAGGTGGAGGCCTGTTGCCACGGAGACAGAAGGAGGAAGAGCAGGGTTGAGATTTGAGCCTGGTTCTGCCTCCACATGTTCTGTCCTCAGTGGCTACACCTGGCTCAGGTGGTATTGACCCAGGAAGCACAAACCTGACAGTGATCCGGGTCCCGTATCACTTCTCAGTGCTCTGCCGGAGTCGGAGGTACTGATGCTCCTCAGTGATGGAGCCACAGGGAGAACCCTCATCCTCTCAGAAGTTCAGGGGTGCAAGTGAAACCGGACACAGAACACACTTGAGCCAAATTAAGCAGAGACAGGGTTGAATCACACATGAGCGTTTATTCCAATAATGCCGGCAGTATTGGAGAGCAGCGGGTCATCCTGTAAATGCTGGCCTCCCCTCTCCTACCAGCCGGCGGATTACAGGGGGACAAGGCAAGCGCTGCATGCAAGGGGGCTGGGGGGCAGGGTGAGGGCTGCAGGGTCTGTGGTCCGTGTGTCTCCTTCCAGGATCTTGAAGTCCGATGAACAAGGTAGTTAATTTTCAATGGTGTTCAAACCCAGCTCCTCCAGTTCCTGGGACTGAAGAATGGTCAGCATTCCTGAGGCAAACTCCTGGAGGGGGGCAGGGTCAGGCACAGCAACCAAATAAAACCATGTCCTTGGTCTGCTCTCAAAATGTATATTCTTTTCTGAGTCATAGACCCATCCCGGCTCTGAGGCATCTTATCTTTGACAGCCCTGTTTTTCTCCATGTGGCACCTCCTCCGGTTTCCCAGGGTCTGTAAAAAAACCTCTTATCGATAGTTAGTAAGGGGAATAGTCATTGAACAACGGTGCTCCTATTCTTGTTATGTGCCCTTCCCCTAACACAGTGTCCTTAGAACCCCCCCAAGTCCACCCTGCACACGTTCTCACCTAGACCTGAAGACACAGTTCCTCTCAAGCTCAGCATCTCAATTAGAGGTTGAACATGTCCCCAAACCACGCTGAGTGGGTGAAGGTGATGCTTTAGTGGAGAGCATTCCAGCCACTGAAAGTGTTCGAGGTCCCTAAGGTGCTGACTCTGGCGGATTGCTGACCTTGCACCTGCTGGTGAAAATAGAGCTGCCTGGGAGACACGGGACACCCTCCTTCCACTGCCAGGTGATCCCCCCCCCCCCTCCCGAGACCCCTGGGGACCAAAATAGAAGCAAGACAGAGCAACGGTTATTTCTGGATGTGTCTGAGGGCACCTTCTACTTGGTCTGACACACACGCCTATTAGGTACTGTGCCCACGGAACTGGGATAAATTCAGTGCCGGAGCCCTGGCTCTCACGCTGGCTGTACCCTAGAATCACCTGGCGATGGTTCACAGACACCACTGCCCAGACCTCCTCCTAAAGGAAGTACATCAGGATCTCTGAAGGGCTGTGCAAAGGAAAAAATCAAAAGCAAAAGCAAAGCCCCCCAGGTCGTTCTCCGGTGCATATGGAGCTGAGAACCAAACACTGTTCTAGGCCCACAGTTAAGACACAAAACCTTTGTAACTGAGAAATATAGAGGCTTCGAGTTTTGAGAAAATAGCTTTATGTAGGGATCAGAAGACCGGTGTCACTGTCACCTGTTCTTAGATTAAGCACCTGTGTGCTGGTGGGAAGGGCACGACTCTTCCCTGTGCCTCAGTTTCTTCGTATTTGCAAAGAGGCGTTAGCGACAGATGGTCTCCTCCAGGCTTCCATGTGGGGCGAGTGAAATAAAGGGAACCCAGGAGCCCAACATTACAGTGATGGAAACGGTGCTTTCAGTGTTTTAATGACAGGATGTATTTGAAGGAAAAGAAGCGCTTGTCAGGGTTTGTATCGAATTATCAAAGGATCCTGGCTTCTCAGAGAGAAACAGGGCACAAGACATTGAAAAACGGGGCACAGAGATTATTCCACAATATTGTACAATTAAGAACAAACTGTCCTTTGTCTAAATGGGGTGACATGGGTAACGTCATTTGTATGAAATATTGGCCACCCTGTAAAAATTGCATCACACCTGACCTGAAATCTTGACATCAAAGCCTAAAGATGAAGTTAAGGTAAAATGTAAAATGTGATGACAAGCTCCGTACACCCGCAGAGTCCTCGTTAACTGAAGCCGGGCGTTTGATCTTCAAGGGAAGACTTGTGTTCGGATTCAGACACTGGTGATCCCTCGGGTGGGTGGGCTGTCAGCAAGCTTGACGGAGGGGCCCATTTCATTCCATGTGGAAACTTCCTTTCTCCCTTCATGCAAAGTGCGTGTGAAAATGCACTGAGCTGACGGTGGGCGGGTTCAGATGGAGCACGGGTTTGGCGGGTGCCCCTCCTGACCTTGCCATGGTTCCCGCTGTATCAAGAGCCCAGCTGGAGGAACTGAGCTAATGGCCCAGCTGCACCATCTCACAGGATCGCAGAGATGCCAGCAAGGTCAAGCGTGTGCCGTGGGGAGTATTAATCTCATCGCGCACTGAGAGGCAGGAGGCCGCAGAGCATCTGCAGGCCCCGGCGGGGCCGCCAGCGGAACTCTGCACATTGAGATGAGTGTCCTTCTAAAGCAGCTGGGAAAGACGCTATTCTAGAAACAGCGACCGTTTGTAAATGCTCAACATCTCAACGGGCCTCAGTGCAAATAACGCCCATCACATCATGAAACGCATTTTACACCGTTTAGTTTCACATGCAAATCAATGTCATTTAATTGCATTTTCCTTGAATACAATTCTCTCTTATGACCAGATGTGCATGTAAACCCATCGGACTGTCCTCAGTAACGTAATTCCACGCAGCGATTTTAAAAGGAGTTTAATACCAGCTACGTGTTTCATCTCTCATCACCTGTTACTGGATCCTGCAAGTTAGAAAGTTGGCTCCTAATAGTTCAAAAGCCCAAAATCAAGGGCCAGAGAATGAAATGAAGGTGGTTGTGAAGGCTGGAGGTTTCCTCAGGATGGATTTATAAACAATAATAACACAGCAACAACAATATAAGGGTAATAAAGCAATAATCACATTTAATAATAATAAATTGAGGTTTTTTTAAATGTTGATTTTCAGTAAACTATTGTCCTGGACAGAGGGACACAGCGCCGAGGACACCTGGCTTACTCCAAGCGTGTTGGGTCCCTTCCTGCCATCCCAGGGGCATCCACAATGGCCACAAGGCTGTTGTCCCTTTGTCACCTGCTCTGGGAAACCATGGTGAAGGGGCTCAGTGGTCACTCCCCACAGAAGATAGAAGTTACATTAAAAGGCGTGTCTGATGGGACCCTCAGACCTGGATTCAGCCACAGCCCCGTGGACGTGAGGATTTGTGTCATGTGGTCAAACGCTGATGACCTTGGCACCCTCCATGGAGCATCCGATTGCAGGCCAGCCTGAGGGAGGAGCTCTGGGGTCCCCAGCCAGCACTAAGGGTGAACCTGAACCCCACGCCGTCGTTACTAACTCTGCCGAGACCCTTGATCTCCCTGTGACCGTAATCACCTCTCTCTCCAAGGATCAAATGCAGCTTCGTTTGCGAGGGATTTAAATGAAGATCACATGAGCTACACCATGCGGCACATGTCCCCACCCCCGAAAACAGAGCCTGGATTCCCAGCCCCAGGGTTTAATAAAACCCTGACTCTAGGGGAGCTTCGCCCCGGGGAGAGTTTAAAGGGGCAGGTCGGGCACGTTGCGTGGCGAGCAGGATCGTCTGCTGCTGACACTGATGCGGAGGTTTGGTGTCGGCAGTTTCCGGTGACTAAACCACAGTAATGGCCTGGCCGGGCGTGGCTCAGCGGTTGAGCATTGACCTAGGATCCAGGCGATCGGGGTTCGATTCCCGGTCAGGGCACATGCCCGGCTTATGGGCTCGATCCCCAGTCAGGGGCGTGCGGGAGGCAGCCGATCAATGACTCTCATCACTGATGTTTCTATCTCTCTTCCTCTCCCTTCCTCTCTCTGAAATCAATAAAGATATATTTAAATATATATATATATATCCTAAGAGCCCTGGCCGGTGTGACTCCATTCGTAGAGCATTGTCCTGGGCACCCAGAGGTTGCTGGTTCGATTCCCGGTCAGGGCACATGCCCGGGTTGTGGGCTTGATCCCCAGTCAGGGGCGAGCAGGAGGCAGCCGATCAATGACTCTCATCATTGATGTTTCTCTCTCTCTCCCTCTCCCTTCCTCTCTCTCTCTCAAAAAAAAAAAAGGAATTAATTAAGACATTTTTTCCTCAAAAATATGCGCTTAAAATAGTTTTTCCACTTTCCATTGATTTGCTGTCTGCGTGGGGCTGTTTACAGGAAAATGAATGCTCGGTGCTCAGGTTGCAGTAAGTGTTTGGTGCTGATCCCAGCCCGAGTCTAATTGAGAAGCGCATTGATCCCTCCTCCTGCCTCCCACGACGCAAGTTCCTTTCCCGATTAACTAGAATTTCCGAGGGCCTCCCGCCCGCTCGCTCACATCAGTTAGAAGTGCAGGTGCTGCGAAACATCTAGGTCCCCGATCCACTCTCACTGACACTGTTTTGCTTTTGGTTTCGTTAAAAAGAGCGTTATTTTCACACCTGCCTCATAAACCCTGAAAAATCATAGTGTGTTAGGAGAATTCAAACCTGAATATACGGATGACTTAATTTCCCACGTGACGACGATGGCGATTAGACAGGTCAGTCGTGAGTGGCCGTTTGGCCTGAGCCCAGCTGGGCAGAGGCCGTGGGTGAGGCATTGACTACTGGGAGGCGTGCAGGAGGCTCGCAGACAGTGATCGTCATAACCAAATAGCCAACGGCGTCCTAGTACTGACGGGTCACCTAAAAGCTGGCTTCACCCCAAAACCACAAATTCAGGGACACCAACAAATACTTCCTATATATTAAGAAAATGAATTTTAATTGAATTAATTGTGTTTTTAAATCATAATTCATTTCACCAGATCATAGAATGTCTGCGGCTTGCTTTGTGTGTCTGTAAGGTAAACGTGTGTAGTATTTTATTAACATGGGCTCAGGTTTGAAATTACCACTGAGGAGACTCATATCCCAGGAGAATGTCTTATTTTGTACATTAAATGAAATACTATGTGATAGCGTTTACTTTTGTCCCTGTTAATACAATATTATAAATCCACAAAATTTAAATCTTAGCAGACAGGAAATAGAAAATCTATATAAATAGGCCTATTATCAATTTCTGTGTACCTGTCCTTTAGAAATATATATATGCCTAAAAGAAATAAACACATTTAATATGTGCACATGGACTTATATTTATAATGCTCACTTTTAGAGGTCGTCCCGATAGGATTCTTTCATGTCAAATAATAAAAGTAACTGTATGTTATACAGAGATACCTACAGTTTAAGACTTGAATGTAGTTCCCAACGTGCCCACTTATTTTTTCACTTATTCAATTATAACTCACTTCAACAAATGCTACAGTTTTCGTTTTCACCCTCGAATTTGTAGAGACGGGGGACCACACCTCAGGGACTCCTTGGACCCACGGGTCTCGGGGTGCACCCGGCGTAGCGGCGATTGGAATTCGCAGGTCAGCCTGTTCCCACCCCTCCTGGGGCCCGTTCATGTTGGGGAGGCTGTGCCCTGAGTTAGTGCTCAGGTTGCACCCGCCACACGCTGTCCCGCTCACCCCCTTGGACTGTTTCCTGACATTCGAGGCCTCTCGGCTGGTCCTAGGAGAAGAGGAGTCACTGGGGGCGTCCAGTGGGCCTGCTCCGGTCAGTAACGTCCTCCCGTGCTCGGCACCGGCGCAGTGCAGCCCGGTGCGTGTATTTGATGCAGTCCACTTGATTTAATTAAAATCCCGCGTTAAGAAACAACTAACGATCATCTTACGGCCCCTGAGAAAAATCTTCCAACTCTACAGCCTCCTCGAGGTTGGCAGAAGTTCTTGTTCTAAACTCAGTGGTTCCGGACGGGGCATGTGTCTGTTTGTGAATGAGGCTATGGGGGGGGATAATCTACCCCCTTTGCCAAATTAACAACCTATTAAGAACCAACAGATGGATCAGCGCTGAAGGTGGCGAGCGCCCCACACGCGGCCCCGGCGGATAAGGGCCCTGAGGCACCGAATGCAGGGGAGGGACCGGAGACCCGGGGGAAGGCTGCCGATGACGCCCTGGAAAGTGCACCGTCTCTAGAACCTGGAGTCTCTAGTTCAACAAAACCCTGGAAGTAGAAACGACTTAAAGAGAGAACCAGCGGAGACAGCAAGGAGGCAGGGCCCAAGGAGCGTGTCATCGTGACGCCGAGTTCGGACAAGACAGTTTTGTTCGCCTGTCGCCTCGCTCGCTGGGACGCATGGTTCTCTGCTGTGAGAGCCACCGTCTCATAAGCAGCGTCGTCGGTGGGGCTGCTAACGAAGCCGTTTGACGCCCGTCCTGGGGCAGCCCCGCGGCCGCAGCGGGGCCCTGGTCGGAGCCGCGTGATCTCTCGGGCCCAGCTCTCCTCGGTTCTCGGGGACGAGCGCATGGACGGTTCCCGCTGCTTCCCTCACGCTGTGTGCTCCTGACAACACCGGCAACCGGGGTCCCAAAGCCGCCAGCACCTTTTGCTGTTACTGTCAGTCCTCGCCTGAGGGTGTTTTTTGCCTGGGAATCGAACCCGGACCCTTCCGTGTGAGGCCGGCGCCCTAACCACTGAGCCGCACCTGCCAGGGCCAGGTGGCCAGCGCTTCGGAAGCGGGCGCCCGGGTTTCCACGCGGAGGGCTCCTGGGAGATTGGCGGCTGGAGGCGTCGAAGCAGAGACGAGCAATGACAAGGCCCAGCTGTTCCAGGGGACTGTGGCCACTGCAAGCCTGGCGGATTTAATTAGCTGCACAAGGAGAGCTCTGCACGGCAGGCAGGTGCTCGGGCCGGGTTACAGCCCACGAGCTCTCACAGCATTTCCTAAGCCTGAGTCCTGTGGCCTCAGAAAACAAGCTTTTCCCTAAAATCCCCGTGCCAATTAGATCGTGTGCAAATTAGGTCTTAAAATCTTATAAATATAAAACTAGGAATGCTCATAGCTTATAGACAACTATGAATACATAAACAAATGCACACAAGACTGTGCTAATAAAAATATTTTAAAGCAATAATTGTGACAAAATTTAAGTAACATTAAATAGCCACTTAAAACAATGGCTCTAGCACAAAACATCACCATGAATATTATTATTACATTATGGTGATTGCTAGCACTACCCTTTAACGCGCCCGTAACACGGGGGTGACGCTGGGGGAACCTCAGCAGGCCTCCCCCACAGGAAGCACTGGTGTCCTCCCTCCCTCTGGCCCAGATGTGTCGCCCACGCGGTGCCTTCACGTCCATCTTTTTCTCATTAGCTCGAGGATATTAAAGTTGTGCTACTTATAGCCCCTGGAACCCTGAGCCCGAGGACGGCGGCTGTGATAACACGGTATGTGGGCGCTCGGAGTTACGTAATCATCAAATGAGAGCCCGAAATTAAACCAGAGCCCAGAGGAGGGCAGGGAGCTCCTAGAGCCCCAGAGAGTCCTGGGCCGGGAACGCTGCTCGCGTGTAAACGGTGCTCACGGGTGACATATAGGGAGAAACGTGACCACCCCTGATGGCCAGTTTCTCACATGCAGCCGGGACAGAATGGAGCAAGTGTGAGTCACAAGTCCCCCGCCATCCAGCTACAAGCTTGTAAACATGGGCCATGTATGTCAAGGAAATAAAAGTAGTTCAGGAGAAATTTCAGCAAAACCCTGAGTTCACCATCGTTGGACAATAGGAGCGTAAGCCAAGCAACACCTGTTATTTAACACGCGTGGAGTAAATCGTCAGCCCCGTGTCACAGCCTGTTATTTAGGATAAGGGACGTCACCCATCGAAGGCCCATAGGGTGAGTTACAAGGTATGTGACACTTCTCAGCTAATCTGAGCAACGTGTGGCTTAGGCGTGTGGCCCATGCCAAGCGTGATGCTCAGAGAGCACGTCGGGTCTGTGATGTCTCCAATTTATCGCCGTGGACGTGCACCTTCCTGCACTGAAATATGAGGATATGAAAACTGCATGAGGCTGGATGTCTGTTTATTCAAAGGTGGTCCATGCGCCGTTCTGAATCCACGTGTTCTCCTGGCAAATGTCCATGTGCCTCTTGCTCAGAGCTCAGAATGGACAGTTGTGTGAATCCCAACGCGGACCAGCCGAAAGCTTTGCTGCAATTTCACCGGCTCATAAAAACCAAAAAGCAGGGTTCTCGCACCCCGGCACCCATTTAACACTGTCCCTAAATTAAATCAGTGGATCATCAAGTATGTGTTGATTGCTCAGGACCATGCTGAAGGCCAGCACTCTCGTGACCACCGTCGGGGATACAGTGATATGAGCTGTTGACTTTATTTGGGGGCCCTCAAGACCTTCAGTGACCCTCAATGACCCTCAAGACCTCAAGGCCTTGGCCCTCAAGACCTTCAATGTTAAAAAACCAGGGCAGACAGGACAGAAGAGAATTTCCTTCCTGCTGAAGTGAGTCCTGGGTTAAACCCCTGGGGCTGTGGAATGCGGGGCCCCGGGTGCCCTGGAGATCACGTCTTTGTGGAACGAGAAGTCTCGTCTTCAGTAAAGCTCTGCCTGGCACATGGCGATGCCTCAGGGTGCAGAGATCCCCGGTGCAGAGCCGGGGCCGGGACGGGTGAAGGACGGGGGCTGTCACCCGGGAGGGGGCAGGGAGGGGAGGCCGACTCCCCTGGGTGGGGGGCTCCAGAGCAGCCCCTGCAGGGGAGATGCCGCTTAGAGGAGAAGCGTCTGCGGGGGGGGGCGGATCCGAGGACAGCCCGCACGCTGGCCCGAAGCGCAGCCTGTTTGGAAAATGACAGCGAGGTCTGCGCGTCCTGGACGGGGTCGGGCGGGTGTGAACCGACAGACCCGGTGGCCAGTGACTCTGCTAGATTTTGAGACGGCGAAGAGTCGGACAACCGTCTTCCCCAGGCCTTGTGTCCCTATGGGCAGGAGCCAGCACCGGACCCGGCACCGCTGAGCCTCGCGGGCTCTCGGTATCGGCTGTGGCATCCTGGCCCTGCCAGGGCCGCTTGGCCCCTCCTCGGGCACGTTTCCGTTCGATTGTCACGTGACGGTTTAAATGCCATGTGCTTTGTGACTGTAAAGGACAGGGCGAGACGCGCAGCGTTTCAGAGCCCAGGGCGGTTTCGAATGGATGCTTCTCTGATTTCGTGCCTCCTTCCTCTTCTGCTTAATTGCATTTATTACATTTTGTGCTTCTTTCCCACCGGCGACTTATAAGTCACAGTAACGTCACACCCCGTCCCTGAGTCTCCAAAGCCAGCTGACCTGCTCGTTAAAACATCAACACGGCAGAAGGTACAGAGCTCCCCTCACCCACGGCAGCGGCACTGCCGTTAATAAAACGCAGGTTCGTAATTTCAGGACTTCAGAGTTTCCTGCCTTTTTTCGGGTCAGCAACAACCTCCCGACACCTTCCCAGCAGCCGGGGTTGCAAGCGGCCCCTCCCTGGGTCCCCGGCTGATCTCCTGCCCCCCCCCATCAACGCCTGTTCCTCAGGCCGCTGCCCAGGGAGGAGGTCCAGGGGGGACCCTAGTCTTTGCCATTTGCAAAAAAAAAAAAAGCTGTCATCTCTAGCAAATTATTCAACCTCTTTAAGGCACAATATTCTCATCGACTGAAGTGGAGCCACCTGCCTCGCACGGTTAGATGAGTGCAATGCATACAACGCCCTGCCTGGCCCACCCTGGGTGTTAAACAGCGGAGGCCGCACCCCGCCTGCCCTCCGCCACCCGCCGGTCACCGACCACTCGCCCCTCGAACCGCCCACCGTCTCCCTGCTTCCGCCTGGCGCTGGAGGCCGGCCCTGAGCCCCGCAGCCTGGCCGCCCCAAAGGCATCACGGCGCTCTCACCAGCCCCGCAGTCCGCGCGGTTTCTCTGTCATTAGAAGAGAAAGCGGCATTTCACTCTCCGCCTGGGCCTGATCGCGGCGGCTGCTGCCGGGCCCCGGGCCCCGGGGCGGGCCTGCTTCAGCAGACTGAGAGGTCCGCTGGCATTCGGGAAACCTGGTTGAGGCATCCTGTCCCCTGGGGACGTGCCTTGGCCATTGGCTTACCCTTCGGTGTGACTCGGGGCCTCTGAGGCTCACTCCCGGGTCCCAGCACCTCTGGTCGGTCATGGACTTTCCTGCGCAGCCCATATGCTTTTAGAAAAATATCTAAGATGAAAATAGACTGTCAGGTTGAAACAATGGCTCAGCCTGCAGGGTTTGACCAAAAATCATTATACAATCATTGTATCATGATAGACTTTCATAGGCCAGATTATTCCTGTTAAATAAATATGACCGTGGAAACGATGCAGACTATTGTTACCGAAAGCCTGGGTGGCGTCACTGACCTCGGGGCGCACTCTCCGCGTGCGGACTCAGCCTTGCAGGGGTTCCGTCCACTTCTGAGTGTCAGCAGGCGGATTGTCAGCCCTGTCCCGGCGCCGTTTTCTCCGCCTGGTTCACACTGTGTTTCGCAAGCGTGGGGAGCGCGTCAGGTAAGGAGGTTCTTCCTGCCTGGAACTTAGCCCGACGATCTTAACGACCGGAAACTGCATCAGTTACAACATCCTAGGTGGGAACCAACGGGTATCCTAACCTCGCAGATGAGGGACTTTGTCATCCCCCTGTTGAGTCAATATTTGGGCCCCTCTGCTCTTTGTTTGGGTTTGTTTTTTAAATTTTTTTAAAAATTGATTTCAGAGAGAGGAAGGGAGAGGGAGAGAGAGAGAAACATCAAGGATGAGAGTCACTGATCGGCTGCCTCCTGCGCGCCCCCCACTGGGGATCAAGCCCGCAACCCAGCCTGTGCCCTGACCCGGAATCGAACTGCGATCTCCTGGTTCACGGGGCGACACTCAACCCCTGAGCCACGCCAGCCGGGCTCATGTTCTTCTTTTAACCTCTGGGAGCTCCTGGAACTCCCAGGTAGTCTTGTTTCCGATGGAGTCATTGGCCCCATTTACCTGCACGGGACACTAGCACCTACCACACGGACACCCCTTTAGTTCACTGTTTGTTTCCTTTAGCTTGAACCCGGAACCCCCTCTCCTCCAGCCCCACAGGGGACGCCTTGCCTGTCTTTCCAGGCCTGGCCTCCATGCCCCTTCCTGCGGCTGATTTCCTGCGGGCCTGGTATCTTCACTCTGAAAGTTACATTACTTTGTTTTTGAGCCTGCGAGAAATGAGGTAGTTCTGTCTTATAATATTTATATAAATATTGTGCCCACTTTGCTCCAATACATGTTTCCTGAGAACCAGAATTATGTCTCATTCCCGAAGCATCAGACGTGTAATAGGAGCTGAATTTGGGATAGATTAATAGATTAATGTTGTCTTTCCTTCCCAAACGGGCTCTAGGTTCTTTTGGGAAGGGACCCTCTTCTCTTGCTTCACAATGTCACAAAGCCCAGTTCTAGGAACAGAAAAGATTTGACGGACAACTGCTAACTTTTTTAACACAATGGGCCTCTGTTCCTGCTTCTCAGACTTGACTGTTTCTGGGAATGTCCCAGCGACTATATTAAAATCCAGAATTAAAGCAATAGCTCAGCATTTCTTAGAAGCTCACCAATGATCCCAAGGCTGCCTTTGTGGAGCACGCTTTGGAGAACCAGGAATTAAATCATCTAAAAATATATTCCTAATGCCTGACCTTTCACGTCCATGGAACAGAGCCGAGCTGCGTGCCCAGCGTCCTCCGACTAGTTAGGACTGGAGCCCGACCTTCTCGTGTTTACTTTTCTGCAGAGCTTATGTCCACCTAACCCTCTGCAGGAGCTGGAGAAACGTCCCTGATATTTTGTAAGAGATTAAGAAAGAGTCCTTCCGTTTAAGTAATTATTAATAACAGGTAAATACAAAGCCAGTGTGTCCACATGAGACAACCCGTCCGTCTCCATAACATAAATGCCTTGTGTTCACCCACAGAAAAGTACAGTTAGATGGTCCTTCTCTGTACAGGGGGAGACCCACCTGTGTGTACAGAGATGCCCGCTACTACGGACAAAAATGAAGAATACCTGACTGACTGACTTTAAATCCAACGTGACAAATGGTGTTGATCACCTGAGAAGAAAGCGCTCAGGGTTTTCTTAGTGGCCGGAAGCCGCGGTGTGGCTCCCAGTGACAAGCTGGTGCGTGAACCAGGCCCTGTGCCAGGTGATGCCCACCAAGGTGCCTACTGATACCTATAATTTTCCTAAGTGTGCTAGCTCTGTGTTTGCGTCTCCTGCCCAGGAGCCCTCAGATTCAGCCCCCACGTGATCCTAAACTCTTAGGAGCACAGCGCCTCCCGGAGCCCTGCCGGTGTTGCCATGGTGCCAGGTGCCACTGTACCAGGCAGTCGACGCTCCTCGGCCGCGGCAGAGGCCCTTCTGTTGCGGCTTCATAGATGAAGGAAACACCTGAAAGAGGTTGAAAAGTTCTCAAATCACATCAGCTGGTCAGCAGCCAAAACCGTATCCAAATGCAGACACCTCCCCCTGGGATCATGCACAGGAGTTTGCTAGCAGGTGTCGGGCTCACAAATGCCCTGAGCCCTCAGGGCTCCCAGTTTCCCCGGGACCCGGGACGGACACCCGCCCTGAGGGACACCCTCTTGTGGCTGCAGACCTCACACCCACCTCTCTGCTCTGAGCCCTGAAGATGCTTTAAGAAAACTTTGCTCAAGATCATGTTTTAAATCATTCTGCTGGGCCTGCTCTCACATCCTGAGCCCGCTCTGCTGGAGCAATAACTTGATGGCAGCCCAGCGGCCTCAAAGGTGTTGTAAACGTAACACCCAGAGGTGCCAGCCTTGCTTCTGGGCATCAGGAGGGATTCTGGCCCTTAGCTGTTGTTGGAAAGCAGGACACACATGCGAGGACCAGCAGCACCCAGACTTCTCAAATACCAGGTGTGAATGTCACATAATAACACATCTCCCCCAGAGAAAGGTCCCCCGTTACATTTGTGTGGCTCTGCAAAGCCGGGCAGAGAATGATGTTCTTAGGTAACGATATTTCAGCCGAACTGGCTCACCTCCTATCGCAAGGTGAGAGCGAGGGTGCGTCAGGCCAGTCTCCAGGGCATCCTGGGGAACAGGCGAGTGGGGCTAGAGACAAGGGTGTGTCCTTGCGGAGCCTGGGGGTAGGTGAGGACTGGACTGTCCGGGGCTGGGTCAGCTGTGGCTCAGACAGTCGCTGTGACAAGCTGAGGGATGCGTCCTCTCAACTGTGCCCCCCATTGGGAATGGCTGCTGATCTGCAAAGTACATGGAGGCACGTTTTCAATGACCTCCTGCACTTTTTACATCACCAGGGCTGAGGAACCCTGGTCTAACTTGGGATCCTGAGCGGAGGGAAGACCCGATCCCCGGGGAGGGTGCGCCCCCTGGTGGCTGGGCAGATGGGCGGCGGAGGCGGAGCTGCAGCCGCCACTCAGGTGGCACAGGGACGAGCCCAGGGTTTGGTTTTGTGACATAAACCGAGCAGGAGTGTTGGTGCAGAGTGCTGGCCTCAGCGGCTTCCGCAGACGCGTTCTGACGTCCTCTGTTGTGGCCGGGAGCTTGTCCGTCACGGTGGAAGCAGGTGAAGATTCCAGCTGGGGACCCTCACCTTCCTCTC
This sequence comes from Miniopterus natalensis, assembly GCF_054644295.1. NCBI lineage: Eukaryota > Metazoa > Chordata > Mammalia > Chiroptera > Miniopteridae > Miniopterus > Miniopterus natalensis. The sequence continues at coordinate 1,196,791 of NC_142082.1, read as the reverse complement.
GTGACCTCAGGGCCCCTTCCCCGGGTTCCTAGGTGGCGGGGGGTGATCCTGGGGGACGTCACCACAGGAGCTAAAGCAGGCGGCAGAAGGGGCCTCTCGATTCTGGCGCCGATATCAACTCTCGGGATTTGAGAAAGAATCACTAGTTTCTATAACCATTTTTATAATGTTTGTGATGAAACCACTACATGTGTCCTGCTGGATGAAAGCTGACCGAATGGGTGCAAAGCAGTGAAGAGACAAATCCCCGTGTCAGAGCCGCGGGGACTCCAGTTGGACAGAAAGGCGACCGGCTCTCCAAGTGGGCCCACGGTCGCCGGGCGGCGGGAATGGCTTTTCCAGTAATTACCTATGTTTTGTTCCCAAGTAGAGGCATCGCTGGAGCAAAAGTTCCAATGCGGACCCGGGAAGGAAGGCTAAGCATAAAGTCAGGCCGACGTTGAGTTAAGGGCTGTGGGAGTTTCGGCTTATTCTGGACACACTGGTTATACTGGGAGGGGGGAGAGTGATGACCCGTCTCACCCGCCTTTAGGAAGCCGAGCGCGTGTCGGAGGCCGGCCTGGAGCCCAGATGCTCGGATGCCTCGCGGTTGGACTGGGGGAGACGGTGGGGTCTGGTCCCCACGTTTCCCTGCCAGCCGGCCGCAGAGACGGCAGGAGCCTGGGGAGCCTGGGGTCCCCCCTCAGCCTTCCCTGGAGGCGTTTCCGTGAGGGTCACAGGGACCCGAAGGCCCGTGATGGTCTCGTGCCACTTGAGTCTGCTGATTTTATTTTAATATCCTATATGGTTTAGATGCGAGCCAGATAAACATAGTGATTTACCAAGAAGTGGGGTTTGAGTGATGTATTCAAAGTAATCGGAGCAGACACTCCTTGGGCTGTATCATCGTTAAGGTTATAAAATGGCAAAGACAGATGGTTTTAATATGAAGCTATTATGGTTAATCAGGAAGCAGGCCGATGGGGCCAATGGCATCATTCACTTCTCTCCTTGGTTCCTGGGTGCGCTGTTTCAAACCACGGGGTGTGGAGACAATCAGTATGGTGAAGGAGAGGACACCCCCCGCCCCCGGACACCGCCCCCGCAGGACACCGTCCCCCCCAGGACACCGCCTCCCCCAGGACACCGCCTCCCCCAGGACACCACCTCCCCCAGGACACCCCCCCCCCAGGACACCGCTCCCCCAGGACACCGCTCCCCCCAGGACACCGCTCCCCCAGGACACCGCTCCCCCAGGACACCGCCCCCCCAGGACACCCCCCCCCCAGGACACCGCTCCCCCAGGACACCGCTACCCCCAGGACACCGCACCCCCAGGACACCGCCCCCGCAGGACACCCCCCCCCAGGACACCGCCTCCCCCAGGACACCGCCTCCCCCAGGACACCGCCCCCCCCAGGACACCGCACGAGTTCCCATTGCTCCTGGAAAGTGCGTGCAGCAGGCTAGCCTCTGCCTACCGCCTGTCTCCCTCGGATAAAACGAATTTCAAGAGACAGAAGAGTAGGTGGTCCCCACGCAAGGCCTACGGGATGCGGCGTCCGCTTGGCTGTCAGGGACGCCCAGCCCTGGGGGAGGCTCTGTGGCCAGTTCCAGGCACAGGAGCTGAGTCCTCACGGAGGGCCCCCCGCTGCTCCCCGCTGGACCCTGGGGACGTCCCTGTGCCCTGGGCACTGGAGACGATGGGGCGCCCCGTGAAAGTACCTTGGCAGTGGTGGTTCCGGGACAGGATGCCAACCTCAGGACCCAAAGGCTCCGAGAAAGTCACCCGGTGCCGGCAGGTCCCTGGGGCCCCGACGCCGTCGGAAGCTTGTCCCAGGGTTAAATTTCATTATATTCCTAATGCCCCTTTTCCTTCGTTAAATGAAATCTCTGTCGCTGGAGATTCCAATTCCGCGATTCTGCTTCTCGCTCCAGTTCCCCAGGGCTTCTGCCCCCAGAAGGTAAAGCCCCGTCTTTCTACCCCAGCCCTCCCCCCTCCTCGCTTTCAGTGTCCCCCGTCCGCGCAGTGTCCTGTCACATTTTCACCAGCTTGTTAGTTTAATCAAAATTTTTAAAAGGTTGCTATCCTGCGATATGTTTTCCGGTGTATTTTCATTATGTTTTTTCACCACCTTTTATCTGTTATCCTGACTTTTCAAATTCTAAGTCGACAAAACTGACAGTCCGTCCGATCGTGCGGGGCACCGGGAGGGTGGCTGCAGGCGTGAGTTAGACCGACCAGCGGGCAGCTGCTCTGGTCACACTGGTGACAGGACCAGGGGAGCCCGGGGCAGGGAGCGGCCTCGGCGATGAAGGTGAAGCACCAGATACGAGGCGGGCGCAGGAAGCGCTGCCCGGCGGATGTGCCAGGGGGCCCGCGGCAGGATCACGCTGTGGGCACCTGGGTCAGCGGGAACGGTGTTTCGGGGAACACGCAGCTCAGGAAAGGAGCGTGTGTGCGTGAGATGCAGGGACGACCGGGTGGGTTCGGACTCGCGGCCTTCAGGTGCCGGGCCAACCTGTGTGGCGACGTCGGGCTGGAAGCATCGGCTGGGCTCCAAGCAGACACTGCGGCTGAGACACGTGCGGCCCGGCACCTGGGCGGGCGTCAGACCCACGAGCTGGCGTTTCCGGGTGGCCCGAGGACCGGGTGCTGACCTGCTACGAACCCGGCGTCCGAGGCCAGGCAGGGAGACGGTCCAGCCAACAAAGGGAAATGAGCCCCCGGCGCGGGAGAGAGAAGACACGGGTGCGTCCCAGAAGCAGAGGGAAAGTAATGTTTTGATCGTCTGGACCCGTGATGAGGAAATCAGTACTGTGCCTGCTGCAGGGCACCCCAGCGAGGCGGGTCGCCCACCGCGAGAGGCCGGAGACTGGGCGCGGCACTTCCACGCGGGGACTGGAGCACGCGGGCGAGGCGGGGCTCGTGAGGGGCCGCAGGCGGGTTGTCGGAGGTGCAGCCGCCGCTGGGAAGGAGCCGGGCAGAGGGCACCCCCCCCACCCCCCCCACCCCCCCCCCACCCCACCCCCCCCCGTGTTCCTCGGCGGGAGGGCAGGCGGCCGCGCTCCCGAGAACGTGGAGAGTCTGGGCCGCGGAGGCCGCTGCAGGGCCTGGGAACCCGCGCAGGTGCAGGGACGGGCGCGGGCGCAGGTGCAGGGACGGGCGCAGGTGCAGGGACGGGCGCGGGCGCAGGTGCAGGGACGGGCGCGGGCGCAGGTGCAGGGACGGGCGCGGGCGCAGGTGCAGGGACGGGCGCGGGCGCAGGTGCAGGGACGGGCGCAGGTGCAGGGATGGGCGCAGGTGCAGGTGCAGGGACGGGCGCAGGTGCAGGGACGGGCGCAGGTGCAGGTGCAGGGACGGGCGCAGGTGCAGGGACAGGTGCAGGTGCAGGGCCGGGCGCAGGTGCAGGTGCAGGGACGGGCGCAGGTGCAGGGACAGGTGCAGGTGCAGGGCCGGGCGCAGGTGCAGGTGCAGGGACGGGCGCGGGTGCAGGGACGGGCGCAGGTGCAGGGACAGGTGCAGGGCCGGGCGGGCGGGCGGAGGCGGCGGGAGGGCCAGGGCGAGCCCCGCTCCCAATCCTGTGTCCCCTGCGAGTCGCCAGGCGAGGCCCGGCTTCAGGAGGGGGGTGTGTCACGTGTAGAAGCCATAATATCGGCAGCTCATGGCCAAGCGGTGCAGGAACGTTTCCTCTGTCGAAAGGGAAACTCCCTCCTTCTGGTTAATGTGAGTTAAGAACATTATACCATTTGCTCTGAGGCCAACTTTTCTTTTCTCCCAAACACCCAGCTGGTGTACCGGGCGCAGGCCCATTAACCCGGCTCCGCCGCCGGGGACAGAGGCCTCGCTTCCCGACATCCCTGGTCACTTCCAGGCGCGCTGACGCCCGTCTGCTCTCAGTCCAGTCTCCATCCTGGGCTGGCTTGGTCCCTCGAATGTTCACCGAGCACCTGCTCCGCCAGGCGTCCCTCAGACTGAATCCCTGAGAGGCTCACCCGTACAGTCCTGATTCTCTGCTGCTTAAATCTCATCGCTGCAGCCCGAGCGGGCGCGCTGGCAAGAGCACACCGGTGGTGCCAACCGGGGAAGCTGAGGGAGGGCGTCCTCCTGAATTAGGGGCATCCTCCTGAACTAGGGGCATCATCCTGAATTAGGGGCGTCCTCCTGAACTAGGGGCATCATCCTGAATTAGGGGCGTCCTCCTGAATTAGGGGTGTCCTCCTGAATTAGGGGCATCCTCCTGAATTAGGGGCGTCCTCCTGAATTAGGGGCATCATCCTGAATTAGGGGCGTCCTCCTGAATTAGGGGCGTCCTCCTGAACTAGGGGCATCATCCTAAATTAGGGGCATCCTCCTGAATTAGGGGTGTCTTCCTGAATTAGGGGCATTCTCCTGAATTAGGGGTGTCTTCCTGAATTAGGGGCGTCCTCCTGAATTAGGGGTGTCCTCCTGAATTAGGGGCATCATCCTGAATTAGGGGCGTCCTCCTGAATTAGAGGCGTCTTCCTGAATTAGGGGCGTCTTCCTGAATTAGGGGCATCCTCCTGAATTAGAGGCGTCTTCCTGAATTAGGGGTGTCTTCCTGGATTAGGGGTGTCTTCCTGAATTAGGGGTGTCCTCCTGAATTAGGGGCGTCCTCCTGAATTAGGGGTGTCTTCCTGAATTAGGGGCATCCTCCTGAATTAGGGGTGTCCTCCTGAATTAGGGGCGTCCTCCTGAATTAGGGGCATCCTCCTGAATTAGGGGCGTCCTCCTGAATCACGGGCGTGGTCAAGGCGGGCAGGTTTCATCGGCGTCAAGGAGGTGGCGTGAAAATGACCACGGGCTAGGTCATCGGGGAGCCCCTGCTAATAAGGAGAGAGGACTCGCAGTGGCGCAGTGGGGTCCGTGGGGTCAGTGGGGTCCGTGGGGTCCGAAGACCAACCCCAAGGGCCTGAGGGAAGGGCTAAGTGACAGGACAGCAGATAGGCCGGCGCCTGACCTGTCAGCGAAACTCTGAAACAAGCCAAGCCCGGGGAGAGCAGGCACGTGGTTCTCCGAATAGTCGACGGAATCCTAACTAGAACATCTGACAAGTTTACCACATGACTACTTTTCATTTTCCTGTAAACCGCGTGCTTAATAACGTATCCGCGGCGCTGATTGTGGGAATCCCACCTCCCTTACAGTTCGGGAGGGACGCGAGGGCAGCTCGCGCCTCAGGTGCCGGGCCCGCTCCGCTTCCGTCGCTCCGTTCCTCCGAGCTGGGCGCCGGCTTCCCTGCGCTGCCCCCCAAGGCTTAGCGTTTCAGACATCACCCCAGCGAGGGGCCTTCACTGGTTTTGGAGTTGAAGGGGAATCAAATGCCACATGAACGCCGAGCTGAATTATTGGAGGCGGAGCTGGGTGAGCGTGCTCTGCAATTCAGGGAGACGGGCCGAAGGCATCTCAGTGGGGCCCCAAGACTGATACAAGGCAGCTCGTCGGGAAATGTCACAGCCGACAGCAGACAAACGAGCAACAGATACTTCGCTTTCCGAGTGTCTGCTGAGGAAACGTCTCTGACGCCATGATCCTGTCAAACGGGGTAAGGTGCCAGTAAATTTCAATGAAAACAAAACACTAAACACTCTATTACCACCAAAAATAAACCACCGATACAATGATGAAATAGTGGCTTCCAGATGTCGCCAACAGACTCATCTTTGTAGGGCAAGGGGGCCGTATGCCCGCGAGCCCCGTAGGCTTTCCGCAGGAAACGCCGCGCTGGGGCTGTCACGGCTCCGCTGACACGGGCGACTTCCATGAGAATATAACTCCCGATTTCTAAGGTTATTTTTTAAGACTCTCTTGTGTAGAGCGATTGCAAGGGAGCCACAGAGATTCCCACGTAGCCCTTGTCCCCGCACACGCCCGGGCTCCCCCGCTGTCAGGGGCCCCACCAGCGTGGCCGTGGTCACAGTCAGTGAGCCCGTGAGGACGGGTCCTCACGTGAAGTGGAGAGTGGACGTCAGGGCCACCCTTGTGCTGTGCACCCTGTGGGTTTGGGCAAATGGAAGATGACACGTGCCCACCATCAGGGTATCACACAGAGTGGTTTCACCGCCCTAAAAGTCCCCTGGGTCTGTCTGTCTGTCCATCCCTCCTCCTCGAACCCTGACAACCACTGACATTTTTACTGTCTTCGTAGTAGTTTTGCCTTTTCCAGGATGTCACAGAGTTGGAATCACGCAGCCTGTGGCCTCCCAGCCTGGCTTCTGTCACTGAGTCACATGCATCACTCGGGGCTCTGACACTTCTGGGCCCACTCGTGACCTTGTTTCTAAAACCCCAAACTCACTTTACTCAGTAGTTATTTCCAAAGGCCGTGATTCCTGAAATGAAGACATTTCGGTGTTTTCTATTAAAGCCACCTAGGTATCAGAAGACTTAAACAAGTTCAAAAATGGCCAAAAATGTCACAACTGTTACCTCTCTATTTCATGGGCTCAGAGGAACCTTCCAGAGGTTGTTACTATTGTGTCGATCGGTTGATACTGCAATGTGCAGTTATATTATAATAAGCCAAACATTTTTTAAACACACACTCTATGCTTAACACTATTGTCAGCAGCAGCAGCAGCAGCACCACACGTGGGGAGCTACGCCCAGCGGGTGCGCGTGACCTGTTTTCTTTTGTTCCCTGTTGTTTAAGTTACACAGACGTGCATTTCTCCCCAGAAAAAGGCCGTGTGGGGGTGGCACTGACTGCAGGGCACCTCGGAGCTCTGACCGTAGCTACGGATCTGGGACACGGCAGAGACGCCAGAGGATTTAAATTCTATGTTTTAAATGAACAGTAAGCAGTCCTCTGATACTTTTATGTGATACATTAATAACGGCCTTCAACAGTATTTTGTCAGCGCTTACATTGTTGCAAACCATGACAATGTAACATTTTTGACAAACACTACCTGGATAGTCACAGTGCTTTACTCCGCCATGGTGAGTTTTTGCCACTTTATTCTGTAGAGAATTAAGTCAGAGAACTTTTCAGCACCCTTGTGGCTGGGTAGGTGAATGAATGAATGAATGAATGAATGAATGAATGAATGAACGAGCGGTTGGCTGTCAGCCGTGAGATGAAGCAAACGGCCGATCCTGAGGCTCTGCCTGGGTGAGGAGCTGGCTCCGAAGCTCTGCCAGGGCTCCTGCCTCTGGTCCCAGCCGTTCCCTCTTATTCGAGCCCTCGAACCAGGAGCCCCTGTGTGGCCCCCGAGCCTCCGCTGGCGTCGCTGAGATGCAGAGGGAGGCGGGCTCGGCGCAGGACGTCTTAAGCAGCAGTCCTTGAACGCCTGCCGTATATTCAGCACATTGCTAAGATAAAATCTATCAGGAAGGAAAGCCGGCGCGTCAGTCGTGTTTTAGTGAACGGTGACCCGCCGGTCTTAAAACAAGGCCCAACCCGCCGACCGCATCGTTACGTGAAACAGCGGGAGCCCTTCCTCCGCAGGGTTCAGCCCGGCCCTCGGGAGCACGGTTAAGGAAGAGGCAGAGCTCAGTGCCGGGAGGGACCCGGGGACCCGTCTGATGAACACCCTCGCCCGTGGGCAGCTGTCTGGCTCTGGGGTGAGGTTGAGACGTTAGCCAGGGACCCTCCCCGTCTCTTCCTGAGCTGAAAATCCTAGTTCTCTGTTCAGGGAGCGAGAGCATCGTAATTCCACGCGAGACCCCTTCCCTCCCCTTCTCAGCGCCACGTACGAGCTTCGATTTGCGTGAAATACAACGGCGCCATCACATTCTAGGGCACAGCGTGACGTAGGTCAGGGGTGTCACCTTCTAGAACATTTCAAGTCCCAAAAGGTCCCAGGTCGATGCTCATGTAATAAGAGTTCCCAACTTCTCCATACAGGGCCCATGTTGCCTTATGAATATAACATGATTTCTAATTGTCGGAAAGCTTATAAAAATTTGTCAGCAATACTAAATTGGAATTGCCAGCCTGCCTTCCCTCCTTGGATAAACATAATTATGCAGATTTGGTTGTTGTAACAATCATACCTTTAATTAAAGGACCTGGAAAATCTGTAGGTTCTCGTAAATTCATGGATATTAATATCCTCTTAATCGTCATAAACCTCTTCTGGTAATCCGACATTCTCCTTGATTAATCATGATTTTGTTTTAGCGTGAACACTTATAAATCATTTAGAAAAATAATTGAAACTCATGGATTGCTTACATGTGAGAATGCTAGTTTTCTGCTTATTAAATTGATTGTGATAGTAAAATAGCATCAAGCTTGGGGCTGCTCCCGCTCCGCTTCCAGATTCAAATGTCTACAAAACCTAGTTACCCTATGAATTTGTGTATGGCTCTCTTTACAACCCATGGCCTTTTCCAAACGTTTTTAAATTTTTTTTCCCTTCAACAGAGAAATGAAAAGACATTATATGACCCCCAAGTTCTCTGTGGCTCTCCATTTTTATTGTTTAAGTCTCAGTATCTCCCACCAAACACCTATTAGGTGGATAGAAAAGTAGCTTTGTTGACAGACACTCAGACCTTAAAACATAAAAACACCTCTGTGTCCCCCTGAGTCCTCTATAACCTTCCCATTCCTGAATGGAATTCAGACATGAGATTCTAATTTTTCTTAAATGAGTCCATTAACGTTAGACAATGAACTTAGGTGAGAAAATGTAGCAGGAAAGATAGTGCTGAGAGATGGTTTTAAGAATTAGAGAAAGAAAGGCAGTAAATCCCGAGCTTTGTAATGAGAGCATTTATGCATCTGTTCTCCTGTGACCACTGTGCAGTGTCCCCACCGTCCCTGCAGGGCCTTGCTCTGACCTCCCTGTGCTGGGTCCGGGTGGGCTCCGCGGTGCAGCCCCCAGGGCAGGGCAGCCAGAGGCCCGGCTCCCCCCGAGCTCACCCCACGCGCGCCCCCCGGGGCCGACGTCCCAGGGCCAGTCCCTGGCTGTGGGAGGCCCTGGAGGAAGCTGACAGGTACCTGGACGTCCTCTCTGAGGGAGAGCCATGGGCAGAGCGGCCACACAGCCGGGCACCCTGCTCAGGGCTCCGTGGTCCCCGTGAAGCGCCTCCTGGTCCGCGTGGCCACACTGCACGTTGGCATTAATTCTGTGGAAGCACCTTAGTGAGTAACCTGCGGGGCGCGGGAAGGAATATCATGCTTTCTTAATCCTGGGCCTGCTGAATGCGTAAGGAATGGGAAAATAAATGCGCGTGTGAGCATATTCTTGGTATTGCCCATTCCAATTTACGGAAATAAGCGGTAGTAATAGATTTTAGAATGTTGCCCCAATTGCTCACCTGGCACTTTGATTAAATAGCCGAATGTTTTGCGTTGCAGCTTAGAGAGTAACCTCCCCGAGAGCTGAAGCAGCATTTCTGTCCCCAGCCCGTCCGCGGTGCCCTGCATTTAATAGGTTTATAACCATGTGCCATTTCGCTTTGATTTGATTTAAACTTCCCTTACGAAATCCTTTATTCCAAGCAGCCGAGCAAAATGTCAAGGATGTTTTAGGGACAAGTGGACAGATCTCTTTAAAGCTTCCCCTTTGCACGTAAGAAGCTACGATCTAAGTTCTGCTGCGTTACCCAGACCTTCCACCCTCTGCAAATGGCCAAGTGTCCAATAAACAGAGTAAATTATTGGGGAAATTGTTTCGAGATAAAACACTGGGGCCAGATGATTGAACTGGTTTCTCTTAGATTGACCTGTCTGCAAGAATGTCACCCAGGAGGTTCAGTGGGCTCCATGTGACCAGCAGCCGTGCCCTCCCCACCGGGTGTGTCCTTTCTGCTGTCAGCTGGGCTGGTTGGTAACAGGGAGGGGGCCTCAGTGTCACCCCAGAAGCCTCAGAAACGTCCCCCTTGGCGTCGGCTCTAGTGAGCCTCAGACGCGCTTTTCTGTTTGTGCACCCGGTCGCAGTGCTGTGGGGATGGTCCTTTCCCACGTAATCCCGTATTAAACCCTGATGTAGTGGCCCTGGCCGGTGTGGCCCCGTGGTTAGAGCTTCAGCCGGCACATCAGAGGGTCATGGGTTTCGTTCCCAGTCAAGGGCATGTACCTGGGTTGCAGTTTCCATCCCTGGTTAGCATTCGATGCCTCTCTCCCCTTCTCTCCCTCCCACCCACGCTCTCTAAAAATCAATGGAAAAAATATCCTCTGGTGAAGATTAACAACCACCACAAAAACATACAAAAAAGCCCTGACTTCATGGGAAGGTTTCCGGGGCTGCCCTGGAGACGTAGTTCTGAGCCGCGGAGGCCGTGAGCCCCTTTGCGCAGGGAGTGGCCTGCTTGCGCCGAGCGCCGAGGTGAGATCCGCGTGGGCCCCGCGGCCCCCGACTGTCTGCAGAGCTTCCAGAACCGTCTCCTGAGGGGCCACTGTGCTTTCAGGGACTCACCTGTGGACCATGAACTAACCGCCTACCCGCATCCGGGCCGATTCTAGAGGGAAAGGAGACACTTCTGATGGGATTAATCCTGGATGTTTGCGCAGGGAGAGAACAGAAGCTGCTGACTCCCAGCTCTGGATATTTGACTTATGCATATAATTGTTATCCAGACGGTGCCAATTTATTCCAGGACGAGCCTCATTATTTAATGCTAAGTGGCCAAGCAAAAGGATTTCAAGTGATACAAAGAATGCTTTTCGCTGGGGGAGGTGTGAACACCAGAGGCGCGTTTGCATTGGGAAAAAGGAGCTTGGAGTTCACACTTTTGGGTAAAAAATAAATTAAGATTTCCCAGTTTTCTGATATTTAGAGTTTTGGAAAATATAAGCCTTCAAAATATTCAAGAACATCATGAGCAACAATTTTCTGTTCTCTGTTAAATATGAGATATCCCCAAAAATGTATGCCCACACTTTGAATAATTATAAAGGCGGCGTTTATTAAAACGCATTCCGTGTTCACAATTGAGCCGTCCGCTGTGAAGGTGTGTGTATATTTTGTGGGACACCCTGCCTGTCTCCATGTGACCCCCCAACTTTCTGGACCTTGGTCTTGCTTCTGGAATGAACACGAAGGGAGCTCAGGATAACCTTTGAAATAATTTCGATATAATTCTATGTTCTGCATATACCATATGAATTCATCTTATTATCATTTCTGCGTATTTCCACTCATATCATAACATCGTGCAACCTAAAATATTTACCTTATAGATGATGGTCTGTATTTTAAGAAATGCCGACGTGTTCAGCTGCGTAACTGCTTTTGGATATCTGAGCCTAATTCACTGCTTTTTTGCATGGCTCATTTAGTAAAGTAAGTTTACATCAAGTATGGAATGAAACCAGTGAATAATATAAAATAATATAATATAAAAAGATTATTTTAAGACATATAAAGTCCTAAAAAAATTGACAACCTAAACAATGCCTCTCCGTGTCCTAGTTGCTATGCACCCATTGCGGGTTTCTGAAGCCACTCTCTGGGGGGCCCTTACAGTTCATAGCTATGCTGCTACTTTTAAATAATGAGCACATTTAAAAATCAATAGAAAACCTGGGCCCAGGTCTTTAAAGCTCAAGCAGAGAGACAGCACCCCTGCTTTTCCTCACAGTAGCAAGTATTGTCATTTCTGCTCGAATATGTTACCCCCCCCCCAAAAAAATGTAGTGAGAATATTTTATTTCTCTGAAAACCAGATGTAAAGAGTCTTTTAGAGGAGAATAGGAATGATTATTTGTAATGAAAATGGCAATTGTGCAAAGATTCTGGTGTCTGCGCTTATAAGGGCCCAAAACGGTGCCAGGAGCCAGAGGGCGAGGAGCCGGAGTGTGTTCGGAGAGCGAGGACCTTAGCGGGTGACCCCTCCGGCCTGGGGCCTCCTGCCCGCTCGCCCGGCAGACGCCCCAGCAGCCCCCGAGAAGTCAGCAGCGTGTGCGCAGCCAGGAGGAATGTGTTTAGGGCCGGAAACCAGGCAGCGAGAAGCTTCATCCCGAACGACGACACTCCACCCGACGGTCACAGGCCCTGAGGAAAGGAGGGCTGGGCCTGGGAGACCGCAGCCCGGGCCTGGAGCCGCGGGAGGAAGGGGTGGGAGGGGGTGAGGCCGCAGGGGCCAGGACGCGGGGCCCTGCTCAGCCTTCACCGGCACCTCCGGACGGGAGCTGGGGGAGGCGGCACACCCGGGGCATCTGTGCAGAAGGTGCGGGTGGCACCCCAGGGCGTGCCGAGGAGCGGGGTGCGAGCTGCGTGAGAGCAGGGAGGACGGGACGGGACGGGCGCGTCCGTGTGGGGAGACCCGACGTTCAGAGGATGAGCTGATTCCGAGGTGGCTGCTGGGCCCCGACCGCAGCCCCCAGGAAGACGGGGGTTATGGACTGGAGTTCAGGGCGGAGGCCCAGGCTGGCCCGCAGGTTGGCATCATCGCTGTAACGGTGCCGTTTAACGCGAGGGACTGGTGAGCCCTGTGCGTGAGTGGGGCGGAGAGAGGCCCCGGGAGCCTGGCCGGTGGCCACCCTGCTGGCCGCGGCGGAGCCAGCCACAGGACGGCACGACTGCTCAGGGCCTTCTGTGGACTTTCCGTGGAGCGAGGAGAGAAAACCAACGTACGGATCTTATTAATTCAACTCTGTATGGACATATATTGTTTAGGAAACAGAACCGATTTCAACAAAACTGTGTCGGCCCCTCCCAACCTCCTATGACTCCGCCTGAACCTCACTGTGACCTCAGCAAGGAGTCGGCACCACGGAGCCTGTTAAGATGCCCTCGTGCCCCGGTCAGTGTGGCTCGGTTGGTCGGGTGTCATCGTGCACTGAGAGGCGCTGGTCGATTCCCGGTCGGGCACGTGCCCGGGTTGCGGGATTGATCCCCCGTAGGGGGCCTGCAGGAGGCGGCCGGTCAATGTTTCTCTCTCCCTCTCCCTTCCTCACTCTCTAAAATCAATAAAAATATATATATTTTTAAAAAGATGCCGACTTGTCAAAGTTCTTGCTTTTCTTGTAAGGACCCTATTGGGGACCTTCAGACCTCACCAGTGCCCTCCTCACGATGGCCGTCGATACGATGCTTGTTCTTCTGCCCCCAAAATGTGGTTGGTCCCAGTTGGCGTGGATTCGAGGCGGGCGCCTGACCCTTTCTCTCTGCTCTGTCTGCCGGGAGGCTCGGAGGACGCACTCAGGGCAGAGTCTCCCGTGGATGCCGGTTTCCTTTATGTATTTTTCCTTTGCTTAAAGTCTTCCAATGTTTCATGTAAATTTTGTCTTTAATGTCTCTTGCAATGTTTTACATAAACCCACCAAAATCCCCTTTTGGACTTAAGTTTTTTATGAATAAGTGAATCCCGGTTTACAAATTGACCCTGTGCCTTCCACCTTGTTCCGACTAGAATTGTACGTACAAACCTCTCAGCAGAAGTTCGGCCTCGTCCGCAGAAACTGAGAAGTTACTCTTAAACCTTAGCTGGGGTCAGACGGGTTTTCTCCACTGGTCTCCGGGGCCCTGTTCCGTGGTTGAAAACGGATGGCGAGGATTCGGGACAGATTCCACCTGAGGAGCAGGCGAGGGCCCCCGACAGCTCACGAGGGGCAGGAAGGGTCCGCAAAGCCTCGTGTACCCAGCGTCATCTGTTTATTTATCCAGACTTTGCCATGTCCTGTGAGTGGTGGGACGAGACGCTAACCGGGCACCGTGGGGCTACAGCGATGGGCAGCCGGCAGCTGGCACCTTCGCTCCCAAGGTCACGTTTTGCATCCTGGGGAGAGAACAGACGCCGAACAGCTGGCCATGTCACAGCACCCGAGGCAGGACGCACGCCGCTAAAACCGGGGGCTGTGGGCGTGAAGCCGTAGAGATCGATTCAGATTGAGCGAATCTGCAAGAATTCACGCAGAGGTGACACCTCAGCCTCATGTTGACAGAGAAGAAACAGAAAAAAATAAGGCTGGAGGGTCAGGTGAGGCCAGGTGACGAGAGGTCTTAGGTGACATTCGAAGGAGGGTAAATTGATTCTCGGCCTCTCAGAGGAGATGGACAGGGAATATTTTTAGACAAGAAGAGGCAGCAGGAGTCAGTCTGTACTTTGGGAAAACAGCCAGAGCACGAGCGTTAAAGACAGTTTGGTGGAGAGGCACCTGCAGGGTAAAAATATTCAGAGCCCGTCGATTCGGGGTTAATCCGGGCCAGGCTCCTGTTCGCTCTGCCACCATGTACCTCACGTCACAGGTCCACAGCTCTCATGGGTCAAATTCAAATAATCATCGGCATGTGGGGCACGTTTAATGATTAAGTTCTGGCAAAGCATAGAACAGGGGCTGGTACTCGGATAATATTTATTCTGGGTTAGCTATTATTTCTCATTTTCAGCATTTTTGTCACCATCGTTTCAAGAGTGAAAGATCAATAAAGATGCAACTGCTCTCACACAGCCAATAAATAATAAGACCAAAGTCCAGTAACACTGCCCAAAGCCTTGACAGCAGGCTTAGTTTGTCTTTGCTAAGAATGTGTGAGCCGGTCCCAGCCCTGCCCGGGGTTTGCAGGAGGAGCCGGAGCCGGGACTGGCCGCACTGGGAGGCAGCTGTAAGGCCCCCGGCCCTGCCTGTGCCCAGCGCCCTGCCCCGTGACGCGGGGCCGAGAGCGGCCCGTGGGCCAGGGGCTCGCGGACACTTGTGGAGAGCGGGTGTGTTTCAGACGCTCCCCCGGGAGGAAGCTCGCAGAGAAGGCCCCCCAACAGACCGGCCGGCCCCCCGCTGCAGACGGAGCGGCCCGGGCGGCCGAGGCTTCAGGCCCATCCCAGGGCTCAGCGCGGATTCGGGTAAATGCCGTCCCGGCCGAGTGCCGGCAGGGATGCCCCGCTGGTGGCATTGCCTGCGGCTACCTTCACCCTCTTGTACCTGCGTCAGATCCGAGCTGCGGCGGCTTTAAAAGTGTGTGAAGGACTGGAGAGGACAAGCGGGAACGTGGGGAGCTCACCCCCTTTCTGCAGGACACGGGGCCCGGGGCGTTTCCCGAAATGGAAAAGGCAGGCGATGCTGCGTGTCAGCCGTTTTCTCTGAGCCTCAGAAGTCAAGGCTCAGTCCAGCTCTGTTTCCCTGGCTGGTTAGGGCCCTCCCCCCCCCCAGGCGGAGTCCCCGGGGTGGGGATGGGGGTCAGGGTGCCTGTCTGTGCCCTGTCCCTGCCCCCCCAGCTCTCAGGGGCTTTTGGGCTGTGCTGTCGGATCACCCGTGAGCCCAGGTGTAAATCTCAGGCCTGCGGCTCCTGGGGAGTGTGAGTCGCAGGCCCCACTCCCCTGGGTGCTCAGCCAGGAGGAGACACACCTGCCGGTCCCCCAGCCTGAGTGCTTCCAATGAGGATGCGCCTTTCGGCTGCTGGGCAGGGCCTGGAGCAAGGCCGCCTGGATGGAAATGTGCTCTCAGCCTCTATCCCCCGGGCGGCCTCGCACCTGGGGGGGGGGGGTTCTTAGCAGGGCCCCTGGTGGCACACGCGGGGCTCCTACCTGCACACACAGCCCCCAGCCACACAGGCAGGGGATGGCCCGGACCAGGCTCGGAGACTCCCCTGAACAAGGGACGGGACCCCAAGGGATTTCCAGCCCTGAGGGGGCGGGTCCTGGAATCCTCAGGCGTTTCCTGTATTTCAGACCTGCCCAGTGATGACTAGACGTGTTGGATTTTTTCAGAGTGGACAGAATCTTCCCAGATCCTAAGGGTGCTCTGTGTGCTGGTGTCCTGGGGTCCGACAGACACACCCATGGGTCGCACACACGCCACCCAAACCGACCACCACGGGGACATTCCCGTTCCCCTCCCAGCAACACAGAAAATTCACCAGGCAATGGGAAAATGACTGATGCAGTTCTAGAAAATATATTTGAGACTAAAAAATAAGTCATAATTTGCCTTTTCTTCGACGAGCCGCTCAACAGGTAATGGTGGAAGGACGGGCCTGGTGGGGGTGGGAAAGGGCAGGTGTCGCGGTTTCAGGGACAGGAAGTTACAATTTTACGGACTATAGACCACAGGGCGTTGGGCGATCGGCCGTAATGGCAGGAAAACAAACAAACACCCCGACACTCCGAAGCGTTTTCCCGCCAGGCCCCTTGATGGCTGGCAGGAGCCTCTTATGCTTCCGGGCATTTCCTGTGAATGGAAAGGACGGGGCGGGACGTGTGGGCGCTTTTCACAGGGAAGCACCACAGAGGGGCCGGCGCCCGTCTCCTGGGAGGGCTGGGCGGTAACTGGGGCCTGAGGATGGGCCAGCGGCTGTGGGCGGGAGGAACGGCCACGTGTGCTCAGGGCTCACAGAGCAGGAGCACGGCTGGAGCTGAAGGTCCTGGCGCAGCTGCCGGGGGCCCCGGGACAGGCCGCCCCCCAAAGCGCAGGGTCCTTACCGAGCAGCTCTGGTGGGCAGACAGTGCCTTGCAGAAGAGACGCCTCCAGCCCCGAACCCTTACCCCCAGGACTGGTCCTCAGGGAAGCCTCCAGAATATTATTACTCACTGGTCATTACTGTCACTGCTACTTACTCATTAATTCTGGGAAAAGATCCCTCCAGGATGTCACTCTGAGCTGCATCTCTCTGAATATTGTTTTGTGCCAGTGAATGTTTTTAAATATAACATTTAATGGATATTTTTATCCAACTTGGCACAACTTTTTTTTACCAAATTTTCAACTTTTCTCAGAAATATGAAGACTGAAGACCACAACTTGACTGTAGTTTCTGTCTTCCTGACACACAGGGCGGACAGCTGGAACCCTGCCTCCACCTGGTCCAGCCTCCCCAGCATCGCTGTGGGTATTAAAATTCATTTAAAAAAGACAATGAGAAAAATATGAGTATTTATTGTTTCTTAAGCAGTTTAACTCTGCAATTCTTAATAAAGGAAAGGTATATAATTAATTACTTCCCTCAAGTCTGCTCAGCCCCCTGTTGGCCCCAGGAAACCGCCCCTGCAGGTGGCCAAGCCCCTCTGTCCTCCAGGTGTGAGGGACACAGGTACGGCCCCACCCGGCCTCTGCTCCCTTCACCCTTCGTCCACGCGTGACGGGCTCTGGAGAAGCAGTAAGGACTGAGCAGAACCTTTTTAGATAAAGAAAATTTGAATATGTATATATATGTATGTGTGTGTGTGTGTGTATATATATATATAAATATTCCCAAAAGAATGTACACACACTGTTTTTCTGATAGCTCAATTGATGTTTCTTTCTTTTCAGATTTAACCCACTGGGATTAATAATTATTCAATGTGTGTATACATTTTTGGGACCCCTTGTATGTATAAAATATGGAATATTGCCCAAGTATAAAAGCCATAAATAGGAAATCCTGCCTTTTGCAACTATATGAAATTCCCCTGTGGGATCCCAGCCCCCTGTCTGTTTTGGGAGTTAAATGGTTTAAATAAGATATTCAGCCCCTGGCGAGAGCTTAGCTCCCGGGCAGAGCAGCCTCTGCAGCTCCCCAGAGGAGGCCGTGTGACGTCTGCATCAGGACATCCTCCAAGGTCATCCCGAGGCTCACCTGTTGCCGACCTCACCCGAGCTCTGCACCTTCCAGAGCAGCCGGAACTCACAAGCCGGAGGGGTCAGCTCCGTGGGCAGCGTGGCCGTGAACTGGGGTGTGACTAACCCTCTCCCCGCCCCGCGGGCCCGCAGACCTGCGCCCAGGCGCATTTTCAGAATCTAAAGGCCATAGACCCCGTATTCAACATTCATTAAACACACACACCGGCCGTGTCCTGAATGCTAAACCCAAACGCCACGCCCGTGCCTGTAAGGCTTCACTCCTCAGCTATAAAGGGGGGAAATACCTATTCCAAGAAAAAAAATCCTGGGTGACTGAGCGAGCGGTCACTGTCCATCTCCTCCCAGGCCTTGAAGCGGAGGGGCCTAGAGGGCAGTAGCTATACGCTGAGCAAAGGAAGGCAGACCAGGAAGGCAAGCACCCCGGGGTCTCCTTGTGTGTGGAAACAGAGCAGAACGGGGGAGCCAGGGGCCGGGGGGGCACCTGGGGAGATGCCGGTCAGAATGCGACGCCTCCAGGTGCAAGAGGAGGCAGTTCTGGTGACTGCGGCTGACGCCACGTTACGTACCTGAAATCTGCAGAGAGTGGACCTAAATGTTCTCACCGCGCAGGGCTGTGAGGCCGGGCGCGTTCATCAGCTGGACCGCGGCATCTCACCGCGTGCACAATAGGAAAGTATCACATTGCTCGCCGGAATAGGCCCATTTTAGTATTATTTTGCCTCAATACTTAGGGGGAACATAAAATGTACATAAAATAGATTTTTAAAAATAAGTGAATTAAGAGACGTGTTCGAATGACTAAGCAAGAGCCACAAAACGCTAACTAAGCGGGTTGCCTGTGAAGGTAGACGACAGGCCTCCTCAGGATCCGCGTCTCCTGACGACTGCTCGGCGTTGTCCTGGGCGCACATTCAGGGGAACCCGCGAGCGCAGCCGCGGGCGAGCCTCCCGCTGCCAGCCTGTGCCCAGTGTGCGGGAGACGGACCTGGGTTACGTGCCAGCCGGGACGGCGCGGGCCTCGCCAGGACGGCTGGGCGGGGCGCGGTCACGCTTAGAAACCGGTCATCGGAACAGGTGGAAACAGCACAGCCGCTCCTGTCTCCATGGCTCTCTGCTGGGAACTTGGGGTCCTCCTGGACTTTGCGGCAGGCCCCCCGGGCTCAGGGCCACCTGGACGGAAGCTTTAAATGTGGAGCCACCTGAGCATTGCCCCTCGGAGCCTGCTGCTGTGGATTTCCCAGCCTGTGTCTTTTTTTTGTTAAATACTCACGGAGGGAGTGAGGACGTTTTCTCCACTGCTTTTCGGAGAGAGCGGAAGGGAGGGAAGGAAGAAGACAGAGAGAGAGACACGGACATGAGAGGCAGCAACTGGTTGCCTCGCACTCGCCCCGTGGGGTGGGGATTGAACCTGCCACCCAGGTACATGCCCTTGACTGGGAATCGAACCCGCGACCCTCCGGTGCTCAGGCCGATGCTCTAACCACGGAGCCGTGCCAGCCAGGGCTCCTGGTCCTATTTCGTAGGAGCCGACGTTCTCTGGGGGGTGTGGACCCAAACTCCTCTGCCATCTCTCGTTCTCACTTGGCAGAAGCCATGTCTCCTCCTGGTCATCCGTGGCCCTCGTGGTTCCGGAAGACGCCTGTGTCCCCCGGCTCCGGCCGTCGGCGTCCCACCTCGCTGCTCTCCCTCCCCCTGAGGACACCTGTTCTTGACTTGCCCTGGTGTCTGTGTCCCCCGGGCCCCTACGGCCCCCCGCGTTCTTCTCAGGCCCAGTCCCGGGCGCTTATGCCTCCCTGTAGGCAGGAGGCGTCCCGCTGCTGGGACCCCGCGGTCTGATGAGATGCCGGCTCCCTGGGGCCCCAGGGCCACAGCCCTCAGCCTGTCCTCCAGGGCCGTGAGCAGCGTGTTCAGGCGACCGCTGTGCTCCCTGCGTGGCTGTGCCACACGGTTCCGCAGACCCAGCGGCTTAAACAACAGACACGTCTCGTCTCCCCTTCCGGAGGCTGGAGCCTGAGGTGACAGCGTCCCCAGGAAAGGCTCCTCCTGGGCACCGAGAGGGAAGGGTCTGCCCTGGGTCTGCGTCCTTGGCGTGGAAATGACCACCTTCCCCCGTGTCCTCGCGTGGCCGCCCCCGTGTGTCTGTGTCGTCCCCTCTTCCTCTGAGAGTACCAGTCACGTTGGGTGAAGGCCACGCCCATGGCCCTTTTTTCCTGAACCTCCTCTGTGGAGATGGGTCACCCGGTGCCGTGAGCTCTGGGACCCTGGTGTTTAGCACTCGAACGTAGGGGTTTCCCCTCGCAGTTCAGCCCCTGTGACCCCTCGGCTAGACTCATGGTCACAGACGTGAAGTCAGAGCCAGAGGCTTAGCCAGCCGCGAGCTCCTGGGGCATCGCACACCAGTGGGAACACAGAAGCCACTCGGCGCGTTTGGAAAGTTAACGAGGTGACATTCTCTTCAATGCGAGTGGGAAAAATGATAGAATGTTTGGAAAATTTTGACATGATATGTACGTATATATACAACCATACCTATATATGATAGGTAATTATAGATCTTACATTATACGTCATAAGTCACAGAGTAACTCTCATGTCTCTGTGTGCATATCTGTATGGATACGTATGGTGTGTGTGCATGTATGTGTGTGTATGCATGCATGGATGTGTATGTATGCATGCATGGATGTGTATGTATGTGTGCATGGATGTGTATGTATGTGTGCATGGGTGTGTATGTATGCATGGATGTGTATGGATGTGTGCATGGATGTGTGTGTATGCATGGATGTGGATGTGTGTGTATGCATGTATGTGCATGTATGTGTGCATGGGTGTGTGTATGCATGGATGTGGATGTATGTATGCATGGATGTGCGTGTATGCATGGATGTGTGTGTGTGCATTTATGTGTATGTATGTGTGCATGGATGTGTATGTGTGTATGCATGTGTGTATGGATGTGTGCATGGATGTGTGTGCATGGATGTTGATGTGTGTATGCATGTGTGTATGCATGTATGTGTATGTATGTGCGCATGGGTGTGTGTGTATGCATGGATGTGTATGTATGCATGCATGGACGTGTATGTATGTATGCATGTGTGTGTATGTATATGGACCAGGGCCCCGAGCAGTCACCTTTCCATGAATCGCTTTGCAGGCAGGGGCGGAGTGGGTATCAGCACAAAATGAAAATCCGTTTGGGTGCAGGAAGTGGAAACGGGCGGCTGAGAGGCACCAAGAGTGTCTGGTCCTCAGCACTACCCGTGGCTCCCGACAGGGGAGGCCCGCGGTTCAGGCGAGTGGGGGCACTGCCTGCGCTCACCCCGCTGGGAAAGGGTGTGGCTGACGTCAGAGTCTGGGTCTGTGATGCCGCAGGGAGATGCGCCTGGGGCAGAAAGGGCGGGGCGGCACCCCTGGGAGGGGCTGGCTGCTCCCCGCCGTGGTCCGGAGCCCTGAGCAGGGGGAGCCTGCTTTCTGTGTTGGTGTATGTGGCCCCAGAGATCATGCCAGCCACAGACCAAACCCGAGGCTGCCTGAGCTCCTGTGGCACTGATCTGGGTTTGCGGCTGGACGGTGCTCCCGACATGCCCAGGCTCTGATGTCTCAGGGTCGGAGCTGCACCGGTCCCCTCAGGAGAGCATCCGAGAGGCTCAGCCCTACCCCGGGGCACGCGGCAGGCGGGATGTGAGGAGCTGGTCCCATTTGGTGATGTCATTACACCAAGTGATGTAAGAAGTCTGCTTAAAAAAAGCTGACTCACTTCAGACTCTTGAATCGGGCTAGGATGAGCCTTACCAAGGGAAAAAATATCGTTTACCATGTCTCAGAGAATACGCAGTCCTAAAAATAATACCCCAGGGAAAACAATCGGTGATGCAGAAATCCAGGGTCATTTCGCACCTTTTTCCTGTCAGTCTCAGAGTATTGACTGTGTGTTTATTATAGAAATCTGCTCGCACTGTCTTCGTTAATCATCGAACGCCCACCGGCGCGCAGCCATCCTCCCGCCGACCGGGGAGCTGGGAGGCGCGGGCCTGGCACTGCCCACTCACCTCAGGTGCTGTCCTCGCAGACAGTCCCGAAGCCACCAGCCGGGGTCGCGGGGCCGAGGGTCAGAAGCACCCCAGAGCGTTTCTTTTCCAAGCCAGTGGCTCTGATGCAGACTCGTTTGTTGCAGCCCAGATTTTTAATATGCAATTCAACCTTGTGTGCACGGGAGCCGCAGGTCCTTCCGCAGGGAGAGGCGAGGCCTGCGCGGAGCCCTGGGGTCCGGGAGGGAGAAAATGCTCCGCCGGCTGGAGCCGCTGGCTCGTTGGCCTGGCTCCTCCTGGCTGGACGGGACGCCCAGGGGACTTGCGCCAAGAACTGCTGCCAGGCGCGGTCCCTGGCCTGTCTCATCCTATTACCCGCCTGCCCGAGCCCTTGCCTGGCTTTGTTCCTAGCGGTTCCCTGACATTTAGTCCTGAAGCTTCAGAGGACGGGATCTGTCACATCCTCTCCCAGTGGCCCTCAGGCTCGACCTTCGGGTTAATTCCATCCCGTTTGCTGAGTGCTGGGCGCGCTTGCGACCTGCTCTCAAATCCGTCTCCTCTGGGCCGAGCCCCTTTGTCTCCACAGGGCCCACGCTCCTGCCCCTGCCCAGTCCCTGGCACAGCAGCGTTCTCACTGTCTGAGTCCCGTGTCACCGTCAGGGCTCAGTGGACAGCACATCTGAGCCCCTGGGAGTCACACTCCACAGCAGAACGCTGCGGGGAGATTGCTGTCCCTGAAGCGATAGGGACGGCCTTCTCTTAATCGCCCCAGCCTTTCTAGTCTTAGGGTTCCCTGTGTTTGAGGAGATCACATCGTGAACAAAAATAAAACCATCGATGCCCAGCCAGTGCGGCTCAGTGGTTGAGCATCGACCTTTGATCCGGGAGATCGAGGCTCCGGGTTGCGGGCTCGACCCCCAGCCGGTCAGTGACCCTCTCTCATCATTGATGCTTCCACTCTCCCCCTCTCCCTTCCTCCCTCTGAAATCAATAAAGACATATTTATAAAAAATAAAACCATAGAAACCATTCTCAATGAATGTTTTGAGACTTTCGTGTGTCTCAAGAACTGCAGAGACCGGGGAACGGGGTCAGAGGCCGCCTGGAGCCTCAGGGTGCGCAGTGCTGTTGGGGAAGCGGGTGTCTCCACAGCCCCCAAGAACACAGGACAGACTCCCAAATAGATGGGGGGGGAGGGATCACGAGGCCACGATTCCAGTCCCACTCAGGCCGTCATGCAGGGAAGACCTTCGCGGGGACGTCTCTCCAAAGGCTTTGAAACCCAGAAAGCACTTGAAAGGCCAGTGAGTCCCAGGGCTCCGGATGGAGGCCCCACGGCGCAGGTGTGGAAGCAGCAGCCCGTGAGCTGACGGAGGGGGCTCCGCGGCCTCGTGCGGACGGAACGCAGGGCTGTAGGTCGGGCAGAGGAGAGAGGGCAGGGTGGCGAGTCTCCAGCCCCGTGCTGAGGACGGTGCCCTCTTCCTCGATGATGACAGCGATTGGACTGTTTGTAGAAAGGGGGGGCAGCTTGGGCGTCACCGTGGATCCTCACATTGGTTCGCTCTGCTCTCCGGTGACCCCTGACCTCCTCAGCTGACAGGTCACGGCTCAGGCATCACGTCTCCAGGTGGGTCTGGCCCCTCTTGTGGGCCTGCGCAGTGACCTTACTTCCCGCTGGGGGACGCCTGTCCGGCGTGTGTGTCATTTTGAGGTCAGTCTCTCGGACAGGCCGTGGGCACCTCGGCTCACTCCAGGCTGCAGCTCCCAGGCCCTGGATGGGATCCGGCTCTCAAGGTCCCTCCCAGTGTTTGCCGACTTGGGCTTGAATTATAGGTGCTGCGGCTTGTGTCTGAGCTGCACAGAGTGGGTCTGAGTAGAGCGGAGCACAGAGAAGGGTAAAGGTGATCGCTGGTCACAGGGCTGATAAAGCTACCGAGAGGCAAGGCCGAGCTACTGGGGTCCACTAATGTTAGAACCTCCCAAAGAGCCTGGAGGGAAGAGCCAGAGAGACGTGTCCGGGGGAGACCTTCCGGGGGCTGGCCACGGGTCCCGCCACGGGTCCCGCCACGGGTCCCGCCACGGGAAAGAGGAGTCCAAAGGAGGGTTCATCCCGACGAAGGGAGAGCTAGCGGCTTCTTCTGCGACGTGATCTCAAGTAGGCGGCGGGCGTTTACATCTTTGTTTTGCTTGTTTTCCCAGAGGGCGCATACGTATAAAACTTTCAGAATACATTTCTGGAAGTATTTGTATGTAAATAGGTAACTATCACCTGTGCCTGTGTACACACGTGCATGTGTTGGACACACACACACATATACACACCCCACATGCAGCTCGTCACTGCTTTTCACGTCTTCTCAGGGGAAAACGGCCTTTCCTTCCATGTCACTTTCTTCAGTATACAAAATAAGGCTTAGAACAGCCGTGTTAGAAACTCCATATATGTTCCCGGGACGGTGGCTTTCACAGGTCATGTGGAGAATGGCCAGTGAGAAACGCGACATCTCAGCAACACTTTGTTTGGTCAGATATTCCATTTAATTTTGAGAAAAGAGACACATGAAACACCTCTCTGAGCCGCACTGAACACACACGTCCACAAGAGCCCAGGAAAAACCAGCCCCGCTTCCAGGTGACCTCCCCAAGCCGACAAGCAGTCCTGGGTTTAGAAAGCTCTTCAGCCTCCCCGGGGAGGCCAGGCATCCAGCCTGGTGGATGGTATTAAAGTTCCCCAGCTTCCTAGTCTCCATAGTTAAAGACACTTAACTACCGGAACACCCAGCGGTTTACGACGATTTTCTAAAGACGGAAGAAACCTGGCTTAACGTCACAGAGCTGACACGCAGCTCTCTCCGGAGACGTGAGCATTTCCAAATGCGCTGCAGAGAATCATCTCGGGACGTCGCTCTGTGTAGTTACATAAGGAAAACGAACGAGCTGCGATGTTTAGGGCAATGCGCTCACCCCGGGATTGCAGGTGAGGACGGAGGCGGGAGAGGTGAAGGGAAGAGAGACGCCGGGAACTCGGTATAAATAGGATCCTAAGACTCATGGCGAAGCTGTTCCGAGGAAGTGGAGCAGACTGGCCGGGCCTATTTTGGCTCCAAGAAGGTCGTCTTAACTTCAGTACCCGTGAGGCCTACACCCGTTTTTACTGTTGGCGGAAACAAATCCGTGCTGACTCCTTTAAAGGAAATGAATTGGCCGCTGGATTCACTTGCTTAATTTGGCTTTACTGGGAAAAGCAAGCGAGGACGACCGGTTCCTCGAGCCGAACCTACAGGGACGGCCGGGGATTCTCGCTCCCGCTTGATGGGTTTCCTGGCCTAGTTCGCGAGGCTCCAGAAATGAGTCATGTCTAACGTCCCCTCGGGAGCCCCCTTTCCGGCCAGTCACGGCAGCGGGTGTTCTTTATCCTGACCGTCCTCTCATTTACGTCCAAATGTCTTTGATTCGCCTGATTTCACCAGGTGAGGACCGTCGTTTCTCTGTGGTTAGGATTTAAAAAGTCAGTGTATTGTGACTGAATTCACCCAGATTTCATTGACCCCTATTTCCTCCTTTCTCTTTAAAATGCTTCTGCGTTGCGTCTCACGCTCAGTTTCACGTCCAGTCTCCACGCCTGCACCCGATGCCCCTCATTTATAAAATGATCTTATAAAACCAAAGCAGCAGGCCGAACGGGGCTGCAGCTAAGGACCGAGGACGCTTCCCGGGCCCTCGCCCCAGGGGCGGGAGACGCTCGGTCATGGGTGGCAACAGGCAGGTTCCCCTGCCGGGCGTCCCCAAGATTGGTGCTGAGTGTGGGTTCGTGACCTGCCCTATGCGCTCTCCTTCCGGACAGTTTTCTAAGGAACAGTAGCATCTAGATATTAAACGGCCGTATCATTTTCCCCTGCGGCCACACGGGCGAGCTCAAACCCGATGGCGTCGACCAACACAAACGTCTGACCTTACGGCTCTGCGGGTATCAGCCTTACACGGCTCTGTCTGTGTTAATTGTCGGCACCGTTACAGATGCCACTCACTTCCCGGCCCCTGCGCCCCACCGCCCAGCCCCGCCCCCTGCCCCTCACCCCACTGCCCTCTGCGTCCTTGGCGGTGCCATCCCTCCACCTTGTTTCACCCGTTCCCCCCGCCCCTCCCCAGCGTTGGCGGAATAAGTCGCACGTGGACAGGGCTGCTTCTCTCTGCGGGCTCCGGAGAGGGCGCATCCGGCTGCTTTCTGCGGCCCCTCGAGGAGCCTGTGCTCCTTGTCCCGGCCCCTCCTCCGCCACCAAGGTGCCCAGCCGCCTGGGCCGCGAGCTCTTCCCGCGCCGACTCTGGCCTCCTTCCCCAGGTGCCCTCTGCTCGCTCGCCCTCTCCCCGGCCTCCTCTTACTTTCGAGGATCTTTCTGATCCCATTGGGCCCCTGAGAAGCCAGGGTGGTCTCTGCGCCTCACGATCTGTGGCTCGGTCACACCTTCCGAGGGCCCTTTGCCCCGGGCGGGCATCACCACAGGCGCTGGGGGCACAGGTGCTCCCGTGGGAGGCAGGGCACGGAGGTGTTCACCGCGACGCTGATCTGAACCTTCGAGTGTTTGTGCATCCACAGGATCTCCCTCCGCTGTGAGGTCGGTCAGCTTTCTTCGCATTAGTTTGTAATGAAGGACCAGCTGGGCAGGGCAGGGTCCCGTTCCCCAGGAAACTCCACTTACACAAGTTCGCTGACACACATCATCTGATCACCTTCCTGCCCAGCGTCCGCCCAGGTCACCTCGTAGGTGCTAGCGCAGGTCCGCAGACCACGGCCCACAGGCAAACCCAGCCGTGAGCTAAGGAGGGTTTCCACCTTGTGAAGTGGTCGAAAAAACATCAGAAAAGAATAATATTTTGTCACCCGGGAAAGCTCCTTAAAACACAGATTTCAGTGTTTATAAGGACAGTGTCCTCAAGACCCCACCACACGGACGCCGCGGCTGGTTTTGCACCAGGATGGGTTGAGCCACTGGACAGACTGACACACGACCCCTAAGGTTCCTACCCGGCCTTTTCCACATGAGGCTGTAACATGGATTTCGTTCTGCAAACTTCAGTAAACGTAGGCGAGCTCATGGGCTGCGGGTGGCTGAGCCCAGAATGGCCTTCTCCCGCGGTCACTGTTCGCACGGGGCTGAGAGGCCTGCGACCTGTTCCTAACAGACTTTATCACATAATCGCACCCGGGGAAAGGGGGTGGGAGCCTCCGTATTAGATTGATGAATATTTCTGGGCACCCGCGTCCCTGACGTCCCCAGTCTGTGCAACATAAATCCCAGCAAACGGGCAGATCTGAGTCCCGCATTTCTGCTGATAGGAGATTATTTCAGGGACACCGGCACTGTTGCAATTGGTCACAGTCAAGGTTTGGCTTTTAACTATAGACGGACACCGCACATGTCCAACCCGAGAGTTGACAGGGAACAGCCGGACGTCGGGGAGCCTGGCTGTGGTTCCTTATGATGCCGCTTTTACGCAGGTGGCGGAGGGAGCGGGGAAACGCTCTGCACAGCCGCCCGGACCTGGCAACCCTGGGCCCGGAACGCTGTCTGCGCCCTGAACGAGCAACTGGGAGTCCCAGCTGCCTGGACCCCCCCAATCCTGGGCCCGGAACACTGTCTGCGCCCTGAACGAGCAACTGGGAGTCCCAGCTGCCTGGACCCCCCCAATCCTGGGCCCGGAACACTGTCTGCACCCTGAACGAGCAACTGGGAGTCCCAGCTGCCTGGACCCCCCCAATCCTGGGCCCGGAACACTGTCTGCACCCTGAACGAGCAACTGGGAGTCCCAGCTGCCTGGACCCCCCCAATCCTGGGCCCGGAACGCTGTCTGCACCTTGAACGAGCAACTGGGAGTCCCAGCTGCCTGGACCTCCCCAAACCTGGGCCTGGAACACTGTCTTCACCCTGAACGAGCGACTGGGAGTCCCAGCTGCCTGGACCCCCCAATCCTGGGCCTGGAACACCGTCTCCAGCCTGACCCAGCAGCAGGGAGCTCACAGGTCAGCCCATGAAGGGCCCCACCTGGTTCAGCTACAAGCCAATGTCTTAAATTCTTACTGTCTACACTCACAAGCATCGGTTTGAAAATAGATTCGACACCAGAGATGAAAAATAACTACACAGCCCACAGCCACATGTGAGTGATATTGAAAACGTGCTTTGGGGACATTTACACGCACGTCTGTGGAGCTGCTTCAGTGCCTGGTGGTGTTTCCAAGCCCAGCTACAGCCTGGAAACCAAGGTCCAGAAAGGACGGCCCAGCTGCACAGGGGCCCAGCCAGTGAACATCGAGCTGGCACATCCCCTGCGTCTGACGGGTCCCAGCCCAGTGACTCACGCCACCTGCCAGGACAGTGGCACCCGGGGGACCCTGCTCCCTGGGAGGCACTGATTGTAGGGCTGGCAGAGGCTCCCCGGGGCAAGTAGGTTCCTGCCTTTGTTGTGTGACTGCACCTGTCAGAAAAGGTGGGCGATCTTTTAATAGCCTGACCGGAGGTGGATCCTGTCTGATGTTTGGGGGATTTAACTGTGCTTAAGATGCTCCTTTACTCAAAACAGGCTTTTGCTCCCTTTCAAATCCCTCGGCCAGTTCTCCTCGCCAGTCTCATAAATGCTCCCCTACCGCTCGGCGGTGGGAGAGGCCGCGTCCTGAATTGCGCAGACGGGCGCTGACGCCCCAGGTGCTTCTGACCCAGCGTGGAAGCAGTGACTTCGAGCCGACTGCCGGGGAAACCGTCGCTAAGGGCTCGGATAGCAGACGGTGGAACTTTGCCGTTTGCCTATTTCTTTACCTTTTAGAAGTCATCGTATTGAGGTTCTGATGAAATAAGAATTGAAAGGCTATTTTCTCACGTGCGTGTCGTTAATAAAGAATCCAAGTGTCTAATATTCGTGGACGCCTTCACTCCATCAGAAATAAACACAGCGTTTGCATGTGGGCAAAGGTAAAAGTCCCCGGACGTTCTGAGGTTTAAAGGCAGCTAATAAATGGCTCTGAAGGCTGTGGGGTGGGTTTTGTATGTGTTATTTTTTGAATTGATTTTAGAGAGAGAGGAAGGGAAGGGAGAGAGAGAAAGAGGGAGAGAAACATCAGTGTGAGAGAGAAACCCGCCCGAGCAGAGATCAAACCCGCAGCCCGGGCCGGTGCCCTGACCTGGAATGGAACCTGCGGCATTTCGGTGCTCAGGACGGCGCCCAACCAGCTGAGCCACACCAGCCAGGGCGACTGCTTAGTGGGCTTTAAAAGTGGGTCTGGTCCTGGCTGTTTTTCTCAGTGGTTAGAGCATCGGCCTGCAGACTGAAGGATCCTGGGTTCGATTCTGGCCACAGTCACATACCTGGGTGGGAGGTTCAGTTCCCGGCCCCGGTTGGGGCACATGCAGGAGGCAACCGATGGATGTTTGTCTCTCACATCCATGTTTCTCTCTCCCTCTCTCCCTTCACTCTCTCTGAAACACAATGGAGAAAATATCCTCAAGTGAGGATTAAAAATAAATAAAAGCGGGCGTGACGTAGGACATTGGCTCTGTTGGTTCACACGGGGGATTTTTCTGCCTTGTCTTTTCCAGGCTCACCGGCATGAACCTCCCCTCGCCCGTCATCAGCAGCAAAAATTGGCTGCGGCTCCATTTCACGTCGGACAGCAACCATCGGCGCAAAGGATTTAATGCTCAGTTTCAAGGTAAGAACGTTTCCCCTTATAAGAAAAAACAAAAAAGTAGCAAAAGAACTACTGGTCTTTTCCAACCCTGAAATTTTAGGATTTTCTTGCTAAAGACAGGGTAAGAAATATAAGCCTGAAAAGACCTTCTGTCTCTATGAACAATTAACATTAGAAACAAGTAGCAGCTTATTTATAAAGCTTTATTACTGTGATGTACGCAGGTTTTTCTTGTTTTGCGGGAATTATTGCTAAGTTTTAATCAGTAGCTATCAATTAGCATTAATTTTAATTTCTGTACCTAAAGAGTAAATATCCCAGTGCTCTGGTTATTTTTTTTAATCGGTACCCTAAGAATGGTGTAGCATAGATGTTGCATGAAAATGTGTAAGGTATGATCATCTCATTCTTAGTTCTAAAATATATTCACAGAACGTAAATCCAGCTGCCTGGCTTAGTAGTTTGTATATAAATGACCCTCCAAACAACACTGCGCCCGGAGACGCTGTCGTCGGCTCTCTGTAGGGTTGATTCTGAAACTTTCTCTCTGTATCTAATTTCTTGTGTTTATACCTGTATAATATTGAATCATTTCCTATATGTTTCTAATAATCAATAATCCTTAGCAGTACCATGAACAGAATTCAATCTAGTAATAGGTCCATTGGAAACAACTGCACTTTCATTTGCAAATAACAAAAGCATGACTATTAGAAAGTGAGATGGTTTCCCAAGCAAACTTCTCTAGTGTCCCCCAAACATGACCTCAGGAATGCCAGTTCGGTTAAGGCCTCGCTCCCCAACATGTGCCACATGCGAGCCAGGGCCCCCAAGGAGAAAACTATATACAACCCCCAGAAACTTGTAGGTCAGAAGAGCGATTTGTAAACAACTTCCGTGGAAGGCAGAGCACAAGCAGGTCACGCCAGCCACCCAGGTATGTTAGTAATGCTCCAGCCACTTGGTCTGGATCATACATAAATCAATATTTCCAATGCCAGCTCACTGTTCATAATTAGGTAGGTAAATCTGTAAAGTTGTTTCTCAACTACTGCTTGGTCCCCTCCAAGGGTCCTGATGGCTTGATTGGTGCTGAATACAGGAACATGTTTGGGTACCGTCCCTCCAAACTGATCAGGGCATTTGGCATCTGCATCGGTGATTTCAACAAAGACAAACAATAGAATATCAAACCTGAAGATACTAGAAATTGGCGGATATAAGAAACATACTGGTTAACAGAAAATTGCAAGAGCTTAACCATGTCAGCCACTGATATTGAAAGAATACTGTAGGTATAATTCAAGCAGTGAGTAGAAAAATCCACACATAGATCCAAAGAGATAAAATGTGCAAAAACACAATGCAGTGTGCACGTGGCTTAACAGGCCTAGATTAGGAAAGCTCTCCAGCTGGCTTCAAAGTTCGACTCAAGACCATGTGGCAAGAGGGGCCCCCATCTTTTTTTTCATTAGCACATGGGCCTCATTTCCAAGGAGGTGTCAGGCCTGAGCGCAGGAGTTAGCAGGTGAATGTGGAAGATGGGTCTGGTACCATCACCTTTTGTAAGGAACCCGGGACAAGTGGAGAGCAGCCGATACTCACAAGAAAGTAAACTGACAAAGTAGAACCAGAGACATGGAAGCACGGAACAGGCCGGGGGATCTCAGAGGGACGGAAGGTGGGGTGCGTGGGGTGGGGAGAGACTAACCAAAGGACTTAGATGCTCACACGCATGACCCACGACACAGACAATAGTGTGGTGAAGGCCTGGGGGTGAAGCGGCAAGGGAGGGAAAAAGAGGGGACACCTGTGATACTCTCAACAATAAAGATGAAAAATTAAAAAAAGAAACATTCAAAAGAAGACCTGAGGTGCTCCCGAGGAGGACGGAGGTTCCTGCACGGAGGCAGGACATTGATTGTTCTGACTCCTGAGGGCAGAGCCGTCACCAATGGACGGAAGCTACAGGCCGCCCCCCGCTGAATCCAGATCAGGCGTGAGGGCACCAGAGGGCAGCTGAGGGCAGGGGGCCAGCAGTAGCTCCTTTGAAGTTCAGCTACAAGACCAGCCACCCTCAGACAGGTCTCTGAAAGCTGCCCCCGGCGTTGCCACCTGGAGGCCTCTAGGAAACCTTCCATCCCGTAAGGAAAGCCCATCGTTCATCTCTCTTCCCCCTCGGTTGGAACACCAGGGAGCCCCGATCGGTACTGGACTTTTATTTCAACTAAAGAAAATAAGATTAAAAAACAACAACATGCTGTTGTTATTACCAATACAACTGCGAAAAGGAAAAGCCTCGCTGATGAACATTCTCGAAAACCAACAAGAACAGCAGTAATAATACTAGTGAAAACCTACATGGTGTTTCCCCAAATGCTGTTTCAATATCTATGCAAATGTTCTGTCGTAGAAGCTGCATCTTGGGTGATTTGGTGAGAAGGGAACCTTTTTAAAAGACATGCTTTTCTCTGCTTACTGTCATTTCTAACATCACTGCAGTCACATTTATCATCCGTGGTTGCTCTTAAGAATATAAAAATCCCACCCGTGTTACTTGGAGAAAACGTGACTGTGAATTAGGTGGGATTCTATGAAACTCCTCTGCGGCTTCCCTCCCAGCCCCTGGTGGTGTCTCTCCACCAGAAATCGCCTCTGCGTCCGAGACTACAGTGGCCGCCTAGAGTTTTATAACTTCTAAAAACAAAGAACAGCCCGGCCAACGTGGCGCAGTGGTTGACCTCTGACCTGTGAACTAGGGGGTCACAGTTCAATTCTGGGTCAGGGCACATGTCCAAGGTTGTGGGCTCGATCCCCAGTCAGGGGCGTGCAGGAGGCAGCCAGTCAATGACCCTCTTCATTGATGTTTCTCTCTCTCTCTGTCTCTTTTCCTCTCTCTGAAATCAATAAAGACATATAAAAAATATTTTAAAAAGAAAGAATACAGTCTTTTTAACTTGGTGCTCTTCTTGGTCAGATAAACAGCCGCCACCCTAAGCATCTTCCTTCCATTTCTTGGGGTCTTTAGCTGGCACCTCCATTCTTTGTCCCCTGAATCTCACACTTTGCTCTTTGGCGTCTGTCTCCTCCGCCACCCAATCACGTTAGCGCAAAAGCAGCAGTAAAGTTGATTGAGAAGTGACAGGGCTCTGTGGTTGCTACTCCTAAAATATAGTCACCTTTAAAGCAGCACTGGGAACAAAAGACGTGGGAAACGCAGGAGGAGCCACCTGATGTATTTGCAACACCTGTGTATAGACCGAGCTCTCCTGCAGTGATGGATTTATGCAGGACGCATTATTTTTTACAAATCAGCTGAAAATTGAGCCCATTCTTTATACGTTGCCTCTGTCATTAATTATAATTAAATAATCACCTTGTTAGCGCAATTTGTCACCTAGACATTTTCGATGTCTACAAGATGGATTTTTAAAGGTGAATTAATCTTGGACCACGGATGCCTCTTCACTGTTAAGCAGCCGTAGATGTGCTGAGCCCCAGCTTTACATATGTTTACCCGGCTATTTATAAAAATACAATTTTCACAAAATGAAATGCCATTGATTTCTGTAACTGATGAATGATTTTGAAACCGTTTGTCATAAATTTCCCATCTGTACCGAGAACACCCTGTCCCGTAAGTCAAGGGAGAGGCTGACCGCGGATTTAAATCTTGAGCTGACACAAATAATTCGCTCTCCTTTTAGGTGATCGTTCATTTAACTATTGATTGTCCTTTTTGTTCAAAATGAAGACCTCTATAGAAAATGAAGACTTTCGTGTTGTTGAAAACGTGTTTTGGCAAATTAGGAGCCTCATCTTTTCAGACGGATTCGGTTTTGGGTGTAACAGGCGCATCCCCCTCTGCCCAGTGCTCACCTTCCCTGCCCCTGAGTCAACTGCGAAAGCTCCACCCGAGGGGCGACGGGCGGACCTGGACCCCGCGCCGTAGGCAGGTGTTCATCTCCCCCTTTAGGACAGAAACTCTGCAAAGTAGCGGAATCATCTAGAACCTGGAAGGTGCTTGATTAATACACGTTGAAGAAATGAAGGAAATCACCTCTCCGGACTCTTCCCGGGGCCCCAGGGACCCCTGGTCTGCAGAACCGGTGAGGACCCTGTAGGGGACGCTCTGGCTCCCTCCTCTGGTGGGCACCACCTACCCTCCTCCAGGGGCACCTCTCAGGTAGGTGCGGACCAGTGACGTTTTCTTCTAACGGAAATTAATTAGCAAACCCTAATCTTACGGCCTCTGAATAATTCTGAAAACCCCTACACCTCTCAAAGAAAAATAGTTTTTAGTCGATATAAATTCACTCAAGTAAGAAACACGTATCACTTTCCCTAAATACGTACTTGACCTTCTCTCAGAGCCAAAGAGCCTTGCAAAAGGCCAGCCCCTGTGCTTTCAATAACTCAGAGGAGACGCGCGCTCGTGTTCCCAGCCGCCGACGCCTGGCCTCGACTCTGTCATTAAGGATCTGTCACTGGCCGCGTGCCCTCTGCCTCGCGTCTCGCCGCCTGGCTCTGGGAAATGAGGGACACAGCCTCTGCCTCCCAGTCCCGTGGCTGAGCCGGTAAATTCGAGGGAAGCGAGTCCCGTGTCCTGCAGCCGCCCTGGGCGTGAGCTCATCAACACCCACGGCCGCCCCGGGATCTTTCCAAACCCAGCTCACTAAACGGAGCGTGGTCGGATTTCATTTGAGAGAGAGAAAAAAGCCCCAAATCGGGCAACTGTTCCCTCACTGTCGGCGGAAGCCTGAGCCGCGGCCCCTCTTTGGAAAACCCTTTTGCTGTGAAGCTGAGGCTCAGCCCTCTCCGGACCCGGCAGCTTCCCTCTGCGTGTGGCCCCGACAGGAACGGGGACACGCGGGCGTCACAGGCACGTCCAGGGGACGTCCGCAGGAGCCCTGCTCAGTGTCAGACACGGCGAATGGCCAGAATGTCCATCCACAGCGGACACATGAGGACATCGTGCGCGCTCCAAAGAAATACTAAATAAAATGAAAAGACAACTAGTCCCACCTGCAGGGGCGTGAGTGGCCCTCACAGACTGACCCAGGCAGCCACACGTGTGGTGACCCAGGGGCGTCCCCGGGGCGCAGCGAGAGTGGGGACTGGAGACACAGCGTCTCCGTCCAAGTCCATGGGGGGCGGCTGGAGACACGTGGCCTGAGCTGATGTCGTCTGGGTCTGTTGTGGACGTCAGTGGAGCTGGTCTGTGGGGGTGGCCCCTCTAGAAGCCACCGCCCACCCCCTTGATAAGCTGCGTCCTTCCTCAGAACGTAGTTCCCAGCTCGTCGCTGTGGCCGTTCCTTCCTTCTCTCCAGCCCTGCGATGGGGCCCGCCCGGCCGTGGAGCATCTCATGCTGGCGGCTCATGGTCTCCGGCCTCCAAGGTGGAGGGCACCCCAGCCGAGGGCACAAGCAGGGGCCCTGCCCGGAGGGTGACCCGCTCGCAGGGTGTGGGCCTGTCTCGGTCACACCAGCGCTGTGCTCCCATTTGCCGAAATGCCCCCGGCCCCAGATCCTCACCTGCACAGCGTGACCTGGGCCAGCCGTGTGTGAGGATTTCTCAGGCTCGCCCGTGGCCTTTGTCAGCGACGGCTGGGCAGGCGGGCTCGCTCTGGGCCTCGCGGCCCCATAAAGGCAGGGATTCACTCTGAGCAGCCCGCGGTGTCTCCCGACCCAGGACGTGGAGGCGCTTACGCTTCTGCAGGAATTTTCTGCGTAGACGTTGGAGGTGATCTCTTGCTAACACGGAAACGTATGTCTTGAGAAGAGAATGTCGCTCTCTCCACCGGACAGGTGAAATTAATAGCCCGACGTCTCCCCCAAGGGCCGCCTAATGGAACAAATGAACTTTTGAGTTCGTTCCAGACTTTTAATTCAATGTATTTTCATGCATTGATTTATTTAAAAACCGTGTTTCAAATATTAATACATGACACGTCTTAGCCATAATACATAAAACCACTTCAACTGACACCTTCCTTCTCTAAAGCTGTGCGTGCGTGGGGTTCACGTCGGCAAATTCAGTCAATGACGGCGATTTAAACAGATTAACAAGCGGCCACAGCAGGCGGGTGCCGAGCTTGGATGCTGAGGCATGTAAGAGCTTAGCGGGCACTGTCCCCTCGGTAAGTTGTCTTTCTACACTTTCTGTTTATGGGATAGGACCAGTTTCGGGGGCTCTCAGGCTGGGAACCCCTCGCTGCCGCTCCTCGGGCTCCTCTCTCCGGCTGGCGGCCGCACCAGTCCCTCCTGCGGGCAGGTGTTCGCGCACCCGGGGTCGCCGCCCCTCTGCGGGCGGCGTGTTCGCACGTGAAAGCCTCGCCTGGTACGCGGCAGGGCTCAGCAGCCTGTCGGCCTGAGTTGCCAGCGTTTTTGTGCAGAATGTGGAACCACAGTGCGGGATTTCCCCTCTCTGCCCACTGCCGCCACCGGGTCGGCGAGCCGCTGCGGGGATCGCTTACCCGCGGCGTCACCCGCACGGGGGGACTGGGGAGACCGGGCCCGTCAGAGCTGTGCCGAAGGCAGGCGGCTCCAAAGGGCACGAGCCACGTGGCTGGGTCCCTAGTCCCTGCGCCGGCTTCGTCGAATTGACCGTGAGGTGCTGCGCCGTGAAATAAGTCACCCAACCAATCATGATAATAATACATAGATAGGGTGGCCCCAGAAATAGGTGTTCACACGCTCTGAATAATTAAAAGGCAGCGTTTATTAAAATACATTTCAGTCTCAAAATTGAGCTATCAGCTGTTAAAGTGTGTGTACATTTTGGGGGACACCCTGTATTAGGAATATATACATCAGATGTAGCAGGCGTATTGTTAGCATTGGGTGTAGAAAAATGATTAATAACTCGCTGTCTCTGCCTGCAGGACTTTCCAAGTTAATTAGAAGCTCTCAATATATATTTGGGTCAGTTGCCCCATTAAAAATTTAATGAAAGCTTTGGACTCCCTCCATACATACTGGATTTCACAGGCACTTTTATGAACTTGAGGTTTGCCTGAAATCCTAGCAGCCACGGTTGGGTTTCAGGTTAAGAATGACGCGTATTTACGGCAAACACTGAGTTAGGACGCCCAGTTTCAGCTGGTGGTGGGCTGTGGAAGGCTCTGTCCATACGGACAAGTATTGAGACCGGCGAGAGGCCGCATTTCGACAGGCGGTTGCTGGCAGAGCTGGCAGAATCCGACATGTACGAGAATCTCTACCACTTTACTTTTGTGAACTTTGCAAACATGCCTCCAGGAAATACTGACTGACCTACGCGGTCACCTGTGTGGCCCACGTTTTGTTTCCGTTTCGATGGAGCTGCCGTGGATCACCCCACCCTCTCAGAGGGGCCCTTTCCAGCAGGGCCCTGCGAGGGGACGTGCGGGGTGGTCGGTGGAATCCCACCCGGTCTCTCGAGACACCTCCCCGTCGGCAGGCGTCGGACGTCCTCACGCGGAGCCGCCGTCGGGTGTGATGTTTAGTATCCGGCCAGCGGCTAGAGCTTCCGCTTCATGACCATCTATCCCTCACTCTGAGTGAGGGGCTCGCTCTTTTCTTGGAAGGACACCAGGGGTTGGATTAGACGGCTTTTCTCAGTGGTCGAGAGAGAATTAGACCATGAAAGAGAGAAACCTTTTTATTTCACAAGATTACCTTGAACCAGCCTTCGATGTTTGATCGAAACAGGGTCAGTTGCCGCAAGGCCGCGAGGCCACCCAGCCACTGGGCCAGAACCGCGCCCCCTCCGTCTCCTTCTTTCCACAGCTGCTGTGTCCGGTGCGCTGACCAGCAGAGGTTTTCTGAGTGAGGTCAGTAGGGACAATTGTCACCTGCAGATCCACTACCGTTCTAAAAACATGTAAGTGGTTCAACGCGGCGTGGAGGAATGGTAGGCTGGGATACTTCAAAATCAGTATTTAAAATTGAAATCTGTCCATTTTTAAAAATATGTTTTTATTGATTTCAGAGAGAGGAAGGGAGAGAGAGAGAAACATCAATGGTGAGAGAGTCATTGATCGGCTGCCTCTTGCACACCCCCGGCTGGGGATGGAGCCCACAACCCGGGCATGTGCCCCGACCGGGAATCGAACTGCAATCTCCTGGATCCTAGGTCGATGCTCAACCGCTGAGCTCGCCGGCCGGGCTGCCCACCTTTGTAGCGGTGGAGCAGCTTCAGGACAACCAGCTCCCAGAACTCAGCATGGAGATGAAAGCAAGGGCCTGGCTAGGGAGCTGACTCAGCGGCGCCTCCCACAGCTAAGTCCTGTCACGCTGTAGGTGGTATTATGATGATTATTTTTATTAGGATGATCCATTCATCTTTAAAAACTTTCTCTTTGAATGTTTCTTGGAAAACTCCAGTTGGGTTACAACTTTCTTAATTGCTCAGAACCTGGATGGTAAGTCGTCACCCAGCTGAAATGATTGAAATCGTTATTTAAAGCCGTTGAAAAAGCAGCTACTGCAGAGAACTAAAATTACACAAAATTTAAATTCAGTGGAATTAACACCTTGCTTGCATTTTTTTTTTTTTTTTACTCTGACAAAGGAGCATTCTGTGCATGGTTCTATTTTTCACAACTTCTGTGTTTCATTGGTTCCTTCAGTGGCACCCAGGAGGGTTCAGGAGAATTTTAATTACAGGAAACTGAAGGTAAAATGAGCCCTGGCATTAATTTTTCTCTGCTTTTTAGAGAAAAGGCCATTACTTCCCCAAGACTGGAGTCAGCATTACATACCTCCCGAGAGTTTTCCGCTTACCAACCTCTCTGAAATGCCGTTAATGTAAAATGCCTGCATTTCTTATTACTAAAAAATTGAAAATATTTCAACATTGTCCCCCTTGATCCAAATTGATTATGAAATCTACAGCTATCATCGTGATACTTGTGGATCATAACTTAATACGTATTAATATA
This sequence comes from Miniopterus natalensis, assembly GCF_054644295.1. Lineage (NCBI taxonomy): Eukaryota > Metazoa > Chordata > Mammalia > Chiroptera > Miniopteridae > Miniopterus > Miniopterus natalensis. The sequence continues at coordinate 1,158,700 of NC_142082.1, read as the reverse complement.
TATGCACCACTCAGAGTCTTTTTAATGCTCCTTCATTAAATCTCATATGATTCGCAATTTTCTTTGCCCAGGAATTCCTATTTTCAAAGTCGCTCCTTGTGAAATGAAGTTGTCACTGGGATGATTACTCTTTAGGTCCTGTTTCATCAGCTAATTTTAATAAGATTGCTTCTAGGCAGGGAGCTTATGATTTTGCAGGTTTATATAATCTTTTCAGCAACAGGTGCTCAAGAAATGTGCCAAGGTCTCTGTGCATTTTGACTAGAGTTCAAAAGACAGGTATTGGAAAGTCCAAATAAAATAACCTGAAACAAAACTCATCGAACATCCAGAAAAATTTTACTTTCGCTATTTGAAGGATCAATGTTGTCTCCTTTGTTCCCCTGAAATTAAATCATGTTTTTAAAAATGACGAAGGGGAAGTTATTTCTCGCAAATTTAAAGTCATGCTCAAAAAATGTTAACTTAAAAAATAGGATTTAATAAATCCTATTTCAAATAACTTCACTTCTCCGCAGTAGACAAGAGGCCGTTTCCTGTTCCACGGGGCGAGCCCTGTACAAGAACAGTGTCGTTTTGCGGCTTGACCCGACCCCCGTCATCACCCATCACAGGGCGTAGTTTCACCGCCCGAAACCCTCTGGGCTCTCTTATTTTTTAAGCAGCATAAAATTAATGACTTCATCAAATGTATTCCTATATTTGTTAACCATGGAGAACAAAGGCACTGATGCTTTTTATACATATCTGCTGAGCGTATTAATAAATAAATGCGTGTTATTCTACATAAGGGTGTCGAGAAGAGACGGGTGTTCAGACGCGTGAACGCCAGCCCGCGAGCCCGGCTCACGTCTGGTCACCAGGGGCACAGGCTTCTGCCACCTCATGCCGGTGATGTAGTTCTTATAAAAATCTCCCCGACGGCCATTCCCTGTAGTGTTAAAACGCAAGTCGGAGTGGAAGGAAATCCTCGCTTTGAATGACTGACAAGGGCCAGCGGTGTCACATGGGTGTGTCTGGGCTTTAGGGGACCTTGGTGCCGGGTTTTCGTTTCCTCCTGAGATTTCAAGGGACGTCACGCAAATGCGGGCGCTCCCGTGAGAGCTGGCGGGGAACCCGCGTTAAGCATCCCTGCCTGACGCGGGGTCAGAGGCCTGGGCAGGACACGCTGTGATCAATCTTCAGGGCGGAGGAAAGAGATCGCGGGGCACCCGGCGCGGCTCAGAGCAGCTTAGTAACGGGCAGGTGTCCTCTGTCGGCCGTGTTCTGAGTTCACTTAGGAGGCAATGGGCGGCTCTGCGTTAGGGGCTCAGGAAGGAGACCAGTCATAGTGCAAGTACAAGGGGCGACCATCTGTAGGGGGAGTGTGGCTACAGGCAGAACCAAACGATGGCATTGAAGAATTTATTTTGGCATAACCCTGCAAGTTAATTCTAAAACAACCCTAATTTCTATTACTAAAAGCATCCTAGAAATTAAAAAAACAAAATTCCCTAAAAGGATCGAGACTCGGGGTCAGAACAGGAAAACTGGGTTGATGCCAAGCTGGCGTCTCGGAGAGTGGCTGTGCCTGTCGCCCCGGCGAGATGCGCGCAGGTCATTACTGCTAATCGGCTTATCTCTAGAGAACCGCAAAAATCAATGATTATCCCTTTAGATGACCACTGTTTGTGATAAAGTCGGCAAATTTCCTTTACTTGTAGTAAAGGAAATGTGATTTCCATTAAAGCAACACACTGTCCCTGTTCCCATCTGATATCAGGTCAAAGCAGAGTGTGTGACTACTGTGGATCCGAGATTATTTCATGTGGATTAGTGCAGACCGTGAGCTCACGCACCACACGCACTAGCGCACCTGACCACTGCGCAGCGGCCCAGTGTGAGCACCTGGGGGGACTGGGCCTGGGAGGGAGTGCGGGGCGATCCTGGGGTCAGGGGCCGACATCCGCTGAAAGGCGCCCGTCCAACCACAGGCACCGATGAAATGTTTTAAGCAGTATGTTAGTAGCATAATGTCCCCAAATAATTAAGTATATTTTTAAGAGTTAATTTTATACATTGGAACTTAATGACAGGTTCCCTTCTAAAATTCTTCGTCGTTTTAAACACCTTGTACATATTCCTGACTTCATTCACTAGCATGTGCATGTACAGGTGCAAACACACAAACGCACACATGCTCACCCGTGGAGAACCACATTCATACATTGAACCAAAAATATATTTTAAAAGTCCTCTGCTATCCGAACCAGACTGTGAATAAAAACATAAACTCTATTGCTCATTTCTCAGGTTTGCAACGCTTTTCAAAACACCTTCTGCTCTCTCCATTGACGAACACCCGAGACGAGGCTTGATGGCCCGTGGCGAGGCTCAGTGAATATAGGGCGTCTCCTCCACTCCCTGCACCCCTGAGTTTAAACACAACAGTTAAGCATTTGGCTTCTTGGGTTTCACTCCTGAAGGCTCAGTTTATCTGGCAGATACTTCTGTCTTTATTGTTTTCTTTCTGCCTTTTTAAACAATTAATTTAGGACCTAACTTGGCTCAAACCAACAGTCTAACTAAAAGGCCTTGAAGGCTAGGGGGGCGGGGACCCCATTTCGCGGTGGGTCGCCCCAGCACAAAGCCAAGCTTGCCTCCGGGATGTGCTGCTGAGAAGTGGCGCAGATTCCCGGTAAATGTTTTCCGTTCGTCGGGATTGCGTTTGTGGTTGTCTTTGTTTTCTCGATTAACTTGCCGTCCTGACAAATGACTTCATCCCATAATAATTTGTTCATTTTTAACTTCATGGAGAGATACAGTCAAAATGTCCTTCATGAAGCAACCTCATCAGCTTATTGACCATGAGACCGGGATTCCCGAAGGTTAAGTGATAGCTCAGGGTCTGTCCCAGCAGAAAGGATTTAAGCTTCGCTCAGAGCGCAGAGTCCTATCAAAGCTCTGCCCTGCGTGCGAGGCAGCCGCAGGCCACGCGGCTAAACCGACAGTCAGCCCTTTCCCCAGAGCCCTTTCCCGAGGCAACCGCACAGCGACCCCACTCAGGGCCCGCCTGGGGCTTCCACCCGGAGCCCCCTGCTCCCGGCCCTCGCTCCCTGGTGGTGTCTAGTTTTGTTAAGTTCTTCTGGTTCCAGGAACTGAAACTCATTCAACAACCTCAAGACAGAAAGAGCTCGTGTGAACTGGCACCATCGGAAACAAATCTGGAGACGGCAGATGCTGCTCCCCAATTCGGCTCTTCCTGCGTTTGCTGGTTCTCAGGCGCCTTCAGCTCTAAATAATCAACGTGCCAAAGCAACATATATTGGGGTGGCATGTTCCAAACCCCTGCATATGCCAACCACCATAGTATCCAAGCGAGACTGAGCCTCTCCTACCTGCCAGGGGCCCTGAAGAGCGGAAATCCCTGTTGCCACGCACAGGCGACCCTCTGCCCACTGTGCGCTTTCCTGAGGCCCAGGTCAGCGGCCGCTGTGCCGAGGGCTCTCTTCCTCACGCTCCTCCGCTCTCTGCCCCTCGACATGGGACTGTCTGCTGCTTTGAGCCAGCCCAGCCGAGAGCAGCCCGAAGTGCTGGAAATGGGACGCCTCCCCCACCAAGGGGAGGAAGGGACTGCTGGGTCAACCTCTGCGCCTGTGACCCCTCGGAAACTCATTCTACATGTTCCCTGAGGGACCCACAGATAGATTGACGCCAAGGTGCCCCAATTTTTTATGGAACAACAATTGCTGCATTATCTCACATAGTCCTCATGTATCGGGCGTGGTGTGTTCTGCGTCCCCACCTGTCACTGTTAGAAGTGGGACCGTTGGGGTGCTGTAGGAATAAGAATTTCCTGAGGCCCCCGTGGGACAGTGAGATATCAGATATCACAGAAAACAATTCCTATGGAATTAAGCCGCTGGGTGTTCAGGGTCCCATCAGGCTCTGTCCTGTCATAGAAAAGTCCAGTCTTGTCTTCAGCAGGACTAGAATCAAAGCCATTCGCAGAGTTTCCTCTCCATGTCTGCACAGCCCAGTCCAGCCTCAGGCTCGCTCAGCTGTGTTCCCAGTTACAACCCATCACAAGGAGGGCGCTCATGGCCGGGGGCCATAAGGCTTGTAGGGTCACATGACGGGCTAGGGTGGGTCACAGAAGAAGCGAGTGCAAGGAAACAAGAGCAAAGCTAGAGGACCGAGAGAGAGAGAATCCCTCTGTCTGGGGGTTATGTGCCCAAAGACTTCTGCTGGCTTGCATTGGGACCCACCCTCCCAGCCGAAGCTCTTACTACAGGCGGGCACCTTTTCTATGTCACGGCGACTTCACTGTGCATGCGTCCACTCTCCCCTTTGTTGGACCCCTTCCCCCAGTGATTTTCAGGGATTGGATGGGTCATTCCCGGGGCTTATAAAGTTGCAGCTCCCTGGTGAAGCTGCCCAGATGATGGTGTTTATAATGTCCACCCCCCTTTGCTCTCTTCCTATTATTAATATTAGCAAGCTAGTTATGACCGTAACACTCACGGTCACCTTTGGAGGGTGATATGAATATTATGCCTTTTGGATTAAATACTGAGAGTAATAGGAAGTTCAACCATTTTGCCCAAGGACCTAGAGTTATTAACCCAACATGATACTTTACATAAGTGAATCTAGTTGTGATAATGCCCATCTTGGTTGGGGGGAAAAAAATATTACCATCCTAGAGCCCCTAATGAAATAACGGACCTGGATAACGGTCGTCAGTGGCTCCTCAAATCACAGAAAGAATGCAAACCCTGCACTCTGTGCTTCAAAGCCTATCCAGGAAGAATTCTTGCCAGAAAAATCAGACCTGAGTCTTAGCGAGGCTTTCTCGGATTGACAATTACAGGACAGTCAAAGGACAGAGAAGAACACGGAAGATCCCCACAGCGATGTGATTACCAAATCTACAGGTGGGATCTCTGCAAAGGACAGAGCTCGTGTTCACTAAACAGATCGTAGGGCGGACGGAGCAGGGAGAAGTGGGAAGAGAAACTATAGGATTGTAGAGGACACTTCAGAGACATGCCAGCCAATTATAATATCTGCACCTTACCTGCATCCTAAATGGGTAATTAGATTCATTGTTAATATAAGACAACTAGGAAAATTTGAATCCTAACTGGAGAGTGGATGATATTAAGGGTTTTTTGTGTGAGTATGCTTACATGTGATAATGGAATTGTGGCCATTTATTTTCAAAAGCATCTTCATTTTTCAGAGATGGATAGTGACATATTAATGGACTTGTGAATTTATGCTCTGATATTTGCCTCAAACCCAACTGGGTTGGGAGGGACGTTTGAAAAGATATATAACTAAAAAAAAGAATTGCGACAAGTTGGTAATTATTGCAAATGAACGATGGGCTCAGTACACTTTTATCTGTAATTTTGTTTATGTTTGAAATAATTTTTTTCATGCTATAAAGATAAAGAAAACAGCAACCTGTGGTGAGAAATGAGACTCTGAGGCAGTAAATTATTCCCCCTATCACACTGACTAAAAGCACTTCCTCTTATCTCCTCCGGCATATTTTCCTTAATATTCAGCATAATATGAATCGTGTTGTTTTTGAACATGTCATAGGACTGGGCTAAGAGTTTCATCTCTGAGTGAGCCCCCGGCTGCTTCTATCCAGGCGAACAGTGGACACGTTTCTAGGCTGTAGGCCGAAGGAGGGCAGTGCCTCCCGGGGCGGGAGCAGGGGCCGGGAGGTCGGCTTTCCCAGCAGGACGTCCCAGCCGCCTGGACGAGAGGTGGCAGCAGGTGCATGTGTAGGTGCTGAGGGCAATCAGGCCGTTCATTGGTGGTGGCACTGAGCAAATATAATCCCTGCCACTAACAGGTGGTCAGAGCAGACCGCAGCCCATTTAGGGGGGACGGGTCTGGAGAGCCACAGTGGACGGAATCCTTTGCTCTTACTACCCAGGGATCTGCCCTGTCGGTGCTCACTGGTGATGGGTCCCAGGGAAGCTGAGCCAACCCATCTAATTGTCCAGGAGCCTAACAGGACAGCAGGTGCTCATTTCTCCGCAAAGAGAAAGGACTGAGTTGGGGACTGGAAATGCATTTAAAAATATATATATGTTTTTATAGATTTTACAGAGAGAGGAAGGGAGAGGGAGAGAGAGATAGAAACCTCCATGCATCAGCATCTTAACATCAATCGGCTGCCTCCCGCAGGCCCCCTCACTGGGGATGGAGCCCATAGCTTGGGCGTGTGCCCTGACCAGGCATCTAACCGTGACCTCCTGGTTCATGGGTCAGTGCTCAGCCCCTGAGCCACAGCAGCTGGGCTGGAAATGCATTCGTAAGTGAACCTGTCAGGAGAAGCCCAGTAACCTTGGCTGCCACGTGGTGCCACGGAGGCCAGCAGTTGGCCCACCACGGCTTCTGTATGAAGCTTCAGAAAAGCAAATAACATCCTAGTCTGAATGTGAGAACAGCGTTGACCCGCTGGTGCCCCCGGGCACGAGCGTCCCATGTTGAGAACTGCGAGCCTCGTTGGTGGCAGGTACCCCAGCCTGCCAGTGGCACCTGAAGGCGGATAATTTCCCAGCCCATTCCTCCAGCCCGGTCTTTCTCTTTGATCCAGCCTCATGCCTCCAGAGTCTTAGCGCCTGGTCTAACGGGCATTTCAAACCCAGGAAACCCAGCCCCAGTCGCAGGCCCCCGGCCACCCTACTGGCTCGACCCTGCCACATCTCCTACGCGGGAGATTTGCATCTGGTTCTTCGGAACGTAGACCTAAGTTAAAATTTCATATTTTGCGTAATGATCTGATGAGAAAAGCTAACCTAGGGGAACTTTACCTCCTGATCAGAATCCAGAGAACGCCGCCCGAGAGCAGTTCAGAGAAAACTTTGCCACACATGCGGGTCCTGCCTGCACTGGCTTTCTGCCCACTGCCCTCCCTTGTTAGGGTCTTTTCTTAGGCGAGTAATTAATGGCGATGTTCTGGGGACACTGTCAGAGGTAGGAGGGTTTATAGATCAGGTGAATTTCAAAGATAAGAGAGCAGATCCTGTTTATAAGAGAAGGGCGCCAGCTCTGTCTCCGGTGGGGCCCATCCCTTCTCACTTTTAGTCAAGGTTACAGTTTAGGCCACATGTCGGTTCCTCGGCCGTTGTGGTTTCAAACTGTTAAAGTCTCTTTCAGGTTCACCTTAGTTTCTATGGGAGTTCGATGCTGTTATGTTTAAAAATCTTTGTCTTCAAATGTTTGCCTTCAACAGTCGAAGAGCTCTGTGTTCTCACCCGTTACAGCAACTATTTGCCCAAGTTTCCGCCCCTCCCCACGTGGAACCAGGCAGTGCACCCGCCCCCTCCGCGGTCCTCGGGCGCTGGTGACGGCAGGAGGAGGACGAGGAGTGTGGCCACACCCTGGGGGTGTTTGCATTTGTCCGGTTTCCTATCGGGACTTGTCAGAGGCTAAACAGGCCCCTTAATTCCCTCGTTTCTCAGAAAACACCCCGCAATTAATTTCTCAGAAACGGCGATGGCAGTTCATTCACCGAGAAATGTTATTATTCCCACGTAAAGAATATACAATTTTTCCCTCTCTTTCACCACGCTGAGTTTGATTTAATATGCCATTTAATGGAATCAATGAGGCCTTCCCGAAAGCACTGGGGAAACGGCAAAATAATAGTACTTACAAAACAAGACTAATTAAAGTAAAAGCAGGGACAAGAGAGGCAGGTTTAGAGCAAAAATACCACCAGGACTCAGACACGAAACATTCCACGGACCTGTCTCCCTCGCGAGCTGAGCCCACGAATGCCGCGCGTGAGGGGCTGTCGGGACCGGAGAGGAGACAGGCTCAGCCCGAGGGGCCGTTACCTTTGGGGTGTCCTGTGATGTCACTGCGGCGAACCACGGGACAGGTCTGACTGTGAACAGCCGGCTGAGAGGTGACTGAGCCCGCGGGCATCCGGCCTCACCACTGGAGTCTGCAGTCACCCCACATGCCCCCAGCGGGTGCCCACACCTCCGGGTCCGGGAGGGCGGCCTCTGCTCTCAAAGCGAGAAAAGGGCGGACAGGGTTGGGGTCTCGCCGAGGAGAAGCATCTGTCCGAGGACGGCGCGGAGGCCGGAGGTCACAGGTGCCTGGAGCCCCTCAGGCCTCCCTTGTTCCAGAGCCCCCCCCCCCCGGGAGCCCTCACGTCCCAGGGGCTGCTTTGAACGGGCCCCTTTCTGAAGGGCCCTGAAGTACACCCCAGGGCTCGCTTCCCACGCCTGCCCCCAGGGCCCCTGGGCCTCCCGTGGGTCGGGGAAGAGAAGTGTCTCGTTCCTTCTTCAGAGAATAAAGGCCGGGTACAAGCGCCCCGAGCTCCCTCCCACCGGGAAGCACCCCGTCTACGAGGTCAGCCGTCGGGGATGCCGCGGCTCCGGCGCTGGGAATCTGTTGTAGGAGGGGAACGGTTGCCCTGGAATCTGCCCTGAACGCCCTCCCCGTGCTGGAAGGACACATCCCGTACTGAAGTCGTTATCCGAACATTGACACGGGGTCCTGCGGTGGACGGTTTCCATCCACCTGCCCCACAGGGAGGTGCCAGGGGTGTTCCTGCAGCCCCCCTCCCCGTCTCTTCTGCAGTCAGTCGGCAGCCTTAGGGCTCTGCGTCCAGGGTCCTCATGCTCAGGAAGCCTGTCCCAGTGCCTCCCCATTGCACATGGGGGTTCCCCATGATACCCCCTTTCCCAGCACTTAGTTTTAGCCCATAAAAGAAAGTATTTACCAACCTAGCTATTGAAAAGTTTAATCTCATTTTTATTTGCATTTAAATAACTAAGGTGCTTATTTATATTATTTATTCTTTGAGATAATTCTCACCATTAATTTCTCATGGTCTATCCATTCTTTTGTGGGGAGTTCAGTTGTTTGCTGCAATAGTCATTTTTATCTAAATATAATTATTTGTATAGGTCCCTTTATTGGTTTACTGATTTATTACTTATTGGTTTATTGAATGACACTTATGTGCCGATTTCTCAGTTGGAAGTTAGGCCGACAGGACGCAGTCCTAATTCCTTGGGAACTGTGCTAGGGGAGTTGTTTCTTTCCCAGCTTTCTGTGTGTGGTGAAGTTTAAGGGAAAACTGCAGAAAAGAGCAACGACAGCATTTTACAGGCATGCAGTCACGTGTTGGAAACTTCCCCCCCCCCCCCCCCCCCCCCCCGCGCAGTGTTTTCAGGCGTGTTGCCTGCCTGGGGTGGGCCAGACATCGCTTCCAGGTGCTTCCATCTGTCATCTCACTTGCTCGCCACAGGGACGCTGTGAGGCCGGGGATGTCGCCTTAATTAAACACAGGAGCAACCTGAGGTTTGGGGACACTGTTAACCTTCCGAGGTGACGTCGCTAATGAGTTTCCGAGTGATGATTAGATCTCACATCTAACTCGAAAACCGATGCTATGTGTGTGTGAGGCTTGGTCTTTTAAAGGCTGCAAGGTGCCCTGGCCGGTTTTGCTCAGTGGTTAGAGCATCGGCCTTTGCACTGGAGGGTCTGGGTTTGATTCCGGCCAAGGGCACGTACATCAGTTGCAGGCTCACCCTGGTTGGGGTGCGTGCGGGAGGCAACCAATTGATGTGTCTCTCACCCATCTGTCTTTCTCTCTCTCTCCTCTCTACTCTCTCTGAAAAGCAATGGAATAAATATCCTCGGGTGCCCGACTGGCGTGGCTCAGCAGTTGAGCATCGACCTAGGATCCAGGAAATCGGGGTTCAATTCCCTGTCAGGGCACATGCCCAGGTTGCGGGCTCCATCCCCAGGCGGGGGCCTGCAGGAGGCAGCCAACCCATGACTCTCATCATTGGTGTTTCTCTCCCTCTCCTTTCCTCTCTCTGAAATCCATAAAAATATATATTAAAAAAGTCAGCACAGACCGGGGGGAGCTTATAAACAAAGATATTTATTTTCATAGTTCTGGAGGCTGGAAGTCCAGGGTCAGGGCTCCAGCAGGCCTTGTGTCTGGTGAGAGCTGCCTGGTTCACGGCCGGCCGGCCTCCGTGGCCTCACACGGGCAGGGCGAGGGCGCTCCCTCGGGGCCTTCCCTGTGGGCACTAAGTCGGTGTATTTATCATTTTACTTTCGTTCTGTGAATATCATACGCGTGTCTCCACCTCTATATTTCTATTAGTTTATATATAAATCCACATAGGGCTGGAAATCACCCCCTAAAAAGTGGTAGCAGTGGTCACCTCTCGGTGGCGGGCTTATTCAGGCAGTGATTTTATTTCTTCTTGATAATTTTTAGGTTTTTCCCAAGTTTTCTGAAACGTCCACGGAGTGCTGTAATCACGAATGAAAGCATTCTAAGGAAAGCAGCCCATGCTGTGTGACGCAGGGCATAGCTTAAGCTATAAGAGGACCGATATTAACATTCAACAGATGCTTAAGCAAATCGCATACAAATTCATAAAAAGACTTCTTAGGCGGTAGTTTGTAAATTCTGATTTTGAAATATGGGTGTTTGAAGAAATACAGTTACTAGTATGTACTAGTTATGCTAGTTATACTACAGTGTACTAGTATAACTATTCAGTATCACGTCATATGACGCAGCAACACGCTGTAGAAAGAAACTTTAAACTGAAGCGTGGTCGGAACGCTGGGTAAGTCTGCGCAGTGCCGCCCGCAGTCAAGCAGGCGGGCTCCCCGAGGCCTCGCCGGCCCCGCAGCGGACCCTCCGGTGTCGCCCGGGGTCCGTTACCAGCCCTGCAGCCTCGCTGTGACGATGGCATCGATCTTAAAACACTGAGGTGGAACTGAACAGGGTGTATGTAAAGCACTTTGCATAGTGTCAGATGCATAGTATTTTTTAAAATATCACTCATTAATAATAACAGGGTGGTAGTAATATTTTATTAGATTAGGAACCTTCTATTGGATACGCAGCCCAGGGAGTAACAGGGACACTTGAACTCCAGGGAGTTGGGTCTGAAGCGTCACAGGGCAGCACTTGGCTTGTGAAGAAGGGTGACCAGTGATGTAGGCGGGAAACCAGGGGAGGTGGGGTCTGGAGGCCAGGCCAGGGCCCCCCCGGCGGGCGGGTTCCCAGGGGTTCGCTGCTGCTGCTGTTATGCTTACTAAGAAAATTATAGTCACTAATGATTAATTGCCGGCAATAAGAGCGAACAATCTTTTGGTGTGCCACTTAGGTGGAAATTTTTAAGCCTGGAGTGGTGTTAATGAAATTATGATAATCCTCTGAATTAGTAATCCGTTCAGTCAACAGTTTCCTATTTTTAATTGCAAACCCTGAATTCTTCCAATTCGTCCGTCATCGGTGTGTTTACGTGAAACGGTTTCCTGTCTGTGAAGTTTCTTAACGGCTTCTTTCCCCACATTTAGTAAATTAAGTTTCTTTGAAGCAATTTCCATCCTATTTATTTATTTGAAATTATCTGAGCTCTTATTACAGGGAAAGCACAGACTCAGACGTTGAGCCACATTCTGGGGTTCAGGAAGCTCCAGGGACATCAAATTTTCAAACTACCTAAAGAAAGCATGTGTTACCCCCAACACTGAACCATGAAGAGATCATAGTGAAAGCAGCTAATATAGAAAAAAAATGAAAGAAACAGACAGAGAGGGAGAGGAAGGGAGGGAGGGAAAGAAAAAAAAAAAAAAAGAAACATAAGAACTTTATTCCTCATGTATAATTATTCTGCATTTTTCAGTCTTTCTTACCCTTAACCTTCAGGGGTTGCCCCAGAATCTATCACCTTCTTAAATGTCGCTATAAGCAAGGGGGCCGCTCTATGTATTTGAAGTTGTTTAATCTGAATCACTGAGGACGACCCTGGTCAGGACAGACCAGTGACTCTCGGACAAAAACTCCAGCACTTACTGAATGCCCCTTCCCCAGAAAACAAACTCACAAAGAGACAAGAAATCAATTAAACAAACAAATAAAAAAACTTGTCCGCTGGGCTGAAAAAATGAAGCCTGAAGGCGGGGCGCCCGGCTCCCTTCTGCCTGGACCCACCGCCCGCCTGCTGCCGGACCCCACGGGGGTCTGTGCTGCCCGAGGCGGGAAGGGGGCCTCGGGGACCCCGCAAGAGGAGAAGGCGCTGGAGGATCCAGGGAGTGTCTCCCGGCCGCGTGAACCGATGCTGTCCAACCGAAGAGGCCGTCGCGGAGGCAGAAGGACCCACAGTGGGGACAGTCCTCAGCAGAAGGGCACCAACCACTGGAAAAAAAATCCCTGGTGGGAATTAGCTTTACTCAGCTACATACGCTTACTTGAAATTGTTAAAAAATCATCGGGCTCTCAGGCAGGCCCTGTGGGTTCAGATGCCTGCGTCGCACCCGCGGGCGGCTCCTGTTTCCCTCTTGTTCCCCGAGTGTCCGTCCTGTTTGCCGCGTCTGCTAGCTTGGGTGACATTTGCTTTGGGTTTATTACCTCCTGTGGACTCTGTTCCCGCTCACTGTGCGCCTGCCTCCTGTCCCCTGAGCGAGCTCAGGGTCAAGGTGCTTCAGCTCAGGGCGGGATGAGGGACTCGGAGGCCTCTGCCCGTCACCTTAGCGCCCGTCCCGGGACATGGGATGGCGGCTGTGCGCGGCCAGCAGGGCTGGGGAGCGAGAGCAGGTTGCTGACCTCCCTCCCGTTTCTCTGTGGCCGTGGTCACAGTGCAGAGACAGGCAAGAGAGAAGCCAGACGGAGGGCGGGTGGGGGGAGAAGGCCTGGGGTCTGCGCTGCCTCTCTGGACAGATGTTGGGGGGCAGGTGCTCAGTGGAGCCCCCTAGGGGTCACTCGTGAGGATGGGACCAGAGAAGGGGCAGTGGGAAGAGGGCGAGGTCGGGTCACCCGGAGGCCCTGCCTCGGTGGTGATGCCCAGGGAGCCTGAGCTGAGACAATGCTCGGGGGGGGCCCACTGGGCCTGTGTGTCCTCACGGGGTGAGTCCCCTGTGTCTGCCCTGGGAGGTGTGTCCCTGGGGAGGGGCCGCCTGCGGCTGAGCGTTCCTGAAAGGGGCTGACAGCCGGCAATGGCCACTGGCCTGTGGTTCTGTGAGGGGGCGTCTTCCGTGGCCTCCGAGGTGGTCCATCCCCACGTGGGCCACGGCCCCCTCAGCATCAGGAACACCCTGGGCTCTCTCCTCAGTTCTTTTCTGTGCTGCAGGGGAGCAACGTCCAAGGTTTAGGAGCCCCCTTCACACTCTCACCTGGAGAAACGCAAAGATAAAGACTCGTTTGAAAAGATTAGAGGACTGAGATTTACCGTAGATACGTGATGTGTCACGTCGCATGACTAGATTAATGGGGACAAGATTCAAAACCCCCAGCCAGACCCCCCTTGATGCCAAGAAGGGTGCAAGCCTGTGACCCCGATTGACTGATAGGAACGAGGGCCCCACGGGCTCCCTGCCTCAGGCGTTGTGGCGGATTCAATGCCCCGGAGCCTGAGAAGGCGCCTCCCAAAGTGGACATTGTACGGATGCCTCTGCGGGTGCTGAGAGGTGGAGTCGCAGAGACGAGGTCCTGGGGGTCACAGTAGTCAGTGACCAGAGGGAGGGAGGGTAATCCCGGAGGGGAACCCCGAGCACCCCCAGGGCAGCCATCTGGGTGCAAGTGGTAAGGAAGTTACACCAACACTGTCCTGCACTGAGCTACGCTGTTCAGGCTGCTCTGAGGATGGCGCATTCATTGTGTCTGAACCTCCTGTAGTCTTGAACCCTGCACTCGCTGCCAGCACGCCCACTGTGCTAGCCAGGGCTCCCCAGAGAACCAGAACCTAGACGATCCTATGTAATATATACGATTCATCCTAAGAAATTTGCTCTCACAATTCTGGAGGCTGAGAAGTCCCCAGATCTTCAGGATGAGCTGTGAGCCGGAGCCTCCGGAGAGCTGCTGGTGTAGTTTCTGTCCAGAGGCTGGCAGGCTCGAGACCCAGGAAGAGCCCGTGTTTCAGTTTGAATCTGAGGTCAGGAAAAGAATAATTCCCGGTACAATGCCAGTCGTGCAGGAAGAATTCTCTCCCACCTGGAGGAGTGTCAGCCTGGTGTTCTAGTCGACCTTCAGCCAGTTAGGTGAGGCCCACCCACATTAGGGAGGGCAACCTGCTTTACGAAGTCGGTCAATGTAAACGTTAATCTCATGAAAAAGCACCCTCAAAGAATCACCCAGAATGTTTGACCAAATATCTTCACACTATGTAGCCCAATCAAGTCGACCCCAAAAAGTAATGCATCCCACCCATTTTCCAGATAAATTAACAGACTTGGAGTTAAGTGACTTATGGAGGCCACAGAACTACCAAGTTGTAAGCAAAGATCTGAACCCAGGTCTCCATGCTTTCAGCTACTCCAGGTCTAGGTTCACACATCTAAATCAGAAATGTTTAAATTAAAATATTATTTTCTACTTTCTTTCCACAAATGCCTCCCCCCATTTTTTTTTTTTCAGACGTGACCAGAGAGTGGAACTTCTTACAATGTGTGATGCAGATCCTAGAAAAATAATGACATTTGTTTAAGTCTGAGAACTATGACTTTAGAAACCAAAATCCCATATGTTCTTTTCATATTGCTAGAGGGTGTAAGGGTCTGCGAGGACTTGTGGTTTTTTATTTAACATTTTTCCCCCAGTGTTCAGAACATGCTCTTCTCATACTAGTTCTCCATCTTTGCGTCTTTACTAAACTTTGCGTGATTACATGAATATATGATTAAGTAAATGAGCGACTTCCATTTTTATCTAAAATTTTTCATGACTGCAGCAAATTTAGAAAACTCTATAGTCACGGTACTTAGGTTGAGAAATCTGCCTGACCACTAACGTACAATGATAATGGCTTATGGAACTCGCCGTGGCTGGTGGCGAATAGGTCCGGGTGTAGAAGGGGAGCGGTAAGCGTTATTTTTAGCTTCTGACCCTGCACGTGTAAGATACGGTCTTGCTGAGGACGGACCTAGGTTACGGTCTCTCTTCATTCTCACCGACTAATGGCTTCATTTTGTCTCTTCCAGTGAAAAAGGCAATTGAACTGAAGTCCAGAGGAGTCAAGATGCTGCCCAGCAAGGAGAGCAGCCACAAGAACTCCGTCTGTAAGTCCCTCGCTTTCTAACCGCGGGTCCGTAGGTCAGCTGGCGGGGCCGGGGGACAGCTTTCCTGGGCATTTCTGGAGAAGCCGGTCCACACCTCGTCTCTGTCCGCGTTCCCACCTCGAGGAGCATGTTCTGGAGAAAGAATGTGTGCCGACCTCTCTGTTGGGGAAGGTCGTGCTGATCCTAAATGAACCTCAGGGCCGTCCTCACTCGGCCCTCGCTGGCCACCGGTCGCCGGCGGAGGCGTCCCTCTGAAGTAGACGTTTACCCCGGTTCTGCCCCCCGTTCTCGCATACCCCCCCCCCCACACACAGGCGTGCGCTAAATTATCTCTGGGACATAGAACCCGGGTCTTGTCACTTTCCTATTAAAATGTTCTTGGCTGCCCGTGGCCTGAGGGATAAGATGGCTCCAGGGCAAGTGGACACTCGGTCAATAGCTGTTGAGTAAATGAAGGCACCTCTGCCGCCTGCTTCCTGGTGGCCATGCCCTTCGTCATCACTTAGCCAAAGGGCCGCCTCACAGTCCTTGCCCATGCCATGGTGCTTCTCCCCAGAAGCCCCTCCTTCCCTCCGCTGAGTGCAGAAGCCCCGGGGGGCACTCAGACCCGCGGGCTGAGCTTTCCCTGACTCCCGCGGGCACCGTGAGCTCTGCCCTTGTTTTGTTCCCATTGCTGTGTCCCTGCCTCCGTCACAGCGCTTAGTTCGCTGCGGTTCCCTGACCCGCTGAATGCAGGCCAGCAGGCTCCACCGAGGCACCCAGGAGGCTCGGTTTCCAGGGTGGTCCTTTCCCGGCACCGTACTCTGTTTAAGGCCCTCAGCCAGGCGGGTTGCGTCTTCCATTCGGGCCTTGTGACCTCTCCCGTGGTCCCCCTGCTCCCCTGAGTCCCCGGGCTCCTTACCTGGTGCTTCGGGTCTGAGGAATTCGTTCTCCTGCTGCCTGGCGGTTGGTGGAGGAGGAAGGCCCGGGATGGGCACCTGGAGCAGCCTCAGCTGGAACGGCTCCGTTCTCATCTGCCTGATGTCTTGGGCTTCCGCACGAGGTTTCATTCCTGACAGATGCTCCACTGAAATTGATAAATGAAAACAAACAACGATAAAAATCTTCTCATAACCACACTGTCGACTGACCTGCCTTTGCTCTCCCGTGTCCCCGGCTTTACGGCTTCCTACCGATTGTCTGTGTAACAACAGCCCTGTATGGCCAAGCGCTGAGGACACGCGTGGGCAGGGCCAGTGTCCGAGGGAGACGCCCGCCCGCCGCATAGACCGGCGTCTGTCTTCCCGCTAGATCTTCACCAGGCAGAGGGAGAGCATCTCTTCTGGCCCTTCCCATGAGAGCACTGATCCCACCGTGGGGGCTCCGCCCTCACTGAGCTTGTTACCCCCAAAGCCCCACCTCCAAATACCATAGAATGGTGGGTTAGGATTTCCACACGTGAGTGACGGGGGATGTGAACTTTCAGCCTATTGCAGGGTGTGTCCCCCGAGGTCGGACCGCAACTCGGGTCGTTAGGTCCCCCACACAGTGAAATCGACCTGTAAATGTTTTCATTGCACTTTCTGTTTGATAATTGTGGGCAGTGTCATGCAAATTAAATTGGACTCGTGAAGGAAGAAAACAGCCGAGGGACGGCGGAAGAAAGGAAGCGATTTTTTAAAAGCATTTTAAAATTTTGTCATTGTTGGCTCTGAATTCAGGATGCTCCATAGAGTGGGAGATGTGGTGCTTCCCATGATTCATGGAATTGATATTTTATGGTTAAAATCCCTGCAGAAATGATCCGCCGTGACATGGAACCACATGTCAGGGGAGCCCTCACATCAAATCAGCATTAGGGCCAATAGCAGATCAATTAGACACCAAGCTTTCTTGTCCGTGGGACATTTTGGCAGGAGCTTGGTTGTAAGGAGATATTTCTTCTGTTCTCATGTGAACACAAATTGACAAATACGTAATCACTCGTGCGGTGTTAGAAAGTGTTCTGTCCTTTCTCCCAACAGCATTAAACTATTTTTTTTGTCAGACACAAGAATTAATCATTAGAGAAAATGAGGAATTGAAGGAACCGTGAGCCTTCTAAGGTCGGCGGTGAGATTAATGGTCATGTTGTTCATGCAGAAGGAGTGACGAGACTAAATTAAATGTTTCACAGAGAAACGCACCTGGGCTTTGAAGCCCGAGAAACAAGGATTCAAGGGCTGTAAAATTATTTATCTTAGTCCAGCCCAGTTTCGTCATTTATAAAATTAAAATAGTAATGATTTTTGACAACGAGATAAAACAAGTTGTTTGTAAGTTCCTCCCCCAGCAGGTGACATTTGGTGGGCATTCGGCAGAGCCAACCCCTTAGGGCCTCTCCACACAGACACAGAACGAAGCCGAGGGCGTGCGTGGTGGGTGAGCCGGGAGTTAAAGCGCAGAAGGGCCCTGCTTTCCCGAGGGGGGGGCGACCCAGACCCTCAGCTTACTGTCTCAGGTCTTGGAAAATAGGCTGGTACATCTGGGAGGTGAGCTCGCAACACAGGCCCCCGGAGCCCGTCCAGGACATGTTCCCGGGGCGCTGGGAGCCCTGACCTAGGAAACCACGGGCCGCTTCCTCCAGCCCCTGGTGACTCCGGGAGACGTGAGGTTGCCCATGAAGCACTGAGTCCGCGCCGCATGGATTTCAGGGGCATCATGTTCATCGAGATGATCCGACCGGCTGAAATACACCGTTTATATTACATGCCGTGCCTGTGGTGCTGACGCATCGTCGCTCGGTGAACTTCCTTCTCTGGCAGTTCTGCTTTTCCCGGGGGCCTGGCTTTTCTGGGGGCCCAGGGCCTCTGTTGTTCTCAAGTTGGCCCCAAGCACGGGGCCTCATTGCCCAGGCCTCGGCCCCTGCACCTGAGGGTTTGGGGAAAGAGGTAACGAAACGTTCGTGAAAACCGCTCATCACAGGCCCCGACAGCCGTTGTCGCTGTTGTCCCCCGTGGCCCCCGTGGACTTCTCTCAGTGCCCTTCTTTCTAACGCATGAGGCTCCTTGCGGAGTCCGAACGTGGCAGCCGTGGCCAGGTACTCACCTTTTCATCCAGATGAAAGCCGGTGCCTACTAGGAGCTCACCCACGCCTGGTCATAAAACCTGACGTGGGTTTCCCGCACGAACTTAGAAGGAAAAGACTGAGACGTTTTGGGTTTTCATCAGTTTAATTAATTTTGGATAAATAATGTTTTCAGAAAAAACACACACAGATAATCAAGGCATTCATTCTGTGTCGTGCTCTCGCTTTCCAATTATTTGAAGCTGTGGAAAGATTACGGCAGAAAGGGGCACATTACGCAGCAGAGAAAACCCCCGGAATGAGCTTTCACCCGCCGAGGGACGGTGGGCTCGTCGGCCTTCACCCTGAGACGGGTTCTCTCAATGCCCAGGTCTCGTCCCGTCCCCGCGCTCTGTGGTTACGTGACGGGAACTGCGGGTGCGGCGTCCGCCTGCGCCTCCTCTCCGGGACACAGCGTGACTCGGGCAACGTCAGGCGTGAGGACCACTGGGCCCGACGATCCGTTGGGGCCCTTCCAGCCCCAAAGCAGAGACCTGAGGGGGGAGAAGAGAAAGGAAAGTCCCGGCTGCTATTTTTCAGCTCGGGATTGTTTTCCGTTGGGAGGTAAAGACGGACGGCTTTGCACACTCAGTATTGATTTGCTGCAACCCACTCGGGTGAACTGATGGCCCCCCTGGTCCTGACCACTTGCAGTTACCATGGCCTGTGCCCAGGCAGGACGGGGCACGAGGGTCAGAACATTGTTTAATTGGAAGCTGAATTTAAAAAGTGCAGAAAAACTGAGCAGGTCAAGGCATCGTCCTCTACACCCTCAGGGAAAAACAGCGGCGGGCACAGGAACAAATGACCTGGGATTCTCCCGCTCTCCGGTTTCCGCGGGGACCCATTCTCTCCCTGCCTTGAAAAAAGCTCCTGAAGCAAAACAGAACGATGCTCATTTCAAGTTGCCCGACAGACAGTCCCGTTAATGAAAAGCAATTGGCTGGAGATTGTGTTTTACAACGACAGGCTTTTCTGTTGTGTTAGAGGCCGTTAGGCAGCAGGGCAGGTTTTCAAGCGTCTGTGGCTCCTTGTCCAGCACGAAGCCGCAACGCGAGGCCTTGACTGCTCTGCACAGAGGTGCGGCCGTCGCTGCCGGACGTCCGAGGTACCTGCAGCGCGGCGCCGGGTGACCCAGTTTCTAAAACTCGCCGTTAAAAGTGACGCGTGCCCTGCCCCTGGGCGTGCTGCGTCTACGGGCTTCTCAGTATAATCTCTGTGTTCACTGTCCTTTCTCAAGGTTGGGGGAGTTTACAAACAAACGACATAATAGTGTGTAATATTCCCTTTTACCGTCTATCCCGATGGGCTCCGGTAGAAAGACCGTTAACCTGCTGTCTCTGGTTCCTGGCCCCCCGTGAGCCTCGGCGCTTGGACACAGTCACAAGCCTGGGCCACTTCCCTTTGTGTCCGAACCGCCGTCCTTCCTCGCGGGCACTGCCGCACCAGCCCCGTCGTGCCCTGCCCTGCCCGCGCCCCTCAGCCTGTCCCCCCGCGCCTCCTGCCGAGGCCAGGGCACCCCTCCCTCCCTGCCCCCCTTCCCCGCCCTTGTCCGCCAGCCCCGGAGCTGCTGCTTCGAGACCCCAGACGCCCTGCGCCTGTCTTCACGCCTCTGTCTCCCCCCTGAAGTGACCCCCCAACCGCACCCCATCCCTCCACCCTCGGGATCGCGGGTCGAGTATCACCTTCCCCGTAAGGCCTCACTGGGCACCTCAAGTGGTCACTTGCACAGCCTTGGCCACCCCCATCTTCTCTCTTCTTGTTACTGGCTCTGTTTCTCTCTGCGTCCCTGACAGGGCACCATGCGTATCACTTACACACACGCGGCGTGCGCATATTTACGGCGTGCGTGTGCGAGCGCGTGCAGCTGTGTGTTCTTACCTCTTTGCGTGAGGGCAGATGTTTCTTCCTGCCGTCTTCTCGGATAGACGCACCGGGCACCGGGCACCGGGCACCGGGCACAGCCTCGGGCTCACAGCTGTGGCTGCCCCTACACCTGTCCACGGGACGACCGCCTGTCCTAGTTGCCTGGTGGGGACACGGATGTCACAAAGTGATGCTCGCGCTCTCCTTCAGCTGGGTCTCTGTGTCTCCCACCCCCTCCTGAGCTCGGCAGGCACAGGCTGGGAAGCCCAGCGTCGTCATGGGGATGCCGACATAGGTCCCTCCCCGGAGAAAACTTCGTCTATGGACGTTTCCACTCACGTGAGTGCGCGTCAGGGGCTGAAGGACAGGGAGCAACATTTACTGAGGGTTGAGTAAAAATAGAAATTTATTACCTTTCCAATGAGCAGTAGCTCAACCCCCCCAAAAAGTGAGAATCCACAGAGAGAGGCTGGACCTCGGGAGTGTCTCACTCATAGTCATTTGCCAGGCGCGGCTTAGGAGAAGGTCACGGAGGCACAAGCGATTAGATAACCATCAGTTTATAAAATATTGTTGTTCTGGAATCACCGCGCCCACTTCCTGGGAGGGAACATTAAGGCCGAACCTGATGATGGCAAACGGTAGTAAAATCTCATCCTCAGTCCACATCCTGGGCTCTGACAGGTCAGAAAGTACAGTGTCCCCCCCTTTCCCGGTCTCAGTGACCCTCCACCAACCTAGTGGGAAAATAGTAAATGGAAAACTCCAGGAATAAACGATTCCTAGGTTCCCAGCTGCGCGGGGTCCTGCGTGGGCGAGTGAAGGCCTCGCCCTCCCTCCTGCCCTCAGCACCTCCCTGCGGCCGGTTCTCCCTCCCCCCCGTCGTTGCGCAGCTGCTGGTTAGCAGGTCAGGTCCAGGTAGCACCTGGCTTGCGGGCAGGTGACCCCAATTTTACTTCACGATGGCCGCTGAGCGCGGAGCAGTGAGGCCGGCGATGCGGACCCGCCAGTGAGAACCAGGCAGAGCCGCCTTTCGGCGAGGAGGCGGGTAAGCGCTGTAAGATGCTCTGAGAGGCCACAGGCACCTGCCTTCTCTGCGTATATTGTGATAATTGTTCTCTGTTATTATTAGTTACTGTCGTTAATCTCTTTCTGTGTCTAATTTATAAAAGGAACTTTACCTTGGGGATGCACGTAGTACATTCAGGGTTCGTACTCTCTGAGGTCTTGGCCTCCTCGGGGTCCTGGACGTGTCCCCGTGGGTAGGGGTCTGCTGTACTCTGTGGTACACTAACTTCCCTCCGTGGCACACGAAATGCGTCCGTTTATTACTGAGTGATGACTGGGCGAGCTTGCGTTTAGAAGGACCATTTGAGACATCGCAGGAGCGTGCAGGCCCGCCGCTCTCCAGCGAGTCCCCAGGCTCGGGGCCAGGTGTGGGGTGCGGGCTGGGGGGCGAGGGAAGGAGAAGGGAGCTGATGAGCCTGCATGGCTCACCCAGTGAGCCTTAAGACAAGGCTACGGGGAACCCGAGCCCCTCCTGCACCTCACCGGCGGTCGAGGGTGCCTAGCGCGGTTCCCGCCCGGGAAGCTCTATCCAGAAACAGCCTCCACCTGGCATTTCCCCAGGACGCGATTTCCCAGGTGACCCGGTGTCTGGCTTCTCTGTTAATCCCCACGCAAATAATAAAAAATGTATGCAGTTTGCTTTACCCACCTACAAAATAACACGTTTTGTTTCCTAATGATATTGTTAGAGTCACGACGTTTGTTATCCGGTCTCTGGAAATGCCGCCCGTGGTCAGGTTCGCTTTCTGGGGCCTCGTGGCCACGTTATTACCGTGTGATTTATGGAGCCGGGCGGAGGAGAGGGATTTGCACGCGGCTGCGGGGGACGGGCCGCCTGCTCCTCTCTGGGCCGGTTTCCACCGCTCGGTGCCCCAGGTCTCGCTTTGAAGCAGATGTTGACATTGGGGAAAATAACAGCCCCATTAACCTCTAACCGTGGTACAAAGGTTTAGTGAGACCCAAGGGATCGCTGCTCCCGCCCGCTCCGTTCCATCATAAAATGGAACAGTGCGGGGCTTGCGACTGTAAAGATCCTTGTTTTCTTAACAAAGCACATCCCCTTGTAGCAGGAATGTGCTCCGTTGTATAAATTGCTTCATAAATCAGGTGAGTAAATTATGCTCGCAGTTTCTCACTGGGCCTCTGTCACCGCAGGAGCTAAAATATCTGTGAAAATGCTGCGGAGATCCCGGCTGGGCGGGCCCTGTGGTCTGGAGGCATCAGGAAGGATGGCTTCTCGGGTAACCAGACGCAGAGCCGGCTGCTCATCAATTATTCAACGCCCATTTACATGTGTAATTCCTTAAGTAACTAGGAAAACAGGATCTATTAAAATACCTAAAGCAAGACATAGGATGATCCCATTATAGATGGTGAAATCGTACTGTGCCCCCCACAGGCCGTAAAATGCCTTTTAAATAGACCCGGCGTACAATTAGCATCATTGATTAACTATGTGAAAACTCCCTTTGCAAAATAAGTTGCGAATATGTCCTTTTAATTCAAAACGTGAATGGAAAACAACCACAGTTCTGAAGAAACCATATAAACCCTAGAGTTTCCATCACTGTTTCTTAGGAGCCCAACATATCACGACGTTTCACCAAATTGTATAAAATAATTAGATCTTCCCGTACGACTGTGAGGTGACCCTGGCGCTGGGAGCCGCGGGGCTGCCGCCTGGGCGGTGGAAACAGCGGCGGCGAGGCCAGCGGCGGTGGGGGGGGCGTCGCCGGCTTTCGTAATGAAATCACCGGCTAAGATCGAATGTTGGTTAGCCAGGAACTTCAGTCAGAACCTCGAAAGATGAAACTAATTAATCACGGTGGCTTCTTTATGAATTAAATTAAAGCCCTGGCTTTCGACACAAGGAAACTGAGTCGGCTGGTGAACCCAATGAGCTTCGATATGAAGATAGATAGAGCTGGCGTTTAGGATCCGGTCCTCGGACCGTCAAGGGGGAGTCAGGAAGCTGGGCGTCCCTCGGGCCTCATCATTTTCTTTAAAACCTTTTTAAAAGTGAGGAGAAAACCTCACGTACTTCAGCCTCAGTCCTTTGATTGGAGGGCTGGTCGAGTTACAGGATTAATGAAGTGGAAACTGGCTTCCCGTTGTCACGGAGAAGTCGGTTTGCCAGACGTGCTGACTTTTCTCCCCTGAAGGAGAAATCCAGATAGATGAAGGGATGCTGGCCAAGTGGTGGTTATGCTGATAATTCAGGGGGATTTTAGGGAGAGCCACGAGCGTGCTTGGTAGTGTGGAAGGTGCAAGCGGCGTGGGGGCTGCGGGTTTGCTCAGATCGGAGGCGGAGGGAACGCCCGTCTTTCTCTGTTTGGGCCGCACAGGAAAAAGCGTTAACGTGAATCTTCGAGCACGTCTACTGCTGGCGGTGTAACCTCAGGAGAGCTCCGTTTCGCTTTTTCTACCCAAATTACTTAGCACGCTAATTGGGTGAAATGAGAGTATTTAATTATGGGGGT
This sequence comes from Miniopterus natalensis, assembly GCF_054644295.1. Classification (NCBI taxonomy): domain Eukaryota; kingdom Metazoa; phylum Chordata; class Mammalia; order Chiroptera; family Miniopteridae; genus Miniopterus; species Miniopterus natalensis. Next base: position 1,135,144 of record NC_142082.1, on the reverse strand, counting down.
GAGGAGATGTATTGGGCACAGTGCCTACTGGGTCGGGTCCCTGGAGTTCAGCGCTTCCCATTATTTTCGTAAAGAGAAAGCTGGTGAAGAGAGGCGCTGAGAGGAAGTGACGCCCGAGACGGGAGACGGTCATGTTTCCAGGTCGGTGGGGCACGGCCGGCGGAGGTGAGCACGGTGAAGAAGCGGGCAGTCACGGAAGCGCTTCCCGCGGGCGCCCCGCGTTCGCCGGCCCCCTGCGGCGGCGGTTCTTAGAAACGGGCAGGGAATTCAACTTGCTTGTAGCATCGCCTGCTTCATAGTGTCGACTCTCAGTTTGAAAGGTCAGTAAAATAGCATAAAGCACGTGACGCCCGCCCGGCTGGGCTCGGCTCAGTGCTCAGTAGCTGAGTGTGGACCCAAGAGCCTGGGGGTCACAGTTTGATTCCCGGTCGGGGCAGATGCCCGGTTTCTGAGTTCGATCCCCAATAGGGGGCGTGCAGGAGGCAGCCGATAGATATCGCCCTCTCTTATTGAGGTTTCTCTCTCCGTCTCCCTTCCTCTCTCTGAAATCAATAATATATATATTAAAAGAAATAAATAAATAAAGCATGTGGCACCCAAACAAGACACACTTTCATCGTATGTCTGGAAAAATCATAGCTTCCAGCAAAAATTCAAGTTCAGTAATTAATATGCAAGAACTTGCCCCCATCCCACCCGATAAACCTTTACCGCTTTTGTTGGCAAATGTGCAGCTGGTAGGGTTCGTCAAGTCCGCGAAGGCTCTGACATCGGGAAGTGACCCCATAGAGTTACCTGTGCTTTTCAGGAGGGCCGATTCCTGTTATCCTGAAAAAGGTAGAAAATAATTAAAAGACCATCACGTGCATTTTGTGAAAATAGCATGTGTAGAATACAGTGGTAACTTCTGTGAAATAAAAAGAAGTCCGTCATACATTAAGGACAGATTTGCTGACAGATCTGTGATCTCCATCTGGGCATCATGTACTAAAGACGCTCAGGTTAGGGTTTAGCTGCAAAGAATCCTTCCAACAAGGTGCCATTTTTCCTACTTTCAGGCAGTTTTCTAGGATCCATGTAACTGATTTATAACATAGTTTGACCTGATTTTAATTTTACGTTACATACTATTCAGATCACAGTGGCATAGTTAAACTTGCTTTAGTTGAATAAAGAACTTGATTTCTGTTTTTTCAGTCCCTTTAGCAATGAAAATGACAGGCTGAAATTTCTTCTCTGGGTGTCCATGTAAAATACAGGAACTCTTGCACGGCCGACGTCGCTCAGTCGGCCTGCGCACCAGAGGGTCTCAGGTTCAGTTCCAGGTCCAGGGCATGTACCCTGGTTGCAGGTCCAATCCCGGCCCCCAGTTGGGGTGAATGCAGGAGGCAACCAATCGATGTGTCTCTGTCACATTGATGTTTCTCTCTCTCCCTCTTTCCCTCTCTCCCCCTCCCTTCCCCTCCCTTCCTCTCTCACTAAAAAAAAAAAATCAATGGAAAAAATATCCTTACTCCTTGGGTGAGGGTATACAGATATAAAGCCCTTTACTCCATTGCCATCACCCTTCGAAATAATTGCCTTCTATCTACGGGGAAGCAAACTTCCTATCAATGTTCTCTCTGTATCAGGAATACACTGTAATTATCATAATACAACATTAGACGTATGCTCCTTCTGATTTTTATATTAATATTCATTCTGTTAAGAGGGTTAATTGGAGTGTACTTTGCTAAAATGAGACTCCGTATACCAGAAGATTTGAGCGGTTCCTTTTTATTTTTGTTCCTCAGCATTTCTTATTGGGCGTTGAGTGTTTTGGGTAAAGGATGGTAATATGCAGATTCTGCTCTGCGGCACTGCATTTTAATCAGATTGGGATCTTTTCCCATCTTTCAAAGTCTGCAAAGTTTTGTTGCACCTGTAGGTAAATCTGATTTTTTTACTGTGTCCTAAAGGCCCTTGATCTGGTAGCTCTCTACTTCTCAAATAGTATTGCCTTACAGGTCAGCAACAGCCACATGCACACACACATGCACACACTCTCACACACATGTGCACTCACACACATGTGCACACGCACACATTCTCACACCATGTGTGCACACACATGCACACAAACTCTCAAACACACCACACACTTCCCAGGTCCCTGCCATTTTATTTTTCTCTTTATTACCTCTCATTATCTAATAACTTCATGTGTGTGTGTATAAATATATATAAATTTATCTCATTTATGTCTTCCAAAAATGAGGATAGGGATCTTAATGTTATGCTCACTGTTGAACTGTGCTTGGGACATGGTACAGACTCAGTAGGTATACACTGAATGCATGAATGGATGGATGATGAACGAATGATGACTGGATGGATGGATGGATGGATGGATGGATGGATGGATGGATGGATGGATGGACGGATGGCTGAGTGGGTGGGTGGATGGATGGATGGATGGATGGATGAGTGGGTGGGTGGATGGATGGATGGATGGATGGATGGATGGATGGATGGATGGATGGATGAGTGGGTGGGTGGGTGGATGGATGGATGGATGGATGGATGGATGGATGGATGACTGGATGGGTGGATGGGTGGATGGGTGGATGGGTGGATGAGTGGATGGATGGATGGATGGATGGATGGATGGATGGATGGATGGATGGATGGATGGATGGATGGATGACTGGATGCATGGATGCATGGATGCATGGATGCATGGATGCATGGATGCATGGATGCATGGATGGATGGATGGATGGATGGATGAATCTTCTTGCAGCTGCCTCCTCCTCACCATTCACTAACATTCCACAGTCAAGTTCTCAGACGTTCCTTCCCTAAACACTCTAGCAAGGCCAGCCCACCTCCCAGTCCTAACACAAGTCATGCACCCCATTACCCTGGGGTTAGCACTCACATGACATCTGTCAATAGTTGAAAATAGTGACTGATCCATTTAGGTTTTTTCTTTTTTTCTTAAGATTTAAGCCTCTTGATGAGAAGCCTTGCCTTTCACTTAGCTGTACACCCAGAACACTATGCAGGTCACTTCATAAACATGATAAGCAGTAGTGACATATTGACCATAGCATAGCATCAAGCACACCGCAGGTTAGCCTATCAGCTGTCACCTGTCAGCTACATGTTGTCTACCCACCCATCATCCACCTATCTATCTGTCATCTATCTCATGCATCTCCTATTGTCTCTCTATCATCTATCATCATCTATTTGTCATCAATCTACCTGTCGCTCATCTACCTACCATCTACTTATATCTATTGCCTGTCTATCTATCTATCTGTACCTATTAATTACATGGAAAATGGGATCACCTATCTTACCTTTAAGATATAAAGAACAAAGCAATATATTCCTGATGCACATTAAGGTCTACAGATCTCCATCTTTCCCTCAGGAAAGTTCATACTCAGAAACCTTAATTCAATTGTAAATGTCAGGCGGTGAACCCACAGTGCAACATACAGATGATATATTATAGAATTGTACACGTGAGGCCTATATAATTTTATTAACCAATATCACCCCAATAAATTCAGTATTTTTTTTTTATAAAAGAGGTATGTTTGAGCTGACAAGCTGAAAAAAGCCTTTCCCTGAGCCCCTTCCCCTGGGGCCCACACCCGGAGGTGAGCGAGTTTGCCAAAATCACACTGAGGTTGATGACATCTCAGGCAGGATTCTGTGAGGTGTTTTGTCCCAGGACACTAAAGGTAAAAGGTATAAAAATGTAAAGGAGAAACAGTTTATTCCAACATTAATGATAACAAGTGGCTAAAATGGCAGGCACCAGATGTAGCAATGATTCATCATCTCTCAGCGAGTCGCATACGAACGCAGAGTTGATGTGCGATCTGAGCCAGAGCGGGGAAGTTGCTGCTCGCAGCTCTGCTCGCAGTGAGATAGGACCAGGCCTCATGAGCCGGTGGGGCCATCACTCAGAGGCCTGAACGAGCAATGAATCAGGGACAACCTGAGATGGATTTTCACAATGAAAAGCGCATGACCTTGAAGCCGTATAAATTACAGATTCAAATTCTTTCTGACAATATTTGTGATATTTTATCACTGCAACTGACATATCTTTTTTAAACCAAGGGGACATATTTAACAAAAGAAATAATATTGAGCCTTTATTTCCTAATTTCTAGAATAGTGATGATAACATCTACCTTCTAGGGTCAGTTTAACCATTTATTACAGTTTATTCCAAGTGTCCATTCAAAACACTCAGCCCAGGGCGTAATATCAATGGGCTCTTAGCAACATGTCCATTGTTACTTACTTTTGACTGGACAGAAGCCACAGTGTGGAGCACGGATTGTAATTTACAAGTGAGTGAGTAATGTTTCTACTTCGTTTCATTCAGGGGCATCATGAACAGTTTATTTTGAAGTATTAATTTTTAAATACCTTGCATACAGATCTAATTTTACCAAGCTGAATGTCAAAGGTAAATTAAAACTGCATTACACACCGGAAGCTCCTAACCCTTCCCGAGACAGATGTGTAGGTGATGCTCACATTTGTCCAGAAGAGAAGCCACCCAGGTGCTGAGATAATGTGGGAAACTCCTCCGAACCCTCCCTACACCCCACACCCCCAAACACCACACCCATCCACACTCACACACACCCCCCACACCCATCCACATCCCCACACACACACCCATCCACACCCATCCACACCCATCCACACACACACACCACACCCATCCACACCCATCCACACTTACACACACACCCCACACCCATCCACACCCACACACACACCACACCCATCCACACTCACACACACACCCCACACCCCCACACCCATCCACACCCCCACACTCACACACTCACACACGCACACACACTGTGCATTTCCCTGATGAGCTATGATGTGGAGAATCTTTTCAGGTGCTTGTCATCTATTCATCTTCTTTGGTAAAGTGTCTCTCCAGGTCCTTCGCCATTCTAAATGAATTTTTTGTTTTCTTATCATTGAGTTTTAAGGGTTCTTTGTATACCTGAATAACAATGTTTATCAGATACGTCTTTTGCAAGTATTTTCTTCCCATCCATAGCTTGCCCCATTATTGTCTTAGCATGTCAGGGAATGTAAGTTTTTAATTTTAACAACATCTAACTTCTCATTTTTCCCCAGATTTTATACTTTTGCTGTTATATTTTAAAAGACATTGCCAACCCAAGGTCATTTAGGTTTTTCTCCTGTTGCCTTCTAGAAACTGTATAGTGTTGCATTTGACATTGAGGTCTGTAATCCCTTTTGAGTTCATCTGTGGAGGGTGAGACCTGTGCTTCGATTCCGTATTTTTGCCTGTGGCTGTCCCGCTCTTCCGGCAGCGCCTGTGTAGAAGCCTGGCTTTGCTACATTGTATCACCTCAGCTCCTCCGTCAAACTCCATTGACTGTGTGTGTGGCTGTTTCTGGGCTCCCCATTCTGTTCCACTCCTCTTTGTGTCTATTTCACCACCATCCTGCTGCCTTGATTACTGTAGATTTATATTCTTTATTCTTTATAGCCTGTCAGGATTTGTATCATGCTACAGTTTCACCCAAAACTTGTAGAATGTAAATGTGTTTCTTAAATTGAGGATGAAATAGAAATTCAGAGCGAGGAGTGAAACTGAATTTCAGTTTATTATAAAAACTAGAATTGATGTATTTTTCCAAGTTTCTTTTTCAGTATTTCAGATGGCACATGATAATTATTAATGGTTTCTATTAATAGTTATCAGACACAGGCATTGTAGCAAAGATTTACACACATTATATAGAATACTTTTTTACAGACCTTCTGAGAGGGAATTACTGTGTCCGTTCTACCATATAAGTAAGGTCATTTATTTTTAGTCTTTCCCTGCCTGACCTATGTCACTTAGAATAATGCCCTCCAAGTCCATCCATGTTGTTGCAAATGGTAGGGTTTCCTTCTGTTTTTGTGTGGCTAAATAATATTCTATTGTGTGTGTATGTATCTATATCTATATCTGTATCTATATCTATATACCTTTACCTATATCTATATCTATATATCTATATCTGTATCTGTATCTATATCTATATATCTATATCTATATCTGTATATATATCTGTGTCTGTATCTATATCTATAGCTATAGCTTTATCTACACCTGTGCCTGTCACATCTTCTTTATCCATTCACCTGCTGAGGGACACTAATGTTGTTTCCGTGTCATGGCTACTGGGATTAATGCTGCAATGAACATGGGAAGGCAGATACCTTTTTGAGACAGTGATTTCATTTTCTTTGGATATGCACCAGAAGTGGGATTGCTGGAGGGCCTGGGTTTCTAGTTCTGACGCCTGAGGAACCTCCACACAGCTTCCTGCTGTGGTTACGCACTCACATTTCACCCTCCACATGTTGACCCTTCGAAGCGGACGTGGCCCGAATCTAGAAATGTTGGTCCCCAAGTGAACTGACCAACGACGCATTATTCCAAAGGTAGTTTCAGGGCAAAATTTGGCCAAGGTTTTTCTCTACGATTCAAATACAGAATTTGGAACTGCGTGGGATGTGTAGAAATGGCGACTCTGATGGGACTTCTAGAGCCCATTTGGAAGACGACCCGTGGCTCTCGGGGTGCGGGGCGCTGGGCGGCCGCCGGCTGCCGGCGGTTCTGACTCCATTTCCTCTTAAATCTCGTCTCAGACTCGGATCAAACCAAGGCAGTGTGGTTTGATTTTGGACGATTTTGGATGATTTTGGATGAAAGGAAGGTAGATATATGCACATCATTTGGAAAGCGTGAAAAATTCCAAACTTTACATCTAAATAGGAATGTTAAGTACTAAAGAGAGATTCTGATGAAAAATGCACCGTTTTCAAGTTGCTTCCTCTCCATGCCTAGAATGAGCCTTCGCTGCGTGGAAATGGAAAGACGCGGCCCGCTTGGGGTTAACCTGTTAACTCAATGTGTTCTCACAAGCACAGGTCATGCTTGTCCCTCCCATGATCCGAAACATGCATGTTTCCAATTTCTCTAAAATTTAGTATTCTTATAGTGTCACCTTTTAAAGCAATCAAACATCAAGTAAAATTAAGCAAACTGCCAGCTTAAAATTCATGAAGATACTTTTCATCTTAAAATTGTTGCCAAGGTATTTTTATAGGGAGCAAAAGCAAAGCAGATGCAATTAAACCGAGCGAACATTACATCTAAGTCTGAAGACCTGGTTTGAATCGGCGCCGCTGGCTGCCGGGCCCGTGATAAATCGCTGGCCTCCTGGGTCTCTGTTCCCTCACGTGGAAAGGAGACGGGCGCCCCTCCAAGCATTTGCAGGTGTTACGTTAAAAGAACGTGAAAATGCTTTTGGTAGAAGAAAGTCCAGGCACAAAAATAATATTCCGAATAAGTGCTTTACAAACATTTCATTTTCCTTTCCATTTAAAATAACCCTTCCACCCCGAGCTGAGAGGCACGGGTTTAGGAGCGAGCGGAGGCGCACAGGTGGGCCGCTCCCGGGAGGGCGGCGCTGCGATTCTGACCCCTCTCGGCAGCCGGTTTCACCCCCTTACGAGTAACTGCTTTATAAAGAAGCGTGATGAGGCCGTGCCCGGGGCAGCAGCTCGCGGTGGGGTCGCGGCAGCCGGAGGAGAGGAGCGAACTGAAAGATCCCCGCCTTGGCCTGTCCCTCCTCGCCGGGGCCGCGCTGGCCCCGGGCACCCTGTCCCTACTCACGGGACGTTTGGAGAGAGGCAGAGGCCCAGGGGGGCGTGTTGGCCGGCATCCCGCTCCAGGGTTCCCGCTTCTCAGGTTCATTCCCCTCTTCTCAGTCTGATGGAGGAGCTGTTTTGGGGGGACGATATCTGAAGATGAGAGAAAAATACGGAATGGAAAAGCAAGGCTGTTTCTCATCAGATAATTTGACCACAATACTGAGCTTTGCATAATCTGCTAGCTTAAAATATGCATGTATGTTCTGAGTAGAAGCTTAGGTTTCAGTGATACGGAGATCAGTGCTTCTCCGTGAGGACAGACGTCTAGAATGACAGACGGCCCTCTGTATCCTCAGGTTTTTTCATCCGCACGTTTTGCATCCAGGGGTTCAACCAACCACAGATTCTCCCAGCCCCGGATCAAAACCGTTCAGGGGCTGGACAGTCACATACTTCACAAAGCGTCCCCCCGATGTGAGGGTCAGGTGATGGTCTGACCACTATGCTGTCCACCCAAAACACAAAATAATAATGAATGTAAACTGTAATTGAAAAAAAAATTTTTTGAGACTAAAAAGTATAAATATTAAATTGTTGAAAAAATGTTTGGAGGGGAAGATGTTACGTTGTTGCTGACGTGGGCTGAGCGGCAGGTGCTGAAGGGCCGGCTCTGTACTGGACGTGCACGGACTGTCCCCATCGCCAGTCCCTAAGCGGTGCCCTGTGACAGCTTCTACCCGCAGCCACCCTGCGCTGGGCACCGCCGCCATCGAGGGTGATTTGCAGCACGCGGAGGGCGGGTGTGAATACCTGCTGTTCCAGGTGAGGGCCTCGGGCATCGGAGCCCCGGGGGGTTGGAGAAGCCTTGGGGTCCCCAGAACAAATCTCCTGGGACACCAAGGGTTTCACCCACTGCCTCTGACAAACGCCCGACGGTTCTTCTGTGCTCACTTGAATTCACACAGGTGAGATTTACAGCCCTGTTTCTACTGGTCCTGGGACCTGTTTTCCTGTTTATGTCATTGAAATGGAATTTTTTTTATATTTTCCCCAGGAGTTTAGAACCCCATTGAGTCAATTACTTGATTAAAATTAAGTTCAATAATAACAAAGACAATGATACGGATTAGTTTCCTGACAAGCTGTGCTTTATTTGGTCAAAACAATACATAAGTAAAAGATACACGAAAACCTAATACTGTAGCAGTAACTTTAACTATATTGGTGGATATTTAGAAAGTAAAATTCTGAATCAATTAGAAAATTCTTGTCATTTACACTGTATACATTCCTTGGATGTCATTTAAAAATGAGAGAGAGATGGAGAGGAAAAGGGAGAATGTTTAACAAGTGCAAACATTTTAAAGTTAAATGACTCATGCCCGGCTGGCCTGGCTCAGCGGTTGAGCGTCGACCTAGGATCCAGGAGATCGGGGTTCGATTCCCGGTCAGGGCACAGGCCTGGGTTTCGGGCTCGATCCCCAGTGGGGGGCGTGCGGGAGGCAGCCGATCCATGTTTCTCTCTTATCATCGCTGTTTCTCTCTCCCTCCCCCGTCCTCTCTCTAAAATCAATAAAAACATATTTTTTTAAATTAAGATTAAATGACTCAGACCCTTTCCTGCATGAGCGGATGCCCCAGAGAACGTGAGAAGGAAAGTGCTGGTCTCCGCGCCCGCGGTTGCCGCTGCTGATCGCGTTGTAGGTCATGAGGCGCACTGTTGATCTGCGGCTGATTCTGACCGCGCCCAACACTGCGCCGCCCTTGGGCCTCACTGTCCTGTGAGGATAAACCATCCCGCCTCCCCTGAGGGAGGACACAGCGGGAGCGGCTGCCTCCCGTCGTTGGCACAGGAGTGACGCCTTCTGCGGTCTCCCAGGCCGCCCCGGGCCCTCTGCCTGGAGCCCGCGCCGCTCTCCTGTGCCCTGTCCTGCGCGGACCCGCCCCCGCCCTGTAGGAATGCGCCGTCTCCTCGCCCTGCACAGACGCTCTGTACCCTCCACGCCCACCGACGGCCTTGCACTCTGCTCTGCGAGCCCCCCCAGCCTCTGCTTTCTCCTCCCTGAGCGGCGGCAGCCCTAGTAATGGGCCCGAGACCGGGCGCACCCGCCGCTTCCCCCTGGGTGCTGCTCTCGCTGGCTGCTCACCCGTTTCACTCCCTCACCCCTGTGGGTCCGCGGCAACGGTGTCCAAAACCAGGCCGTGCCAGGGTCTAAAGGAGCATCAGCGCCCGGCCGGGCGTGGCTCAGCGGTTGAGCGTCAACCTAGGATGCAGGCGATCGGGGTTTGATTCTGTCAGGGCACATGCCCGGCTGCGGGCTCGATCAATGACCCTCTCATCATTGATGTTTCTGTCTCTCTCTCTCCCTCTCCTTTTCTCTCTCTGAAATCAATAAAGATTATAAATAAATAAATAAATAAATAAATAAATAAATAAATAAATAAATAAATAAATAAATAAAAAATAAAAATTTAAAAAAATAAGATACAGGAGCGTGGGCTTCCCAAGCATGGCCCACGCGCTCTGGCCGGGCGCTGTGCCGACCACTAGCACTGCTGCTCCTCCCCGTCACCCGGGGGCACTGTAGCCATCCCCACTCCCCAGACGGGGTGACGGGAGCACAGGGGTAAAGGGGCACAGTCGGGACCCCAGGGCCCCTGAGCCGAAGGGGGAGACCTGTGCTTGGAGCCCGGGCCCCTGGGCCACCGTCCACACCGCTGCCCGACCCTGGGCTCTCAGCATCAACTCAGACGGCGCCGACCGCAGCGTGTGGAACCTGCAGAATGCCAGGCACGTGCATCGCGCACGTCTCGTCTCCGGGGCACGTCGGGGGCGCAGGCAGCCCCGAGGAAAGGCTGGCGATGGCGGGCGCATTGCCGGAAAGAGCCGCGGGTGGGCGGCTTTTGTCTTACGGGCTCGGCGCTGCTGCGTTCTCCCCGATCACACGAGCAAGACAGGCTTTTACTGGGAAATTTTATTTTTGTTTTTTAAGTTGATGTGCCTTTCTTTCTCTAAGAAGTTAAGATTTCATCGTCCATTGGGAATGCCATTCTCTGCCGTGCGGCTCTACTCCCCAGGTCTATTGCGTGCTGGGAATTCAAGGCATTTACTGAGGCTTTTCATCGCGGTGTTAGGAGAATTAATGTAACAGTTTGAAATTGATTTGAGCGTGTCTGAGAAGCCACACGGTTGATACAACGGCGTGATTTTCGCATCTGCTCCATGAGTCTCCTGCCCGGGAGGCCCGAAGGGGCGGCGTCAGGGTCTGAAGGAAAGGTGGGGTTACCCGGGGTGACCGGCGGAGAAGAGCTGCCGGGCTTGGCCCCTGGAAGGCCCCTGTTTGTATGTTACGAAGATCTGAAAACTAAACGGGGTTTTGGATAATCAGAACAATCACCAGCACCCAGAGAAGTAGCCTGTATCCCAAATGAAACATCTGGCAGGGCCGTGGGGAGACAACTAGAGCGGAGAACCCCAAGCCCCTCTCGTGTAACAGCCGCTGCGTCGTTAACTCACAAGGGGCCACACCTCTGGGGGTCTGCACTGTCTATTTCTCAGAGCTTTGGGGGTCAATATGCACCATTTTGCTTCCCGAGCCTCCCTGCTTCCCACGGGAAACAATTCTGCTTTTTAGTCCTGATTTCCTAGACCTGCAACAGTTACATTTTATTCTCGGGATTTATGTGCTATGTGTTTATGTAAGTTGTTACAAAGTAGTTATATTACCATTTAGGAAATTAGAACTAACTTCAGCAAGTGTAATTGTTCCATGTTAAATTTAACAGAAATGCTCTAAAGACCTAAAATTATTGTAAGAGGGTGTACCATTGATATTAAGTAATCTAGCATATGAAAGTGATGATTTTAATATGCATCCTCTCACAGGGCAGGGTTGGGGTTATTAATTTAAAGAGCAGAACAAGGGACACTCGGAACAGTGTCCCCCAACATTGGTAGGAAACCCCGAGTTACAGGCAGGAATTCAAGCACATTTGCTGAAAAGCTTTAGGTTATCAAAATGAATCTGCCATGAAAGCTTGTCATTAAAGCATGACCAAAATTCACTTTCAAGATCAAAATGATTCTTATCAAGGGACCTTATCAATAATTTTATTAATCTCATTAATAATTCTTATTAAGAAAATGTATGTAAATAAAGTAGTTATTGCAGTAAATCTGTTTGATCAACCATTTATACCCCTGAATGCCATCATTCATAAGGAAAAAATTCATTCATTTCAATATTTCAACATTTATCATTTGTTTTTCATTAAAGGAGTGTCACATTTAAACTAAATATGTGTAGAAGTCTCTTGGTGGATGTGATGTGATAAGTGAGATAACCTGTCAGTGAAGGTTAGGAATCGTTTTATTTTAACAATAATGACCTGTTAGTATTGCAGTGCCCACTCTCACCCGCCTCTGCTGGTCTGTGTGCGGACCTGGGTGTTTCAAGGTGAGAAAGTCGTTTACTGCTCCGTGTCTCAGCCACAATCTCTTTCCCGGATGAAGGCGCATTTGATGTTCTTACCACTAACAGCCACCGAGCCTCGTTCCCCACGCCCACCAGGGGGGCGGGTAGAGTGTCCAGAGAAAAGCAGAATGAGGTTAGAGGGGGTTTTTTGCTGCTCCCTCTTGCGTGAGACCCCACAACAGGGCCCCCCACGCCCAGGCCTGGCCAGCTCCTCCCTGCACCCTGGGGACTGTCCGTCCCTGACTCAGGCCCCAAGCTGCCCCCTGGCTCCTCTCCTGACCTCCGAGCCGACCTCTGTAGCCCACAAAGCCCTTCTGTCCACGTGTGCGAATCTCTGCCTGCATTTCACCCCCACCGGGCGCGGTGCCTGACACGCAGTAGGACCCCGGTTCTTAAATAAGCGAGTAAAGAGGTCGCCCCATTGGCGAAATGACTGACACACCGGAAAGACCATCAGGTGATCACCACCTGAAAGTCGGCTCTTTCCGGCCACGGCTCCTCAAACCCACTGCTCGGGGCCAATTTGTTTGGAGTTTAAACACTTTCTGTCCCTATTAGTTGCTCAATAAACATGCAAGCCAGTGAGTTTTGCACGGCACCCTCGGGACCTGCCCTCTAAGGAAGAATGGCTTTTGTACCCAAAGGTTTCCAGTGTAGTGAGCGACAGGGGACCAGCCTCATGAGATTAGAATCTGCTACAGCTGGTAGGATGGACCAGTCAAACTGTTTCACGATGTTGTAGATAGACTTAGTGTATTTTCATGGCACCTTTTAAGAATATAATGCTTTGATAGGGGGATGATTGTGTATGAAGGGTTTTATTTTTAATTCCACTCTATTTTCTTACATATTAATTTAAACTTCTAAAGGAACTTTTCAGAAGACCTCGCTGTGAGCCCCCAGATTTTGTGGTACTTGCCTGAGGAAGGAGCTAACCTCACTCGCGGCTATTAATCCAGTCAGCCCTTTTCTTCTTCCTCTGCTAATATCACAATTGTTATTACACAGCTTGTTTCTTTTTTAAATTTTTTTAAATACGTTTTTATGGATTTCAGAGAGAGGAAGGGAGCGAGAAACATCACCGAGGAGTCACGGAGGGGCCGCCTCCTGCACGTCCCCTGCCGGGGGCCGAGGAGCCCGCAACCCGGGCACGTGCCCGGCCCCGGAATCCAGCCAGTGACCTGCTGGTTCATGGTCGACGCTCAGCCACTGGGCCACACCGGCCGGGCACACGGCTTGTTCCTTAAAGGGAAATAGAAGTTTAGACGATGTCTGATCCTCTTCCTGTGGCAGCCGGATGGCGTGCAGCTCAGAGGGGGCAGAGAGGGGAGGAGGCCTGGGCCGCGGGCACATCACTCCGAGTCACGGCTTCGGTGGCCTGCGAGTAGATGTCACCAGGCAGGGCTGCAGAAACAGGGGTGGGGAAGGGCCTCCAGCGTGTCCAAGCCGCACCCCGTTTCCTGAGGACTTGGCATTAGCGATTCCGCGCCAGCAGGACCCCAGGCGTGTGCCTGGTTCCAAACTAACACCAAGGAGGGAACAGCCGGTTTCCAGAAGGGCTTCCCTCTTCCTTTCCGAAAGGTTATCACGGGGCAGGTGTTTAAGTGGTTCCCTAAATAGTCTCCAGTGTGTTGCTTTTAAAACACTGCGCTGTTTGGCCGCGGGCAGCGCCCCTGGCGTCAGCGAAGCTGCTCTTTATTCCCCCTTCGTGAGGCCGTGGCGAGGGCGAGCCAAGGGGTCAGCGGCCGGAGCCAGGCCCCCGGTGCCGGGGCGGTCGCCACCTGCACCTGGACCAGCTCGGAAACCGGGCTGCGGACAAATGATCAGGCAAACGGCCGTGGAGGGGCATCGCGTGGGGCGTCGCGTGGGGCGTCGCGTGGGGCGTCGCGTGGATGAGGCTCTGACAGGAGGGCGGCCGCCTCCGGGGCCGCGTGGAGCGGAGGCCCGGCGGCTGTGACTAGGTGACCTGCTCAGAATCGTTCCCCTTTCCACCGATTGCATGTCCCCAGGCACAATGGTGCCGACATGCCCAAGGCAGCGGCTTCTGAGTGGACTTAGATTTATCCCTTTCGTAGCCAAGCGCCAGGGTCAGAAATGTCTGTTTCTATAAAATCACATCTTCACAAAGTTCTCATGAAAGCCTGAAGGCCGTTTTCCCCTCAGCACACAACTATGGGATGGTTTTTTCCGCCTGAGGCAGAGACTTATAATTATGTTACTTAATTAGTTCTTTGTCTTTTGTTTTATTTTATTTTTTCCATCACCGCTCATCCCCTGGATGCTCCCTGCCCCCGCCACCCACCCCCACAGTCACCGCACTGCTGTCCAAGTCCATGAGGTCTCTCGTTTTTTTTTCTTTTTTGCTCAATCCCCCCAACGCCCCTCCCTAACCAGAGCTGTCCGTCTGCTGTCTGTGAGTCTGTCTCTGCTGTGCTTGGTAGTTTGGTTGGTTGGTGAGATTCCGCATGTAAGTGCAGCCAGTGGAACTCGTCTTCCCCTGCCTGCTTGTTTCACTCAGACTCATTCCCTCCAGGGCCCCCTGTGCTGCCGCAAAGGGCAGGCCTTCTCCCTTTTCACAGCTGCGTACTATTCCACGGCGTGAATGTGCCACAGCTTTATCCACGCATCTGCTGATGGGCGCGTGGGCTGCTTCCAGATCTCGGTCTATTGTAAATAATGCTGCAGTGAATACTTTAGAATTAGGGTTTTGTGTTTCTTCTGATAAATTCCTAGAAGTTGGCTCAAAGAGCAGCTCCATTCTTAGTTTTCTGAGGAGCCTCCGTACTGTTTTCCACAGCGGCTGCCCCGTCTGCATCCCCCCAGCAGCGCACCAGGTCCCCTTTCTCACTCCCTCCCCAGCACGTGTCATTTGCTGACTTGTTGGTGGAGCCATCCTGACAGGTGTCAGGTGACACCTCATTGTGGTTTTAATTCGCATCTCTGATGGTCAGCGACCTTGAGCATCTTTTCATGCACCTCTTGGCATCTGTATGTCAATTCGAGAAGTGTCTATCCAGGGCCTCTGTCCGTTTTTCAACTGGACTGTAGTTTTCTTGGTGTTGAGTTTTATAAGACCACCTATAGCAAACTCACACCCAGCATCATCCCCTAAGAGAGGGAACAAGACAGGGCCGACTGCGCTCACCTGCTGGAGGTGCCAGGGCCACGTCCGGCCGGCCGAGACTCGGGCCTCGCCACCTGCGAGGAGAGACTGACCTGCTTTGAAAAGATGTGTGGGTTCCCCGAGCCGGTGCAGAAACTTAGCTCCTCTCCTGACTCTCCCTAGAGTCACTACTCTTTCTTATTTTTTAAATTGAATTTCTCTTAACACTGCGGCTTTAGAGTTCTGTTCTCTGAGTTTCTTAAATGCTGGATACCCTGTTTCCTAGAGCACTGTCCCCCTAAACACATACGCACCCTCCGTTACTTTTCCGGGCCCACCTGATATTTGCACTTAACGACAAAAACATTTGCACCTGACACCGAACATTCATCTTCCCAAACTCCACCCTAAATTATTACAGAATTCTGTGAAGCCTGATATTTCCATTGTATCTGAATGTCCACTAACAATGTCGCCTGAACCAGTCCCCCCAAAGCCGTCCCCAGGTCAGAGGGGAGGTGACGCTGAGCCCTGTGGAGGGGGTGGGTGGGCAGCGACGGGGTGTGTGGAGGCGCAGGTGCATGTGGCGTGTGACGTGTGGCGTGGAGATGAGCGTGAACAATGTGCACGTCATTCCCCGAAAACACCCACCGCTCTGCCCAAGATGAGACGTGACTGTGGCGGGTTTTGACTCATCGCATGTTACTTACTCGGCCCCTCCCTGCGGTGACATTGACTTTTCCCACCAGTGACCCGCGTTCAGATCCCATTTCTATGTGACAGCGTCAGGCTGCCAGGGGTGGGACGAAGCTGCCAGCTCTAGTCGAGGGCAGGTGCCCACTGCTAACCTAACGCTGTCAGGACCCAGGCGGCTGCTTCTGGGAGTGGGAAGGAGCAGGGACACTGAAGACTTATCCAGAGCCTGTTGGTCTTTCCACTTGCGCCGCCTCTTGGGGACCAGTCATTGTCGGGACCCTCAGGGGACAGGACGGCCGTGAGATGTGGCCAGACCATCATCAGCATCCTCATTCTCCAACCAGGGCCCTTCCCTCGCAGCCCTGTGGGGAGAGCGGGCGTGCCGGACGGGGCGGGGCGGCTGGTGGAGGAGTGCGCTAGGTCACTCTCCCCTCACTCTTTAAACGACCCCTAGCTTAACGCCTTTATTTTTATTTACATCAGACATGGTATGAATGCAGCTCTAGAAACAGACTAAATTTATATCTGTATATCTCTACAGATAGAAAGATGGCAGATATTCTTAAACTTTTTTTTAATCCTTACTGGAGGGTATTTTTTCTATTGCGTTTCACAGAAGGTGGAAGGGAGAGAGAGTGAGAGACAGAGAGAGAGACAATAATCGGTTGCCTCCCACACGCACCCCAACCCAGGTTGGGGATCGAGCCTACAACCCAGGTACGGGCCCTTGACCAGACTCAAACCCGAGACCCTTCATGTCGAGGGCCGATGCTCTAACCACTGAGCCACACCAGCCAGGGCCAGGTAGCCTTAAGCTTTCCTACAGATAACTCTGCAGTGCTCAGCTGATGAAGTGTGAGCCTGGAGAGGCGGAGCCTCCTGTTGCTGAGCGATTATGCAGGAGGGGCTCTTTTCTGAGAGAGAGAATTTCTAAGTATCTTTTACCGGATTTTAATTGAATTTGAGTGTTATTAATAGTGCCGAGTGCTAATTACGCTTTCAATTAGTTAAAATAAAGGGGGCTTCAGTCTTTGGTGGTGTTCATTTATTCCCTCATGAATATTTATCGAGTGCCAACCATGTGCCCGCCCCGTGCTGGGTTCTGGGACGACAGCAGTGAACAAAGAAGACAAGCTCCTGGAAAATCACATTAGCTGTAGGGTGGAATGAGCCCAGGGGTATATGCTCCCGAGTTTGGGGCAGGAGGCAGAAAGCACACAGTCAATACAGCAGGTCCTCCAGTAACATCGTTTCGTTTAATGTCATTTCATTGCAACCTCAATGAGATGCCATAAAGACCTTACTCTTGTTCATATCAGGGAGCTTGTGGTAAAACTGGCTCCTTATATGTCCCTTTGCTGAAAGTCACAGGATCTATCGATGACGTTGAGTGAGGACCGCTGTCTGTAGTACATCAGATGGTAGTAAGTGCTCTGATGTAAAATAAAACGGGGTGAGTGAAGGTAAAGTGAAATAAAGTTGGGGACAGGGGTGCCAGGGCCCAGGGGTGGTCCTAGTATTTAGTACACGGTGTCAGCAATGACCTCATTGACGAGGTAACACTGATGGAGAGACCTGAAGAAGTGAGGGGCCAGCTGTGCAAATAGGGGTGGAAGAGGCACCAGGAGGGGACAGCCTGCCAAGGGCCCTGATGACAGACGTGCTCAACAAGCCCAAGGAACACCCAGAGGGCAGCAGCTGCAACATGGAAGGAGAGGGAGACACAGGTCAAGGTGACGCCTGCTGATGGGAAGGACTAGAGCCTATTGTTGTGGACAAATGTACGGATCTTGGCTTTTACTGGAGGTAACACAGGACCCCTCTGAGGAGTTTGGAGCACAAGGCGTCATGATTTGTCTTATACCGTACAGGGAGCTCCCTGGCTTTGTTGAGAACACACAAGAGGGGGCCAGGCAGAAGCAGAGAGGCCAGCAAGGAAGCTCTTGCAATAATCAAGGGGACAGTGGCCTGGAGGTGCGGTGGATGGTGAGAAATGGCCACATCACTTATTTTGAAGTTCGGCTAATGTGACTTTCCAGTGGGTAAGCTGTAGGGTGGAATGAGCCTCAAGATCAACCCCAAGGTTTGTGGCCTAAGAAAAGGAAGGAAGAAGCCACTTACTGGGAGAAATACAGTGGTGGGAGCAGGCTTGGGGCTGGGGTGCGGAGATGAGGCGTCTGAGCTGATTACCAGACATTCAGAGGGAGGTGGGAGTGGTCCGTGCGGCACAGAGTTTCCCGTCTGAGGCAGATGTCAGGGCTGGAGATGCTACAACAGCCATTCGAGGTCTCGAGGAGTGAGAATAACTCACGTGGAGGACGGGACATGACTGGTCTTTCCGTGGAGCCTCCAGTGTCCTTTCCATGTGCGGCTGACGTGGACGAGGTGCCTCGTTTGTTCTCAGTGGGCATTTCTTGCCCCTACCTACTGCTGGGGGAAGTGGGCTTCTTGCGAGAGCACAAGAAAAAGAATTTTCTGAGAATCACACAGAGGATGAGATATTGTAGAAAGCCCTGTTTCTGTGGAAGTACACCCCCGAGTCTCCAAGGTAGCATTTCCTTTCATCCTGCCAAGACAGAAGTCCCATTTTGCTTTCAGCAGAGCTAGGATTAAAGCCGTTGCCCAGAGATCTCGCTCCGTGTTGCGCAGTCCAACCCGGCATCAGGCTGGCTTGGCTTGCGTTCTCAGCTGCAGTTCATCAGTCCACTGTGTGCGGGGTACACAGGGCCACAGGGCTATGGAGGGAACATGGGCAGGCACAAAGAAGCAGGAACAAGAGAGCCCCGTGAGCCAAGAGAGCCAAGAGTGAATTCCTTTGTCTGGGGAATTATGTATCCCCTCATTTTCGTGGGATTGCACCGGCTCCACCCCTTCTGGCCAGGTTTGACTGACAGGCATCTTCCTTACGTCACCCCCACTTTACGGAGCATGCATCCATCTCCCCTTTGTTGGACCCCTTCCCCCAGTGATCTGTGGGGAATGGGCAGGTAGCTCCCTGGGGGAGTGAAATTGCAGCTTCCTGGTGAAGCTGCCCCATGACAGGCCTATAATGCCTGGCCTTCCCTTTGCTCCCTCCCTGTTATTAATAACTAGCTAATTACAAGGGCACTGTGTTAGTGGAGTGATGGTGACCTGCTCTTGGACATCCACTGTCAGCAGCTCAGCCCTTTAACGAGACACGTCACATATGTTCAGAATAACTAAAAGTGTGCAATCAGTGAAAACAGAACGGAATCAAGGCCGGGAGCCTGGGCCGAGAGGGAGCCTCATTAGCCTCTGGTTACAGCCAGCTAAGCTGAATTTAGTACCAAATCCAGTTCTTTTCCTATGTCTTTTCTTTTTGCCTCATCATAGTTTGTTCCAATTACAACACAGTCCATGCTTGTAAAGAAGGAGATCGTTGCCTTTCTATCACAGCTTGAGGCTTGCTCATCCCTCTTCTAGCAGCTCATCATCTAAGATAATTTCATAAAAATTAGACAAGGAAATATGATTTCCGATTGCATGGGCCATGGTGGAGGCATCCAGCTAACTACCAGTCAGTGAAGTGTGGACATAAGTTAAACATCGATAAAACATCCAGCAAGATTACTGCAGCACCGCTCACCTGACTGCTGTGTGATAAGACCAGAGTTTGTTACAAGTGATTTTATTGATAGATTTTGGTATGTTTGAAAAGTTGACATTTAGATTTTCTCTAATATTTAATTAAATGCAGGTCGATTTGTAAAAGATTTTTTTTTCGTTTGTTGCTCCAAGATTAATATTAAGTTTGAGGCTGAGATTCAAGTTGCAGGAAAAAGCCTAAGTCAGAGAAAATATTGAAAGACTGTGGTGTGAGCAAACCATTGCCTGCCTGGAAGGCATTCGCTGAGACTGAAGGTTGTTTTGTAAACTGCTCTTCCTACCACATTCCTGCTGGATCACTTGGAGAGTTAAAGTGCTGGAGGGGAAGGAAAAATTGGGTTTTCTATGGAATTCTTCCACTTATCAGCTGTGTGACCGCGGGTCGCCCATGTCTTGAGAAGTGACTGTGAAGAGGCCCTCAGATGCCGAGCACAGGCCTGGGCACCCAGCCAGGTTTCTATAGAAAACCGATGTTATTAGATGTGGTCATTTATTTATTTATTTTTAAAAGTTTTTTTATTGATTTCAGGGAGAGGAAGGGAGAGGGAGAGAGAGAGAAACATCAATGATGAGAGAGTCATTGATCGGCTGTCTCCTGCACACTCCCTGCTGGGGACCGAGCCCACAACCCGGGCCTGTGCCCTGACTGGGAATCGAACTGCAATCTCCTGGATCCTAGGTCGATGCTCAACCTCTGATCCATGCCAGCTGGGCCAGGGTAGGATTTTAACCACCCTGGTCTCTACCCAGATGCCAGTAGCAGCACCCTAGTCCTGGCAGCCAGTGTCTCAGACAGTGCCAGCGTCTGCTTAGGCAAAGCTGCCCTTGTTGAGAACCAAGGTCTGACCTCTGCAAAGTCTGACCTCTGCAAACGTGCAGGGTCACGTTGAGTCCAGCCTCTCCGAGGGACGTGCTGAGCTGACCAAGAAAGTCCTGACCCAGCACTAGTTATTCCCTCTTTCACAGAGAATCTCACGATACCAACAAAGAACACCTTCAGTTGTATGCGCCAAGCTTATCTGGCAGTTGAGTTTTTAAATGAGCAGCCTCTGAAACAGCAAGACACTTGACCTGAGGGGAAAACACTATGGATTTAATTATTTTAGAGTAAGTTGCCCCACTTAAAGAAAGATTTCCCTCTAATATGCAACAACTAAGGACCAAATGTTTCTTAAAAGCCTTGGCTTTTGTGGTAAGTGAGAGGCACTGACTCTCATCTATGGAGCACACCGATTTTTGAAGTGAAAGGGTACCTTAGTGGAACATAAATCAAAAGTTGAAGGAGTCTGTTGCCCATGGAGACAGAGGGACACCCCCAGAATCTGCCCCTCCCCATATCCCTACTTAGCGTCCATCAAAAGGTGCCACTGGCCACTTTGTAAATCAGGCAGATGAAAGGCAGTGTGCCCGCGTACACAGCCCAGTTCATCCACGTGTGAGAAGGGAAAGGAGCCCGGAATGTGGAACAGCAGAGGAAGGCCGGCCCTGGTCTTTGGGAACCAGGGTGCGGCTTTCCCACTGTGGAGCGGAGTCCCGGGAAGCCTGGCAGGCCCTCTTAGGGGAAGCCCCCTTTCTGCAGGGGACCCATCCACGTGTCTCTGTCCCGGCCCCAGCCAGGCGGGCGGGTCTGTCTGGTGCCCACCCAGCCGTGCAGCCCCTCCGGACAGCGGGCCTCAGCCCAGGTGGCAGGAGAGAGCCGTGCAGATGGCACCCTGCCGGGCCTAGGCAGGGAATAACCATAGAGCACAGTGTGTAATTACTGGGTATCGGTGCTCATTCCATCACCCATTCCCTCCCACCCCCAAGGCAGGGGCACCCGGCCCTCAGGGTCAGGGAGGAATGGGCCAGCCCCCTGGCGGGTGGCCGGGCCGGGTCCACGCAGGGAGGAGGGCGGCAGGGCTGCTGTCCCTGGGAAACGTCCTCTCCACCCCTGAGGAAGGAGGGCGCCAGGTTGGAAGCTCTGCTCAGAGGAAGCTCTAATGGGGCGTGAAAACCAGGCCCATCCAGCCCGTTGAGGATGCCTTTGGCGGGAACCTGAAAGTTACTCATTTTTAGTGGTCTCTCAGCTGCTCTTCGGGGCAGTCCTGCGGAGTGTCAGGGAAAACAGCTCTCCCATTATGAAATGTTACTTGTCCCCTGAATCCCCATTACTAAACTGCAAGATTTTATTTACATTTCAAAAGGAAATGACTATTATCTTAACAGATGCAATTTTCCCTTATTTTCAAACGAGGTAGTTAATTTTTCGGATTAAAATAGATTTCTGTTTTGCTTCCTTATTGCAAAGCAATGGGGGCCTAGAGGGAAGTGAAAATGCAAATAAGCAGTAAAATATTGAACAAAAATCTCCGTTTATACAATGCAGAAATTCAGTTAACATTTGGAAACGCAGCACTGCTTCTCCACATTCTCATGTGATATTTTTTCAAATACGACAGAACACTATGTGGCTGTCCTCGCTGGGCTTTCTGTCCATTTCATAGATTGTGAGCATTTTTCTATGTGGACAAACATTCTTTGAAACACATTTTACTGGCTGAAGAGTTCCCATCGTGTGGCGAAACCACAACTAACTGGACCCATTTCCTTTTGTTGGGAGCTGAGAGTGTTTCCAGGTCTTCAATGTTACTGTACTGAAATTGTTATAAATGTCATTACACCGAGTATTTTTAAACAAGTTCTCTTAATTACTTCCCTAGGATAGTCTTGATTTGTAGAATTCATAAGTCAAAAGTTAAAGGAAGGCGTATTTGAAGACAATAGTATCCGCCCCACCTCGCCAGACTCCTGCTTAAACGTCCCTTAAACAGGGAGCTACACTTCTTTTCAGGATTATTTTATCTGAACAAACCTCTTCTTTCAGGCGACATTCCAATTTGTCTTTGTTTTTGTTTCCCTTACGATGACCTAACTTCAACTCCATCATCAAATGCCTTCCGCAAAGTCAGACTCAGTATTGAGTTGCAAGGCCTGAGGCTGCCTCGGGCTCTCCGGCCTCGCCTGCAAGTGTAGAAGCCGTACTTTAGAGTGACCGCTGTCCCCCTGCACCCCTTGGGCATCAGCGTCTCCTTCTGCCCCTTGCTCTGTCCCCCAACCTCTGCGGTCAGCTCCCACCGTGGTCTGGCTCCTCTGAGCATTTTCCTCACTAGCGACAGGTGTGTCCCAGGCTTTCGGCCCAGCCTCTGAGAGGACGCTCCCGTGTCCATGGCTCGCAGCGGCCGGAGGCAAGCGCGCTCACGCTCACGGCTGCGCTGCGAGGTCTCGGGGTGAGGTCTCGGGGTGCTCCCCGAGCGTTGATTTGAGCACAGCCTGTGACTAGGAGGAGTCGGGGGGTTAACTCGGGAGGTCAGATCTCACCGCTGGGACAGGCACGTGGCTTCAGGACAGAATCTGAACAGCTCAGGCTGTGAGCAGGTTGCTGGACCTCCCTGAGCGGGATGACGGGTGCTGGGGAGACAGGACGGACCGCAGGCCGCGAGACAGCAGGGGAGGTGCATGTCCCCTCGGGGACTGAGCGCTCAGAACCTGGGGTTTCCAGGGAAACTGGGCGACACGCTCGCGCTTTATTCCAGCTGCCTGTGTCTTATCCCCTTTGTTCCTTCTCCGGCTCAAAGCCACTCAGCTCTGAGTTAAGGGTTGTTCAGGGGCCGGGACCAGGCTGGGAGCTGCTGGGGCGAGGTGTTCGGGGCCTTGAGCATTGGGCATTTATGGCACCGGGGTGTCAGCAAGACCTCCCTGCACAGCAGGTCCCGGGCCCTGAAAGGGTTCCGGGTCCACGCTCCGGCTCTTCCCGGTCCTTTGGTTCCTGGGGGAAGGAGGGGAGACGTTTGGCTCGGGAGCAGCTGGCGGCCTGAGTTCTCTGCACTGGCTTCTGCCTCAGGACTTGGGGTTTTATTTGTCATCTGAGCAGCAGCTCAGAACCTCACTGAACAGGACAGGACCAGTCTGAGCGGCTGTGTGACGGGCCTGCAGGTGTGTCCTCAGCAGGGGAGCCCACGGCCCCGCCTGCTCTCCACCGGCCCCTCGCTTTAGCCACGATGAAGATCTTGTCTCTGCCTCTCAGGGCCCCACACACAGGCCAGGGCCCGGCCTTCATCCCACTGGCTTCACTGGCCCCTGTATGGGGGCCCAACGCACCCCGTCTTTACGTATCGCCTCTTCTGGTCCCTCAATCATGTCCCGAACCTCGCACGCAGCCCCCCTCCCTCTGTCTGTCCCGCACGCCCCATCCACTCTTGCTGTGTTTGTCCTCCGGCCACATTCTGGACAGTTTCTGAGGTCTGTTTTGAGTTTATTAATTTTGTGTCCTGCCATTCGTTACCCGTTTTTTAATATCCTGAGGTTGGCTGTGAGTTTCATATTTACTGTCATCTGTGGAGCCCGTACAAGGTGAGCCAAACAGCCTGCTGGAAATGGTTTCCCTCCCGCCCCGCGCTCACCGGACCCTCTGTCCGTGGACTCGCGTGGACCACACCCGCTCGGGGTCCTGTCTGACAGCCCTGCGCCTGAGTCCGTGGCCCGCCGCCTCGCACGCAGGTGGCCCGGTGCCCTCACTGCTTTTGTTTTTGGTGACGGGGACCTCGCGTTCCCGGATCTTCAGCACTGGGGACGCTCGGGCTCTTGAAGGAAGCTGCGTCCCCCAGGGCGTCACTTTGCTTCTCCCAGTTTTCCACAGTCATCACCTGAGAATATTCTTTGAATTCTAGTCTCAAGGTGAGATGTTTAGGGCCATGTAGGTTCCACGGACCCAGGTTTCAAACCCGTAAAACTGCCGACTTAGGGGTATAGGGTCTTGGCGATCATCCTTCCGCACGGAACTGAGGTTGGAAGGGCAGCATTTTGTTGCTTGTGTTTATTTTTCGGTTCTTTTTCATGGAGGTTTGTTCCCTGTCGACTATTGTACTGCATGAGCGACTCTTCGGGGGCTCATCGCTGAACAGTATTATATAAAATACACTTAAATATAATGAATCTGTTTGATTACGCATTACGTGTAACATACTTCATGTAACATGTGTATCTGTGTTATATGTGCTCTAGCTGCCTACCCAGACCTCCCGTTCTGGGGGTCACAGGCTGCACAGGACCCTCTCGGAAGGGATTGGCACCCTGGCCGTGTGGCGCAGCTGCTGGGCATGGTCCTGTGCCCCTGAGGGTCGCCCGCTCCATTCCCAGTCAGGGCACATGCCCGGTTGTGGGCTGTGAGTTCGATGCCCAGCACGGGGCAGGCAGGAGGCAGCCGGTCAATGTTTCTCCCTCATCGATGTTTCTCTCCCTCTCTCTTCCTCTCCCTTTAGCATCGATTTTTAAAAATTGGAAAAAAAACAGGACTTGCACAGTGACCAGGCTTTGCCGATTTCAGTGGGGCTTCTGGTCCTGCTCGCTTCTCAGGATTCTTGCCCTCACCTCGTTCCGTCAGGAATTCGCTTAGCGTTTGGTTTCTTGCTCACCTGCGTGGGACTCAGGTCACCCACGTTGCACACATCCGGGCCCCTGACTGGAGTTGGCTCCACCAAGAACCGGAGGCTGTGGCGGGGCTGCAGGTGGCGTGTGCAGCCTGGCGCACCTGCGTGGAGTCACGGGACGGGCTTGTGCGGGACGGGAGGCTGAGCCCCGAGGGGAAGATCTGATGGGGATCCGGGGCCGATTTCCAGGCTGGCGCACGGCCTTCCCAGCCGCAGGCTTCCTTTCTCTCTGGAAGATGCACCTGGAATTCTTAGGTGGCTGTAAATACTCGCGTCCTCTCAGAGGCCTCGCCACAGTGACAGGGCCGTGAGCTCTTACCCGTCACGCTGAGAGATCTCCTCCTGGTCTGGGCTCTTTTCACCTGGAAGCGTAACCTCCCCCAGTGGCCGAGCCCTGAACTCTCCTCCTGGTCTGGGCTCCTTTTCACCTGGAAGCGTAACCTCCCCCAGTGGCCGAGCCCTGCTTCACTCCGAGTCGGCATAACCGTCCCCTAAACACAAAGCACGAGGCAGGACGCCTGTGGCTCCCGCTCCCCTGTGGGCGCCATGCGGGAGGCGGTGGGAGCGGCTGGGCCTCTGGCTCTGTGGTCAGCAGCCCATTGTCTCCCCATCTGTCGGAAGCGCCGTCCTGGCCAACACTCAGCCCGGATCCGCACCATTAATGAGTCACACGGAGAATCCGAGTGGAGAGTCCGAAAGGGGCAATTTGCCCGGCAGAGCGATTACCCATTTCGCGTGCGATGCGCATTTTCGGAGAACCGGTCCCTCTGAGCGGCTTCCATGATAAATGGAACCAGACTCCCCCCCAGGCGTCCTCAGGGCTGGAGGGACCCGATTAGTGACAACTTTTAAGGCCACTGTTCATGCACAAAAACCAGAAGGTACAGGAAAATGAAACGGGAATTTGAGAAGATGGCGTGCCCTTGGCGGACCTTGTTTTACATGTGACGCCCTTTCCTTCCTTCACAAACACGGGCGTCTAGCCGACGTGACTCACGCTGAGCGCTGCGTCCTGGAAGCGTTTACAGTGTTTAAAAATTATCAACCTGAGGCGTCTGTGGACTAAGCCGCTCCTCTGGTTCCCTCCCCTGAGACCCGCCACCTCCTCCTGCCGACCGGGCATCGCATCCTGGGCTCCAGGTCAGGGCCAACCCCTCCGTGTTCTGACCATGAGCCTTTTGGGGGGTCTGTTGATTTTCTGGTTTAGAGAGAAACTTTCTTTCTAGACCCAGAGGGCTCGTGTTTCTTTTTGCTCCTACAAGTTACTCAGCAAAAGAAACCTATTGGGTCTTATCACTTTCCAGATGCTTCTCCAAAGGGAGACCCCAGTATTTCGTCTGTAATTCCTTCCCATCCTCGCTGGGGTCCTGCCCCCACGACCATGTCTCCAGGGCTCCGAATTTCAAGATCAATTTGGGGGGCGGGGGAGAAAGCCAACATCGAGTGTATTCTTCCTGGCAGGTACTTTTATATAATTTATTATATTAAGACCAGGGGACAATTGGAAGTTAGGACAAGTGATATTACCTTTATTGAAGATGCGTAATCTCAATAAATTGAATAATCTCAAAGAGATGACGTGATGTATTTCCATCAGTAACGTGCGCTGACACTTGAATTCAGATATTTCTGAGCCAGGGACACTGAGCCTCTCTCTCTGTTACCGGGGTTCAGAATGGGGGTCTCAGGAGCCAACGAGGGCTCTAACCGATGACCTGAAAGGACCCCCAGCCAGCAGTCTTGACCTAAGTCTGGACGTTTCTCTAATAAAATGGCTATGGCACCACATCCTTAAAAACCAGTGCTAGAAATCCTTGTTTTTTTAAAAAAAAACCGTCTAAGTATTTTTGATCTTGCAATATCGTTTAGTTTTCTCTAGTGAGGACTTTAAAAGCTTGCTCAATGTTCTCCTGATTATAACAAAAAGCAATAACAAAACTCTGAAGAAGAAATAATCCTTTACCCAGGTTGTAGAATCAGCATTACTCTGGAGCTGCCCGCTGGGTGCGCAGGACAAGGCAGCCCCCAGAGCGGGCCCGCGGGCCTGCCAGGGATAAAGCAGGTTGTCTGTGGAGCCGGGGAGAGGTCACGTCCGAAGGACAAATGAAGTCTCTCAGGCCACTTGTTTACTCGTCAGTGCCTAAGGCAGAGAAATCCCCGTTCGTCTTCAAATGAGCCCTTTGAGAGTATGTCTTTACTTACTCAAGAGCTGTGCCCAGAACATTTTCCCTGAGCAATTAAATTTCCTCCCCACACTTGAGGACTTAGATCTTTCATTATTCAGCCTGGACTGAACCCGCTAAAATCACCAAGGATCTCCGGTGTGGCCAAACCAATGGCTATGTTTTTATCTCTTTACTTGGCTACTTAGCATCTCTTCAAGCTGCTCACGACCCTTTACATCTGGAAAAACTCTCTTATCTCCGCTCCCCAGGACCCCACACTGCCGCTCCGCCGGCTGCTTCCCGCTTGTTCTGCGGTTTTATCTGCCTGTTCTTGACCTCAAAACCTTCAAGCTACTCTAGACTCGGGCTGGTTTCTGTGGATTGTCACAGCAGCCATCAGCGAATCTATGCTGTTTCCCTACTGTGTGCCGGTCCCGTGTGGAACCGTGAGCGAGGTAGAAAACCTGTGGGCGGAGGGGCCGCCTCCCCTAGGAAGCCCCCAGATCAGTGACTAGCAGGTTTTCTGCTGGTGTTAGAACCATGAAGACGGGCATGCAGAGCCCCGGGCGGGAAGGGTGCGGGAGGTGCTCACTCGGCCAGGGGGTCCTGGACGGCTGGTCTGGGAGGCCGCATTGGGGTGATCTCTGTGTGGAGAAGATGGCAGGGATATGACCATGTGGCTGAAGGGTATTTGGGGCAGAAAGACGGCAAAAGGCAAGTCATGTGCTTGGACACTTCAAGGAGGGGGTGGTCCTGACTCTCGGTCTAGGTCACATCGATGATTCTCATGATTGTAAAACGTCACCTACGGGACAGCAACCCCCACGTTTCAGGGACAGGTCACCTCTCCCGGTCCAGACGTGCATATCCGCAGACTGGTTGGCGTGTCCACCGGGCTGTCCGCGGGCACCTGCAGTGAAGCAGGTTGAAAATAGATGCTTCATCCCTGGTCTTAATCTGCTCTCCTCTCACATCCCGGCCAGACAGCTCCCTAGAGTCGGCTGCTCAGGCAGACAGCCCCCCTCCCCTTCCCCCTTCCCAGCCACAGGAGGTTTTACATTTTCTCTCCAACGCAATGAAAACGCGCACGTGGCTCTCCATCTCCGCCGCTCCAGGCCTGCCCAGGCCACCCCAGCGTGTCCAGACCACGTTACCACGTCCGCCCTCTGCCTCTGCGTCGGACCCTCCCCAGCCAGTCCTGTGGGCAGCACTGAGACCTGGTTCCCCGGCACTGGCCGGGCCTCCTCTGCGCACTGTCAGTGGCTCCCCTTTGGTTCCCTCTTCCTCTTAAGCTGCATTGACATGAACACCTTGGCCTTTTTATTTTATTATTATTGTTATTATTTGGTTGGTTGAACGCTCTGCTCTTCCCTTCCTGAGGAGCTTGACTTTGCTGTTAACGGGGGGTTACCATGTTCCCTGTGCCCGTGGTTCACTCGCCCTTTACGTTTCAGGTTGCAGGGCCCGTCCCTTCAGAGGCCCATCCTGACCCGGTGCCCTGTCCACTCCGCCCCCTTCTCTCTCTGACACTCTCCTGAACTTCGCTCCATAGCACCTGTTCCAGGTGGTAACAGAGCATGTCGCTTGGGGTGGTATCGTTGGGTGAGGTCTTCTCGTTAACCCCCCGAGCGGGCACGGAGCCTCCGTATCGGGCCGTCAGTCCACGTGGGCAGAGGGATTCTGAAGACCTGAGCGGAGCTGGCCACAACTGAGTGGCTATTTTTATTTTCTAGTGTTGTTTCCATGGTGATTCTGATTATTCTAACGTATCAGAAAAACAATCATTGAAATTGTTTGCTTCTTATGAATAAATATGCATAATACTTTAAAAAAGTACG
Organism: Miniopterus natalensis; assembly: GCF_054644295.1. Classification (NCBI taxonomy): domain Eukaryota; kingdom Metazoa; phylum Chordata; class Mammalia; order Chiroptera; family Miniopteridae; genus Miniopterus; species Miniopterus natalensis. The sequence continues at coordinate 1,106,062 of NC_142082.1, read as the reverse complement.
GTTATCATCTCTGCCAGCGTTTCACTGTAACACGGAACACCATCGGGAGCTGGACAAGCCCTGGAAGAACATACGTCAGGGTCCCTCTGTGTTGGACGTCCTGTGGGTTTGGGCAAATGTGTGGTGACGTGTCCATCGTTACAGGATCACACAGAGCAGTGTCACTGCCCTAAAATCCCCTGAGCTCCACCTGTTCATCCCTCCCCACAACCCTGTAACCAGTTAGTCACTTTAATTAGCTATTTTTTAAAGGAATTCCAGGTGATTAAAAATCAGATTTTTATTCATGAAGAACGACATCCTACCCTTTTTACTGTTGCCATGGTTTTGTCTTTGTCAGAATGTTTAAACGTTCTCTTATTAAGCAAATACTAATACATATTGTAAAATATATTTTAAAAATATATATGATAGACAAATCATTTATATTAAATAATATAATTAGTTAATAGTAAAACTATTTTATATAAGCAAATGTATAGCTATTAATATACATTTAGTTCAATATTCTTATTTATTTAATGTAAATTTTAATAGTAATTTAACAACATATGAATACATATGTAGCATATATATAAGTGACAAATATATCAGGTATATGATACATGTTTATATCATTTATATTTACTGTATTAGAATGTACCTAAATATAAGATTCTGAAATCACTTATAAACTATTATAAGAAAGAAACTTATATAGGTACTCATCACTTACATAATTAACATTTTCTATTTTTCAAATCTAAGAATTGACCACTAAGGTTTTACCATTTAAATATATTAGCTTTGAAAGAAAATATTTAAATATGTGATATTTAAATATAAATATGAAACAATTTTTTACATATGTATCTTTCTAAAGTCAGTTATATTATACATTGACTTTGAGATTTTCCTCTTTTTTAAAAAAATCCTATTTGAAGGTTATTGGCCTGACATTTGCGATCTGCGCCACGTCGTATAAACTGGCCTAGTCAGAGGCTGTCTTTACTGATAGAAGACATGAATAATTAGGTGTCTCTGAGTCAGCCCTCAAAATTATTCATGAGTCCGAAGTCAGGGCCCTTGCGTTTGCAGGAAGAGACTAATGCGCAGGAGACGGGCTGTGAGGCCTCAGGCCGCCTCCTTCCCGGGGGTCGCTCTGCACCGGTGGGCCCAGCAGCAGCACCCGCACGCCGCCCTCGGGGGCCGGCTCAGGCCGGGGTGCGGGTTCCCACACAGCTGAGGACGGGCTCCGGGCCCCCGAAAGCTCTGGAGCTGTTACTCTGTGGAGGTCACCTGCGCTGAATTTGAACGAGCGTACCCTTAATTTTCATTTTGTTTGAACAGCAAGTGACCGTCTCTGTAATTTGCAGAGACATAAAGCAAGTGCTCCCTCCTCGCGCGTTCGCTGCCGTGGCGCCTTATCCTCGCAGGACCGTTACTAATATCCTCCTGAGAAATCTCCTGGGCTTCCCGCTGCAGAAACACAGTCCAGGCGACGCATGTTCCGGGGACAGAGGCTGAACAGAGGCTGGGAGTGTCCCTGTTGACCTGGACCGTCCACCTGCAGGTGGCACTTAGTGTGGAGGCGGAAAAATAAGTGTCCCTCCCACCTTCCGAGTCCTCCTGGCTGGACTGATTATCAGGTCAACACGAGACAGACTAACGGAGGAAATGGCCAGATTTGTTATCAGTGTGTGGTTTCCCTAAGAGCTTGAGGCCTGAGGACATGGTGGGCAGTGATGGCTCGTCTGCCATCTGGGTTTGGGACATCGAAGGGAGGAAGGCAGTTGTCATGGAGAGAGGGGCCAGCGTTGGTCAGTTACTGTTGGCCGGGCCACCTTTACCCGGGACACGGGGGCCTGGCTCACCTGGGCCTTGCGGGGGCCTCCCTGTGCGTCACCCTGCTTCGTGTTAAACTACGGCACCTACGCGGACACTCCCTCCCTGGAGCAGGTTCTCTGCCTAAATTCTTTAGAAGATAAAACATATTTTAAAAAATTAATTACTGTAAATTGAGAGATAGTTTGATTCAAGACTAATGTCCGTAGAATTGGAAATAGGAGGCCATGGGTAAACTCCAGAGGTGACAATTATGACAGCGGGCGTTCAGTGACTAATGTTTTAAAAGTCAGGGAATTGAAGTGTGTGGTGAGAAAGGGGGGTTCAGACCAGCGTGTCTGGTGTGTTAAGTTGAGCGCTTGGGAAACCCAGCCCCGGGCTCTCACAGGGGGCGGCGTGTTCCGCAAACCCGCCAGCTCCTCTCATTACGATCCAATAATCTGAGATCCAGAGCAACACAGATCAAAGTGATGTGTTTTTGACAGTTTATTCCTCTGTATACTGTTTGTTTAGAACCCTAGTGTTGTGTAGATAACAAGAATTTATCTTTCAAGTGTCAACACTCCTTGTTTCACCTACTTCTGGAAGGTCGTAAATATTTGCTACTATCCTGGGATCAAAACCGACTACTGGCAGAGTCTGTGCAAATATTCAGTACAAACAGAGAAAAGTCCCCCAGACTCTGTCATGTGTGTAGAAGTGTCCCAGGGGATGCTCTAAATCAAAATAATCACGTTATAGCTAAAAAACAAACAAACAAAACGGGGAAGGTGTGATACTGTAATAGGAAAATGCTGTTGAAATCAACATTTAATTCTATTATTGGATCTTTAGGAAGGAGTAGTGTTGGATATGTCTCATCCTTGCTGAGATAAAACCTCTTTGCAAACCTAAAAGAGCTGAGGGACCTCGCCCAGGACGCCTCTGTACAGCAACATCCCTGGCTGCTAGGGGACCGAAAACGCGTCACCTCTCTGAAGGTCCAAGGTGCTTAGAACTGCTCTCAAAATAGATCCAGCTGAAACACGATTTTAGGTCCCTAAAAAATTAAGTATCAACAATAAAATATGTTATAATAAATCAGGAGCAATTTCACTAAAAAGTGTAAGCTTACTTAAATGGCTCATATTGGAGCATTTATTCCAAAGTTACGCAAACTAAATTTTAATTCAAAATATGGCATCGTACCCAAAAATTTAATAGTCAGCTCAGAGCCCTAGTGCTTAGCTTGTGGCCTCATGTGGGAAGTCTGTCCGTCTGATCTTTTCCCTGCAGGAAAATTGCCACCGGATGGTCTTTGAACTAAAGCCTCATGGTCTGAATCCTATGGCTTCCCATGTGTGTGTCTGATTGGGCACATAGATGAAAACACCTATTTCCTTCACTTTTTGGCATTTAGTGTCTTTTTTATTATAAACTGTTATTAAGAAATTAAAAATATATACATTTTAAAAGCCCCACTTTAGTTTACAAAGCCCTTTATATATAATGTCCCATTAGCTCATCGCGGCAAAGGTAGAAGGAAGCTGGACTTTTGAAATCACCTGGGTATGACTCTGGCCTCATCTTTCTTTCCTATAAAATGGGTTTAGTATTATCACCTCATGGAGTGGTTGTATGGATTCAGTTTACAAACGTATATAAAAGATACTTGGAGTTTCTAGCAAGTAATGCGTTTCATTTTACCTCCTCATTAGTATTATAAGTAGTATTCTTTGCACTTCACTTCTAATTTTCTCTGATTATTTTACTAACGTAAATCTTGTCTCCACTAATTTTTTTAAAATTTTTATTTATTAATTTGAGAGAGTTAGGGAGGTAGAGAGAGAGAAAGAGAGAGTGATCTATTAGCTGTTCCATTTATTTACGTGTCATTGGTTGACTTTTTATGTGCCCTGACCTGGGAACCCACAACCTTGGCATATCTGGATGACGCTCTAACCAACTGAGCTACCCGGCCAGGGCTCCACTACTTTATTTTTCTATCATTTCCCGTATCATAGAGGTAGCGTTGACTTTTGAACAATGCAGGGAGTTAGGGGCACAGACCCCTCCACAGTCAAAAATTTTCATATAACTTTGACTCCCCACAGAGGTCGTTACTGATAGCCCACTGCTTGCTGGAGGCCTTCGGATAACGTCTGTTCTGTGTGTTATATGAATATATACTGTGTTATTACAATACAGTAAGCTAGAGAGAGAGCGTTGGGGAAATCATGGGAGAGAAAACGCATGCACAGAGCTTATGGCAGGAAATGCTTCCTTTCCTTCCCTGGGGCCCGAGTCTAGCTGTATGGTTGGCTCCAAATAAGTCCATGTGGAGTTTTAATTGACAATCATGAGGCCTAACATCAAAGGACAGGACAATTGATGGGAGAAGCGTTTTCCTCACGGCCCTACACACCTGGCAGGAATCCTGTGTGTATCTAATGAGATATGTGAGTCAACATGCTTTGAAAAATGCATTTAGACGTATATACAGAACAATGTCTACATTTCAAATCGAGTTTCCAAGCCTTTTACAGCTACCTGGCATCTGCTCACCCCTTGCATAATTGTACATCTCGTGTTAGTGTCGGTCAGTGATGGGTAAAGAGTCTCCCATTGAATGGTCCCAGTTTTGAGTTTTATCTCGGAGGCTTTGACTAGAGTTTAATACATGTGTTAATACCTATGGCACACGTCTTCTGAGACTTGAAAAGATATAATTCAACAAAATGAGAGTTAAAGTGATATTAAAACCAGGCATTTCTCCCCTTTGCAGCATTTCCCTGAGGGGCTGGGGATCCTGCTTAAAGCTGACCCATCTCCTCTACTCTTCCTGACCCTAAAGCTTCAGCTTTCAGGGAAATTAATTGCTGGTGACGCCGCTGAAACAGAGAGTTGGGGTTTATGGGGCTTATTGTTTATTTGTACATGTTTATCACCTTTTTTTTTTCCTGCCATTACCCATTAAAAACCTGTCTCTGTTTCAGAAAATCAGCCAGATTTTTAGAAATTTTGTTGAATTTATTGGGGTGACATTGGTTACTAGGATTATATAGGTTTCAGGTGTACAATTCTATATACGTCGTCTGTCTATTGTATTGTGTGTTCGCCACCCCAGGTCCCGCCTCCTTCCATCACCACTCATCCCCCCTTTACCGGCCCCCCCCTTTCCCCCCGGTCGTCGCCACATCCTACGTGGTTTTATATGTATTTTCACGCTGAGCCTTCCTCGCTGCTCCGCTGCCTCCCGCCGCCCGCGAGCCGTTCGGCCTCGCCTCATTCGCTCTGAGCTCTCGCAGACTTCCGACACCTCTCCTTCCTCTAACCAACAAGCCGCTTTGACTTTATCTTTAGAAAGACCCAGAGTGTTTTGATCTGACTTGAACGGGCGCCTCCGGCGTCTCTCCTTTCTCTTTGCTTCTGTCCATGCTTGAAAAACGTAAGGGGCAGTGGGGGTCGTAGGCCTGCTGGGGCCTTTCTTTTGTGTCTTGGACCAGGTTGGGGCTGAAGAGTCGTCGGGTGAGAAGCTCAGTGTAGGGGACACGGCTCCAGATAGAGACAGCGATGGCCGGTCCCCGATGAAGCCATCTTCCCTTGACCCGGCGGTAACGGGGGATAGAGGAGACATCTGCCCAGCGAGGGCAGGAATCTGGTGGGAGTAACATTCTGCGTTGGGGTTTCTATAATTAAAACTAGAATCTGTTTAGCTGAATTTTAAAGATTGGGAAACGGTACGGACTAAACTCATGGGGTTGGAGAAACGAGCTGCAGGGCTATCGGGCTGATGGCAGCAGAGCCGCCGGGGGGTAGGGGTTTGTGACTTGTCGGCCGGCACACGCGCCGTGTGGGATGCGTGTGGCACAGGAGTTACCGCCTTACCTGTTTTACCCGTACGGTCCTGCGGCATTGGGAACATGCGCGTTACAGCGAATCCAGCGCCACCTCCAGGGTGTTTCTTCTTCCCAACTGTCTCTGAGCTTGAACAGACCCCTGGCCTTTCTCCCCCAGCATCTAGCAGCCACCATTCTACCTCCCGGCCCTGTGAATCCAGCTGCCCTTTCAAACTCTTTGTGTCCTTAGATCTGAAGTGAGCCTCTTGCTGGCTGGTGGGGCTCGGCGGTTGAGCATCGACCCATGAACCAGGAGATCGGGGTTCGGTTCCCGGTCGGGGCACAGGCCCGGGTGGCGGCTCGATCCCCAGTGGGGGGCCTGCGGGAGGCAGGCGATCGATGACTCTCACCATTGATGTTTCTCTCTCTCCCCTTCCCTTCCTTTCTCTGAAATCAATAAAATAAACATAAACATAAACATAAAAATAAAGTGAGTCTCTTGGAGACAGCACATAGTTATACATACAATTGTATATTCTTGTTTATAAAACCCACTCTGCCGATCGATGTCTTCAGGTTGAGGAGCGTGTGAGCCCGCAAATGCCGCCACCTTGCTGATGTCAGTGCCCGACTTGCTGGGTCATTTTTAAGTGCCGTGGGGAAGAGGCAGTTCTTTCTTCCCATCAAGGTGCTCAGCTTTCCGCTTGCGACTCCGTTCCGGTCAATGAGGCCTGAGCGAGGCTGTGGCAGGGCCCGGAGGCGTCTCTGGGAGCTCGTAGAGACCAGGTCTTCGCCCCGTTCTTGGTTGGCGCGGACACATTAAATGGGGTGGAAGGCGTGTCGGAGTGTCAGCAAGTGAGTCCTTCAGATCTGTTCCGAGAGGGGACGACGTCCCGCCAGGAGGAGAGACGCTTCCTGGGACAGTCAGGAGATGGGCCAGCCCGTCTGCACAGAAAACCAGGGCTTCCTTTAGCGCACTGAGGAGCTTGCAATAGGTCATTTCATTGAAAACGCCTCTTGCCTGGCCCTGGCCGGCGTGGCTCAGTGGTTAGAGCGTCGGCGCCTGGACTGGAGGGTCTCAGGCTTGATTCCAGCCCAGGGGACCCGCCTCGGCTGCCGACTCAACCCCCAGCCCGGTCCGGGTGCGTGTGGGAGGCTACCCATCCATGCGTCTCCCTCACATCAATGCCTCTCTCTCCCTCCCACTCTCTCTGTAAAGCATGGAAAAAATATCCCCAGGTGAGGTTTAAAATATATACACATACATATTATATATATATATCTCTTGTCTGGGGCTTAATAGATAATTATTTCACCCATAGGGAATGAATGAAGTCTTTCTTCTGCATAAACTTAGACACTTTCATCGGGCAGCTCTCTTTTCTTATCTGTCATAAAGTTGATCATAATCAGCAAATAAGTTTTTTTTTTAATTAAAATGTGGCCTCTTCAATAGCAGAAGGGTCCAAACCAGAGAACGCTGGAATCCTTTCGGGGCACACGGAGTCTTTGTTTTTCAGGAATAAGAATAAAGGTTTATTTTAATGTGGCTAAACTGTCTTAATTTTTAAAGAAATCACATTTTAAGTCATACTTTAAGAGACAAATCTGCCTCATATAAATCTATTCTCAGGGATTCCTACAGAAAATCATAACACTGTTTCTCTCTGCTGCATTACAGTGAGTCAAGGCGGTGTGGCCCAGGTCTCCGACACGTGTCCGGACCCCGGGATTCCAGAATTCGGGAGAAGATCAGGGTCCGACTTCAGGTAGGAGCCAAGTAATGGTTCAAAAACCATGTTATTTTCTAACACATGAATGCTGAGCTTGTCATTTTAAATCTTTTTTCTTTTTGTTTAAAGATGTAACTTCTCTGTTATTCAGCAGTTATATTATTTGTAGGAATCTAAATTTGTGCTGAAAATGTCCAGACACTCTGGAGGTGGCACTTCTCACTGTGTGACCCAACACAAAAAATTTAGCTCAAAATGTACGTGATCAAAATGTACCTCCAGGGTTTTTTCCGTTTTAATTTGTTAACTTCCAGTAGTCTAATGCATTTTGGTTAATGTGGAAAAAAAAAAAAAAAATAGATGGGGCAAGAATTTAACTGTAGCTTCATAATTATTTCATTAAATAAGCTTTCATGTTAATGAATGTAAGTGGCAGCCAGTGCATATTATTTGGAAAATGTTATGATTCATTTTACGAGGGACGTGATGACCTGGAGACTGCTTTCCAGCTGTGACATTATGAACGTGCTCGTGGTAATAGTGCTGTTTGCTTGGATATTTGCATTTCTTTCATTTAGTTCGAGACATTTAAACCGTTTCCAAACTACTCAAGATGGAAGCTCGTATTAGGAGAGAGCTTCACACTCCGACGGTGAAGGGAGCAAGAAATGCATTTTTTCCTTCTTATAATCCCCCTGGTTTTTGAGAGAAACAAAAAAGATACGTGTAGGGAGATCAGCCTATGAGGGGACTGAACATCTAAGAAATGGTGATGCCCGAGGAGGAAGAGGGGTGCGCATTTCATGGGGCTTCCTCCCCAGGGGGTGCTGTGGGCGGCTAACGGCAGCTTTAATTTGTCTTTCAAACCTGAATGTCTTTTATTTCCTTTCCTTGCCTGAAGACACTGGCTAGAGCCTGTATTTCATGGCTGAGTAGAAGTAGTGAGACTTTCTTGCCTTATTTCTGACCCTAGGTGAGAAGCATCCTAACCCGGGGTATTTTTCCCGTTGATTGTTGGGGAGGGTGGGAGGGAGAGGCTGGGGGTGGGGCATCGTCATGAGAGAGTCACATCGATTGGTTGCTTCCTGCACTCACCCTGGCCAGGGCCAGGGCCAGGGATTGAACCTGCAACTGGGGTAGTGCCCTTGACCCGGAATCGAACTTGTGACCCTTAGGCCCTCGGGCCGACACTCTGACCTGACCACTGAGTCACACTGACCAGGGCTAGTTTTCAGCTATTAGAATATTAGTTTTAAATTTTTCATTGATTCCTTTTTATCACATTGAGGAAGAACCCTTTTATTTTTAGGTATTTGGAGGTTTTTAATCGGAAATGGATATAACATTTTGTGAAAAGCTTTTCTACAACTATAGTTGCGACCTTTTCGTTTATTTCATTTATTAATATGGATTGCATTGATTTTCTGACTTTGCATTCTGGGGTAAAATTTATTTGGTTTTGACATGTATTATTTATTTATTTTACATGCTTTTGGACCTGATTTGATATATTTTTTAGGTTGTTTCTATATGTGGTAAGAAAAGATATTGGCCTGTAGACTTTTCTTGTGATGACTTAATCTAGCTTTGCTCTAAGAGTAATGCTGGTCTCATGAAATTAAATAGGAAATAGTCTCTCTTCTCAAATAGCTTGGGAGCATTTGTAAGGAATTGGTAATCATTTTTCTTAAGATTTTGGGAGATCCATCAGGGAAGCCATCTGCAATTGAAATTTTCTTATGAGAAAGGTTTCTCAGTTACAAAGTCAGCTTCATTTCTGCCACAGGCCTGCTCCGGTTAAGTATCTACGGGAGTGAGCTTGGAGGGTTTCTATATTTCAAGGACTTGATCTAAGTTGTTCAATTTAATGGCACAAAGTTATTCATAAGAGTCCTTTCTCACCCTTTAAGTCGTTGATGACACCCCCAGTTCTAATTCCTGATATTGGTGATTTCTATTTTCCCTCTTACTTGGTCCAGACCACTAGCGAATGTCATGTGTTGATCTCAAAAAACACACACATTTGGTTTCCCTGATTTTTTCCCATTGGCTTTACTTGTCTTGTATGCCACTGATTTCCGCCCTGGTCTTTCATTGTTTTCTTTCTTCTGGTTACTGTGTGATTTATTTGCTCTTCTTTTGCTCAATTCTTAAGATTGAAGCTCTGACTTAAGTCCGTTTTACTTTTCTAATGTGTATGTTTAGTGATATAAATTTCACTCTAAAAGCTGCTTTAACTGCATCCCATAAATTCTGTGTTTTCCTTTCTTGCAGTTCACAGTGCTTTCTATTTTCCCTGTGATCACTTCTTTGATCCATGGGCTATTTAAATGTTTCCAAATATCTAGGGATTTTCTAAGAATCTTTGTGCTTAGAGAACATACTTTATATTACTTCAGTCCTTTTGAATTCAGTGACAGTTGTTTTCTGGCCTACAAATGCTCTATCTTGGCAAAAATTCCACGTACCTGGAAAAGAACACATATTCCATCGTACTTGGTTGGAGTGTTGTATAAATGTCAGTCAGGTCGAGCAGTTGACAGTTGTTCAACACTTTAATATCCTTACTGATTCTCCCGCCACTCATTCTCTGATTGAGAGAGGCGTTTGAAATCTACTACCACAGTTGTGGATTTGTCTCTCTCTCATTGTTTTTGATTCATGGGTTTTGAAGCTATGTTATTAGACACATGCATGTTTAAAATTGTTATGTCTTTTTAAGTAATTTGTATCTTCGATACTACGAAGTGACCCTCTTTGTTCTTGGAAACATTCATTGCCCTGAAATCAACGTTGCCTTGTTTTAGGATAGCCACTCCAGGTTTCTCTTGGTTATTGTTAGTATGGTAATACTACATATGGGCTCTTATACCTGCTTTCACATTCAATCTGTTATACTGCTGGGCTTTTTTTAATTAAAATATATATTTTTAAATTCTGCATTCACATACTGTTGAAAAAGGAATGACTATCTTAATGACCTTTTCAAATATTTAAGCTTATTCTTATTTAATATTATCATAAAAATTGACAAATGATATATTTTACTTTTTTAAAAAATATGCTTTTATTGATCTCAGAGAGAGGAAGGGAGAGGGAGAGAGAGATAGAAACATCATTGATGAGAGAAAGCCATTGATCGGCTGCCCCCTGCACGCCCCCTACAGGGGATCAAGCCCACAACCTGGGCATGTGCCCCGACCAGGAATCAACTGTGACCTCCTGGTTCTTGGGTCGATGCTCAACCACTGAGACACACCAGCCGGGCCAAATGATATCTTCTTAAATGTTACCTGCAATGTGGAGTGAAATCATAACAGTAAACATTTTATACTTCCTTACACGAGAATATGTTCAGCTAGCTCTTGGCTTAATGCTTTATCCCTGCATGATTTTGTACCATCATGAGAGGGTCATTGGCAAATAATGATTCCTTGAGTCACAAGTTCTTTCCAATGTTCACACAGTTCAAAATACAACAGCAATAATGTCCCATTTGTTAGTATCACTATATGTCGTATCAGGAAACTCGCTAGTGTTTGGTGTTAGCACCTTGATGGGTGTTAGGTCCCTATTAGTTTTTCTCACTGTTGCTTTTACACCATTAGTGGACATGGAAACACTGGACAAAAGCATGAAACATCTTAGTATTATTATAAAAATGTCACACCCTCTGAGAAGGTCTCAGTCCCTGCCCACCCCCAGGATCCGTGGGCCACACTGTGAGAAGCTGCACTTGAAAAGGGAGCTGACTCCATCCAGAATAAAAATCAATGTTGGAGTTATAAGGAGAAAGAACATATGAAGGAAGAAACGTGCTATTCAGATATTTACTTTATTGCTGTTAAATTACAACTCAATGTCATTCCCACCGGTGGTCTGGGACTGTGTAATGACCATGGACGTCAGAAGGGCAGGGTCGTGTTTGTGTATCGACTGCCTCCCCCCACGTGACGGTGGGAACCGTGTGTGTTCATATGAAGCCAGAGGATCACAGCCATGTGAGGAAACTGGTGACCATGGGCGAAATGACACGTGAATGTGCCGATCACGTAATAAATTCACTATAAATGCTGGTGTTTTAAGCAGAGGGAGGGTATCCTTAGTTGTTTCAAGCCTTTTTGAGACTGTTTTTAATGAAAGGCAATTCAGTTTTGTCTAAATCCTTATAATCAAAACTAATGACCAACATTGTCAGGATGAGTGGATAAAATTCATTTGTAGATAGCTCTGTGATTTTAGGTAATTTGGGGCTGTTTTTATTTGAAAAGAGTTCACATTATTAAGTTGGTAAAATATTCCTCATCTGACTATATTTATACTATTCTTGTTTTTTGGAAATTTTCTTTTCCATAGATGCTCTGAATATTAACTTCAGTATTATCTATAAAGAATTGTAGACCAATGAAGCCCAAAATGCAAAGCTTTCTTGTTTGAATTCAGATAAATTTGGGGACATTTTTCTTCACCACTGATCACTCTCTAAAAATCAAAGTATATTCATTAGAGCCAAAGATTTAGGAACAGACTGATAGAAACATCCCGATGCCAGCGATGAAGGGCTGGCGCTGCAGTGGAGAGGGGGGCTCTGTGGGGGGACGCTGGCATCTACCCGTCTTCTGTTCCCTGTGCTAGTAGGACAAGCACTCTAGATACAGGCAGAGGTGAGGGTCTCTAGTTTTGCAAATAGAGCTGTTGAAATGGTGACTTAGATTTGAAATCAGATCTTCTTGACCTCAAAGCCCCTGTTGATGTAAGTAGTTTATAATAAGAAAATTATCGTGTGTCAATTTTTCACACCTGCCATGCAGGACCCCTGGATGGGGTGCGCAGGGTGGACACCCCGACGTAGCCATGGGAGGAATCAGGTCTGGCTGGAACCAGCACCTCGCATGGGCGGCCCATGCCCAGCAGGGGGCGCTCCTCCTCCCCACTGGTTTCTGGGAGGGAAAGAACAGGCTCATTTGTACAAAGGATCCGCAGGGGCCAGCAGCCTGCCCCACACCACAGGCGTTACAGGCTCTTTATACAGAATATAGATCGTGTACACGCTGTAGATTCTCGTGTTAAGCATATACAAGTGGGGCAGAAGTAGGTCTGCAGTTGTTAGTACACAAAACAGAGGTGGTTCTTGTATTATTATTAATTGTATTATTTTCCTTAGGAACAACTATAACCTATTTGTGCTCCATTCTGTAGAATAAGATCTATACATATATGTGCATATATATAAACACACGTGTGTGTGTTAAGTGTATATAACATTTATGTATACTTATATATATATGTATGTATAGATACTCACAAGTTATAGACTCCTAAGATCTATTCTTTAAAAATTCCTTACTGCATGTAATAGATGCTGAAATTGAACTCAGAGACTCCCCTGATTTCTCTAAAACGCGGGCTTCTCACCGTGTACTCACAACTGCAAACCTCTGCGGCCCCGCACCTCCATGGCAGAGCCCCCTGAGCCCCAACCCTGGGTTCCCGGGAGCCCCGCCGCCGTCCGGAACCTCCCCGGCCTCAGGGTGGCGCTGCTGCCCTCGGTGTCGGGACGGTCGCCCCTCCTGCCGCCCCTGCCTGCCCCTGGCAGCTGTTCTCAGCTGTCCCACCTTCGGGGGGGCGGGCTGCTGGGGAAAGGGGGGTGGAGCTCAGGGGAGCCTCACAAGAGGAGAGTTCCCCCAGATTTGTACCGTATGAGAAGGGGCCTCGCCACCCCTGCCCTCCCTCCCACAGGGGCCGCTCCTGAGAAAGAGGAGCCCTCCCCGCACCTCACTGTCCCTCCCCCAGCTTTCCCAGGACCTGAGCTGGTGCCGTGGGCTCACCTGTCACCTTAGAGCCCTACTGAGCGATGGAAACAGGCGTTTCCGTCAAAGTTACGGTTCTATCAAGTAGGATCATGAGGCTTCACTGATTTCATTTTTATTACTGTGCCCAGCACATGGTAGGAACATCCCTCTGTTGATTGTGTTAAATTGGAGCTGACAGGCCTGTCCCTGGAGACACAGGATCACAGCCTCATTAGCTCCTTGCTAACCCAATTCCGTTAATCACCTTGGTCGGGAAACATTATCAACTTTTCTTAGAATGTGACCTTCGCCGCCAAGGGGGTTTGGGAGTGAGAAGAGCGGTGGTCACGACTTCAAAATTAAATCTGTGGTCTCATTATTGGTATTTCTATCTCACCACTCGAGCCGGTGGCTGCTGTTCTGGTGGCTCAGCACTCGCTCTCTTCTCCAAGGGACCTCACGTAAATAAATACACTTTACGAAGCTAAGGGGCGTCCCGTGGAACGATGCGTAGTCAGCTGGAAGGAGAAACTGAGGCACGTGAGGAACAAATGCATAGCCGATGGGAAGCAGAAACCAGTCGTAACCCGAGGCTTTTCATAAACGGCTGCGCGCGGCGTCTACGGATCCCACACCCACTTCCCTGCCTCTCCTGGCAACGCGGGGATCGTTTCCCTTGTCCCTGTGGAGATGCTGCTGCGGGAGCTTCACAGGTCCCCTCCGTGGGCCGGTCTCAGGGACAGCGGAGCCCCCGCCTCTCCTTATGTGAAAATGTAAAGAGCTGCGCTTACAAAGAGTGTAACCCCGGAAAGTAAACTTGTTTATCTTCCTGAAGAATCGCTCTTCAGTGTTGCCGCCCTGATCTGCCCCTCACGCGATGCGGAGAAACCCGACACAGATGCAGAGAAACCCGACACAGATGCGGAGAAACCCGACACAGATGCGGAGGAACCCGATACAGATGCGGAGAAACCCGACACAGATGCGGAGAAGCCCGATACAGATGCGGAGAAGCCCGATATATATGCGGAGAAGCCCGATACAGATGCGGAGAAACCCGATACAGATGCGGAGAAACCCGATACAGATGCGGAGAAGCCCGATACAGATGCGGAGAAGCCCGATACAGATGCGGAGAAGCCCGATACAGATGCGGAGAAGCCCGACACAGATGCGGAGAAGCCCGATACAGATGCGGAGAAACCCGATACAGATGCGGAGAAGCCCGATACAGATGCGGAGAAGCCCGATACAGATGCGGAGAAACCCGACACAGATGCGGAGAAACCCGACACAGATGCGGAGAAACCCGACACAGATGCGGAGGAACCCGATACAGATGCGGAGGAACCCGACACAGATGCGGAGAAGCCCGACGCAGATGCGGAGAAGCCCGATACAGATGCGGAGAAGCCCGACGCAGATGCGGAGAAGCCCGATACAGATGCGGAGAAACCCGACGCAGATGCGGAGAAGCCCGACGCAGATGCGGAGAAGCCCGACACGGATGCGGAGAAACCCGACACGGATGCGGAGAAGCCCGACACGGATGCGGAGAAACCCGATACGGATGCGGAGAAACCCGATACGGATGCGGAGAAGCCCGACACAGATGCGGAGAAACCCGATACAGATGCGGAGGAACCCGATACAGATGCGGAGAAGCCCGACACAGATGCGGAGAAGCCCGATACAGATGCGGAGAAGCCCGATACAGATGCGGAGAAGCCCAACACAGATGCGGAGAAGCCCGATACAGATGCGGAGAAGCCCGATACAGATGCGGAGAAGCCCGATACAGATGCGGAGAAACCCGACACAGATGCGGAGAAACCCGACGCAGATGCGGAGAAGCCCGACACAGATGCGGAGAAACCCGATACAGATGCGGAGAAACCCGATACATTGTAGCGGCTTCGTTCTGTGCGGCGGAGGCGGGGAGGCGGGGAGGCGGGGAGGCGGCGCCTGGTCCGCGGCCAGCGGAGGGAGAGGCGCCCGGGGACCTGCGCTCGTCGCCGTCCTGCGCGCCCGCCTGTCTTCTTGCTTTATTGAATTTTCGTCCTGCTCCCTACTTTGTCTAAATTGCTATAATGGAAAATTCAATTATCCTTCAAGCCGAGCGGGTGCGTCCCTGGCATCGCGGTTCCGTTCCATGCCGTGCCCCTCGGCTCTCCTCTGTGCTGTGCCTGTTGGATCGCGTTTCCCAGGACGCGCTGATACCCTGCGGCCTCTCAGGACTGCCGAGGGGTGTAGTCACCCGCGGGCGTGGACGCCCCGACCTCAGCAGACCCACCGCCTGTCCCTCCCGGGCTGCGCCCCGGGGCTCCCCGACCGCGCTCCCTGAGGGCCTCGCTCACCCCACCCTTGCTTCCCTCGCTTTGCTTTTCTTCCTAACGGGGGGGGCACCGTCCCGAGCTACATATGTGTCTGCTGTGATTTTAATTTAAGACACGCATGCATGTGTATTATCTCTCTCCCCATAAGAGCTCAAGCTCCGTAAGGAACGAACTTTTTTAAAAAATATGTTTTTTGCGCGGCCGGGCGTGGCTTAGCGGTTGAGCGCCAGCCTAGGATCCAGGAGATGGGGGTTCGATTCAGGTCAGGGCACAGGCCCGGGCTGCGGGCTGCAGCCGATCAATGACTCTCTCATCACTGATGTTTCTCTCTCTCCCTCTCCCTTCCTCTCTCTGAAGTCAATAAAGACATATTTTAAAAAGTAAAAATAAATAATAATATGTTTTTATTGACTTTTAGAGATAGGAAGGGAGAGGGAGAGAGAGAGAGAAACATCGATGAGAGAGAAACATCACTGATCGGCCGCCTCCTGCACGCCCCCCACTGGGGATCGAGCCACAGCCCGGGCATGTGCCCTGACTGGGAATCGAACCCTGACCTCCTGGTTCATAGGTGGACAGTCAACCACTGAGCCACACCGGCTGGGAAGAACGTACTTGACTCTCTTCATTATTGTATTCCCAACGCCTGAGCACACTCCTCCGTTCACAGGCAGTGTTCAGTAAATATTGGTAAAATCATTCATGTTCCCTTTTATGTAAGGAATGCATTTATATCTCATATTATGAGGCAATGATACATGTTGCTCGATGTGCAGAATGCTGATGTGTAGGTAAATTTCCCGAGAGGAGAACTTCCCTGCAGGGCCTGTAAATTCTGCGCTGGGCCCGGGCCCCAACTGTTGGCCACAGGGTCTGTGTGAACCCCACTAACCTTAACAGCAGGAGGAGGATGTAGGCTCATGATCACTGTTCCTGAGAGATTATTGAATTGTGCAGCCTGCTTCTTTCCATCAGATAAAAACACTAACAAAAGGAATCAAATTCTGGGGACGTGAAGTACAGCATGGTGACTATAGCCAACAATATTGTCCTGTCTACTTCAGCGTTCCTAAGGGAGGAGATTTAAGAAGTTGTCACCACAAAACACGCAACTGTGAAGAGATGGAGGTGATGTCGGCCTTGCCGAGGTCATCATGTCATGAAAGAGACGCACATCAGGTCATCGCAGGGCTCCCTTGAGGTCACAGGACACTGCGTTTCCATTATAGCTCCTCAGTGAAGCGGGGAAAGATCGGTGATATAAGTTAATTATTTTAAAATTGGAATTAAATCAATAATTGAGGTTTTGTTTATAAGCAAAATCTGGACACTGTACTGGGAAGAATGGAGGGTTTTAAAAGCGTTCAAGCTAGGGGTCTCGTTGGAAAACGTTCCCTCCGTGTGACCTGGTCCCTTTCCCTCAGTCTCCAGAGGGAACAGAGAACAGAGAACGGCCCTGGGTTTTTGGAGACCCAGCGTTGCTTTGTCTCCAGAAACAGTGTTGGTCTGTAGACAGTTTCTCCACAACTCATGTGCACACGAGGAAATGAGAGGAAGGCAGACAGCCTGGGACCTGGCGCCGCCTCCGGGCCCTCATCCGTGAGGGGGTCGGTGCGCACCCACCTTCCTCAGCCCCCGCGGGGGAATTCGCAACAGCAGAGCCCCTGCCGGCCCCACGGCGCTGAGCTGAAAACAAATCCTGAGAAACGCGTGCTCTGCTGTGTCCTTGCAGAACGCAGGCAGGCGTGTGGCTTTCTACAGGCGATTCGGTCACCAAGACGCTGTGGGAGTCTAGGAAAATACCCTGATCGCTGCTCTTCACGGGGACCATTGTGTTTTAAGAGCTGCTTCATATTTCCCTGCTCACGCTCTGAAGCCTCTGTGTCTTTTGAGAAAGGGCACAGTGACCGTTTCAGATCTCACTTTTCCAGCAAAGGCTGTTTCTACAGAGAATCCACCAGGTAGACCTCGTAGAACACTCCCCCTCTCTCTTCCGTCTCTACCATTTCTGTCATAGTAAATTTTCATGAAAATAAAATACTTAAATATTTTGCTGGGAGAATAGCTCATTGTTATTTGAGCATACATTAATTTGTTAGTTTAAAAATACAAAAAATAGTAAAGGAACTTGTTAGCTCCCTGTACCACGAGGCTTTATCATCGCAGGGACTAGCTGACTGTTAGTGTGTTTGCGTTTGCGTCTCCCTGTCTCCTGGTGCCTTCATCTGTAAAAGGGCAGGTTGATTAGGAGATGGGGTTTCTGAGGGCCGTCGGAGCGTCGAAGCTCCTTGTGTCTTGGCCGTGACTACGCCATGGTCTATTTTAGAGTAAGATCCTCCAAACATCTGCGATGCTGGTCGGCACCAGCGACCTCGGGGCTGGAGGAAGCCTGTGAGGCCATCGTCTCCGATGTGCGAAAGAGGTGCCGGCTTAAAGGACATCAGTGTGGTGAACACTGAACATTTCACCCATGCATCTGCTTTGGGGCCACCCTCTCTCCTCCGCAACGTTCCCAATTCCTTTAAGAACGCCTCGGGACCTCAGATTACTCAGGCTCTTGCCCTGTATACATCCATTCAAAACGTGTTGAAGACACTAAAAGGCGAGTTAGTGTTCCCGGGTCTGCGCAAGGTGGACAGTGGTCTGACTGTCCGAGCGGCTCTCAATCTTGTCATCAGACACACTGTAACTACCCCAAGGAGTCTGATTTAATCAGTCAGGAATATGGACCCAGAACTAGGATTTTTAAATAAATTTTTAATCATGGTAAAAAACACATAACATAAAATTTACAGTCTTAACCATATTTAAGTGCACAGTTCTGTGGCTTTAAGTACCGTCACCAACCATCCATCTCCATACTATTTCATTTCCCAAAACTAAAACTCATCCCCACGAAGTAATACCTTCCACCCCCTCCCCATGTCTCCCAACAGGCAGGATTTTACTTTCTGTCTCTCAGAATCTGACTCCTAGGGGACCTCAATATCAGGGTTTTTAGCACCCGTGCAATTCTAGTGTACAGACAAGGTTGACTCCCATTGGATGCCTGGTTTATGTCGTTCAGGATAAGATATCAGAGGCGGGTGGGTACCACTACTCAGAAGCAGTTGCATTTGGGAAAAGACGTCTCTAAGGGGCCTATAGTCCTCATACCTTATGATGTCAGAGTTCACGTCTGGATTGGATAGTCTATGACCACGTGTGTGCGTGCGTGTGTGTGTGTGCTTGTGTGTGTGCATGCACGTGTGCATGCTCTGACCTGGGGTGGGAACACTGTTACAGTGTGACCGTATCCAGACTACTTCTTTGATGCTGAGCGACCTGGGGGTTCTGCTCTCCCACCCATGTTCCCCGTTGTTGCTACAGTTGTATCTGGCTGGGGTTTCCCTCCTCGGCCTGATCGGAGATGGTCAGTCAGTTAGTTTGTTGCGAGTAGAGGATGCATCAGAATGTTGGAAGGTTTTGCACTGTGTCCACTGAAGATTGCACCGGAAAAATCATTTGCTCTGCAGCCTCTGTGTATTTACAAATGCCTACTGGTCCATCCCAGATTTAAGTGATGAGTTTCAGAGTAAAAACAAAGACACTCTGAGTCCATGCAGTGTGTGATCTTGAGCAGGTGACCTGAGTCCCGCTTTTCTCATCTGTGAAGGCACCGGAGTGCAAACTCATCGCGGGCCCTCGCTCAGTCTTCTCTGAGTGAGGGATTGATAACACGTGTCCCCTCCCTTGGGCCTGGTCATCAAATGAAACTGGTGTTGTTGGTGGTCTGTCCTGCGCTCTGGACCTGCTCGAGTGCAGGAGGGAGGCAGGGCCGTCTGGAGGCTGCAGCTCTCCTCCCCTCCCCCCTCCGCCTCCAGCACCTCCTCCCTGGTTTCTCACCAAGCGGCAGAGGGGAGAGAACAGTCGGTAAAACACCTCCTGGCCCAGAGTCTGCAGGGTGGCCTTGGGCTTCCTAATCTCTGATAGAGAATGGTCAGCAGGCCACTGACCTCCAGACACGGGGAGATGGTCAGGAGGGGGTGGGGGGTTCCCCTCTGATTTCAGGAGGAGACCCAAGGACTTGGGGAAGGGCCTGCCCCCGAGGTGACCAGTCCTTCCAGCCAGATTCCGATCCTGCTCCACCGGGGTCCCCTCCCTGCTGCCTGCCTGTCCCTTCACACACTGTGTCACGTGTCATCGTGTGGCCAGCCTCTGCCTCTGTATAAATAGGGGTCTGACTATAAGGATGCCATTCTTTTGCTTTATCCTGCTCTTTGTAGACAGCGGATTCCCATGGATTTGTCACACACTCAGAAGATTTAAATCAAATTTCTTCATGGGAAAATTCTCACGTTTTTGTAAAGGCTGAGCTTCTGAGAGCTGGCTGCACTTTGGAGAAGGCTGGTCACTGGCCGCCCCTTTCAGGATCATCACCACTGCTCACACCTGGACGCGCCTCCCGTTGGGCCTGCTGTCGGGGGTCTTTGCTGTGCTGTTGCTAACACCCAGTATCTGAAAGTTACATGAAAAATGAGCCTCTTTCCTTCCCTTAGGCTAGAGAGCTCCATCGACTCCCTAACACATTTTTTAGTGGTGCTAAATTGCCCTAAGACTTGGAGAGATGAGTTTAAAAATTGTCCCTATAAAAAGAAAAAATGACTCAGAAATGACACATTATGTGCAAAAATCAAAAGGGTAACAGGCACTTCCCTAGTCCCTGGGGTGGCACCCTGTCTCTGAGATGGTGGCGCTGTCCAGGGTGCTGAGCAAGCCCTGCGGTCCCTGAGCAGACAGTTCCATGCAGGTGGTATTGTAGCCTGTTAGTCGCATTATCAAGACCACGTCTTTCCATCAATGGAGACCATCCAGTTAAGTATCAGCTCCTTTCCTGGTGGAATGAGGACTGACTTATTGGCGAATCCGTGAGGTTTTCTACCACAGCAGATTTTGAAGTGATCACAGAGATGCACCGAAGGCCATGGACAGGTGTCCTTCTGCTCCTGCTGCTGGGTGTCTGCTCTCTGCAGCCTCCCCTCAGGGCCAGCCGGTTGCTCTTTTAGGATATGACCTGAGTCTGTGCCTTTGTCCCTGGGTTGTCCACACAGGACTATGGCAGGGAGAGCACAGCTCGACCCCCTGTGCTAGAGGCTGAGGGACGTCAAGGTGAATGATACACCGCATGCATCCTCAGGGAGCTGTGTCCCCAGGATGTCTCCAAGGCGTGTCTGCCGCTCTGTCAGTCAGGGCAGCCAGCATCCAGGGGGCATGAGCCCTTGGGGGTGACCTGCTGTGTCGCTCAGGGACCAGGGGCTGGGCCTTCTCAGTCTTAGACTCCAGGCTGCCATTTCTTCTCTGTAGAGGCTGCTGGCTGCACCCCAAGACGCCGAGCTTCTCCATGAGGTCATAGGTGGGAAAGGGGAGCAAGTCTGCTTGAGCCCCAGGTGCCCACGCACAGCTCTGGGGCCCCGCCTGTCCCACACCCTCACCCACGGGCTCCCTCGTTCCGGGTGTGGCGGGGAAACCAGGGCTCACATGCAGTGATACTCATTCCGAGGCTGCAGAAGAGAATTTTACACAAGCAGGAGAGGAAACACGTGTTTATTCCCCTGTCCTTGATCTTTTATTAACTTTATTCATGGTGCAGCAACTCTGCATCTTTTCCCCTGGAGGCTGCCTCTCACTCCCTTTTTTGTCAACCTCGACCTCATGGCTTGTCCAACGGGAGACACATGTGGAAATTCCTTCTGGAGCCACCGCTTGTCCACAGTGAGACGCCTCTCAGCTCCTGGCAGACGCCCAGCTGGAAGCCCTTCCTGGGTGCGTTCAGGCCTGAGGAGACCTCTCCCATTTGCGTGCACACCTGTTAAACTTGATTCTGCAGCAACGTTGTGTTACTGTTGTAACCTGGAGCTCCAGGTGTCAGGTGCAGCTCTGCAGCCAGAGCCCCGTTCACCTCACGCGAGGCTGATGGATCACTTCTTTCTCCAGCCAATGACACTTTCCTGAGATGCGTTTCTGAGACAGGACGTCACTGGCCTTCCTCTCAGTATAATTAATGTTTATAATAATATAGATTATTTACTGAGAAATTTCCTTTTATTTCCTTTTTATTTGAAGCAAGTGTTTTCTTTTCAGTTCTACTACGATAAGGACACTTGACATGAGATTTATCTTCTTAAAAACTCTGAAGTGTTGACAGTAGGTACACTGTGTGCCTGGATCTCTGGAACCGACTCACCTTAAACCTCAGGCCTGCTCACTAATCACCCCCCACCCCCACCCCCAGCCCCAGCCCCGGCCCCGGCAGCCACTATCTGGGCTCTGATTGTATGAAGTTGGCATTTTACAGACCTCACAGGAGTAGAATTACGCAGCTTGTGTCTTTCTTGTACTGAGACTTTTCGCGACCTGGACTTTTTCAGTCCCTGTTCCTGTGAGATATCTGTTCACATGGACTGACATCCAACTTGGTTTTGTCTTTGGGATACACGGTTCTTTCCCATTTTCTCACTTCAGCCACAACACGCAGGCCTCCTTTGCTAGCTTACGTATTTTAGAGAGGATGCATTAAGTTCCATGTGTGTATTTAGCTACGAAGCTGGCAGAGCAGAAATTTGAACCCAGGTCTCTTGACTGTATTCTGTGCTACATGACGGGGAATCTGTGGGTGGCCTCGACTGGATTGCTAAAGGTTTAATATCGTTTTAACAGCATGACACAGTAGCAGCCCTGTGATGATTTTTTTAAGAAGTCTTCCATGAATAATGGGGGTCCTTTGTGTTTTATACTTGCTCAGGGTTGGAGCCAATGTGCAGTTCTCCTGCGAGGACAACTACGTGCTCCAGGGGTCCAAGAGCATCACCTGCCAGCGGGTCACCGAGACGCTGGCTGCCTGGAGCGACCACCGGCCGATTTGCCGAGGTGAGGACTGCGCAGTGGGTCATCGCCTAGATTCCCTCTATCTTTAGGGTTCACATGTTTTTCTGAATCCGCAGTGAGACTTAAGCACAAAGCCTTGTGCAGAGACAGAGCAGAATTTGGTAACAGTGCATGTGCACAGCGATGTGGGCAAAAGAAAGATTTCCTTGAAATTTGTTAGGAGGCCGACATTTTCAAAGATATTTGTGGTTTTAAAATTCAGAAAAGATATGAGCAAATCGAGTTACTCACACTCACACATGCTCAATGTAACGGCCCTCAGCTATCTGTCTATATTTATATACACGGTCTGCATATGTATGAAAATGTTTCATAAACTGATCCCTGTTCACGTAAAAGTTACCACCTTCAATGGCTGTGAAGCTGACTCCTGGGTTGTGATATTATTACCATGTAATTAGCTAGTTATTCATAATAGGAAAGGAGCTAAAGGGAGGCCAGGCATCGTAAGCATGGTCCTCCGGGCAGCTTCACCAGGAAGCTGTAATTTCACACTCCCCAGGGAACCACCAGTCCGTTCCCTGCAAATCACTGGAGAAAGGGGTCCACCAAAGGGGGGGATGGGCACATGCACAGTAAACTTGGGGTGACATAGGGAAGGTGGCTGTCCATCAAACCTTAGAACAGAGATCGTTGGCCAGAAAGCAGGGGCCACTGCAAGCTTGGGAAATCTTAGGGGGTTGAAACCCCTGGATGAAGGAGTTCTCACTCTCTGGGTCCTCTTTTGTTCCTCTGGCTTTGCTCCTGCCTGTGTTCCCTTCACAGCCATGTGACTATGTGGATCCCCCATGCAGTGGACCCATGGACTACAGCTGGGAACACAAGCTAGGCCAGCCTGGTGCTGGACTGGACTGTGCTCCAACATGGAGCAGAAGCTCTGGGCAATGGCTTTAATCCTAGCTCGGATGAAGCCCCAGCTTCACTTCTTCCATGGCTGGATGGAGGGAGAGGGGGCCTTAGAAACCCCTTTATTTGCATGTTTAATTCCATGCAAATAAACATCACTCATTGTCCCATGAGAGTTTCAGAAAATTATTTTTCTCGTGACATCACAGGAAGCCCACTTCCACCAGCCGCAGGTGGGGACACGGAGAGCTCCCCACCGATAACCGTATCAGTGAAACAGGGTTTGTTAGCAGGAGCCCAGGCTAATATTTCATTAATAAATTACCTTAAACTGACCTCTGACATAGTTAGTGGGACAAAGCGTGGCACCGTCCTGCTTTCAGAGAAGGGACAGTATTGCATTGTCCCTGTGTGGAGCCTGTGACCCGTCCTGCAGACTGTGGGGAGCCGAGCAGGAAACCAAGGGCTGTTTAATGTGGAAAAATTAACAAAATCCAAAGAAAACTAAGATATTTTTGTTTTGCTTTGCATTTTGGCAGTAAAATAACTTATGCAAATTGGTAGTTTTGAGATAAGAAAAAAGTAGCACTAAGTTGATCAGGAGTAAAAGGCCGGTTTCGTATATTATAAGACTTTCCTTATGGTCTGTTTTGGGTGAATAGACTTATACATTTTTAAACAATGTAGGTTAAATCTTGCAAAGCAGAGTAGTTACCAAATACATTGCTGGCTTCATCTAAGGTAAAAATAGTGTTGCAGAATTTCCCCTAGTGGACCCCTTACCTGTACCCACCTGTGGCTTTGAGCATGTAGAGCAGAGAGTGATGCAGCATCTCTGGGCACAGAGGGTAGAGCAGAGTGTGGTCGGCTACAGGTGGGTGGTTGGGCTGCAGGTGGGTGGCCCAGTGCAGGTGGGTGTTTGGGCTGCAGGTGGGTGGTCCAGTGCAGGTGAGTGGTTGGGCTGCAGGTGGGTGGTCCAGTGCAGGTGGGTGGTTGGGCTGCAGGTGGGTGGTCCAGTGCAGGTGAGTGTTCCTAGGACATGGAGATCTTCACAGAGAAACACCAATCTCCAGTCAAGCCAATGTGAATGGCTACTTTGTATACTGTGTCATACTAAAATGTGACATTATTAGGTTTCAAAGGAACTGCAGGAAAATTTATGTTCCCACCAAGTGTTGGTAATATTCAATGCTCCCAGTCATAAATGAGGCCGTGTCACAGATGCTGGAGTTCCCCTAAGGAAAGTAATGCACTTTTATTCTTCACCGCGCTTCCTGCTCTTGTATCCCTGCAACATATGTCATTACTTTAAAGGCGAGACTGGACACAGCTGGTAAATGTACATCTGTTTTAAATTGTTACAGTAACATAAAGGAAATGTGTGCATAGGGTATCATTGGATTCTCATCTGATTTATTAATCCATGACTTTTCCCTTCGTTGCCCTGAATCTCATCTCACACTCAGACGTTTTCTCAGTGCCCGGCCCAAGTTATAACCAGACTGGGCCTCCAGCCCTCAGGGGCTTATCTCTTCACAGACAGCCTAGCAGACAGCTGCTCCCTCCTGGCCAAGGGCTCGTCTCCTCCGTCCTGCTCAGCCCCAGGCTCCTGCCCCTGGAGGTAATTAGAGGAGGCGTCTGTCCACGCCCTGCTCTCCTACATTCCTGTCCCACGGTCATAGTGTTGAAGACGAAAGCTCTCCCGTGAGGCCTTTGCTGTGTGGCCTGCTTCATTTGGTGCCCTTGAAAGTCCCACGGCCACTCCGACGTGTCTTTCATGTCCAAAACCAGAGGGTCAGCGTCTTTGTCTTCTTTCCCCTCCCAGCCGGGAGTCTCTTGTTTTCCTTAAACTGGAGGCCCCTTCGTTTCCAGGGACAAATCCCTTGGATCTTGCTCAATGTATTGCTTTTAAATTTCTGAAATAACGAGCAGCCATAGCTGGAAGTAAATCTTAAGACAGTGTCTTCTCGCAAGAAGCATTTATCGGACCCATGTGCCTTCCCTAGAGCTGACTGCCTCGGGAACCATAACAAGCAGTGTTTTAAAGTTTTAACAAAATGTATATTTGAGCACATTTGCAACAGTAAAACATTAGACCATAAAAATTAAGCATAAATCCTGAAGCCTCCTTAACAGACGACTCTGAGATAAACTCTTTAGAATTAGGTAATAAAAATTATGTGATAAAAATCCAAGCCCGAGAGGAGCTTACGCCCAATGGAAAAGGTTTCTCCCTGCTGAAGGGCTTCGGGGCCAGGCCGTGTGGGCGGACGGGGGCTCTGTGTGGGGACGAAGCTGTCCTCACCCCGTGTCCGGGCCTCACCCGTGGTCCCAGGTGCCGCCACAGCCAGGGAGGAGGGTGGAGGCGGCAGGAGGAGCAGGTTGGCGTGGGGGCCGCACCCTCAGGAGCCCCCGGGCCGCCTCGCCCGCCCAGCCGCTCCACCCCATCGGCAAACCCAGCCAGGCGACGGCTGCCTTTCCACGAAGCCTGGGAGCGGAATCCTTACCGCGGGCGGTGGAGGAGACAGCGAGCAGCCCCACTTCTACGGAAGGCGCACAATTAGGGGAAACGGCAGCCCCTGCGGGGGGTGCGCTCTGCAGGGAGGGACCGGACGTGTCCCTGAAGACGTGTCCCGGCTGTTTTGCCCCCTGTGCCATCCGGGGCCTCAGGAGCAGAGGGAGCAGGTGCGTCAGGCCGTCGGGCCCGGCCTGGGCCCCTGCGCGTTGTACCAGCACAGGACTGCAGCCGTGAGCCACACGCATGAAAACAAACCTGGAGCTGCGTGTGCACAAACGCCCCCTGTCCCAGACTGAGCACGGCCCGTCTGTCAGTAGATCGGCGAAGTAAGAGACTGTCCCCCGCCTCAGCCCTCCGTTACCCTTCTCTGACCTCACAGGTGGCCGCTGCTTCCTCAGGGCCAGCAGAACATCCCTGAAAGTGTGTCACTGTGTGACACCCAGTGATCACAGGCAACACGACCCACTCAGCTCCTCACACGGGTGGACGCCAGATGCGTTAGTGCCCTGGGGCTGCTCCCAGAGAGGAGCTCTCCATCTGAAATACCTCGTAGCCAGATTTAAAAAGAAATGGGTAGAATGAATTTTAATAGCATATTTTATTTAACCCAGTATTGCAAAAAATACTATAATTTTAGCATAGGGTCAATATAAAGATTCTAGGGAGGCATTTCCCAGTCTCTCTCTCACACTGTGGGCTGCAAATCCAGGGCGCAGTTCATACCCGGAGCAAGTCTCGGCTCAGACCAGCCATGGGCCGCGTGCTCAGTGGTCACCTCCGAGGGCTCCGCCCATGCTCCTGGCTCTCATCTTCACTGTGCAAAGCAGTCAGCACCCCCGGGGGGCAGGAAGAAATGAGCTCAGGGAGTCATGACCCACCTCTGGGCTGGCCGCTCTCTCTGCAGAACATCAATTAAAACCCGTAAGATTTCCAGGTAGGCAACATTTAGGAACCCCGAGTCTGCAATCATTAGCAGGCTTCATTTTATTACTTTTTAAAATTCATCTTTATTGTTGAAAGTATGACAGATGCCCCCTTTCTCCCCACATTGGTCCCCTCCGCCAGGCATCTGCCCCCCAGGCCTTCCCCACAGTGCTGTCTGTGTCCGTGGGTTTTGTGTATATGTGTGTAAGTTCTTAGGCTAATCTCTGCCCACCCACCCACCCGCCTTCCCTCTCAGATTCCTCAGCAGACTTTGCAGTGTCTCCTTGGCTTCAGTGACTGATTCGTTCATTTTAGAAGAGCTAAAAAAGGAACTTAAAGTGAAGCCTTTATAACTATTTCTATAAAAACATAGCTTCAGATAGCCGACCTGTGGGTAACGTGAGACTTAACAGCGCGTCAGTGCTGCTCTCGCAGACTGGGGATGTTCACTCAGCCATCGTAGGCCCGGTAGGCCAAGCTCGGGCCCAAGTCCAGGCTCCTCTCTGCGCGTTCGCCACAGTAAACAGTGTGGAAGGAGAGCACTGTGGCTCTTCCAGGTTCATGCTGAGCCTTTAGAGCAGCCCTCGCATCGGTCTCCTCGGCCACGTATTCTAAGCCCAGCCATCGATCAAGGGCAATAAAATGCTCTGGTCTGAGCGCCACGCTCGTTACAAGATTTCAGATCAGTGAATTAAGCAAGGGCGGGGGCTCAGGTCTCCTCTCCACGAAGGGTCTCTGACTCCTAAGTAATTACTTCGCCTCCGCTGCGGAAGGAGCATCTGAGGGGCGCTTGATAAATCGCCTGAACCTGAAGCGATCTGTCTGATCTGGACGCTGGTGTTGGTGGCCAGCGCTCACATTAGCTAATTAGCTGTGAGGGTGGGACGTTTCCCTTCCTCCTGTTAGCAAACCGAGGAGCGGGTGTCAGAGCTCAGGAATCGTACGAGTGAATTTGTTGGAAATTACGCCTACGTCTTTTAGGGTTAGGAAAACGGCCATCATGAGTTTCACAGGGCAAATGGGGCGAGCTGTTTAAAACCATATAAGTCTCTTTAACTGGCAGTAAATTTTATTTATTTATTTATTTGTTTGTTTGTTTGTTTGTTTATTATTTTTTAAATATGTTTTTATTGACTTTAGAGAGGGAGAGAGAGGGAAGGAGAGATAGAAACACAGATGAGAAACATCAATCAGCTGCCCCCTACAGGGGATGGAGCCCACAACCCGGGAACTGAACCTGTGACCTTGTGGTTCATAGGTCAATATTCAACCACTGAGCCACCCCAGCCAGGCCGGCAGTAAATTTTTAAAATCAGCAAACAGAAACGAAGAGGTTACAGTTTTCTTTTTAAGTAAAATGATCCAGCTGGCATTTCAATATTTAGGGGACATGTGCATATAAATTTCCTTTAGTGCTCATACACTTTGATCTGCGGTCTTAATATTTTCCCTGCTCGCTGAGTTGAAAGGGCACCTGGAGAAAAGTGGAGTTTCACTCACCATCCTAACTGCGGTCACATGGAAGCCAGTTAGATCCCCTGAGGGTCGCAGAACAAAGGTGTTATTACCTGTGGATTCTGTGTCAGGTTAGCTAAGAACTACCCTCGCTTGTCACTGACCGAGGCCTTCGTGGTTCACTCTCCCCACCCCTGGGTTCTGGCTGAAGTGACCCTTTAAACAGCAGTGAAAAGGCCATTTGTAGCTGAAAGATGGTTCCTTATTCTGCCAGACTCGAGGCCTAGAGTCCGTTCTAAGATTATACGTTATGTCTTTATTACTTTATCATGAAGCTATAACCTCAGAGATTTACAGAAACATACCCACTTTTAACTTTTATTTTAATTCTAGTAAATTCGGGGAGGGGAGATCTGTTGTTGCTTGTGGACTCCTAAGGTTCTATAGTTTTTACTTGAATTCACTTGGGAAAAACCATGTTTTTCCTCTTTATTTTTATGAAGTTATTGGAAATGATAAAGCTTATGTTTACACCACTGTAAGATCCTATTGACCTGGAAACGAGTGTAGACTGGGTGCTAATCGTGTTCCCAGGACATGCCAAGAAGGTTTCCGACTTGGCTCCCATAGCCTGTTTTCCTTTCACCTGGCACATGTTTCCCAGAGGCCCGGGGGTCTCCATCCTGCAGCCTTCACCAGTTTTCATCTCACCCAAATTCCTCCCTGACCCCCGTCTCCCACCGCAAGCCCTCTCCGGGTACCCCGGAGCCCCTCTGCCTTTCTGTGAATGTCCTGGCCTGAGATGCTCGCGTGTCTGCTGGTGAACTGCCTGATGACGGCAGGGATTTGGCTTGTTCTGTGTCTGCTGCAACCTCAGTGCCCGACCCAGTGCCCAGCCCCCAGCAAGCCGTCAGGCCCTTTCTCTGGGCCCTGGGTTGGGCCCGGCAGCTGGGAGTGTGCTGAGCGCTTCGCTTGCTTCCTCCCCTCAATCCTGACAACTGTCACAGACACCACAGTGAGCACAGTAACTAAACAAACTGAGACGCTCAGAGCGGCATCATCTGAGGTTCGACACCCAGACACTGCGTGAGCCCGGCCGGGAGCCAGGAGTGGTGAAGGAAAGCGAGCGCTTCCTGGCCGACACCCTTTCTCCATTTCGGGTGAGACTCTATGTAAAATCTGTGGTTGATGAAAACCCTTTTTTCTAAAAACATCCAAGAAGGAGATTATGCAATATAATGACAAATCTTCTTGAAAAAAGCTTCAGATGTGAGTTCTGATGTCCTATTAATTTAAATTTAGTCATTTAGAATATAATTTATTTGGTTAAGTAGTTATGATAGACGAGTAAAGATTCCTGGAAATGAGTTTACGTAAATAGATAAATTATTACTTCATATTACAGAAGATAAATTAGGTGAAACGTGTGTTTTGTACTCAGTAAGTATATTGATTAAATAGAGAAATGGCACATATTGGCATTCAAAATCACTTAGTCCCCCCCCCTTGCACTTTCCCTCTTGATTTATTATATTTCCAATTACCATTTTGTGAATTCTCATTTTATTTCAAAACATAGAAGACATAAGTAAAATTTCAGCTTACAGATTTACACCCTGTCGTGGGAGTTATATTAGCAGAACCCAAGGGCCCGGTTACTGCCAAAGACCTTTCATGGGTCATCATTAAGCCTTTACGTACACGTTGCTTCAGAGCAGATGTTGTAAATTTCCAAAAAGATAGAGAAAAAGGAGAAGTCCTGCAGTTACTTAAGTATAATATATATAAGCGCGTGTACATATTTCAGTTAGGGGAATGCATCTGAATCTTGCTGTGAAAACTTGATGGGCCCCGGCACTCTGTGATCGATGACGTGTGTCTGTCAAAGACTTTGTTGACCAATTGAACACACATTCGCCCCAGAAGCTGCTTTTCAGGACGAGGTTCCCCATCCCCGGGGGCACTGACGTTGCTCAGTCACCACCCAGAGGGGTTTGCACCAGAAGGTCTCAGCTGCCACCCAGTCCGGTCCCGGGGGAGGGAGGGCGCAGGGAGCCGGCCAGGAGCCTGGCGGTGGGAAGAGGCGGGCGAGGTGACGGAGCCTCGGGTGTCTGGCCCCCGAGCAGGTCGCAGAGCCTTGTCTTACCTCAGTGCTGTCTCATGAACCCCCGGAAGACACGTTCATGCCTAGGCATAGTCCAGAGGCAGCTGGCAAATCAGCACAGATGTGCTGTGTTGTTAAACTGATCCCAGCCACCCACCTTCTTCAGGCGGGTCTGGAGCGGGCCCCCGGTTCCCTCGGCACCACTGTTTCTTCCTGTCCCCAGTCACCGAGCCGGGTCTTAGGCCAGACGCCCGAACGGTCACTCCCGCGGCCTCTGGACCACACGCTCACTCAGCGGCCCTCTTGGCCTTGGTCACCTCCCCCCTCAGGCTGTTCTGTGATTGTCTCCAGCTGTTCTTTCCAAACATTGACTTTTTAAGGAATTTAACATGCAGTGGACATGAAAACATTGACTCCAGGTGCTTGAGGCGGATGGAGGTGGGTGATGCTGGGTGTGACTGAGGAAGCACTTTGGCTTTTCTCTCCACTGGAAAATTCAGCAAGTACCATTTATTATAACCCTCCCCACCCTAGAACACTAAGGAGAAAGGAAACCCCGGGGCACAGATGTCCTGCGGGCGATGGACAGGTTAGCGTGTGGTCTGGACTTAACCCGCCCTGTGGACGTGGCTCACAGAGTTCACGGTAACACACGTCCCTTGTTATTTGATGAACGTCACACATAAGTGTTTGAGCTTCGAGTGGCTGCCAGTGGAGACTGAGGGTTATCTGTGGGTGGCAGGGAAGCTGTGATACAAGAAAGTGCTGCCTAAGAGTCCTAACTGGTGTGATGCTGGGAGATGCTGGGGAGCAGGTGGCTGGGGTGGGGCGGCCTCGAGGGCAGAGACGGGGCGCGGAGCTAGCTGAGCCTTTCAGCAGCTTCTAAGCAGGGGATTTAAATTACATACATAGAGTTAGATCATATTACAGTTTTACATCTATTCAAAAATGACAAGTATTTATGGGGAAAACTATCACATGTCAGAATTGTTCTAACTGCTGAGGTTACACCAGCAACCGAAGCGGAAAAACATGACTGTCCTGAGAAGTTCACAACTTCGCTTTCAGCTGATTATTTCGATGGCTTGGTTAAAAGCGTCGGCAAAAAGAGTTAAATTTTTTTATTTATTACAAAAATGTCTTGTAAAGGTGGAGGTATAGTTATAAGAAAAAAGAAAACTTCTCTTAAGAATTATTTTGGCGACATTAGGTGAGAAATATCTCAGAAGGCACTGGATTCACAGCTCCCTCCACATGAAACACAGTGTCATGTTCACATCAAGTGTGGAAAATGTGCTGGTTTCCTAGAAATATTCTTCTAATAGTCATGTCCCTGGAAATCCTATTTCCCTCGGCAATGGGTAAGAGGGATTCCCGAAGGAGCTGGGACCAATTTTAACAGTCAAGCTGGAGGTCACCCTTCGAAGCTGCCGGGGGGACACAGGCACTGAAGGTGTCAGACGGGGGGACACAGGCACTGAAGGTGTCAGACGGGGGGACACAGGCACTGAAGGTGTCAGACGGGGGACACAGGCACTGAAGGTGAAGGAACGGAGCTCGTTCGCTCCTGCTGCACACATTCCTCAGACGTATTTTCCAAAATATGAGATACTTAGAATGGCACTTGGATAATATCAATCAAAATTAAGTCAACAAATATATTTGAGTAAAACTATATTATGTTTAATATCAGCCCTTCGGTATGAAATGTTACAAAGCATGGCTACAAAATACAAAAGTATTTTAACTCAAATCGTACTGATGGAAACGTTTCTTCTAAGATTTTCTAATTAATACCATTCACATTCTAGTGCTTTTGGAAAATCTTACATCTGAAGTTCACGCTCCCCTGGAGAAGATGCTTCTAAGAACAGGTCCATTAGCGGGTGAGGTGTTAGCGTGTAGGAGGCGCCCGCGTTCCTGCGCGATGGGGTAAATGACCTTGTGATTGATGACACACCTACTGGGTTTGAAACCCAGATCGTCTTTGATTCATCTTAAGAAACGTTTGTTTGGAAAGCAAATGCCGTTTTTTAAAAACTGGATTATATAGGTTTTAGCTCATCAATGTAGAGTAGGTTAGTTTTTAGTGAATTATTTTCATCGTACGTAGATACCCAGCAGCTGAAAAGCTGTCTGAAGTAACCTCACATTTTTCTCTGTCAACAACCACAGACCCCGGGTTCAGGGCCGAAGAGAACAGGTCATGACGGGAAGGAGGCTGTTCCCCGGGTCAGGGAACCCGCAGCTTGTAAAGAGGTAGATCTGTGAAGGAACGGCTGCAGGAACAGGCGTAATCTGTATTACTTCTGTTTCAGGATGAATGGGAAAGAAAGATGCCCTTTCCTGGGGACAGTTAGCAGTCGCTCGATTACAGGGTTTCTCCCAGCGCCCCCCACCCTGTGGCCCTGGGAGCCCAGAGTCCTGTTCTGTGTTGTTTTCCGGGACGGCGCTTGGCGGGCAGGGGCCGCGCGGGGGGGGGGGGGTTGTGATGAGGGTGCAGCCCCCCCGGTGGCAGCTCGACCGCTGGGCCTGATGACGTCTCGGGGAAAGGAAGCCGACCTCCTCTCAGGCTGGTTCTCAGGCGTGACGTGCGTTCTTTATTTTCTCAAACCAAGTTTGAATTATTGCTGTTCAAATGGGGGTTCAGGCTGGCATTTGATTTCTAAAAATTGTCTGTTGATTTGAAAGAAAAACAGTTCCTCCCTCAAGGAGCAGGTCGGTTGAAATATTGTAGATCCTAGACCTAGTGGCCTGCACTGGCTCCCGCCCTTCCTCCGATTTGCTCGGTCTTTGCATCTGAAGGTATTTTCCTTTTTTCCCCGTTTTCCCCATTAGTCACGCTTCTCCTTCCTTCCCTTAAACTTGCAGGTACACAGGGCGTCCCCAAAAATGTCCACACCCTTTAACAGCTGGTCGCTCACTTAATGTTCACTCCTTTTCAGGTTTAACTGATTTGAAATAGTGGGTGAGGCCAGAGTAAGCTTTGAATGAAGAAAACTTATCCACTAGACTTTCTTTTTTTATGGGGACACATAGAGATAAAGTTCATGGTACAAAACCAGCAACAGGCAATGGACTGAGGGCGCAGACACCGAACGGAATGGTCCTTGACGCTGGCGGCTCCACGGCGTTGCGTCATCAGCAGGGTCTGGGCCAGAACGGTCATCAGTGTGGAAACAGGTGTTGACAAAAAAATTACTCATTTCTGTAGATTCTTTCAAAATTTGAAAATGAACCGTGAGAGTAAACACTGACTGTCGCCACTCAGTGCGCGTAGGTAGTTCTGGGACGCCCGGTGCTTGAGGCTCCCGTCTGCTGCGGGCCAGGATCAGAGCCTGAGGGAGACGCTGGAGGGCCCTGTCCCCGCATCTCCCCTAAAGCGAGGGGGACGCCCCGCGGGGCTGGCCCTTATCTGGGGCCGTGTTGGTTTGGCCGGGACGCTGGCCCGGCCTCCTGAGCCTGGGCTTTCCTCTGTCCTATGCACCCGAGCGCCTCCAAGCGTCTCTGCGACCGTCCTTGCTCCGGAGGGAGGTCTGGAGTGGGCTCGCCGCCGTGACGTTGCCCACGGTGCTGCGCCCGCTGGGTCGCAGGATCAAGCCTCGGTTTAAAACCGACGCAAACCAGGGCCCTGCGCGCCGGGCGACAGCCGCTCGCCAGCTTGAGTCCGCGAAGCATTTTTGTCCAGCCGGCGAGCAGCCGGCCGAGCCCCGCGTGGCGCCGTGTCCCGGCCGCGCAGGTGGGATGCGGTGGGAAACAACGTCTCCTCCTTGTCTTTCCAGCTCGAACGTGTGGGTCGAACCTGCGCGGGCCCAGCGGCGTGATCACGTCCCCCAATTACCCGGTGCAGTACGAGGACAACGCACACTGCGTGTGGGTCATCACGGCCGCGGACCCCGGCAAGGTAAGGCCGCCCCCGGCAGGTGCCGCCGGCCCGGCTCGCCGCGGGGAGGCGCCCCCGGTGCGGCTGTTGGGGCCCAACGCTCGGCGGCTGGGAGGCCGGCCTGCGGCTCGGCTGTGGGTGGGCCTCCCCGGCGTGGTCGCCGCCCACCTGCGGGCCGTGGCCGTCTGTCCTTCCTCCCGGCTTTGCCGCGAAACCATCCACGCACAGCAGCGCCGGGCCGGTCCCGGGTGCACAGCCTAGCAGCCTGACATGCGTACGTGTGTGAAAGGGCCACCTCCGTGAGCTCGGCTCGCGCACGTCCCCCGCCAGGTAGGAATTGTTCTCTTGGCAGGAGAACTTCTAAGACCTGCTCCCTTGCGGCTTCCGAGTGCGTCCGTGACGGTCCTGTTGACCAAGCCACCAGGCCGTGCGCACCTCCCAGGGCCTAACTGGGTTATACCTCGAAGTGTGTGGATTTCGGTCCCCCCCCCCCCCCCCGTGACAGCTGCTCTGCTCCCTGTTTCTGTGAGTTCTGTCTTGTGGGTTTTCGGGTTTTCGTTTTCTAGGTGACGCCTGTCTGTGCCTGAGCCTCCCTCCTGTGCACGCAGGGCGCCTGGGCTGCCTCGCTGCCCCAAAAGGCTCCACGTGTTAGCGCGTCCTTGGCAGTACCCCCTGGGGCATCAGGCCGACCCGTCCCAACCGTGTGTTTCTCCCTGTGACTGTTTTACTTGACTCCTGACGAAGGCCCTACCGCTTTCCAGGCCCTGCTCCCAGCCCCGGGGGCAGGTCTTCCCCCAGACGCTGTGTGACCTCGGCCAAGTAGGTTGACGTCCCTGAGCCTCAGAGCCCTCATCCGCAAAACACGTAATAATCGTGTTTCACTTTGAGGGCGTTTGAAAAGAGCCACGTTAAAAGTGGGTGTGTCTGAGTAAGTGAAACATTGTTTTCCATTATAAGCTATTAATACAAAGATTGGGAACATAAATACCCATAAAATAAATAGAATAAAACTTCTTAATAATTTGATAACTGTTTACCAAGTCACCCTATTTTTCTATCAAATGAAATTTTATTTAAATCTGCATTTAAAATGTAGGGTACATTATTAGCTTAGAGATAATTCTTCTTAGTTTGCTCTGTATTTACACACTTTTAAAAAATTGTCATGATCTGTGTGTTTGGTTTCCAGCACGTGAAATCATGTGAATTGAATTTGGGACAGTGCTGAAAGGCTTCAGGGAGGAAATACTAAAGCCATTGGTTTTCTTTGTTTGGGGGACAGATTCAGTGTTGAATTAATGGTAAAGAAATTGCATCCATTTCCATGGGGTCCAAATAAAAACAACTGTTTTATATTATGGAGATAGCAGTGTCATTGGGGCCAAAGTATCTGGTTGGGGCATTTACAAAATACTATTTGTGTTACTTCTGCAGCTTGGAGGCTGGCTGGCCTCTTTTCTTGGATACTTTTTTTTTAATAGAAAAATATTGTAAAGAAATTAATTGCATTAAATCAAGGGAATAGGTTAACTTCCATATGTTTGCCGTGGTTCTGTGAAAATGCCACAGATCTATCGCAAAGAAACACGATGTGAAAGGAGAGATGTTGTGAGGGCAGAGAAGCCCCTCCCCGGAGGCGCACAGAGCCTGCTGCCCCCCGTCTGCCCCTCAGCCTGTCCCGTGGCCCCAGCCCCACGCCCAGCTGCTCCCGACTCTCACCTGCCCAGGGCCCTGCTGCCCACAGACTCCGCCAGGAGCCCCCTTAGTCAGGACGACTGGGCAGGCACCTGGGCCACAGGGAGTTGTCGGCACCCTTCGCCCACGGGGGACAGGGGCATGACCGTCCAGTCCAGTGTGTGCCCGGCGGGCGTGCTGAGGGGAGGTGTGGCCTCGAGGCTCCGCTGACCACCCCCAGAGGACACAGCCAGGGGCCGCTGGGGACCCCCGAGGACCCTGGGGACCGCTGCCTGATCCCACTAGCTGGGCCTTCTGCCCTCCTTCCCTTTC
This sequence comes from Miniopterus natalensis, assembly GCF_054644295.1. Classification (NCBI taxonomy): domain Eukaryota; kingdom Metazoa; phylum Chordata; class Mammalia; order Chiroptera; family Miniopteridae; genus Miniopterus; species Miniopterus natalensis. The sequence continues at coordinate 1,069,898 of NC_142082.1, read as the reverse complement.
TCCCAGTTCCCTCGGGGTTCTTCCCAGTGCAGGGCCGGGAGCAAGGCCCTACTTCGGGGGACCCAGTACAGGACAAGCTCAGACGCCCGCTAATGAGACTCTCCCCAGGGGCCTGGGTGCTGTAAAGGAGAAAACGCACGTGGACGGCTTTCAGGAGGGGGGGCAGACTGAAATCTAGACAACACCCCAAGGGGGAGAGGTGAGGCCTGAACCCAGCAGTGTGAGGGACCCGGGCGGACAAAGGTCTCCGGTGTCTGGCAGCAGAGTCAGCAGGACGTGGTGACAGAGGGGAGGCGGGAGGCGGTTCCGGCCCCGCGGTGACATCCTGTCCCTGCTCCGCTCTCACGTGGCGCCCACGTGGCTCTGGCTGCAGGTGCCTGTGTGACGGGGAGAGGGGGTCAGGCTCCGGGCTGGCTCCGGGGAGGGGCCGCGCTCTCACCAGGACACCGTGTGTTCCAGCCTCCCGGGCGCCCGGAGCATCTGCTGTCCCCGCACAGTGACTAATAACACCCTGCCTCTCCCCACCAGATTGCTCCGGTTCTGAACAATGGTCTATAAATTCCCAACCTTGAACCCAGAGAAGGGCGTCAGAAACAGGTTTTTATGGGGAGAGACAATGTGTTTGGTTTGAGGCATAAAGAGAGTGCAGATCTGAGTGCACGCAGTGGGGGGTAAACGGGGCTCACAGGTGTCCCCAGCTGCTGAAACCGGGGTGTGTGTGACCCCAGGCAGAGCAGCCAAACGGGTCCGAGAGTCCTGCTGACGACACTGCTCTCTCGGGGTCAGGGGCAGCCTGGGCCCCGCGGGGAGGAACGGTGCTGATCTTGCAGATGCAGGCGCCTCGGAAAGAATGTGAAAATGTGAACTACCATGTGGTGACGTGGAGCAGACATGGGTTTCCACCGGGAGAGCCAGGCCACAAGCTGGGTCCTCAGGGAACTTGATTGTCACCTTCCACCGTTTCCAAAATTTATTTAAATCCAGGTCACAAATAGTTTCCTATATGAAAGATATGCCACCTATCTGAGTCCTGTTTCTTTCCTACACAGAGGGGACTGATTGAAATATCTCTGTCCCTGAGGCAAGCTCAGAGTCCCTGTCGCCCAAACCCTGGGCCTGAGCGAAAGGACACTGAGATCCAGGGCGGGCAGCCTTTTCCCTTATTGCCAGGTGGAAACAGAGGTGCGCTCACCACACCGGGACGGCCCCTCGCTAGCGTCCCCCCTCCTGCTTGGAGCGATGCCCACTCGCTGTGGTGAGCACGGGAAGGAAACGGGCCGACAGGTTACTCGGTGCAGATCTCTGTGGCCGATGGTCACGGAACAGCTGACTGAGAGCCAGGAGATCTTAGGGAAACATTCGTTCACATAACAAAAGGGCAGAGCCGGGCTCTTCAAGGGTTAATTCAGGAGCCTGGTAACCTTGTCGAGGGCCCAGGTGTCACCATTCTTTTCTGACCCACCATCTAGACCTTCGAAAGTGTCCCCCTCGGGTCACCAGATGAAAGGAGGCAGTTCTTTCCTAAAAACGGAGGAAGTTTTCTAGAAAGTCCGTAGCCGACTCCACTTCGGGTCCAACTGAGTCGAATGCCCAGGTTCCAGCTCCCGGGGGGGCTGAGGAGGGAGTCACCTGGGAGCCAGGTGACAGGGCCGAGGGCTGGGGGCTGTGAGCGTCCACCTCCTGCAGACGTGCGGGTGTCAGAGCAGGGGAGCGGCGTCCCCACCAGGCTCCACTTTTGTTCACGGTTTGATCCAAATCTCGTTTCCCTCCTGTTTCGCCAGACGCTAGTGGGCTCATTTTAGGAGTTTCCATGTTCCCTCTTGTCTTCTGTATATTTGCATAGGTTTTTGTAAAGATTTCATAGACATGCTGTCCATTCTCAGCACCCAACAACTGACACGTTAAGTTCCACGAGTCTCGTGTTACCAGCTTCAGACAGTCCTCTGTCTTTGCTTATTTGGGGAAATGCTCACAGGCGAGCACCCAGGTTGCCGCCAGCCCCAGGCTCCGCCTGCAGCACCATTAGACACCTGAAGGCATCTCAATTACGCAGAATTACCACCAAATTAAGCAGCAGCCACTGCCATTAAGTGTAATTAGGCCTAATCTGATTCTTTGGGAGACATTCCAAATGACAGGGTTTCTCGATTAAGCCCACGGTGATGAAGGTGCCTCACATCGCGAGCGCAGGAGAGAACGCGTCCTGTGAGGCCCCCAGACGACGGCTCCTGCTGGAGGATTCAGGGTGGGAAGTGTGGGTGCTCCTCCGTGTGTGTGATGGGCTTGGTCAGCTTTAGAGAAATAAGATAGAATAGAAAACACCCGTCTCGGAGGTTGATTAGGGGGGAGGTAATAAGCTCCTCTGTGGGGGAGGCCAGCCCTCCCCTGGTGAGTTGGCTCTTTCTGGCCTGTCTTCTGCTCTGGCTGTTGTATAACCAAGCGGCCGGTCAGTTTACGCCAAGTGTTAACGTAAAGTTGCTCAGACCAAGTAATCCCTGTGGGAAGCTGAGTGTCTCTGAGTGACACATATTATAATTTATAATGTTGTAATGTGAAGTGAAAGGAGTACTAGGAGCCATCCACTTACCGAGCCTTCCCTCCTCATACATATGTATACAGTGCACGTTGTGTGGATACATTGTTACTTCCATGTGCATGATATATAACATGCACAGTGACATAATGTATCTTAGGAGAACCTGCTACGTGGGCAGGAAGTTAAAAGAAACAGTTTCTCTAGGAGACTCAGTTTGGTGGAGAAGCAGGTTTCTGAGGGATTATACCTGCTCTTAGAGAGTCGATAAAAATTAACACAGTAACAAGGCCTTTATTAACATGTTTCTTTATCAGTATCTTGAACAGTCCATCTTTTTCAGGTAAAACTCTCAATGAGGCCTCGGGTCATGTTCCTAAGAAAGTGATGTAAGGTTGGTGGGCTACCGACTGGGGGGATTGTCAGAAAACACTCTCAGCTCACCCTGGGGCCGAGCATCTCATGGGAGAGTTTCCCAGGACTCAGTCCTTTTACGTGTGGATGTGTGTGCGCGCATGTGTGTGTGTTTCAAATATACCCCGTGGTGACACAACTTTAGCACCTGATTTTAATTTGAGGTCCTTGGAGAGTATTTTTGTTGGTGTCCAATGCTGAGGATTCAAATGACTTAAAGCACTTGCCCTGGTCCCTTGGGGCTCCGGTAACAAACCCCGTGTCGGCGGCTCGCACACAGCGGACATTTATTTCTGGCCGCACTGGAGGCTGGGGGGGCAGGGCTGCAAGTGGGCACAGCCCGTCCTTCTAGACTGTTCCAGGGGCTTGGGAACATTGCTGGTCAATAAGGTTGGAAATCTAGCCAGCACCAAACTGGGGAGGCATTGCAGGAATTTTCAATAAATCGTCACATCCTTTGTGGAGCGCTGGGGGGCAGGGGCGCTGGGGGAGACAGCGGGGTGAGGACCTGCCATCACGAAGGCTGGTTGCTGGGGACCTGCTGAAGGTGCAGAGGGTCACTCGGAGGGTTCGGGCTGTGTGGTCGGGGGGGCACCCTGTGTAGCCCCCTTTGCTATAGAATTGCCTGCCCTCCCCCAGGCTGGGTGAAGGGTATAAATCCCTGTGAAGCGCCTGGAACATCGTCTGCCCCCCCCCCCCCCCCGCCGCCTGTCACTGTTGTTATTAAATGACCAGATTAGAGCTGACAGGTAAAGGGTTTGCATTTGATGCCAGTGGACCTGGGAGGCCCTGTAGGGTGCTGAGGAAGGAGTGACGGGCAACCTGTCTGAGGGAGGCCCCTCTGCCAACAGCGGGGGCCAGAGCCAAGGGCACAGGGTCCAAATCAGAGCGCTCAGGGCTCCAGGATGCTTCTCAAGATGGCAGGAGCCTAATCAGGACAAGAATTCAGGTTGAGAGAGAAGAGAATGGATTTGGGAGGTTTTAAGGACTAGGTAGGTGGTCAGAGCAGTTTATACATTCACATTACGCCGTTTCCCTCATGAGCAACTCTTAATATCTGAAGAAAAATGAGAAAAGTTGCTTCGGATGTAGTGCTTGTAAGAAAATACAGCTTATCAGATTTCTTTGGGGGAAGGAGCATTACCTTTTAAAATTATTCAGTGGAGTTTTTACATAATTTTAAGGCACAAATGCATACAGATACAGAAAGGCATTCATTTGCATTGAAACTATTTTGAATTAAGGTGGAATTAAATATTACGTATAATAACTTGAGACGTTTTGAAATGGAATTTGAGCAGTTATAGTTCGGTAGACTTTGTTTACCCTTTGGGAGACTGATGGGCTGGTGGAGCAGCAGGAATTAGACACAGGTTGTTGGAACAGCGCCGAGCATCTCGCTGGCTCAGTTCCTGACCCCTCTGCGGCCTAGAAGCCAGGACGGGCCCGTTTCACCCACACTCACTCTCGTCGCATGTCACCGGTCGCCCTGCAGCGAGTTGGGCTCCCGGCCAAGCTTCCTCTGCGTGCTAACCGTCCCCCCGAGTTGTTGGCCATCATTGCTCCTCTTACATTATCGACTCATTTCTTCGTCATAGCTGCCTCTCCATCACAGCCGCCCCTCTGTGCCGGCCCTTCGTGGTCAGCGTTGCCCCCATTATCGCTGCTCGTATTTGCCAGTACTTCATGAATTGAATTTGGCTCCTGTGACTGTTCCTTTGTCAAGCCTCTGCGATCGCCCTTCGCAGGTCCTTTCCCTTCACTCACATGGGCACTGGCATCTTCTCCTTCCTGCTAAATTGATTTTCTCGTGACACTCTGACTCCTGACTTCTTAAATCAAAATCAGATGAACATATTTTACCACCTCTTCTTGATTCTCCGCAGCAAAAGAAAGGGGAACAATGCCCATGTTTTTGATTTGCTTGCATTTTAAGCTACAACCTGAATTGCACACACACACACACACGCACATGCGCACACACACGGGCGCACACACACGCACACACCTTCCGGAGACAGCAACTATACAGCGATACATCTTAGGGATCTTAGATTTGAATGAAATGTTATTTAAACCTATTTTGTGTGCAGGCCCGTGTCTACACCATCAGCGAATTTCCGGTCTCTGGAACGGTGGACGGCATGTAGTCAGGGCCAGTAACTGATAATGAATGAATATCTGGATCATTTTGGATCACTGAGAAGGCAGAGAAAGTAGAGCCATAATTAAGATTTTCTCTTAAAATGTATATAGTTATATAGCTATCCCCACACCAGCAATCCCACTAATCTACATATTATTTGGATCCTAAAAATGGCCAAATACACTGTATGTTCCCAGATAAACAAAGCGTGTCCTCAGAAGCGTTACCGCAGGGGTCACGGGCACCACCGTGGCCACTGCCCGTTGCTCCACTGCTGTTAAATCCCCGTTTTAACTTCTCCTTTGCAGCCGTGGGCTTCCCCACGCCCCGCGCGCCCACCTGTGTGCAAACCACACTCAAAGTGCGGGTCTGTGGCCTGCCGTCTTCATGTCCCTAAGGGAGGCTATGACTTGGGAAGGTGGACGTCTGTGCTAATGCCCCGAATTGTCTCTGGGGATCCAGGGAAGTGTGAGGTGAGCTGGCGGCTGCCAACGATGCCGGGGGACCAGGGAGCCCCGCAGGCCTTTACCCTGGGGGTCCCTGTGGTCACAGGCCGAGCAGCCGTACTTGACACCCAAGGACCCCCAGGTGGGAGTGGGGGGTTCAGGCTCCCCTTTCTTTGAAGGAAAGGCGCTTACAGTGGAGACGAGCACTTGTATGATTCCATTAACAGGAGACTCTCGGCACCCCCTCCCTGTTTTGGGGGCTTCCTTAAAGCTGATTCAATGATTTGAATTTTGTATCGGTAAACAAATTTATTTTGTTGTTGAAAACAAGGCTTGTACTTCCTTTGACACATTTTGCGAAAGGACTGAACCAATTATATCTTCTCCCGGGATCACTTCCGAATTCTAACATGAGGAACGAAAGTGCTCCTGGTTAAGCAGTTCGTGTTTCTAATACCATTTAGGGCGTCTACGGCTCTGAACCGTTCCCGCCTGGCACTGCGGGCGCTGCGAGGGGCCCCGTGTAACGCGTCCGTGCAGGGAACAGGTTTTAAAATATCCAGAGTGCGAGTTGTGAGCTACACTCGTACCTAACTTGATTTGCCCTTGGTCAGGATCAGAATCGCCCGTTTTCACACCCCCCACGTAACACTGGGAAGACCATCTATTCCCACCTCGGCCTCGTGAGAGGAGCTTTCACACCACGTCGGGCCGACTCCCTGCACAGACGCAGGCGGTGAAAGTGTCCAGCTCCGCAGCCCTGGCCCGTGTGGCTCGGGGGTTGGGCGTCTTCGCGTCTGGAGAGGTTGCCGGTTCGATTCCCGTAGGTCACAGGCTCGGGCTGTGGGCTGATCCCCGGAGGGCGTGAGGAGGCAGCAGACGCTCCTCTCTCCTCCTCCCTTCCTCTCTCTCTAAAATCAATCAAAATTCTTTTTTAAAAAGTTCAACTGTGTATATTTCACAGAAAAAGGTCTGACACCAAAGTTGGAGGTCTCACAAACACATGTTTATATAAATGCCTATGTACGTCGATAATTCAGTGATGGAAATGAAAAAATTCAAATTATGATTTAAAAAAAACTCACATGTGAATAAATGTTATCAGAAGCAAGTGTATCCATACATCCACGTATATTTTAAATGTATACGTAGAACAAGCTCATCTTGATGGAGGATTAAAGCAAATGAGCTACAATTATGTAAAATCTTCCCTGAAACAAGCTCCTGGCAAGTTCCCTCCGATGTGGAGTTTTCACACTGGAGCTCATGGTCCCCGTTAGGTCCTCGGGCATCGGGCACCTGCCTCCCTCCTGCCCCCAGAGCTCCCTCTGCCCCCACCCTCGGGAGCGAGCAGTGGGGGGTGCGGGCTCAGCCGTGGGGGGCCTCAGGGCTGTGACGGCCCGTTCCCAGGCCAGGTGCACCCCGTTACCTCTCCAGGAAGGAGTGGGGCCCCCTGTGGCTCCTGCTGGGACCCTGACCAAATTCTCCTGCCTCCCGCCCCTGACCCGCCCCCACCCGGCCCCCAGCCGGCCCCCACCCGCCCCGACCCAGCTGCCACGGGCCCCCCCACCCGCCCCCACCCAGTCCCCACCCGCCCCGACCCAGCTGCCACGGGCCCCCCCACCCGCACCCACCCGGCCCCCACCCGGCCCCCACCCGCCCCGACCCAGCTGCCACGGGCCCCCCCACCCGCACCCACCCGCCCGGAGCAGGCCACCCTCTGCTGGCAGCCGCCCGGCTCCGCTCGCCCGCTCCCGCCCGGTGAACGGAAGGGACGTACGATTCCGTCTCGTTTTCCTAAACTCCAGCAGCACCGGGAGCTTTTCAGACTGCCTTTCGCAACACGGTGTTGCCAACCTTCCAATTCTGTTTTCAATTCAGTGACGTCGGTTCTCTCCCCCGGGCCTGAGAACCCCCGGGGCGGTTCACGGGCTGGAGGGGCCGCTCTCGCTGTTTCTGCAGGTCCCTTCCTCCGTTACGTCCTTCGCCTGGGTCTCCGCCGTCTTTGAACACCCTCAAGCGTGTCTTTATTTCTAGCATCGTCCCAGCGCCTCTCTCTGGGGCACACGGGGTGGTGACAGCACTGGCGCTTTTTTAACCAGAGGCAGACGCCCCCGAGGCCGTCAACGCCGGGCAGCGTCTGTAGCCACCCCCGCAGCTTCTCTAGGACAGAGCTTTGGTTTCCAGACGTGGCACAGACCACGCCACGTCTCCCCCGTGGCTCCCCTAAAGCGCCTGTTCACAGCCGCGCAGCGTCCGGAACCTCCCGGCGTTTCCGATTGCCGCTGAGCTCTGCTGACTGTGAACCTGATGGAGGGGCTGCCGTTTAGTTTGCCAGGGAAATGGTGCCACGCGCCCCGGCTGGTGCGGCTCAGGGGTTAGAGCGCCGGCCACGCACCCAAGGGTCCCAGGTCCGATTCCCAGCCAAGGGCACGTACCTGGGTTGTGGGTTTGCTCCCCGCGCCCAGTCAGGGTGCGTGAGGGAGGCACCCAGTCGATGTGTTTCTCTCAGGTCGATGTTTCTCTCCCCCCTCCCTCCCTCCCATTCTCTGAAAAGCACGGAAAATGCGCCCTCGGTGAGGGAGGGTTAACAAAAAAGAGAGAGAAACAGAGCCACCTGCCACCTGCCGCATCTGCACGTGGGCGGCCAGCACCAGGGAGGGCAGAGCCCCGGTTCCTCTTAGACGGCCTTGTCCTGGATTCAACCCCTCTCGCCGTCCGGCCGGAGCTCCACCAGCTCCTGGTCTTGGCCGTTTCTGGACAATAGATTCTGCTGCTAAATCACCGGCTTCCTGAGCCTTTTCTCCAACAAAACTTTCCTTTTCTCAATGAAGCTTCACTCCGCTTGAGGTTCCAGCAGCTGCTTGAAATAATCAGCACCGTCCCCGGCAAACTTACCCTGAAGCGTCTTCAGTTTTCCGAAGCCGGCGCTGGGCTTGTCGGTTTTTCCTACGTGTGCCCGGTGAAGGGCCGACTTGGATTTTCACGCAAAGACCCTGATAAGCCGTGTTCACTGTAAAGACAAAACTGTTTTGCGTCCCAGGTCGCCTCGGGGCAGTGGCATGATGCAGGACGCGCAGTCCTGTTCCCGACCTCGTCAGGACCGTCTGCAGGCCCAGCAAACGCCTCTCTTTTCACCCCATCTTCAGAAACCGCCGCTTAGGGCCGTGGGGCCGCTGTGTGCGACAAGCGACGGTAAAACACGGAGCCCGCAGCACGCCTAGCCGAGGAGCCGACCCGGAGAGCGCAAAGGCTCCGCGGCGCCGTTTACTTGCACGACCCGAGTGGCGCGACGCCTATAACCGCGGCCGAGCGTGGGGGGGCGGCCAGGTGTAGAAAGGCCTCCTTTAAATGACCCCGTCGTGATGTTTGATTGCAACGTGGAGCGACGGCGGCCGACCTTTCATTTAGCGAGCGTCCTGCCCCCAGGCCCATCCAGCTCATGCAAAGGGCGGGATCACAGCCCCGTGTGGAGGGGCCACGTTTTCTAGCCCAGCCCCCCGTGGGTGGCCGTTGGGTGGTTTTCCCGTCTGGCTACTGTGAATGTTGTGCGATTCCTCTTCCCGGGGCGTCTGAAACAGCCAAAGGGCAGAAGTGGGCGGCGGAGTGGTGGCGACGGGGTTTGGGTCGGTCTTGTTCGGTGGATATAAAATTCAGTTCTACAAAGAGAGTCCATTCCTGAGAGCTGTGTGGACAGTTAGCAAAAAGATACTGGGCCCTGGAAAATTTGTTAAGAAGGTCGAGCTCATGTTAAATTGTCTTAATACCAAAAAAAAAAAAAAAAAACAGAGGAGTCTTCTGCAGGCGATGAACGTATTTATTTGCCGTGATTGAGGGGATGGTCCTGTGCGTACACATCCGAGCAGAGCCTCCCAGCTGAATACGTTTATCACGTGCAGATATCTTGTGTGACGACTACACCTCAATAAAGCGGGAGAAAAAAAGAAAATTAAAAACAACAAACACCTCAGGAGAGCGTCTGACAAATCTCGGTTGGTTACTAAGGTGGAAACGTCAGTATTAAGCTTGTTCAGAGCTATGAGGATTGAAGTGTTTCCTGATAATACAACTTTAAAGGAATTTCCATGGGAAATTTCAAAAACATGCTGAGTTTTTTATACGGATGTGGGGCAGGTGGAACAGTCTGTGTGCACATGCGCAGACCAAGGTGACTGGGACAAGCTCCGGCGCTGGGAGGTGGCGCCGGGCGGCCTCCGAAGCCCGTGTGGTTCTCAGGGAGCCTCAGCAGATGGCACCAGCGAGATGCGAACCTGCCGAAGCCGTGGCTCCTGATCTACTCGCTCTGCCCAGTTGCCAAGGAGCATGTTGCTTTGTGTCTAAGTTAAATCTGGAGAATTTGGTTAAAATTAAGAATTTAATAAAATTCAGAGGTATTTTTATCAAGATTAAACATCCTTCGCTTCAGTCAGTTCAGCTTGATCTCCAAATGTGAAAACTCGGACGCCGGCAGACGGTCTGCAGACCATCGAACCAGCCAAGTCCACACGGGGACACCCTGGGGCTCGCACAGCGCGATCGATCCCACGGCGCGAGTGCTGGCGCCTGGGGCTCGCGGGAAAGATGGGGACCCTGCTCCAAGTCCAGGAACAATTCACGGGGACCTGCGAGGTGGCCGTCCCTGCCCCATGCGACTGCGTCTGAATTAAAGACGGGCTGCTAGTCCATGCGGTTGGGAAAATGATCCACTGGGTGATTGGGGGCAGTTTTCCCGCTCTCCACGGAGACACAGTCAGTGATGGGGGCAGTTTCCCCGCTCTCCACGGAGACACAGTCAGTGATGGGGGCAGTTTCCCCGCTCCCCACGGAGACACAGTCAGTGATGGGGACAGTCTCCCCGCTCTCCACGGAGACACAGTCAGTGATGGGGGCAGTCTCCCCGCTCCCCACGGAGACACAGTCAGTGATGGGGGCAGTTTCCCCGCTCCCCACGGAGACACAGTCAGTGATGGGGGCAGTTTCCCCGCTCTCCACGGAGACACAGTCAGTGATGGGGGCAGTTTCCCCGCTCCCCACGGAGACACAGTCAGTGATGGGGGCAGTTTCCCCGCTCCCCACGGAGACACAGTCAGTGATGGGGGCAGTTTCCCGCTCTCCACGGAGACACAGTCAGTGATGGGGGCAGTTTCCCCGCTCCCCACGGAGACACAGTCAGTGATGGGGGCAGTTTCCCCGCTCCCCACGGAAGACACCTGGCTGTACCCTGCTCTAGATGCTGAGGAGGCAGGGAACCTGTTGGACACAGGGGACCCTTGGGCCCTGGGCCCCTCCCAGGCAGCACTGGATCAGAGCAGGGCTCTGAGGGTAAACCCTCCCTCCCATTCCTTGGTGACACCTCTGACCACTGCCTCTCGAGGGTGGTGATAGTTCACACTTCCCGTTGGCGTCCTGGTCCGCCCCAGGCAGGATGGAGGCTGGACGCACTTATTGAGTCTCTCCTCTGAGCCACCTCATGGTTCACGTTGAGGCTTATCCTGTGGGCGACTTGGGGGAGCCCCGTCCATCAAAGAGGAAACCTCCACCCAAAGCCCCTGAGCCCGCCGGTGACCGGTCTCCTGGCTCCCCGCCCACCTTCTCCACAGTGACACTCGGCAGACTCGAGGGCCCGCGGTTCCAACACCCCCCTCGCGCGTTTGCAGGAACTGAAGCCAGAAGCTGCCCCGGGAAGCGTGTGGTAAAGAACTTGGGTAAAAAGTACAGACACACGTCACAGACCAGACTGATGGACTCAGCTCACTTAGAATTTACCCCGAAGCTCCCAGGGGCGAGAAGCAGCCCCCACGGTCCGGCGCCCGCTGAAGCCACGTGCTCTGCTCCGTAGCGTGGGCTCGGCCTCGATGGAACAGCAACAACCGCATCACCAGCTAACGTCCGTGGAGTGTTTTCCACGGGACAGACCCTGCAGATTGTCTCCTTCCGCCCTCGCGGGACTCCCACAGGGGTGATCCCCACCGTTCCCTTTCTGCCCGAGGGGAGAGGGAGACGTGCCCGCGCCCCAGGGCGGGCGTCACAGTGCTCTCCCCGCCGTCTGGGGCAGACTTTCGTGAAGCCACCCTGAAGGCCGAGAGCAAAGTGTTCAAGGTACGCAGGACAGTGACGGGCGTGGAAAACAGGTCCCCGTGGGGCTTAAGACCAGGCTGGGGGGGAAGGAAATAAACGAGCAACTCGCATGGTTGCCTGTGGAGCCTGTGGCCGCCCGGCAGAGCCGTGGAGTCACGGGAGCCAGCAGGTGACCGGACACCAGAGGACGGCCAGTCCCGTGAGGGTGGTTGCCTACGAGAATGCGGGTACGTCGGGGGTGTATGCTCCCGAAAAATCTGGGATCGTAAAATAAGTATTGAAAGGAGGGCAAAGCTAATAACCCAATAACAATGATATTTATCTGGAGACTGTCCTTTTGCAAATAAGGATCCGCGATGTAAATGCTGCGGAAACCAAACATTCCACGGGCGCCGTCTCCTCGGGGCTGCTCCTATCGCCCGCAGATGAGACACGGGCCTGGGGGAAGAGCCCTCCTGATGAATCCGGGAGACGTGGGTTTAGGTGTCTCCAGACTGTGACCTGTGAGCACACAGTGACTCAGGAGGGAAAGTGAGCCCCCGTGGGTGCCGGGCGTGTGCCAGGTACCAGGGGGCGGGGAATGAGAGAAACATCTCAGGGACCTGCCGCTTAGCTGGGGTGGGGATTGGGGCCGACACGTTCATAGAAGGTTCCAGGTGGGGTAATAAGTCTGGTAGAATGGAGCAGGGGACCACGGGGGCCCCCCAGGAGCAGGACCTCTGGGGACACTGCCCGCAGCGCGGCGCTCACCCCGGCGTGGAGTTGGTCCCGGGAGGAGTCTCCGACTCATCGAGGGCACATCAGGCTGAGGACACCCGAATGGATCGCAGTCGGTTCATCCGTCCTGTAAGACTTCCAGCACGTCTTTCAGCCTCTGAACCCTTTGGGCTGGAACGTAAATCTCCCACAGTTAATCTGTCCCACGCTGAGACGGCCGCATAAACTTGTAATGGAAGAGCTGCCAGCTGTTTGTGCCGAAGTTTCACAGAAATCTTACCATTAGCACGTATATCATCCGGGGAATCCAACTGGGCCCAAGGCTGTCTGCAGAATGAGATGTGTGATGAAATCCCAGGTGAACGTACTTCGAAAGAACATGAGCTACAGCTTGATATTGAATTTGATAATGCTTTATCGTTGATTGAAAATATTCAGTGTGGCCCGAATGGCGTGGCTCAGTGGCTGAGCATCAACCTAGGATCCAGGCGATCGGGGTTCGATTCCCGGTCAGGGCACAGGCCCAGGTTGCGGGCTCGATCCCCAGTTGGGGGCGTGCAGGAGGCAGCCGATCAATGACTCTCATCATGGATGTTTCTCTCTCTCCCTCTCCCTTCCTCTCTCTGAAACCAATAAAGATACATAGAAAAAATATTCAGTGTGGCCCTGGCCTGTTTTCTTAGTGGTTAGAGCACCAGCCTGCAGACTGAAGGGCCCCCGGTTCAGTTCCAGCCAAGGGCACGTACCTTAGTTGCAGGCTCAATCCCCAGCCCGTCAGGGCACATGTGGAGGCAACCAGTCGATGTGTCTCTCTCCCCCCTTCCACTCCCTCTGAAAAACAATGGAAAAAATATCCTCAAGTAAGAATTTTATATATATATATATATATGTATATATATATATATACATATATATATATACACACGCACTCAGAAGCAATCATATATCTATATCTATCTATGATTCCTTCTGAGTTCATGTTTTCTACTAACTCAATTCCCAAACAAGGCAGCTTAATTCCTGATCCTCTGATGCTAAGGATGCCTGTGGAGAGGAGGGGGGACCAGTGGAGAAATGCAGGCTCACCTCCCGGGAAAGGAGGAGGGGCGTCATCATGGGCCCGGCCGTCCTGCTCCGAGCCCCTTGCCCTGTGCACACCACGTGGGACGCACGGGCTCGCCCACCACCAGGAGGTCCTGGACCCCCTGGGCTGTACCTTTGACTCATAAACAAAGACTCAGAGAGAGGTGTTTCCTTGTCCTGGCTCTGCGGATACATCAGAAGGTGGTGGAAATACTGTGAAATTATCTGAGCTTGCAAGGCCCCTGTGTAACAGAGCCGGGATCACAGCCCCCATCTCTCCCTCGCCCAGGTGTGAGTTTGTAGGAATGTCTGCTGGACCCCAGCGCCTGTCACCTCCCCCTCAGTGGAAAGACAGGGCTGCTTTAAGAGTGAAGACCTCTTTCTTGACTTTATTTGGTGCAACTGGGTGGTCTTTTAAGTGTGCAGGTCACACGCAACTTGAAAACTGCTCGTTTCGCATCCTTATGATAGTGTCAGAAGCCACGGAAGATAACTTGCCTTGAAATGTGAGCTAGTGGCGCTTCGCATTTTAGAAACACAGCTCGACTGTGGCGGTCCGATTCACCTGAGGAAACCTGAATCAATACTGCCTTGACTTCATAAGTTAATATTTCAATGTAATAATGCTACGTCTAGTTTTTTTTAAATCCATATATTCTGCTGACAGTGTCCAGGTGACCTTTATCATGGCGATGTCATCCAGACGCTGTGTCAGGAGGGGTGCTATTTGGGGCACCTGAAGACCTCAGCACGACTGTATATTGTCACACTTTTGCCTGACACTCAGTTGTCAAAGGCCATATTATTTATCATATTTTTGTAGATACATGCAAATCAAATGCACATTTATAATGTAGAAATAGTATTAAAACTTTAATTAGCCTCAGCGTCCTTATATTTAAATAGAGAACTATTTCCAGAAATAATTTTTTCCAGGTGTTTCCTGTCTATCAGTGTTCAGTTTGGGGGAAAGAAATAGTCTAAATGATTTTACATCCACAATTTCGGTCCCTGAAGTTTACAAACCCAGGGGATCTTTTTGTGTCCAGCGCAGCCCCTCTGCCCTGGAGATCAAGGATGCAGAGACATTTAACAGGCAACTGATATAAATGAATCCTTTGAAATTCACGTTGCGTGCGTTTTACAGTTTGCTGACCGTCACTGATAAGTTCCACGGGAATGCAGTGGATGCTGTAAGGAAAAGGGGCCGCGGGGTCCCTCGGAAACGTCCGTTCCCCGCGCTCTGGAGGCCGTAGAGACAGGAAGCGTGTGGTTGCTCAGCTCCAGCCAAACACCTCACTAGGGTACAGAAACCGGGTCGATTAAAATGCGCCTGTGTCTGTTTTCACGACAGATAGTTCAGAACTCAGCTCTCCCCCCGAAAGTCTGTGCAGCAGACCAGGTGCTCGTTCCGCGGGAGGGTTAACGGTGGGGAATAATCCCACAGCAGCTTCTTTGGCAAAATGAAGATTCACTGTCCTCAGCCCTCCTCTGGGGCCTGTGGCGGTGGCAGGAGACCTGTGGGCTCCTACAGGAGACGCGGGACCTGAGCCGAGGGAGCGGACGCCTGAGGTGCTTTGTGCACCGGGAGTGTCCGGCCTGGGGTGCCCGTGTTCTCACTTCTCACTGCGAACCTCGGCCCCACATCCTGCCCGGCGGCCCCCCACCCGCACCTGCCCGAATGCTCAGCAGCCTCTAATCTAGTTCCGTCCCTGTAATCTCACCACTTCAAGAGTGTTATAGAAATGAAACCACACACTGTGTGACCTTTTGAGAACAGCTCTTTGAAAGGGCAGGAGTGCCTTTATTTATCTATTTATTTTTGATTACATTTTTAAATTAAATTTATTGGGGTGACATTGGTTAATAAGATTATATAGCTGTCGGGTGTACGTTTCTAAGATTGGTCATCTGTACGCTGCGTGGTGTGCCCACCACCCAAATTCAAGGCTCTTCCGTCACCATATAGTTGACCCCTTAACCCTTTCCTACCCCACCCCCTCCCTCTGGTGACCACCCACTGCCGTCTGTGTCTGAGACTCTGTTATTCTTGTGGGTTCACTTGCTGCTTTTCGTTTTATATCCCACAAAGGAGTGAAATCCTATGGTTCTTAACTTCTTCTGTCTGACTCATTTCACTCAGGCCCATCCTTGTTGCAGATGCAGCGTTTCACCCTTTCTCCTGGCTGAGTCGTATCCACTGTGTCCGTGTCCCACGTCTGCTTTTTACCTGTAAAAATAAGAACCAGCCCTGACCGGTGTGGCTCAGTTGGTTGGGTGTCCCCTGTGCATAGAAAAGCCGCTGGTTCGATTCCCGGGCAGGACACGTGCCCGGGGTGTGGGCTCCATCCCCAGGAGGGGGCATGCAGCGGGCAGCTTACCCATGAGGCTCTCTCATCGTTGATGTTTCTCTCCCTCTCCCTTCCTCCCTTCCTCGCTCTGAAATCAATAAAAACCTATATTTTTTAAAAGCAGGAGATAACAGTTGTTATGTAGACAACGAGGGCTACTTGCCTACAGCTCCATGAAATAAACTTGCAGGTGCAGGTGCTGAGCGTGAGGAGCGGGATTCGCGGTGGCACCGGGAGGCCCTGACCGCGCCTGGGAGCTTAGTTTGAGTGGTTTATGCCTGACACGTGGTGCAGAGAGCAAATTCTGCAGAATAACCGGTCTGTAGTAATATATTGGCTGTATCTAAAGTGCGTAGGGAGTTCAGCCACTTATAATTTAAAATAGGCTCACCGTCGGAGAGGACTTCCTTCCTCTCGGCTCGCACTAAAGGGATTTGCAGTGTCCATTTGCAGAAAAATTATATTTTCCCTGTTTGAAAGAATATGCCTCTTTCTATTTGCCTTTACTGTGATAGCTTGATATTGTTAGACAATTTATATTCTATAGAGAACTTGGAAAGCAAACACCATTTATTCTTATGATTTATAGAGAAATGTCAGAAATACTCCCCATGACCACTATCTATAAATATGGGTTAAACACCAGCTCGCTGCTTCCAATTTCTAAGGTGAGAGTGCAGGCTATTGTTCTAACCTGATCGCCCACCTCGGCATCCGGGGCTCTTTGAAATGGTTGGATTTGGGATAAATGGTTTAAGCTCTGTGGCGTGTTCCCGCATCTGTAGACGGGGTGATTCTACCAGCTGAGGGGTTTTTTGTTTTTCTTGTTGGTTCATTTGCTGCTTTCAGTTTCATATCCCACGTGAGTGAAATCCTGTGGTTCTTTTCTTTCCTGCCTGACTTCTTTGGCTCCGCATGATGTTCCCCAGGCCCCCCGTGTGGTGGCAAACGGCAGCACCTCACCCTGTCTCCCGCTGAGTCGCGCCCACTGTGCCCACGTCCCGCCCGCTCTGTCCAGTCCTCGGTCGCAGGACACGGTGTTGTCTCCACGTCTTGGCCGCCGTGAGCAACGCTGCAGCGAACATAGGGGGGCATCTGTCTTTGCGAATAAATGTTTTCAAATTTCTCGGGTGGATCCCCAGGAGATGGGTTACTGGGTCATAGGGGGGCTCTATTCTTAATTTTGAGGAAACTCCCAAATGTTTTCCACAGCGGCCGTGCCCGTCTACAGCCCCAGCAGCAGTGACTGAGGCCCCTTCCTCCACAGCCTCGCCACCCGAGCTAGTACCTGCCTGCTGGTAGCGGCCACTCTCACAGGTGGGAGGGGGCTCTCATGGTGGCTTTGATTTGCCCTTTGCTAATATCAGGTGACGCTCGGCATCTTCTCATGTATCTGTTGGCCATTTGTATATCTTCTTGGGAGAGGTATCTGTTCAGGTTCTGTGAACATTTTTATATTGAATGTTTACTATTTTTTATTTTATTATTTTATTATTTTTTTTAAAATATATCTTTATTGATTTCAGAGAGAGGAAAGGGGAGGGAGAGAGAGAGATAGAAACATCAATGATGAGAGAGTCATTGATCGAGCCCGCAACCCGGGCATGTGCCCTGACCGGGAATCGAACCCCGATCGCCTAGGTCCTAGGTCAACGCTCAACCGCTGAGCCACGCCCGGCCGGGCACGTTTACTATTTTTAAACTCTACCAAAAACTGGTTAATAAACACAATGATATTAAAATGTAAATAAAGTAGTAAAAGTTAACTTAAAAATCAGCCCTCGTTAAGGCATCTCCGAGCACCCCCTCGGCTTGGAGGTTTAAAGGCCTCTGAGTGAAGTCATGGGCGGCAGCCAATTTCAGGAACAGAAGCGAATGAAGAGAGTGAAACGGGGACTTCAAATGGCGATAGTGGGAGTCCCCGAGTCCAGTTGCCCTTGACGATCAGCTCGTGGCCCAGGAAGGGGGGTGTCCGTGGAGGGAGGAACGCTCGGAGGCTTTGGGGGCACTTTCAAAGAAACGCGACGGGCCAGATAAAAGGCGGTTCACCTGTGGGGCAACTCCGTACCAGGCCCGTGGCTCCGGAGCCCATTCCCGCAGAGCTGAAATAAGAAACGGAGCAAGGAGCTACTTTTAGGGGAAAAACCATCGCGGGTAAAGCATAATTTCCACGTGCAGGGGAAGGAAAGGGGTCGATAACTCTGCCCGTCGGGGATAATTAATCCCTGTGTTTAAGACTAAGGAGAGTTCCGCTGGTTAAATACGTCAGCTTTGCCTTTGAATGTGCAAGTCGCCCAAATGTCTGCACGGGGACAGTAAAGAACAAAAGTCAGACTCTTTAACTTTGGTTTTCAAAGAGCATTTTAAACGTTGCAACAGAAACAGAAGTTCGCTTGCATGTTGTCCAAAAACGGAGACCTTATTTTTCCGTTTTAAAATGTTCCGCCGTGTTCTCGGTTTGAAACGAGGTTCAACGTGAGCAGACTCAGCGGCTCTCGGGATGGCTGTTGGACGGAGTCGCTGTGCGTATTGCGGCTGGAACGACTGGAATGGTGACGTTTATTAGGCTGATTTATCTGAAGTTTGCACGGTGTCTGCTCCGTCTAATAATTAATTCTAGCAAACAGAACATGTAATGAAGTACTCGGTTGCAGACCTCACGGGAGGCTGAGAATCACACCAACAACTTGTTTAAATTATTCTTCGGGGCGTGATTAGTCGTTTCTCATTTGTTTTTCCCTTTCCTGGTTGACATCCTACATTAACTCCAAACCCGGAATTATTTTGAAGTATCGCATTGTCCCATCTTAATTATTCCTACATGGGATGGAGATTTCACTTCACGGAGCTCGCTGGGCCCCGCTGTTCAGTCATTTTCTGAGTTCTTCCCCGAGTCTCGCGACGCCATTTAGCAAAAGCAATGTTGTTTCGCCGCCCGCCTTCAAAAAATGTACCTTCCTCGCAGAGCTGGACAGCATGACGCCTGCAAGTAAATGGTCGCTCCCCGTAGGACGTTCACAGACCAGCCCACATTTTTAAGTGACAGAGGAACTCGCAACCATTCCAAGCTGATGGATGAATTAAATTATTATTATTTTTTTAATCTTCACCTACGGATATTTTTTCCATTGCTTTCTTCAGAGATTGAAAGGGAGAGAGAGAGAAACATCCATGGGAGAGAGACCCGTCGAGTGGTCGCCTCCCACACGCCCCGGCGCTGACGCTCTAGCCTCTGAGCGACGCTGGCCCAGGCCGCACATAACTTGAAGGACAGGACTGAGGTTGCCAGGAGCAGTAACCCGCCGGGATGACGGCAGCCTTGTTAGCCCCGGCCAGGAGCTCGGGGCACCTCACGTAGCTGGCACCCACGGTTTCTGCTCTTTCCACGCTGACGATGGCGACCGTCATAACCACCTGGGGATTCTCCAGTTTACAGCAGAGATCCGTGGGCCCTCGGCCCAGCCTGCGTCCCTCCGACGGCGCTGTTCCGTGTGACTGATTCAACGTTACAGCACTGACGCCGAGGGCCTGAGAAAGCCCTTGAACTCCAGCCGCTGCTCTAATCGATGATGTCGGTTCCCCCAGGAGGGTGACCCCGTGGGAATTATCTTCGAGCTGGATGGGGAGACATCGCCACACCTTTGCAAGACACCCTCGCTCGACTCCTTCCAGACACTACGCGAGTTATCAGCCAGCGTCCAGTCCCTGGGCGTCACCATGGCTTCAGAGAAATCGTACATCCAGCCAAAAATGTCCATCAGCAGCGTGCACTGCGGATGTCTCTATGATGCACCGTTTCATACGCAGAACAAAGGGGAGCCAGGAGAGGCATGTGGCACAGGGTCCTTCAGACGAGAGCGCGTCCTTCTGAGGGAGCCAGGGAGGTGGCGACGGGCCTCGGGCCCAAGAAGACCGGCGGACGGAGCGATCGCCCCCGGGAACTGAAAACAGGGAGCGTTCCTGGGACGAACGTGTGTGAGGAGGAAGTTACTTCTCTGAGCCATGACGGGAGGCGGGCGCGGGACCTGCTCCCCCCACTGTCCCGTTCACATCCCCCGGGGCCCTTCTCCCAGCTCCCCTTCTGGTCTGCGGGACTGATTCTGTGGTTATAACCTCTGGGTGTGCTTCTCTGTTTTTCTACCCTGAGTGTCTGTAGACTTCCTGCCAGAGAGGGAGCTATTTATGAGCCATTGAAGATGAGTGAAAGCTGAGGGAGCAAATGAAACAAAGTATCTATAATGTATCCGCTGCGCGGCCTCCTGCGGCGGGACCGCAGCTCGGTTGCAGGTCGTCGCTGCCCCTCCCCAGTGGCGACAGGGTCAGCGTTTTCCTGCTTCGCACCTTCTAGTCCCTGCGCAGCATAGACCCCGACCCTCCGGCTCCTTCGTGACGCAAGCTCTCCTAAGTGACCTTCGCCGTGGAGGCTGGGGATGGGTGGCGGGGGATGGAGGCACGTAAGTGTCCCCGCAGCTTTGGTGGCCACCATCTGTGACGCCCGGAACCTGGCCCCTGGGTTCAGACAGCGGCTGGTTGTGGGGTTGGTGTTGCCGCCTTACTGGGTTCCAGCTGCCTCGTGGTCACCTCTGTGTCAGCCGCCCCACCTGCCACCTGCTCTGGCCGGGCCACCGCCCTGTGAGGCCGCGTCTGGGCTCCAGGAGCCCAATCCCAGGAGTCAGGAGGTCCCCCCTGCTGACTTCATGTGTTCACCCCTTTTATCCAACATGCAGAAATAATATACATGTTTTTATTTGGATCAACTCAAGCCTTCTCTTTCTACAGTATGTAAGTTCTTTAGGTCATTATTTTGTTTAGGGAAACAAAATTCCCTTTAGGTAATTCTTTGAAATTAATGCTCTTCTCAGGAGTTCATTAATTTATTTATTTTGGCCAAGGTGAAGGAAAGGAATGTGACAGGAAAACACCTGAGGCATTTAAAAGTCTGTGAAAGATCTTCTCTGCCTTCTCCCAGAATATAACCTCTTCACCAAATGAACGTGCTAAAAGGAAGGCCCTTTACCTTTTGACCTGGGACTCAGTCTTGTGGATCTATTACCTCTTGGGTTTTATTGCATCAGGAAAAAAAAAAAAGGAAAGGAAAAAAAACTACGCACTTTGACTTGCGTTTCTGCAAATAGAAACCACCTGCCCCTGGCTGGGCATGGATTCTCCGGGGAGGGCCCTTGGAGTTAAACGGTTCTATGAAAAGACGCATTCCTGTTTCTCTGGCTGGCGTGTCCTGTTTAACTGGGGCCATAAGGAACCGTTTGTAAGCTCTGCGCTCAACAGTAATCAGCTGCAAAAAACAGGCCTCCCATGACGGCTCCGATCACTATCTCACCCTTTGTCCCAGGTCTGTCTTGACAAACGTCAATATCTTCTGCTTTTATCTACAGATCTATAATTTTCTCTTCCCCTCTTTTATCTTTCTGTCCTTCAAACTTCCAGCTCAGTGACTCCACACATCTTTGGCTGATAGATTCCCATGTTTTGTAAATATTAATTCTGCATTCCACCGCATGTAATAACACCCTGATTTGTTCTGTAGTGGGTATTGTACTGTGAGCCTTAAATTCCCAGCCTCTCCTTTTTAATAAATCTCTGTCCTCTGTCATCCATCTGAGAATATATTTGATAATTTTCTAGATAATGCTGGGGACACTCTGGTGGCTTCATTCCAGGATTAATAAAATTCTCTTGGAGATCTCCGCATTGAGTCTCTTATTTTGCACAGCAGACATTTCAGTGTTTCCCCATAATTGCCGTGCTTTCCCCGGTGAGCTGGTTACCCTTTGTGGCTGCGGCGTGGTAAGTGTTCTATAATGCAGACAATTTTGGTGACATTTTGATGATTTGGGATTGAGGGATTTCATGTCTGTTAGTCTCTGTCATCTTCGCACCACCCCCGACTTGCTTCCCTCCTGACATTCATGGCTCCCTCTTCCTTCCAGAGAATCCATAGTATTGGCAACAATACTTCTTCCGAGAAGCACAGACACCTGAAAGGAAGAGGGGTGTGGCCAGATGGAGCAGTTTATCTGGAAACCAAAGGATAAGGGGTTCGTTTCGGGATGGAAATGGAGTTAGGAGTTGCTGTGTCCAGACAGAGAGACCGAGATAGTCATTTCCACTCAGGCTTCCAGGATTAAGTGGCCCTGGCCTGACACAGCAAAGCATGAGCATGGCCAGGTGTCTGGCAGGTGCTGCATCGGTGGCAGCGTTCAGCCCCATCCTTGTCCCACCCGCCCCCTCGCTGCCCGGCCAGGCCACACCCTGCCACCCATTCCAGGGATTTGGTTACTTTAAACCTGACCAGTTGGTACAACCAAGGAACTGTCTCATTTTTTCTGGCACAGCAAAGTGAAAGACATTTGTATTTGCATCATAGTAGCAACAATGTTTCTCTCCTGCGAGGTCCTGACACCTGCAGAGCATGTGGGGACATTGTAGCCATGATTCTTGCTTCTGTATCAGCTGTTTTCTGACCCGTTTGGACAGCCGGGAGGTGTAGCCTCACCCACTGCTAGGTGGTGCTACAGAGATGCCAGCTGTTTGGGAAAACACTCAATCTCAACGCTTACTTTATAGATTTTCGGGGGAAGGTGTTTAGGGCAGGCTGTTCCCAGACAGGGAGATGGACCAGGGTCATCACTGCACTGTTAGTATTGACAGAGGAGCTGTACAAATTTACCTAGTTTTTCTCTCTATTTAATTCCCTCCCCACTCCCGTTGTAAGAAACCTGAAGAAGAATCAGGTAGTTAAATGGTGTGCGAACCCCTCATACCTACACAATTTCATCTACAGTCATTGGGAAATATTTATCTCTTAGCGTCAAATTCGTAATCATTTTATATCCAGAACTTCGAATTCCAGAACTTTGTACTTTTTCATTTTCTTCTTATTTTATCTCTTGTCATTAGGGAATGTTTATCTGTAAAAGTTAAAAATTCTATAATTACTTTGTGTTTATCAACATAGCCCCTTGTGGATGTTGAATGTTTTTTGTGGGGTTTTTTTGAAGACCAGAACTTTGTCTTCTGTTCATTTTCATTGCTGGCACTGCGGCCTGGGCAGCACAGACATTCAATAAAGGCTGGAAGCCCTGGCCGTGGGGCTCGGTTGGGCATCGCCCTGTGCGCCAAAAGGCTGTGCGTTTGATTCCCGGTCGGGGCACATGCACAAGCTGTGGGTTTGACCCCAGGCCAGGGTGAGTGCGAAAGGCAGCTGATGGGTGTTTCCCGAGCACTTTGGTGTTTCTCCCTGCCTCTCCCTCTCCCCCCCTCTCTCTTTAAAATCAATGAACATATCTTTGGGTGAGGGGATTAAAAATAATAATACTGTATTGAACTCTGGACACTTGCTAAGAGAGCAGATCTCAGGGGCTCTCACACACACGGTGACCGTGTGAGCAAGCGTTAGTTAGCTCGCCTGAGTCGTTATTTCACTATGCATATCGATCATCATGCTGGACACCTTAAATACATTCGGTGTTCACTGAAAATGTATTCTGTGGCCCTGGCCGTGTGGCTCAGTTGGCTGGAGCATCGTTCCATACACCAAAAGTTTGCAGGTTTGATTCCCAGTCAGGGCGCATGTAGGAGGCAACCGATCTCTCTCTCTCTCTCCCTTAAAAAAAGTATCCTGTCAGCATAGCTTCTCACTTGCATCTCTAGCTCGGTCCAATTGAGAGCTATTGGTTTCATTACTAATGTATATTTGCATTTAAGTTTCTAGAAGGCCATGTTTCTGACAAACTAGAGGGTTTTTTACACAGGACTGGGCCGACCTTTCCTCTCTGCACAGAGTATTCATAGCACGGAGTAAATACAGCCCTTTGACAACAGCCGCTGATGGTTGCCTGGGCTCAACACCAACAAGAAATCTACCACCCTTTGCCCCGACCTGAAAGGATTACAAATGGCCATTTTACACCCTAAGGAGAGCACGTGTATGTAGGGAGCCCTCTGCCTGTGAGTCACTGCAGGTCGGCCGACTGTGACCTGCAGGTGCTGTGGGATTATTGATGTTTCTCTGCAGGTGTCGCTCAGTCACGGCTGAGCAAGCATTTGGGGAAGGCGATGATGGGAGGGAGGCTGGACATGGTCACTTATAAATGGACCCATGAGAAAGAAAAAGAAATTGAACCACCACCACCCTCCGGCGCCAGCTTCCTGGGCCATATTTATACTGGTTCCCAGCAGCTGGCAGCCTCACACCTGTTTCAGATCAGATCCCTAAAATAGCGTTTGCACGTAAACAGCGCAATCTGCAAGAGTAGATTTTAAAGTAAATTATAATACCTATATCACTAATTTTAGCAAGAATTTCAACAGCAAAAGGAACGAATTCTGTATCAGCATTGTGTGATGGAGCTCGGGTCGGAGCCGGATCAGAACCGGGCCCACAAACCGGAGGTTAGTCAGAAGCCCGCCTTGCGCGGGCACCACTGACGCCTTCCTTCAGTTTAACAATCGGGCACTGGATGCTTTTTAACAAGACTCCAGAGAGTCTGATTTGCTCTGAGACAGATCCCACTAAATATACCTCCTGCCCGCGGTCTCCGTGTTTCTCTTCCTCTCCCGGCCCCTCTGTCCCTTATCTACCGACCCGTCCCACCTCTCTCCCTGTCGCCTGCGCTCCACGCACAGGAGTTCGTGGAATATTAGTACATCGGTGTCAGCGATGAGCCGGGCCGTCATGTGCCAGTCACCATGACAACGTGTTCTTTATAAACATGAAAATAAAAATAACACTTCAAGGCTTTGCAAAGTGAAATGCGGAGGACAACTTCCTAGTCTCAGAAGTTATTTTTCATGTTAATATAAATAACTGCAGAAAATATGCATGTGTTACTCAAAGTATTCACTCCGTGGTGTTCTAGGTATCCTTAAAATGTATTTCATTAACGTCAACGTTGCTTTTGATTATACTGAGTCATCTTTCTGTCATCCCAAACACTAAAAATCTTAAAACAAAATACTTGATATTTGCCTTGACGTGTATATGGGTTAATTTCATTTTTAGAGCTGATGATCCATATCTTTGGAGTCACAGCAATTTTTACTTCTATAAAATTCTACAATTGAGGGCTCTCAGATGTATACACCTGTCTATATTGTTACTTTACAAAGCAGCCTGAGACCACTTGAAACGATGGGATTAAGGGTCAGGCTCAGCACCGCCCTGGGCATCTGCAGGAGTGAGGTCCCTGCTGCGCTAAAGTCCTCCCTCCTGTCCCCAACGCAGGTCATCAAGCTGGCCTTCGAGGAGTTCGAGCTGGAGCGAGGCTACGACACCCTGACCGTGGGTGATGCGGGCAAAGTGGGTGACACCAGGACCGTGCTGTACGTGTAAGTGTGTGATCTCCCTTCTCTCTCAGGTTCGGGGGGGGGGGTGCCCTGGGGGTGTGCCCTCCAGACTGGTGCAACGCTCGATAAATCCGCACAGGGCCAGTCCCATGGGGTCCAAACCGATTTCATGGGAGGACTCATTCAGGGTGATGTTTTATCAGTAAAAATGTTTTTTCCAAATCATTAAAAACTATGGCAAAAAATTAGAATTTACAGAAAGCAGAAAGTAGAAATGATGAGCCTCTCAACTTTCTTCCGTTCTACTTCCCTGGGGTCTGATTCTGTCAGTGTTTTTGTAAGTACAGGCACTTTCTAGAATAATGCTGGGTGTCTTACAAAAAGCCCCTACACTGGGGAAAACTGTTCCGAAGGGGACAGGGATGTGGGGGGGGGGAACCGGGTGGGGAACCTCCCTGTCCGTCTGTGGAGCTCAGATCCGGAGCCCTCGGTCTGGTCTAAGGATGACACGCGAGGCCTGCGCTGCACCTGCGGGGACCCCGCCTGCTCTGCAGCCCACCAGGCCGTCATCAGCTCCTCCAGACACAGGCCGTGAGGACAGGCGTCACATCGGATGAGGCCTGTTCTATGGAAAATAGAAATGGGACCTGAGGGTGTCCATGCTGGTCAGTGTCCTTGGAACAAAGGGAAATGTCTTTGCAACTGGGTCACCCGCTTTCACACGTCACACAGGTCGTGTCAGGTGGTGGCTGTGACACCACGGAGCCAGGCAGGTCCCCCATCCACAGAGGTCACCTCTCAGGTTTCGCCTGTTCTTTCTTCGTCTACACGTATGTGCCGAGGCTTCTCTTTCCTGCTGAGACAGCTTGTCCCTGATAATGTCAACAGATTCTCCTGCTAGACAACAAACAGACAAATAAAGCAAAAAACAGTGCTGGCCATTTTACTCACTGGCTCCCTCATTTCAGTTAGTGATGAGCTGTTCACATGCTGACAAGGAGCCCCAGCTGAGTGCGCCGTCCGCGCCTTAAAAACGCCTGGGCCGCCCTCTGGCTACATGGGGGACGGACGCTTCTCGCGTGGGATATCCTGGACATCTTTCCCTGTCACCGGTCCATTACTATTGCTACTACTAATAATGAAACCATGTTACTGGTCCATCACTTATGATAAGCATTCTAGTAACAGCAGCAGTAATATCGGAGCTAATGTTGAGTCTCACGTATCAAGGCCGCCGTGCTAAATGCCCCGTGCTCTTGTCTCCCGGGTGCTCACCTGGGTCGTGTGAGTCCAGGGTTGACAATATTTTAATCGCACGGATGATAAAACCAAGGCACAGACAGAGGTGCCCCGGTTCACACACCCCGGTGCAGGTGGGAGTCAGCTTCACACACCTGGCGCAGGTGTGAGCAGCAGTCACACCTGGGAGCTGGCTTCACACACCTGGCGCAGGTGTGAGCAGCAGTGACACCTGGGAGCTGGCTTCACACACCCGGCGCAGGTGTGAGCAGCAGTCACACCTGGGAGCTGGCTTCACACACCCGGTGCAGGTGGGAGCAGTAGTGACACCTGGGAGCTGGCTTCACACACCCGGCGCAGGTGTGAGCAGCAGTCACACCTGGGAGCTGGCTTCACACACCAGGCGCAGGTGGGAGCCGGTGTTCACACTCAGAGACTCAGCCGCAGCGTCCAAGCTTCACATCAGTCCTCGCGGAGGCGCCTGTTCTGATTCTTACTGACAGTCTCCCCCACCCCCAATCCAGCAAGTGAGGGGGCAGACCGTCACCCTGTTCTCTCGCCTTCAGGAAAGGTTCTGGCTCAGGGAATTTCAGGGTGAGGGGTGTCTTCACTTACACTGTAGGCTTTTCCAATAATCATTTCACTCTTCCGCCACGTGTCTGAAGGGCCCTGTTTCCCACACTCTTGCCAAATAGTTATTCTTTGTTGCCAAATTACTAGCGAAAAATTGCAGTCATTTATCAAAATGCAGGTTCCCTCAGGGCACGACGTCAGTCTGTCTGAGGCTCGCTGCCGACTGCGCACAGCCCGGCGCCAGCCTCGCCGTTCACCATCCCCGTGGCCTGGGGAAGTCACCTTCCCCTCCACCCTCTTTCTCGCGGCTGTGAAATGTGCGTAATAAACTTCTCCCGCCTGTGGTCAGGAGCAAAATGAAATGGCGCGGGGGATGCACTGGAGAGCCGAGCAACGCGACCCACACATAAAACAGCTTCATTACGACCACAGCGTCCATTTAAGAAAGGATGCCGCGAAAACAAATGAGGGAAATTTTCTAATAAATGCGAACCATAAAATATAAATGTAGCAAAGTGATGCCAAATAAAATCCCCGAGGTCACCATTAAAGACCTGAAGTCGTGAACCCATTTTTTAGCACCGTGTGCTGTTGAGAGAGCAACGGCACACCATGCATTACGCGGACGCAGCGAATTAGAATTTCCTCTCAACAGCCCAGGCCCACAAATGAAACACGACCAGCCAGCCGCCTCGAGCCGAGAGCCCCTCTGGGGAACATAATGTGCCGGAGATCAGCTGCGCATTTCATCAGCGGCTGCTGCAAAAAAGAACAGCAGCCGACACATTTCCTCGGTCCACAGAATCCCAGAAAAAGAAGATCCGAGAGCCACAGCTGGGGTCTTCGGGGAAATAGGTAGTTTTAGAGAATATATCAGCGAACACTTTTATGTACGTATGTGGGAGACACTGTTCTCAGCATGAAGTGTAAAATCTAACAGGAGGAGGGACAGATGCCGGGACAGTTTGTACCGGACAGCACATAGAACCGTCGACTCTCATGATCCATGCGACCGATAAAGCATGTTAGGAGCCATTTTTATGGTTCGGTGGTTAGAGCTTCAGCCCGCAGGCTGAAGGATCCCAGGTTCGAATCCAGCCAAGGGCATGTACCTCAGTTGCAGGCTCGATCCCTGGCCCCGGTCAAGGCACATGTGGGAGGCAGTCGATCCATGTTTCTCTCTCTCCCTCTCCCTCCCCCTCCTCTCTCTCTCTCTAAAATATCAATAAAAACATATTTTTTTAAAAATTGGCAATATCACCCGGTTTGGCTCAGTGGCTAGAGCGCTGGCCTGTGGACTGAAGGGTCCTGGGTTCGATTCCAGTCAAGGACACATACCTGGGTTGCAGGCTCAATCCCTGGCCCTGGTCAGGGCACATGCAGGAGGCACTGATTCGATGTGTCTCTCACATCGATGTCTCTCTCTGTCTCTCTCTCTCTTTCTCTTTCTCTTTCTCTTTCTCTTTCTCTTTCTCTTTCTCTTTCTCTTTCTCTTTTTCTCTCTCCCTTCCACTCTCTCTGAAAAGCAATAGAAAGACATATCCTCAGATAAGGATTAAAAAAAATATTCTAATTTATATCAGTGGCTTTTTCTTAACTTTCCTGGCCAAAGGGAGGAAAACCTGAATGTTAGCGGACTCTTTAGTCTGATTTTCTCAAAGGTGAATGAATTTACTCAGGTTACTGTTACAGAATGACAGACTTCCCACAGAATTGAATAACGTATTTAAAAAATCCCCCTTGAGACCGTCCTAAGAATATATATGGATAATTCTCTCAAGTTTAATTTTCAGGAGCGCTGCAGGCAGAGACCCGGCTCTGCGGGTTCCTTCTGGCCTTTACGCCCTTCGTGGTCACTGGCAGCTGGGGACAGGGAGACAGTGCCAATTCCGGGAGGTCCTGGGATGGGGGCCCAGGGCCCAGGTTTTAAATGCTCCTTCCTCTAAGGGGATAATCGGTCTGCATCAGGGATGTCAGAGAAAAGCAGTTTGCCACGGCCTGCCTTCATTTGCGGTGGGTCGATAAGGAGACTGGTCCGTCCTTACGGTTGCCCGATCTGTTATTCTTGAAACTGCTTCTTGCTCCTAGAAGCTGCTCCAAGCCTTGTGTGACGGTCACCACCGTCCTGTTATTGCCCTGAGCCGAAAGGCATCCTCTTTTCATTACAAGACTGAGGAAAAGCCACACGAAGGAGACACTGAGAACCGAAGAGCGTGCTCACGCATCTGAGGTTATGAGATGACCCCGTGACCGCACGTGTCGGTGATGTGGGGAAGGCCGAGCCCTTTAAGGCAGGACTAGCTCCGCACAGGCGTCTAATAGATACACCTGATCGCACAGAACAGACTCGGCCGTGGGGCCTGCTGCCCTTCGACTCCACCCATGGGGGGCTTTCCTTTCTGAGCCTCGTTAGCCAGAACTTCCTTGCTGGCTTCTTTGAAGACACATTTATTGAAATTCACACAGTGTGGCAGGACTCAGAGGGAAGTAACAATAGCCTTTGGGGATGGGAGCCAGCAAGTGGAGAAATCAGCAGCTACCAAACTTCATTTTCTCCCATGGAGAGGCTGAGCATAGCAGACCACTCTCTGGACACCCGACAGCATCTAGGTTCTCTGTTCCAACAGCCCTGGCAGAGGGGAAGTGAACAGCTGACCACTGGCATGTTAGGGTTGGGATGCCAGCTGTCTGGTGTGGCTGAGTAAGGCAAGTGACCCAGCACCTTGGGGCCCTGGGAAGTTGTCTTTGGAGGCAGCCTTCCTACCAACGGGAAGAAATCTCATAGACCAAGCCCAACACCTGCAGAAAACAGGGTTGGGTTACTTCCAGCTAATTTGAGGTCAGGACAACCTGAGCTATTTTCCACCTGTTCTGCCAATGTCTCCAGTATTGACTCCCTGTGGCTGTTTTCTCTAAGGAGCCAAGAAATGCCTGCCTTTCTCTACACACTGTTAACCACGATCTCTTTTCCATGATTCATCAGTCAGGAGCATTTAAATTTGCATTGTGTGTTTTTGACATTAAATTAACCTCAGAGGCGAAGTTATTCTTTTTGGGGGATAAGTGCTTCTAAAACAATACAGGGCCTGCATTTACCAAGCAACAAACATAGCTGCCTATCGTATGCCTTTCACCCTCAAAGGATCATTGTAAGTGTAAAATAAATTGGTTAAAGAAAAGTTATTTTAGAAGTTAAAATATAGGGCAAAGGAGAGATATTATTATATTATGATAGTGTGGCTGCCTTAATTTAATAAAACATGCAGAATTCTACAGTGTTCACAGTAGTCTCTGGAAAGGGAATGTTCTAGAAAGGAAGGCAAAGAGGAAACTGAACTGCCACTCACTGGATCTGCCTGTCCCTGCACTATCTCATGACAACCAGGTGACAAGGGTCTTGTTCTCATTTTTAGATGAAGACAAGGAGAGCGCTGACATATGGTCACTACACAGCAGGCAGCCCAACTGGCCTTTGAACCTAAGGTGTTAATACAAAGTGATCCCTGTTCACTTAGCCCATTTCTCCAATGGTAACTTTGTAAATCTGTAATAAAGCATCACAGCCAGGGTGTTGACATTGATGCAATTCACCAATCTTAACTCAGATGTCCCCATTCATACTTGTGTTAATTTGTGAATGTGTGTATATTGAGTTCTACACAGCTCTGTCAGCTGTTTAAATTCATACAACCACCACCACAGTCAAGACACCAAACAGTCCCAACATTACAAAGCCCACTTGGTTGGCATTTCATCATCACATCCATCTCCCTCTCCCTGACTGGTCCCTGACTGACAACCACTGTCTGTATCCCATATGCAAAACTGTGTCATTGTAGCAATGCTGTATAATCCCATCTAAAAAACCGTGTCATTGTAGCAATGCTACACAATCCCATCTGCAAAACTACCATTGTAGCAATGCTGTACAATCCCATCTGAAAAATGGTGTCCTTGTAGCAATGCTGTATGCAGGAATCACATACTATGTAACCTTCTGTCCTCACATAGCAGTTCTCTGCCTATTGTGTGCTTCAGTGGATCTTTCCTGTTTATTCCTGAGTTGAATTCCACAGTGTGGATGTGTCACAGTTTAACATTCATCCACTGAAGGATACCTGGATTGTTTGTTGTTTTGAATGTTGTGAATAAATCTGCTATATTCATTTGTGTGCAAGTTGTAGTGTGAACATGAGTTTTCTTAACCCCTGGACTGATTCCCCCAGGAGTGTAGTTGCTGGATTGTATGTCAGTTAGTTGCATCTTTAGTTTTGTGAGACACTGCTGGCCTCTCCTCTAGAATGACTGTGTTATTTTACATTCCCACCAGCAACATCTGAGTGACCC
Source organism: Miniopterus natalensis (assembly GCF_054644295.1). Lineage (NCBI taxonomy): Eukaryota > Metazoa > Chordata > Mammalia > Chiroptera > Miniopteridae > Miniopterus > Miniopterus natalensis. The sequence goes on along the minus strand of NC_142082.1, from coordinate 1,038,665 downwards.
AGTTTCTCACATTTTCATCAGCTCTTGGACTTGTAGCAAGTTTTTTCTGCTCTAATAGTTTCGTAGTGATATTTCTTTGTGGTTTTATTCTGCGTTTCCCTAAGGGCTAATGATATTGAACATATTTTATGTGCTTATTTGCCATCTGTGCATCCTCCTTGGTCTTTTTCCCATTTTCTGAATGTATTGTTTGGTTTCTCTACCTTTAACTTTTCAGAGTTTCCATATTTTCTAGATAATAGTCCTTGCAGAATGTGTGGTTTGTCGATATTTTCTCTCAGTCTGTTACTGGTCTTTGTATCCTCTTTATACTTCACAGAGCAAAAGTTTTTACTTTTGATAAGGTTCAATTTATGCACTTTTCTCTTTATAACTTGAGATTTTAGGGTCAAGTCTAAGGAGCCTTTGCCTTTCCTAGCTATTTAGTCTTTTAGCTCTTCTGAGTCTGTGCCACTTGGTATAACTTGTAGAATAACCTTGTTTGTATGTATAGTGACCTTGCTGGACTATGATAGGAACTGTGTGAACTCTATGGCACATGTGGGAGAGAATTCATTTATTTATTGTGTTGAGTCTTCCGGTTCATGAACACGACACGTCCTGTCACTTATCAAATGCTTTGTTGTGTTAACTATTGGTTCATGTGCAGGGGTTGATTTTCAAATGCTGAGACAGCCTTGCATGACTGGAATACATTCCACTTTATGGTGGAGCACAATTCTTATCACACACTATTGGGTTCAGTTCTTCTAGGATTGTGTTGAGAATGTGTGCCCCCAAGTTTGTGAGAGATATTGGTGTGTAGTTCCTTCCTTCCTTCCTTCTTTCCTTCCTTCCTTCCTTCCCAAAAATTTGTGTAGATGAATCATTTTTTAAAATCTTTTCATATTTTTTAAAACTTTTTTTTGTCTCTCTTTTTCTCTCATATCTCTTACTTCTGCTTCCTTTTCTTATTCTATGTTATCTGTTTTTCTCTTTTCTTTTTATACTTTTTTATTCTTATTTTCCTAGTTTATATTTTATTTTATTCATTATTATTACCTTTTTAAAAAGTATTAGCATTATTTCCTTTATTTTTATTTTTTAATTCTTATTATTTTTGTTTTCTCTTCCATATTTTCTTTCATATTCACTATTTCTCTTTTTTTTTCAAGATTTTTAAAAATGATTTTTAGAGAGAAATGAAGGGAAAAGGAGAGAGAGAGAGAGAGACACAAATGTGAGTGTAACATCAATCTGCTGCCTCCTGCACACCCCCTATTGGGGATCAAACCTGAAACCCAAGCATGTGCCATGATCAGGAATTGAAGGGCAACCCCCAGGTGCATGGGGCAACAATCAACCACCTGAGACACATGGGCCAGGGCTCATTTTTGGTATTTTTTTTTTCCTCTAATTCTTTTGGTCTCTTATCTTTTAATATTCTTTTCTTTTTTGTTGTAGTTGTTTTTGTTGGTGGTTTGGTTTCTATTTTGTATTATTGTTAGTTTGGTCTTGTTTTGTCTTATTTTGTTCTATCAGCACCTATATAACTGTTGGCATGACGTGGTCAGGGTTGAGCCTCACAGTCAGCCAGCCTGAGGGTCAAACCTTCCCATGAATGGGGCAACAGCAATGAAGACCGAATTATGACAGGAGGGCCCATATAACCCACACAAGGGACATTCCTAGAGCACCCAGCTCAGAAGATCAAGGAGACCACACCACTGGGTCCCACCAGACACCCACTACAGTAGGCCACCCCATTAAGATGGAGTCATAGCAGAGCTATCTAATGCATAGAAACAAACACACAGAAACAGCAATAGTAAAAATATAAAATGGGGGAGCAAACAGGCCCCCAGTGAAAGAACAGGAGGATTCTCCGTAAAAACAGATAAATAAATGGAGGGAAGCAATTTATCAGAAACAGAGTATAAAGTACTGGTTTTAAGAGTACTCAACACATGAAAAAGAAACCACAGAAAAACAACCAGTTGGAAGTGAAGACTGACACATCCTAATAAAAAAGACACTGGAAGGGATAAACAGTAGACTAGAGAAAACTGGGATCAAATCAGCAAATTAGAGGCAAGGTAGAAAAAGTCACTCAATCAGAGAAGCAAAAAGAAAAAATAATTTAAAAGCATGAGGATACTTCAAGGGAACTTTGGGACAACATGAAACCTGACAATAGCCACATCATAGGGATGCCAGAGGGAGAAGAGAGTGAACAATGAATAGAGAACCTGTTTGAATAAATAATGACAGAAGACTTCCCTAAGCTGGTGAGGGAAAAAGTCACACAAGTTCAGGAAGCACAGAGAGTCTCAGGCAAGAAGAACCCAGAGACCCACGCCCAGACACATTGTAATTAAAATGGCCAAGGGTTAAATACAAAGAGAGAATCTTAAGGGCAGCAAGAGAGAGTCAGTTACCTACAAGGGAGCCCCCATAAGGCTGACAGCTGATCCCTCAACAGAAACTCTACCGGCCAGGAGGGAGTGGCATGAAGTTCTCAAAGTGATGGAAAGCAAGAACCTGCAGCCAGGACTCCTCTATCCAGCAAGGCTGTCATTCAAAATTCAAGGCGAAATGTTATTAATGAATGGGTTACCAGTGAGATCAAGGAAGGAATAAAAACCTTCCTGGAAACAAATGAAAGCTACACACAACAACCCAAAATCTTTCGGCCACGGCAAAAGCAGTCTTGAGAGGGATGTTCCTAGCATCCCAGGCCTGCCTCAAGAAACAAGAAAAATCTCAAATAATCTAACCCTACAACTAAATGAACTAGAAAACAATCAAGAAAAGCCCAGAGTAAGTAGAAGGGAGGAGATAATAAAGATCAGAGCAGAAATAAACGACATAGAGACAAAAAATATATATCAATAAAACCAAGAACCAGAAGAGATAGACAAAAAGAAAAAAGCTATCTAGACATTGCAGTTATCACTTGGGGACTTTTATAATTAACTATGACTCATATGTTTAAGAAACTAAATGAAACAATCAAGAATGTTCCCAGAAAACTGTATCTATAATAACAAATTGAATGGAAATGTAAAAATTGAAAAACTGAGTATTTGCAATGAAGAACAATATATGTATGGTTTGAACTGCAAGATAGCTGAGTAGAAAATATTTCAAGTGAAGGTGGGGGGGAAATGCATGTACAGAATATATGTATGTAATTGGAGTTCCAGAAGAAAGTGAGAGAAAATGGGGCATAGCCCATATTTGAAGATATAATCACCAGTAATTTTCCAACACCAACAACAGACATCAGAATCAAGCGATTCTACAAGCCCATCAGTATAACACCGGAAAAACCTCCCCTGGGACATTACAGTAAATCTGCTGAAACTCAGGACAAGAAAACATCTTAAACAAAGAAACATTTTCAAAAGTGCAAATATTAGATTTACAGACGTCTTCCCAGTAGAAACAAACGAAGTAAAAAGACAGCAGGATGACAACTTTGGAGTGTTGGGGAAAATAAATGTGATTAGATCAAAGGGATAATTAAAAATAATTGACTAATCAGCAAATCAAAAACAACAAAAAATGAACTTTAGTTTTTCATTAAATATATTCTAAGTAAGATAAAGCTCTCTAGTTAAAAATAATTTAAATAAAATAAATAATTAGAAATAATATAGAACAAGCATTTGATGCTGAGACATACACGTAACATGCATGCATAGAATGTTGAAAATGAAAGGAGAGAGAGAGAGAGATCTTCCTTGTGTGGTCCAAATATCACAGCTTTACAATCAAGTCAAAATAAACATTATCCGTGCACTTTTTGTGTCTGTGATAGATGAACAAAATGCATGATAGGGAAGAAAAAAATACTTTTTCAAATCAAACAAACAAAACAGCCAATCATAAAAGAACAATCTTTCCAACAAAGAAAAAAATGTTGCAAAATAAATTCCTATTTAGTGACAGCTGGTCACTCACTGAAACACTTGCTTTGTTTTCACTCTGGGTGTGACATTGTAACAAAGTGAGCGCTGTTCTGTGAAGCATCAGGCCTCCTCGCCCACGCGGGAGTGTCGGGTTGGTGGGGAAGTGAGGTGATTGACGGCTCGGATCATGTTCCTGTCCCCAGAACTCCTCGGCTGAGAGGAAAGCTTCCTGTCTGATTAGAGGCATTTGTTTGGGCTGAATTGATTTTTTTGTGCATTTTTTCTGCCTCCACTTGCTGTTCTGTGAGCACATTGGGTTCAGTCAGTGGGTTAGTGTTTCTTTTCACCGGCTGACAGCTGGGCTGTGGGGCTGTTTTGTGAACACGCAGTGAATGCTCCTCGAAGCTCCGTGTGACCCGGGCTTTAATATGCAGAGGGGACGCTCAGCAAATCCGCCAAATCCATTTCAGCTGTGCAGGCCCTGCTGCCCAATGCTCTCAGTGTGGGGTTACCTTTGGTTACAATATACATGCTGAAACTTTATTTTTTAGAGCAGTTTTAGGTTCAGAGCAAAATTGAGAGGAAGGTACAGAGATTTCCCATCTACTGCCAACCCCCACCCACAGCCTCCCCTCCACCAACACCCCCCCAGATGGGACATTCGTCACCACTGATGGACCTGCACTGAAACGTCATCATCTCCAGAGCCCACGGTGTCCATCAGGGCCGCTCTGTGCTGTGCATCCTGTGGGTTTGGACAAATGTGTGATGAGATTTGTCCATCAGGGTAGAGTCACTGCCCTAAACCCTCTGGGCTCTGCCCGTTCACCCCTCTACCCACCCCCATGGCAACTGCTGACCTGTTACTGTCCCCACAGTTCTGTCTTTTCCAGGAGGTCACAGAGTTGGAGCCACACAGTGTGTAGCCTTTTCAGATCGGCTTCTGTCACTTAGTCACATGCATTTGAGATTCCTCCATGTCTTTTCATGGCTTGAGAGTTCATTTCTTTTTAGTGCTGAATAATATTCCATCCTTGGACTTATTTTAAGAGAGATTTTGTAGCAGACTTTCCAGATAATTCCAGACTAGACAACCCCAGAACCCCAGCATTTTGTGAATGAACCAGAACACTTCTCAGCTTAGAGGTGCCTTCCTGTGGGCGGTGTGACCTGATGCACGACACAGCCACAGACACAGCTGTCCCTGAGGTAGGGTGACCGCCCGCCCCCAGCCTGGGGTCCCAGCACCGCCCCTATTTAGTACTGAGAGTCCTGCACCAGACAGGAGAAGCCCTGCAGGCTCAGACCAGTGGGGCAGCTGGTCACCCTACATCAATTTTTAAAACAAAAGGTACGAATTTGCAGTTATGGAAATTAATGAGTGTAAATCGCCAGTGATACTGAGGTTTAAGTAGGAAAAATAGGAATGTAAATTATATGTGGCTATTGGTTCTGTGGGGGGGTCTTACTCGTGTGTGTGTGTGTGTGTGTGTGTGTGTGTGTGCGTGTGTGTGTATTTACGGCTTGTTCCATGGAAAGGAGAGAAAACGGCGCCTAGTGACCGGCTTTCCCTTTCCCCCTGTACAGACTCACCGGGTCCAGCGTCCCCGACCTGATCGTGAGCATGAGCAACCAGATGTGGCTCCACCTGCAGTCGGACGACAGCATCGCCTCGCCCGGGTTCAAGGCCGTGTACCAAGGTACTGACTGACGCAGCATTTGCAGGAGCGTCTCTGCGAGGCAGGGCCGTCTGTGTGACAAGCAGGAGGAACACCGACCTCTCACAGCGGCGGGCGAAATAGGGACTAACGTTTCCGGCCCCTTAGCTTGGCTTGCCGCGACGTCTGCCACTGACACGTCAAAACAAAGAGTGAGGCCCCGTGTAGACTAGAAGCTGTGGGGTGGGTGACGTGTGCGCCTCTCGGCGTTTTCCTTGCCCCCGGGGAGTCACTGGGCGCGTGACCAGTGGAGACGTATTTGAGGCACGTGTGCACTTGTGTGGCCTCAGTGGCCCACATGCATCCCCCTGCACACCTGCACTGGGCTTTTAAGGCAGGTGGGGAGCGCTGGGCGAGGTCGGAGGAAAACACAGCCAAGTACATACCCGTGAAGGAGAAAACAAGGCCGTTTTAGGAGGGAGGGAGTTGTGACCGCTGAGGAGAGGAAAGGGCTCCGGCCGAGGAGGGGACGCAGGTCTGAGTTCACGGGGAGGGGAGGGGAGAGGCCGTGATCACTGTGATGCTTCCCCACGGGGAGCCCAGCTCCCCGCTTGTGGCCTGGCCTCCTGGCCCTGTGGTCCTGTGTGTGCACAACTGGCCACGCTGCTCTTCCTGGTGGGTTTCACCTGGAAGGGTCTTTTAGGAAACAGGTATCTTTAACTTTAGCATATTGACAACTTACCAAAAAATTTTCATTATGAAAAATTTCAAAACATGAATAGAAGTAGAAAAATAATGTAATGAACCCCAAGCGACCCAGGTTTGTAAACTTTGCAAACCACTCCCACATATCCTGCCACGGACTCAGGCGCGAGCGTGGGACCTGGCACAGAACGGAGCGTCCGCGGCCCCTGGGTGTCCGCTGCAGCGCAATCCAGGCCTCTCGCAGGTTTCCTAGGACAGCTGTTGGGAAATCGGTGATACTTCCAACTGTTAGAAACCCCCAACCAATTCAAGGCTCATAGCACAACTCATTGGAAGTCATTTTCTACAAGATTGGAAAGAACCTATTATCCTAAATTCAGACTATAGTCATGAGAAGTCTTTTCAGGACCATTCTTATAACCCTTACAAATGACTATGGACTGATAGTTATTTTATCAAAATAACCAGGAAATTACATTTTCAACCCATTCAGATATTTTTACTAACATACAAAAACAGCATTATTAAAAATAAAATGCTATTTGTGAACTACAATCTAAAAAAATATACAGTGGGCAGGCGTTCAGAATGAAACATAAACATATGTTCCCCTGGACTGTCGTAATTTTCAAAATGTTACTTTCCATAAATAAAGCTTTTGAATCCTAAGGAACTAATGAATTACAAAGCGCTGTAATGCAGTAAGACTGGTGGTTGTTTGGGTTGTTTTACTGTAGGGGACTCTTAAAAAGAATTAATTTGTAAGTTATTGTCAGGAGAGATTACGAAATGGACCTGGGCAGAAAGAACAAATTCCTGGGCATCCTTTCAGGGTCTAGCTCACTCTCCTGATGAACCAGCTCCTTAGAGCCTGAGCCCCTCGGGCCCTTGAGCTGTTTTACTGATCTGGAAGTTGTAGGACACTGAGAGCAACGGAAACGATTCCTGAGCCCTGAAATGCGAATGCGTGTTTTCTGGAGGAGACACAATTGATTGCAGCCCTGTGGACGGATGAGCTGAGGGCTCGGACCCCACTGGCGAATTCATTCCAGGGCTGCCCGCGGTCTCCGCGCCTGTCCCGTGGTTTCTCCTCTGAAACAGTTCTCCAAGCGTCCCACTGGGCCCTTCATTAATTACTGTTCCTTCCTTAATTACTGAGCTCACTGAAGTCTCTTAGGTGATGGATGGGTGAGCGTGCAGGTGAAGACGGGAGAGATTCATCCGGAGGGTCGGGGTTTTTTCTTTCTTCAATTGAACTTGAGTAGAGACACGTGCTCCGGTCCAGGCGCGGCCAGTCTCCAGGAGCTGGGAAAGCGCAACAAGAAGTAATTGCACAGCAAGCCCGTGAGGCAGGGGGTTAAGAAGCGTCTTCCAGCCTCAAAGCAAAGGGCGCCGTGTGTGATCGTGTCGTGAGTTCGGGGGGATGCGTGGGCTCGGCGACGCTGTCTTGTGAGCTGAGGGAGTCCCAGCGTGAGAGGGGCCTGTGGTGAGGGCAGGGCCCGGCGTGTGTCCTCACCGAAAACGTTTGAAAAATTCCTGCTTGCTGGAGACACGGGCGGGGTGGGACCAGTGACTCTTTAGGGAGGAATGCTTAACAAAATATGATATTTACATCCCACTGAAAGGCGAGCTCTGGAAGGCGCAGATAAGTGCTGAAGACGTCCTGACATTTGGATTTTTAGGTTTGGCCTTTACTTGAACTTCTGCATGACTGTGCGGTTATTTAAGAAGGCGCGGATCACACATGACCCGTGGGATCTGAAAGCCACAGTGAAATACCAAACGCGTCCCAGCAGGGAGATGGCAGTTCCTATTCCCACAGCATGGGGACCCATCATGATGCCAATGGTGTGGAGACTACAGGCTGGGCTCCCCCCAGATTGTGAGGCCCTGGCTCTGAAGGGTTGCAAGTGTTCTCAATTAAAATATGAGTGTTCTTATTTCAGTCTGCACAGCCACACTGCACTGATTACATCACATTGGACCCTAAGGAGCACCTGTTGTAGTCTCAGTGGTCTGTTGATAGCCAGACTTGAGCTGTTGTGGAATCGTGGAAACTGGTAGAAGAATTGAGGATTTGACCAAATAAGAGCATGTATGAAAAGAAGACATTGTAGAAATTGGTATTTCCAGAGAGCTACATGAAGCTGGCAACTGGAGATAAAATAAAAACATTGGTAAAGGTGATCATTGAATCTATGAGTAATTAGTTATTTGACTTAAAACAGAGTTGGTCATGAATTATATGATAGAAAATGTATACAGCTGATATTTACTTGTGGTTTGGCTTCCTAGGTGTTGATTCTGTGTGATTTTTAACTCACAACGCGGTGTTAGGAACAGGCCCCGCCGCTGACCAGCTGTGTAACTCGGGGGGGTTCTTTAAACCCTGTGAGTCAGACTCCGCCCTCAGGTCCCGGAAAGCTGCCAGGTCTGGTGCTTAGTCTTCCCACCTTATATTTTAAAATCCCCATCATAAGTTACAAAAGTAATTACTGAGGATCCAAAGAATTGTTTTTGTGAGCCAATCTTGTGTTTAATAAACAACAGGAGTCTTGTTAAAATATTCTAAGAATCGAGACAGCTTGAGATGACACTCACCAAAGCAGAACATGCATCGTGTTTTGTTTAGTAGAAAAGAAAGAGAAATGGCTGTTCTCACACCCAGGGGGGCTCCCGTGGCCACCAGACACCTCCGGCCCCGAGGACGGTCCACAGGAGCAGGCCCGGTGCCTGGATGCTTGTACAGTTGCAAGTTCTGTGACGTGGGTGGCCCTGCACTTTCACGGCCCCACTGCCCACAGTCAGGTGGGTGAACTCCAGGCCGGTCACGTCGCAGGAATGATGCTCAGTCAGAGTTGTCACACTCGGGGTGAAGGGCGTCTTCAGAAGTCCTGTTGGGTGCAATTTGCCACAGCCGTTTACATTTTAGCAGGGGGTAAATGAAGGGAATGTTCCCTGGACGGGCTGCTGGGAGGGAAGCAAGACTGACCTGAGGCTCACGGGAAGGACGACTTCAGTGGACTAATTTGACTTCAGCGTTACTGCTCCATACCCAAAACAATTGACTCCTCGGCCCTGTGCACTCGGGTCACGGAGGGAGCAGAGTCAGGGTGGGCGCCTCAGTCTGGAACCAGGGGTCTCTGCGTTTGTGCTGAAGGAACAAGAAGTGTTGCTCTAGGTAAATGCACTGAGCAGAGGGACCTGCGGCACAGTCCGGCGGCATCTCTTCACCGTTCTGGGGGACGCAGCGTCAACGTCGTATGATCCTTGAGATTCTTATGAGGGTTAATTTTATGAGTCACCTTGGCTGGGCCATAGGTGCCCAAACATTTGGTCAAGCATATTCTGGGTGTGTCTGTGAAGGGGTTTCTGGGTGAGGTTAACGTGTGACTCTACAGACTGGATAAAGCAGATTGCCCTCCCAATGTGGGTGGGCCTCGTCCAATCAGTTGAAGGCCCGAAGAGAACAACCGGCTGAGTGAAGGAGAATGTCTCTCTCTGCCAGACAGTCTTGGAGATGAAACACTGAGGCTTTGGACTCAGATTTGGGCTGGAACTGTACCATCAGCTCTCCTGGCCCGAACTTCTCAGTCTCAGAAGTGTGAACCGATTCCTTATAATAGATCAGTCTCTTTATTCATAGACAATAGATGATAGATAGATGATATAGATAGATAGGTAGATAGATAGATAGATAGATAGATAGATAGATAGATAGATAGATATAGATAGATAGATAGATAGATAGATAGATAGATAGATGATAGATAGATGATAGATAGATAGATAGATGATAGATAGATAGATGATAGATAGATAGATAGATAGATAGATAGATAGATAGATAGATAGATAGATAGATAGAGATAGATAGATGATAGATAGATAGATATAGATAGATAGATAGATAGATAGATAGATAGATAGATAGATAGATGATAGATAGATGACAGATGATAGATAGATAGATGATATAGATAGATAGATAGATAGATAGATAGATAGATAGATAGATAGATGATAGATAGATAGATAGATAGATAGATAGATAGATGATAGATAGATAGATAGATAGATAGATAGATAGATAGATAGATAGATAGATAGATGATAGAGATAGAGATAGATAGAGATAGATCATCCCTAGATGAGTCTCCCTCTCTCCACCTGTGGTTCTGTCTCCCTGGAGAACCCTGAGCAATGTTGTCCTCTCTCCCTTTCGGATGGACCTGCCCCTGTTGCTCGGCATGGACGCTCCCTCGTTGCCTGTGAAGTTGGAACATTCAGATGGTGTCTGAGTGGAAACCCAGGAGTGGTGTGACCACTGAGCAGGTGAACATTCACTGGTCCATACAGGAGGTGACCTCAGGACCCTGCCTTGTTAGTGTGATGCTGACATGGACTCAGGAGAAGTGGGGCAGGGACATCCTGTCTGAACAGAGCGTCTCCCAAAGCCCTGAGGGTGGGGGCAAAGCTGCATGAAATGGTTTCATGTAACCTTTTGTTTTAATTCCATGCAAATTCCCAGTCAAATGTCACCAAGCTTTTCTAACAGGTATTTCCTTTTTCCACAATAGATGTGGTCTTGTATCTAATGTGGATTAAGAACAATTAAGGGCCTAATTTTCATCTCTGAGGATCAGCCCTGAGCTGAGGGGACTCTGAGGTGGTGGTTTTTCAAGGGTGGGTCAGGGAGCAGAATGGGGGACGGGAATCTGAGCAGCGGGCATCATGCCAGGTGCCCTTGCTGATGCCCCAAAGTCCTGGAGCTGGGATGGCCCCTCAGAGCTTCCCCCGATTGATGCCAGGGGACTGGTCTCGGTGCCATAGACCGTGGATGCGGCCCAGCGGGAGTGCAGGTCCCTGCTCCAGGTGATTCCCGAAGAGGGTGCAGCCTCCGGCTCCAGAAGAGCTGAGGGAACAAGAACAGGCCTGGGTTCTAAAGAGGGTGCCGGGTGGCGCCTCATGGGATCCGCCACAGTCCACCCCTGGCGCCCAGTTCCCAGCACCTGGGGGCAGCTTTTCCAGTAAATTATAAACTGACTTGGCCAGTTCAGCTCTTCTACCTGGATAGCAATGGGGCTCGTATATGATATTATTAAAACAAAACAGAAACAACACACGATACAGCAGAGCCGGGCGCTGGAGCGTCGCCGAGTTTAAGACGACAGGTTTTGGTTGAACGGCTGAAGGATTTGCGTGAAGATGCGTGAGCTTGGGCAGGGCTGTAAGGAAAGTCCTGTCTGTCAGGAGCTCCGTTTTCTCCGCGTTTCGCTTCGTCCTGAGCTGCAGCCCGCGAGTGACCGTCAGCGCCGCCGCCTCTAATAGCGTGTGATCAGCACTGTGAACATCTCCGCGGGTCGGCCGGAGCCAGCAGAGCGGGTGCTGTAGAGCCGGGGACGCTCCAGGCCACGCACACAGCTGACAGCTGGATTCCAGGCTTGGTGGCCGTCAGCTTGAGCGCCTCCCGCCCTGTCCTCTTGACGTTGACCCGCAAGCACGTTTCGGCCTCAGAGTGAACCGCGTGGGGACAGGGACACTGCGGGGGGTAGAGCCAGAGTGAGGAAATCACGGCAGACTGGCTGGGGAGGCGTCTCCAGCCTGATCTAGGGCTGGGCGGGGTGGAAGGGCTGCGACTGGTATTCATGGTGACAAATGGCGCCGTGGGGCCGTTGGAACTGCGGGTCCCGTAGGTTAAACGTTCGGCTCTGTAAGGAAAGAGAAGCGTCTGGTCTTGGTTTTGTTTTTCCTTGTTGGCTTTCCCAGCGCTGTTTGCCGCCTCCCTGCCTCCCACGGGCGGATGTTGGGAGGTAACGGCATCTGGTGACTTCGTCACCGCTGGACTCTGGACTCAGTGACGCCGGGATCCACTTTTGCTTGAAGGTTTCTGTTTTTTTTACCTTCGCTCTTTAATTTCCCCACAGTCTGTTTTTCCCCCTCTGCGTCTCTGCTTCCTTTAGAATTGTCAGTGACCTCAACAGAGTGGAGTTCTTGTGGGAATTACTAAATTTTGTTGATTTAAAAATGAATCACACTTTGCATTAGTAATTTCAGTGTTGTAAACGGAGGCGCCCTGCCCCCCAAAGGCACCCTTTGCTTTTTGACTGTCTTGACTTTGCTGGTCCCCTAAGCCAGGGGAGCCCTCTCGCCACCCGTGTTCCTCGCTCAGCTCAGAGGCATTTACCCTGAGACGTGTTTCTGACCCTATGAGCACGTGCAGCTCTGTGACTTGCGCCTGAGTTTCTGCAGGAGCCAGAGGAAGGGAGGCCTGTGCAGTGCGAGACGAATAAAAGCTGCGAGGAAGCCAGCCCGGCCCATCCCTGGGTCAGAAAGTTCTGGAAGCCTGGCAGGACCACGGAAACCGGGTGGGAGAGTGGGCGGAGCGTCAGCCGGGAGACCCGGCCCGAGCCTTAGTTTTGCTCCCTTTTGCTCTGAGTGTCCCTGGCCTTCATCAGCCTCATCGCTGAGCAGAGGCGGGGAGTCACCGGCAGCCTCCCCTCCCGGCTCCGGACAGGACGCAGGTGACAGCTCTGGGGAGAGCGGTTTCCAGGGGAGGCTGATTCTAGGAGTGGCTGTTGAACGGACCGAGACGTGTGGCTGTGACCTCACAGGAGGACCCTGCGCTGGGCCAGTCGGTGCCCATGTGGAGACCAGGAGAGAACACAGACTTTCAACATAGGAGGAAACAGTTAAAAACGCAGAGTGGAAAACTGCGTGAAAATTGATGACCACAGAGCCTGGAATGCTGAGGATCCCCTAAACGTCAGCAGATACGAGCGCTCCCCCGATGTCAGGGCCCGTGTCTAGGCTGACGGAAGAGCTTCCCCAGCCCCCCCGCCTGCTTCACCTGCCCCGAGGAAGGGGGCGGTGCTCTCCCCGGGCAGTCTCCGGATCGGTCCCTGCCCCTTGGACAGGTGGCACCACCAGCTTTCCTGGGGTTTCTTTTGCATCCTGAAGATTGACCCTTAGCTTTCAATCTTTTTTTTTTTTTTTTCTTAAACCTTCACCTGATTTTTTTAATATGCTTTTACTGATTCCAGAGAGAGGGAGAGAGAGAGAAACATCCACGATGAGAGAGTCACGGATCGGCTGCCTCCTGCAGGCCCCTGCTGGGGATCGAGCCCAAAACCCGGGCAGGTGCCCCGACCAGGAATCAAACTGGGATCTCCTGGGTCCTAGGTCGATGCCCAACCGCTGAGCCACACCGGCCAGGCCCGAGGACATGTTTTCCTCTGCTTTTCAGAGAGTGGGTGAGAGAGAGACAAAGAGAGACATGGAGGTGAGAGAGACGCATTGACTGGTTGCCTCCCACACACCCTGACCAGGGCCCGAGGATCAAGCCTGCAACCGAGATACGTGCCCTCGACCAGAATCGAACCCGGGACCCTTCAGTCCACGGGAATTACCCTCATGTCCCCGAAGTTAGAGCAGGTTCGCTGAGGATGTCGCTGGAGTTCAGAGCTGAGAACCTGAGCACACACGGTGCCTTCAGGCAGCTCCGTCCCGTAGATGTCACGATCCCAAAGCCCCGAGGACCTCACCACGTCTTCCTGCACATATGATGCACACACACAAAATTCAAAAAATGACATATTTTCCATTTTTATCTTTTTTCAATATTTTTTCCTAACTAGGTTTCCTGACCAGCTTTTCTTCGCACAGCAGGGGCCTTCCCTAGAGCAGCCCGGCCGTCTGTGGCCTGAAGCTGTGACCAGCGGCTTTAACTGGACTTTGCTTTTAGATCCCAGTGTGGCCACCCCTCGTCTCTCATCTCCTGACCGTTGGTACCAGTGTCCGTGAAGTGGGGACAGGAGTCACCGGGGCTTAGTCTGGATAACTTTCATAAATAGAGATGGAAGCTCATTAAAGTCTATAGGAAGCTCCCCAACGGGAAGCTGTAATTACACTGTATTTTGCAGACGGTGGAGGGAAATCGGCAGTTTACCCGAGGGGGGCGTCCCCTAGAAAGGAAAGGAACCTGATCTGACAGCCGCTCGGGCGGAGGGAGGTAGGGTGGCCCTGACTCTAGTCTCCCCCCGCGGCTGGACAGAGATTGATAAGCGACATTCGCCAGGAGCCCCGCCCTCCGCCCCCTTCGCTCCCGGGGCCGGGCCCCTGTCCTGTCTTCCGGGCGATTCCATTACAGCAAACTTCTCAGATTAGTTTTCAGTCCATTTCGACTTGACTGTTATCTGTCCAAACTTTTCACTTTCATGTCAAAAATGTAATTATCCATCCAGGTCCCGGACAGCGTTCTTCACTTTTCATTACGTCGCTTCTCCCGCGGGGGTGCTCGAACCGGCCCGTGCCGTTGCTCCAGCCAGCAGGGTGGGCTCCGTGTCACGCTTTCCCTCCCGTGACGGCCGGGGCTGAATTTCACGCCTTTGTTCAAGGACACGACCCCTCTGCTGCCCCTGGGGACCTTTTTTCTTGTCTTTCTTCAAGGTTTTGCTCTCTTCCTGTGTGTGTATCTTTGTTCTCACTCCTGCGGGTTTTATTAAATCAGAGCAGAAACCCCGCTTGTCCCGCGGCCTCCCCGTTTGAGGTGGGTGCCTCCCTGCGGACACCCCTGCTCCGGGCTCCCTCCTCTGTGGCCTGCGGTGCAGATTTGCCTCCATCACCCTCTGAGGTCCCTGCTCTGTTAAAGGGAAAGAAAGCGCAGCCCTAGGTGGTTTGCTCAGTGGTTAGAGCATCAGCCCGCAGAATGAAGGGTCCCGGGTTCGATTCCAGCACATACCTCGGTTGCAGGTTTGATTCCTGGCCCGGTCGGGGCGAGTGCAGGAGGCAGCCCGTCGATCGACGTGTCTCACGTCTCAGTCTCCCCCCTCCACGCTCTCTGAAAAACAGTGGAAGAGATTTCCTCGGGTGGGAATTAAAAAATAAAGCTGTGTGGAGGGGAGATCTGTGGGCCCGCTGCCTTCGCCCGAGCCTGTCGAGCCCTGTGCTGCGAACGCCGAGGCTGGCGGTGGCTCCCTGAGAAGCGGACGCCGTGACACCCGCCTTGCGGGGCCGTTGTGAGCACAGGGACAGGACAGCGCAGGGCGCAGGTGTGACAGTCTGGGCACACGTTCGCGCCTGCAGGGTCGGGTCGTGAACAACGAGCTCTCGGCCGCCCGTGGGACCCGCCCACGCGCAGACACGGGGTGCCCTCCTCTGCCGCCCGGATGTGCTCCAAGAACTAGGCGTGCTGTTAAGATTCATTGCTGGGTGACTGGTTGATGATGTTGAAAGTATCCTAATTTAGTCTTTTATCCTGTCCCTGTTCTTTATTCTCACAATTTATTTGTAGGAGAAAGGGGACCAGTTGGCCAGTAGGGTTTGCCACACTGCGCTTTTCGTTGCATCCCGTGGCGCGTGAGAAAACCGCTCCCAGTTCCCTCTCCACCCCCTTCCCTTCTCTCCTTTGGTCTCCCTCCCTCTAAGAATCAGTGGAGGAAATATCTCAGGTGGGGATTAACAACAATAAAATAAAATAAAATCCCATAGTAATTCTTTACCAAAGCACAGATGGAAACTAAATATCCACACATTTCCAGTTTCCGCTTCCATAACTTTTCTATTTCGTAAGTTCTTATATTTAATTTTTATATGGATGAAACCTGGCTCTATTTTGGAAAGAAGTTTCCATGAGCTGCAGCTAATGGTAGCTGGTGGCTGCCGTGGCGAGGTTCTCACCTTTTGTTTATTTGTTACTCTTATTAGAAAGTAAAAGCGTTAATGCTGTCGATAGAGCATAATTACCTATAATGTTATACGCACAGGACGTAATGGATCTGGAAGGGCGAGTGACTTCTATTGAGGATCAGCAGCTGCTGTCCCCTGATCACCGGGTGGCTGCTGTCCCCTGATCACCGGCATGTTTCCTTCCACCGGAATTTCTCCGAGTGGCTTTAGAAGCTGCCAGGGCTGATCTTACCTCCCATTGTCCTAGTGGAATAAGTTTGTTTAGTGTTGTAAATGATGCAGCCTGGAAGCGCAGAACTGTATGAGTTGTCAAAGAGCGCGTTTTATATGAAAGCAAACTCTGCCTCTGAGACGAAATCCCCTGAGTCCAGACGGACGGGAGCCGTCCTGTCATCGGGAAGCTTATCTCGTCCTCGGCGAACGATGGCATTAGACCGGGACCCTCAAATCAAGTGAGCAACAGATAGGACTTTTATGAGGTTTTCCCTTGAACGATCTTATGATAGAGCCAGGTAACAGCATTTTATTTTTTCCGTCCCTACAAGGAGGGCCCGCAGAGGAAGGAGCTTGCCCTCAGTCCTGGACGCCTTCCGAGGCGCGAGGCGCAGTCGAGATGAGAAGGAAGCTGGATGCTGAGGAGCCTGGGTCCAGCCCGGCCCCCCGAGGCTCCCTCTGCGCATCTGCGTCTCCTGCTCACGCTCAGCCTCCGTGTGCTTTCTGAGGAGCAGTTCCAAACGTGGCCGATAAAACAATGATTGACATAACCTTTACATTTCCATCTGCAGTCATACCTTAATCACAACATATTAGCATATTGGAAAAATCCGAAGGCTTGGATAATTTTCTTTTGAAAAGGAAAGGAAACAGCTTTTAGACTTGTTCCTGGCAGTGCCTTCGGTCCACATGTTGAAAAAAATACCTTTTACCCCAAAGCCGTCTCTCAGGCGTCGTGTCTATAACTATATAAAACATCACACCTCTGTTGCTTTGAAAAATATGTAATTACAGTGTTGCTCTAATGTTTGTGATTATCAATAATAAAACACACAGGAGACAGAAGAGTAAAATGGAAAAAAAAAAAAAAAAACATAAAAAGAAATGAAACAACCACATAGGTAAGACCACGAAACGGCAGACCTCACTGAAAGCCAACTTTATTAGCATCCGCTGGGTGGATCGCCTGTGCCTGGCCCTGTCGTGAAAATGAAAGGAAGCCTTTAAAAAAGGCCCGTTTCATTGTGTCCCTCCCGTGATCAGCACGCTGTTGTCAGGGCCCATGAGGTGCTCTGTTTCCATTTTTGCTTAATCCCCCCACCTTTGTCACCGGGCCCCAGCCCCGAGCCCCCTCCCCTCCGACAGCTGCCGGCCTGACCTCTGTCTCTGCCTCTGTTCCTTTCGTTAGTTCATTTTGTTCCTTAAGCTCTGCAGATGGGTGGGGTCACATGGCCTTAAGAAGGTAACGCTGGGCGCTTCAGATGCTCCAGCCCCCGGGGCCTGAAGTCCGCCCTCTCCCAGGGTCCTCAGGGCCTTTTGCTTATGGGAGAAGCAGAGGGAACACTGCCCCCTGCTGCCTGGGAGGGGACGTTTGGATCCGGAGGGAAGGTTGGCCTGAGAACCCTCATAATGATGACTCGCTGACCGCTTGGTTCTCAGGGTGTCTCCCGAGGCAATGTGACCAGAAGCAGCGCCCCAGGGGCCCCCAGCGCAGGAGGGACCGGCTGGGCCACAGGAGCCTGTGTTCCTGCCCAGGATTCGGACAGTGAAGAAGCTGCTCCCGTCTGTTCTCAGGGCTGGAATTACCAGGCAGTGCAAACGCTAGTTTAGCTTTGGACCCGAGAGACAGAAGCACCGGGGGCAGGCGTCTGTCACTTTCTCAGAAGGGGAAGCACCTTGTCAACTCAGATGCTAAGTGGCTGCTGATGCTGAAGCCCGGGGGGCATCCTGTCGTGTCAGCCTGTGGCACCCATGGGTGGCTCTGCAGGAGAGGAATTTAGGCTGCTCGGGGAGGCTCTGCACGCGTCCGAGGGGACTGGCGCTCGTTACCCAGAGGGGTTCTGAGAAATGGAGCCAGACTCGCACGGCCCACACCACACGCCACCACCACACACAACAGCGAAATCCTCAATTTAGGAACAAAGGGAAATTAAGAAGCCTGTTGTTTACTTAATTCCTGACTTGAAGAGTGGAAGAAATCTGATAGGAGACAGTTAGAGGAGGAGCATTGTGCAGCGGAAACCCTGCCAAGGGGATTAAAACAAAGCTGCAAGATCAGAAAACAGGGAAATAAACCAGGAGAAATTTGAAGAAATAGAAAGTAACTTCATCTTTATGTCAATTGCTACAAATGCACAAAAATCAACAAATACACTTTGTTTCTTTAAATTTTTCTTTCATAAATTATTTTGTATGTGTATATATACATATACATACATATACATATACATATACACACAGAAACATACACAGATGACAACCGACTGGCATAGATATAAACCAGGGGTGGGGAACGTCGGCCTGCGGGCTGTGTCTGGCCCTGTCAAGGCAATCGCATCTAGGAGCTTTTTTTATGGCTAATTTTTAAGTTGATCATTTTGTGTGGCCTGTGAATCATGTTATAAGTATCCAAATGGCCCTTGGCAGAAAAAAGGTTCCCCACCCCTGATATAAACAATTAAGCAACAGTCAGTGGGCCCACCTGGCGAGTCCCAGGGCCGGGCCTGCGGGACAGACCCGGCAGCGCTGGAGGTGGGTGAGCGCGCCTGGGGGCAGCCGAGGTGGGGACTGCCTAACTCATGAGAGGTAAGACAAAAATTATAAATTTTAGAGTAAAAAAATAACACGCATCACACTTTATTTCACTGCCAGTTTTATACTGGAAATGTATTTGAACGTGTCTGACACCCTTCAAAGTCTCCCTGGGCCTCTTTGCCCCCTGTGGCGCTACTGAGAGTAAAATTCCTATCAGATTTTCTGCATCAACCCTGTTTGCCTGTATGTTTCCTTCGTCCTGGGCACCTGCAGGTGCGGCCGGTCCAGTCGTATGTTAAGTACCTGTTCCGCGTTTTCAGAGGCTGCCAGGCGATCTCCCGGGGGGCTGCCGTGTGTGTTACACCCCCAGCAGTTTCTGGGGGTTTCCCGTGCTGTAAATTCGGCCCGACCTTGAGCGGGGCGTGTTTCAAGTCCAGCCTTCCTGGTGGGCGCGCATGAAATCAGGGTCTTCCCGCCGTGAACGGTTGAGCGCTTGCCTTGGGAAAGCAGCCACATCTGCACCCTGGGAGTGAGGCCGAGGGTGGGCCACACGCTCGTGGTCCTGATGTCCCTGCTCAGGCCCGGCCTCTGCTGAGACGTCTGCCACGGCCAGAACCTTTGCAGCGGGCGGGAGGCCGGGCTGCCCTGGGCGGTTCTTGCCCTTAGGAACCTCGTCGGGACGCCGTTCCGAGCAGAGCTGTTTGTGCTTTAATTGTCGCTAAGCTCCCTTCCCTGGAAGGCTAATTACACGTTCATTGGGCACCTTTGAACGGCACTTGTAAGCAGCCAGACGGCCTGGTGGAAATTGTTTGGGACTTTGCTAATGTAGGTGTTATTAAAGGAAATGTAGGTAATGTTTGGTGTCCTGGGGGGATGATTCCTATTTTCTAATGGAATTCAGGCATAAGAAGCGGTTGACGCCGTCGACAGATCATCTGATTTACACAGTCGCAGGTCCTCGTGTGGAGTGAGGAGGCTTCATTTCCCCTCGAGGTCGGAAGACTCCTCCCCACGTGTCTGAGGGCCCAGGCACGTGTCTTACCAGCCACTCGGCGCAGATGCTCAGATCAGCTCCGAGGGCCACTGATGGGCACGCGGACACCCCTCTGGTCCTGAACGAGCTCTTGCTGCTTCTCTGAATTTGATTAAAATACCTTATTAGTAGCCTGTGTAAATTAAATACTCTCACATTCCCATGAAGTTTGAAAAATCTTCCCGAAAGAGATCGACACACTGAGTAGACGTTTCATGAAAATCGCTGGTCTGCAGGACCATGCTAGAGGAATCGATCCATATCTAATGAATCCAGTGATGAATATTTTCTCACAAGCTGTATTGATGGGGAAAGGTCCCTGTGCCAATGAGGACTAAGAAGTCTCTCTTTCCACTTCATAAATACTCTCATCATCTGATACGGGCAAGTCTTCCTTGTAAGTCTCCCAAAGGAGAGCTCTACAAGCCTCTGAATAGTTAAATATTATTAGTAATGTTATTTTTTTACGATCACATGTAGGTTACTAGAGGGGGGACAGGGTCACCTTCTTATGAGGAACTTGAGCTTTTACAGAAATGAGACTATGTCCGTCCTCATTTCCAAGTCTCCAGCTGTGCTCCCAGTTTTATCGGTGGCCTTTTACGACGTGGCATGAAGTGGGGTGGCCTTAACATTTCGAGCACAGTCGAGTCTGAGCGCTCTGCGTAGCGCTTGCCCAGTGTCTTAAAGCGCGACGACCTCAGCAGAGCACGTTGGATGTGACTCGGCCCCAGTTGCTGGTCCCAGGCCTGTGTTTAGGCCGGTGGCTCCGCTCCGTGGAGGCCGCTGAGTTGGTGGTTTCTAACGTCATAACAAAATGTAAGCTGACCAGTTTTTAAAAAGTTAATGATAGTGTCTCACCTGCAGCCTGGCAGAGACAAGGCATATAAACAATGTAGTTTTCCCTTGTGTCGTCTTCTGTCCCTTCGTTTAATAGGAGAGGCTGCCTCGGGTGACAGTGAGGCCGTGGCTGGTGTCTGAAGGAGCGGAGATGGCCTCGCTCCCCCGTGCTTTCCCGGGATTGGCTGGGAGAGTCCTGGTCCCCGTTAATGGCCAGTTAGAGAAACCAGAGGAAGACAGAGCCCGGCGGGATGCCCTCCGGCACCTACGCGCCTGGCGTTCACCCTCTGCGTTTACTCTGAAGGCCACCCTGACTTCTAGCATTAAAAATGAGGACCAGAAGCATTCAAGTCACGTATGTTATGGGGAGGAACTCCTGGGTGCTGCGGGAACCTCACGAAGATTAAATCCTACTCTTGGGAGTTTTCTATTTTCTGAGTAACGTGTCACCCCGTCCTCACGGGGACGACCCCAAAGGAGGGGAGGCCTTTTTACAGCAAAGTCTTTTCTTTCTTCGGTAAATGGAGAAGCACTCTGACCACATGATGACATTCAGGCGACGCTGTAGGGGTCACCTTCATCACTCGGCTGTGTGTAATTATAAGAATCCCGCTCCGTGGGGCGAAGCCGCAGCAGCTGAGCTGCACGTGCGTCTATACGAACGCGCCTGCACTCGCGCCTCGCGGGTGTTTCATTGATTTACACACACGGACTTAGTGGCTGTTTTATCGATTTCCTCTCAGTGAAGGCGGAAACAGGGCAGTGTGGCCAGCCGGTCAATGTTGTCCCAATCGTTATTCAGGGAAAATTGAATTCTGCATAAATGGACTAAACCAGGCCCCGCCGGGTGCTATCAAACAAGTACAGTCACCCTTGTTCCAGCCGTGGTGTGTTTACATTCCGTACGTACAGGCAGGTTGGCTTCCTATCCTGGTAAACGTGTGTCCCTGTTTATAGTTAAAAGAGTAAATACATTAAACAAATTATTGTTCTTTTTTTAATTTTATTTTTTTAATTACAGTTTTCATCCAGTATTATTCTGTATTAGTTTCAGGTGTACAATCATATACTTTACAGAGTGGCCCCGATATTTCCAGCGGGCACCATCCATAGTTACCGCCTTATGATTGACTATCCCCCCGTCTGCACTTTACGCCCTGTGGCTGCCCTGTAACTGCCCATCTGCACTGCTCAGTCTCGCAGCCCCCTCCCCTCTGCCAGCTGTCAGTCTGTTCTGTCTCTGTGAGTCTGTCTGTTTTGCTTGTTAGTTCCTCTTGTCCGCTGGAGTCCCCACCTGCGTGGAGTCCTGTGGTATTTGTCTTCCTGTGACTGACCGTGAGCGTGTGGGTTTGTTTCTGGGCTCCCCCTCCTGTTCCTTGGACTCTAGGTTTGTCCTGATGCCAGCGCCAGACTGTTTTGATTCCTGTAGCTCTGCAGTATGTTTGAAATCAGGGCATGTGATGCCCCACAGCATTTTCTTAAGATTGTTTTTCTAATTTGGGGTCTTAGGAGGTTTCATACAAATTTAAGATTGTTTTTCTATTCTGTGAAAAAAATGCAGTCTCGTCTGGGGGTGGTCCAGGGGCACTTCGCCTCCCCCCAGGTTTCACAGTGCGTCCTGGCTGTGGATGGCGCTGGTTGGTCTTTTTTGTGAGGGCGACAGAAGTCAGGAATGACCTATATCACCATCTGAATGACATCATTTTAAAAATCCAAATAAATTCTCCTGTGGTAACTGAGATCTCAGCCATCTAGGGCCTTTCAGTTGCCAAACAGCAATGTTACGACTTCGCCAGGATGGACGTAGTGAGACAGAGCCCACCCACGGGGCCGCACTCGGTGTGTCTCCACATTTACTCCTGGTAAGTCATTCTCGATAAAAGGCAGGGGGATTAGCTCAGATAACCCAAAAATCACGCACTGGGGTTTGGAGAAACTGCTGTGTGTACGTGTGATTGTGGGTGAACACCATTTGAGGATTCAGTTGTATTCGCTGGGCACTTTTATACTAAGAACTTCCCTAAGTGCTTCAGGAATAAAGAAAGGAAGTTGCTGAAACTGGTGGGTTTCTCATCTGCTGTGGGGACAGATCCCAGAGAGCGGTCAGGACGGCGTTTCTGTTACTCGCTGCCTCGCCCAAGCCTACCCTTGACTATCCGCAGACAACAGAGCCGCAGAACCTGACAGAATGGACAGCCTCTCTGGGTGTCCTCCAATAGATCGATCGTGACAGCCCACAGTTTGTTACATAAAACAAACCGAACAAAGATGCTGACCAGGCTAATTACATCCTGTCTCCTTCCTACCTTCTTTTCGGGCCTTTTTGAAAATCAAATGTGCGCCAAGTACACTTTCACGGGGAAAGGGATTCTGACTCCCTCTCAGTCCCACACCCCCAGCTGCCTCCTATTATCTACGGTCGTCACTTATCCTCTGTTATTTTCTTTAAAAGGTACTGCTTTCTAAAGTGCGTCTAAAAATCATGAATTTTAAAGAGTTTGCAATTATATAAAAACTCCTGAAGCTAGTGGACAATTACTTATAGTCTGAGAATTAAGCATTATGTCCAACCCAAGTTCTTATTTGGCAAAATATTATTTTATCTTATCAAGAAAACATGGGGATACGTTTCCAAACAAAACAGGTGCATTTTATTACTTAAAAAACACATCATTTTAATTTTTCATATATTCCTTATACATTTTTCAATGTGTCCAGACCTCCCCCTGGGACAAGGGCTATAAGCTGACGGAGCTTCATCGAACCCAGAGTCAGCTACAACTCTTCTTCTAGATGCCACCTTTCCGTATCCACAAAATGCATCATTATTATTTTTAATACAGAAATCTTTTGTTTTTTCAAATAATAAAATATTAACGTTTTTCTCAACCCACCGCCCTCCTGAATCCAAGGTCGGTTCCCCACTGGATCAGTGTTCCGTGACTCGTCGGCGCATCAGAGTGTGGCGGGTGGAGACGTAGGTCATAAGCACACGTGGGCGCCGCGAAGAGCAGGTGTGAGCAGCGTCTGCGGCGCCTCAGTCACTGGATCAGGGACTGTCAGGGGCTGCAGATTTAACAGCCAATGAAACGGAGCTGACGGGGGAGCGCAGAGGGAAGGTGATGCGCAGTGACAGGTCTTAGAGGCTCGTGGGGCAGGTGATAGAGGCCGTCCCGGAGCAAGGGGGACCCGAGCTAGACGACCAGCGGCTGACTGAGTCAGTGAGATGAAGGGCGAGTGGACCAAACGTCTGCAGCAGACGTGATGCTGAGCGCAGCGGGTGCCACCCGGTTCCGAGGAAAGTGCGCCTGCCCGGGCTGCGGACGGCAGGTGGAAGTGGTGAAAGATGCCCCCGGGGGAGCACTGTCCAGACTGCCAGGCTTTCTGAGTCAGGGGACAGACTCTGGACTAAACATCCAGCCTCTGGCCCAGCCGGCGTGGCTCAGTGGGCTGAGTGTCATCCCTGTGCCCCAAGAGGCCACCAGTTCGATTCCCGGTCAGGGCCCGCGCCTGGGTTGTGGGCTGGATCCCCAGGAGGGGGCGTGCAGGAGGCGGCCGAGCAATGTTTCTATCTCTCCCTCTCTCTCTAAAAATCAGTAAAATCGTAATTTTTAAAAAAGAATCCAGCGTATGAATTGTGAGGAGACACAATTCTGTCCATGGCCATTCCGAATAATTATTGACTAGCAGTTAATTCAATGTTGTATCCCAGGTGAGTATGTGCTGGGCAGATGTCTGTGCCGCCCACTTAGGACGGAGCCATATGCTAGCGAGAAGCATTGCCGTGTAGGAGGAAACGCCTGCCCGGCACACGCCCGGGCGGACGGCACGCCAGCTCCGTGAGTGACCTAATGAAGCGTCCCTGGGCAGGGCCAGATTCCCTTCCAGGGCAGTTCTGGGTCTGCTCTAGTGCACAGATAATTGGATAATCACGAGCCCAAATGTTGTGCCTAATTGAAGAGCCACTTGAAAAAAATAGCCCAGAAAAATGTTTAAATTATGCACCGCTCACCGCCCATTCCCATCACAAAATGATCTTTGCAAAGTAGGCACAAGGTATATGTTAGAAGTAGTTAACGTGGAATATTAATCTTTAGTCTAATATAGCGGACATCACGCAGTAGCATTTAGCAGAGATTAAACAAAACAGCCGTCTCAGCACAGGAGGCGTGGGGGGTGCGTCTCCCAGGGCCCCCCCCCCGTCCATCCCAGGAAAACCGGCCGTGATCCCATCTGGAGGAAATAGTGAGCTCATGTTCCAGGGCTGGTCACTGAAAGCGTGGGCGGTGCTATAAAAATGATAGCTTTCATTCTGGTGCAGTTACTATCTTCTTGGAAAAAATGTTGATAGCAGGGCCGGTGATTTATTAAACCTGCTCCCTAGTTTCTAAAATTAAAATTGGCTTTTTTCCCTTTTCTCTTCCTGGGACCAGCCGTCCAAATACACTTAGAGGTCAAGAAAATGCAAATGAATTGGAAGTTAGCAGGTTAAAGAACACCTGCAATTGCCATCTAGTCCCACAAAAGATGCCTGGCGCCTGCCTGACTTTCGTGGCAGAATTAAGAACAGAACTAATAAAGTGGCTGATCCACGAGACTCCCAAGCCGTCCCTTACGTGTTACCTAATTCACGATTTCTCCACCTATGTAAACATCATCCTGGTAACAGTCACCTTTTGTCTGGATTAGCATTTTGAAATTTATCTTTTTATTTAACTCCCAGCTTATTTCCAAAATAATTTAAAGAGACATACTTCCATTTCCCTTTCTGAAAACTGACCACAGAACAGCAAACTGTGTGGACACTGTGCCAGCCGACAGTGCCAAACGCATGCAAGGGATTTTATCTGTGCGAGGAGATTTTGTTTCCACTGAAATGGCACCATTTGTGGAATTAAATTCAGTTTCTAATTCTGCCAGCATTTCGTGGCAGGTGTTGTGACTGGCTGTGCAAATTCCGCTTTTAGAAGCAGCTCTTTCCCTTTGCTGTCCTGCCCCCAAGGGTCTGGGAAGCTCTCTGATGACATTTCCAGGACCCTCAGAGGCCACACGAAACACGGCTCTTGTCTGGTCCAGGCCGTTGGTCCCGTTGCTTGTGTCAGTGCCAGTGAGAGACTTGGTTCCAGGCATCCTGAGCGTTCAGGTCAAGCCGGGCCGCTCCTGGCTGTTCATCGGGGGCAACAACATGACCCCCCCGCCTGTCCCTAAGCAGAGGTGCTGTCTGCAGCCCCCTGTGCCCGCGTACCACCCGGGGGCACCTGGCTCACTCCATAGCCTGTAAGGTTAGCAGAGTGCACTGAACCTGGACCCGGTGCCTGTTTTTTTTTTGTTTTTTTCTGTTTCTTTTGTTATTTTCTGCTCAAGAAAACAAGTGGTAACATCCCCGGTGGTGAGGGTCCTGATACCGTTACGATACCTGATACCAACCTCACTTCTGTGATTTCCCTGCAGACCGGAGGCGAAGTCTCCCCTCCCACACGGACTGAGCCATCCCTGGATCCCCCCCCCGGGGGGGGAGTCCCCAAGCTGTAGGCATTTACCTTGGAACCATCCAGAAACTCAGCCCTGAGTCACCTCCCCAAACATCCCAAAGAGTGAGGACTTGATCAGAAAGTGGTTGGGTCGCTAATAAAACCTAAATCCAAATGTGCTCTGGGTCACTGTGGGGTAATTAAGTGCTGGCCCATGAAGAGCTTCGGAAGGAGGGCCAACAGGGGCCTTTGGGAGACGTGTGCAGAGAAACATCCTGTAAATGTTAAAACTCTCTTTCCCCCCAGCGCCACCTCCGCCAGCCCCGCAGAGGGGTCTTTGAAAGGAGTCTCGCCCGGCCGGGCGTGGCTCAGCGGTTGAGCATCGACCTAGGGTCCAGGCAATTGGGGTTCGATCCCTGGTCAGGGCGCATGCCCGGGTTGCAGGCTGCAGCTGATCAATGACTCTCTCATCACTGAGGTTTCTCTCTCTCTCTCCCTCTCCTTTCCTCTCTCTGAAATCCATAAAGATATATTTTAAAAAAAGAAAAAAAAGAAAGGAGTCTCATCCTAAAACCCTGCAATGCCTCCTTCCCACACACTCAGCACAGATCCCCGCAGGCTGCGGGGTGCGCCCCCTTCCCTCAGCACCTCTTCCCAGACCCCCCGCTGCCGGCGCCCACCGCAGGGCCTCGCCTCTGATCCCCGCCTCACTCCCGGCATTTCCGCCGTTTCCACCTCCTGTTACCGAACTCACGGGGTGCGCGCTCGGGGTGCTGTGCCCGTGAACAAGCCCTGCCCCTCATGAGGTAGTTTTAGGGACTTGGCAGCAGGTAGAGGAGGTGAATTCGCATCCACAGCTCCGTCCCCGGGATGGGGGCTCAGCCACTGCTCCTGTCATCTCTCGGGCTAATGACGCGGTTTCCTCTCCGCCGTGGCCGCACTTACCCAGCTGGGTCCGGGTCAAGCCCGTCCTGCTGGCAGCTGAGTCTGCAAAGCACTGGGCCACGGTCTGACCTTCAGCAGGAGGCGCATCGCCTGGGAGCCGCGGGGCTCGGGGCCCTGCGTCCGCTGCCCTCCGACCCCCTTGCAATGAAACATTGTAACTATTTTCTTTCCCACCGAATTACAGCCCCATCAGCGCATGAATTTTGTCTCCTTTGCCCACTCGCCTCATGTCCTAGACCAGGGCCTGACCCGCGGCCGACCTTCCAAAAGTATGTTTGGGCGAATAGACAAGCCGGTGGTTACCGTTCACGCGTCCTGTGTGGTTAACGTTTCAGACGGAGCCACGTGTGACTTTCCTGCGTAGGTTGGTGCACTCGTGTCCGCATTTCATTCCAGTCATGTTTCATGGAAAGAGGCCTGATTCTACAGATTTCCTTTTTATCTAAAGATCATAAATATATTCATTTTGTCTCATAAATGGGTTTTAACCTTAACTAAAGGGTTTTCAAACGGATGTACTGATTTAAACATTCAGTAGGGACCCAACGCCCTGCCTTGTACTGTTTACACTGAAACCACGTGGATCAGAGCACGTGGCTGGGGCTTGCCCTTCAGAGGCGGGGCCGTGGGTGACATGCGAGACGTGCGGGGGCCGGGAGGCGCATCGGCTCCTCGTGACATCCGTGTTGTCAACACATCTGTGTCGCCACTCGGATCCCTCAGAAGACAATACATTAAATACCTTTCTCTCAAGTTTAAATTACACCTTTTCCTCACATTCATAATTAAGCTTTGGGTGGACTGAGTCACCTTTTTACAACTGTTTACGAAAATAGTGCTGAGACCAGCGATTATCAACCACTTGTTCGTTTCCTAAATTGTTGAAAGCCGCTCGTTGCTTATTTTTAACCGTCCGCTTGTCTCTCCCACTTTCAGAGATTGAGAAGGGGGGCTGCGGGGACCCCGGCATCCCTGCCTACGGGAGGCGGATGGGCAGCAGCTTCCTGCACGGAGACACGCTCGCCTTCGAGTGCCAGGCGGCCTTCGAGCTGGTGGGGGAGCGAGCCATCACCTGCCAGCGCAACAACCAGTGGTCCGGCAACAAGCCCAGCTGTGTGTGTGAGTGTCTCTCACCCCGAGGGCCGCGGTCCTGCCGGGGAGCGAGACCGGGACACGGGCGCGTCCGGGGGGCGCTGCGCAGGGTCACTCACCTGGGAGAGCCTCACTGAGCGGGACACCCGGGGCCCTCCCCACGCCCGCCTCCCTGCAGCCCTGACCTATGAGTCCTCCCACGGCACCTGTGCTGGGCAAAGGCCGCAGGTGGTCCCTGTGCTGGGTAAAGGCCGCAGGTGGTCCCTGTGCTGGGTAAAGGCCGCAGGTGGTCCCTGTGCTGGGTAAAGGCCGCAGGTGGTCCCTGTGCTGGGTAAAGGCCGCAGGTGGCGCCTGTGCTGGGTAAAGGCCGCAGGTGGCGCCTGTGCTGGGTAAAGGCCGCAGGTGGCGCCTGTGCTGGGTAAAGGTCACAGATGGTCCCTGTGCTGGGTAAAGGTCACAGATGGCACCTGTGCTGGGTAAAGGCCGCAGATGGCACCTGTGCTGGGTAAAGGCCGCAGATGGCACCTGTGCTGGGTCAAGGTCACAAGTGGTACCTGTGCTGGGTCAAGGTCACAGATGGTCCCTGTGCTGGGTAAAGGTCACAAGTGGTACCTGTGCTGGGTAAAGGCCGCAGATGGCACCTGTGCTGGGTAAAGGTCGCAGATGGCACCTGTGCTGGGTCAAGGTCACAAGTGGTACCTGTGCTGGGTAAAGGTCGCAGATGGTACCTGTGCTGGGTAAAAGTCGCAGATGGCACCTGTGCTGGGTAAAGGTCGCAGATGGTCCCTGTGCTGGGTCAAGGTCCCAGATGGCACCTGTGCTGGGTAAAGGTCGCAGGTGGCACCTGTGCTGGGTAAAGGTCACAGATGGCACCTGTGCTGGATAAATGCAGCCAACGTTCCTGCCAGAGAGACCGTGACCCGTGACCACAGTGCTGTTTCCATCAGGAGCTTCTGGGGCTGGACCACGGGGCACCCAGAGGGCAGTGGGGTCCTGATGATGTCATGACCTTGGGAGACACTGGGCAGGGATCATGAGCTTCGCTGGGGTGTCACTTTGAATTTCATGTGAACAACTACCTGCCTCCTCCTGAGTTAAGTGTTGTAACAAATAGAAAAAAGGTGCTTTGTAGCCCATTTAAAAACAGGATGTTTTTTGTAACTAACTATAGCAATGGCCAGAAAACATGAAATTATGTGGAGTGAGAGACAAAACCACACCCTAGAAATAAATCCAACAGGTATTCCCTAAAAAAAGAAAAAGTACATAAATACACAGGGTGTCCCCCCAAAAATGTAAACACACTTTGAATAATTATTAACTCCAGTGGGTTAAATCTGAAAAGTAAGACACATTAATTGAGCTATCAGCTATTGTGTATACATATATACATATTTTGGGAGTGTATATATATATATATATATATTGTTATATATATAAAGATTTTTAAGTACACATTCTTAAAAGTAAATTTCCCAAGAGATTTTTATAACCTCCACCCAGAGCATGGTCTGATTTTCTAAGGTATTTTTTATTAACAGTTACCCTGTAACTAGTAAAATAAATAACAAAAAAATGCTCACATAAAATACAAAGGGAAAAGTCAGCCTAGAAGACTGAGCAGAACCTCTATTATTTCCCGGAAATTGTTCCTGTGACACAGACACACTCTTTCATATTAATATTTGCTCTTTGAAGGCAGAAACTTGTAACTAGAAATGTTAGTATTTGCCCCACGCCTGCCACCTTGACGGGATCAGGCCTGAGCCCAGCTGTGCTCGAGCCTGTGCAGCTCTGGCTGAGCTCCACGTAATGAAATATTCTGTTTACAGCCTGGGAAAGAGAAAATGTTAGGGTCCAGAGTTAGCAATTTAATATAGCGGACGGTCCTCTCGCCGGGCAGGCGCGAGCCCCTCGCCCAGGCCCGGCCATCAGCTCCGGCGCCCGGCTCCTGGCTCCGCACCGTGGGGTGAACACCCGTGTGTGTCTCCACAGTTTCGTGTTTCTTCAACTTCACGGCGTCCTCGGGGGTCATCCTCTCTCCCAGTTACCCCGAGGAGTACGGAAACAACATGAACTGCGTGTGGCTGGTCATAGCGGAGCCGGGCAGCAGGGTTCACCTCATCTTCAACGACTTCGACGTGGAGCCCCAGTTCGACTTCCTCGCCATCAAGGACGACGCTGGGCCCGACATGACCGTCCTCGGGACCTTTTCGGGGAACGAGGTGCCCTCCCAGCTGGCCAGCAGCGGGCATGTCGTGCGCCTGGAGTTCCAGTCCGATCACTCCACCACCGGCCGGGGCTTCAACATCACCTACACCAGTGAGTGAGCCGGCGCCGCCTGTCGGGCCGCTCCCCGCGCCGGAGGCAGGGACCGGGGTGATGCTTCGAGGGCTGTAGTCAAAATTCACAGTGAGAAGGGCTAAGCTCTAGGTCATGGTCCTGGTGACCGCAGGACACGCCTGTCAGGCTCGGGTCAGGTTCAGCCCTGTAGTAAGGACTGAATCGCTCAGGTCTCTCCTTCCCTCCCTCCCTCCCTCCCTCCCTCCCTCCTCCCTCCTCCCTCCCTCCCTCCCTCCCTCCCTCCCTCCCTCCCTCCCTCCCTCCCTCCTCCTTTCCATCCATCGGTTCATCTGCCCACCTCTGCACCCTCTGTGCAAAAACAATAAATAAATAAACAGCGTAGACACAGGGCTGAGGGTTTGGGGTCAGGAGCCCCGACCAGGACACCAGCACCCGGGTGCGCCCAGTGGATTTTGATGAGACAGCTAACTTTTCTTTAACTCCGATTTCTCACCTGCAAAATAGATTCCACTTAAGAGCATCTGGTCGGGCACTGTCGAGGGAGGGAGCACTGCAGCGTGAGATGCCAGCTACGCGCTCTGGCCGTCTCCCCCGGGCTCTGGGCTTAGCATTTGCCAGGAGTTATCTCATTTGATGGGACAGCAACTCTGGGCGCAGACCTGCTGTCCCTGGTTCTGTAAGGAAGGGTGGCCAGGCTCCCACGGTCAGCGCCACCTGCCCAGGGCGGGGAGCAGACGCAAGACCCGGACTCTGCCCCGGACCTGTCTGAACACAGACCTTACCCCCCAGCTCCTCTCGGCTGCTCTAGGGGTCTGGGGGTACTGGAGGTGCCGTTAGGTGCCCCTGGTGACAGCTGTGCCTGCGCTCCTCCCTCCCTCCCTCCCTCCCTGCCTCCCTCCGTCCCTGCCTCCCTCCCTCCCTCCCTCCCTCCCTTCCTCCCTGCCTCCCTCCCTCCCTCCCTCCCTCCCTCCCTCCCTCCCTCCCTCCGTCCCCCCCTCCCCCCCATAAGCCGGCATCCTGTTTCTGTACCGTGTTTACCTATCGATCTGTGAAGCGATGGCTGAACTGAGGACAGCACATAGGTCTGGAAGAGGGTTGTTTCCTGTTTAACACACACACGTGACATCTGAGTGTGTTTTCCCGTTTCTCAGCGTTCGGTCAGAACGAGTGCCACGACCCCGGCATCCCCGTCAATGGGCAGCGCTTCGGGGACCGGTTCCTGCTGGGGAGCTCGGTTTCCTTCCACTGTGACGACGGCTTTGTGAAGACACAGGGCTCCGAGTCCATCACGTGCACCCTGCAGGACGGGAACGTGGTGTGGAGCGCGGCCGTGCCCCGCTGCGAGGGTGGGTGCCCCGCCCCGGCCGCCGGACGCCAGCCAGCAGATCACAGTGGTTCCCGGGCGGCACGGCGGGGCTCAGACACGGGACACAGTGTCTCCACCCTGGACGCAGGGCTGAGATCCTGCCGGGGCCGTGGGGGGGGGGGGTCTGCCCCAGCCTCGCTCCAGCTTCGGGGGCTCCCTGGCGATTTCGGAGTTCCTTCCTCCGCGTGGGAATGCATCTTGTCCCAAAGTCCCCTCGCTCCAGGGACAGTGGTCATGTCGGACCAGGGCCACCCTCCCGCCCTCCTGTTAACTAATCCCATCGTCGATGACCTTACTTCCAAGTTAGGTCACATTCAGAGGTTTGGGGTTAGAAATTCAAAATATGAATTTTGGAGGGCACGTAATTGAACCCACATGGAGACACTAACGCCTCGAGCACAGGAGAGCGCTTCCCTGCTTCGAGCGTGGTGTGTGTCCAGCTCCGCGCGGTCAGTGACCTGCCGACCCCTCTCTCCCTTCAGCCCCGTGTGGCGGACACCTGACCGCGTCCAGTGGTGTCATCCTGCCTCCCGGGTGGCCAGGATATTACAAAGACTCCCTAAATTGTGAATGGATCATCGAGGCGAAGCCAGGACACTCTATCAAAATCACTTTCGATAGGTAAGGAAAAAACCTTTCTCCTGCATTTTGGACCTAACGACCCAGGGATGCCCAACGTTTTTCCTTAAATGGGCCTGGAATCTTGGGAATACCATGTTCTTTATAGTCCCCCCCAAAGGAGTTTGCTTAAGTAGGAGTAAGGCACAGGCTTGGTGAGGTTATTTTTGTCGCTAACCCTCCCCCGAGGATACTTTTTCCGTTGACTGTTAGAGAGAGGGGAGGGAGGGAGGGAGGGAGATGGAGAGGTGGAGAGAGAAACATCCGTGTGAGAGACACATCGATTGGCTGCCTCCTGCACGCACCCTGATCAAGGCCAGGGATCGAACCTGCAACCCAGGTACATGCCCTTGACCAGAAATCAAACCTTCAGGCCTTTGGTGGGAGCCTCGGGCCCAGCCCACCGCTGCCCAGCTCTCCCGGTTGCCGGCCTGGAGACCACCCGGGGTTCGGTCCTGCAGGGGGGCGCACTCTGGGCGATTGGACGGGCGCCTCCTTCAGACCCTCAGGTGGCTGGAGGCACAGGGAACGGCCCCTCCCATCTCGTGGTGGCGGCAGGTGACTGGGCGCGGCCTCGGGTGGCAGAGGCGGCCGTGGGGAGGGCCCGGCAGGTGAATGCCCGTGAATTATCTGCCCCTGAGATCACTGGCGTGTCCCTTGGCACAGGTATTTGATAATGTATTTAACGATCTAAAAAACTATTATGCTATCGAATTTTTCATAATGAAACATTTCACCATTTGTCTCAAGAATGAAATCAAGTTGAAGATTATAAACCAAAAATGTTTTGGGATGAACCACATGTTTTAAAATCTAAGGGAGCATCAAGTTTTGTGTCTCAAGCTCCCCCTTCGAGCAGCCTCCGCGTCTCTCTGACAGTGACGTCTCCTGGGCTTGATGAGTCTGGGTTTAATATTCAGAGTATTATAATGTCTCGAAACAGATGCATGTTCTTATTTTATTTCTGTTTGTCACTAGTTTTCTAACAATCAGTGATAACAGCCTCGCAGGAATTATTCTGAGCAGGAGCCACATTATGTCTTAGTGATTATTTGTATTTGAAAGTATGATTTATATTATTATTTACTTTTGGTAGGATAATAACAGTCTCCACTGGATGATCTCGCAGAAGGAAGGGAATAATTTGGTTTATGTGTCCATGATACTGAGAATGGATCCTTACACTACCGTAATCATCGGGATAGTGTTAGGTGTGCGCTCCCTCCACCCAGCTGTCGCTAAAGAAACACGTGGGAAATTTTGTGCAGATATTTCAAAGGAGGTTTATTCTGTGCTTATCCAGACTTTTGAATTTGAACTCAGATCTCTGAGAAACCTTAGAGAACATTTAACCAGAGAAAGACAAGACTGCACAGTTCAACCCCAGCGCCCAGCCTCCGGGCTTGAGTTCCAGCCCAACCACGCGACGCTCACGGTGCTTAAAGCCTCTTTATAGGGGCCTGGGGGCCGGGGCCCAGCCTAAGGGCGTTGGAGGAACATTTCATTGTGCATCTGCACTGAGGGAAATAGACGATCACTGGGGGCTCAGCACCTTTTAGTTGTCCCTGCCGTGGAGCTAAGTGTCCTGCACACAGCTCCCCCCCCAGCCCGTGACAGTCAGTGCAGAGCCTGGGCTTCGCGGACGCCTTCGTCTGCAAGTCCCGAGTGAACCAGGGCCTTGCGACGAGGCGGCTGCCCCCTGAGGGCACAGCAGACGCTCGGACACGGGGTTGGCTCTGCGAGGACCACTGGGCCCAGGTAGAAAATGCTCTCGGAGCCTTGAGTAGCCCAGTCATCGCCCCCAAGAGGACCCAGGTGGCTGCGACTGTGTGAAATTACCAGATCCTGCCCTGCCGGGTGGCTCTGGGGTTGAGCATCGACCTATGAACCAGGGGGTCACAGTTCGATTCCCAGTCAGGGCACATGCCCAGGTTTCGGGCTCGATCCCCAGCAGGGAGCGTGCAGGAGGCAGCCGGTCAATGGCTCTCTCATCATTGGTGTTTCTCTCTCTCTCTTCCTCTCTCTGAAATCAATAAAAACGTATAAAATTTTTAAAAATTAAAAAAAAAAATAAAAATACCGTATCTGGCCCGATTCCCTGGACACGTGATATTCTTCTCGTAAGAAAAGTTAAGCCCTTTTGGAAGCTGCTCTAACTTCTCACATCAGTTAAGCAGCGTTTCTTTGCAGAAGCCGCAGTGCGCTCGGTCCCCTCTCGTCCTGGGAGAGCTAATGTGGCCTCAGAGGCACGGGCTTTGCTTTTGTGGGGAGTTTAGAGTATTGAATCGCCCCCTTTCTTTAAGAGACCTTTTCACCTCCCTGCTGCCCATTCTGGGGTATCCATCATCATACTAATGGGATGGCGAAAATCGTCTGAAAATGCAAACCGAGTGATTTTCGCTAATTGCTGATTATTGATCTGTCCATCTATTTATTTTACGAGAGCTGACTTGGTGGACGGTGCTGTGTCTGCGTTGCCGGCAGGGTGTTCAGTGAGAGGGAGGGATGTGGGTGCACCTTTCCTTTCAGGAAAATGTCCCATTCTTAAATATTACAGGTGCCCGCATTTTTTATACGTGTACAGAACTGTACGCGTTTTATTTCTGTCACCCGTGGGGTTTTAATCAATGAATGAAGATATCACAGGAGTGTCTGTGAGTTAACGTGGCTTCTGGTCTCTCTCCTGACCGATGCCCCCCCCAGGTTCCAGACAGAAGTGAACTACGACACCCTGGAGGTGCGGGATGGGCCGACCAGCTCGTCCCCGCTGATCGGCGAGTACCAGGGCACCCAGGCCCCCCAGTTCCTCATCAGCACCGGGAACTCCATGCGCCTGCTCTTTACCACGGACAGCAGCCGGGCCAGCGTGGGATTCCTCATCCGCTACGAGAGTGAGTCCCGTCCCATCCCTGTCCCTGCACGTGAACCATCAGGCGTGGCCTCAGGGCTCCACCTGGAACCACAGACCCGCCCTGCGCTCAGGAAATCCCGAGGCTCAGGGGTCCCCCCCAGGAGCAGCCGTCTCGCATCCCTGACGACAGTGTTGAATTGTGACCCGGGGGCCCTGCTTGTGTTCCTGAGCCTGATGAGTCGCTTGTTGCTACGCTAACCAAGAAACGTCGCCCCGTTATTCGTTCTAAAACATCACCCCTTAGCTGCATTTCAGGCACTTGACTTAATAAAGGCAGGCATCTCCATAAGGCCCTTCACTCAAACTTTAATACAATATATGCAACACTTAGAAATGTTAGCCCAGCCCCAGCCGCTTTGGCTCTGTGGTTAGAGCATCAGCCAGCAGCCTGAGGGTCCTGGGTTCAATTCTGGCCGAGGGCATGTACCTTGGCTGCAGGTTCGGTCCTAGTCGGGCACGTGTGTGCAGGAGGCAACCAGCGGATGTCTCCCTCCCTCCCTCCCTCCCTCCCTCCCTCCTCCCCTCCCTCCCTCTCTCTCTGAAAAGCAATAGAAACAATATTCTCAGGTGAGAATTGAAAAATAAAGAAATATTAACCCAAAGACCCCTGGGGGCAGATGGGACAGTCTGAATATTGGTGATAATTTAAGATTTCCGATGAGTATTTCAGGTCATCATTGTAAAGCTCTGAACCTGCAGTGAGGTCCGTGTAGGGGTAACATCTTTCCACTTATTCTCATTCGTAAACATCCTAATGCTCTGCTCTTCCCATTTCCCGTATTTTGAAAGTGTACACTCTTCTAAAAAGGAAGAGAAATGTCAGGGAGGGAAAAGAACCGGCTGTCCCGACGCGATCGTGATCGGGGGACTGCACGCAGCACCTCGCTGTCAGCATCTTTCCAAAGGCTCGTTGTCGGCACCTTGGAAGCGGTGACTCGGGTGCAGGTCTGAGCACGAGGTGCCGATTCCTGGGGAGCGGTTTTGGGAAACCCACCAGGGCGCCTCCAGCTTAATGCGCCTCCCGTGTCGGGCCTGGGCGTGGGGCCTGCGCACAAGGGCTGGACCCGGGCTCCCGCAGCACCGCTGGAAGGGGGGGGCGGCAGGGATGGACGAGAAACGGAGGCACGGCTTAGGCTTATTTATTTAGTGCGTCGTCGGTGGTTTTCAAATGGGGGAAGCAGGTCAGCGAGGCCGGTGGGCGAGTCACGCTTGCGCCGCGAGGTATCAGCTGGAAGCAGCTGACGTCACCTATCTCTTGAATAACACGGAGAGGTATTTGAAGATGTATTTTCACATGAACAGATTATTGAATTTATTGCGTGATTTTCCAGGGCTGACTATGTCTGGGGACACTTCACAGGTACAACGGCCCGGATAGCTTCTCCATAAACCAGGAACGGGTATATTTAGGGCGGTTCTGGGATGCGCGGGCGCAGAATAGTAACGCCCTGCTCTGGGCCGGTCCAGGTGTGACGCTGGAGTCGGACTCCTGCCTGGACCCCGGCATCCCTGTGAACGGCCGTCGGCATGGCGACACCTTCGGCGTCCGGTCGACGGTGACCTTCAGCTGCGACCCCGGGTACACGCTCAGCGACGACGAGCCCCTCGTCTGCGAGAGGAACCACCAGTGGAACCACGCGCTGCCCAGCTGCGACGGTAGGCGGGCCCAGGCGAGCCCACCGCGGGCAATGGGGAGGCGCCCGAGCGTTTCCGCCGCCCGGATGGGGGGTTTCAGGAGGTGGCAGATATAATAGGAGCAAAGTGGGATTTCTGTTTGACGGGTGCCCCTCAAAATACTGTCCCTGTTTGTTTATTCTTTATTGATTTATTTTGAAGCCAGGTTTTCTTTTTTATTTTTCATTTGTTTGTTTGTTTGCTAATTCTCACCGAAGGATATTCTCTCCATTGCTGCTCAGAGAGAGTCGAAGGGAGAGAGGGAGAGAGAGAAACGTCAGTGCCAGGGAGACGCACGGATCGGTTGCCTCCTGCACTCGCCCCAACCGGGGTCGGGGGTAGAACCTACCACCCGGGTACATGCCCTTGATCAGGAATCAAACCCGAGACCCTTTGGTACGTGGGCCAAACTCCAACCACTTAGCCACACCAGCCAGGGCAAGCCTGTCGCTATTTAACATGTGGCATTTACCTAGCACATTGTTTCTAGTGGGTAGAGCATGGATTCGGAAATGAAGCATGAAAAATTATGGGCTGTCCTTCAACGATATCCCCAAACACTCAAACACACATGGCTGAGTTGTACGCATACCCTTGTGCACAGCGTCTATTGAAGAAAGCACGCGAGACACTCGTAAATAGGCAGATTCTACATCATCAGCCTCAATTTCCTCTGACCCAGGACCATACATCCATTGACGTCCTCTCTCTCTCCCTTCCTCTCTCTAAAAACCAATTAAAACATATTAAAATAAAATAAAAATATACAAAAAGATGGGCAGCTTTAAAAAATGCAAACCTGCCCCATTTCTGAAGCTCTAACTGTGAATGTCGGGGTTCTCTAGAGAAACAAGCAGTGGGATGTGTTTATATGTACATATCCGGGGAGAGAGAGAGACATATAAGGGATTGGCTCAGCCACTATGGAGACTGTCAGGCTCTGAGATACGCAGTCAGCTAGCTGGAGACCCAGGAGAGCAATGGCATAAGGCTTAAGGCTGGTTGGCTCGAGACTCAGAAATAGCCCACGTTTCCGTTCAATCTGAAGGCCCGAAATACGACAATGTCCCGGTCAGAAGTCCGTCAGGCAAGAGAAATTTCATCTTACTTGCAGGAGGTTCAGCCTTTTGTTCTTTCAGTCCTTCAACGGATTGAATGAGGCCCACCCACATCAGGGAGGGCAATCTGCTTTACTCCATCTACCGACTCAATGTTAATCGCATCTAAAACCACCTTCACACACACACCCAGAATAGTGTTAGACCAAGAGTTTAGGCTCCCCGGTCAAGTTGATCCTTAAATTTACCATCAGAGGAAGTTTCTGCTGTAGCCGCTATGCTTCCTGTGTTCTTTTTCTAGGTTTTGTACTATTTAGGACACCTGTGTATGAGCTAGCATGTTATAATTATGAGTAAAATAAAGTTTTGGATTTGTTTTCATTTTCATGGGGGCGATATTAGATAATCTTTCAGTCCTTGGCAAATGAAATGTCACTTTAAATGTGTTTTATTCCAGCAGCCATTGTGAAACGAGTACTGTAATAACGATTCCTTATTATTTTAAGCCCTCTGTGGAGGCTACACCCATGGAAAGAGTGGAACAGTCCTTTCTCCCGGGTTCCCAGACTTTTACCCAAACTCTCTCAACTGCACGTGGACCATTGAGGTGTCTCATGGAAAAGGTGAGGATATGACATGAATTCCCAACACGCACAGTAATGGACAAGATGGAAACATGGAAAAAAAAGAGAAAGTATTAACGTATGAGATAAGAGATTTCATCGTACGCAGTTTATCTGTTAATTTTTATGTTTTTATAAGACTTTAGAAGAACTATGGTCTGTAAATGGTTAGTGCTACAAGCAAAAGTAGATTTCCTGTTTTACTCTCTGTTTATCGGATAAGCTGGTCTTACACGCGTGAGCGTAAGCTTGAAAATTAGTATAAAGGCAAGAAAAAGAGGCATAGATTGTATAACATGTGAATGCTGATTAAATAAAAGGAACTAAGAGGAAACGGCCTGAGCCTCTAATGTCCGCAGTGGGTCTAGGATCCCATCTGTGCTGCCTCGTTACCCGGAACAGTGACACGTACAAGTCACGTCACGCTACCCACGGATGACCCCTGGGCAGCTCACATTGTCCTCACTTTAGAGACAAGTCGAGTGAAGACCAGAAAATGTTTACTTTGTACAAGAAATGCGGTTTATGCACATTTGATTTAGCAACGTGTCATGGTTTTGTTTATTTTTTGAACGTCTAAACTTGTCATTTTTAACAAAATAATCTGGAGATTTGATCACATAAATATCATGTAGACTTCTTCTTTCTGCTTAGACCTGAACCTGCTTGAGTTAAATCGACATTTTATTGCATGTGCTGAGCTGCAATATGTCCTCATGGATATATGTTAAAAAGGGTTGGGCCTGGAAGAAAATTAAGAATAAAAAAGAAAAATATTATGAATGTCATCATAAATATAAGTATTTTTATTAAAAAGAACATGTCCATAGCTCATTTTATTTATTTGGCTCTGGGAACCCAGAAACAGTGCTTTGTGGGTACAGCTAATAGGAGAGCATATGCGTTGAGGGCACATAAACTGTGATTCCGAAGACGTACCCCTCGGGCGCGTGAGCTCATGTGCCGGACTCCAAGCTAAGACTTCATAAAGGACATCTATTTAATATAAGTGGGAAAGTTCTCCAGTCCTTTGTTTCAAGTGCTCTGCTTAAGGGCCTAGTGACCATTTCTGCACGTAGCCCGTTGTCAGATCCTGGCAAACTCCTCCTCTGCCTCCACCCCTGACCACACATCTGAATCTGCACCTCCGACTCTATGTCTATATCTGTATCTACATCTGTACCTGTATCTGTATTTACATCTCTATCTGTAGGGTGCCCCAAAAATGCAAACCCACACTTTGAATAATTATAAAGGCAGTGCTTACGAAAATGCATTTCATTTTCAACATTGAGCTCTCAGCTGTTAAAATGTGTATACATTTTGGGGGGACGCCCTGTATATCTATACCTGTGTCTGTATCTACACCTACGTCTACATCTATACTTATATATTCTCAAACATTCATTCATTTTCGCTGTTTATTCCAATTACTTCTTTCATTTCTAATGCCACTCCCTCTCCACCCATTGTCTGTATTTTCTTTTCCAACTTCAAAGTTAGGTTTGCATGTTAAGGTTAAATTTTGATTCAAGACTGATGTCCTCAGGCCCAGAAGCACTCATTTGTTCAGCAGCTGTTCTCACCCCCACTCTGTCTCTCTCCCTCGTCTCTCAGGGGTGCAGATGATGTTCCACACCTTCCACCTGGAGAGTTCTCACGACTACCTGCTGGTCACGGAGGACGGGAGCTTCTCGGAGCCCGTGGCCCGGCTCACGGGCTCGGTGCTGCCCCACACGATTAAGGCCGGTCTGTTCGGGAACTTCACCGCCCAGCTGCGGTTCATATCTGACTTCTCCATTTCCTACGAGGGCTTCAACATCACCTTCTCGGGTACGTTGGGCTCATCCGCTGCTCGCAACAGCAGTGCTGCGTGGGCGTGTTTGTGTGCAGCTGTGTGTGTGGTTGTGTACGAGCATGGGGGGGGATAGGTATGCATGTGTATGGTTGTGTGGGGTGTATGCGATTACAGATAAGTGGGTGACAGAAAATAAATGGGTGACACTTAGAAATAGTAAAATAATTTCACACTGTTAAAGTGACAGTTTTGAAATGGTCATTTTATTTTATTTTATGTCTGTGTAAAAAGCACTAAGATTGGTGCCATTTGCTATCAGAGAGCTCACAGTAAAGAAAATGGTGCACCTGAGAGTGAGAGCAGCGTTTGTGAGACCCTAATGATGTACTGACTCATTTTTAGTAACAGCAGTTCTCTGTCTTCTGAATAACTTTCGAATAGTTACCCAAATTCCCACAAACCTGCTCTCTCTTCATGTCTCAGAGTATGACCTGGAGCCCTGTGAGGACCCCGGCGTCCCCGCCTTCAGCCGGAGGATCGGTTTCCACTTCGGAGTCGGGGACTCGCTGACCTTCTCCTGCTTCCCGGGGTATCGCCTAGAAGGTGCCACCAAGCTGACCTGCCTGGGCGGGGGCCGCCGTGTGTGGAGTGCACCTCTGCCAAGGTGTGTGGGTAGGTGGTCACACGCTTTCATTTCATTCATCCAGTGGGGACAGGGCCCGGCGTGGCCGGAAGAGGGCGAGGCCCGGGCACCAGACCGGGGTGAGCCTTTTGGCTGTGCCGTCTCAGCTGGAGGTCAGCTCCTCCAGCCCTAAAATTCATGACAGAGGAAGAGTGAGACTCGGTGTCAACCATATTTACAAAGGGGGGAAGGAGGCAAAGCAACAGCTGGAAACCACAATGTAATGACACAGCCTTGGGCACGCTGTAGTAACAGAACCTTGGACACGCTGTAGTAACACACCTTGGGCACGCTGTAGTAACACACCTTGGACACGCTGTAGTAACAGAACCTTGGACACGCTGTAGTAACAGAACCTTGGACACGCTGTAGTAACAGAACCTTGGACACGCTGTAGTAACACACCTTGGGCACGCTGTAGTAACAGAACCTTGGACACGCTGTAGTAACACACCTTCGGCACGCTGTAGTAACAGAACCTTGGACACGCTGTAGTAACACACCTTGGGCACGCTGTAGTAACAGAACCTTGGACACGCTGTAGTAACAGAACCTTGGACACGCTGTAGTAACACACCTTGGACACGCTGTAGTAACACACCTTGGACACGCTGTAGTAACACACCTTGGGCACGCTGTAGTAACACACCTTGGACACGCTATAGTAACACACCTTGGACACGCTGTAGTAACAGAACCTTGGACACGCTGTAGTAACACACCTTGGGCACGCTGTAGTAACAGAACCTTGGACACGCTGTAGTAACAGAACCTTGGACACGCTGTAGTAACACACCTTGGACACGCTGTAGTAACAGAACCTTGGACACGCTGTAGTAACAGAACCTTGGACACGCTGTAGTAACACACCTTCGGCACGCTGTAGTAACAGAACCTTGGACACGCTGTAGTAACACACCTTCGGCACGCTGTAGTAACTCAGCCTTGGGCACTGTGTTGATTTGAAGCAGGGAGTCTCTCCTGGTACAACATGCGACAATGTAAATTCTGTGGTTTCACTGTGTCTCTCGGTCGGACCGGCTGACTGGCATGCTCCTGCAGAGTGGGCATTGACACCTGAATGCTGAGTCAGCGTCTCCAGTGTGCTCTGCGGAATTCAGAAGGGGGTTCCAGGGACTAATAGGAAATGGCTTAGGCCCTTAGAAATGAGGCACATGGTGGGGTTAGGTGTGATCGGTGGGGTGATATTACTGTTACTCAGAGCTGTGCTCCTGTGAGGAGATGCACGGAGTCGTGGTGGCTGCAGGGCTGGAATAAGGTGTTTTGCCTGCGCATCTGGAGGGTCTGGTCCTCAGCCCCAGAGACAGTGTGGAGTACCTGCCCCCCAGCCCCCTGCCCCCAGGCCCCTGGCCCCCAGCCTCCTGCCCCCCTGCCCCCAGCCCCCTGCCCCCCAGCCCCCTGCCCCCAGCCTCCTGCCCTCAGCCTCCTGCCCCGCTGCCCCCAGCCCCCTGCCCCCCAGCCCCCTGCCCCCAGCCCCCTGCCCCCAGCCCCCTGCCCCCCTGCCTCCTGCCCCCCTGCCCCCCAGCCCCCAGCCCCCTGCCCCCAGCCCCCCAGCCCCCTGCCCCCAGCCCCCTGCCCTCAGCCTCCTGCCCCCCAGCCCCCTGCCCCCTGCCCCCAGCCCCCAGCCCCCAGCCCCCTGCCCCCAGCCTCCTGCCCTCAGCCTCCTGCCCCCCTGCCCCCCGCCCCCAGCCCCCTGCCCCCAGCCTCCTGCCCTCAGCCTCCTGCCCCCCGCCCCCAGCCCCCTGCCCCCAGCCCCCAGCCCCCTGCCCCCTGCCCCCTGCCCCCAGCCCCTGCCCCCAGCCCCCTGCCCCCTGCCCCCAGCCCCCTGCCCCCAGCCCCCTGCCCCCAGCCCCTGCCCCAGCCCCCTGCCCCCTGCCCCCTGCCCCCAGCCTCCTGCTCTGCGTGTGTGGCTGCACCACCGCTCGCTGAAGTGGCCGAGAACGGCTAATGCAGAGATGGCGTCGTGACACTTGCCGAGGGTTCACCACGATTCTCCCTGGTTGTGAGGCGGCGGAGCCCACGGGCGTCCGTGATGCACCCACAGCAGGCTCCCCGTGGACACCGCGAGGCGGTGGGGCAGTTGTGAAGACACGATTCCTTAATTCTCCAAACACCACATGGTTAGCTTAGTAAAACCAGGTTTCTTCCTTGACTCTGAATCTCTTCGATTGTCAGATTATTTAGGAATATCACAGGATTCCCAGGGGATGCTGTCGTTTTCCATCTTAATGAAGCACAAACAGGCAGAGCCTCAGGGCTCCGTTACGAAAACGGTTCAACTCTGAGCGTGAACGGAGTGGCCTCGTCTCGTCCGGGGCTCCTGTCTGTACGTTTCTACTGTGCGGCTTTCTCCCCAGATAGTGCTTCTTACTCTTGTTGTGGTCATGGTTTTTATTTGAGAATTGGGTGATAATTTTGAACCCAGCCCCCAGAAAAAAATATGTACGTACTTTATAGATGACCCTGAGTCCCCAGAATCCTGGAACCCGTGTCCCCAGGTCGAGCGGCACGCTGCTTTCACGAGGTCGGAAGCAGCCTTTTAAAAGAAATAAGAAAATCTCGAAAATGGGTATCTTTCCTGTCCAGTTGGTAAAACACTAACGGAAAAGTCACTGATCTATAAAAACAAGGCATTAATTACAGACATCGAGAGGAGCGAGGGCTGTCATGATTTTAAATTGTATTCGTTAAAATCAGTAATTCCACGTTGAATCCTCTGTCCTGTTTCATGTCTGTTTTAGCCGAATGCGGGGCGAGTGTCAGAGGAAACGAGGGGACGTTGCTGTCGCCGAACTTCCCGTCCAACTATGACAACAACCACGAGTGTATCTACAGCATAGAGACCGAGGCCGGCAAGGGCATCCGCCTCCGGGCCCGAAGCTTCCAGCTGCTCGAAGGGGACACGCTAAAGGTAAAGGGTCCCTTTTGTACCTTGACGCTGCCAGGACAGAACTTTTTAATTACAACTGAGCCAAGACTAGCGTCACTCTGGGCTCAAAGACCGTGACCTGTGACAGGATCTCAGCATGACGTCCTGTCTTGTAACCGCTGGGCAGGGAGGGTTGCCCTGTGCCCTGTACTTGCCGGACAGCTCAGAGAGGACCGCGTGGCCGAATATTATACAGCTTTAACTTTTTTTAAAAATATATCTTTGCCCCGGCCGGGCATGGCTCAGCGGTTGAGCGTCGACCTAGGATCCAGGCGATCCGGGTT
This sequence comes from Miniopterus natalensis, assembly GCF_054644295.1. NCBI lineage: Eukaryota > Metazoa > Chordata > Mammalia > Chiroptera > Miniopteridae > Miniopterus > Miniopterus natalensis. The sequence goes on along the minus strand of NC_142082.1, from coordinate 994,325 downwards.
TGATTCCTGGTCAGGGCACAGGCCCGGGTTGTGGGCTGCAGCCGATCAGTGACTCTCATCATTGATGTTTCTGTCTCTCTCTCTCCCTTTCACTCTCTGAAATCAATAAAGATATATATATCTTTATTTATATATTTATATTTTATTTATATATATATTTAAATATATCTTTATTGATTTCAGAGAGAGAAAGGGAGAGAGAGAGAGACAGAAACATCAATGATGAGAGTCACTGATCGGCTGCCTCCTGCAGGCCCCCTGTTGGGGATCGAGCCCGAAACCCGGCATGTGCCCTGATGGGGAATCGAACCCTGACCTCTTGCATCCTAGGTCGATGCTCAACAGCTGAGCCACGCCGGCCGGGCCACATCCTTCAACCTTTATAAGTGGGCGAGAAGGGAGGGGAGAAAAGTAGGTAACAGAACCTGGAAATGCAAAGAAATCTTTATTTAATTTTAAATAAACGCAGAAAGAGCTCTTGGAGTGATGAACGTGAAGTGATCTGAACTCAGATCAATCTCTGTCTTTAATGTTCATGGTAAAGATGGAGCCTAAAGAACAGGATTGCCCAGCGCTTCATCCGGCCTCTATTCTGCAAACTGTGAACCTGTAAAGTGTTGCGTAGAACCACACCGCCGGTTATTTGACTTTCTCGTTAAAGCTGTTCCGTTAAGCGTGATGGAGCAGCACTGTCTCACGCTGTGACTCCTCCCCAGGTGTATGATGGACGGGACAGCTCCTCGCGGCCCCTGGGGACCTTCACCAAGAACGAGCTGACAGGCCTGGTCCTAAACAGCACCTCGAACCACCTGTGGCTGGAGTTCAACACCAACGGCTCGGACACCGGCCAGGGCTTCCAGCTCACCTACACCAGTGAGTGGCCTGGGACATGGCGGTTTTACTGTCTCGGGATCCGTCCGTTGCTTAGCTGATCCGGTGCATTTTAAGTTTTTCGTTTGCCTGGCCTAGAAAAAGCAGACGCTCCGGGTGCAGGTCTCGCCTGTATTTATGATACAGTAGGTGGTGCTGATGGCTCTACAATCAAAATATGATTAAATTCTTAGCTTCAAACATGAACACCTAAATGAAATATCCGTCCCCAAAAGATGGTGTGGAAATAATGCTTATAAAAAGTCTTGAGCAAATTATTAAAGCTTAAGACGATGTAAAGGCATTTTCAACCATTTTCACAAGACTTTGCGATTGCCTCTTGCTTGTTAATTGCATTACTTAAGGAAACATTCATAGTAAATGTTTCAGATCCATAATTAACCTACACACAGGTGGATTAGAAAATGCCAACAGAGATAAATACACAGTTTAGTAAACATCCCCAAGTGTTTGAGACGCTTACAAATAATATTGGTATATTCTTTGATAGTTACAACATCTCCTGGCACCTCTTCTCGTTCCACCCTGTTGGCAATTCTGGGTCTTGGCAAAGGGCCCCTTTTACTCTTGTCCATGAGGCAGAAACCGAGAGTCCATGTCTTTAGGTGGGTCTCTGAAGCTTTCAGGTCCAGAGTGGCCGAGCCAGGCCCCGAATCCAGGTCTCCTGCCTGAAGCCCAGGACTGTTGATGAGCTTATTTTCGGATATTTTAGACGGACCCCTCTTTGATGAGTACCATGTACGCTGACTCGCATCGGTATATCCAGTGGCACTGGCAAGGGAGACAAGCCAGGGCTCTGGGGACAAGTTGAAATGAATATAATTGTGGACATTTATTAAGCAACTGCTGGTTTCCGAATAGTAGGCCTGGGCAGCACACAGCGGGGAGAGTTTACGTTTATTACAAAACACTGCTTTTTATCACAGATCAGTCGGTCCGTGCTCGTAAGAGAGGACTGGCTACTGATTCTGTAATTCCGTCGATTGGACGCGTCGCCCGTGAGCGCCTTGAGGTCAAGGACAGTGTATGCCCTTTGGATTCCCCTTTTTCCCGACGACCACATCTCTCACGGCTGTTCAGCGTCCGTTCCTCACCGTCCTAAAATCGCCCCCCGGCCCCCACCCGGAATTATCTGTCTGAGATGCCCAGAGAGAAGCCTGCGTCCCTCTGGAGGAGGCTGTGCCCGTAGCCGGTGCCGATGCTCAGCTGGTTTCTGGGTCAGAAAGGGGCGGAGGCGGGTCATGCGGCCTGATTGACAACTGATCTGAACCAGCTACAGCAGCGATTTTCAACCCTTTTCATCTCATGGCACAAACTAATTACTAAAATTCTGTGGCACACCGAAAAGGTATTACATTTTTTTGTCGATCTGACAAAAAAATAGGTATAATTTTGATTGATTTACACAGAAATAATAATAATAGTAATTACCTACCCTTTTTGATCCAAAGTGACTTTTTAAAAAATCAGGTGCCTGTATTTGTTAGACAGAATTCCTGGTACCAAGGATTAAGGAATCAGACCCAACCTTGTTACGCGACGTGACGAATGAGATGCAGCTGTTATGAGACCTATACATTTATGGTTCGAGGCAGGGCATTCACACCCGACAGCTTTTGTGTCGGCTGTTGTCATTTTTTCATTTGACAATCTCAGGGAAGAGAGGTCAGTGCCCCTGCCTAAATAGGCAGGTGTTGCATGTTATAAAAATTCTGGGCACAGGGTGGAAAATCACTAACCAACAACAACATATTCCGTGGAAGAGAAAATGAGAGCCCAGCGCCTGGGCTTAGGCCCCGTCCTCTCGGTTTTATTAACCTAATGACAGAATTTAAATGACACCGGCATTAACTGCACCGTTGTAAATGAGAGGACGGCTCGGGTGCGAATGTGTCCTCCAGGCCAGGGATGAAACACTGAGCGTTGTCGCCTCCCAAACGAGTCAGAGACGCCGCAGGCACCAGGCACACAGGCACTGCGAGCCACCGGCGACTGGAAACAAGCCTGGAGGAGAGCAGTGGGCGCCGGAAGCTGGTTTGAATAATGGAATCGGATGGGCAAGGAGAGCTGATTCTGCACAGACCTGGCTGTTGCCCTGCGCAGGTTAGCGCAGGTTTGATTTTCTTTGGGTGCCCCCATCCGCCAGGAGCCACCCACCCGCTTGTTTCCCAGCTTTCCCGAGACGTAACGGACACGACGACCCTGCGGAGTGTCAGGCACGGGGGCTGATTTCATGCACGTGCCTGCGGTAAGATGACTCCCGGGAGGAAGCCGGTCCTCGCCTCCCCCCGCACGCAGCGCCCGGGTCCGTGCCTGGGCGGTAAGATCAGCCTGTCCCTGACAGGGATCCTTCTGGGACCAAGGATGAAACTTAAGAGCACACAATGTGTTCATTTCATAACCATTTCCTTTTTTTTAAACACCTGGATTTTGGAAATTCTGTGCAAAATAAGTGGCAGTTCTCAAATGCGAGTTCTAGAATCTAATTTTAGAAATAATAAAGACATTCACAAGGTTTCGGCACGTTGCTGGTTGCCGGGTGTGCAGGCTTTGTATCTGAAAGCAGAACCGCCCGCATCAGGCAAAGAAGAGCGTTCATCCGCTCCCGGTCCTCATGGCGTGTTATGTTCTGGAAGATCCTGTCAGCGGTGTTTCCCTCAACGGGTAGCTTTTAAAATTATTTACAGTTGTTCTGCAGACCTGGAAAGAGTATGAAACAGAGTCAAAAAATAACCAGCATGCCCGTGAGTCCACTCCACAGATTTTTATTTTGTTTCAAGGAAGATTAACATCGCGGCAAAAGTATCTTGCTCCGCATGTGACTCCGAGGGGCAGCCACAGAGAGGAGCCAGGAGCTGGGGGCAAACCCACAGACGTCACTGAAAATCTCTAAACCTTTAAAACCGACACAGTCCCTTTTGTCCCCGATCTAAAAATTCTCTCGCCTGGGCTGCGTGGCTCAGCGGTTGAGCGACGACCTAGGATCCAGGCGATCAGGGTTCGATTCCCGGTCAGGGCACAGGCCCGGGCTGCGGGCTGCAGCCGATCAATGACTCTCTCATCACTGATGTTTCTCTCTCTCCCTCTCCCTTCCTCTCTCTGAAATCAATAAAGATATATTTTTTAAAAATATAAAAAATTAAAATAAATAAAAAAATAAAAATTCTCTCTACCTGCTCATATAACCAGGCCTATTTCCAGAAAACGAGTCCTATACCTCTAACCTGACTACTTCTAGGTTAGAGTCATTTTAGTTTGGGGGTCAGCATTGAAACGATCCCCCGTGAATTCTTACCAAGTACAACATAGCGACTCTCAGCGGTGAAGAAGAAAAAGCTAATAGCTAATTTCTAATAGGCTTCAAGCTAATACTTTAAAAAGATGTGTATATATTAAGTGAAAATAAAGAAGTACGCTCAGGATTTATTGGGCTGTGGGAAGGTGGTATTTATTATAAGGAGAGAAAGCCGTGCAATCAATGACGGCGGAGCCAGGACTGTGTGCTGTGAGCGGCGTTATTGGGAACCTGTTCTATCAATATATCAAGACACATCCATACATTTTTATAAGCTCACACCTTCCTGTAAGAATTCTGAAAATTGCATTTTTCTCTGCTCCTGCAGGAAAATAAAGCCTATAGCGCTGTGCTGCGTGTAATACATCCTTCAACATAGAATGACTTTCAGTGGGAATATCAGGATGGAAAAGGCGGTGGAGGTAATTCAGGCGCAGCCGAGGGGCGGCCGCCGGGAGGTCCCTGGAAAGAGCTCTGTGTTTATTGTAAAACAAGATGGACATTTTATAAAGGGGGAGGCTCTGCCATCCCTGGGGACGCCACCGAAAAAAAGCAGTCCCCGGCCCCAACCCCAACATGCGGCTCATGGTTTGCATAGAAAATTATATTCTTACGCGTACGCTTTCAGGTAAACATCAGGCTAGATATTGAATTATTGTAAAGCATCATTAGGAAAATACCTGGGGCCAAACCTGACAGATTTTCAAGAGGAGCTGTGTGGGGGTAAGTCTTCGGGGACCTGCTGTGCTGAGACGGGAACCCTCCGACCTCCAGGCGCGCCGCCCAAACAGCAGGACCGGCATCGCCATCGCCTCCCAGAGGGAGGGAAAGGCGAAGTATTAATACGAGGGCTTTGAGGACGGAAAGTGACGCAGTCGAGCTTAATTGACTCAGCACCTAAAAGCTCATCAGAGGAAGAGCTGGGCAGGCTGCCCAGGTGGCTGGACTTCTCCTTGGATGCTTGGTCCCCCCCGGCCTCACGAGCACCGAGAGCGCCGCGGAGGCCAGCACGTCAGCCCGCGCAGTGATTTAAACAGTTCCGATGGACCCGTGACACGCTCGCGTCTCTGGAGATGGGAGAGTTGCCTAATTAGGACGTTAGGTCACGGCCCCCGTCAGCCCTCACTCCCTGGAGAAGCTGTTGCCTGCCAGTCAGCTGGGAAGGGCCTCTCCAGAGCTTCGCCTAATTTTCCATGAGGGTTAGTTTTGTAAATTATTTTAGTTTTGTGATTATTTCTTATATTCTGTGACAGTGTACTGGTTGGTACACACAGCTATGCATGTTCATCTCTCAGAATGGATGAGCACGCTGTTGGCCACCAGTATTCTGAGAAAGACTAGGAATGGGCGACATAATTTAATTAGAGGGATTAAACGAAAAGCTGGTGACTTGGTTGTGAAATAAAACGGAGGCTGCAAATGCTGTAACACTAGCGTTTTACGGGAGGAGCGAGGGGGGTGTTGTTCCACTCTCATGCTGGGACACGGGGAGCAGCAGTTACTGTATCCAAGTCATGGATACATTGTTCCTACAAAGGGCCGCCCCTGGGAGGCAGGGACCTCAGAGGGGACCAGAGGTCGTGCTGTTTCTGAGTTTATTTTTTAAGCGTGTGTTAAGCATTTCCCTTCTTAGTGATGCTGTTAGAAGAGAAAAGGCACGAGAGCTGCTTCGATGGGCAGTTATTACTCTTCTCCACGCCATGAATTTTGACGTAAGGACATCTGAAGGTTATTCAGGTCTCTCAACACCATCGAATGAGGTTTCATTGGTTCTGTACGGAGCAAACATTTCAGAAAACACTGATGTGAAGAGAATCCCACCTGTTGAATTCCGGGGCAGATAGACTGAGGGATATGAAAAATATTAAGGCCGACGGGAACACTGGGCTTAAACCTGGCAAAGACTCTGGAGTGAGGCACCCGTCACATTCAGTGGCAAATGCCAAGGACACATTCGGTGTCCAGGTTTCCTCTCCACAGCCCTGAGGGGAAGGCCCCGCCCGCCTGGCCCCTGTCACCAGCCGGCCGTTGGGTCCCGGGTATCACAGAGCAAATGCTTTTTTCTGTAACAAGCAGTTGGTGTTGGACACACTTAGTTCTGAAAGTCCATGAAATTGGAAAACTCAGAGCATGCTTTAGCTGTTAAAAGGGGTGTAAATTTTTCTTAGGACGATTTCAAGAGCTCTGACTGCTTTGTCGTTGTTAATCCCCACCGGGGGATATGTTTTCCATTGATTTTTTTTAGAGAGAGTGGAAGGAAGGGAGGGAGGAGTGGGCGAGGCAGAGAGAGAAACATGGGCCATCTGCTTGCCTCCCGCACACGCCCGGACCGGGGCCGGGGCCGGGGCCGGGGCCGGGGATGGAGCCTGAACCGAGGTACCTGCTCTCAACTTTGACCCTTCAGCCTGTGGGCTGACGCTCTGACCACTGAGCCACACTGGCCAGGGCAGCACCCTGACCTCCCGCTCCTGTAATGGGCAAGGGCTGGGTGTGGGGCCGCAGAGACCCAGAGGAGCCCAGGGAGGAGCGGAGGGCGAGGCCCGTTTTTCTGGCTCACTGACTGTTGTTTAGCGACCGGGGCAATGGAGGTGGCAGGTTCCTGGTGGGAGGAGGAAGGGCTTTACTTTCAGGTGGCAGGATTCTGACATCTTTTGGCATTTGGTGTTAGGGGTCAACCTTGCTGCGGTTTATAGCGCACGAGACAGACAGGGCTGAGGTCAGCGTGTGCCCGGCGCGTGTGGAGTAACCTGATTCTGACGGAATGACCGTGAGAGCAGGTGGTCCAGGTGAAACAATAAGCGACAGGTGAAAAAGCTCTTAATTTCTGGGACTCCCGGTGATTGGAATGAGATGAAGAAATGGGACACGCGGCCCAGAGGGTGGGTTCCGGCTGGCGCGAGGTCTGCGCTGTCAGGCCCTGTAATGAACCACAGTGAGGACCCAGTGGGGTTTCCTAAGACCGCGACTGACCATTCGGTCCACCAGAGACCTACTCCCCGGGTCACGCGTGAGCAGACTGAGCGGGAAAACGCCCGCATGTAGAGTGTAAGGTTGGGGTCCGGTGGTGGTCAGCGTAGTCTGCAGCCAGATGGATGCCTGGGCCCATCGCCCGTAGGTGCCACAGCCACGGCCACAGCCACGGCCACATGTCTGACTCTAATGGAGCCACAGCCAGAGGGCAGGTGCCCGACGCTTCCCGACAGCTTCGGGGCTCATCGGAACCCAGTGCGTATCCATCTCGGTCAGTAAACATCAGCTGAGAAACCAGGGTCACAAACGCCAGAAGCAGAGTCCCACCCACAGGACGGCTGTCTCCTCGGAGGCCTCTGGCGGCAGTCGTGCAGGTCGGCGTGACGTGAGGTCCCTGTGAAACGGGCCGTTCGGGGGCAGACTTGCTGATCGGTCCCCCTCACAATACAGTCAGCACAGACACGCTGGGAAATAGCCTGCACGTCCCCCGTTTCTTTATCACTGCGAATGCTGACTTATTTAAGTCATATTTTAAAATGTAAGAACCCTAAAGGAAGAAAGTGCTTCTAATAGGAAATGTAAGTAAACAGATCGTTCGAGAAGCGGAGAAACTGTTTTCCCTCTAATGGGAACCCGCTCCGTTATTTAGGCTTCTGGCTGCAGAGCCGCCGGGGTGTCAGCCGTCCGTCAATCACCAGCCGGGTGAAGTCTCTGCGGCCGAAATAACGCTGATCTGAATATGTCCGTACCGAATCCGTAGGATAATAATAGTAATAATAATTTCATGGAAAATAACCTGTGCGACGGCCATCGCCTTATGTAAACGCGTCGTTAAACATTTCCACGGTGACAGGTAATGAGACGGATGCGCGTCCCTCTGGAAAGTCTGTTCGTGGAGGAAAATGAAACTGTGGCTCTCGTTCTGGGCTCGTTCAATAGTCTTGCAGAATCCACTCCCAGATTTCACTCACTACCTACCTATTCTGATCAAATGCTATTTTTAAAAGCTTCCAAGTTCTTTAGGCATCGGAAAGTATTCAAATCTGGAAGAGATGCATTTATTTTCATGATTTTGAAAGCCAGTTTGCTGATTTTTTTAGAATGTGTAGGCAAGCAGTGAATGTCATGTTTTAATAACACTTGAAAGTCATTAGAAGCATAATAGCTTGTTTGAATCGAAGGCACTTACTAACAAACAGGAATTACAATGAGAGTCAGTGAAACAGCGACGTGAGCCTGCTTCACCGTTTCCGTTTGGACCGGCAGCCTCACCGGGTGGCCCAGCAACATCCCTGCCTTGAAGGAGGCGAGCACTCGGACCGAGTGGTAAATAATTCCCCAGGAAACACGTAAAACTAGAAACACACCCATCATGGGAAATTCAGGGAGGGCGGAGGGCGCCCGGGAGGAATCTCTAGGGAAGCCTCCTCTGGAAGGTCCCGGACGTGGCACAGGGAGGCAGAGGCGGGAACGGCTCCGAGGCTTCTGGAGAACCCAGCATGCTGGCTGGAGACGTGGCTCGGCAGGTGGCGACTTGGAACTCTTTGGGGAAAAGTCCTCTTCAGCACGTAAACAGAAGGAACAAAGAAAGTGTCACCCCTCAGGGGACACCGAATGGTTAACAAGTAAACCGCTCAAGACCCACATTGACGTCCCCCTTTCTAAAAAGATTCACGAGTGTCTGTTCTTTCCACGTTGCAGGGACACTGGACACCGTGGTCTCTTTCAGTGGCGTTAACCCTGGGACACGTGCCGCGGGGCTGCCACTCACTCTCCCTCCCTTCCTCGCAGGCTTTGACCTGGTGAAGTGCGAGGACCCCGGGGTGCCCAGCTACGGCTACCGGATCCGGGACGACGGCCACTTTGCGGACACAGCCGTCCTGTTCAGCTGTAACCCCGGCTACGCCATGCACGGGAGCGGCACACTCACCTGCCTGAGCGGCGACCGGAGGGTGTGGGACAAGCCCTTGCCGTCCTGCGTGGGTGAGTGGGGCCCAGCTGCGGTCGGGGGACCCTGCTGTCCGACTGCTGTCCTCACCGTGGCTTTCTGCGTTCCTAGCCTTGGTGTAGGTTTTCTTAGGCATGAAAGACGGACTTTGCCCTGGCCGGTGTGGCTCAGCGGTTGGGATAGTCCCAGGCACCAGGAGGTGCCGGTGTGATTCCCGGTCAGGTCAGGGCACCCCCCTGGGCCGTGGGCTGGATCCCAGTGGGCGCCTGCAGGAGGCAGCCGACCAACGTTTCTCTCTCTCTCCCTCTCCTTTCCTCTTTCTCTAAAATCAATAAAAACTTTTTTTTTTAAAAAAAAGAAAGATTTTCTAGTACTATTTTATTGAGACTATATGCAGAGAATTATTAGAATTATAACAGGGGTGATTCATTGTTTTATACTCTCAACTTTCATTACATGAAGACAGTGCCTTCCCACAGGGTGATGCTTGGGAACAAGTAAAGAAAACAAATGACAGGGACAGAGGTGGCTGTGATTTTTATGGATATAACACAGACACAATGGGGATTTTTTTTGTACCTAAATAAAACCCGTGACCCCTGGAGTGACCTCCCCATGTTCTGTGTCTCTTGCAGCAGAGTGTGGTGGGCGGGTCCACGCGGCCACCTCGGGGCGCCTGCTGTCCCCTGGCTACCCAGCTCCCTATGACAACAACCTGCACTGCACGTGGGTCATCGAGGCCGACCCCGGGAAGACCATCAGGTGCGTGTCTGATTTTGCTCCAGTGGAGCAACAGTCTCTCCCTCGGCATCCCTGGTTACATGGAGGTTTCTGAGATGCAGAAGGTGTGCTGTGGGGGTAAATTGCCCGGTGGCTCACATGCCAACTCTGGTGTTTCTTTGACAATGTGTGTTAACCATGTATAACAAAACATAGCAGAAAGTGTATCAGTTAGCTTTTGCTGCATAACAAACGGGCCCCCAAACTTAGTTGCTTAAATAATTATTGATGTGCTCATGATGTGGGACGTGGTCTGGGCTGCTCTGATCTGGGTGAGCTTGGCTGGGTGGTCCAGGTGGCCTCACTCAGGCGGGGGGGCCTCAGCGGGATGGTTGGGAAGGCAGGGCCTCTCTACCCCAGGTTTCCATCCCTTCAGTAGGCTGGTCACCTTGGACGGTCTCTGCGGCAGGAGACCACACGCTTTTCAAACCTCCACCTGCATTACATTTGCTAATGTGCCCTTTGCCAAAGCAGACCTCAAAGTAAGATAACAGTTTGGAGAAATATAATCCTCCCTTAATGGGAGAAAACAGAGCCCCACTGGAAGGGACCCGCATACAGGCTGGGAGGGCCATGGGCTCCTCTGTGGAACACGAGTCAGTGTGGGGTGGACCAGGAACGCCGTCCAGTCTGACGGTGCACATAACAGAAAATCATTAAAAACTGTGCACCTGTTTTAAGAGAGTTTCTATTTCAATGGATAGTTCTGAGTTATTGTGGTTAGTTTGTTAAACAACTAAGTAAACCAACAACAGTCGTGTTTTCACAGTAAGTTCTCATGGGCCAGTCTGGAGGCTGTGTCAGAATCCACAGTCCATGGAGCAAATGGTCATTTCCAAGTGAGCTGTTCTCCAAGTACAGTCCCTGATGAGCTGGAAGCGAGCGCAGGGCCCTCGGCAACACTCCCCGGGTCCCTTCTCCGCCCAATGCCTTTCTCTTTCATCGTAGGTGCTCGTGAATCTCTCCACATTATTTTTAAGCTCTGCCTCCCCACCCATGACAGCCCTAGTCCCCTTGTCTGGGGTCCTTGTACCCCTGCCCCATGTCACTGCCCCACGGAGACCGGATGGTCCGGCCAGGCCACCCCCCCCCCTTAGACATGAAGGTGGAAGGAAGCGAGAGGCGGGAGCCAGGCGCCCTGTTCGGGGCAGGTGGGCGATGGAAACGTTCACACTCGGGCACTTTTCTCATTCACGAGGCATCCAGCAAACTTACTAGAGTTCAACAGGTACAGACTCATCAGGCCGCATCTTATAACTTAGTAAAAGTGAAGAGGGAAGGCTGGAGCGAGGAGGTGCGGGCTCTGTCCCGCGACGCGCGGGCCCCCTCTCAGGGCAGCCATCCTCCCTGCCATTCACCTTCTAGCCCGATCCCGTGAACACCTTTGAATCGAGTTAAGCAGACGTGGCACAAACATGATCTCTCTCAAACCTACGGAACATGCTCACTACCCACAAGGAGCAGGACAGGAACTCAAAACATATATTACAAAACTGTATTTTATATTGACTCTTAAAATGTACTGCGTCGTTGATTAATGTAAACAATCATTTATACATTTATAGGTCTTTTGGGACAAATGTTAGGCATAGTTGAGTAATAGAATTTAAGATTCAGTATTCTTCATGAAAATCAATGCAGTCGATTTTCATTGAACTAAATAAAATTAAATATTGGTTCTTAACTTCAAATTCCCAGAGGCTTTGTCTGAGTAACAGAAAAGCCATTACACTGCTGCTGATTTTTTTAAAAATCCTAGGAATCGCCCAGCTAGCGTGGCTCAGTGTTTGAGTGTTGACCTATGAACCTGGAGGTCACGGTTTGATTCCCGGTTGGAGCAACGCCTGAGTTGCGGGCTCCTCGATCCCCAGCAGGGGGCGAGCAGGAGGCAGCCGGTCAATGACCCTCGTCACTGATGTTTCCCTCCCTCCCTTCCCCTTCTTCTCTCTGAAATCAATAGAAACACATTAAAAAAAAAAAAAAACAGGGACCATCTCTGACTCAGGAAAGGACCTTGGCTCGGCAGGTGGATTTCCCTCCAGGAGGGTCTCAGGTCTGTGTCTGACGAGCTCTCCAGGATGCGCTCTGACCTGGGAGTGAGCACTGAGTACAGACCAAGCCAGGCTCCCTCTTTGCAGGCGAATTCAATACGTCATTGACTTTTCAATAAGAAAAGAGATTAATAAAGAATGAACCAAAAAGTTCTTAACTTTTGTGTCAAGAACTGACTTTGGTGTTTAACGATTAGCATTCTAGGAAAAAATGACGCGACTTCACCAGTTTCCTCTCCTGGGACTTTTTCTTTCCTTCTGTGGCAGATCTTCCCATGTGAGAGTCGACCAGATTTGTAATCAGATCTTAATTTAAGGCATAAAGTCCTTTCTGGTAAGAACCTTACACTGACAAGTAACTTACCCCCAAATGTTCCTAGTGATGTCTCCTCTTTAAAGAAACATATACTATTTTTTGATACGTTGGTTTGGAAAAAAAAAAAAAAAAATACTGAAAAGTAAATAATATGTTATTTTAGGCTTAAAATGCTACTAATACTCAGAAAAATGGGGTCTGGCCCCAGCGTTGATAATTGTCAGCCAGGCTGTGAGTGTAGGTCATCTCATGGCTAATGCGATGCTTCACTGTTTACGTGAAAATGAGGAATCAGTCAATATAATCTTGAGTCCAGGGATTAGTGTCAAATAATCCTTAATCTAAACAAAATTCATTATCATACACTCCTGTGATTTAATCTAAACAAAATTCATTATCATACACTCCTGTGATTTTTTAAGAATACATTTTTATTGATTTCAGAGAGAGGAAGGGAGAGGGAGAGAGAGAAACATCGACTGGCTGCCTCCTGCTCGCCCCCTGCTGGGGATCAAGCCCGAAACCCGGGAATCGAACCGGCGACCTTTTGACGCCCAGGACACCAACCAGCGGAGCCACACCATCCAGGGCTGATTATTTTTTCACCCTACATGTTTTTTACTCCAAAAAATGAGCAACAAACAGGATCTTTGAAATGGGGAAAGACTAGGTCCTGCATTTCTGCTCACTGCCACCGGCTGACTTTGATTTCATGGAGGCCCAGAGCAGTTTCTGATTGTTTTGCTACAACTATTTATTTGAGGTAATAGAAGACCCTGAAATAGTTGTTACAGGGCACTTGGGTCTGGAAGAGTTTGTAATTTCAGCATATAGGCTATAAAGCAGTTACCTGAGCAGAATTTAATTAAAAGTCTGATGCGACAAATTTAGCCGTGTTAGGAGTTATATGTAGACATTTCTCTGAGCCCCAGTAGCACGCTGCGAGCACAGCTGTAATTTATAACAAAAAGTGACGGCCATTTTCCGTAATCGTAGGTGCATATTGTTCCTTGGTTTTAATTGCTTCTCTGCAGGTGTAATTGTCCGGAAAACTGACTTTGAAGGTACTTCTGTTCCTAGTGTAGCCGCTGGCAGTCGGGCTCTTCCACGGAGTCACGAGAAAAGCGTGTCTGTCGGGGATCCAGGCCTGGGAGGGTGGGGGGTAGTGGTCAGATGGGTTAGAGTAGAAATAAGGGACCGTCCACAGGTGCCCCGTGTCTCACCCATGACCAGGTGGCTCAGCTCCATCCCGCTGTGGAAGGTCCAGCCTTGTCTTTACCAAGCCCAGAGGAAGGACCGGGGCCCAGGAATTCTGTGCCATTGGCCTGGCATCTGCAGGGCATGGGGCGCTTTCGTAGGTCAGTTCTGTCCACGCCAAAGCTTTGTCCAGCTCGGCCTCTGCCCCCGGCTGCGCTGCCACACCCAGGCCACGCTGAGCCCGCGCTTGGGCACGCTCCGCCGCCAGGGCCACACCGGCGACCCGCGAACGCTGCTGCCCAGAGGGGTCTTCGTTAGGTTCCGATTCTGTTGTCTCAGGCTTGGCTTCGGAAAGCGCTGGCTTCTTTCTTTCTTTCTTTCTTTCTTTCTTTCTTTCTTTCTTTCTTTCTTTCTTTCTTTCTTTCTTTCTTTCTTTCTTTCTTTCTTTCTTTCTTTCTTTCTTCATTGATTTCAGAGAGAGGCAGGGAGAGGGAGAGAGAAACTTCAGTGATGAGAGAGAGTCATCGACGGGCTGCCTCCTGAGCGCCAACCAATGACACTGGGGATCAAGCCCACAACCCAGGCGTGTGCCCTGACTGGGAATTGAACTTCGACCTCATAGGTCGACTCTCAACCACTGAGCCATGCCAGCTGGGCAAACTGGCTTCTAAATGAACCAACCTCCTTCCTGGCTCTTTGCAGGCTTGCGCTGGGCCCTCCCCCATCCAATCGGACCCTTTCCCAGGCCAGGTTCTTCCCCTTATGGTCCCGTCTTGGCTCCTGCTGAGCTTCCCCAGCAGAGGAATTTCCCCTTTGCTGTTTTATCTCCCCCTGCAACCCCGGGTAGCGGCCCATTGACCTCGAGGAGAGTGGAAAGCTGGTCCTGGAGGGATGTTCACACCCTTGGGGGCACCTGCTGTCCCCTGGAGTGTGGGAAGCTGTAGCTCCGGCCTAATTGAGCTCATCCAGTTTTCTCGCTTCTCCTTTGTTAATGTCTAGCTACCTACGCTCACACTGTTGTCAGGAACTGGCATCGGAGGTGCAGCTGAGGGGGCCTTTTGGAAGAGTTCCCGCTGCATTAAAACATTGCGGGGGCATCACAAATGGTCGTGATGGTCAAAAGTGTCCCTCTGCAGGGTTTTACAGAAAGCAGCCTGTGGGCTGTGGTCCGAGTGTCCCTCTGATGTGCCCGGGTCTGTTTTGGGGGACTTCAGAGAGATTATGCTGAGGTCTGGCTCAGAGATCTAGGAATATTTTAATTTACTTTTGACCAGACTTCAAGGTCCCTACAGGAGTGAGACTGGAGGAAACGCTGTTCCTTTATCAAACATTGTCTCCTGTCTCCGTGTTGAGCCTCCTATGGGTGCCGGAGCAGGGGTGGGAGCCCTTTGCTGACGTAACCGACAGGCCTGGCCAGGAACCACAGCCCCGGCCTTCTCCTGTCCTACTGAGACCCCACTGGGGTGTCCCCTGTCTTCTTGCGGACAATACCGGGGAGTTACTGTGGAGGGAAGTCCAGCCCCCAGCGGAAGAGCAGGGGCACCAGGCTGCCTGCCCAGAGTCCACGGCTGGACTCCAGGCCCTGTGGGGGGGCCCGGGAGCCTCCGCTGGGTGCAGGGTCCCTAACCAGCCCCTTAGCGCCCTGAGCAAGAGACCTGGAATGATTTAACCAGCACCAGTCCCCCAACAACACGATTGCCACTGCGCTCACCGTCAAGGGTGACCGGTGAGAAACCCTGTGGACACCGACTTCTCCTGCGTCCACGGGCCTGCGTCCACGGGCCAAGTTACCGTGCCTGTCACGAGGCTCATCTCGGGCCCCGGCCAAGGTCCTGTTCTCCTCCAAAGCCCCGTCACGGTCACTTCCGTTCACAGGCAGACAGCACTGTCCCCTCCCCGTCTCTAGGGATAAACCCAGCTAGCATTTTATAAAAGTGGACACTCAAAAGGGGGACCGGCTGCAAAGGTGCAAGCGCAGGGTCAGGGCTCATCGGGGAGGTGCGTTCGAATCGCACTGAAACAGAATTACGGGGGACGGCGGATCGTGCTGATAACGCCCGTCTCCCTCCTGAAAGGCTTTACTTTTCAGTATTAATTTTACTCCTCCCGTGTCTCCTTCCCCAGTCTCCAGTGTTTCCCCAACTTAGAAACGTCAGGGGCTGTCCTGCGCCTCACGGTCTTGTCGGGTTGACTGCAGGAAGTTTCTCTACAAAAGGCAGTGAGAACAGTCCGTCCGGTGCAGAAGCCACCTCACGCTTACCTGTCCTTTCTCCCCCTGCCGCGTCCAGGCCCTGGCTCCACCTGCCTCCCTCTGAGGTCACTTTATCCCCCTGACCTTTCCAAATCCATTCCCCACCTGCTGGGCCTGGGGAACCCCTGCTGGTCCGCAGGCTGAGCTCCCTCACCTGGGCGGCACCCCGAGCACCCGGCCCCCACCCTGTGCAGGTTTCTCTCGGGCGCTCACCTGGGCCCCGCACTGCAGCTCGGAGGACAGACCTCTCGCTGCCGGAGCCCAGCCCCCCCCCCCAGCTCCCGTCTCTCCCGGCTGCCTCGCCTGCGCCTGCGGGTGCTTCTCCTGTTCCAGGACTCAGTTAAAACGTCAGGCCCTCAACGAAAGCGCCACCCCGATTGCGCCTCCCACAAGCACCTGCTGTCTTCCCTGGGCTCGGCGCTGGCCCCACAGCTCCCTTCTCAGCTGGGGCCTGACCCTGTGCCGTCAGCACCAGGAGACGCAGGGCCCCCCCACACCCCCCGCTGCCCCTCCCACGCTCACACGGCCCTCACTTCCCAGTCCCTCTTCTTCTGACTCCTCTGCCCCATCCCAGCTGACACGCCCGCGTCCACACCCTCAGCATCGGGCCACCGACTGCCCCGCAGGGTGGTCTCCCGTCCGCCATCCACCCTTCCCCCTCTAACAGGCAGGTTCAAGTTTCTCTGTTAAACTTATTGATTTTAGCCCGGCCGGGCGTGGCTCAGCGGTTGAGCGTCGACCTAGGATCCAGGTGATCGGGGTTCGATTCCCGGTCAGGGCACAGGCCCGGGTTGCGGGCTCGGTCCCCAGTCAGGGGCGAGCAGGAGGCAGCCGGTCAGTGACTCTCATCCTTGAGGTTTCTCTCTCTCTCCCTTTCCTTCCCTCTCTCTGAAATCAGTAAAGATATATTTAAATATATATATATTAATTTTACATGGCTATTAAATAAGTGCATATATAGACATTTTTTAAAGGTATTTTAAAAATCATTCATTGGCCGCAGCCGAGATGTCACTGTCGGCTTGCTGACGCACGGCCCACCCACTGCACTGCGGGTGTGTAATTACACAGGGTCTGTCTTGTGAGTTAATTATTTCTAATTCCTGATATTATGCATAATCATATGGCAAACAGTATTATAAGTAAACCTTTGCTTATTTTTATCATTAATACCTTAGAATAAATTCCTAGGAAATTCTTTGCTGGGTCAAGTGGTTAAAATATTTTTGTGTACCTTAATATAAATCATTCTATAAAAAAAGCTGATCACTTGCCAACTTTAAAAGAGTGTGTACGGATTAAATTCAGTTCACGGGCATGGCACCCAGCGTAATCTTTATCCCCCCCCTTCTTTTTTAGATACTAGAAAGGTGTTGCAGGTAAATTAAAAGCCTGAAAGGCAGTTTGCTGGAGTCCTAGACACAAAAGACAACTGCGGCTGAAAATCTGAATATATTTTTTTTTTTCTCTATGCGAACTCAAATATATATAATTTGATTTATTTGTCTATTTTTTATAATTCTCACCCTAGAATATGCTTTTATTAATTTTATTAAGAGAGGAAGGGAGAGGGAGAGAGAGAGAAACATCAATGATGAGAGTCACTGACCGGCTGCCCCCTGCAGGCCCCCCGCTGGGGATCGAGGCGGCCACCCGGGCCTGTGCCCCGACCCGGGATCCAACCCTGACCTCCTGGTTCACGGGTCGACCCTCAACCGCTGAGCCACACCAGCCGGGGCTCTCCTTTGTTCCTTTTCATCAAATGGCCATGACGGTCCCTGACCCTCTGTGTAGATTTTACGAACACCTGTTACTTTCCGTAAAGGAAATGAAGGGCAGGGTCTCTATTACACTCACAGTCGGTGACCGATGAACTTAAGGAAAACCCGCATCACCGACGCTGCTTTCCGGGTCCCTGCCAGGCGCCTTGTCCCGCTCATTGAGATCCACACAATTTGTCACCGTTTGCGTGTGGCTTTCTGTGCGGAGGCCTCGCCCATCCCGGGCTTACTCCCGGCCCCAGCGTGCTTTCTGATGACAGCGTAAATGGTCTTTTTATTTCATTTTCTATTTGTGTCTGAAAATGACATTTCCCAGTGCAGAGGAATTTCACTTAATGCCGAGCGTAAAAAGCAACGTGACAATGCTACGAGTGCATCGCCGGTGGCATCTGTGAGGCGGTTATTGGTACACCCAGGGGCCTGCCCGCGGTTTGGGGACAGGTATGTGCCCACAGCTATGAAGACCGTGGGCTATAAACGGAACAGTGCCCCTCAGCTTCAGAGCGTGGGTGACAGGAGCACACGTGACTAAGTGGGGAGGGGACGTGTGACTCTGTCTATAAGATTTTATTCTGTAAAAAGGCCTGAGGCAAACAGCAGAACGTTGACACGGGGTGGTGGGCACCAGGAGCCTGCCATGTCCTGTGCTTTTCTGTGGAGTAGAAATATTTTATGTTGGACATTTTGTAATAAACTTCGGCCCAGCTGGCATCTCAGGGGTTGAGCGTCGACCATGAACCGGAGGTCGCTGGTTCGATCCCCGGGTTGTGGGCTCGATCCCCGTAGGATGGGCGCAGGAGGCAGCCCATCGATGTTTCTCTCTCTCCCTCTCCTTTCCTCTCTCTGAAATCAATAAAAACATATTCAAAAATAAACTATATTTTATACTCTGTGCAGGGTGAGAGAGATAGTACTGAGTGTATAATACACACAAAATAAATGATTAAGTTCTGTGCGTGGTGTTTTTATGTCATCTCGTCTGATTTTTTAATCTCCCTTTCAATTTTGCGCATGGAGCAAAAAATAAAAGAAACTATACATCACCACGCTCGGGAAAGCCCGATTTTTGTTGACATTTCGGCTCCTCTTGGATCCGTTTGAATTGCTGCAAAAAGGACCGAAACCCCGCTGCCGCCTCCGACAGTGATCTCCTCAGACGGAGATGTGCAGGTTGTTCTGGAAAATATCTGCAAATCCAATAAAAGCGCTTTAAACTTTATAAAGGAGGGAGCTTATATTACACGCCTCTGCCTTTGTGTTAGAGGTATTTTAGATTTTATAAAGGAAGGAGTTGATAGCGTACGGTTCTGCCTTTGTGCTGGTCTTTCGGATAATGCATTTTTCCAAAGATACAATTCGTGGGAACAAATAGGACATCGGATGAGAGGAGCGCGGATCACCCGGGGCAGGTGGGCGGCCGCCCGCTGCGCCGGCTCCGCTTGGCCCGGTCTCCTGGCGCCGACGCTGCCCCCTCGTGGGCGCTGGGAGAACAGCGCCGACCCCGCCTGGAACCCGCTGGGCCGGCCTCGCAGAGCCTCCCACCGTCCTTGGTCCTTGGCGTATGCACAGGAGGGGTTGTTTAATCCTTTAAAAATAGCTCAGCAGATCGCTCAGCGGGCTCTGTGCGTCCGCGGCAGACACGGGTCCTCTCTGCCCGG
Source organism: Miniopterus natalensis (assembly GCF_054644295.1). Classification (NCBI taxonomy): domain Eukaryota; kingdom Metazoa; phylum Chordata; class Mammalia; order Chiroptera; family Miniopteridae; genus Miniopterus; species Miniopterus natalensis. The sequence goes on along the minus strand of NC_142082.1, from coordinate 975,187 downwards.
CCCCTGCCCCGCGCCTGCCAGGGACCAGGGTTCCAGGGGAACGGAGTGAGCTGTGTGCGTCCCCGGTGCCTAGATGCTCCCTGGGGACGGGAGGGGACGTTCCCAGTGACCAGCAGCTGTGCTCTCCCCGCAGCCTCCACTTCATCGTGTTCGACACGGAGACCAACCACGACATCCTGAAGGTGTGGGACGGCCCCGTGGACAGCGCCATCCTGCTGAAGGAGTGGAGCGGCTCGGCGCTGCCCGAGGACATCCACAGCACCTTCAGCTCCCTCACCCTGCAGTTCGACAGCGACTTCTTCATCAGCAAGTCCGGCTTCTCCGTGCAGTTCTCCAGTGAGTGCCCCCCCCCCGCCCTCCCTGCGGGGACCGTCCCCGGTGTTCTTGCCTCTCCTCCACGGGGCTCACTTGCGCTGGGCACAGAATGGAGTTTGGGGAGCGCATCACAGAGAATATTTTGTCTTAGGAAATCCTGCTTTTTTATTTATTTTTTACTTATTTTTATTTTTTAATACTCACCCGAGGATATTTTTTTCATTACTTTTCGGGGTGGGGGGACATCCCTGTGAAAGAGACACATCGATGGGTTGCCTCCCACAGGTGCCCTGACCAGGGCCAGGGATTGAGCCTGCAACCCAGGTACACGCCCTTGGCTGGAATCGAACCTGGGACCCTTCAGTCCAAGTCCCAGCGCTCCAACCACTGAGCCAAACCAGCCAGGGCAAAATCCTGCTTTTTCAGACAGGCAGTGGACTGCCTTAGTTATATGACTATATATATAACTTCGTTATATGACTATATATATAACTTCGTCGTTATATGACTATATCTATAACTAAGGCAGTCCATTATATACATATATAATCTCCCAAACATGTACACACACTCTGAATAATTACAAAGGCAATGTTTATTAAAATACATTTCATTTTCAAAATGGAGCTACCAGCTGTTAAGTGTGTCCACAGTTTTGGGGACACGCCGCGTGTGTGTGTGTAACCGGGTGCGGTGTCTCTGTGACAGCAGGTTGGCCTTCGGTGCTGCCCACAGCCGCCCGGTGCCGGCTCCCCCGGTGCTGAGAGGCCAGGCCCCGGCGTAGCCAGGCGGCTGGGACCCCTGCTTCCTCCAGCCCCACTTCTCTGCACAGAAGAGCCCGGTTCACCCTCCTGGGGGCCCAGGTTTCAGGACCGTCCCCGCAGGCCCCCCGGGACCCCCCTGGGACACTGGCTCCGTCGTCCCCTGAGCTCACCTCCCACCTCTGCCGTGGGGGCGTCGTGATGAACAGGTTCCCGAGGAGGCGGGAGAGACATTCTGAGCAGCTCCAGGGCCCCACGCAGACGCCATTCAGTTCGGTTCCGTAGCTCGCAGGGTCGGCCGTCGTGGTAAAACCAGCGGAACCTGCACGTAAACATACCCAGCGCCCTCTGTCCCCTGGCAGGTCCCTGGGGGGCCGTGGTTGGGATTCACGCGGGGAAATGAACTGGGGCAGCTGAAGGCCCCCAGAGCCGGGTTGCAGTCGGCAGGGCTCTCACCTCGGGCCCCCGCGTCTCGAGGCGGCGTCTGCGGGCCTCGCGGAATAGCGCCTGCGTGTGGCCGGGCGTTCGGGGAGTTCGCTCCGGGGGGAATGTCCTGCATTCTATGATTATACCAGTTTTGCTCTTTTTGTGAAATAAAAAAGCCCTTTGCTCTAGAGATGCTGCGAGAGCAGGTAGACGTCTGACGTCCCGGCCCTGCTGGGCGCAGGAAAAAGTCGATGACGCTGTGAGAGGCTGTTTCTCTCCCCCGCCCGCCCTGCACGCTCCTGTCCATTCCTAAAGAGACTTTAGAGCAGTTTGTGCTTCAAACAGCATCGAGAGCAGGGCAGAGAGATCCCCAAGCACCCCTGCCCCCCACGCGGCCTCCCCCCAGCACCCACCGGGTGGGACATTCGTCACCACCGTGGACCTGCACGGACACATCCCCCCCCGGAGTCTGCCGGTGACGTCGGGGTCCCTCCGCGTTCTGCACCCTGAGGGTCTGGGCGGATGTGTGACGACCTGTGTCCACCGTCAGGAACCACCCAGGGTAGACCCCCCCCCTCTGGGTGCCGCCGGTTCGGTCCACTGGTGTTTCACTGTCCCCCCAGTTCCGTCTCCCCCAGGAAGTCACAGAGCTGGAGTCGCACAGCCTGTGGCCCCCACGTTGGCTCTGTCACCTGGTCACGTGCTGGCAGGTTCCTCCCCGCCGTCTCCTGGCTTCTAGCTCCTTCCTTCCAGCTGAGCAACGAGCCCTTACGGTCCTTCATCAGCTGAGTTGACGGGCACCTGGGTGGCCACAGGGACGCTGCTCCATAGTTGCCAAAGCTCGGCCGCTTCCAGGTTTTGACGATTATTAATTAATAATTATTATTAATTATTATTAAACAAACGTCTGCGCCCAGGTTTGTGTGGATGATTCCAGCTCCCCTGGGTGACACCACGAGCTGGTCGTGTGCTAAGAGCAGGTTTGGGTTTGTTCCCGGCTTTTTAAAATGTTTGTTTTAAAAAATTCCCGTGGAACTCAGCAGCCACTGGTTTTCCCATATTTCATGATGATTCTCTCTTTTTAAAAGGCACCTTCCTAGCTTGGGTTTAAAAAGAGCCCCTCAGTGTAGTTACTTGAGAACATATCTTAATCCTTGTATAGTTAATATGCCAAAGTTTAGAAATGATGCGCGCACGCCTGTTAAATTTCCTACAGAAACGAAACTTGCTTAATTCTTAACTCGCTTTTTTCACGTGTTCTGGACGGAACCGCGTGAGGCCCTCAGTGCTGTGGGTCCAGGTGGTTGAACGTTGGCGCTTTCCTGGGTTCCCCTTAGGCCCCGGGCGCGATCCTGCCCCCCCAGTTAGAAAACCCCGGGTTGGGGATACGCTCGGCCAGTGTAACTTCAAACTGTAAACTGACTTGAGCTTCTTTTGATGGACAGGTTTCCACAAGTTGTCTTTGAAACTCTGTAGAAATAAAAAAAAAAAAAAAAAAGGCAAATATAAAAACTTCGCTTGGCTGAATTTGGGAAAACCTCACCCGGACGGAGCCTCAGGAGTGTGGGTTCTGTCTCGACCTCTCAGTGCCTGAGGCTGACCTTCCGTCCATCGCCAGGCTCGGCGTGGGGTGGGAGACAGGGCGCCGAGTGGTGCGATGACCCCTGGGCCGTGTCCGGGCTCCTCTCCGGGGCTCCCCAGCCTCCCCACAAGCCTGGCGGTGACCCTGCGATTCTGTCAAATCTCAAAAGCAACCCCACCCACCCCACACACCAGCTCTGCAAACAGGAGCAAGTGCATTAGACTCTGTTACGACGATTTCCACGGTCACTGTATTAAATTAGGACGTAACAGCCCCCCGCCCGCACGGCGCGGTGGGAACCACTTTGGGAGGAGGGACACGGGCGCTTCGCTGTATCTTCCCCAGGACAAGGGCCCCCCACTGTCCTCCGGCCTCGAGGTGCGTGGGCTCCGGGCTGTGCCGGGCGCCGGGTGGTTTGTGAGCGGTTCTCAGATTAGACGTTCCCTCCCCTTGGCCTCGCCTCTCGCCACTCGGCTCAGACGACGCCGGGCGAGGGCCCCGGCCCCCGGTGGGCAGGAGGCGGAGGGGGGCCCGTGTGACGCAGAAACAGAAGGACAGTAAATAACACGCGTCACCTCCTCGGGACGGCGTCGCTCCCTGGCTTTGCTGCAGCCGCCGAGGTTTCTGTAGCCTCGAAATTCTCCATCATCATTTATCAGTAAAGGAGGGGTGGGCGGGCAGGCCATGCAGCGAAAAGGCCGAGGGTCCCGATTTCCTGCACTGGGGTCCGTCCGAGCCGACGCCCCGAGTTTCACTGCTGTGCCCCTCGGAGGCCGAGCCCCTTCCGTGGTGACCGCTGATGGACCTGGGTGCTCAGGAAAGATCCTCGGAGGGCGAGGGCGAGGTTTCTGATTTGACTTTTTCTTTAGATATACGGGGGGGGGGGTGGTGAAAATCTCCTCGAGTCCCTGGGTGGGGGCCCCGGGTGCTGTGCGGACGCAGGAGGCGGAGTGTGTGACACATCAGCCTCCGGGGTCTGTGCTGCGTGGACACAGTGTCCTCTGTGACTGACACCTTCCTTTAGCAGTAACTGGAAGAAAAGCAGAGACCCTGTGGCCCTTCACGTGGCCGCCCCGGGTGACATCTGGCAAACTGCTCCTCGCAGCCCGACCGGCATCGGTGCCGTAACCCGCAGAGCACCCACCTCCCAGCAGCCCCCGGGTGGTCCCCCCGGACCCCCCAGGCCCCTCCCGCCCCCGGCGGCCGCGGGCCCCTCCCTCAGCCCTTGGGCGAGCCTCTGTCACCCGCAGGCGCAGCGGGTCCCCTGTGCCTGTCGTTCGTTCCCGCACGTTGTGAGCGCGGTCGTGGGATGGACGTGGCCCTGGTCAGCCGCCGACCCGGAGGGGCCCCCCGGCTGTTTCTCGTTGGGTCTGTTGCGAGTCCTGTACAGCTTCACGTGCGAACATACGTTTCTGCGTTTCCGGGACAGACGCCCCGAAGTGCCCCTTCTGGGTCGGACGGTCACCGAGCGCGTGGGTTTGGTGCCCACGCCCACCTGGCGGCAGGGTCGGTGGCCGGCCTCCCCAGTCGTCGCCGTGACCCGACGCCCTGGCTCCGGGTGCAGGGCCGGCTGTGCCGCCGGCTGGGCAGCCCGGTCGCCGCGGGTCCCCGACCGCTGACGGATCGCGAGCCCCGGCTCCTGCGCTAATTTGCCGTCTGAGCAGCCTCTTGAGGAAAACACTGCCTCGTGTCCTTTGAACGCTTTCTGATTTGATTTCTTTTGGCATCTTGAGCCTTGATATAGTTTAGACACTGGGCCTCGTCAGTTATGTGGCTCTCAAACGCTTCCTCCCGGCCTGTCCCGTCCATCCATGTTCTTGTCTGGGTCTCTCACCGAGCAAAGGTTTTAAATGTGGATGAGGTCTGATTGACCAATAATCGCTTTTATGGGTCGTGCTTTGCTTTCGTGTCTAGGAAGTCCCTGCCAAGCCCTAAACCCCAGAGATTATATATATACGTATATATATGTATATACACACATATATATACATATATATATTTTAAATATAAATATATATGTATATATTTTAGGTTTTGCAGTCTTGCCTTGCGTATTTATGGACGCGATTGGCCGTGTGCTGGTTTCCGCGTGAGCTGTGAGACGGGTGGTGGCTGTTTCTCGGGTGCAGCCGTGGAGCCAGCACACGCGTTGCTTCTGAAAGACGCAGGTGGCTCCGGGACACTGTGTCCCCCTGTGACGCCCGCAGACACCGGCTCTGCTCTGCGAGAGCCTCGGTCTCAGCAAACGTGACGTCCCAGTTACTGAAACACTTGGACAGTTTCCGAAACCAAGGGAGAAATGCTGAGCCCAAATCGGGTGAACTTTTGTAAAATCTGGGTCCACTTTCCTTAGTCTGGAGACCAGGCTGGAGTGGACACGCCCAGCACGTGAGGTCAGGTTTCACTGTGTTTTCTGAGCTTTTTCAGCCACCGAAGCATTAAAACCTCAGAGCAGAGCTCTGACTGCTAGCGACCGTCTTCCACGGGCAGGTCCCTGCTCGGCGTCAGGATCTAAACCAAATGGGCAGAGCATCTTTTCAGAAAAATGTTTTAAAATCGTAAATGTTCACTAAGCAAATATTTAATCCAAGAACTAATAACTCGGTCAATATATTTTTAAATGTTTCAGAAAATTCAAGGAGGACTTTGTGCATTTAATAATAGAACATGGCTGGATTCTTACATTTTGGTTTAGTGGGATGTAAACAGAGCACAACGTGCGATATAATTAAAATGTATTCCACAGGGTCCCCGTGCCAACCGTGAGTTCACCTGACGGGAGAGCCTGCGTCCGCCGCAGGTTCTCACCGGGCAGGGCCTGGGTGTCACGGCCCCGTGACTGTCAAAGTCACGTCCTCGCTCGTGCGTTAGGGTTTCGGCTGCTCCCCCGGAGCCGGATGGTCCTTGATTTGGAGGGACAAGCACTGGGATGATGCCAGACCCCACGGGCCCCCGGGAAGTGTCATCATGATTCACAGTAGCCCAGGGAGCCCCTGTGGGACATTGAAAACCACAGTGTCCATCAGCTGGGACCAGCCTCCTTTCTCAGGTAACAGAGGGACAAGCCCAGTGCGGCCAGAATCCTGTTTCCTCTTTTATGGCGGGAAGTGCGGAGGCTCAGAGTCACCAGAATCCCATTTGGAGAAAAAATATTTTAGAGAAAAATGAGAAGAAGGTGCGACGTGGCCGCTAAAGGAACAGCCCTGAGCAGAAACGCGCACACATCCCGTCTCCACTCCCCTGGCCCTGGAGGCGGGAAAGCAATTTCTGACCCCAGAGTAATGTCTGCGGTTGGGGGCTGGGACACTCGTCTCTAAAGGAGCTTCACGGCCTCCAACGGGAACGGCCTCCTGCAAGTCGTAACCCGAGGGAAATGAAACGTTCCTTCCGAGACCCAGCCGCGGCACAGCCCCTGCTTTGTCTGAAGCTGTTTTTCCCCCTGAACTCTTCTTACTGCGTTTTAAACTTAATCTAGATAACCCAGGCATCTTTTTATTTTTATCTCGTAATTCTGAAAGGATAGGTCAGGTCGGAGTTTGGGGTTTGTTGCCATCCAGCTAGGCCTCGGTGGTCGACTTACTGGTAATTTCCAATGACCTTGGAGACGTACAAGCGAACGCGCGTCCCCTCTGCGCACTCGGGACCGTTCACCGCGGCTCCCGTTTCACGTCGCCGATGTCAGCTGGGTTCACAGAGTCAGCGTTTCTGTCTATTACACAACGTGAGCTTCGTGAGTGTATGACATCGAATGGACATTGGGCTTTAATTAAGTCATTTAAGTCGCGCTACATGTTTTCATGAAATAATTCTAACAAAAGACCTCAGGGGAGTGTGTGGGGGGTGGGGTGGGGGGGTTACAGCTTCAGCATGAGGCAGTTCTCGGTCTGTCCCATCATCAGTGGCATTTTCAACAAGATTTTGCCAGAATCTGTTCAAAGTAGGGGCAATCGGGTGTCCATTAGTGCGCGTGTGCTTGGGGACAACGTAAACTGTTTCCACGGGCTCCTGTGGGGACAGGTGACTCGGGATGCCAACCGAGGGTGCCCTACACCCACGAGCCTGTGCCCGCCACGTTCCCAGTCCCGTGACCTGTCGTTGTCTTCTCTCGTAGCCTCAGTAGCGTCCACCTGCAATGACCCAGGCACCCCGCAAAACGGCACCCGCTACGGGGACAGCAGAGAGCCCGGAGACACCGTCACCTTCCAGTGCGACCCCGGCTATCAGCTGCAAGGACAGGAGAAGATCACCTGTGTGCAGCTGGACGGCCGCTTCTTCTGGCAGCCGGACCCGCCCACCTGCATAGGTACAGAGCTTACGCGGGGGAACGAGCGCCTGCCGTCCCTGAACTTGCCCGGGAAATGCATCGTCTCTTCAGGAGTATTTCTTAGGGTTTTTTTCCTTGCCCTCTGGTTCTCCGATCCCACGTTGAAATTTTATTGCAAACCTTTAAGCTTTATTTTATTAGGTGAAGTTAAGGAAGTAGTCTATTTAATATGCGGTAATTGGCATTTATCTAACACGTCCCGTCCTTAACGAATCCTGTAAAAATAAGAATCAATTGAATTACTATCATTTAAAATTCTGAGTGGCTAAAAATTCATAACCCTGCCATTGCGATTCTCATTTTTAATATAGAAACTTGCCCATAAGCAAAACCTACCCAATAAGAAGTACTTTCTCTTTGTAGATGTTTTTTCTATAATATTGCTACATTTTAATAGAGTTCTGAAAACTAGAAATTATACTGTTTTGTCAAAATGAAGATAAAAGCGGAAAGTTGTTTCTGAAATTCACCAGAATTTTTATAGTTTAACCTTATTAAAAAGATGGCAATTAGTTTTGCAGACTTTAATTTCAATAACATTCCAAGATATTCCACCGCAAATGTGGTTTTAAGGTGCTGCATATTTTTATGTAAAATAGTAATTCCATGTAGAGGGTCCCTTCACTCAATGACATATTTTGCCATAAATACCTATTTAGAGTATTTCATCTTAATCTTAAAAATAAGTGTTACTAAACCTTATTCCTATAATTAACCATCACAGTTCAATTTGTGCTTCTTTATCATCTGTCTCAAATGTGTAAAATTTAATTAATCTGTGATGGGAAGCCATGGTCATGAAATGATAGGCACATAGTTAATGGGCCAGTTTGCTCAGGGTGACCTTGAGGCGGATTTGTGACTTAAACTGACTTTTATTGTCACGTAAATGGCTGTAGAGAAAATCTCCGTGGCCTCGTAGGGCTGAGACTCCAGCGCCTGGCTTATCACAAGGCCCTTCCAGTGCTGGGCAGGTAGACGGGACGAGAGGGCTGGCTCGTTAGCATGTTCAGCCTTGTCAGAGACCAGTCTGTGTTTACTTAATTTTTTAAAAAATATGCTTTAGCCCGGCTGGGCGTGGCTCAGCAGTTGAGCATCGACCTAGGATCCAGGCGATCAGGGTTCGATTCCTGGTCAGGGCACATGCCTGGGTTGCAGGCTAGCTGATCAATATTTCTCTCTCTCTCCCTCTCCCTTCCTCTCTTTGAGATCAATAAAGATATATTTAAAAATAAAATAAAATAAAATAAAAAATAAAAGAATTAAAAATATGCTTTATTGATTTCAGAGAGAGGGAGGGAGAGGGAGAGAGAGAGAAACATCCATGAGAGTCATTGATCGGCTGCCTCCTGTGCGCCCCCGGCTGGGGGTCGAGCCCACAGCCCGGGCAGGTGCCCCCACCGGGAAGCGAACCAGCGACCTCCTGGTTCACAGGCTGACGCTCGACCACTGAGCCGCACCAGCCGGGCAGCGCTGTTTCCGTTTCATAACTTTTGTGAGCACAGTCACGTCCTGCATTTCATTTCCAGCTGAGTCATCGGGAGACTGGTAGGATTTCTACCTGTTTCTTTTAAAAAGTGGAGCAATTGCCTGTAAAGGGCACCATCATTTTAAACCACTGACCTGCTCTTAAATCAGAAAAGGCACCTTGTAATCCCCATTTCGCCGGATTTTAAACTCACGGAGAGGGACATTCCAAAGCGATGCCACTCACAGCTAATCTCCTAAAACTAATTTCTCAGTTGACATAAATTTAAACGCTTAATTGTAAAATTCGTCCATCTTTTCAGCTAATCTGCAGCCTTTGGCTGGTTTCTCTCTGAGTTACCTAATTTTGGCCAGTGGCCAGGTAATTCGTCCTGAGCAAAGAAAGCAGGTAACACGTCCTTCGTCTCGAGCGGCAGCTCCGAGCACAAGCGACCATCACTTGCAGGCAGCTGAGTGTCGATCGCGTTGGCTCCCAGACCTGCCTACCCACCGGTGTCGGTGCCACAGGACGCGGGACGCTGGGGAACAAGTGAACACTGTCTTTTTATTACGTCGTAAACACTTCCCCCAGGAGTATCGCTTGTGCCCCTGTAAGAAACTCGCCGGTCAGGGCAGAGGGGGATCGTGACTCAGTGTTCACGTGAATTCTATTCTGCCGACTCCAGACACTGTTTTATCTCACTTAGCTTTGTCCTGGTTTAAAAAAAAAATACACATTTATTGCAGAATTTTTAGGGGCTATGTTAAGAAAAAAGAGAAAAATACTGACATCTTTTTACCTGGAGGCGATTACCTCTACCGTGAGGGTGCGAACGTGCAGTTCCTGACTGCTTTGCGCAGCGATGGTCCACGTTACCGGGAATTACGTGGTAGCAGCTGCTCGGCCACCCTGTGGGCTGTGCTTTCTCCTTGCAGCGCACGTGAGTGTCTGAGTCCTGGGCTTTCTAAGGACAGTTGATGCCGCACAGCGTGGGGGCCCCTGTGGGCGCCAGGAACCCTTCTTGGTGCGCAGCTGGGTCCTGCGTGGAGATTGCTGCTGGGATCACGCCTGAGGCATGTCCGCAAACTCACGTACCCCTAGGGCTTTAAAACATGCTCAGGGCTCAGGAGGTTTACTGGCAGGACCATCGGCTGCGTGTGAGCGGCTGCTTCCCCCGACCGAGGAAAACACCATCTACGAATATTTCATACCCTCATCGTTGGCTGCGAGCAGGAAGCGATGACTCCCTGGCGTTTTAATTGCCTTTTAAATTAATAGTGAGGGTCGCCTGTTGCTCATTCCGTGCTCTTTCTGGCCGCTGGAACGTGTTCTTTCCTGACCAGCCTGCTGACTGCTGCTCCCCCTTTGGTGGTTCATGTTCCCCCCCCCGTTCTTCCTCCCCCCCCTTTTTAAACCTCTTAACCTTTCATCTCTTTTTGTGTCTCGTATTTTCACCCGCGTGTCATCTGCAAGTTTGCCGTCTCGAGTGCCCGGCTCCACGGCTTTTTTCGCTGCCCAAAGGATGCCCACCTGGGGCGCCTCCCTGGAATTTTCAGCTGAGTCTCAAAGCCCAGTTCTCCAGGCCGGGGACAGGTGCTACCTCCCAATTTGAGACGAGTGTCCCTCAAACGTGTCCACAGCTTTCGCTTTCTCAGGGAGCCCCGATCCCCCTTCTCCACGCCCATTTCTATAAAGCTCTGAAGGGCAAAGACGGCCCCAGGCTGCAGGAGTCCGTTGGGAGGCGACGTCCCGCTCCGACCTCCAGGGTGCCGTGCGGGCTCCTGAGCCCACGGATGGCATGAAATGTGAGGTGTTTTGAGGCAGAGACGTTGACGAGCCTCGGGAAAGGGCTGTGCCTGAGACCGTGGTGGTGAAGGTCTTACCCACGGGGGGCCCCGAGGTCTCGGACAAGGGGTGGTGGGCGGGTAGGAACGCGTGGACTTTATCCCTGTGCCCCTCCCTCCAGAGGAGTTCATAGAGTGTCTGAGTCGCATTTTGCATTAAATTCTAATCCTACGCAAACTAACCTGCAAGGTCCCCAAGTAAAACCTAATAAAGCTGAAATGAACAGGACCCCGACCAAAAGGGAGACCAAACCCAGCAGGACAGTGCTGCCTGATTCCACTCGCAGCTTTTAACCAGCCCCCGGGCCTGCCCCGGGATGCGGGCGGATGGGCCAGCCTCGCCTTCTTCTAAATCTGCATTTGAGTCCCCCCCGATCCCTCCCTGCCACTGCCCCGTAGCCAGGGCCCGCGTCGGCCCTTTCCCGTCTTTCCCGCCTGCGAGGAGTCTTCTCGCGTCCTCAGGCCGCGTCCCCCCCCAGCCCGCCGTCCCCTGCCCAGGCTCCCCGCGCTCCCCACTCGGCTCCCACTGGGTGCGGGGGCCTGTCCGGGGAGAGCCCGTTTCTCCGCCCTGTCCACAGAGTTTATTTATGCGAAACTGCAGCCGGGGGAAAATGTGGTTTTCATCATCTGTGTGTGTGTGTGAACATTACATCGCATTACTCTTGCGTGTAGATCTGAAAAACTTATTACAAATATTTCTGATTCAGAGTTTGCTTGTGACGGGACTGGAATTATAAGAAAAAGTGTTTGAATTTGTTGCAGTTCTTTTTATGGAACGTTAAGTTTTCAGGAATGTTGAGTATTTAAAGACACGTCCATAGGAGAAAATTGCTGAGCAGGTGCCTTCGTCTTATTTACAAAAAAGTCATTTTTTCTTGGAGAGTGTGGAAAGAGATCACCCATTAGGGTATTTCCTTCTCTGCTGATATAGTTTCTAAATGAACATGAGATCGATGGTGTGGAATAAGGCATAGTTTAGGGGGAACACGGTCGTGTAACCTGAGTGATGTTTAAAGGCAACCCGGCGACAGGCCGCAGCGCTGGGCGTAAAGAACGCTGCCCGGCGAGTCTGCGCAGGCGCCCGAGCTGGGTCTCCCTGCAAATTCTCAGTCATCTAACGCCTTCCACCTGGTGGAAGATCTAACAGAAATTTTACCTGATAAATGAATCCGTCGTAAACATTCTCGGGTTCAAGAGCAAACATCGGCCTGCCTGTTAACAACACCGAACCCCTTAATTACCCCTTCAGAGTATAACTGTAGACGCATCTCATTAAAGTGTAATGACTGCAAAAGCACTGAGTTTATTATTATCATCCACACGTTTCCCTCTGATAACACGTGTGGACAAATGTAGGTTTATGTACTACAAATAAATAATACAATACCTAATACATAAAAATACAAGAATAAACCGTGTTCCACGCGCTCCCATCGCAGTTTCCAGGTCAGGGTCCCCCTCAGCCCGAGTCACGTATGTGCTGCGATGTCACTAAACCTCGGTGCCGGTTTCTCGGTCTGAGCCGCGGGAGTCATACCAGCCCCGCGTGCATCAGGGCCCTGTGAGAAATGTGTGAACCCACATGTGTTAACTGACTCAGCACCTATTTCCTGATGCTTATTGTGATCGAAGCTGTGCTGGGCGTCGGGGACGAAGGGCGAGCCAAGTAGGTGACCAGGGTCCCCGGGGAGCGCGCTGCTGGGATGAGTGAGCAGCGACGTGAGCCTGGGAACCATGAGAAACGACGTGAAGTCACGGTGGCCCCGGGACGTGTTTTCCTGCCCGAGGCTGTGTCCCTGTGGGTAGAACCTGCGCCCCGGGAGTCGGGCGGTGCAGGTAACCCCCTCATTTTAACCGAGGAGAGATTAAAATCGTAGCCGGTGAATGTCAGTTGTCAGCGTGTGAAATCGTTTCTGAGCGACCGTGGGGCGGGACCTCATGTGGGATTTAACAGTTACGCTGAGACGGACGGGCCTCCTGGCCTCGGTGTCTCGCCGGGCGATGGTCAGTAGCCAGCGCCAGTGGCCGGTGGACCCGGGGTGCCTCGCCCACACTGATCGGCGTTTCTCTCCTGTGGTCCCCCTGTGACAGCTGCCTGTGGAGGGAACCTGACCGGCCCGTCGGGCGTCATCTTATCCCCTAACTACCCGCAGCCGTATCCTCCCGGGAAGGAATGCGACTGGAGGGTCAGAGTGAACCCCGACTTCGTCATCGCCTTGATATTCAAAAGGTACCGCCTCCCGCGGGGCACCTCTGTTTAGCAGGATTGCGGGTGTCGGGGGGAAAGAGGGCCTCACGCACCCCTACAGGGAGTTTACAGCGGGCGGCGTCCGAGGGAGGCGGGTCGGGGGCACGCCCTTGCCTGGGGGCGTCCGGCCTGCTGTGTTAGGTGCCCACGAGGCCAGAGCTCCTTCCACCCCCGTCGTGCTCACACCCTGCTCCACAGGAGAAGGTTACATGGCCGAACGCCCGAGAAAATCAGCGAGGGCGAGCAGGGCCCCTCGCTGTGATTTCCCGTCGGCTCCCGCTTCTCTGGGCGGAGGGCGCGGGTGCTTTTCCACGGCTCAGCCTCCGCACGCTCCCCCGGCCGGCGCCGTCATGACCCAGGGAGTCCCCGTCAGGACTTTGGCAGTGAAAGCTCCCAGAATTAGGTTGTGGTGAAGCCCCAGTTGCTAGACATTTGTTTTAAAAATTGCTAACTCCTTCCTGCTGGACGAGACGATAAACGTTCCAATATTATGATTAGTTTCTGAAAGCGCATCCTGTAGAATTACTGCGTTATTACTACGCGATGCATAATTGCATTTTTTAAAATGCCAGGGTCTTCTCCAGCTTCACGGTCTGATTTTTGAGTTTCGTGAAGTGATATTTTAAAAGCCACGTGGTCCTAGAGGCCGTCCGGGGACAGATTCCATTTATTTGTCCACCGGGGGCGCGGGTTTCCTTTCTCGGGAGTTTGCGTCGGGCTTCAGGGCCTGTGTGACGATCGGCCGCTCTCCGCCCTGTGCGGGCCGAGTCGGGATCCCGTAACCCTCAGGAGCCTGAATTCCAAGTGGCCGGAGAAGTCTTTGTCTCCGGAATTCACTCAGACCCTAAATTTACCGAACGATGACCACGTGACGGCCGCTCCGCTGCTGGAGAAAACCGGCCACGTGCCGGGCCTGTTGTTAGAAACCCTGCAGCTCTGTCAGTGCTAAACCCCGGCAGCGCCCCCCTTAAAGCCGGGGTCCCTCTGGTACCAGGAGGCTAGATGGGCAATTCGCAGACGCAGGGAGCGGGAGCCCTGCCGGGAGGAGTCTCCTACCTGGCGGCTCCCTATCCAGGTGCCCAAAGTGTCATTCACTTGTCACAGAGAAAGGAGTTGACACAGACGCTCCAGCGTCGCTGTGCCCACGTCTCCGGAAGGGGCTTGAGCTAGAAACCTCCAGGCTTCCCTCCGACCCTCAGGTCCCATGAACCCTTCGCTGACCCAGGGTCACAGGAAAATCACGCGCCCGCGTAGGTCCCTGCTGAGGATGGAGGCCCCATTAGAGAGGAGGGACTGGAGGCCACCGGAGCGCACCGCCCGGGGCCTCTGCCTGGTTACCGGCTGCTCGGACCGCGTCCGAGCTATGCTCCAGCGTCCTGCTGGGGGGCGTGTGTCTTCGTTAAAGCCCCAGACCCTGGCCAGCCTCGCCCTGTCCATGGCAGACGTGTCGGGCCACATCCTTCCGGAGCGCTTCGGGCTGTAATTCTCAGACCCTTCGGGGTTCCCCGGGTATTGACATTAGAGGAGAGAGGGGCAGAGAGAGAAGCGCAGAGGGCGGGGGGAGGGGAGACTCAGCCTCCGAGCCCTGGTGGAAGCCACGCACGGGGCCCGGTCATCCGGGCGGGAGAGCTGATTGCGGCCTTGACAGTAAAAGCAAACAAGGAAAATTGTCTTCAAGAAAAGTCAGCACTACCTGGGGTCCATAGTCTCAAAACTAACAACATTCACGTGCAAACCGAACGTCGCCGGCACCCCACCCTCCTGAGCCCGGGGCCTTCAACCCCGCTCCACTGGCCCGTTCTGGGGCGCAGAGATTCCCATTCTTACGGACATCTTTCAGGTTACACTGTTCGGACGTGAGAGTCATTAAAACGGGAACACAGTTGCGACAGCGGATGCCGGTTTCGGCTGCCCCTGTTCCGACGTGTTGGTCGCATTTGCCTTTGGGGTGGCCCCGACCTGTAGACTGTGGGGAGCACGGCCCGTGTGGCCGAGCCCTGCCCGGCCTAACCAGCCGTCTCCCCGCAGCTTCAGCATGGAGCCCAGCTACGACTTCCTGCACGTCTACGAGGGCGAGGACTCCAACAGCCCCCTGGTCGGCAGCTTCCAGGGCTCGCAGGCCCCCGAGAGGATCGAGAGCAGCGGTAACAGCCTCTTCCTGGCCTTCCGGAGCGACGCCTCCGTGGGCCTGTCCGGCTTCGCCATCGAGTTCAAAGGTACCGTGCCGGGGGTTCGCCGGGGGTTCGCCGGCGGGCGCCTCTTCCCGAGGCCGCCCCGCGTCGGGCGCGCACGAGGCTGACCTCCCCCGTCTGCCGGGGCGGGGATTCCGGACGCGTGTCCAGCTCGGCTGAGACAGGAAAACGAGGAAAATGTTTCCCAGATTCGTGGCCATTGAGAAATAAATTATGGGCTGTGCAGGGAGGAACTGGATGGCAGTTAAGAATGATCTGCTCTTTAAAATACGTCTTTACCGATGTCAGAGAGAGGAAGGGAGAGGGAGAGGGAGACCTCAGTGATGAGAGTCGTGGACCCGCTGCCTCCTGCACGGCCCCCGCTGGGGTCAAGCCCACCACCCGGGCCTGGGCCCCGACCGGGAATCGAACCCTGACGCCTGGTTCATAGGTCGATGCTCACCCGCTGAGCCACGTGGGCTGGGCCAGAATGATCTTAAGATGTGTTTCAGCAGCTTCTGATTTGTTTCTTCAGGACGACGCAATTTAAGTTCATCAAAACAGCTTAGGTTAGCTCAGTATTTTTCAGTGTAAACACCAGGGTGTTGGGTGGGTGACCTGCTGAGCTCCAGGTGTCGGGTGGGTGAGTTGTTGAACCCCTGGTTTTGGATGGGTGAGTTGCTGAGCCCCAGGTGTTGGGCGGGTGAGTTGCTGAGCCCCTTGGTGTTGGGTGGGCAAGTTGCTGAGCCCCTTGGTCTTGGGTGGGTGAGTTGCTGAGCCCCTGGGTGTTGGGCGGGTGAGTTGCTGAGCCCCTTGGTCTTGGGCGGGTGAGTTGCTGAGCCCCTGGGTGTTGGGCGGGTGAGTTGCTGAGCCCCTTGGTCTTGGGCGGGTGAGTTGCTGAGCCCCTGGGTGTTGGGTGGGTGAGTTGCTGAGCCCCTGGGTTTGGTGGGGTGAGTTGCTGAGCCCCGGGTTTGGTGGGTGAGTTGCTGAGCCCCAGGTGCAGCTGTCGGCTTGGTCACCGGGCCATTGTCTCCCACTCCATTTGGGACCCACCAAGCACTGCCACTCACATCCCAAGAAAGCAAACACAGATACTAACACAATGCACCTGAGCCAAGCACTTTGCTGTTGGGTCCATGGAAACCAATATATGTGCGTTTGAACCCATTTCTCATGTGAACAAAGAAAACGCAAATTATATTACAGAGAATCAGAGAGGACTCGACAAAATGCCGACTCAGGGTAGGGAGGGCTTCATAAAAATAACAGATGTGCTTCTATTTAACTCTTGAGCTAGTTATTAGTTATTAGAATTTTAAAATAGGATATATGTTTCATCTATATTAAATTTCAGTGGACTTATATTTTTTATATGGTTTTAAGTAGAAAATTAATCTATTCCCCCCAAACATCAAAATCTGCATTATTGATCTTTATTAAAATGAACAACAGAACCTTCAGACAACTCAACAATCAGAGGCATTCCTGTGCCTTTTGGACAGGGCTGGTTCATGCTCGTGAATAAATAATTGACGAGGGTTCCACTTAGCGTCTGACGTGGCGTCTGACGGCCCCTGGGTGAACCAGAGCCCACCGGGGTGCGTTGGGTGAGTGAGCGGGTGACGTGGCCTGTGCCCTGCGGGGCAGAGCTGCCCTTCTGCTCGGGGTCTTTGGCGACCAGAACAGCCATCTCACCGAGGGCTGCAGCTCCTGACCTTTAAAAAGTTCCCTGGTGGCGTCTGTGACAGAATAAAATCCCAGAGACAGGGGAGACAGCAGGAGTGACGATCTGCATCGGCAAGGACAGGCCCCGGCGGGGTCAGGACACGAAGCAGACGGAGCGTCTGGCGGCCTCGCGGAGTGACAGTCTCGGGGCCCGGCAGCGTCCCCCGCTGGCCCCGGGGTGGGCTCTCGGGGGTGTCCCTAAGCAATAGGGACTCGGGCGGCGGAAAAACCCACCATGTTATGAAGTCATCTCATTAGCCAGGGCGACAGCTGTAAGAAAACCGTGCCCGTGATTTATCACCAAGTGTCCCGAACTGACAGCTGGGTAAATGGAACCAAAGGATTGGACGCAGTTCGTTCCAGGAATTTAACACACTTGCCGTCGGAAATCAGACTCAGCAACACAGAGCGGGGGGCGGTGAGGGGGGATTTAACCCCACAGAAGCTAAACCAAAGTTTTATAACGAAAGGTGACGGACAAGGCGCCAGGCGGGTGCTGCAGGCGGGTACCGAGAACTTTCACCCAGTCCCAGGAGCGACGAAGGCGCCCGGCCGGCGCCGGTGCCGCGGGTGCTCCGTCCATGCTGCGGGCCGCGGGCCTGCTCCGGGCTTATCTGTCCCGAATGTGGGAAATCCGTGTCCCGTGTTCTCTGTGGGCTTCGAGGCAGCTTCAGAGACTCATCACAATGTCTCCTGCCCCTCGAAATAGCCCAACGGGTTCACAGTAGAGAGATTAGAGAGCCCAGGAGGCAGCCGATCGGTGTTTCTCTCATCGGTGTTTCTATCTCTCCCTTCCTCTCTCTTTAAAATCGATAAAAACATTTTTTTTAAAAAAAGAAAGACCAAAAGGTAAAGGAGTTAAAAAAAAAACTAACACACTCATGGACCCAGACAGCGGTGTGGTGATGCCAGTGGGAAGGGGTGGGGGGCAGGAGGGGGCGCAGGGGGTGAGTGGAGACGGGGGACGACCTGGGGTGGCACACAGCACAACACGCAGGTGACGCGTATGGGACTGCGCTCCTGAAACCTGGTTTTATTAACCAGTGTCACCCAGTATAGCAAATAAAAAGGAGTGTTCTTGACTTACGCGAATGAAGCCCGTCCCCATCGACAGGTCCGACTCTCCCGTCTCTTCCTAGGCGAGCTGTGTTTCCACATTGCTGTGTTTTAAGTACAAAACTCAGAAAATTAACTTTGCTTTTTCCAGAGTCAGTTTCTTTGGCTCAGCACTAAAATCTACAGTCAAAAAAAAGGGTAGAAGTGTCAAAATATGATGCTGCAATTTTTTTTACCACGATGAAAGTAATTTAATAGCAATTGTGTAGTAAAATGTAGTTTGAAAAATAAGAAATATAATTTTATTAAAAGAATTTTTCTATTTTTCTAGGATATTTAATTATTAACTTTATAATTAGTAACTTCATAATCCTTTCTTGTATATGTAATTATTAACTTGATAATTAATTAACAACTTGGTCACTAGTCAATCGATAAGTGTTTTTTGAGCATTTCTCATAGGTGGGGCCCTATTCTAGGCACTAAAAATAATTAGCAACCAGACAGACAAAAAAGTCAAGCTCCCTGCCCTCCTGACTCCCACTCACTTCCTCTGCAGAGAAGCCCAGGGAAGCCTGTTTCGACCCTGGAAACATAATGAACGGGACGAGAGTCGGGACGGATTTCAAGCTCGGCTCCACCGTGACCTACCAGTGTGACTCCGGCTACAAGATTGTGGACCCCTCGTCCATCACGTGCGTGATCGGGGCGGACGGGAAGCCGGCCTGGAACCAGGCCCTGCCCTCCTGCCGCGGTAGGTGTGCAGCTGGCTCCTGCCGGGTCGCTCAGCCTCGCGGTTCCGGGGAAAACAGATAAAGGGAAATATGCACTTACTATATGTTTAAGTCTATATTAAATATACGCATGTCATATATAAATACATGCAGATATAAAGAGTCATACACGTATATGCAAAGTCACGTGGTAAAGGGATTTGTGAATTTGTTAGCGGTAGGTCGTTATCTTTGTGTTAGGTCATGGCTGTGAGGCCAGTTTGTGAGCCAGTCCTTCTGGTTCGACCTGAGTGCTGAACGAGGGCGGGTTTGGGTTTGTTAACTGCTTAGGAGGGTGACGAGCATGCGGATTTTAGTCTTTACTAGAGTATTCGTGACAGAAATGAGGGAGAGTAAACACGCTCACCCACATTCTCACGCACATTCACACACATATACACACACACATACACACACACATACACATTCACACACACACACTCATCCCCGTCTGTAATAAGCACTTCACCACTGCATCTGCCCTGACTTTCTAGGTTTTGGTTCCTTCGCTCTAGATCAGACGTTTAGAGACACCCGGACACAGTAGTAAGGACGCGTGTTGCTCTTGAACTGAATCTAGGAGCTCACACACACAGGCACATTCACACACACACACTCACACACTCATATTCACACACACACACATTCATACACTCACACACGCACATTCACTCACACACACAGGCACATTCACACACACACTCACACATTCACACTCACACACATTCACTCACACACACAGGCACATTCACACACTCACACACACACATGCACACTCACACTGACACACACACACACCCCGTCACACACACATACACTCCTCACACACACACACACACACGCGCACACTCACACTGACACACACACTCACACTCATCCCCGTCTGTAATAAGCACTTCACCACTGCATCTGCCCTGACTTTCTAGGTTTTGGTTCCTTCGCTCTAGATCAGACGTTTAGAGACACCCGGACACAGTAGTAAGGACGCGTGTTGCTCTTGAACTGAATCTAGGAGCTTGAAGGTTAAAACAACCATAGAAGGACTAGAAAGAGCACGTTTTTCTTTGCTCCCATCGTCATGTAAAACCAGCAGAAACTCTAGATAATCTGTGTCTCTCTCAATATCGTGATTGATGTCAGCCAGAGATGTCTGGTGAGACCTGTAAATAGCCTAATGATTTGTCTTAGTTGAACCTGTGACTTGTCATTGGCGCTTTTTCATGGTTATTTCAGCGAGTCTGAGAAGGCCTGACACTGGCACCATGTCTTTCTGCTAAACTAACTTACTTTTATTCCCACCCGGTAAATGTTTGTTTCACTTTTATTTTGGGCGCTGACTGTGACATCCTGTAAGTTGTAGGTGAACCTGCTGCTGCTCACTTACCCCCACCCCCAGCGTCCCCACAGGCTCGTGATCTGGCTGCTTTCCCTTCCAGCTCCCTGCGGAGGCCAGTACACGGGGTCGGAGGGGGTGGTACTGTCCCCCAACTACCCCCAGAACTACACGGCTGGTCAAACCTGCCTCTATTCCATAAAGGTGCCAAAGGGATTTGGTAAGAATGTCTTTATGTTTTTAATTCGTTGTCATACTTTCAGTGTTATTTTCTCTGTCATTTTACGAACAAGTATTCCGGCTCTTAATAGCATAAGAGCGTGGAGGGAGGCGAGCTGTGGTAGAGGCGGGCGCTCCAGCTGGGTCTCAGACGGTGTCCACAATTTATCCCTGGGGCGTGAGATGCGTCCCTCCCCTCCTAGGAGTCTGACCCGGAATAATCAGAGAGAAGAGGTCTGGCTTTCTTCTCCTTTTTGTTAGAAAGCATTTTTCAGTGGGTTGTTTGCAGGTGTAAGGGAGGGTCACCAAGCAGCGTGGGTCAGGGGACACTTATGTGATCGTGAAGGACGTCCCCAGATCAGTGACACCTTTGAGTAGATGGAAAAGCCGCTGAGCCCTCTCTGACCCCTCAAAACCTAAGTCCCTGAGTTTTCCTCCCGAACTCTGCTTCCGATCAGAGACAGTTTTCCTGAATGTCTTCAATTCTAGAAGGTTCTCCCCTGGAGGCCACACACCTGGGTAACGCAGCCCTGGGCCCTGGCACCCCCACCCTCATTGTCTAGCTCCCTTCTTCATGCTCAAACTACCCCCCACCCCCCGAAACAGAGCCAATGAAAGTACCAACGTCAGAACCCACGGGAGGGAAAATATTTTAAAAATTTCAATTCTGTGAGAAGAGCATTAATTGCTGGGCAAGAAACTGGCTTATGGGAGAAATCAAATGACTTGCGAACGTCCTTCGTTTGTTATTTATAGTCTATCATTTTAGTTTATTACAAATTTTACTGAGTCATCACAAAATTATGATTTTCCAGCAGAAAAAACTCACACACCCCCATCCTAAATATTGATCACATTTTCCAATCTGAAATGTTTGGTCACATTACTGTGTTACAGTCTCTCTGGGTGAAAAACTTTAGTTGGAATAAAATAGTTATAGGAAATTTTGATGAAAATCTGTACTAAGTATTTATTTTTTCCCCCCCTTTTTAAATCCTCTCCTGGGGAATAAATTGATTTAACAGTTGTGATAAGTATCAAGATGAATAACATGTGGTCCGTGGCCGGGAGACGCCCACCCAATGCCGTGGGTGGGGTGACCGCCACTAGGCAGGTCCGACTGTGGTGCACACAGGCTCCCGATGCACATGGCAGCTGGAACCGGCCTTCAGATGCTGTGGTTTCCTCCCTCTTTCCACCCAGGAACATCCCAACAGCATCCTTTCTAAATCGGAGCTCGGACCACGCACACACCCTGGTCAACACCGTTCCCTTGCTCCTCGGCCCACAGAGCAGGCCCCGGGGGGCTCAGTCCCGCCTTCGAGGGGGACAGTGAAGGGCAGGCAGGTGGACAGGCGAGAACCTTGCAGGGATCAGAGTTCTCTCCCTTTTCCTATCAGAACCCCCCACCCCGGGGAACCGACCTTGTCCACGTGCACCCTTAATCCATGTGTGTGTGTGTGTTTGTGTGTATGTCCTATTAACTCTACATGTGATATACGGAATATGTCTGTAATAGAATACATGCCGCCTACACAACTGAACACACACGCACATGCCGTCGGTTAGATTTGCCAGCACTCACCTTAATTCTTTCGCCAGAACCCTGGCAGCTACAGCTGGCGCTCAGGCCTCCCCGTAGTGCTCACGACGATGGGGAATGAGTGTAGCTCAACCCGACACACACAGAAGATTCACTGTCCTTGTTTGTAAGTCGATGCTCGATCACGTTTCTGTAAACACCGTCAGGGCCCAACATGTCACTGATTTGAGCACAAACACTGAGCCTGAAGTAGGAATGTCCACGGGGCTCATGTTCGCGTTTCCCTTGGAGGAGGCGAGTTCTTGCCTCACAACCCGGAACATAAGCCGAAGGTCGCGTGAAGTAACCCTGAGCAGCACCGGCCCTGTGCTGCTGGGTCAGGGGTATAAAGTGCAAGGAACTCACATGACTGTGGCGTGAAAATAACCGTCGCTTAAGGATTTTAAACCCCTTACCGAAGGAGCGGGCTTCCAGCCCTCAGGTGTCCTGATCCGCGTGCTCGGCGTCCCTGCCCATCCCTGCCTGGAGCCGCTGTACGAGGCCCCCGCCCGGTGCTAGAGCAGAATCAAAACCGTCTCCACTGACGGTCAGACGGTCAGAAAACAGCCACCTCGTTCCTTCCATTAAGCGCTAGAGGTCGAGGAACGAAATACAGTTGTTTTAGCAAAAGAGAAGTTTTAGAAAGCAGAGAAAATACGTTATTTTTACAGGACTCTGGGGTCCTGCCCTGGGAGGAACCCGTCAGCGTGTAGCACAACCAGAGCCCCGTTTCCTCCTCCTAAGCCTGTTTGCCCCCTTGTCCCACAGTGGTGTTCGGACAGTTCGCCTATTTCCAGACGGCGCTGAACGACGTGGCGGAATTGTTCGACGGGACGCACCCCCAGGCCCGGCTCCTCAGCTCGCTCTCCGGGTCCCACTCAGGTAGACGCCCAAAGAACGTGCCTTTAACTTTATCCTGGGGCCAGTGATTCACCTGAAACGTGTGTGTGTGTGAAGGAGAAATTTTATAATCTTGGGATGTGTTTGCTTATTTCATAAAATTTTATCTTCGATATAAAATTTCTGATGTACTTTTATTTCATATTTAAAACTGTTTGCTTTTATCATTTTACTTACTGACGTTATAAAAAATAGAGTAGCCATCAGAACAAAAATGGAAAATATCCAGAAAAAGGAATAATAATTTTGCATATTTTGTTTTCTATTTTGTTGGGATGTTCTTCTGGAGCTGACGGAATTAACAATTTGGTTTCAATTGTTCGAATCCTGTAAGGACCCACCGCACACATGTGTGTAACAGTACACGTGTTTACACGCATGTGCACACATGCACCCACACACATGTGCCTGTAAATATACTTGGGGCTTCATGAAACACAGGATATTAGTTCAAACTTGTTTTTATTCCATATTTTCACTTTGAATGACACGAGGAGGTCTCTCCCCATCGGACGCCCGAGGCAGCGAGCGTCACTCGTGTTCAGACGGGCGGACGAGGCCCCTGGGCCACCCTCGTGACGGTGGCCTGTCACCCTCTGCGACACGGCCGTGCTCTGTTCCTCAGCCACCCGAGTCCAGTGACCTCGTGCGCTTCACGGGCCGTGGCCGCCCGAGCTCAAGGCCTCGCAGCCCCCAGTTTCCACCGTTATCCACCGAAGGCCTTGAGACCCGAGTCTTGAAAGTGTCTCCTGTCAGAGGACAGAGTTGAAATGCGGACACACGGACAGCCCCCGGAAGGGCCCCGTCCACAGCCCCGCAGGGATCTGCCCGTTCGGCTCCTGGGCCTTCACCAGAGGGGGGGAATGTAGTTCATGAGGCTCTTCCTCGATGCTTAAGTTATTTAAAAATCAGCTTTCGATTCGGAGACATTTTGTTGATTTTAAGGAAAATCTTAGCAATTATCGGATAAAGCTGGTTCAGCAGCCGTGACACACCCAGTTCCTGTATTTCCCGCCTCACCACCGACAGGCCTATGAGCTGCGTTTTCAGAGGAAACAGAAATGAGGTCACGGGTGAAACGACATTTTAATCGGTGTTTAGGCAAGAAGGGAGCGCGAAGGTCTTTCTAGAAACAATGTGCTTGGGCCCTAAGCCCCGGAGGGAGGCTCTCTGAGAATGCAGATCGCCCGCGTCCAGCCCCACGTCCGTGACCCCGCGTGGCCCCCGCCCCCACGCGCTCTCTGTCTTCCAGGTGAGGCCCTGCCCCTGGCCACGTCCAACCAGGTGCTGCTCCAGTTCAGCGCGAGGAGCGGGGCGTCGGCCCGCGGCTTCCACCTCCTGTACCAGGGTAAATGTCTGGGCGCCACTGACGCCCCGCCGGCCCCTGCGACGGCAGGGAAATGCCCCAGCTGCAGCGTCCGCCTTTTAAGAAATGGAGGGGATTCGCTCACTCACAAAATTATGCCATAAAAATACTGAAAGTTTGAGTTTGACCCGCATCTGTTTCAACAGCAGAGACCACATTTCCCCTTAGTTACAAACATCGATCAAGTTACTGTTGCATCACCCTGGCAGGTTTGCTCTGCGGTCACAGCGTCGGCCCGCGGACGGAAGTGTCCCGGGTTCGACTCCGGCCCAGGGCACGTCCCTGGGTTGCAGGCTCGCTCCCCGGCCCCGCTCGGTGCCTGTGGGGGGCAGCCGCTGGCTGTGTCTCCCCCACGTCCGTGTCCCCTGACGCCCGGGGCAGATGCACCTTAAGTCTTCCTCCATGAAGACACCGCGGGCCGTGCCCTGTGCTTTGCCCGCAGCGGTTCCCCGGACCAGCGACACCCAGTGCAGCTCCGTCCCCGAGCCCAGGTACGGCCGGAGGATCGGCTCCGAGTTCTCGGCGGGGTCCATCGTCCGGTTCGAGTGCAGCCCGGGGTACCTGCTGCAGGGCTCCGCGGCCGTGCGCTGCCGGTCGGTGCCCAACGCCCTGGCCCAGTGGAACGACACGATCCCGAGCTGTGTGGGTAAGCGGGCCCCCCAGGGCGTCGCCCCGGCCGCGCGGGGCCGGGCTCCCCGTGAACCCGTCCTGCTCCAGGCTGGGCTAAAGAGCAGCCTGTCTGCTGGAAATCGCCGAGTGGCAGCAAACCCCACACCCTGCTTCCCGAGGCCGCTTTTCATCCTGGGAAACGGCCGTCCTGCTGGGTGGCTGGCGGGTGAGCCCTCAGCTCTCAAGCGGTTTCATTTGGGGGGAAATGCGTGTGATGGTTTGTGTAACGAGCGCCCAATAAATGTGAGCTGGCGGGGATCCCGGGTGACAGGACGCAGTCGTGTCCGGCGAGGTGCCGGGTGCCGGTTCCTTGCGGTGTCTGGGTAGGAACCTCCAGCTCCGTCAGGGTGGCCCTTGAGCTGCGCCTGCATCTGCAGCCCCCCCCCCCGGACCTGCTCATAACTCGCACGAGTGTCACCCGGAGCTGGCGGCGGGCCTGCGAACCTCCGGAAACCTGGTGGATAAATTATTCTAAACAGAGGTGACCGCAGAGAGGCCCCCGCCGGCCGGGCGGCTGCTCTGAGGCCGGGGCCAGATTTCCCCTCAGACACGGGTCTAAGCTCAGCGGCACCGTGAACCGTAACCAGCAGCGTTTGCTGCTACTTTGAAAGAGGCTGGATTTGGCCTGAGCTTAAAAATGCCACGTAAAGCGTCAGAGCCCGTGTGAAATCTCTCGCCGTCCGCTCACGTGGTGGCAGAAGCCTGGCGCCACGCCTGCGCTCGCTCCTAAACCCGGGCCTGTCTTCCAGTCCCCTGCAGCGGAAACTTCACCCAGCGCAGGGGCACGATCCTCTCCCCCGGCTTCCCGGAGCCCTACGGGAACAACTTAAACTGCGTCTGGAGAATCACAGTGACGGAGGGATCGGGGATTCAGGTGGGTCCCCCGCGCCCAGCGCCCGCAAATAGACGGGGCTCAGCCGGGTTTCTCTCTCTCTTCCCAAAGGGTGTCAGTTATTTTAAACACAGACCACAACCAGTTCCTCTTTTCTTGCTGTGTCTACAAAGTATCGCTCATCAAGCTTCTATATTTGACGTTAAAATAATAGATTCTTAGAGTAAAAGTTATCAAAGGTGCCATTGGTGGGAATTGTTGGAGTCCTTTCCACGGTTTACTTTCTCTGGTTTTGCTTTTCTCTTACACATACATTTACTGTAATAAAAACCTCGTAAGATTAGGCCGAAGATAGACACTAACCTGACGCTACTGTGCGGCAGATCCAGGTCATCAGCTTCGCCACAGAACAGAACTGGGACTCCCTGGAGATCTACGACGGCGGGGACGTGACTGCGCCCAGGCTGGGGAGCTTCTCAGGTGAGGGAGGCCGGGGGCTTCTCAGGTGAGGGAGGCCGGGGGCTTCTCAGGTGAGGGAGGCCGGGGGCTTCTCAGGTGAGGTGAGGGGGAGGCCGGGGGCTTCTCAGGTGAGGGAGGCCGGGGGCTTCTCAGGTGAGAGAGGCCGGGGGCTTCTCAGGTGAGGTGAGGGGGAGGCCAGGGGCTTCTCAGGTGAGGGGGAGGCCGGGGGCTTCTCAGGTGAGGTGAGGGGGAGGCCGGGGGCTTCTCAGGTGAGGGGGAGGCCGGGGGCTTCTCAGGTGAGGGGGAGGCCGGGGGCTTCTCAGGTGAGGGGGAGGCCGGGGGCTTCTCAGGTGAGGGGGAGGCCGGGGGCTTCTCAGGTGAGGGGGAGGCCGGGGGCTTCTCAGGTGAGGTGAGGGGGAGGCTGGGGGCTTCTCAGGTGAGGGGGAGGCCGGGGGCTTCTTTGTCTCCCTTGTCCCGGCCTCTGTGTCCCCTGATGTGCCAGTTGCTCTAACACAGGCGACAACATTTCAAGGCAAGGAAACATATTTAAAATAAGCCTGCATTTATTTTTCTCTTCACACGTGTTTATCTGAAACCCGTCTCATCTCTCGGGGAGCGTTGTTCAGCGTGAATCACGCGGGGCCAAGAGGAAGCAGAGCGGGTGGCAACGCCCTGTGAATAGAACATCAGCCAGGTTTCCAGGGGCCCCTCCAGCCTCCGGAACACGCACATGTTACATTGTGTCTCTTTTCTGTTCAAGTAAAAAAATAAATAATAAGGTTATATTGTTAAAGGAAAGCCCACGAGAGACCATTGCACTGAGGTGTAGGCAGGAGCTGCAGAGGAAGTGGGTGAGCTCTGCACCCGAAAGAGGGCCGGGCTCAACGCAGCGGGACGGGCCAGGGCTCAGAGCGAGCGTGTGGGCCAGACAGCTGCAGGGGCCGGTGAACAGGAGCAGGCACCCGCATAGCTTATGTCTAGACGAGCGGGCGCAGGCGTGACGCTCAGCGGCCGCCCCACGTCCCTTACAGGTACCACGGTGCCCGCCCTGCTGAACAGCTCGTCCAACCAGCTCTACCTGCACTTCCAGTCGGACATCAGTGTGGCCGCCGCCGGCTTCCACCTGGAGTACAAAAGTAAGGCCCCGAGCGAGCGTCTGCCTCCCGTGGCTGCGCTGGGCAATTTCCTTAAAGGGAAGATGAGCCCATCCCCTTGTTCCACGGGGAAATATCATCCTATACCTGTGTTTAAAAGTTGAGCGAAAGCGGCTGTCCAAAATCTTTGTCTAAGAAATACGTGCAGGGTGTCCCCCCAGAATGTGTACATACTTTGAATAATTATTAACTCCAATGGGGTTAAATCTGAAAAGAAAGAAACATCAATTGAGCTGTCAGCTTTTTGGGGACACCCTACATTATAAAAGACAAATTACTGGGGAATGCGGGTGTTAGTATCTGGAATGATTAGATGAAACAACCGCTTTAATTTCAGGTTGTTTTACTAAAAAGCATAAAAGGTAACCTTCTGTAATATTACCATTTTTTTACTGTGATCGTCAATGTTCATATTCGCATCCACACAACGCAGAGGATCCTCATTTCCAGACAGATGATGGCCGTGCGCCCTTCTCATCGGTAGTCTCTAGGCTGTGGGTGAAGACGCGCCCAGAGCAGCCACTCCGGGCCTGCGTCTGTGTATTTTTCATTTTAATTGGGAGAAGGTACCGCCGAGGAGCCGCTAACCTTTTAAAAATGGATGTGAGGCTGAGTTAATAGTCTGGTAAACGGACGACAAAGGTCAGACCCACAAATCCTCCGCGCTGTTTGATGATGCAGGTAAACCCTGGGCGCGGGGCGAGAATTTCCAGCGAGCGTGGGGTTTGTTTTAGGACCTGTTTGCAAGCACTAAAAATGCTTAATGCTCATATTCATCTCCGTTAATAAGCAGTCGTGAATGCGCAAACGCACGGATGAGCTGTAATGAGCGATCTTTCGGATCGAGAGAGACCGTGAGCGGGGACGGGAGTGCGTGCGTGTGTCTGAAAGGCCAGGTTTCCAGCTGACGATAAATCCTCTGAACCAGACACAAACCACAGGGCTGTTTGCATTCTGGTGAAATTCCTTCCGTATTCACGGTCATCTGTATGCAAGCTTATTCCAATTTATCTGAATGGGACTGCTCTGGCGGCGACGGTGTAGAATGACACTGCAGCTGTTACTTACTTACTGGGACGGGTCTGGAAGAAATCTGCTACTTTGATACATTTCGTGTGTGAACAAGAAACTGTAAACCTGACGTATGATACTGTTAATCAATTCATGGATATTTTTAGGCGTGTTAGAATCTTTTCCTCTCAAAGTTACCCTGTGTCTTCTGACTTTTCACTCGCTTCCTGTGGAAAGAGGTGCTGGTGAAATAATTAGTCTCCGATCAGTGTTGCCCGCGCTTGGCCGAGGACTTGCAGCCCCAGTAACTCACCTGCATTCCCTTTATTCCCAGCCAATGTGCTTCCTTCAAAGAGAGAGACGAAAATATCTCTCTCCCGTATGACTCCTGTCCAGGAATCTAAGGCTTTGTTTAATTAGTTAACGTGTTTATTTTTTTATCTGGCCAAACGTAACGCTGCGATTTTATTTGTTATTTTTTTTAGTGGTTCCCTTCAGATGTTAACGCCATTTGGATAGCTCCTGTGCTTCCTTCCGAGGCAGTCGCGTCTCTTCTAATTCTCTGCAGAGTATAAAGTGTGGGTTATATAAAGTGCATGCAGAACTAATCCTAGTCAGGTCAGGAGCAAACAGGGTAAAGGCTGCTGAACTAAGTTGCCAAAAGACCATCCAATATTTGTCACCTGCTGACATAGTTCTGCGTCTACCTTAAAATATGTGTGGCCGACCTGCAAGCCTCTAAACTCAGACTTTTCACTAAAATTATATCCGTGAAATAGTAATAAACCAGCCACGAGCACATGCTCTGTGCCAGGTCTGGACCCGGTAGCCTGTGTGCTCATGTCCTCGGGACAGTCCCGTGTTTGAGGGCAGGTCAGCGTTGAAAGAAGGAGCGGAGGGTGGGGGCGTTTTCAGGGCGCCCAGGTCTTCACCCTGCTCATCACTGACCGAGGGCAGACAGACGCCAGCGTTCCTCCTCCCGCGGGGCTTCCTTGTCCTGAGCCTCTGCGCGGGGACCCAGCCGTCCCACTGATGGCACCTGTGTCTGGGAGTTGACTGGGACGCGGCAGGTCCGGAGCCTGTGGGTCAGATCCCCTGGCCTGATTTTCTCGGGTGGACGTGAAGATGGGGCCCTGCTCAGGTCAGTCCCCTGCTCCCAAGGAAGGCAGGTGGGTTTCCCAGACGGAAGACCCACCCTCTGATTTGAAGGGGTGGGTCGTAGGCGACTAACTAACAAAAGCAAAGCTGTGCTCAGGGGTCCGGCCCGGTCTGTATGACCCAGGTTTCTGTGAATTTATAATCCATGCGAATCTGAAGAGATGGGCGTCTCCTGATGCCTCCTGCCTCCGCAGCGTCCGCCTCCCTCACACCCCGGACGCGGGACACGTCGCACAGCGGGGTGGCCACCCGCCACTCTCACTCTGGGCTCTTTATTCAGAAAAACAACCAAAAGGAAACTGAACAAATGAGTGAACAAGTATCTGGGGACTTCAGGTTATAGACAGGTAGGTGAGGATGATGCTGGTTTATCCTGGAAAATAGAAAATCAGACCTAACGGTGTGAGATGGAACCTGCTCCTTGGGGACAGCATGGTGGTAGCTGTTGCTGAATCGCCAGGAAAAATATTAGATATAAGTTTGTGCGTGTGAGTGTCTGTTGATATATATACCGATGCATCATATTAATGAAGAATATGCTGGCCCTGGCCAGTTTGGCTCAGTGGTTAGAGCGTCGGCCTGCAGACTGAAGGGTCCTGGGTTCGATCCCGGCCACGGGCACGTCCCTGGGCTGTGGGCTCAGTTCCTGGCCCGGCCGGGGCGCGTGGACGCAGCCAGTCGATGCGTCCGTGTCACGTCGACGCCTCTGCCTCCCTTCCTCTTGCACGTGAGGCACCGCGTGCGGCGTGACTGTCCACGGACAGGCGTGCGCTGGTGTCAGTGGGGTTTGGTGGCGGAATCACTGATGATAATGAACACGTGGGTTCTGTTACATTGTTTCCATTTGTCCTATTTGTATTCCGTGGATTTCCCCCTCTTTTCCTGCCAACTTTGGTTTAATTGAGTCTTATTATTGCTCCAATCTGTCTCCACTGTGGGCTTATTGGAGAAAAGTATTTAAAAATTTAATGGTCTCCCTAGAATGTAAAACACTCATCCACAGCTTACCTTCGAGGGATACGGTGTCACTTTGTGTCTATTATAATAACCTAATGAGAACATACTTTCAATTTCTTTTTTCTTCTTTATGCTGTTTTAGTTTTACTTTTACTTTTACTTGTCACAAAGCCCATGAAATATTGTAACTATTTTTGCTCCACATAGTCAGTGTTCTTTAGAGTGATCAAAACGCAGAAAAACCATTTATATTTACCTTTATATTAATGTCGTTAGAGCTCCTTATTTTTCTGGGTAGACCCACGTTTCGGTTTAATTTCTTTCTGTCTGAAGAACCTCCTTAGACATCTCTTGTACTTCGGCTCTGCCGACAGCACATTCTTCCCGCTTTTGTGGGTTTTTCCTGAAGGTCATCGTCTCGCCTTCAGTTCTGAGAGGTATCTTTACTGGGCGTAGAGCATGGGTTGAAAGTCTGTCTGTTGTTTTTGTTGTTGATTTAAACATGGTTTCGTTGATTTTAGAGCGAGGGGGAGGGAGGGGATAGAGAGAACCGTCGATGGGAAACATCGTCGCTGCCTCCTGCTCGCGCCTGCTGGGCACCGGTTCCCTGCCGGGGGCTAGAAGGGGCGGCCCCTTGGTTCGGGGTCGATGCGCAGCCACTGAGCCACCCAGCTGGGCCGTCTCCCCGTTTTTAACACATTAAAGATGCCACTGCTCTGCCTCTCGCTTCCTAGTTTACGATGACCCGCCGGCTGTATTTCTCATGCATCGGACCCTGTTCCCTGGCTGCCTTTACGATTTTCTTTTATCTTGTAATTTTATCAGGTAGACTAGGAGGTGGCCGTGTGTGTGTGTGTGTGTGTGTGCACGCGTATATGTGTGTGTTTGTGTGTGTGTGCACGCGTGTGTGTAAGTGTGTGCACGCGTGTGTGCATGTGTGTGCATGTGTGCGTGTGTGTTTATGTGTGTGTGTGTGCACGTGTGCGTGTGTGATACCCATCCTACCTGGGTACTGACACGCTCGTGTCCGTGCTGTGAAATATTTCGTGACTCATAAAGCATTCCCGGTCACTGTCACCCCAGACGTCTCTTGCTGTCCCCCCTCCTGTTCCTGGGGCCCCGCGTCTCTCCCTGTCTGTCGACCGCTCGGCGTTTTCTCAGCCCCGCGTGCCCAGCTCTGCGTCATTCGCTCTCTTCTCTGAGTTCGGGGTCATCGCTGTCGGCCCTTTTCAGGGTCACCGAGTCTCCTCGGCTGTGTCAGCTCCACTAATGAGCTCATGAGAAGACCCTTCGTCTCTGAGGCTGCGGTTCTTCCCTCTGGGATTTCCGATTGACTTTCTTATAATTATTGTTTCTCTGCAATAATTACTCCATCCCTTCATGCTGCCGAATTTCCTTCCAGATCCTTTAACATATTCTCATACTTATTTTAACATTTTTGCTTAATATTTCCGTTTCTGAGCGTGCTCTGGGTCTGGTTCTATTACTTGCTTTATCAGCAGGCAGCAGGTTGTCTTTTTCTTGCGCTTACGTGTGTCGCAAAGTTGTTTACTAAAGAATAAAGCTGTAGCCCTGGCTGGTGTGGCTCAGTGGTCAGGCTGTCGGCCTGTGGACTGAAGTGTCCTGGGTTCGATTCCGGCCAGAGGCATGTACCTCGGTTGCAGGCTTGGTCCCCGGCCCCGTTTGGGGTGCGTGCGGGAAGCAGCCAATCGTGTGTCTCTCACGTCGGTGTTTCTCTCTCTCCCACGCTCTAAAAAGCAATGGAAAAAATATCCTTAGGTAAGGATTTAAAAAATAATAATAATAAAACTGTAGCGACAGCTGTTAATGTTTACGCCCGGGAATGACCCCCTTCGCGAGCCCTGTGGCCGGGAGGGCAGTGGGCCTGTGCCCCGTGGTTGCTGTGGTTACTCTCAGCGCATCCCAGGCGTCAGGCCCTCGGGTGGGGACCTGCCACGGCCACGTGCTCAGCTTCTGGGCTTTTTCTCGGGGTTCGTCCTGCACCTTCAGCTTTCAGTTGCCCCCAAACACCTTTTCTAAGGAGGTGGTCTCCCCGCAAGCCCCTGCCCTGGCCCAGGGTGGGCTGCTGCGTGTTCCTCGGTGCCCAGCTCCCCTGGAGGCCGGGGTGCCCTGTGCCTCCAGCCTCCGTCCAGCCCGAGCGCCCGCACTTGGTGGGGCGCAAGGCGTTCTTAGGACTCCCGCCCTCTCTCCCGGGCCGTCGAAGCTGAGCTGTGGTCTCCTAAAGGGGTTTTCCGTAGAGCGCGGAGGTGGAGTTTCCGTGACAGTCCTGGGTCAGTTTCTGACGTGATGCTGAGAACGTGCTGCGTGAGCCACAGCAATTCCCGCATGTAAGTCCTTTCCTTCACGCTTGTTTTCCGTGATCTCGTCAGTACTTTGTTCTGTTTCCTTTGTGGACTCCTTTTTTTTTTTTTTTTTGTAAACATATCTTTATTGATTTCAGAGAGAGGAAAGGAGAGGGAGAGAGAGAGAGAAACATCAATGATGAGAGAGCCATTGATCGAGCCCACAACCCGGGCATGTGCCCTGACCGGGAACCGAACCCCGATCGCCTGGATCCCAGGTCGACGCTCAACCGCTGAGCCACGCCCGGCCGGGCTGGGGACTCCTTTCGAAACAGGCACTCGGAGGAACTGCCTAAGTAACGACGGAAATTCTTGAAAATGGCTTAAGTCTCATGAAACAGAAAGTCCTACAGAGGATGCTGTTGTAGCTGAACACCAGCAGCGTGGATCACGCCTCTGTGATTATAATAATCCCTATAAATACATGCACGTTGTGATGCATGACTAACGGTAGTTTATTATTACGTTAATAATGCTAATGAGGGTTCTCCGCTTGAGTGTGGCCTGAGCACAGCCGCAGGCGATGAGGCTGGACCGAGGGGGCCCCCTGCAGCCGCCCCCGGGGTGCCGAGGGACCTTCCAGCTGTGCGGCCCGAGGGGAGCCCAGCACCCCGGCTCCGCAGCCTGGACACCGGCACCCACCGGCCGCGTGCCCCGGTCACCTCCTGCTTCGCTTCCTGCTGAGCCCCTGCTTGCATTTATCTTTATATGAATAATTCATGGATCCATAAGGTTTTTCCTAAATGCCTTTGTTTCAAAAGTCTCCTGAAGCCATCTCTTCACGGCACAGTTTGTGCTCAACAATTTTTTCTTTTTAAAAATAAGGAATAGCCCGGCCGGGCGTGGCTCAGCGGTTGAGCATCGACCTGGGATCCAGGCGATCAGGGTTCGATTCCCGGTCAGGGCACAGGCCTGGGTTGTGGGCTGCAGCCGATCAGTGGCTCTCTCATCATTGATGTTTCTGTCTCTCTCTCCCCCTCTCCCTTCCTCTCTCTGAAATCAATAAAGATATAGTTAAAAAAAAAAAAATCAGGAATAGCCCATATATTCTATAGAGCGTAGGATGACCCGCCCGTGTGCTGAGGGCTCGTGTGCCCACACGCAGGCTCCCTGGCTTCTTTGCCCGATAACCCACCTCTCCCCGTCTCTCCGTCCAGCCTGCTTTCCCCTCTCTGGTTTTCTCCGCGTGACTGTTTGAACTCTCCCATTAGCGTGACATGTTTTTTGAGTCGTGGAGTCTGGAAACCACACACTCGACCCATCAGACTGAGCACAGCGCCGAGTCCAGAGAAATGGCTCCAGGTTATTTCAGCTCCACCTACAAAGGTCTCCTTCATCCTGCTCGGCACATCTGACGAAATTGCCTATTTATTATGTTTCAAAGCCATTCTCATTTTCAAGATTTTAGCAAACCGTTCTCTGAAGTTTGCTGGATGGATTTAGAGCCACGGCCGAAAAGCCCCGATGAGGCTGTTTCTCCGGTTTGGCCGTCGGTGGGGTGAAGCCGCAGGACCGCACCCTCGGTCCGATCTGAGCTTGTCTTTCGAGTGGCTTTGCTTTGTGGTCCCTGCTCTCGGGGCTGGACGCATGGACGGCAAACACTTCCTCTGCCACCTCGAACCCTGCTCACATCTCTATAAGCAGCCCGTTTCCAGATGTCTCAGGCTTTACGTTTGAAGTGGCCGGAACGCCTGTCTGGGTGGCGGGAGTAAAGGCCCTGCGATGGGAAGCGTCTCGGCCCTGCTGTTCCTTCCTGGGAGGTGGGCGAAGCCCGTCGGAGGCACGACTGTCTTCCTTTCATCACGGCGCCTGGTGACCCAGGGTCAGGCGGTCGGTCGGTCAGCAGCCTTTGAAAGAAACGTTTCTTCCAGCATCTGCTGTCCTATCGCTCGTGATGCAGAGCGTAGGTAACCTTCGCGCTGAAAGAACGGGAGACCTTTTCCATGAAAGACGGGCTCACGCCCTGACCGTTTGCTCTCCTTGTGCCTCTGCGTCTGAGAGACACTTGGGATCATCCCATCAGAGCGTGTGCTACACGCCTTATTTCAGGGAGGCTTTAGAGCAGCTCTTCCGTTTGTCCAGGTCTTTCCAGGGGCCTATTTTTGCGTCTAAACAAATACCTCTTCGTTGACGGGTCTCGCGGTTTTGTCCCACTGGTGGTGTCCCCGCCCGTGATTTAACACATTAAACATCAGTTTTGCTCAACTGAAACCCTATTCTTCTAAAACTCTGCCCAAACAAGGGTCGTTAGAGGTCACTCTCTTTCTGGGGGTCTTAAAGGGTGTTGCGCAGTTGTGGACGGAAGTCGCCCGTCCCCAGCTCCCGCGTCTGTCTCTCGCTGTGATCAGCGTGACGCCTACATGCCGATGGTCTCGCCCCTTCTCCTCGCCAGAGCTTTCAGGGCGTCCGCCGGGTCCCGAGGTCAGGGAGTTAGCTGTTCTGTCTTCCAAGGTCCCAGGTTTTGCAGACCTTTGTCGCTGACTCGCCTCCTTACTGACGTTTGTGTTTCGGGACCTGATGCGCCCGGTGGACGTTTCTCTAAAGGGCTTTTCCTGGTTCTTTGAGCCCAGGCGGGGCCTCCAAGGTGCCCGCTGTGTGGCTCGGCGCCCTGTGCGGGGGCAGGGTCCCCAGGCGCTGGAGGAGCCCCACTCGTGACGTCGGTCCACTCTGTCCCTGCCGCCCAGTCATCCCAGTGCTGTGGGCGGGGTTGGCGTCTTGAGGGCACAGAGTCAACGTCTGGGAAATACTGGGCTCTGGTCCCGGACAGCTCAGTAGTTGACAGGTGTTTGAGGGTCATCCAGGGGCCCTTCTCTGCTTTGCACCTTAATTCTGGATGCACGTGTTTGTTTAAATGGTGTTACTAGGAGGTGTTGCTGCAAAAACCAAACATCTTCGTTTCCTCGGCCGCCAGCTTTCACGGAACGTGCAGTGATCCCGGATTAAGACGGAAGGAAGGTGATTCCGTCTGCGTTTCAAACACCAAGACCTGCCCGTCACCGCCTCCTGCGACGTCTCATATCAGACTCTGATTAAAATAATTTTTGTATGTTTTTATTTATTCAGAAATGTTATTATAATTCTCGCAGGTCCAGGAATAAATGCAAGTCACCTTTTCAACAGAATGAATTGGATGTACTCAAATGTCAAGGAAGGAGAGAGTGAAAATAAATTAATATGAATAAATGCATTTAAATTATAGCTGCAATCTGCATTCTAAAGTTAAAAAGATAGGGAGAGAGAATGAGACGTGTGCCAGTGAAACAAGGTGGATGCCTAAGTGGTTGTATTTTTTCATATTTAACAATTTTACGGTCTACGAAAGGCCCAAATGTGCTGGGAACAAAAGATATTGCCACTTAAGGCATCTGGTGTTTCCTGCTTTTTAAGGTGCAGCCATTTAGGGAGAGAGAGGTTTCAGCTTAGGAAACGCGGTGACGTAGCTCAGACCCGCTCGTCGCAGGCAGAACCCGTGTCCAGGGCTGGAATCGCCCAGTGAGGCCCTGGACCAGGGCAGGTGTCCCCCGGGAACTGTCACAGTCGCGCCCTGGAGTGAGGACACCGCCCCCCCGTCCCATCTTCTCAGGCCTGGGGCTCCCGCTGGCCTTTTCCTTAGTGTCTGATGCCAGCGCCTGGCGCCGAGGCTCCGGTGAGGAGTAGTCTCCACGGTGACTCGCCCGTCCCGGGTCTGTCCCCTCCTGGACCCTGCAGGCTCTGCCTGTCCAGACCCCGCAGCCTGGACC
This sequence comes from Miniopterus natalensis, assembly GCF_054644295.1. Taxonomy (NCBI): domain Eukaryota; kingdom Metazoa; phylum Chordata; class Mammalia; order Chiroptera; family Miniopteridae; genus Miniopterus; species Miniopterus natalensis. The sequence goes on along the minus strand of NC_142082.1, from coordinate 938,751 downwards.
CACGGCGGCCGTGTGAGGGCACGTGGGCGGCACTGGCCCCTGCTCTCAGCAGCTCGCTGGGCTTGGCGTCTCCAACCTGAAACCTGTTAATAACTAGCCTCTGACTATGCTGTTTAAGTGAAGTTCGGTGAAACGGTGGAGCGTGCGTGTGAGCAGAGAGTGTGGGCCGAGTGCCCATCCTGGGGACCCGTCCTGTGGGCAGGTGAACAGCGTGCGCCTCGCTCTGTCCGGGGACCCACGGTCTCGGAGCCGCCAGGCCCCGCGCAGACCCGTTCTGCCGGTTTCCCGCTGGTTTTCGCTCCTGGATTCAGTGACGTCTCACCACCCTCCCCATCCCGCCCATGACCTGGAGTCCCGCCTGTCCATTAGCGTGACATTGGGGGTAAGAGCCGAAGTCTAAGTCCGAGGGCACCGGGGACATGGCGCTGGTCTGTCCCAAAGCCCTTTCCCCCATTTCTCACCCTGGATAAGCCATTCGTACCTTAAACCCGGGTGTCGCCCTGGCCGGGGTGGCTCAGTGGTCGAGCACCGACCCCGGGCACCCAGAGGTCGCTGGTTTGATTCCCGGTCGGGGCACATGCCCGGGTTTCAGGCTCAGTCCCCAGTAGGGGGCGTGCGGGAGGCAGCTGATGGATGATGTTTCTCTCTCTCCCTCTCCCTTTCTCTAAAATCAATTAAAAATATATATTAAAAAATAAACCTGGTGTCAGAAGAAGATACCCTAGAGCAATGGAAGAGATTAGTCTCCAGATCTTTAGCGCCGTTCCAAATGCATTTTTGATTCTATAAAATACCATTGCTGTGTGTTTTGTTTATTGGTATAATACGGGTTTATATAGATAAATGTTAAATGATACTTAGAATTAACTTATCGGATATTTTAGGCTGGATCCCAATATTCTGTGATACATTTGAAATATCCTTAGCTCCTTAACTAAAGGCCATTTCAGCTGGGAAAGCGCCTGGTGGCAGCTGTAGGGTCTGTAAACATCGGTCCTGTTTACCTAAGAACAGACTGTTCGTGAGATTATTAGTTTTTGTTGTCTTTAAATGAGACCGAGAGAGAGCTTGAATATGAAATACTGGTTCTCATATTTGTTTTCTGAAAGGGAGGGATTCCCAGATTCACACTCAGCATTTTTCATAAAGACTGTTAAGTATGTTTGAAAAACAATAAATAAGAAATATCGTGGGGTTTTGCGTCTAACACGGAACACAATTCTTGAAGGACTTTTCAAATTGTGTATAATTAGAATGGGAGTGTTTTACATGAAAAGTGGAAGAAACACATTGTATTTCAAGAACAAAAACAATTAATATTTAAAATGAAATGCATCAATATTAAAATGAAATAAATTAATATTGGAGAACTAGCTCTCAGCTGACGCAGAGCCACTTACAGTCTTCTTGGGGGGCGGTGAGCGGGCTCAGGCCTCTGTTCTTCCGACAGGAGGGGCAATAGAGAAACCCGTGTGACGAGTCGGGTACAGGAATGTGGCTTGTGTGACGTAACCTCTGCGTGTGTCTGCATTTCCACAGCCGTGGGGCTCGCCGCCTGCCAGGAGCCAGCCCTGCCCAGCAACGGGCTCAAGACGGGCGACCGGTACATGGTGAACGACGTGCTGGCCTTCCAGTGCGAGCCGGGGTACACGCTGCAGGTGGGTGTCAGGGCCACCCCGGGGTCCCCTCCCGCCCGGCTAGGCCAGAGCCCTAGGTTCCCATCTGCACAGGGGTCTCAGGTTCTCCCTCTCGGTCGGCAAATCAAGGCCGTCACGTTCCTCACGCAAGCCGGTCGTCTTACGTTCAGTGTGGAAATAGCTCGTGAGTGACAAAGGGCTCCTGCAAAGTCCAGCATTTTATTTTTGCGAGTATCTCATTTTAAATGGATGGACGAAAGCCTGAGGGACAGGCGCAGGCACAGGTCTCGGCGCGTCCCGCCCTGCAGCCCCGTCCTTGCACCTGCGCCGGTCACTTGTCCTCGCCATTCGGTCCAGGAACCGCCACTGAGCCCTGCTCTGTGCCGGGAAAGAGGCCCCTCAAGTATCACTTCATGAAATCGTCAGGGAATATTAGGTAGCAGTTTTTATAATCCCTAGATTTTTTTAATGTAAAACTTTTAATAAACTTCAAACAAACTAATGTGTAGCAACATTAGTCATTTCTCTGTTTTTTTTTATTTTTATTTTCTGGTTAAAACACGAATTAGTTTACAACCAGAATACTTTCTGTGTGTCACTCACTAAGCACCGTCCTTCTGCAATTCTCCCTGCCCAGCAACAGACGCTGGTCAGCTAAACACGTGCATTTCAAAATCCAATGGAAATATTTAAGCCTAGTTAGGTTTCCGGTCTTCAGCGAATTCCAGCAGCAGGGTGCTTCCCGCTGTATGTTTATGGCCACGTTGGCGCTGACGGTATTTCCAGGAAACCTTTTTCAGTTGTTTCCTTGCTGGCCGATAACAGACGCGAGTGAGCACAGAGCCAGGCCTCGGCCCCGCAGGGAGGGACGGAGCCTGCGCAGTTTTAGGTTCTGCACCCGTGTGGGAGCGAGTCCCCCGAGCTGAGACGAGTCTCGGGGGCCGCAGGCACGGCTGCCGATGGCCTGCGTGCCCCTGAGCGCTCAGTGCCCAGAACCTCCAGCTGTGCTCAACCCCCACGGGGCGGGGACCCGAGGGCATAGCTCGGCTGGTGAGGCCCCGGCAGCTGAGGGCGCAGACCCTGCCGAGGTGGGCACCTCGGGGCAAGTGGGCCCCCCTGTGGGAAGCAGCCTCTCGTGAGTTTAGAGACAACGTCAACCTCGCCCAGCTCAGCCAGGGAAATCCATCACCGCTTTTTATAAACAGGGTCGACAGGTAAAGCCACCGCGGGAAATCCACCCGCCCCGCAGTCTGCGGATCTGGGTTCCCCAACAATTGTGATGACAAAGGGGTGGGCAGACCTGCCCGGAACGGGGGCCACTGCGGGAGCTGCCGGCTCAGCGGGTTTTAACGGAGCCCACGGAGGCCCTTTAACTGATTCTTTGGGACGAAGCCTCCTGTTTCTCGGGTGACAGAGGAAACAATCCCGAGGCACGTCCCAAGGATTTTATTGAAAGGGACGCCTGACACACAGTTTCATGCCCCGTGTTTTTGGCGTGCCCTGCAAGTTGTGCGTGTACAGGATGGGCGGGCGTAGACTGACCTGCGTTTCTCGCCTGCTGCTGCTCGTGGGGTAAACTGACTCGCGCGGGCAGATGGCCCCTGGTCTCCGCTCCCTGCCTCGCCCTTCGGCACCCCGCTGGCCCCTCTCCTCCCTTCTGACCTTTTTTTCCAGCGACTTGAGCATCTCCTATGGGGCCTCCCTCAGCCCCCAGAGGAGATGGGAGACTGACTTAGGGAGGCCCTTCCCTGTGGAGAGTTGTTTATGTCCTGCTTGGAGGTGAAGGCCCAGGACACACCGGAGGCCTGGCCACTGGCCGCTCTGTTTTTCAGATGCAGATGAAGCTGTTTGTTTCTCCCTTAGAGACGGGTCAGGTCTGAGCTCCCAGGCTGCAGTTTGTCCCATGAGTAAAAACAGGATTCTGGGTTATTTTAGTGGCTGAAATCGACAGTTTTGCTAGCACATCCCTGCATTTGGAGAGGCAGCGTGTGTAAATGACATGCAGCTCATGTAAGGACTGCTCCTGGATAGTTTATGCACAGATGGCTATAAACATGCATCCTGCTGGCCTCAGGGACACGGCATGAAGGTCCTGTGACCTGTCACAGGGAAAGTAAGTCCTGAACATTTGAATGATTTAGGATTCCCATCGTCTTTACATTTGCTTTCCTGTTCTTTGAAAATACGAAGAGACACGATTTTCATTTTAAGTTAGCGTGCAGACACTCGGGGTCCTGTCTCGTTCTGCGTCTGTGATCAAGATTTCAGCTGGAGCCACTCCGGTGGAATGTCAACACCAAAATCCAGAGCAGGACATGAGCTCGGCTGGTCATAAGTGATGGTTTTATTGCTAGTCATCAATACGTGTCTTTAAGAGTTTTGCATTTATGTTTATCCATAATTCAGAAGAAATTTTTTATAAAGATAGTTGAACGGATGAGGGAACGAGTCTGCTTGGAGCGTGGACTGCGGCAGGAGAAGCGTCGCCCAGACGTCTTCTTTACGGATAAGTGGGGCCGCCCTGGACCCTGGCGAGTCTAGGACGCCCGGCGGTGCGAGGACGTGGGCTCTGGCGCAGGCGCAGGGGCCGAGGTGCTCTGGCCGCGGGAATGTTGTCGTTGATAACCCCTCGGGGGCCAGTTCCCGACAGACGGGCCCCGATGAGCTGGATTATCTGCTGCGATCTACGATTTGTTTTTCTGTCGCCTCTGGGCCAGTTCTGGGCAGCAAATGGAAATTCACAAGATAAGTGCACGTGGCAGATAAGCCACGGAGTCGTGGTGAGGGAAAAGTAGAGCAGTCTGCACATGGAGGCACCACTGTCTCCTTTCACGGTAAGAGAGGTGTTAGCGCCAGGCGCCTCCGAATTCAACCCTGTGCCCTTCGGCGTGTAGGAGGGACCCTGGAGCAGGTCGGGGAGGCTGACAGCTGAGGGCTTCGTGAAGTTAAATGATAAAGATTTCAGGCGATGGGCATTAGTTTCATTGATTCGACGGCCCGTGGGGCTGCCTGATAGAGGGGAATATCACCTCCTGACCCGGTTTTTGCTGGACCGCCGTGGCGGAGGGGCTCGTGCCTGAGCCACGGATGCCGGGGAGCTGCCTCGTCATGAGCAGACGCCGCAGGGCCGGCACGTCGCCCTTCGAATCAGTACCTTGCGTTTCCTAGTCATTTCCAGCCTCTGGGACCGAAAGCTATGGCTTATCATGATGCAAAAAGTGAACAAACAGCATTTGGCTCAACTCCCTCCATCCCTAAGCCTCAGCAAGGAGCCCGCAGCAGAGTAGACAGTGGGAAGGGACACTGCAGAGATTTTTAAATGAGAGGAAACACGGTCGGATTACTCTCGTTTGAGTAAAATATGTGACCTACGCAGGCACGGCACTGAAAATACATTTCAGGCTTCTGGAAGTTTTCACCTGGTAAGTAAACCCGGAACGGACGGACCTGGTCACAGACACTCTGCCCGCGAACACTGTGCTCAGGTGTGTGAGTCTCCCCGTCTTCTCTCCCCAGGGCCGCTCCCACATCTCCTGCATGCCGGGCACCGTGCGTCGCTGGAACTACCCACCCCCTCTCTGCATCGGTAGGGACACAACTGTCCTTGCTCCGGCCACGTGTCCTGTCGAGGCCTCCACGGGCACCGCCCTGAGCTGCTCTTTATCCAAACGACGTGTGTGCAGCCTCACGGGACGGCCGGTGCAGGCTGCGTGCCGGGGCCCTGGACCCTCCATCCCCCTCCCGTTTTCCACACGAGACGGTGCCTGGTGCTGCCACGACCACTCACCCCTCCACCCGCAGCGCCCCGCCTGCCACGCCCACTCACCCCCTCCACCTGCAGCGCCCCGCCTGCCACCTGCTCACCCCTCCACCTGCAGCGCCCCGCCTGCCATGCCCGCTCACCCCCTCCACCTGCAGCGCCCCGCCTGCCACGCCCACTCACCCCCTCCACCTGCAGCGCCCCGCCTGCCACGACCGCTCACCCCTCCACCTGCAGCGCCCCGCCTGCCACGCCCGCTCACCCCTCCACCTGCAGCGCCCCGCCTGCCACACCCACTCACCCCCTCCACCCGCTCACCCCTCCACCTGCAGCGCCCCGCCTGCCACGCCCGCTCACCCCCTCCACCCGCTCACCCCTCCACCTGCAGCGCCCCGCCTGCCACACCCGCTCACACCCTCCACCCGCTCACACCCTCCACCCGCTCACACCCTCCACCCGCTCACACCCTCCACCCGCTCACACCCTCCACCCGCTCACCCCTCCACCCGCTCACACCCTCCACCTGCTCACACCCTCCACCCGCTCACACCCTCCACCTGCTCACACCCTCCACCCGCTCACACCCTCCACCCGCTCACACCCTCCACCCGCTCACCCCTCCACCCGCTCACACCCTCCACCTGCTCACACCCTCCACCCGCTCACACCCTCCACCCGCTCACACCCTCCACCCGCTCACCCCTCCACCTGCTCACACCCTCCACCTGCTCACACCCTCCACCTGCAGCGCCCCGCCTGCCACGCCCGCTCACACCCCTCCAGGTGCAGCGCCCCGCCTGCCATGTTAGCACCTGCCACGAGAGATCAGTAGTAACCATCCTGTCCTTTTTAAAAGTTTCTGTTTTGCATATCATTGAGTTTTTTTTGGTTTGTCTGGGGTTTTTTTTGCATTACTATTGATTTTTCCAAATATTGCTCTAACATATCAACGAGGGGCAGGCACCCTCTTCACACCCGCACTGGAGGGAGGCCCCTCTCTGGCCTCGCCTCTCGGAGCCCTGCGCGGGGTCCCGCACCCCGGGCGCAGCAGCGCTCACAGGAGGTTCTGACTGGACTTTCTCACGTGGAGGTGTCACGTAACTTCCTGCGACTTAATTGCTCCCCCTGCAGCCCCGAGGATCCCAAAGACAGGGCTGTTAGCACACAGTGGGCCCTCAGTGATGTTGCTTCACGAATGCCCGGTAATGACCGACTCCCAGGGAGCGTGGGCGGGACAGAGTCACTGGGTCGCTTCTCACAGCCCCTCCCCGGCTGAGACGGAGAACTGCCCCGGGACCCACTCGGAACCGCTGGTCTCACCACCGCCACCCTCCGGCACCCCCACAGTGCCGGGGGTTTCAGGGGAGCGGGCTCAACACTTATGGGCAGTTTTTATATATGTTTTTATTGTTTTTAGAGAGAGAGGAAGGGAGAGGGGGAGAGAGAGAGAGAAACATCAATGATGAGAGTCACGGATCGGCCGCCTCCTGCACGCCCCCGACTGGGGATCGAGCCCACAACCCGGGCCTGTGCCCTGACCAGGAATCGAACCCTGACCTCTTGGTTCATAGGTCAAGGCTTCGCCCCTGAGCACATGGGCCGGGTGTAAAGCAGGCAATTTTAAAGGCCGCAGCACATCCCTCAAATGTCCTCCGAGCTCCTCGCAGGAGGGCTATGGCCTGTTCGAGAGGCCGTGACAGCGCAGTGTTGCCGGTCCCCGCGGGGTGGCCGCTCTGTGTCAGGCCTTCCTCAGCCTGGTTTCCCCGCATCTCACTCAGATCCTGGGTATTAAAGAGTTTCTGATGATAAACGACTCAACTTTCTTGACCGGGAAACAGGTGGAGCTGTGCCCAGAGGAAAATAAAACTAAGCTGAACCATTGGAACAACCCAAAGTCCGCCTTTGTGAGCCTCGTCCAGGCAACACTGCATGTCAGGCTACGTTCAGGATTTTGTGCATTTATGGGGGACAGCGTTCCTTGGTGACCCATATTTTTGTGTGTGTGAAGGTGACTTCTCGGTAAAAAAATAAATGTCTAGACTCTCCGGTCACCTAACAAGTTGAAGGTATTCGTGTGGGGGTTTGAAACTCCCAGGCTGGCCGGCCAGTGCGGCTCAGCGGTTGAGCGTCGACCTAGGATCCAGGAGATCGGGGTTCGATTCCCGGTCAGGGCACAGGCCCGGGCTGCGGGCTGCAGCTGATCAGTGACTCTCGTCATTGATGTTTCTCTCTCTCCCTCTCCCTTCCTCTCTCTGAAATCAATAAAGATGTGTTTTTTAAAAAAAGGAAACTCCCGAGCTCACCTGTAAGGGAACCAGGTCCGACCTCTGGGACGGCCCCTCCCCGCCTGCCCCACACACTCCATCGCTCTCCTGGCGTAGTTTTAAACACAGAACCCTCCCTTAGATTTGGGGATTTAATATTTTAAACCTCGAAATGAAATTCTCGCAGTCAAGTACTGCGGCACGGCTGGCAGTCCGGGTTATGTGAGGAGGTGTTTCATCTGCACGGTCACCCTGTGTTACCCAGATATCACTCATTTTTACCTTTTATATAAACACCTCGCCTATTAACAATGGCGAAGACACACCCCCTTCCCTAACGCCCGCTCGCCCTTCGTTCCTAACGAGGCCCGGAGACGGCCCAGAGCGCGTCCCAGGAGCGAGGACCGACCCGGGATGGAAAGGTGTCCCTGGCGGTTGTTCACCTGGTTGCTTCGGGTTAACTCCAGCTGGGGGGTGTTGGGACTAGAAATTCATACGGAGGTGATAGGTACCTACCAGCTCTTGAAAACCTCAAGGCCTGGTAATTAAAATGAACAGCCCTGATGAAGACGACTGACATCAAAACCGTTGTCCCCTCTCCAGCGATGTGCGGAGGGACCCTGAGCGGCGTGGGGGGCGTGATCCTGAGCCCCGGCTTCCCCGGCGCCTACCCCAACAACCTGGACTGCACCTGGAGGATCGCCCTGCCCGTGGGCTACGGTGAGTGAAACGGGGGTTCCCCGCAATTCTCCGTCGGCTCCGTCTCAGCAGGAAGTCAGCTGAGTTAAAAAACTCGCTTTTTCTGTCCACGTGACGGTGTCTGTGACTCAGCCCGGGGACAGATGTAAAGGAAGCTTGGTCAGAGCGACTGGGAGAGCAGGGGGTTATTGGGGACATCGATTGGGCCCTGCAACCCTCTCCAGGGCAGGCCGGCCGCCCGAGGGTGACACCACGGACGCTCGGGGCGCCCCGGGCGGCACCCCCCCAGCTCCACGATCAACCTCCTCGCTCCTAATCCTGCCTCCAGAACCCGCCCACGCAATTCCGCAACAGTCGGTGTGTATGGTAAACAGTTCTAAGGCTTTTTCGGGTTTTGGCACATGATTTATCATTTTAAAATTAAATATTGTCATGATTTCTGTTTATGAAAGTGGCTCCGTATAACATTTAGCTTTGACCGTTCAGGTCATTCCTCCTAAAGAATTCCTGACCTTAGGGGCCGTGTCCCTAACGGCTCGCGTGGCTCCCTCAGGAGCGCGGCCTTAGGGAAAGCGTCATTTCCCATCCCGCCCGCCCGGCGGCTGCCTTGGCGTCAGGTCATCAGCTGGGGTTTTCCCACCTCTGATTTTTCTAGGAGCAGCACCGTGTGCAGGGCTGTCGGGTTAGACACCGTGTCCTGGGACAGAGTCGTTGGGGCTTGTGTACTAAGTAATTTTCGCCGGTGAAACGTTGCAAAAGATTAATGAACAGGAGCAAAAACGGGCGTCGCCGCCCTGGAAGAAGCTCGTATTTTTAAAAAGTTTTCAAGCTTTGCCTCGAGACCCTGTGCCCCGCGGCAGGTGAAGCTGTTCCGTGGAAGGGAAGGGAGGGGACAGCGGCCGGGAGGGAAAATGGGCGGCAGGCTGGGAAGGCAGCGGTCAGGTGTGAGGACGCGGACGTGCTGTGGACAGACGCCCAGCGTTAGCCCAGAGAAAGGCAGGGGCCAGAGGGCGCCCCCGGGTGAGGCCCACGCCCGCTGCTCTGCCGGGGCCACCCAGAGGGCAGAGATTTCACAGGGGGGCAGCCGCTCTGTGTTGCCCCCAGGCTTTTAGTTTCGTTTCGTTTTTTAATCATAAATTCTGAGCAGAGACGGTAATTCTGCCCTGTGCTCGATGGCGCCTCCCGTGGGGTCCTGAGGGCACAGCCGTGGCCGGCACATCGCCTGGAGCAGGCGCCAGGGGTTGGGTGGGAGATGCACAGATATGTTCGTGTTTTTCTTTTTAAAGTATCGCTGACATGCGACGTCATAGGGCACTCAGACGCCCAACCGAGCGACCGGGCATCCACCTGCCTTACCAGGCGATCACCCGGTGAGTCCGGTGACGCCTGTCCCCCCACGGTCACTACAGTGCGGTGCACGGGTCCCGCCCTGCACGTTGCGTCCCTGACGCAGCCACTGACCGCTGGAGGTTTGTGCTTCTCACTCTCGGTCACCGTTTCCCCCCCTCCCCTGGGGACCGTGTGTCTGTCTTCCGTGTCTGTGAGTCTGTCTCTGTGTTTTCATTGGTGAGATTCCCTCACTTCCTCATGTCAACCCCCCCCCAGGCCAGGGCGGCGGGGACCCAGGCTTCCCCGCGTCCCCGCCCTGACCGCTGTGGTCACTGGTCACTTACCTGATAAGCCCGCGGCCGGCGGGCAGCACAAACCCCTGGGGGGGGCATCGCTGACAGTCGCCGCTCTCAGCAGCCAAACCCAGTCCTCCGGTGACTCTGCTGTTTCCCTCCCTTTACACAGCTGGCTGCCGGGTGTGATTTGGGATGAGCCCGATCGACTCGGAATTCCTGTCTCTATTTTCTGGAAAATTTCTCAAGGCGTAGTTAACAGAAATGCAGCCAAATTTCCCCTGCTTAGCTGTCACCTTTCGTATTTACAAACCGGGGCACTAACCCTGCCTCCTCGCCACCCAAGGTGACCTTCCCCTGGAGCATCTAGAAGCCTCGGGCGGGCGTAGAAGCTTCTCTAGAATATTCCCTGAGCTCTAGACTATTCGCCCTCGTGCCTGTTTTGCGCGCGTGTGTGTTCGTTTTTACACGCAGAAGACGCACACCCGAGCAATGAGTATTCAGACATCCCCTGAACTACTAAACAAGGGTTAGGCTCGGGAGCCGCGGTCACACGAGCACTCAGGGTTTTGTCGGAGTCCAAGGTCACACACCCGGGAGGGACACTCACTTTTCCACCTGGAAGGACAGCAGGCCACCGGCCATGCGCTGTGGCTCCGCCCGAGAGGGGCAGGCACGTCCCTGTCCTTGTAAAACCATGTTTCCCAGTGTCTGTGAGACAGCAACAGGGCGGCTGGGTGACGCTCGGCTCCAATCCCGTCCCGCTGGCTCCGCGACGTCACACTGGGCGCCGCGCGCTGGAAGTTAGACGGCTGAGTGATTCCGTTCGAGCCGGATGAGGGCCGGCTCTGCCCCGTGTCCCGATGGGCGCGGGCGGCTTGATAGCTGTGGGCACTTTATCCCGCTTAAAATATTAATTTAGTTCATAATATTGCAGTTGTCACAATTCCCTTTCCATTTTCAGTTTAATTCCGAATCAGGAAAGGCCCTGTTCCCTGTTTCCTACGTCCTATGAATTTCAAAATGTAATCTGATAAATAATCTGAAGTCTGCACACCTGGGATGAACCCATTTTAAGCCATTTCCCTGATATTTGGTTTTATACCCAAAAGTGGAAAGTGTGGTAGGTGCTGGGCCCCTGCCCTGGTCTCCCTCCCGTCCTTCGGGTGCTGTTTGCACCGGGACGGAAATGTCAGTGATGCAGCAGCTGGTTTTGGTTGTTTTCGGGTCCGTGTCTCATTCTAGCTGCTGGCGGCAAACGTGGTGGGCGTTTAGGAGACTGGAGGCCACAGGGGTTTAGTGGCCTGGACAGTCACACGCACATACACATACGCACACATGTGCACACACACATGCACACATACCTGCACACACATGCACACGCACACACAGAATGATTTGTTAGAGTTTACTAGTAACAGCGCTCTCTTTTATCAGATTTGTGGACCATGCTAAAAAGAAAACTGTATTTTTAATTCATCACCTGGTGAGGAACTAAATTGGATTCTGATGTGTAGCTTCCCAACAGCCGAGTGTCCACCCGTCACAGCTGTGGGGGGGACCGGTGGGAACTGAGGGGCTGAGGGGGCCACTGGCCCTCTTTCCTCCCTCCCCTCCCCTTCTCCTCTCCCCCCTCCAACCTCTCAACCTCTCTCTCTCTCTCTCTTTTTCCTGCATCCAAATTTCTTTTGTCCAAACATATTTGCTGGAATTGAGAAGAAAATTAACAGCTCATTGTTGGCATTCAAAGAAGAAAAATATTAGACGTTTTAAAACATTTATAGAGTTTAAGTTTACAGAGCTGCTGCGTATTGGGTGTGTGCGTGCCTCCGTTAGCGTCCCCGGGCCCTGCAGACCGGGACCCGCCTCCCTGGGCTGCGCCTGCGCTCGCGTGTCGGGCTGGACAGCGCATATGCGTTGAATTCCACGTTCTGGTTGACGTTCAAGGCCCTTCTCTCCTCCCAGGCGGTTCCTCCTGCCCTCTGCTTCCTTGGCTTCCCCTGAACGGTTCCACGCTCTGCTCCGCTTTTCCTTCCTCTCCCAGCCGGGGCTGAACACTTTTAAGGCAAAAGAGTTTTCTCCAAGGACTGGAGAACCTTCACATCATGAGACTGTTGGTCTTGTCGGGGGCGTTGCAGCTGAGCCAGCGCAGGGGAGGGTGTGTCCCCCGGGGGTGTTCGTGACGCTGCGCCCCCTCCCCGCTGCCGCGGGCGTCACCCTCCCCTCCCTGGGCCTTGGTTTGCTCCTGACGACAGCAGTTCCCCTTCCTGGGGAACCGGGAGGGAAGATCTGGTTGGCGAGTTGCCTCCCGAGCGGGGTGGTTGGCCCTGCCCTACGCCCGACCAGCAAGACCTGCGTTTGCTCTTTCCTTCCTCGCAGAGATTCCTGCATCTGATGGAGCCGGTGGTTTTGGATTTTGGATGACTTTGCATTTCATTGAGCAGGTTTAGATGTTCCTTCCCCCCGCTGTTGACATGAGGGCCTCTTCTTCCTTTGTCTCCGAGTCTGGCCAGGGCGACTGTTTCCCATCAACAGCCCAGGGGCTACGTGCGCTTTTCGTTTCCCTGCACCCGCGCCCGAGTGGGTAACCGTGGAAGCATTACCTCTAGTTCTCCAACCTCGGAAACAAGCGTGTTGGCTGAACGGTGACATCGAAGCTCTTATCTACCGAGAGCAGGAGAGGAGCACAGAGCAAAGCTCTTCTCAGGCGTGGGCGGGATAATCTGTAAGAGCTGTTGACCTCCTAGTCTGGGCTGTACAAACCCAAATTAATTGCCTGGGTTTATGTAAAAACGGCTGCCTTCGGAATTCTCTCTAAACTGCTTATGTGATTAAAGTACTTCAGACGCAGCGGTCACGTAAATGTTCAAAAATGCCACAGCCCCGCGGTTCGGACGTTGCTTTGCTTCTGAATTATCCGCTGTAGCTTATCTTGTGCACACGTCCACGTGACCCCGGCCCCATGGGTCATCCGAGTGTCTCAGGCTGTTGACCGGTGCCGGGCTGTTAGGCTGAGTTGTGAGAGTTACGGCGGGTTTATTGGTTCGGTTTGTTGCAAACACCAGTGACTTGCTTTGCCTGCAAAACACAGTTGAAAGGATCTCTTGCTAAAGGAGCAAAGCTCTGTGCAGTGGATGGGCCATTTAAAAGCCACTTGGAGAGTTCTTTGCATTTATGTTCAGACCTGCGCCAGCCCCTGCCTTGGTGAAGCTGTAACCCACCTCCTGGGTGACCTGACAGTTACCACCGTGTGTTCATGGTGATATTAGAGCGGCAGCCGGGCGGAATCACAGCCACAGGCATGAGACCCGGTCAGCGCTCCAAGAATGACACCCATGTGTCTCCGCACTGACCTGCTGGTGCTGTTCCTGTCTCACCGAGAAGCCGGCTCAGGGGCATCGGTTGCATAGATAAAGGTCACACAGCTCCTGGGTGGTAGGGGTGCAATTGGACCAAGGTCGCTCGTAATCCAAAGTGAGTGAGTGGCCCCTTCACTGCCCCGTCTGCCTCCTGGAGGGACAGTGTTTGGGGCCACTAATAAAATGCAGTCACTTTGGATAAACGTCGATTTTACAAATTTTGATATTAACATTCACTTATTGTGCACATTTCCTCACAGGGGCACATATTCAGTTCCTGAACTTTTCCACGGAGGCCAATCACGACTACCTGGAGATCCAGAACGGACCCTACCACACGAGCCCCATGATCGGGCAGTTCAGCGGCCCCGACCTGCCGCCCGCGCTGCTGAGCACCACGCACGAGACCCTCGTCCGCTTCTACAGCGACCACTCCCAGAACCGGCCGGGCTTCAAGCTGGCCTACCAAGGTGAGGCACCCAGCAAGTTCAAAGGCACTTCTCGCGGGTGAATTGTGCCCGATGTAAACCCCCCGATCGGTTGAAAGCTGGTTCGACTGGACTCGTTTTTAGAGGAGGGCTCTGCCGAGGGGTCGGGGGGTCACTGCTGTTCTCGTCCCAGCAGGAAGGACACGGACACCAGGGGCACAGTCAGCCACACACAGCCACAGCCCCACCCACCCTCTCACTGCCCTGTGGCCACCGTCACGCGCCTTCCAAGCCACAGAGCTTCACCCTCACACCGTCTTCTCACTGGGCATGTGTCCTCTTAGCCACATGGGGGTCTCGTGTCCCCGGGACGGCCGTGCGGGGGGCCCTTCATCTCGGAAGTGGGTCGGGCGGTGTCGCCCACGTCCTGACGTCTTCTCAGCCTAAAATAATGGCCCTATGTGCTCTTTCCGTCATATTCCAATTAAGCCGGAAAAAAACTCAGGGAATGCACTGTGTTCTTTCTTAAACTATCAAAATATGAGGCCTCCATGAACAGTCTGGATCGGCCATTATAGCGTTTTTGACATGTGAAAAAGTTCAAAATTTTCATTTCCTACAAAATAACTAACTGGCCTTTTCTTGAATGTTGTTAAATCAAATGAAGTTGAAAATGTCAGAAGTAGGGCCTTTTCCTTTTAACCCGGCTACGTTGCCTCTTTTCTTTAATTTCATAGGCCGCCCTCAAAATAGAGCTTTAATAGTCCCGTGAGGTGATCACTCCCTAAGATATATACGTGTCTAATCACGATGCTACCCACCTGAAGCTAATGTTGCATCAGCTGTGATTGGAAAGTTAATTTTTAAAAATAATTTAACAAATTTGAGAATATAGTACACACATCTTAAAAATAAAAATGATGTTGAAAAAAAACTCATGAGAGTTTTGTTTGCCATGCAATTTTAAAACTGTATTTTATCTTACATAATAACATCTAACCTCCATAGTTTCAAAAAATGTTTGTTTTACTTCTCTTGATTATTTTTTAGATAAGGTTACTAAGGCCATGTCTACCTAGTTCCAAAGTTACGGATTAGTTGAATACAAAAATAATAGTCTAAACACAAAACCCCACAAAAGGCCTGTGTTGGAATCATCTAGACCGGAGTCATACAGTTACTGCGATGGGTTAGCAAAATATTAATATTTTTAAACTGTCAACATTTGGAATTAGATTTCACATAATTGGTGAAATATCCACAGATCCGCTTTCCTGTTTTCTCTTGCAATGTCAGAACCTGGAAATATCTGTCCAGCATTCCCCCTGGGGACAGCCCCTGAAGCATCAGCCTGGCCGCTTCTTTCAAAGGTGGAAACATTGGATTAAAGTTTCCCTTGGCTTCCTGCCGCCTTGGCCTCCGCTTGGCCTTTGGGCACCTGGACCAGGGAGTCCCCGTCTAGACCAAACATCTGCTTAGCTGAGTGAATGTTTTACTTACTTGACATATGACTCTAAGTTTAAGTATCCACATTTAAAAAAATCCTAAATAATATATTTTTATAATGGGTAATTAATTTGCTGTAACTGAGAGAGATAAAAATAAAATAAAAAAGAAGAATATGAATTTGAGGCATTGTAATTTCTCACGGGGTATCATTTCTGACAGGGATGAAGCTTAATTGGATAGTTGATCATTTTACAAAATTTAAAAACTGGCAAAATGACACACCTGGGATCCGTATGTCACACCGGAATTCCCAGGTTCCCCTGCAGATTTATAAGTTAAGCGCGTAATGAATAACTCATAGGAAGGTGCATAAATCATGCAGAGAATCCCTGTCATTCTCAGCGGTGTCTGTGTCGTACCTCTTCCTCCCCGACCTTGTCATTTATTTATGGCCGTGTGGAGGTCAGAGACGTTACGCGCAGATGTAGCTGTCGTGAAGTCAAATGATTCCTCAGAGCTGGAGGAATGAAGTCCATGAACCGTGCTCAATAAAATCGAGTTCATGCACCTTCTTTCTAACTCAGGAACTGGAAAGCGGGTGACAGAATGGAGATTTTTATCAACTAATTAGACCTGCGTCAGAAAATATAATGAATATTACACAGATGGCTACATGATCCCGTCGGCTGTCACATCAGGCACCTGAAATTTAAACACGGCTTGAGATTGATAGACGGGATAATAGATATTTTCCTGGGTACAAACAAAGGAGCCCCGGGCAAGGCGAAGGTCTGTGTTAACTCACACAGGTGGTATTGGCAGGGGCTTATGGGTACGAAGATTTTTTTTATACTATTTTCGAAATTGTGGCATATTCGGAATTTCAGTGGCTCTCTTTACTTCTTGGTTTTTTGTAACTTGACACTTGGAGAAATTGAACATTTCTCTTCCTGCCTCCCACCCTCTCCCCGTCTCTGTCTCCTTGCTGTGTTACGGGCGTAATTGCTCACTGCTGAGAAGCGTAGAGACAGTGCCAAGGGCCTTGGCCGTCGGCGGTGAAAGGTGGTCTTTTTATCAGAGGTCCTTCCACTCTTTTGCTTCCCCTCTGCTGTATGTGCAAAGTGCCTTTAAAAACAAAAACAAGAAAACCACACAAAACATAGCAGGGGCTGTGAATCTCCGTAGTCATTCCCTCAATCGGAAAACTGTTGAATTTTTAGTGGAACGAGTCTCCGAGCAAAGGGGAGCCGGTCTGTAGACACCAGCATCTCCCCTAAAGGAGAGGCAGTTAAACTGCCTCCGTGTGCAGGGAGCCACGGAAGGGCCTCCACCTGTTCCCACGGACACGCCTGTAACGCGCACCTGACCTGGACGTGCCCCCAAGCGGTCCCCCTCCTTCCTTCCAGCGACGGTCTGAGCCACTTCTTACCTGGAAGACTGAGGACGGGCTGGCTGCACTCACCCGCGGGTGGGTCTGCCTCGGCCCGAGGCCCTGTACACACGGGTCTGTGCACAGAAAAATGCTTTAAACAGCTGCACCGACTCCCGTCCCCTTGAGCGTACCCTTTCCCAGCGTGGAAAAGGCCCCGGGAGCGGTGATTCCTGCTCTAGACTGAGAGGCGAGTGTCCAAATCCTAAAAGTTGGCCACTTCCCTCCCTGCGAGGACGAGGGTTTGCTGAGTCAAGTAAAACTCTCAGCACCTCTTTCCCTCAGGAGACCGACGCCTCCGGACCTAAAGCCACCAGACAGTGCACGTCGCAGGTGCGCCTCCGGGTCGCTGGAGCCTCAGGCGCCCGCCTCCCGGTGGAGATTCTCTGCCTGCTTCTTAATCTGGCCTCTCCAAGCTTCCAGAGCCGTGCAGGGAGCAGGCGCTGAGTCTGGGTGGGGGTCCGTAGCCTCCGTGAGTCCACTGGTTCCTTTGGACCTAAGGTTCTCCACAGTGTAGAAGCTCTTGTCCAAAAGGACAGCCGGGCACTTAATCCTTGGCTGGTCGAAGCGCAAGACGCTCTTGTAGCCACAGCTACGAGCAAGCAGCTTGGTTACGCACCCCAGCCGAGCCTTCGGGGAGTCCGGAGAGCCTGGGCCTCCATCAGTACTTGCTGGGATCGAGGCCTTAACAGCGCCGATGCAGGACATTCAGGCAGAGAATCTGTCTGAAGGTGGGACCCGGATCAGAGCCTGTTGCAGAGGAAGGTGACAGCCGACCTTGTCATTAGAGGGAAATGGCTGGGCTGGGAAGCTGGTGCATGTAGGTATGTGCATGTCCCAGGAATCCTGAGGACGTGTATGTGTTCGGATGCTACCTGGGCCCAGATTCATTTTTTTATGGAGAGGGGAGCCAAGGACTGGGGGGATTCAGGGTTGTAGGCAGGGCAGACGTGGAGCCAAACTGCAGCCACTTTTCCCTGCACCCAGGCAGAGCCTGGACATGTGGGTGTGTCAAACGCTGTCTCACAGGACAGCTCATCAGGAATCCCTGCTCACGTGACATTGTATGTAATGCGTGTGGTAGCTGACGCTGGTCTCGGTACCCAGGGCGCCGCTAAATGAGGAGCGGAACCCTCCAAGGAAGACAAGGGATGCTGAGCGTAGGTGCATTTGGCTGCCTCCATGGAAACCGGCCATCATTTTTTATAGTTTTTTAAAAGTTTTATTAGCGGTTGTATTTGATGTATCAGAGGACTCATTTCTGGAGCCGAGTTTATTGTGTTTCAAGCAAGACAAGACTGAGAGCAGAGGGCTGATTTCATTCTAAAAGCGCATAAGAAGGAAGGAAACCTGTTGATGGCCGAAGTGCAGTGTGGGACTCTGCTCTTTGGGGACTCAGGGCCATAGAGCAATTTCTGACTCAGCATCTAGTGGGGATTCGCACCGCGTGCTGGGGCTCTGCTGGGCCGGCCGCCTGGCCTGGCTTTCAGGGAAAGGCTTCTATGGCCTTCAGTGGGGGCGGCCCTGGGAGAGGCGGGGGCCTTGCCGTGTGTTTGCCAGGTTGGCCTAAGGAGGAGGACAAGGGCCTGGAGAAAAGGAGTGTGCGTGTGTATGAGTGTGCACCTGGGTGTGCTATGTGAGCGTGCATGTGTGTATACCTGTGTACATGTGTGTGCATGTGTGATGTGCTTGTGTGCACATTTATGATGTGTGTGCATGTTTATGGATGTGTGTGTACATGTGGTGTGTTTGTGTACTTTTATATATATGCATGCTTACGTGTGTGTACATGGTATGTGCACTTGTGGTGTGTGTGCATCTGCATTTGTGCCTGCATACGTGTGCACATGTGTTTGTGTGTATGTGTATGTATGAGAGAGATAAACATATACTTTACAAAGTGGTCCCGGATATTTCCAGTACCCACCTGGCACCATATGGAGTTACTACAATATTATTGACTGTCTTTCCATTGCTGTACTTTACATCCTGTAACTATTTCCCAACTACCAATGTGTACGTCTCAATCCCGTCCCCAATTGTACAGTTAAAAAATAAAGAAAATGGAATAAACCTATTTTATTTGCATTGAACATTAAATAAATAAAACATCTAATTAGAAGCACTTGGATCAGAGTACCAGGATAATTTTCTTATAAATCAGAAGGGAATTGTTAGGCCCATGTCCACCAGACATTCTTTCAGGCCTTTTATTATCATCTGTTTTTATTAAATGCATCTTATATACTTTTTTACAAGGTAAACATTATCAAACTTATTTTTGGAATGTGTTATATTACTTCCAAAGCACATGGTAAGTATAAAATGTAAATTGTTATAACCCTACTACTACTACTACTACTAATTATTGTTTTACTTAGCATGACAGCTGGCAGCTTGGAAAATCTATATTTTTTAAAACATATCTCAAAGTTCATCTTAAGAAGCTAAATGGAACCCTGTTCCTCCTCTGAATCCCAGAGTAACTTACCGTCTTGTTCACGAGCTTGGTCCTGTTGTGTATTTCAGCCTACGAGCTCCAGAACTGCCCGGACCCCCCTGCCTTTCAGAACGGCTACATGGTCAACTCCGACTACAGCGTGGGGCAGTCCATCTCTTTTGAGTGCTATCCCGGGTACATTTTAATCGGCCACCCTGTCCTCACCTGCCAGCACGGGATCGACAGAAACTGGAACCACCCGTTTCCTAGGTGTGACGGTAGGTCAGTCATTCTTCTTGGGAGACATTTAGCTTTTCTTGTGTATAATGGCACATTAAATATTAAATGAACATATTCAAATATTTATTAATTGGTTCAACAAATATTTATTAGAATCTATCATGCCAGACTGATTCTGCTCAGTATTCAGGAATATGTTGTATGCCAGTAAGTGGAAAAAAAGATGAATAAATAGTCCTTGCCCCCAAGGAAATGACCAGGATATGGAAATAGTAAATGCAAGTAGTTGTCATGCAAAATCAGACTCAAGCAGGCTGTTCTGATGAGTCTCAGGTACAGAAGATGGCGTTTGCGTGGGAAGTGATGGGAAATGTTTAGCTTTACTGTGGCTTCTTCAAATGGTGAGATGAGAGGCGGAAAGGGTGATTGTTAATTTTACCCTAGATATCTTTTACTGCTAAACTTCTACAATAATCGTAAACTGTAGAAAACTGGTTTCATTTTTGTACTGGGACGTGTATCATGCACACGGTTTTGCTTCTCAGAGCTGGAGACCGTCCCAGGGAGAAGAAATGGTCTAAGCAAAGACAGTGTGTGGGACCCTCTTAGGGGAGATAAAGTGCTGGCATCCAGTAGGGCAGCCGTGCCCGGTGGTGGGCTTCCTGGGGCTGCAGGAATCAGGCTGGGGCGGGGCGGGGCGGGAGGTGGGGGATCTGCGTTCCTGGAACGCCCTGTTCTGAGCGGGAATCACTTCTCTGCACCTTCTGTTGGCTGCCTGATTGTTATGGTAACTTGGGAATTTCTGCAATATCAAGTTAAAGCAAATAGGTCAAGTACTTTGTTCTTGAACAACACATATCAAATAGAAAAGTTACTGTAAACCTAATATTTCAACATTATAAACACAACAGCTCTGAATGAAAACTAATGAAAACACCAACTCCGTGGACCTTTGAAATGTTAAATATTTATGTCCCATGGTGCAAAGGAGAATGGTGTCTAGCTGAGTTTGAATTTCTACTGAAGAAGGGAAAAAAAATCAATGGACTCTTTAAATGCTATTTTTCATCTGTATTTTTTCCTTCTACACCATTATAAAAACAACTATAAAGTATTCCTTAGCTGTACTTTAAAAATTATCTTAGCCTAATACGTATTCACTAATTTAAAATTACTTAATAGTGTAACGCAAATTTAATATAGCATTTTAAAATTATTTTTTAAAACTAAGAATGCAAGTTGAATATGTGGTGGGTTTTTTATTATTAAAACACTTAAAAACCTTTCATCCTATTCTCCATTTAAACATTTATATATTTATGTGCACAAATTGCTTTGAATTGTCAGGATTAAAACCTTTTTCTACTTGCAAGTTCTGCTAAAACCTTTTGTATTCATACGTAAACGGAAGACTTCTTGGCTGATATAAGAAATAGAATTAAGTTTCTAATTAGATTCCGTTGCTTGTTCAAGTCCAGTTTTCCAACATGGAAATGCTCTGGCTTAGGATTGTTTGGGGAGCTGGAGGGTAACTGTGCATCTCTTCCGATGCAGCTTGAAGGAGCCGCCACTTCTGTACCCGCAGCAGGGTGTGTAATACTTTATATGCACAGCAGCACCTCGGTTTTCGAACGTGTCTGTGGACGAACATTTTGGTTCATGAACACCCTAGACCTGGAAGTAAATGCTTCGGTTTTCGAACACCCCTCGGAAGTCGAACGTGCCAAGCGGCTTCCGCTGAGGGCAGGATCCTGAGGCCCGGCCGTCAGCTGTGGATCCCTCGGTTTTTGACCGTTTCAGAGCTTGAACGGTCTCCGGAGCGGACCACGTTCGAAAACCGAGGCACCGCTGTAAGGCCACCCAGACGTGGCCCAGCTGGGAGGCTGAGGTCCCCCTGCACCCCAGGCCCCGCCGCGAGCGACGGGGGCTGCCCAAAGCCGCCGAGCTGGACGGCTCCCGGGGCTCACGGGACCGGGCTGCTGGCGCAGGTTGGGGTCTGCAGCAGGGAAAGGGCGCCTCGAAGTCGGCGGGGGAGCGGGGGTCGCGTCCAGGAGGCGCACCGCCCAGAGCTGACCCGGGACGACAGGCAGGCGGCACCACCCTGGGCGGCCCCCGGGCCTGTGCCCAGAGTACTCACGGCGCCTGAGCTCGGACAGACGGACTGACAGGTCATCCGGGGGCTGGGGTCAGCTTCCAGACCAACCGCGATTCTGCTGTGGCCGCCTGGCCTGGGCTGGTGGGCGTGGCTGGAACCGGCCTGGGCTGGTGGGCGTGGCCAGCCTCGTCCTTCCCCTGGTGGGCGTGGCCGACCCCGCCTGGGCTGGTGGGCGTGGCCAGCCTCGTCCTTCCCCTGGTGGGCGTGGCCGACCCCGCCTGGGCTGGTGGGCGTGGCCGGGCCCCAGCCTGGGGATAGTAGGCGTGGCCAGTCTCATCCTTCAGCTGGTGGGTGTGGCTGGTCCCCAGCCTGGGCTGGTGGGCGTGGCCAGCCGTATCCTTCCCCTGGTGGGCGTGGCCAGCCGTATCCTTCCCCCTGGTGGGCGTGGCCGGGCCGTATCCTTCCCCCTGGTGGGCGTGGCCGGCCTCCTCCTTCCCCTGGTGGGCGTGGCCAGCCCCGCCGGGCTGGTGGGCGTGGCCACCCCGTGAAGCCGAGCGTGGTGTCCGGTGGGGGAACGACCTCCCCGAGTCCCGGCGCTGACAGCCCTCGGGGAGGCCGGCGGCTCGCTGCACGGGCACCTTCGCCAGGCTCCACCCCCAGGGTCGTAAGCGGCGTACAAAATGAAGACGTGAGACTCACCTAAAACTACGTCATACACATTTTCTAAGCACCATCCAATGTGTTTACTGTCCTCCATATTGGATTAAATTCAGAAAACTAAGCAGAGAGCATGATTTTAAAACAAACGTTATTTCATTCTTTGAAGGTATGTTTCCAAAAACATATATAATGCAAAGTGTTTTTTCCTGAGACTCGTGGTCTGTTCAGAAATCCGCTAGTGTTTGGGCCACAGGGACGCCCCTCAGGGGCAGATGGTGCCTGATTACCCAGCACCCCCCGCTCTCAGGGACAGAGAGCTCCAGATTACCCAGCACCCACTGCTCCTCAGGGACAGAGAGCTCCAGATTACCCAGCACCCCCCGCTCCTCAGGGACAGAGAGCTCCAGATTACCCAGCGCCCCCCGCTCCTCAGGGACAGAGAGCTCCAGATTACCCAGCACCCCCTGCTCCTCAGGGACAGAGAGCTCCAGATTACCCAGCGCCCCCCGCTCCTCAGGGACTGAGAGCTCCAGATTACCCAGCACCCCCCGCTCCTCAGGGACAGAGAGCTCCAGATTACCCAGCGCCCCCCGCTCCTCAGGGACAGAGAGCTCCAGATTACCCAGCGCCCCCCGCTCCTCAGGGACTGAGAGCTCCAGATTACCCAGCACCCCCTGCTCCTCAGGCGCCCGATTACCCAGCACCCCCCGCTCCTCAGGCACCTGATTACCCAGCGCCCCCCGCTCCCCGGGGGCCCTGTTACCCAGCGTCCCGCCGGCACGGGCGTCGCGAGCCGCGGGTGGGTTTGGCCCTGCGGGCGGGCGGGCGGCTGCCCCGAGGAGCCCCGGAGGGAGCGCAGAGAGAAGCAGGGCGCCGAGCAGCTGCGGGGCTTTCACTAGAAGCGGGCGGGCAGACGGGGTCCACGCGCTGCCCCTCAGGGCCGCCTGCGCGGGGCGGTGGGCCCGTCGGGGCTCGGGACGCCCGCCTCGCCAGGAGCAGCGCGCGGAGGTCCCGGTTCCCCAGCGGCCGGGCGCCAAGGCCCCGAGGCCGACGCCGCCCCCCCCCCCACGGGGACGCGCGTAGCTGTTCCGGGCGGAGACGCGGGGCGGCCTGCGCCTCCGGTCAGGCCCCAAGGCAGGTAGGACGCGGTGGGGCCCGGGCGGGCCGCGGGGCCGGGTCAGGGCGGGAGCAGCTGCTCAGCGACCGGCTGCTGAGGACGGGAGACGACGCGGCGCATAGCTGGCGCGAGGGACCCGCTGGGAGGGTCGCGGCCCGCGGGCAGGGCCGAGCGCCGAGGGCACCGCAGGCCCCGGTGGGGCCGGGCGGTCGGGCTCGACCCCCGCGGGCGCGGGCCGGTCAGGACCCCTCACCCACGCCGCCCGCCCGCCCTCTAGAGTTAAGGCGGAACGAAGCACGGTGTTCGTCCATCTAGAGTCGCGGTTGAGCGAGCGGAGCCATCAGCAGAACCTCCCCTGGAGGCCCGCGGACGGGAAGCGCTGGAGCCCGCGGGCAGGGCGGCGGCCGGGGCACCAACCCTCCCCGTGCCCCGCGCCCCGCGCCCCACGCCCCGCGCGGCCTCTGCGGGGGGCTCTGAGCGCTGCGCGCTCCGCTTTCCTGGGCTGTTGGCCAAACCTCGATGCCCAGCCCCCCTTCAGCCACGTCGGGGACTCGTCCCAGGGTCTCCGCGGACCCCCGCTGAGTCGCCGGACCCCAGCCGGGGCCAGCCTGTCCACGTGCCCGCGTCCTCCACGGCTGGCAGGCCCCTGCGCGGTTATTCCGCACGCACTGCTGTGGCTGTGCCGTCGTCATTTTTCACGGTTATGGGGCTTTTGTTTTTAATTTTTTTTTCATGTATTTTGGCCTGTTCATCCCACTTAAATGCTCCCCCTTTTGTGGCACAGGTCCCTAAAAGCCACGCAGGGTTCACGCTGGAAGCACCCACAGCGCTTCCGTTGGCTCGTCGTCCGATTGAAGTCTGGTGGTCCACGATTTTGATGTATTCTCCGTTAGGAATTAAAGACTTCCTCTCGGCCCTGACCCGCCTGGCTCATGGTTAGAGCGTCCGCCTGTGGACGGCGGTTCAGTTCCAGTCAAGGGCACCTACCTGGGGTGCAGGCTTGATCCCTGGCCTGGGTCGGGGCACGTGTGGGATCCAGTCCATGCATCTCTCTCACATCTATGTCTCTTTCCCCCCCTAACTCTCTCTCTTAAAAGCAATGGGTCAGGATTTTTAAAAAAATTAAGAGTACATGTCAGGTTATTCTGCTAATATATGGTCATTTTACTTTTTTATAAATAAAAGTAATAATTGCCATGGCAGCAGGGAATATCAGCATATTAAGTAAAATAAGAATGCGCTGATCTGGCTTTGTAATTCTTCACACAGCCCACCACTGGTGAGATCTGAAAGTGGTCCTAATGAAACACCGCTCACATAATCTGTCTTTCTCCAGCTATTGATCTGCAAAGAAGCAATAATGTCTTTGTTTCAAGGCAAATAGACAAAAATGCCAGACTTCCAGACCATTTAAATAGGCTTTAGAAATCTCACTTAAAACAAGAAATTTCAGTTTCATATTTATGCATAATTCCTACATAATCCCCTGCCTGGGACAGTCCTGTGGGTTATCAACTCCACACAGGAGACAACAGACCAAAGGTTTTTTCTTTTTAATTATGTGGGAATGACTGTATCCTCGAGGTATCATGAAAGTTTGGTTGGTGAATATATTATGTGAAAGAGACAGAAGTACAATTCTTCCTAGGTTTTAAGACTTTGGAGGAATTATTTTGACACATTCATTCCTGAGAAATAGTCCACAATCATTTCTTCCCAGGGACAATGTTGGCAAAGAGACTAGAAATTTGGAAATATTTCACTGTCTCCTTTTTAAAGCTGACTCTGTTGAGCTTCAGTTTCCTTTGCTTCCTTTCAGCCCCGTGTGGATACAACATCACGTCTCAGAATGGCACCATCTACTCCCCCGGATTCCCCGACGAGTACCCTGTCCTGAAGGACTGCCTATGGCTCATCACTGTGCCCCCCGGCCACGGCATCTACATCAACTTCACGCTGCTGCAGACCGAGGCGGTCAACGACTACATTGCTGTGTGGTAGGAGATGTTTCAAACAGCCAGTCTGTGATATGACAGACCAATCCTGTGGCCACCTCCACATCACTGAGACTCCAAATTCCACACTGAGGAAGGAAGTAGCTGGTAGCTTCTGAAAAGGAAGTTTACCCACTAAATTCAGAAATTCATCTAACCTGTCTGAGTTTAGCTGTGTGTAGATACATCCAGGTTTACTCTGAATATAGGACAGTATCCCGAGGTTATTTCTTTTACATATTTAAGTGCCACTGGTTTTATTCTTAGAAACTAGAGGAGAAATCACAGTGAACAAAGCGGTGTGTGTGTGTGTGATTGTGTGTGTGTGAGTGTATCTGTGTGTGTCTGGCTGTGAGTGTGTAAGTAATGAGTGTGCGTGTGAGAGTGTGTGTGTTTCTGTGTGTTGGTGAAGGGAGGTTGTTTACTGGGTGGTTTTAGGGAGAGTCATAAGAGCAGGTCCTGGCTGCAGCAGGTCCAGTCTTGTTTCAGGGGAAATGTTATCTGAGGTCAAGAAGAGAACTTGGCTTCCAGGCTGCAAAAGAAACCCTTGAGGGGGAGACAGGAATGACCTGAACCAGCGGCCGTGGGGTCGAGAAGGAGGGAGGGACAGAGAAGTCGAAATATTCAGTGACCAAGTGAAACATGTTTAAAAGCAGAACAGGTAACAGCAGGATACTATCAGCAATTTCACCCTGATGGACCCACAGATTTAGGAGGTGGGAGCAGAGGGTCTCATACTAGCAAAAGCGAGTCAGTGCCTATTGTCAGAACCCTAAAGAAGGAGAGAGCCTGGGAAGTCCAGTCAGCCTTGGGAATGTTAAATAAACACTCTGAAATTTCTAAACACAATATCTGGTAGATGGTAATATTTTATTCAGGTTTAAAACTGTTTCAATTCAGTAGCAAGATATCCGTTAATCTCCCCCATGATCAAAGAGACACCATTGAATTTAGAGTTGAAAATGTGGACTTTTGTGAGGAAGCTGATAAATGGTATTGCAGTCACTAGAATACATGACCACATCTCTCAAACTCTTCTGGAAGGTCAGCTGGGGGAGTTCATGTGGGGTCAGCGGGCATTTCCAGGTGTGCACGCCAGCCCTGGCACCTGGACCCAGGGTGGGGCACCTGCTTTGTCCATGATAAGAGCCCACCTGTAAGAAGCACGGACTGTTCCTAGAAGCCTCACCTGGGACCTGTCCTTCACTCTGCTCTCTCTCTTCTTAGGGATGGTCCTGACCAGAACTCTCCTCAGCTCGGGGTCTTCAGCGGAAACACGGCCCTCGAAACCGCATACAGCTCCACCAACCAGGTCCTGCTTAAGTTCCACAGCGACTTCTCCAACGGGGGTTTCTTCGTCCTCAACTTCCACGGTGAGTGTGCCCAGCCCTGGGGTGAGTGCAGAGAACTCGGTTTGGGTTTCCTCCTGCCCTCACACGTGCCACGTTTCCAGTGGGAGAGCCGATGAGGTTTTCCTGCCCCGAACCCTGTTTTGCTCAGTGACTTCTTTATGACCTCACATCTTTCTGAGCTGGTTTTGTGGTCAGCTTGGACTCATTCCAGGATTAGTGTGTTGTAAATGAAACCCTGACATGGACACCCCTGACGTACAGAGTACTTTTCATAGACGTCCCCATCGTCTGGTCTGGGTAGTTATAGGTGGCGGCGAAAGCCAGCCATGAAGGATTTTGAGAATGTACGCTAACTAATTTGGAAGAGAGTGTGTGGGTCCCTTACCTCTTGTGAGGACTGCCACCAGTGAAGTCCTTGGGACGGAGACAGGGACCTTATCCAATCTGAGAGTGGACGTGGAACCAGGCCATCGACGAACCATTTCCCTTATGGAATTCTAGACGTGTGCAAGGGGTTGTGTGTCAATGTGATCATGTTTAAATTGCATACTTGTTTAAATTGCATACTTATCTCTTTGGCTGTAGATATTGTTGGCATTAAATTATCCCGCAAGCAGTGGGTGCTTGCAATTTTATAAAACCATGATTTACCAATTGACACATCAGTGCACCTAAGCATCATAACAACGTAAGAGGAGACTATAAAAATGTTGTTTATTCAGCAAATGTAATCACAGTTACTTGTTTCTGTCTCATAAACCCTTTAGCATTTCAGCTCAAGAAGTGCCCACCTCCTCCAGCGGTGCCGCAGGCGGAGATGCTCAGTGAGGACCAGGACTTTGAAATAGGTAAGTTGCTTCGTCCCAGGGTCATTGGCCTCACCAGCGCGTTCACAGCCACCACCTCCAACAGCCAGCCAGAGTGAGCGAGTGTTGGTCAGAAAATTCCCACAGCTCCCCCAGGGAGTCATACACACAGGACACGCATCCGGTAGACACGTTTACCTTCCTTCATTCCCGTGACTTTTGAGTTCTGCCATTTGAAGTTTGCCCTTGTCACTTGGAGCCACTCACTAGTTCACGTTTCTCTCTTGAGTTATGTTTTCCGAGGCAGACAAACGAATACCTGTGCTCAGTGAGGGACACAGGATCCTTAACTAGAGCCTCACTCTGGCTGAAATAATGACCAGTGTGCCGCTGGCCTTCCGTTTACACTGGGACATAATCGGTAAATGCATTTCATGATAAGATTGAGAAGTTCTGTTTTGCCGTTTTCTGTGAATGTTCTATTTCACTAGATCAGCATCGGGCCCACTAGGAAACCAGCCCTTGTACATGTTCACACAGTAATTATCAGGACCCAGGATCTCCCAGTCGCAATGGCAGGTGCTCCATCCTTTGGTGGCACCGTGTTTCAGACCCCTGGTCAAACCTCAGCACCTCACTTCTCCTACACTCAGAATGGCTGAGCTAAGGGGATGGTGTGCCAATCATGCCCAGGTCGTGGGGCAGCCTCGCTGTGTCTCACAACCTGGAATCCCAGTGTCCAGGTCACGATTATTTCCCAGGAATCCTCGGGGAAGTAGAAGGAACAGAGACACATAGTCAGGGAGGAGATGTAGCCACGGGATTCCTATCCTAATGTTGGTTGAGTGTAAGAGCATTTTTATAAAGGAGGAACCCAAAGGGGTATATTTTACCAAACAGTCTAAAGATGGAGATGGATGTTGACTGGGAAATGGTTTGTCAGTTGACTTAGTCTGTTAGGTCACCGTCTGTGTTTAACTCATTCCCACACTCTGAATGTCACAGAGGCGTAATTTCCAAGTATTCATGTGGACTCTTCCAGGGGACTTCGTGAGGTACCACTGCCACCCCGGGTACACGCTGTCCGGGGCGGACACGCTCACCTGCAAGCTCAGCTCCCAGCTGCAGTTCGAAGGTTCTCTCCCAACGTGCGAAGGTATGTGAGCCCAATGCTGTGAGTATTCGTGTCCCACGTGGAAACTTTGTGACCTGTGTTGATCCAAGCTTTTTTGTGTGGGTCTGACTTTAATCTTTCCCTGAGCTCTGATCCATTGTGGTTAAAATTACCTGCTCCCAGAAACGTCTAACAACCTCCTTTTAACTAGCTCTAGAAAATAAAACCACATCAACCAAGAAGTCTTGCTGTTTTCCATACAGTTTCTCAGGGAAATTTTCAAACATATCGCTGTGCTGAAAAAGTTTTAAAAAGAAATCTGAATGCCCCCCCACCTGGGTTCCACACTTCATGTTGACTCTGCAGCCTTTGTCATCTGTCTGCCTGTTACCTTTCTAGCCATCTCTTCAGATACCTGACATTTCTGATGCGTTTCAAGGCAGATGGAAGGCATCACTGTACGTCTCTAAACACTTTAGCATGTCCAAAATGAGCTAGTGTTACTGCTTTTTTCTGGAACATGTATAAACACTGAAATGTAAACAAAGTGCACTCATTTCTATTGTGACGTGTCTTTAAGACTCACAGGCCGTGTACAGGAACAGAGACAACATACAACAGCAGAACAAGAGTTAAGGCTGAATCTATTGATTCAGTGGACTTGGATATAATTAGATCATTTTTAAAATATCATTTAAAAGATATCACTCGTGTTATTGGAGAAAAAATATAAATAAGCTAAAATGGCCCAACATAAGCCAGGAAGGAGTATTGTTCATGTTCCTGTCTGTAGGCTGGCTGGCCCTGGCCGGGTGGCTCGGTGGGTTGTAGCATCATCCTGTGCACCGAAAGGCTGGGGGTCCATCCCCAGTTAGGGCACATACCTAGGTTGTGGGTTTGATCCCTGGTGTAGGTGCAAATGAAAGGGAACTGATAGATGTTTCTCTCTCAGGTCGACGTCTCTCTCATCTCTCTCTCTCCCCTCCCTCCCTTAAAAAAAAATCAATAAAAAAAATCCTTGGGTGAAGATTAAAAAAAAAGCTGTCGAAGTTAAAATGGGTTTTATTTTATTATTTTAAAATCACGAGGCACATTGACTTCTTTTAAAGAACAGAACTCTGCTCTTTCTGGGAATTGGGATATTGGCTTTCACCAGGGATCCCCAGCACCCACAGGGGCTCACATTTAGGTGGGGAAGACCCAGGTCTGTCTAGACTCGCTTAGTGGCCTTGGGCTAGTCAGGGACTCCCTGAGCACACGCGTGAGGGGATCATTTATCTGGGAGTTTATGGGGTTGCTATGACCATGCAGGGAATAGTGAGTCATCGTTTTTTAAGTGTTTCATCATGTTAATTAGTCTACGAAAAGCAACCCCTCTGTATGGCCATGGTATTGATTTGCAAGTGCCCACACCTTGGATTGATTCCCTCAGAGTGTCTGCTAACTGCAGGTTCTCCTGGCAAATGAGGCAGCATGTCCCTCACCTGAGACAGGTTTCAACCTCCAAAGAACACCTGGAAAGAACTGTTAACTAAACATGGTAATTTAGGTCATTTCAAAGACAAGTTTACTTTCAAACTACCTATGTGAGAGCCAGCGGGTGTGAGGAAGCCCCAGGCGAGAAGAGGATCACCCCTTTAGTCTGCTGTCCAATTTCAACTCCCACGGGACCAGGCAAGTGGGGGGGGGGCACGGAAACCCTGCCCCTCTGGCCTCACCTAGACGTTCTCTTACATGTCATCTGTATCATTCTCTTATATGCTGCACGTGTGTCCTTCTCGATTGCAGGGCGCTTGTACAATGTTGCTCATTATTGGTCAGGGTTGGTCTGCTGTGTTTGCACCTGCAGTAAATTCAGTCAGAGCTCGGGAGGAACACCTTTTCCTCCCCTCAGCTCACACATACTGGGGTCCATTGAAGCTGGATTCACTTTGTTAAGGAGAACTCTCGCTTTTCTCACTAGCACAATGCCCAGCGAACGAAGTCCGCACAGAGTCCTCAGGGGTCATCCTCAGCCCCGGTTACCCAGGCAACTACTTCAACTCCCAGACCTGCTCCTGGAGCATCCGAGTGGAGCCAAACTACAACATCACCATCTTCGTGGACAACTTTCAGAGTGAGAAGCAGTTTGATGCCCTGGAAGTATTTGACGGTAAGTTTGTTTCGTCTTGGTTCACACACAAGTGACCCCTACGTAGTGTGGTGAAAACACCTATGTAATGTTCTTGTCCCACAAGAACCTGAGTGTATGTTTGAGTTAAATTACATCTCCTCAAATAGGAAATAAATTCCTCTTGCACTGTGCAATCTCGGAAATCCAGTGCCTGTAAACCATTAACATTTTGTTAGTGTTGCAACTTTTAAACAATTAGAATACTCCTGATAGGCTCTGAAAAGATGCTGACTACACCTTAACTGTTCTTTACATCCTCAGTGTGGGGGCTTAAAGGGGATGATCTCAAACAGCTCTTCTTTTCTCGCTAAGAATTACATTGATTCAGAAGATATCTTAGGAAATAAAGGTAGTTTATTCAACCTAAATGATTATTTTACTAGATGTATATAAATACAGTGGCTCACAGAGATTTCTAGATGATAAATGCTACAAGTCTTCAATGAAAAAATTTTTTAAATTAGTCTTATACATCTTTATTAGATGTATTACATTCTAATAAACTTTTTAAAATTCTCAGCAAGGATATGTTTTTCATTGATTCTAGAGGGAGAGGGAGAGAGAGAAAGAAACATCGAGGTCAAAGAGAAACACCGATTGGTTACCTCCCGTATGTCCCCTCACCTGGGATGGAACCCGAAACCCGGATATGTGCCCTGACCGAAAATCGAACCCACAACCCTTCATTGTACAGGATAATGCTCTAACCAACTGAGCCACACTGCCAGGGCTCTAATACTTTTTATTATAACAGTGCTATGTTTGAAAGTAAACTCTGGTTGAATTGTCAATTTGAAATGAAACTGATGTTAATATTTTTCTTTATTATATCCCAGAAAATTAGACCAACATACAATTATGGCTACACATAATAACAGGGTTTCCACATGTTTTGACAAATTTGTCATTGCGTTTAGATAAATAACAGTCAATTTTGTGAACATAAATTATCTGTAATTGATTCTATGTGTGTTAATATGCCTTTTACTGACTGATGAATCGTAATACCCAGATTGCTCTTATGGATGGACACCACATGAATCCATTTATGTATTTCCAAAGATGAACTGCTAAACTGGAAATTAAATTTACATTTATAAACATGGAAACAGAGGACTAAAGGACAGTATTTTCATTTTCAGTGGTTTAAGTATGCAGTAGCCCCGCCCATCCACCTGTTCAGTTGCCCACAGACAATCATAGTCCAAGAACATTAAATGGAAAACTCTAGAAATAAACAATTCACAAGTTTTAAATTGCACTGTGTCTGAGTGGTGTGATGGAATCTCCCACAGTCCCACACAGCCTGCCCAGGTCGTGGGTCGTCCCCGTCCGGTGTCTCCCTATGGAATGTTCTCCGCCCCGTTTGTCCTGGTGTCTCGGTGCTGGTGCTCCTCACCCTCATTTTACTTAATTATGGTCCCAAAGCTCCAGAGCAGGGGTGTCGTGGTTCAGACACACCAGCGAGGAGCCAGAGTTCTTACTTCAGTGGGGAGGTGAGTGTGTGGAGGAAACGGCTCAGAATATACGGGTTCAGCGCCGTCCCCGCTTCGGGCCCACTGGGGCTGTGGGATGTGTGCGCCACAGACGGGGGTTGACTGTACAGTAAAACACAGACTGTTGAAGACTTTCCTTTAGTCTTTGGGACAGAGAGAAGTGAATTATTAGCCAAGCGCGTACACGGGCTCCTTGCTGCCGTAAGGAACCAGGTGAGTGACTCTGAGGCCAAACAGTAGTCAGAGAGGAACCAGGCCAGCAGCAGGCCTCGGCACGTGTGCGTGCTATATGGGTGTGTGCGTGTGTGTGTGTGTGTGCTGTATGTGTATGTGTGTGGTGTGTGTCTCTGTATATAGGTGTACCCATGTTGTGCATGTGTGTGTCTGTATATGTATGTGTGTATTGTGTGTGCATGTGTGTGTGCCTTGTGCACATGTGTGTGAATGTGTTTGCATATATGTCATCTTATGCTGTATGTCATGAAATAATTATTTTAAGTTTCTGAATGTTCTTTCATTTCACTTTAGCTGAGTTAGAATTCAGCTGGCCACCTTCTGCATTGTCTTTATCAGGAAGAAAACCATTATTGATAATTTATGCCCTAATCCCCACAATTTGATCTCCCAAAAATAAGGAGCGATCACACCCCTTAAAAACCACAGCAAATAGACAGTAGAGACACATCAGAGCCGCGCTGTCAGAATTATCAGAGCTCAGTGACTGGGTTTGTTCTAGTTGCAAAGATTTTTCTGTAAAATGAAAGGTCAGAGTTTTACCTGGACACCTTTTTGAAGCGTCAGTATTTTTGTTTCAGTAATTGTCATGTTCGTTGCATCTCCCTCTTTGTTTTTTTGTAAGACAGTGGCTCTGTTATAGTTCATGAGTTGACCAAAAACATGTTGAATATGTTGACTTTCAACTCTGTTAGCCCAGGAATATATTACTCTCTACAGCTCCTGTAGATATTTCTCAATTAAAAAATAAATTTTAAACATTGTAGAACTTGATTGAGAAGGTGTCGAAATAAGGACTGTGGTTTCACTTGTAAATACCTAAGTTTCCACCTTGGTAACACAGGTGTGCATGTCCCTGCCTTTATGTGCTTAGTGTTTGTGCATTTTCAGAAACATTCCTTTAGAAATTTAGTTACGTGACAGGTCAAGGAGCAGATGGAAAATGCTGAGGAGTCAGAAGTTGGATCAGCAATCTCTGAAACTTTCCTCTGGAGTTCTGTCACTTAAAGTGACGTTTTTAAATTTTATAAATTCTGGTTAATTAACCTCCCAGAGTCTTTTATTTTAGGATAGACATTGTCTCTTTAGACAGTGTTACCACGAAAACCAGCACACACAGCACAGTGCTGTCTCCTGGGTGGTAAAACATAGTATTCCCTTCTCAGGAGACTGACCCATGACGGTCTTTCACAATAAGTAGCGTTTCCTCTGATTCTTCTCGCTCTGAGTATGGGGAGCACCACCTTCACCATCTTTAACAGGCTGGTTTTGTATCCATCTACGGAGGCTGCTCCCACAAAGTACCATGGCCGGGCAGCTTGAGTGACAGACGTTAACCCTCACTGATCTGAAGCCAGAGTAGGGATGCAGGTGTGGGCAGGTGGGCTTCTCCCGAGGCCTCTCTCCTTGGCACGTAGGCGCCGTCTTCTCCAGGGTCCTCACATGGTCGTCATCCTGTGTGTGGCCGCTTCCCGATCCCCCATCGCCTCTTATCAGGACACCAGTCGTGTTGAATTGGAGCCCACCCTAATGACCTCTTGTGTGTTCCCTGACCGGGACTCCAGCCCACAACCTTGGCGTTTGTCTCATTCATCAGTTTACATGCTGCAGAGAATTCCTTTTCATAGCACTTTCCATTCTTTTTTAAAACTTCAAACTAGTAGTTAAGGTCTAAATTTTGCCATAAAAAAAACACAAGGCTGGAATACGCATTTGCTATATAAATAACACCTGTGCACGTGTGCTGTCGTTTATAGAAATGGAATTAAACCCTCAGCTTTCCTGGATATTAGCAAGTTGCTCTCCAAAGCAACTGTACTAAGACATAGTTCCGCGAGGATTTCGTGGAATTTTCCGTTTTTCCATATCCATGCGAGGATGTAGATACTAATGGTAATAAAAACTACTTTCACTTTTTCAGTTACTACTGTTTTACAGATGAGGTTCATTTGCTGTAAGTATCATGTGGTCAGTGGCATGTCCACCTGCAGCTCTGGTTGGCTGCTAATTTGTTTTTACCTGGGAGCCTGTTTGTTTCTGAATTCATGGGAATCTTTCCTCCACCCTATACGTACACAGCCTTAAGTTGTACATTTGGGTTCCAGTTTAATAGACAACGAAAGGGAGCCGTGTTTCGTAGGTGCCGACTGCGCCTCTGCTTCTGTTTCACAGGTTCCTCTGGTCAGAGCCCCCTGCTGGTGGTCCTGAGTGGGAACCACACCGAGCAGTCGAATTTCACCAGCAGGAGCCACCAGCTGTATCTCCGCTGGTCCACTGATCACGCCACCAGCAAAAAGGGATTCAAGATTCGTTATGCAGGTGAGTTGGTGAGATTTCGTTTTAATACCGAAGTGCTTTAATACAAGTGATCACATTAAATTAAGAAATTAGATAGGTATACATAAGCCTCATTTTCAGAGATGAATAATAAACTTTAGTAGAAATAATACGATGGGAAATTCTGAGTGATATCTCTAAATGGATTTAGGGATAGTAAACTGTTTGTGGATTAATAATTTAAAAATATGTTGCTCACATTGTAAACAATTGAATTGCCTATCGTAGAAAGCAAAGACATTTCCAAAAAGATGAAATTGTATACATTCAATTTAAAACATGTTTAAATGCTAGGGGAACAAACAGGAAGATATAATAATGCTATTAATTTTATAAGTAATAACCGCTTACTGTTAATAATGTCCTTTTATTGATTATTCATCTGTATGACTCTTTGTGAATAACATGCAGACACTAAACATATGACATATTAGATCCTATTTACACTTGTCATTACTATCTGACCCGGCCTAATGTTTTTACTGCCCTACAAATGCAGTAGACAGACAATTCCATTTCTGATATGTTTTAATTATGAAGCAAAAAATCTAAACTTTTCTCAATATCCCAGAACTCAGCAATACCCAGTGGTAAAAATCGAAGCATATCTCCCTCGGGAAGGTGCCCACTGTCTGCGTTTGGTCGAACAGTGTATGTTATCGGAGGGTTGCTCCCTCCTGCGGTGGTTTGCCGTTGTCAGTGACGACCAGGTTCTGAGGGAGAAATAGGAAAAAGCCGCAGGGCGTCAAGAGTGAGATCCCAGCTCCCTCCAGTTGGTACACACCACGAAATGGTGAAAGCACCATGTTTTTGAAGAGGCTCTTGGTGTGAGGACAATAGGCATAGAATTCATTTTCTTTCTCTGCAAAGTATAATGAAATGTACTCAGGCCTTTGTCTGCTCCCCACCCCCACCCGTCCCTGCTCTCAAAGCTGCCATTTAAAAAGCTGCTCAGCAAAGAGCTTACAGCTGTCATTTGCTTTTAGCAGAAAGAGCTGTGAAGAGCATTAGGGCAACGAGGGGATTTGCAGTCATCCGATTCCTTGTTTTAAAAAGTAATCAGACCTTTGGGATGGCTGGGATTTCTCTCCAGGGTGCAGAAGTGGGTGGTGCAGGGAGATTCTGGTGAACACAGTGCGTCTTGTTTTATCTGTGGCACGTTGCGCAGGAGCCTGGTGATGTGGATGTTTTTATTTATTAGCTAGAAGAGTCTTTGTTAAGCTGTGTCGGGAGAGGAGGAAAGTGAAGAAGTTCTGAAAAGGCTGCGAATGCTTGTGTTTCGTTCCATCAGTGGCTACACCTGTCCATCCATAAACACACAGATGTAACTTTCCACAAATGTTCACTAAAATTCAGTGATTCCGTGGCCTTTGCTAGGAGCGCATCTTCAGTAACCGTAGAGCTTGATTACACAAAGATGCTCCTGAAACATGACCATGGGCACCGGGGGCGTCCGCGGTAATGTGAGCACACACTGCACACAAACCTTTGTCTCCCTTACTCTTGAATTGTTGGTTATGGGCACACCTGTGCCGTGTGATAGCCGAGTTCGCAGTGTCCCCTCTGCAGTCAAGGACACCTGTGTCAGCTGAGGTTGTGGGAGAGGCAGAAACGCAGCCTGGCCAGGGGCCAGAGGGAGGCTCAGGGAGCTGAGCCTCCAGCCTTCTGCCATCGGACACACCTGCTGGACTTCTCCTTGCCCCAACTCTGCCAGGGCCCTTCCAGTGGGCTGAAGGGCCAGGCACTGGTCTTAATTCTTAATGTAGCCAGGAACCCAGAGGCAGGACCTGAGTTCTAATCTCCTGTTTTCCTTTCAGCTCAGTGCTTCCCTCTGAGCCCCTCCAGACCTTGTTCTAGGCGAGTCAGGAAAGAACAGGTATCTCGAGACCCTGCTGATAAGGGGCACATGGAAAATAGGAAAGAAAACAGGCGGTTGTTAGACCCCTAGAGTTACTCGTCCTGCAGATTATGTTTCCTAACGGACCGAACTATGACAGAAATTGCAGGTGACACCAGAGAGCTGGTGGTCTCGCTGCCCCTCTGTTTGGTTTTGCTTTGCTCTGTTTATGAGAACAATGGTTCTGGACAGTTGTGCCCAGAATGCCTGATTCTATACCTGCCTTCCCTAAAGGAAATAATTTGGTTCATTACAACTCGCAAAATTTGGTCTAGAACCTGCCACAGACAATGGCCTGGCCCAAGGGCATCTTACGACAGTGAGGGGATTTTAACTTCATGGATATCAGCCCTTTTTTTCCTTAATGAAATGGAACCATAGACAGTCATCAGCTCAGAGTGTGCTCTGGGGATGCTTCTCAGAGGAACAGGGCTCACAGCAAGGCCAGGCATGTAGATGCGGCTCTGGGCAAAGCCAGGAGCACTGCCTCTGCATTGATTCCTAAGGAAGTTTGGCCTCAGGCTCTCAGACCGTGTGTGCTTTGTACTCAGAACCCCCCGGAGTGGTACATTCAGAGCCTCTCCTTCCAGAAGGACCCGGGGACCCCAACCCTCACTTTCCCAATTTTACTGTTCTCAGTTCATCTGAAGGGGGGGTGTGGATTTTTTGCAGCCTTTCAGATTGGCTTCTGTCACTTAGTCACATGCACTTCAGGTTCCTCCATGTCTTTCCGTGGTTTAAGAGGCCAGTTCTTCTCAGTGCTAATAATATCCTGTTGTCTGGATGGACCACGGTTTATCCATCACGTGCTGAAGGACGTCTTCGTTGCTTCTAAGCTCTGGCTGTTATGAGTGAAGCTGCTGTAAACATTGTGTGCAGGTTTTTGGGCGGACATGAGTTTTCAGTTTCTTTTGGTAAATTCCAAGGAACACGATTAATGGATCATGTAGTAAGAGTAGGTTTAGTTTTGTAAGAAACCGCCAGGGTGGCTGTCCTCCCGGGTGGGTGCCCCATCTGCATTCCCCCAGCAGTCAGTGAGATTCCTGCTGCTCCGCACCCTGTGTGTGGTGCTGGGATGCATGTAGAGCAGGGTTACACACTGTTACCGGTTCCCACTGTTTGAACAATAGAGCTGTTTCATGTGCATCACTCTAGCCACAGGAATGCAATAGCCCCTTACGACTGTCCGTTTGCTTACATGTGTGTTTGTGTGCCTGCAGCCCCTTACTGCAGCTTGGCCCCCACCCTGAGGAACGGTGGCATTTTAAATAGGACCGCGGGGACACTGGGAAGTCAAGTGCACTACTTCTGCAAGCCCGGCTACCGCCTGGTCGGCCGCAGCAACGCCACGTGTGTTCGGAACCCCGTGGGCGTGTACCAGTGGGACTCTCTCCCTCCGCTGTGCCAGGGTAAGAAATGTGGTTTTTTTATCCTCAGACTTGAATTCGATCCTTTTTTCTTATTTCAATCATGCTCTGAAAATGACTGGAGCAGTGCCCATGGATAAAAGGTAAGGAAAAATTGAATGTAGGTTTTTAAAAGTGCAAATTAAACTTTCCGCAGGCCATGCAGACAACCCTGACATTGATACCAGGCTTGATCAAGCTTCGCGGCCTGGATTCAGAGGATGGCCCACAGTCACTCGGTGCTGCGGAGAGTTATTCTAGTACTGACTTGTGTTTCATTTTGAAGTAAAAAAAAATGTGTTGTCTCATTTAGGTTCAAAATAATTTTTTGACAGTTGAAGTAATTTAAAAATTCAGTTACTACCTTTCCTTATATTAGATTAAAATTCTTTGAGCATATGCTGTGTATATTTCATTTTCTTTGGGTCTTTTAAATCTAGGGCTTGTTAAAGTCGATTTCAATATTTTATGCCTTTTTTGTATTTTATCTGTCATATGCATAAAAATCAGATTTTCAAAGACGGCATTTTAATTTTTAATTGAAGGCTTTGAAGTCATGAAATTTTCATAGTTTTGTCTTACTGAGATTTATATTCATAATGAAATATATTGGCCTTTGAAAGCTAATTATGATTTATAAATAGAACCTCATAGCGGTTTCCATTCTTTCCCTTCCATTAGATGCTAGATTTCCTGTGTTGTGCTGAGACGATAATAGGTTTTTATCACGTTTACAATACGTGTTCTAACCACAGGGAGCCACCAGCTCCTGGCCGCAGGGTTTACACCCTCCCTCCAGAAACTGTCCTTCAGTGTAAGATAAACATAAAGGTCCAGTGACCTTGTTTCATCAGGAATGATGATTTTTTTTCTTTAAAACAAAAGTAATTTTTCTTTCAAAAGAAAATACACTTTTCATTTTCCTTCAATGCTGTTACTCTCTGTCCATGACTTAGAGCCTATGGCTTCAGAGAGCAGCCCCATGGGCTGTGTCCTTGGCCCTGGGGACAGAAGGACAGTGACAAAAGGGCTGACCTAGACGGCAACCTGCCAAGGAAAGGGGGAGACAGCAGGACCGGCAGACGCTCCGGAGACCCTGAGCCTGAGAGGATGCTGGGAAGGCACTGCTGTGCTGAGGGGCGTGTGACAGGAACGGTCTGGGCATGTGGTGGTCCATCTTCCAGATGCCTGAGGTGTTCTGACAACCGCTGGCCAGATGGAGAGGTGGCATTTCGGGGAACACCCGAGAAGAAAGGAAAGGAGGCCTGGAGTGTGTTTGCTGGTAACTTCGAACCTCCCTCTCCTCCCAGTTCCGCCCAGCAGACATTTGATGCTGAATAGAATGACTCAGAAACAAATAGTGCACAAAAAAACAGGTCCTCCGGAGATGCTGTGGTTTCAGCTGAAGAATCTGAGTGAAGACAGCGTATCTGTGCTCTGTGTCAAGCACCCAGAGCCTCGCACCGTGGGCATGGGGTCGCTTGAGATGGAGAATCGGAATATTCTCCTTGGGTTTCCCTTGGAGATCTGTGACCCATGCGACCGTGTCCTCAAATCATGAAATGTTTCCAAAGTCTCGTCTTCCTACAACAAATCCCCTGTTCTGCACTTTCTGTGGACCGTCCCCATAACCAGGGAGGCAGTAGGTCTTCTTTCTTCACAAACTGTGACTTGTGGCACCTGGAGGGTCTTTAAAATAATCTGCTTTAGCCCGGCCGGCATGGTTCAGTGGTTGAGTTTCAACCCTGAACCAGGAGGTCACATTTGATTCCTGGTCAGGGCACATGCCCGGCTTGCCAGCTCGATCCCCAGGCGGGGGCGTGCAGGAGGCAGCCAATCCATGACTCTCATTGATGTTTCTCTCTCTCCCCACCTCCCTTCCTCTCTCTGAAACCAGTAAAAACAAATTTAAAAATAATAATAATCTACTTATTTTCATCTATTTGAAACTGAGGCACATAAAGTTAAGTGACTTATTAATAGCCATAAAAATGTTGGTCTGGAATCCAGACCCTCTGACTCCCTCTTTGGTGTTTGAATCAAACTGTTTCTGGCCAAAAGAAATTCTATTTAAAATCTTGCAGCTACCACGCCTGGGAGCACTTTGTATTAGGTGCTTACACTCGTTTACAGTGGGAGAGTTCCGTTAGTCCTGCCTTAGGTACTTGTGATTTGTATAAAGTAGCAGTTTAATGATAATGATACACAAAATATTTTCATCACACATGAGGCTATGTTTAAAAATAAAATACATGGTAGAAAGTAGGCCTTTTTAACCATTTAAATTGTGTGGTACAATTCCATACACATTTTTATCATTTTTAAAATAAAAGCAAATGTTTTTAAATAAATATAAAAATGTTGACCTGAACAGGTGAAGACCATTGACAAAGGAGCGTGAAAGTTTACATAGAGTGTGCTTATATGCTGCATATTAGCAATGTATACACCCCAACCATCTATTTCTGATGACTAAAGAGTCATTGGAGTTAATTTATCTGAATTTAATATAAAATATAAATGTTCGTTGTTGCGCTTTGTAATTGAGGGAAACTGGATGTTTGGTGTAACTATCCGCCTTCCCTTTGTTACTTGTAGAAGGCAAAGCGTTTCCATATGAACATGACCTGGCTCACAGAAAGTTCCTGGCCTCCTGCCACATAGCCGGGCAGAGCTTCGTCCAGGAGCCGGCCGCTGCTCGGAGAAGGCGGGTCTGAGCAGGGTCAGTGAGGAGGCCGGTGTTTCGACGAGTTCAGCAGCATGGCGACATCGTTGCTGGTTTCTCAGGGAGGAATTTTACATCGTAGGTTCTGTAAGGACCGAATCAAATAGATGAAATTGTAATTTAAGAAAATGCTGTGGGCTGCAATACCTTTCAAACTAAATAGCTCTACCACAAAGCACTGATAGGAGACATGTTGGCAGCAAATCACACTTGATCCAATCAACTAGAAATC
The DNA here is from genome assembly GCF_054644295.1 of Miniopterus natalensis. NCBI lineage: Eukaryota > Metazoa > Chordata > Mammalia > Chiroptera > Miniopteridae > Miniopterus > Miniopterus natalensis. Next base: position 897,786 of record NC_142082.1, on the reverse strand, counting down.
CTGCAGTCAGTCCTGGTGAAGGTCTTGAGAAAATTGGGAATTTAATTATTGACGCCAACTGTTGAAACATTTTAAGACTTTTACCAAACACAAAGGTTACCGTATTTATTTTAATTATTTTTATTTAAAAACAGGGACTTGAAAACTGAAAATAGGTTAAATAGGTAAATACAAAATCTATGATTTTCTCAAAAATCACTTAAGGGTGATTTTTTCCCGTTTAAAAATTATTTCTCTTGTATCAGAATCTGTTTTGTTTTTTTCATTTTCATGGACTTTTTGCCAGTGGCATCTTAGAAGCACAAATGTTTTTAAAAATATGTTTTTATTGGTTTCAGAGAGAGGAAGGGAGAGGGGGAGAGAGAAAAGCATCGATGGATCGGCTGCCTCCTGCAGGCCCACTACTGAGGGTCGGGCCCCAAACCTGGGCGTGTGCCCTGACCTGGAATCTGACTGGTGACCTTCTGGCTCCTGGGACGTCGCTGAGCCACGGAGCCACACCGGCCGGGCAGAAGCACAGAGAACACCAGTCGCCGATGTCAGGGAGCTCCTGTCTCCCTCAGTCTGCTTCCTGCCGTGGGACACAGGAGCCTTGGACTCTCGCTCTCGGGGCTGTTGAGGGGATTAAAGAAGTGACTTGGAATCAGGGTTCGACTTCTGTGTCAACGAGCTATTTCCGTTCCTGTGTCTGGAGGAGGATTTGTGGGCACTGTCCCCAGACTCGCCCAGGATCTGGTGGGTGGTTTAGATGTGGCCGAGCCTAAGTCACAACTGGGGGCCCACCCTGCCCCGGGACAGTGCCTTTCCCAAGACACTGGGAGGGTTCCGGGCAGGATCAGTAGGGAGGCCCCCTGACGACCGTCTGAGCGTGAAACGTCACGGGCAGCATGTCCCTTATTCATCTCAGAGAGCTTCAGGTTGTTTTCCTCACTTGGCTTGACCTTTTTAAATTATTTCTCTGGGAAAACTGTTGGATTTTGCATTTCTCCACAAAGTGGGCATAGCTCCCATCCTTCAGGCTCCATTTCCTGCCTCCAAGCAAGAAACTGCGGGGCAGCTGTCCCCACTCTCAGGACACTGGTCTCCTTCATCCCAAGGGGAGGCCTACTTCAGAGCTGGACTTTTCCACATTGTCTCAAAGACCCAGTGGACTGGCAGGCGTGTCCGGGTGCCCCACGTCCTGGACCCAGGTAAAGGAGGGAGCAGCCCCGAGCAGCTGTGGCCTTAAGGCTGTGACCCTCAGGGCCTCAGTGGGCTGTGGCTCGGCTCCAGGTCCACCTTGTCTGATGTTCAGCTGTTGCCTGCAGTTTGCCAGCCCTGGGGGCTGGGACAGAGGATTTCTCATGAAGGACACAGTTAGGCTTCTGTTCAGAAAGTGGAGCGTGGAGATGGAGGCACGACTCTGCTGAGACGAGCTGCATTTGCTAAGGTAGAGGCATGGACGGGCAAGAGCTGGGCACGGGCGAGACGGCCCTCGGGGTCCGCCAGGGTCAGGTGCTGAGCTGGAGCTTGCCTAGGAGTCTCTCATCCTTGCAGACAGTGGGGTGTCTTTCAGAAGGAAACTGTTACTTTTTTTAGAATTTCTAAAAACAGCATCATCATCAAAAGTTAGGGTGGGTTTGGTGTCCTGGCAGAAATGAATTGAGTCATTTTGTAAACCCTCAAACTTCTACCTACGAGCACAAGTGCAATGGCAGCTACTGCTCTCCTGTTGACTTTTCCTCGTGCTGGGGGTGGGCAGAAACGGGGGCGGCAGGAGGAGGTGGGTAACCTACTCGCAGCGGTGTCTGAGTCTCCGTGCAGGTCACTGTGCAAATCCTGAGAAACTGGAGACAGTGACACAAGGCCATGAGGCTTACTTTCTGGGCAGAAATATTGGGAAACAGGGAAACTGCAAAATATTTTGCTATTTGTTGCAATGAAAAGAGTCACCGTGAGGTACTTTAAGCAGCGTGAACTTTGGAGGTAGGCATCTGGGATTGGAGGTGGGCTGACCCCTTCCTAACTGACCTTTGGGTAAATTATTTTTTTTAATTTGTTTTTACTGATTTTTAGAGAGAGAGTAAGGGAAAGGGAGAGAGAGAAGCATCGATCAGCTGCCTCCCGCACGCCCCCTACTTGGGATCAAACCTGCAGCCCGGGCCTGTGCCCTGACCGGGAACAGAACCAGCAACCTTTTGGTGCCTGGGATGACGGCCAACCTCCTGAGCACACGGGCCAGGACCCTGAGATCTTACCTTTGCCTCATTCTAGATGAGTCTGGATCAGAGCTGGTACACTGAAAAAGAATCGTTTTCTAATCAGAATGAACATATGCACCCCGATGTTCATAGCACAGTTTACAATAGCTAACTAAGATCTGGAAACAGCCCAAGTGCCCATCAGGAGATGAGTGGATAAAAGCTGTGGGACATTCACACCATGGGATACTACGCAGCTGTAAAGAAGAATCTCGTACCCTTTGGGACAGGATGGATGGACCTGGAGAGTATTATGCTGAGTGAAATAAGCCAGGCAGAGAAAGACAAACATCACATGATCTCCCTTATATGTGGAATCTAAAGAACTTAATAAACTGATGGACAGAATAGATTCAATGACATGGAGGCATAGATGAGACTGATGAATAACAGAGGGATGGAGGAGGGCGGGTGGGCGGAGGGGGAGAGAGTAACCAAAGAATTTATATGCATCTATGCACAACCCAAGGACACGGACAATGGTGGGGAGAGGGACTGGGAAGGGGGATGGGACAGGGTGGAACGGGTCATTGGGGAGAAAAGGGGACATCTGTAATATTTTAAACAAAAATAAAAATTTAAAATTAAAGATCGTGTTTATTGAATTCTGCCCAGCTCTGTATTAGACCAGCTTCCGTGCTCACCGGCAGCATTACCTTGCCTTTCCCATTGGAGCTGATGTGCAGGGACCTCAGGGACCAGCCTCTGGTCCGGGTGTCCCCCCGAGCCCCTCCTGTAGCTCAGGCCCTGTCCTCCCACAGATACTTTATACAGTAATAGATGTATGACCACAGATGCGTTGACGGCCTTGGCCACAATGTTTGCCTTTAACGGAACTTCAGGAGCATGAGCCGCTGGAGGTAGGGAGGGGGCAGTAATAAGGGGAAGGTCCTGGGGACCTGAGGAGGGTGACTGTCTAATGGCGAGGAGTCAAGATTGTGACTGATTTTTGTGATTGTAGAGACAAGGTTTGACCCTTTTTCTCCAACATGAAATGATTAAACGTGTTGTGCTCTTTGTTCATCTGATACAACGTGTCTCTGAGATTAAACTCTCTCAGCCCTGGGACTTTCCTTCTGGAATAATAACCGTGAAGATATTTTATTCTGATCAATTCTCCTTTGTTTCTCATTAACTCTTGAGTTCCTTCAAACTTTGAAAATACGTTTAATCATGCAATATATTAGAAATGTAAATATCAGTAGAAAAAAAGCGTATTTCATAAAATGTGTAAAAGTAACCCTGCATGTGTCTCATTTCTTCTCAGCCGTGTCCTGCGGAATCCCTGAGGCCCCAGGAAATGGCTCCTTCATGGGTAACGAGTTCACCTTGGACAGTAAAGTGACGTATGAATGTAACGAGGGCTTTAAGCTTGAAGATGGCCAACAAGCCACAGCCGTGTGTCAGGAAGATGGATCCTGGAGCAACCGAGGGACGCCGCCCACCTGCAGGCGTAAGTGCTGGATGTGTTGGCCTTGTTTGAGGGTTTAACTAGGAGGGGGTCTCCCAGGTGAGATGCTCTGGAGGGCAGAGCTCTCTCCCACACCTGTGAGCGCCTGGTCTTTGCGTCGAGGTGGTGCAACCTGCTTCCTCCACACAAAGCCCAACACCAGTTAAAATGAGCCACGTGCGCCTGAAGGTGGGTCAGTCAGGTGGAAGCCTGTGAAGCCTGGTGGTGGCCTCAGTACCTAGACCCTGTGGGTCACCCGCAGATCCCGAGCATGCTGCCGTTGCGTTTGGAGAGTGAAATCAAGAGCAACCTGAGAGCTTACCCGGGAAACAGCACACTAACAAAATACTGAAACAGCTCCACCTCCTCTTCATCTCCCATCTGACCTGAAGTTCTTGGACATCAGAGGCAGTGCCGAGCATATTCACACACCGCCTACTCTGAGTAACTCACTGATGCTCCGTAAAACAGCCACTCCTGGTCTCTAAGGTGGGCTGTGATTCCTGGGAAGCTAGTTACAGTACAGCAGACCCACCAGTAAGATCGTTTTGTTCAATGTTTCATTATAATGCGGGTGAGGAAGAAGAAACTATGGATTCCTGACTGGGGCCCTGTCTGTGCAGTTTGCAGGGTGTCCTAGGTCTGCGTGGGTTTGCTTCCAGGACCCTGGCTTCCACCCACACCACAGATGTGCGCATTAGGTGAACTGGCGAGTCTACACTGTCCCATCTCGGTGGTGTGGGGGTGTGGCCCTGCCATGGACAAACATTCTGTCCAAGGGCCAGGTCCCCCCTTGTGCCCTGAGGTGCCCCAGGGGAGGCTCTGGCCACCCGAGACCCAGGGCTGGAGTAAACAAGTGGAAAATAATGAGCTTTCTTGTTCTCATCTTTCTTAAATGTATATATAGCTCATATTTATTTCATTGTTTAATGTTAGAAGTGTTTAGGGTCTTTATTTAGAAATTTGGTGACTTGGGGGGACCATAGATATGTACTTACCTCTTGTTTAAATCAATGAGCCTGAAGTAAGATTGGTTTTCCTCTGCATCATTATTACGTAGTGAGGACTTGCTGTGTAATAACATTCTTACAAGGGCTAAAATGTGGGTACGTTCTAGGAGTCTGCTTTTAAAAAATAATGATTGTGTTCGTCACACAGAGTCAAACAAAAGCTCAAAGACGTACACACGCAAGTGTGTACACGATTCAGCCCAAGGTTTTCACTGCAGCTACCCTAAAACCACCCTCAAATCGGAGATAATCTCACTACCTCGTTCCTAACCATTGAAAATGATACAGTATTTCTACATATACAGTGATATTTTTGCTCTTTAAATAGATAGCACAAAGGATCCACGTAATCTTTCATTGTAAAATTAGTTTATTGGCCTCTTTGGGTATGGTGTTTTGGTCATGTTAAAAATTTTTAAGCGTTTAGATATGAATATGTAAACATTTATGGAAAACCAGTGATGTCCCCCCCATAGTTTTTTAGTCCATTGCTGACATTTTCATCTATGTTTTTGGGCAAATAATTCTTGCATTTCCTGCGAGTCAGTTATGAACCATTAAGACAACATTCATATTCCTTAGTCATTTTCTATTTAATAAAACCTGTCTTACTGTAGTTATGTAACAGTTCACGGCTAGGAAAACAAGATACATCTGTATATTATTAAGTTCAAGCCTAATTAAAATTAACTCTCCCAGAGTAAGAGCTTAAACTCACAGATGGCAACAACACACATATGTTCGGGTTACTTATCATAAGAATAGTTTCCTGGGCATTTAAGACACTGCCCACCTGGAAGATAGCTCAGAGACCTTTCATAATAATGCCTGTCATTTAAAGTGCCTACTAGGTGTCAGGTGTTCCAAATGGTTTACCTTTAAATCTCATCATAACAGTGGGAAGGCAGGACACAGACGGCCTTACAAGTGACGTAAACGCTACTGACTTGTGGATCTGGGGTTTGATTCTAGCTCCTTCCAGCTCTAAGTCCTTCCATCTCTTCGTGGCTCTCGCTCTGGTCACACACAGCAGCCACCTGGATAGAGAGCTTACAGAGCCGGCGCTCAGGTTGGGCCCTCAGTTGTTCTAACCTGATTGATGTTGGGTAGAAGGTGTGCATCGTGTTTTCTTAGTACTCTGCCAGCTGTGCTTCACATGGCAAGTGTATGCCAGGTCTCAGAGGAGAAGCATTTTAAATGTGTGTACTGTTTGAGAGAGACGTGAAAATGGCCAGGTGATTACACAAGTGTAAGTTTTAGTCTCGTATCTTTTTTTAAATAGACTTATTATTCTGAGTAACTGTTGGTTCATGTAAAATGGAGCAGAAAGTACAGAGATTTCCCATATGCCCCCTGCTCCCCCCCAGACACAGCCCCCCCATTATAATGTCCCCACCAGACAGTGTGGTTGTCACCACTGATGAACCTGCACTGACACGTCATTATCACCCAGAGTTCACGGTTTACATCAGGGTCAGTCTGTGTTGCCCATTCTAAAAGTATGGACACATTTATAATGGTCAATGCCCATTATTAGTGTCTGTACAAAGTGTTTTCATGGCCATGAAGCCCCCTGTGCCCTATGATTCGTGGCTTTCTTCCCCAGCCCCTGGAAACCACTCATCTTTTTACTGTTTCCCACGTTTGCCTTTTCCAGGATGTCAAAAGGTCGGGATCACACAGATGTAGCCTTTTCAGATTGGCGTCCGTCTCTTAGCCACGTGAACTTAATGTTCCTTCATGTACTCCATGGCTTGAGAGATCATTTATTTTTAGCTGAATAATATTCCATTGTCTGATTGGACCACAGTTTGTTTATCCATCACCTGCTGAAGGACATCCTGGTGGCTTCCAAGTCTGGGCAGTGTGCAGGTTTCTGTGAGGACATGAGTTTTCAGTTTACTCGGGTAAATGCCAAGGAGCACAATAGGTGGATCCTATGGTGAGAGTATATTTAGTTTTGTAAGAAACTCCACAACTGTCCTCCGAAGTGGCTGCACCATCTGCATTCCCAGCGGCAAAGAGCAACAGTCCTGTTGCTCCATGTTCTCGTCAACACTTGGTGGTGTTGGTGTTTTGGATTTGGGCCATGTTAACAGGTGCAAAGTGGTGTCTTCTTGCTGTTTATTTGTGTTTCTGTGGTGGACTGTGAGGTGGAGCATCTTCTCATGAGCTTACTTGCCATCTGTCTACTTTCTTTGGCCTGGTGTCTATCCAGGTCTTTGGCTCCTTTGTAATCAGGTTGTTTGTTTCAATATTCTTGAGTTTCAAAAGTCTTTGGTATATTTTAGATAACAGTTCTTTTCTGCTTCAGTCCCCAGACAGTTCTCATGGAGAACAGAATAAACTTCTAAACTCTCTCTGTATTTTGAGCCCAATTCTCCAAAGAGCAGAAGGTCAGAGGTTAAGGAGAGGCCAGCCTGGAGCCTGCCCAGCCCAGGCATGGTTCTGTGTGTATGTGTTTCGGTGTCCACACCACGCTGATAACAACTCCTGGAAGACTCGTCCTGAACCACGTCCATCCTCTAGCTGGTCCTGAGCTCTATACAGATGCACCCATTCAGTTCTTAGGTCTGGGACCAAGGGTCCCAGAGACAGAAAGGAGCAAGCTTGGGGTGTGGTCCGGGAGGCCTGAGAAGACAGCCCTTCCCTCAGGTCAGTCAGGCGGCCCCTGTAAAGGTTAAGTCCTGCGTGTTATTGGGCTGAGAACAGACAGGAAAACGGTGCCATTCTCACTGGAGTGAGATTCTTTCTGGAAGGTAGCACATAGCTGCCTATAGACAAGGGCGCCACACCTGGTCTGAGGATGTGTAGAGAACCAGGTGACTTCAAGGACAGTGCACACTTATGTCTAGAATGTTCTGGAGAAGCCGGGAATGAGAGGCCTCTAGCAGTGGGGTGAAAAGAGCAGTTTTGTGCTGGGCAGTGTTGGACTCTCGCACCTGGCTGCCTTCATTTAGACACGCACTTGAGTTTCCTGTTCTACAGCACAGATCTAGATGTGCAGTTGCTTTAAAGTCATAATAAAAAAGTATTATAACAAAATTGCTTCTTACCTACAAATGAGGTTCCCAGTGTAAGGAAGTTGTGGTGTATGCAGTTAAATGATTATTTACTGGGAAAATTCTATTTGCATTTTAAAGACTTTTTAACACTGATTACCACTCAGGAACATGGGGAAATACATAGAACACTTATGAGAATAGGAAAAGTCAACCTTTAGTTTTCTAAGTATCATCTCAACCTTTTAAGAATCTCTTCTTTCTCCGTTGTTTATTAGACTTTGTAAACAGGAAAAATGGGAGTTGCATTAAAGCTCCTTGGTAGTCAGGGGTGGGAAATCTATTTCGTTGTGTGGGGGTTGCTGTTTTGTTTTGTTTTTTCACTTAATTTAAACTAAAGAAATTGGGCAGAGTAATCCTAACACTTTACCCCAGAAAATGTGGCAACTATTAAGTTCTGGAGTTTGCATTTCCCAGGGCCAATTTCTTTGCAGACTCTGTTGCTACAGAACAATTCCATAAGTTTCTTTTCCACCTGCAGTCCTGTGGAGATCACTGCGCCGAATCTCCAGGGATACGTGATGAATAGTAAATGCAGATGGCAAATAAAATGGGTTCATTGCACCCTCAGGTTTAGGGAATGCAGGTTGCAGTGGATGACTCTGTCGGTTTGTGTACGCTGTGCACTCGTACGAGTCTCCAAGGCAGATGTCTGAGGCTAATTTCCTCTCATTGTAATTACTTACCAAGCCTGGATTTGAATCACTAGCTTCTATGGCTCATGCTGGTGACATGAGAAAACCAGAGAACCACGTGGCATTGATGTGTGGGCGTGGAGCTTCCGCATAGGAGGGATAGGCCTGCTTCGTGTGCTTAGCATTTAGGGGAAAGCAAAGCCGTTAACGTCACCCCCTCATGAAAGGAAGCCAACATTGTCATCCCTGAACACAGGTGCTTCTCTCTTTCGATTAAAGCTATTAGTGAGGCAAGTTCCTCACTGATAACTTTCTAAGGACCTACTGTGTGCCAGGCACCATGAGCACTGCGCATGGCTGATGCAGTGTGGCCACATTTCATGAAAGGGGAAGCACGTTAAAATCATGTCAGACAGCTTCATGTGGCCTAGAAATAGACCATTCGTAGAAGAACCAAGCATTGCAAAGAGTTCTGAGCGATATTTGCTGTAGCGCTTAGTGGATGAGGCTTTGCTATGGGTCCTGTTTTCTTGCTGAGATCGGATTTAATGAACGGTGTTCACCGTTAAGTTGTGGGTCAAGTCGGAGCATCAGTCACCTGGCGTAGCTGTCACCGAATGTTTCACTTCATGATGAACGTTAGTGAAATGTTCCCGGGTCTGACTATCCTAAGGCATCCTCTTTGAGACCAACCACAGTAACAGAAAGACCTCATGAGCGTTTTGGAAACCTCACAAGTGGAAAAGGTAGGATTCACCAGAATGAGCAGAAACCCAGGGATTTCAGGCCTCTGAGAATACATGAGTGTTCTGAGTAGATTCGACCAAGAGTCTCAGGGGATAAGCAGTTAGAGCTTTAAAGTCTTTGGACCTTGTTTGTCTGACGTCTCTGAAAAGCTGAGTGATTCTCAGGTGAGTACATAGATTACATTCTAGGAGTCTGCTTCAAAACTCTATTAATTCACCCTTAATTAATACACCCACTCTTTTTTAAAAAAAATATTTGTTTTCATTGATTTTTTAGAGAGAGAGGAAGTGACAGGGAGAGAGAGAGAAGCATCTATGGGAGGGAGAAATACCCATCAGCTGCATCCTGCGCACCCTCTCCTGGGGATCAAGCCTGCAACCCAGGCATGTGCCCTGACCCGGAATCGAACCTCTTGGTGCCCAGGATGACGCCCAACCAACTGAGCCACACAGGCCAGGCCGGTCCGCCGGCTCTTACTCTACATAACTCATGCACTAATCATTGGGCTAAGCTCGGGAGTTAAAACAGAAATCCCAAAACAATCTTTGTTCATCAGAATCCCATGATGTCCATCGGTCTTTGGGTTCAGCCTGTGGCTGTGCCGAAGTTTGGTGGCATGAATGCGTTTCAGTTCTCTTAGTCCCTTGCGTTTCCCCAAGACCTCGCTGAATGTCCCTCTTTGCCTCAGCCGACAGCCTTGCAGTTCAGCATCTGATGCCCCAGGACTAAAAGCAGCCCCACCTCCCCATCCTGCGAGCGTGTCACTCTGGGAAGCTGAAGGCTGGGCTTCAGGGGCGATGACAGGCACAAGGACCAGACCGATTAAATCTTCTTGCCCCAGAGGCATCAGCGGAGTGTTATAATCTCATTAGCTGTGCTTGAGCTGAAGGCGGCCGTGAGAAGCACTCACCCCGTTGAGGGTGATGGGGAAAGTCTGTGGTAAAGGCAAGAGCATCCTACATCTGGGGCTGATTAAACACCACCGAGGACTTAGGAGGAGGCCCTGTAATTTATGAGAGAGGCTAAAGGGCATCCTTCACAGCGGCAACACTGTCATTGTCTGTGCGTCTCAAACGAAACAAGGGCTCGCCTCCTCGGTTTTCCACTGGCTGAGCAAGTCTTTAATAAATCAGGGTCACTCGTGGTAAAATTAAAAGTGATATTTCTCCATAAAATGCAGACTCTTTTGCGTTGTCACTGAAACATTCACAAGGTAGAGAAACAGTGTCTTTTGTGCACAGAAAGCCATTGTCTGTGCTCTCAGCTGATCTGATTGGAGGAGAATTATTTAGGGAGTTTTAGGAGAAAAGTGTCCCCAGGTCCACACAGTGCTGTGAGCCCTGTTGCGTGGGGGGGGGGGGGGGTCCAGGGTCCATGGCCCATGTTCTCTTGAACTTGTCAACACAGAAGAAAACGGCCCCAGCAGATTGTTTCCCTTAAGGTGATAGGAGAGAATTTGAATTTCCTTAGAAAATGGAAGGACTTTGGTGAACACTCCAGACTGAGCTTCCGACCACGGCAGCAGAACCCGAGCGGTTTTGAAAACCTTCAGTTTCATTCGTCTATAGTTGTCAGTGTCACGTGAACCGTCCTCGTCAGTGTCTGGAGTCCCCACGGGCTAAATTCTGAAAAGACGTCCAGGTCCCTTGTTTTAGTCATTTATAGAATAAATACAGATTCTCTAGCCGTTGCTGGTGGTGGAGAAACGACAGGGTGAGAGGGACCAGGTGGGGACAGGTGGGACCCCACCCAGCGTGGGGAGCGGGTGGGCCTGAGCTGACCTGCCCCTGCCTAAAACACAGACCATGATCATCACACCCGTTCCCTGTTGGCGCTGCTGTGAGGGCCACCTTAGTGTAGTCATCTGTGTGTCTACAGCGTGTCCCCAAAAATCTGCCCCCTGGGATTTCACCCCCGACCAGATCAGGTCCCTTGTCCTCCCAGCTCTGAGGTGTTGGCACAGTGTCGCCCTCAGCATCTTCGGAGGCAGTGAATGGAACCCCACCTCCAGCGGTGCCTGTGAACCCCCCCTTCCCTCCTCCTCCAGCAGACAGGACAGGACGGGCTCTAAGTGTTTACCTCAGTTCTCACTTTACTTTTACTCCTGAGCTTTCTGTCTGTTTCTTTGTTTCAGTGGCTCGTCATTTTTCAGGGTGCACACACACTAGCGTGTACACAGTCGTGCACACACACACACTCGCACTCACACACACACTCACACACACACACACACACTCTCTTCCATAAACCTGACCTCAGCCCCTGCTTTAAGCCAGACATTTATATGCAAAAAAAATTGTGAAAAGACAACACTGTTTGCAGTAAGGGAGCTGAGGGCCTTGCCAGGAGGGAGAGAGGCGGGCAGACAAGCAAAGGGGAGTCAACTCTTACAGAGCGGGCCCCGGGCGTGAAGGAAGGGCTCACCATGAGGAATGTGGGAGCCAGTGCTGCGGACGACAGCAGCTCCCGGAAAACCCCGGGTTCCGTGGTGTCAGCCAGCACCAGTCCTTCCAGGTGGAAACAGTTTGTCAGAGACAGGCACCGACAACAGTCACGGGAATTCTAGAAGCTCACTGTTGATGACGTGAAATGAGTTTTACTTGACACACATTCTCGGACTGGGAGGAGTCATGGATTTATAAGGTTAAAGGCATTAAAGAATTTTCAGAAACAGCAGTCGTTCCTGGAACCCTAAAGGTATTCAGGTTGGAGGAAAATCATAATTATTATATAAAACGATGGAATATCCACATAAAGTTTGGATACTTTGGTATCTGAAAAATACCTACAAAAAAAGATTTGGGGTTAACTTTTAAACTTACAAATCCTTTCCACATTTTAAATCTCATTATTATAATACCAAAAGATCTTTTTTTTTTTCCAGTTTATTGCACATAATACTGGTAAATTACTGAGAGAATATTAAATGGCATTTTTGTTACATTTTAGGTATATCTGATTTGATTTTAATGAACTTGTATAGAATTTAAAAGTAAAATGCATTTCTTAATATTCTGTAAAATCTTAGGGTTTCTCTGGCCAGTTCTTTCAGGCTCAGTAAGTTAACCAATCAGGTCAGTTCTGTGGGTGGTAGACGGTGACAATGTCCTCACATAGCTTCGTGTTTACAGAAATGGTTCTTAACTTTGTAAAGTTCATTTTTAATACTATTGTACTTTTCAGAAAATATATATACTCCCATACACACAATTTTGCATATATGGTATTTTCAGCCTATTTATAAATTCCTTGAAGACCACGCCAGCTGGTAGCACTGTTCTGCTAAGATTGCTACTATCAGTACCAACACTATAGTCATTGCTAACGCGCTCATTCCGTACCCCCGTAATCCTGGGCCTCTGTCTCAGCGTGGATAGGTCACCTCCGCTAATACTTGCTGCACGTTTTCTGCTCAGCATTACCGCCGTGTGCATGTGACCTCTGTGTGCTTGGAAGTCCCGTGGGGCAGGGTCTGCTGTACAGTGAGTTTCACAGGGAGGCAGGAATGAGGGCATCTGATCTTCTGAAAACTCTTGTCCAAGCTGCTTTTCAGTTACTCAGTTGCTACTGCCAGTTCCTTGGAGGATATGAGACAAATTATGTGAGAGGTGTCTTTACACCTGTGTTCATTTACCAGAAAAAATTTTTCATCTTTGAATGTGCACCCTCACATACCGCACTAAGCCCTTACGTGGCGGGGGCTGCAGGGTTCCCCGCGCATGTGCCACGAGGCCCTGGCGTGCGTTGTCCGTGCGAGACCGTTCCCGTGACTACGGGGGAGCAGAGAACAGCTGAAATAATGGGTGATGGCGTCGATTTTTCTCAGCAAGAGCAGTTTGAGATAAAAGGTCTTTACCATTAAAAGCAGACACGCGTTGATACCCTAAGGGGAAAAATTGATGACGTTAAGTCTGTTTCTTTTCCAGCGGTCACCTGCCCTGGCGTCGAGGCCCAGCTCTCCGAGCACGTCACCTGGAGGCTGGTCTCGGGGTCCCTGAACGAGTATGGCGCTCAGGTGGTGCTGAGCTGCAGTCCTGGGCATTACCTGGAGGGCAGCCGGCTGGTGCAGTGCCAAGCGAACGGGACTTGGAGCGTAGGCGAGGAGCGGCCTCGGTGCAGAGGTGAGTCCCAGGTGTGCTCCCAGGCGACACAGCCTCTCTGAGTCACGGGCACCGAGGGTGTTAATCCTACACATTAACCAAACGGCCTCTCTTTGCATTCGGATGAAGAATACTTATTTTATGTGACATGCTTATAATACATGCCATCTTTTCCTTGTTAATGATCATATTTTATAAACTTTAAAATATCAGAATAGCCCAGTATTTCAAATCAGCTCAAAGTCAAGTCCAGGTGTGTGTTTAAAGAGACAGCTCTTATACCCTGTGGAGACTGTTCAAACCTTCCAATTGGGACTTGGGGAAGTGGCATTGATGCGGAAGGTATTGTTTTCTCAAATAATGAGTCTTCAAAGGCAGCTGTTATTCCCTAGGTACAAGATAAGCAGGGTTTTGAGTAGGTTTCATAATAAATATGAATAAATAGAGAAATAAACCAATATCACTATTGTTCAGAGCGCGATTTGATTCCAACACATTGACTAGACAACCTCTAGTGGATTGTTCACGGGAAATTATCATGCACAGAAATGAGGCATCAGACCTGTGTCAGATCCCTAACTTATGCAGCTTACTTAGAAAGGAACAAAAGAATGAGTGCTTCGCCGTGTTTCCTAATCATGCTAATTCAACGTCGATAGAACAAGTGTTAAACATGAGCTAGACTGCTCGCCAGGAACACGGAGGTGAAAGGATGGGCCAGTGACTCCTGGGAGCTCAGCGTCCTCCCACCAAAGTCAGCAGCCTGTGTGTGTCCCCAGATGGCCCTGCCCAGCGGGGCCTCATTCTGGGGAAATTTTTCACCCTCCGAAGTGTCCTGGTCTGAGTATCTGGTCACTGGATTCATGCTGAGCTTCCTCTGGGCTGTAATTCTGAGTCAGTGAATTCCTCCTTCTCAAGGCTACACGGCGATCCTCGAATGTACCCCCTGTGGTCACGCTCAGTTTTGAGACTTGGAGACTCAGGTTAAGGCCACAGGGAGGGTGGAGGAGAAGGAACGAGGGTCCTTTTCCTTTGGCCATGTGGGACTCTCCCAGCCAGCACCCTTTCGGTCAGATTCCGGCCAGAATCGGGGCCTTCAGAGCAGGCATGAGATCGCTCCTTGGGATGGGCGTCCACGCGTCACCTGAGTCCTGGACGGGATCCCGCCCCAACAGATCATGTAAGAGTTCTCCTAAGCTGGACCTGGCCTCACCGTGAAGTGGGCAGGCTGGTCACTGACCATCTGTTGGTCATTGGAGGTGTGTCTGGACTGACCATTGACCACATGGGCGAGCTTGTCATCAGTCTGCACACTTCACCTGCATCACAGGAGGCCAGAGAAAGGACGTTCCTACCTCATTCCACATGAGCATTGTCCATGGTCATTACTCAGAGCAACGTGACCTTGAATTTTCTTAATAATTTTCTCACACATAAGTGTCCAGGCTGCACTGTGTGACTCCAGTGACACTCGCCACCCAGGGACAGCTGGTCCTGTGTTTGAGCCCGTCACTGAGTGAGGAGTCCTCTCTGACACGTCCCGGCGTTTGGCTCCACCCCTCTGGGCCTGTGACACAGGCGCATCAGGACCTGGAGAGGAGTGTGCTCGGACCTCCCGTGGTTCAGCCATTCCTGACCAGCCTGAAGTTTGGGCTACAGATGGAACTTTAAATATCATGACTCAAGGTGAAGTTCATGCTCTGTTTGGAAAAAGGCTTAATGGAAAGTTCATAGTAAATTGTAAAATTGAAATCCTGGTCAAATTCGTTGACATTTCGCACAGCAAACAGCAAAATCACTAAACACGTGGATGTGGCCCTGCAGGAGCTCAGCCGTCACAGATGCTAATACGTCGTGGACGCCATCTCCCCAGCAGTAACATCTGACCGGGACACACTCCTAGCGGAATGTCCCGTAGTTCTGGCGAGTAGACCCTCAGAGCACACGTTACCCCACCCGCTGTGTGTCTGCTTGTCCACTTGAAATGGAACCAGGGGCCTTGCATCTCAGAGAAAAGTCAGCCTGTTTCAAAAGGCTGGTTTAATGAGACATCCGTAAATGTTCCTTCACATGAATTATCAGTACAGGTTTTCACACTTAATTTTGTTTGTTTTGTTTTGGGGTGTTTTTTTTTAAGATTAACTCTCACCCAAGGGTATTTTTTCTGTTGATTTTTAGAGAGTGGAAGAAGGGGGGACATCAATGTGAGAGAGGCACATCGACTGCTTGTGTCCCACAGAATACCTGACCAGGGCTGTGCATCAAATTTGCAACCCGGGTACTTGCCCTTGACCAGGAATTGCCCCCGAGACCCTTTGGTGCGCTGGCCAACGCTCTGACGCCTGAGCCACACTAGCCAGGGCAGTTTCACACTTTTGATTTGGTTCACTGACAAGGTCCTGAGGTGTTAGTCCCCTGACTGAACCCAGACCACGTCAGGCACTGCTGTGAGCTCTTAGAGCACGTGTCCCCTCCACAAACCCAATGCACAGCCACACGGCAGGGCTCATAGGAGTCATCCTTTTATAAGAGACTTATTTTTCAAAGTAGTAAAGCAGTTGCTTATTTAAAAAAAACAATTTCAATTATTTATGTACCTATGAAGGAAACTTCAAAACACATTCAGCAAAAACTAATAGAATGGTCAGGGAAACAGGCCAACTTGAAATTATAATCATGTGCCCTGGCCCGTGTGGCTCAGCTGGCTGGCATCGTCCCATACCCGGAAGGCCGTGGTCCGATTCCCGGTCAGGGCACATGCCCAGATTGCAGGTTCAGTCCCCAGGAGGGAACCGATACATGTCTCTCTCACACACCAATCTCTCTCCCCCTCCCTTCCCCTCTCTCTAAAATCAGTAAGAAACATACTTTAAAAAATAAATTAATTAAAATTATAATCATAAGTTTCAGTACTGACCTCTCAATAATGGAGAGAACAGGTAGAGAAAATGGGTAGGATACCAACTTCAAGCACAGCGTTGTCAGGTTGGACCTGACCTTTATGGAACCTCTCCCAGCAAACAGCAAAACACCGTTTGTTCTTAGTTCACATAGAACCTTCTGTAAGAGACATTTGAGCTCATGAGGGAAACCCCCGGCCGTGGGGTGTCTCCTCCCTGGACCACGAAGAGGGGCTGGCTAGTCTCCAGACACTTATCGGCAGAGAGGCTGGGATTTTACCACCTTATTCCCTCGCTGCCCTTTGCCTGGTAACCTCCTGAGACTGGCCTCCCTGCCCCTGACTCCCTCGTCTGTCTTCAGCTGGGACGGTGTTGAAGGTGGTGGCGTGGGCCATGTTGGGGGTCACTCAGTTTCCCTGCGTGTCCCTCGTGTGTACAGGTGGTAGACGTGTTCATAAACTTGTCTCTTTTCCCCTATTAGGCTGTTGCTTATGACAGGGGTCTCGCCAAGAACCTAAATGGGTGGAGGGAGGTTATTTTCCTCCCCTACTAGATCAGCCCCGATGGGCACCAGCGAGGCCCCGAGAACAAGGAACGTGGCCAGTGTCCCCAGCTAGTAACTGGCCAAGCGAGGGTTGAACCTGGGAAGCCTGCAGCTGGGAGCTCAGTTCTCACCTCTCAGTTTTACCGCCTCCTATTGGTTTATTGTTACTATGGGCTGGGAAAGTTTTAGCTCCTTGCATGCTCTGCCCCCAGCCCTTTGCACGTCATGACTCTTTGTGGCCAGAACCTGACCACTCCTCTCACCTGTTTAAAGCACATGTGTGCCTCTGATGAGCAGTTGGCCTTAGTGAAGTTGTGATTTCTCCCGCCCCTGGGATCCTGCGATTTCTATGCTCAAACGTGTATGTGTGGAGTGCGGGAAACTGGTGGTGTATGAAGTGTCTACAGTGAAAGTGACATTCAATTCAGCTCCCAAGCAGGAGTGGTCGTGTGAGCGAGGTGGACCCCATCAATAAATGTGCTGAGACAGCAGGTGAAAACTGGGGACACACGGTTCCCCTCTCTCTAGCCACGTAGGAGCTGGATTTTATAGTTCTTAATTTTTAGAAAAGCTCCACCTGTCAGCTGTCTCATCAGCATTGCTGTGGAGCTCATGATCCCCACAAATTGTGCAAGTAAATGAGGGAATCAGTGAGCTCAGTCTGTTGTTGAGGCGGCATGTCCTGGGTTTTAATTCCACACCACTTTGTACCAGCTCGTTGACCCCAGGAAAGGCCATTCTTAATTCCTGCTGGAAGCACGTTGGCCTCCAGTGACTGTGACATGGATGGTGTGACTGACGCAGACAGAAAGTGGACAGAATGCCACCACGCTGGCAGGCTTGCCTGTGTGTGAATATGCTCGTGTACCGGGTATTTTTTCAGTAAAGGTTTAGCTGCCTGTGAAGATGAGAGCAGAGGGCGTTGAAGGGACCTAGAAGAGTCTGGAGTCCCCTCTAAACTTCCAGGTTTTCACGTCAAGCATACGAGAAAAGGAAAAGGAGCTGCTTGGCTGGTTGACCTTCCTAACCCTACGCAGACAGACCCCTGTCCGTGTTCTTGGTGCAAATGAAGACGCGATTTTGTTCATTTGAAGCAAACAGAAACCTGCAGACCTGAGGTAACACTCACTTTATTCTTACTTTCCCTGCAGTCATCTCCTGCGGAAGCCTGTCCTTCCCTCCCAATGGCAACAAGATCGGGACGCTGACCGTCTACGGAGCCACGGCCATATTCACGTGCAACACGGGCTACACACTCGTGGGCTCCCACGTGCGAGAGTGCCTGGCGAGCGGGCTCTGGAGTGGCGCCGAGACCAGGTGCCTGGGTGAGTGCCCCCCCGGACCCTGTTCAGTTCAGTAAACCTGGAAGTAGGGCGTGGCTGGGCAGGGCATGGCCTCTCCTGGTCAGTGATCTGACCGGTGTCACTCGTCCTACCCTGGCCTCCTGCTGCGCTTGCTGGTGACTCCTCTTCAGGTAGTTCCAGGGGCTTTCTTTAAACCCAGTCGATAAATGGAGGTCACATCGTGCCATAAGTGACGTAAGGACTGTATTACAGAGTCTGAGGACATCACTGTGCTCATGATTTAGGACACACAGAAGTAAGTTTCAAGTATCATGTGCATTTAAAAATTATAAATTATGTCAACAAGCTAAATGGGCATTAATACCAACCAGTGTAAGACGATGAACTATTTTAAATGTCATGTGGGCGCAATGACGTGGTCCCCTTTTCCCAAGATTAAAATGTTTTGCATGATAATTTTTAAAAATTGAGTAGAAAGTTTTTCTATTGAAAAACCTCCTGAATAAATGTATAAGCAACTTAAAGTACAGTGATTTCTAAGCTCCATTCAGCTCTCCAAGTAATTCGTAAAATGGGTTCCCTGCTTTCAAACTCTGTGACCTCAGTGATGTTTTAATCACACAAAAGCCATAGAAGCTGGAAAGTTTTAGCCTCTGGCCATCCTCGGGCTGAAACCACTGTAGGAACTAAGCCAAGGCTGAGACATTTAAATATATATATATTTTTATTGATTTTAGAGAGACAAAGAGAGAGACAGAGATTTCTGAAACGTCGATGTGAGACATGGACATCGATCGGCTGCCTCCTGCCCCCCCCCTGCTGGGGATGGAGCCCGGGCATGTGCCCCGACCAGTGCCTGGGTCCATGCTCAACCACTGGGGCACACCGGCCAGGCCAAGACATTTTAAATAGTAAAAATATGTTCTTTTCTTTTGGAAGAATTTGTAGAAAGACTCAGGAGAATTTGAAGACCAAGGATAGAAGCAGAGTAGTCAGTCGTCCTAGAAAGAAGCTACCAGAGGAAGTCAGAGGTTCCCATTCTCACCCATGAAACGACACCATCTTCTCTAAACATCCAAACTTGGATGAGGGAGTTCGAACCCTGGGTGTGCATCTACACACCCCTGCCGGGTGCAGTCATTGCAGCGTTCGGGAAACTAGGACCCGTCCTTGGGCCATGTGGGGTGCCTCCAGTAGGAGTGACCTGAGCTTCCGAGATTCCCTGCACCTTCCTCGATGATCTTGTGAAATCGTCTGTGCCTCGAGCAGTGCTCGCCTTAGGGCAGCTAAGTTCTGGGCCAGTAGTCCCTGTCCGCTGCAGTGCACTTGGCCCTGGGCGGAGGAGGGAGGCAGGACCTGGGGAATCTGCATCTGTGCTGTAACCGAAGCTCTTAGGAAGTGGTGACCTGCAGGTCTTACAGGATAACCTGCAGGTCTGGGTCCCTTCTGTTCGCCTGACATCACCCTTGGGTGGATGCGTAGAGATACACTTTAGAAAAGGCGTTTCTGAATTTTCAGCAGGGTGTACGACAGGGTTTTCCGTGACACCCTTGGTCGAGTGTGAGGTGGGCTGTAGGTCATCTTTTACAAATTGTTCGAGGGACTCGACCCAAGTGATGCTGACTGTGGGATGGACGGGATTTGGAAAAGAGGTTCCCCTCCCTCTAGACCTTCCCAAATCTTTCATTCATATTAAATTATCTTTGCTATTGAAAGTATTGCAGATGTTCCCCTTTTCTTCCCATGAACCCCCTTCCCTCCCCCGGCCTTCACCACGCTGCTGTCCGGGTCCAAGGGTTGCGCATATTTCACGCGTGCTTGGATGGGGGCATAAGACCACCAGCAGAAAGAGGGACAGGAAGTACTTGGTGAGGGAGTCAGAAATCCTTCGTGGGAGCGACACCAAGCGTGGAGGCAATAATGGAATTACTGCTGAATTTTACTCACAGTGTGAGATAAAATAACTCAGTGTTTATGATGAGAAGAGAATTATAAAACCGTTGCGCAGAAGGACTTGCTGGTTTGGGTCTGTGCCCAGAGAAGGCTCTGACCTGTGTCCTGCCTCAGGAGCCGGGTCCTCTCATCCTCGGTTGGCCCAGGAAGCCACACCCTGAGTGATGACTCGAGCTCTGAGACGTAGTGTCCTTGGGCCGTGGAGGAACGGGGGCGCATCTGTAAGTGGAACCCGGCACCATGGTCGCTGAGGAATGTTGGGGAAACTAGGGGTCATCACTTTGGCTGAGAGCAAAGTTAGGAAGTGTCTTAATAATTGTTTCCAATGTTAAGGTGCTCTCAGGGGAGGGGTGGAATGAGCCAGTGGTGGCAGACTGGTTTCCATGTATGGGCCAGCCCTGACTGGGGGTCGCGCCAGCTGCGGAAACCTGCGTTGAGATCTTTAGGTCCTGGTCGGGCTTCAGGTGGTGGGAAAAAAGAGACAAAACCAAGATTAATTAAATACTTGTGCCAAGGTCAAGGACCAGGGTCTCCAATGACATGGGTGACACCTGTTTCCATTCATTGGAAACACCTTGCATAGAACAGTGGTTTTCAGACGTAACATAGGAAGTGTCTCCTCTTATTTGCTCTTTAACAGCTGAGATCTGTCCAGAATGCGATGACGTCTTCACGCAGGCGGCAGGGCCCCCTTCGCAGGTCTTACACATTTTATTGCACTCTGAGCTTTACTGAGTCCACTCCCATCAAAATGTGCGATGCTCTAACAGAAGCACTTTTTTCCCAGTTGTGGGTGGGCTTCTCATTTATTTGGGGGGTTACTAGAGAGCTTTTGTCTGAGACGGTGGCCCTGTTTTGTGCGGAATGTGAATCGTGTTTCTGGGAGTTGTGCTCTGGCGATTTCCACCCCAGATTCCTTGGTGATGGTGATGGTGGCAGAAATGGTGAGAACGTGAGCGTGTGGCACTTGGGCAGTGCGGGTCTGAGAGTGGTACCTGGGAGATGGTGTTCAAGGAGGTGGCGGTGATTTCCTGTGCCTCGCACTCCAGAGCTGAGTCTGTGCTGTGTTTGGGTCCCGCATCTGCATTCCAGGCCAGAAGCTTTGAGAGAGGGCCGGGCAGGGAAAGCCAGGCCCCCGGATGCAGACCTCACCAGGGCTCGTCGTTAGGGGGAGTGACGCACGTGCGTGAGGACGCTGCTGAGAGTCACTGCTGTTGCCCCTGCGCTGGGACTGGGGTCCCCAGGGTGAGGACGTGTCCTGCCTTACCACCTGCGCTGTGCAGTGCTCTCCACGCTGGGGAATTAAGCTCCGAGATCCTGACGCCGTATCTGCTGATCAGCTCCTTTATAATCCAGCAGGGATGTTGTATGCTCCCTGCGCCCCCTTAATTATTTTCTCGGTTTATCTTCCCTGCGGGAGCTCATTGAACCCGACAGAGAGCGCACGGCCCGGGCGGGGTTGCACGTCTGTCGTCCCGGCCTTCTGTGTAGAAACCTGCACTCATCGTGAGAAGCTTTTTATGTCGTTTAGACATTTCAACTCATAATGGTTCTGTCCCCTGTGCCACCTCCTCGCTGTAATACTCAAGCTCTCCGTGGTAGATGGGGACAGGCGCCACGTAAGGAACGTTATCTTTGTTCTGTTAGAGTGTTTTCCATTATCTGAAAGAAGTTTGCATCGGCTGCACAGCAACGACCCTTGGGGAGTCAGATTCTTGTTAAATATCATATCACAGGGACAGTCATGCGTCTGAAGTGGCCAGAGGACGTGATTCAGGGTCACGTTGTTGGACCGATGTTCTCATAGTTCTGAGGAAATCCTGTTGGAAAGCAGTCTTCAGACACCTCCCGCTCTGTGATGGATCTATGTGAAAATGTTAATAAGACAGCTTAAGACGATGCTTATTCCAGCCAAGGTGGTGTCAGAGCAGGAAGATCGCCCCCTTGATCGTTGCTGCCCAATCTGGTGTAAATTCAGCTGCGTAACAGGCCGGAAGGTAAAGCACTGAAACAGCCAGAGCTGAGGTTCGCATTTTACATACAGGTTATCAGTGGCTGGGGATCAGTGTCACAGTGTCCTCCCCAGCACGAGTGCCTCTGTTTGTATTTCTGAATGTTACCTAAAGACAGTCATTTAATTCCTCAAGAAACGCTGCAGAGGGTGTGAAGGTTAGTAGAACGGGGTTCCTCTAAGTGTCATGTGAGTGGTAACACCCAGTACCTTGAGTGAAGAGCGGGGATTGACAGGTACATGGCAAAGGAGAGGCCCACACAGGGCGTCCAGAACCAGGGGAGCAGGAGGGGCTCCAACAGGAGCAGCGAGGAGGAAGCCACTTTGATGAGCGGGCGGGTTCTCAACCAGCAGGAAGGGAGTAAGTTCATCCCAGAAACGAAGACCCAGAGAAGCCGTGGCGACCACAGAGGTGCAGAGCAGCGCAGGTGGTCGCGGTGCCTCGGGAACCTTGGGAACCTGGGGAACCTGAACAGGGCACCTCTGGGAGCCTCGCTCTGTGTTCCCCGGTAGTAAGAGCCGGGCTGACGGCAGCCGGAGCCTGGGGACAATCCGTCTGCCTCATGGTGTAGGCCAGGCGTGGGCTGGATGCTGCTGTGCAGAACATGACACTGCGCTGAACTCAGCCTAGTAGTGGAGACGTAGGTGAGAAAACATAACATTCCCATCTGCTTAATTCAAAACAAACAGCAGCACAACACCTAGATGTCTGGGTATTGCCAAAGGAATGATACTAGAGAGTCTGCTGCTTCAGGGAGACGTGAACGAAGGGAGGCCGTGGAGCCGCCTGTAACAAGGCCTAATTCCCCTCTGCCCCGTGGAAGGTGCCCCCACAGGGAGGATTCGGACTGAGTCCGGCAGGACACGGGGACCTCTTATAGGCGACACGATCGTGAAGGGACTTTCAGGCCAAGTGATAGAGCTAGAGAGCTTGGGGTGTTTGGAAACTACCTAGTAAGGGCCACAGAGACTCCCCGAGTCACCATATTGACCCAAAATTTTCTTTGTATCAAATGTGGCTTAAAATAAATTTCGCTGACTCAGGTGCAGCAAACATTTAATACGTATTTTTCATCAAAGGGGTGGGGCTCGCCCAGTGCTGTGGCTGGCGGAGCACCAGCAGCACATCCCTGCGAAGGCGCCTCTGCTTTCTGAGACCCGCAGAGCCGCTCAGCGTCGGCCCTAGAAAGTGCACCCAGAGGAGGAAGAGGTCTCCTCCGTCCAAACCAAATGTGCTCCTGTAACAGGCGCGGATCTGGGGATCTAGGCCCATGGTGGTGTCTCCCTGCGTGTAAATGCACCTGACCCACCTGACACTGTGACCGTGTCTCCCCTCAGCCCCGGGTGCCCATTGTCCGCCGACCACGTCCACCGTTACCTGGACACTGGCCCAAACGTCACCCACTGTACATGTCTGAAGCTGAACTGATTTTCTGACATGTGTCCCTCCTGTGGAATTTTACAGGTAGCTTTGAATCTGTCACACTGGAAAGTCTTGTGTTCCCTCCCTTTACTGCCCAAATTCAATAACTTATGAAACCCGGTTCGTATCGGCCCCAAAGGCATCTTCCTTTCTTCTGGCTTCTATTTGGAAATAGATAAGATGAGTAACATAAAATTCTGGTAAGAAAAGTAAATGAAATAAGTAAGCGGGAAAACCATAATGGGGAGATGCCCGTCAACAGTTTCATATTTGAAATATCCCATTACCCACAAGTGTTGAGAGAAATAAACAAGCTTAAAAGACTACTTCCAATAAAAGATATAAAGGGGAAATTGAGTGAATTATGCACCCAGCGCTGTTGCTCATAGACAGTGGAGGCCACCACATTTCGAACGTAGTCCTATTAAAAAAGACAGATTCTCGGAAATGCGCCTGTTGGTTTTCGTGCCGTTCCAGCCGGCCACTGCGGCTCCCCTGACCCCATCGTGAACGGGCACATCAGCGGGGATGGCTTCAGCTACCGGGACACCGTGGTCTACCAGTGCAATCCCGGCTTCCGGCTCGTGGGCACCTCCGTCCGGATTTGCCTGCAGGACCACAAGTGGTCGGGACAGACCCCGGTTTGTGTCGGTGAGTTCGCTCTCCCCAGGCGGCCGGCTCTGTGTCCCATCCTTTAGCTCTAAGTCAGGGCACAGACAATGAAAGGGAGACCCTCCTGAGATGGACCCCACCCGGCACCCTCTCCCCTTCTCTTCCCGATGCTCCTCCCACCGTGTCCTTCCCCTGCCTCCTCTGGACTCCCGTCCACGTGGTATTTGCTCATCCACTCGCCTGAGATGGACCCCAGGGTGACCATGGCTGCGTCTAGCTCCCTGACTTGATCGTGGGGCGAGTGGTGGAAAGAGAAGCTGAGCCAGCGCCTACAGGCTCTAGTCCCCCAAATAGCCCCACTCCCTCCACCTCCTGTGTTTAGTATTTTTATCATCGATTCATCAAGAATACAGAGTTTTGAGAGCAGAACTTTCTTTAACAGAAAGAGGTGAATTGTTTGCAATCAGTGTCCTCAAAGTTTATAATTTCAAAGATAAATATTGACTAGTCCTTTTGAAGAGATTGCGCCC
Source organism: Miniopterus natalensis (assembly GCF_054644295.1). Classification (NCBI taxonomy): domain Eukaryota; kingdom Metazoa; phylum Chordata; class Mammalia; order Chiroptera; family Miniopteridae; genus Miniopterus; species Miniopterus natalensis. Next base: position 873,265 of record NC_142082.1, on the reverse strand, counting down.
TCATTGCAGTTTGTCTTAAACCAATATTTTTTCCAACATATTCTTTATTAAACAAAAGAAATGTAATGACAGTGTGGTGACAAGTATTATCTGAGATGGTGCAGAGAATGAAAGCTTGACTTAGGCGAAAAAATTGTTGACAAGATAAATGGGAAGAAAAATGCCAGTTTTCTGGCTGCAATGTGTTTCTTTTGAAAGGGCCCCTGAAGGGTACCTTTGCTCTCTTTGTGACTATAATTTTGGGCAGAACATAATGACAGTTCGCTACATCCCAAGGATCATACAATAGGGATTGTCAAAGAAAATGCTATTGGAGCTGGCACACTTTAAAAAAATAATAATAATGATGTTTAAAATTGATACTGGATTAATTTATCCACACACAGTTCAAATGCCCAGCCAAGACCCTATACTATTTCAAAATGAGTTTCACCAAATTAGCTGGTATTCTAAGGGGGAAAATACTCAAAATTCATAATTAAGGCAAGAATTTTAGCATCTCTTGCTAAAGTTTTCTCTGCTTTATTTGAAAATTACTTGTTTTTGTGTCATAATGTGAGTAAGAAATAATTATTAGGATGATGAAAAAGTACACTTTTTTGATGTATTCTCCACAATTATAACACCCGTGGACTCAGCCCGTGGCGTTTAACCAATATCTGCTTCCGAACAGATGTGTAGCGTGTGCACTTAGTTCAAACCCTTGAATCCGCTTGCTCGACACATCCGCATGTCTGTTCATGAAGAACTCCAGTGGCATTGACAACCTGTGGTTTGCTGACGATGACAAGACCTGTCTTCCCCCACAGCCATCACCTGCGGCCACCCCGGGAACCCCACCCATGGGCTCACCAAGGGCAGCGAGTTCAACCTGAACGACGTGGTGAACTTCACCTGCAACACCGGCTACCTGCTGCAGGGGGCGCCCCAGGCCCAGTGTCGGACCAACGGCCAGTGGAGCAGCCCCCTGCCCACCTGCCGAGGTGGGAAGAGCTGGGGGGGCTTTCCCTGGCGGCTGAGGGCCCTGCATCTGGGGCCTTTTCTTGCTGTCAGACAGATACTCAACCAGGGAAAGCCGAGGATTCCGCACTTTAGAGACCAAGCACCTTCCAGTTCTCTTAGTCGCGCTCACCCACTCAGGGTATCAACTTCTAGCCTTGTGGAGGCATTTAGGAAGTTCTTGCCTTTAAACCTCCATTTTAAAAATTTGTTTCTTTAAAAATTATCAAAGATCTAGACTAAAATCTGAATTTCCAGGAAAATGCTGTTTTGTAGTTTTGCATTTCTAGACATTTGAGCTCATAATATTTAAGGTTTCACATCAGCTACTTGCCATTGAAACACCTGTTACTGAAGGTGCATCACAGTTAGTGTGAGGTGAGGTCTGTCTTATGGTGGTGACACAGGATTAAAGCCAGGTGCTCACGAATTCCCCTGGTTCTGACAATTTCCCACCTCCCCACTGGGCTCCCAAGGGAGCTATTTCCAAATGAGACAGTAGTGATTTCAAATGGGAACCGGAGAGATTTCATTCCGGGAGCAGTAGTGAGAGCTGGCTGCCAAGCCCAGAGCTCTGGCACAAGTCTTGGGAGGCTTGGCTTTGGCTCAGAGACGAAGTAAAGCTTCCTGATCCCACGGCCCCAGAAAGGACCATGGTAGGGCCAGAATGTCCAGGGACGAAGCAGAGGCACCAGGGAGACCCTGGTCACTCACCACCCTCTGCACAGAGCGGAGGGGACATGCTTAGGTGACAGGGAGGAGCTGGACACAGCCAGACCTGCCTCTGTCCTGGGGTGAATCCCCCTCCCGTGGGGGTCAGTGCCAGAGTCAGCCTCGCACCCCAGGGAGAGAGTCCTGAAGAGGAAACTGATCACCTTTTCCACCTGAGCTACAACCTTCCTTCACCCTCTGTTACTCCTTTTTGTCCCCATTTACTCTAAAATTAAGGAAAACATACCCGATATGCTGAGCTAGGGCTGAAATTATTTTTCCATGTTAACTTTCTGGACCAGAAACATCTGGAGAGGGTGCGGCTCCCACAGCAGCCACTGTCTCATCCACGCCGGGCTAGGTCAGAGCGCCAGATAATCAGGCCCTTCCTGTTCCTCTGCACCTGCAAGTGCACATTGCTCATTCCTCCCGATGCCAGTAGGCGTTCCCATCACCCAGAGGCCATTCCCATCGCCCAGAGGGTCATTCACATCACTCAGACACCATTCCCATCACCCAGAGGCCATTCCCATCACCCGGAGAACCATTCCCGTCACCCAGAGGGCCATTCACATCCCTCAGAGGGCCACTCACATCACCCAAAGGGCCATTCCCATCACCGAGAGCCATTCCCATCCCCCAGAGGACCATTCCCATCCCCCAGAGGGCCACTCACATCCCCCAGAGGGCCACTCACATCACCCAGAGGGCCACTCACATCACCCAGAGGCCATTCCCATCACCCAGAGAACCATTCCCATCACCCAGAGGGCCACTCACATCACCCAGAGGCCATTCCCATCACCCAGAGTGCCCATAGCCCTGGCACTCACATGGCTCTGTCCACAGGGGAAAGGTGGCTTGATTTACATGCCCAATAATTGTTGATAGAAGAATTGTTGGTTTATTTGCTTTAGACATAGAACAGAAATTACTTTAAGCACACACTGGAGCATTAATGTGTGTAGAGGGGATAATTAATTACTGTCTCAGACTTGGGTGAAAATATTTAAACGAACTTCAGCTCATTCTACGCTAACATTTTCATAACGTAAAAACTTAACCAGGGAAACTAGTTTTAGACTTTACATTGAAGAAGCCTGTTATTAGGAAATAGTTAAAGGAAATTGGCCTCATGGTATTAAAGTTGCTGTAGTAGCCAATACACTACTTGACGTCATTGTACCCTGATGGCCCAAAGCAATTGGTAGATTTCACCCAGGGAGCAGGATTTCGTGATGAGCCCTGGTCATGGTGGTGTCACCTTAGGGACTTTCTAAAGCGACGAGGACCTTCCATCTCTCCCATCTGCCTTGTTTATGCACATGCAGCTGTCTCTCAACACCGTGTGTCCTGCTGTCTTCCAGTGGTCAACTGCTCCGACCCGGGCTCCGTGGACAACGCCGTCCGCCAGGGGCCACAGAGCTTCCCCGAGAGCTTTGTCTATGGAATGAGTGTCCTGTTTCACTGCAAGAAGGGCTTTTACCTGCTGGGCTCTTCCGCCTTGACCTGCATGGCCAGTGGCTTGTGGGATCGCTCTCTGCCCAAGTGTTTGGGTGAGTGAGGGCTGTTCAGGGGTTTTGTGCCACATGGCCTGTAAGAACACCAGCGGGACAAATGTGTTTTTTCAAATATTCAAAAAGGTATTGATTTTTAACCCTGTCTACCCCCCACACTCCTGGTCACAAATTATATTGGTTAGTGTGATGTCTTTACAAGGTGTCAGGAAATCACAAACTGCAGCTCAAACTAGTTTACGGGGAAAGGTGGAGACACTGGCAAGCTCACAATACCTGGCCCCAGAAGGAAATGGGCCCAGAAATGTACGCCAGTGGGACTCCCTTTGTCTCCACCTCCACTCATGCTGCTTGTCTTCTGCTGCAACCCAGCAGACAGGCTGTCTGCACGGGTCAGGCGTGGCGGCCTCAACACCGTGCACCTCCCATGGCCTCTGTGTAGACCCAGCGTCTGAAAACTTGGCCGGGGTCTGGCCTGGCACATCCATCTATGGGCCTCCTACCTATGCCAGAGGGCCAGCACTTCTGGCCCAGTCAGTAGTAAATACAATAAAAAAGGTGGTATCTGGATAGTAGGTGCCTGTCGACCTGCCTGCCCCTCAGGGGCAGGCATACTGCTCTGGAGGGTGGGGCTGTTTCGGGGAGCAAACAAAATTGTAGACCCCACGAGAGCCCCCTGAAAACGTTATCCTCAGTGTACTCTGGACCATGTAGATGAACAAGAAGTGGTGTTTTACCTAAATACTTACAGTCTCACCTCTACTTGAAAAAGCATGTTGCCCTGGAGCGGAAAGAGAATCACCGTGTTAGAGCCACGTCTGAAATTTAGGAAAAGGGGTGACTCTCCTTAGCCCTTTAAAAATTAGTGAGAAACAGAACAGACCTTCAGGTGAGCACCTGTCCTCTGAGTATTTGTGCCCTGTGCAGAAAGGAAGGGGGGCTGCAGGTGCGTACGAATTGCACTTAACAAAGACAAAGCAATGGTCCTTTCCACCGCCTGTTCTTCCAGCATTTCAGGACCTTCTCAGGAGGGGTTGGGACTGGGGACCTTTCCTGTGAGTCAGCGTCCTTTGTAAACCCTTCCGATCTCCGTGGAAGCGTGTCACTGGTTCTACCTGTGACAATACATTTTCCACGGAGAAAGGGCATGGTGGCTTTAAAAAGCAGATGCACAGCTTTGTGGGATGAAAAGCGTATGTGTAACCGTGGGAGCGTCTCCCTCCAGCTTTACCTGCTCTCTGGCTCTCCGCCCTCACGGGGTTTGTCGGAGAAGCTTGTTTTTCCTTCCCCCCAGAACCTTCCTCTGAGCCTTCCTTGGCTATGGGAGACTCCCGTTTGTTTCTGTAATGACATCACTGCACCCCAACCTCCAGGAACTGGGTTTCCCCTTAATCTGCTCTCCCAGGTGGCTGGTCCCCACCACATAGTGTCACTAACAACTGGAGCCACCGGGACTGTGGGGACAGGATCCCTCAGGGGAGCCTCTGCTGTCATGTGCTCTCCGGCAGCGAAGTCTGAGCTCTGGTTTTGCTCTTCTAGTTTCCCTGATGTGTTTTCCTCTGTTGCACCTGGAACTGGTCATTTACCAACCGCTTCATGGATTCAGCTCAGATTAGCTCCTTTTTAGGGCGGTATCTAGATCACTCTGTGTTCTCCAGGGAAAGGCTGCGTTGCTCTCTGGGGACTGTAGCCCGTGTCACCCGAGGGCTGATGTGGCTGGGGGACGAGTGACCCTCTCCGCCTTTGTGAGCCGGCTCTGGCTGTTGTCACCTTGGGCTGCCAGTGACCAGATGCAGTCACTCCCGGTGGTACATCAGTGGCCCTTGAATAATTTGTTGGTAACTCAAGTCCAATTAGCTGTTTGCAAGTAGCATAAAATTAGTCCATTGTGAACCCTAATTTGGGACTTTATCAAAGGGAGAGAGAAACATTTACTCTCTCACATTAATCAGGCTTCTAGAATAGTTTTTGAAGGGTAATTTATGAATAAATTATGGGCCTGATTTGGTGTCATTTTAAGAAAATGGGAATATTGAAATCATTTTGTAGAATAACTTGAGGAATAAATCAGTCGATACTTCATTATTATTATTTGACTTAAACATCTTAGACTGCTACCTAGTCCAAGAAAAGTTGTGAGCGTTATCTTCCCAGATGTGAGAACTAAAAGAGGAAGCTTATTTCAGGGTTTTTTCTCCAAGCAGAGCACACGACTGTCGTCTAACTGAATAAATAGTGGAGGCTGTTTTGAGGGAAATGTATTAATTTCTAACATTTTTAATATTGCTGCTTACTTGGGATCCAATTAAGGGCAGATGGAAAAATTTTACCTGGAATGACTTTCTTTTTGAAAACCTAAATATAAATGTCTACTTTAAGCAAAGCTCCTTAAGATTTTTAAAAACCTTCATTGAAGAACTTTTTCTTGTCTTCAGTAATGTATGAATATTCGGGGTGGAGGAGGTGTCTTTAGGAAACTGGTGCTTCTTATGTACAAGGAAGTGCAGGTATATGTAGGTGTTTTTATCACTAGGTGATGTTCGTATGGGGGTCTATGTGGGAGGCTTTCATGGGAAACTACCCATGAAAGGTAGTTTAACGGGAGTGCCATACTCAACAATTCTATTTATTTTTCCTAAGCTATATCCTGTGGGCACCCGGGGGTGCCTGCCAACGCAATCCTCACGGGAGAGGTGTTCACATTCGGGGCCACAGTCCACTACTCCTGCAAAGGGGCCCGTAGCCTCGTGGGCAATAGCACCAGAGTGTGCCAGGAGGACAGTCACTGGAGCGGGGCACCGCCCCACTGCACAGGTGAGCGGTGACCCAGCCAGACGATTGTGAAACACTGTGTAAGGGAACAATCATTCTGAAATTATTATTAGTTTATTTCCAGCTAAATAGGCCTCATTATATGTCACCATCTTCATCACCATAAACACCGCTCATCCCATTTTATCACGTGTAGTCCAGGAGCCTCTGTCACCCTGGCTGGGACACTGGCTGCTTTGACTTGTTTGTTCCTATTTGCTCTTACCCCTTTTCAGTGTTTCCTCTGAATTGTCCCAGGACTCCCCTGTCTCTCTAATCAATAATTACATTGACCTTCCTTGAAAAAAGTAACCGTCTTAATTCTTCCATGAGTGTTTCTTAAATAAAATGCAGGAAGTCAGCAAATCTGGACACAATTCAGAAGAAACAGATTTCTCACCTGACTGATTCTGCGTTCCCGCCACTGCTGTCTGACGGCCCATCATATTTGTACTGACCCTTCTGGCAAGGAAGCCCCACGTCCCCTCCCATGTTCTCCCCATCAAGAATCCCAGTGACCACCATGACCACATTTCAGTAGACGGTTGTTAGTCTGGTTATACAAGAACAGCTCCCTCAGGCTTCCACTTCTGTGCTGTGATAAAGTCTTTCCCACAAGGTTGCCAGGTGCTATAAAATCATTACCCCTGTTCAGCACACGTTTAAGTAACTTTCATTGTCTAATCTTGACGGCTCTGTTTTTACATCTAACCACCATGTGCATTGCCACCTGTGTTTGTGTTCAATAGGAAATAGCCCTGGGTTCTGTGGGGACCCAGGGACCCCGGCCCATGGGTCTCGGCTGGGCGATGAGTTTAAGACGAAGAGCCTCCTGCGCTTCTCCTGTGAGGTGGGCTACCTGCTGCGGGGCTCTCCTGAGCGCACCTGTTTGCTCAATGGGTCCTGGTCCGGGCTGCAGCCTGTGTGTGAAGGTGAGTAACTGAAGCCTAAGAGGCAGCTGTAGAGCCAAAATCATGTAACTCAACCCTAAACAACCAGTCACACTGCCCAGGGGTCCCAGGGGTTTAGGCTGCTCGTACAATGAAGCTGTTTCCCCCAAGATGTATAAGGGAACCCTTGGGAAACGTGACTGAATGTACGGAGCTATCCTACTGTTAACAAGGTCATCTGAGGTCAGTTCTTACCCTTTGAAAGTGTATAATCTGAGGAGGGTCCTGATCTCCTGACCATGATGTCTGTGTGATGTTGCCACATTTCATGGTTGCCCTGGGGAGCAGCTGAGCTGAGGGAGCAGGGAATTGGGGTGCGGGAGCCACTGGTGGAGTTTCTGCAGCAGAAAGTTTCATTCATGTGTTATTTCCAGCCCACCGGTGGCCTCATCCAGAGCACCTGTTGCGACAGAATCAAAGGTGGTTTTCTGTGCGATATTTTGGAGGAAATGTGTTTTATTGTGATATTGGAAACACACAGTAGGAATAGGTGAGATAGCCCAGTAATAACAGTAAAATCACCGCGAACACTTTACAGACACTGTGTCCAGTGGGGCCTGGCTATCTCAGCACAGTGGCCAGTGTCATGAATCTGTTTAGAGTCCAGGAAATAACTGACTTAGAGTTCAGACATGTAAGGCTCTGTTAGAATTTTTTTGCATGCAGACCTCTCAATTTTTGAAAGCAAAGTGGTTATATAAATTAATTAAACAACTATTTTATATGGGTGAAATATTCATTATATAATTTGATTAACTTGAATAGCCTCACACAGTATCAATACAAGAAATGTAAATCAAATTTCCTTAAACTTCATTTTTTCTACTCTACTATGCCATCTCCCTATACCTATCTCTTATTTTATTACATATGTTATATAGATAATTAGAAAGTAATATATGTGTATGTGATCTTCCTATATTGAATGTAATCTAACTGTAATATCTACATGATATAAAATTATATGTGTATAACTAAGACAATTTTATATATATGTGGTACATATGAATATATATATATATCATATGTGTATACATGTATTCTTATGTAAAGCCAAAGATACTCTTGGAGTTTTCTATGTTTATTTACCTATAGATATAGATGAGACATAAATATAGATATATAAGTATATGTATATATGATAATCTAAGTAAGTTTTTACTTCAGATTGCCTCTTGATAATCAAGTTAGAGTCAATCTTAACATTAAGCTCTGAAAAAGTTGATTTAAATGAAATATGACTGAGCAGCAGTGGAAGATGTCACCTGCAGGTGCAAATTTCAGGATTATAATTTTTCATTGACTGAGCATATGACTATCAGCTAGTACACTTGTTTTACTGTGACATAGTTTTCCCAGTTTCCTCTCCTATTGTACAGCGTTGCATAGAGTGGTCCTTCCCACCAAACCCAAGTATTTCCTATTCTTCCATATCTTACCTCAACATTGTGTGTGACCTTTGTAATCTACAATTACACTCAGTCCAACCTTTCCCTCTCTGCTACACCTGAACATTATACAAAGTAAATAAGACTTCCACTTCGATCTGTAACATATCAAATGGTACTAGGTTAGCCTTGTTACTGAGAACAAATATAAAACTTCACAAAATGTATGAGGCACTTATCTTCATTATTAAACTGCAGATAGAGCCTGGCTTTGTTTCTTAGGAGAAAATAAATAAGCAAGGTGACTGCATAACCCCCTGGCATTCTCACTGTGAAGTAAAGAGGTGGAACCCAGGCAGCGTGGTGAGGCAAGGGCGTGGGTATGGTTATGGGCTGCAGAAATGGAATTTGCAATGTAAGAAATGGGAAGAGAGGGAGCTGCGTAGGGAAGGTCCTAGTAGGTCTGGGTGGACTTTCCCTGGGTGACCCTGCTGAGGGCTGGACTGACTCAGTAATACAGAGACCTCCTGTGCAGAGGTGGGAGTGGACTGTGGTAATAGAAGTCACCACGCTGAGAGACATGAGGTCTGAGCTCTCTGTGTACCTGGCACGTTTCATGGAGGTCCAGGAAGCCCCTGTGTCATGAATAAGCACCACTCCCTAGAACAAGGAAAACTCGCCAAAACCAGGAGCAAGAACATCTTAGGACTGAGACTACGGGATCTCCCCTAACAAAGAGTGAAACTGGTGACAGGACCCAAACGATCTCCAACTGACTTAAAAGCCCAGCAGAACAAAACCCAGCACCTTTAAAGGAAAAACAGAATCCATGAAGCCTCAGTCCTCCACAATGCCCAGCACACAGTAAAAAATTACTACACGTGCACCGCTCAGAACAGTATGACCCACAGTCGAACAAACAGACAATCAAAATTGACCTTGAGATGACCCAAATATTGGAAAAAACACACTAGGATTTAAAGGAGCTGTTAAACATATGGTAAAAGACTTAAGTTAGGGCCATCAACAGGGAATCTCAACAGAGAAATAAAAATAATAAAAGGAAATCAAGTGGAAGTTCTGAAATTGAAGATACATATCGGATGTAAAGGCTTTTCTGGGTGAACTTAGAAACAGAATAAAGTTGGCAGAAGGGTCCCTTGACTTGAAGGCAGGTCAACGAAAATCATTTAATCTGTAAAACAGAGAAAAAAGTGGAGAAAAACTTGCAACAGAATAATTTACTACAGGATAGTATCAGGCAGTTTAATGTGCTATAACTGGAGTTTTAGGAGAAAAATGAGAGTGAGGATGGGACAGAAAAATTATTGGTTAAAAGTTAACCAAATTTTATGGGGAAATACAGCTCCCATGAGCTCCACAGACCTCACTCAGAGGCATGCACATTCTATTAAAGACGGCCATTAACTTGGGACTGTGCGTTCTAAATTGCATTTACCACAGACACTTTAGTTTTGCAAATTTAAAAGGTGAAAAAATTAAAGCAGTTAAGAGTGATGTTTTTCCATGGAGATCTGGTTTCTGGGTGGTGATATAACACTGTAAGTTCCCTTTCAGCAGAGCATAAATGAGCTCATTTATTTGATTAAGAGAGCTTAATTGGATTTCAATGCACAGTGTTCCCAGCTCAGAATATGCAAAGTATTGTTGCATAATACTGTGTAAAAGCTGAATACAGAAAGAAGATGGGTTACTAATACATTTCAATACAGAATGTATTTCTCAAATAAGCCCCAAAATTGACTGCCTCCAAACCTGCGTTGTACAAAAGTCATGCAAAACTGAGGAAGCCAAACAATAGTGTACATTACACACAGTAAAATAAGCCATGACGGATGGTAATATGTCACCACACAAACATGCACGCACACGCACAGAGTCACCCACTGGAAACATTCTGTAACTTTCCATTTTTCTCACTTGTTACTCTAAGTACAAATCTTTGGGATACATATTATTTTCTATGGACAAGGGGTGTTGCCAGTGACATTTTTATTTCCACAAAAGTTTGCCTTGACCATATGTCCAGTACCCCAACCCAGATCATCTCTATGTGATGAAATTACCTTCTCTATCAAAAGCATTAAATCCAGTCGGAACATTTCAATAAATTGTTGAAAGGAGTTAATGACTCTCAAAGGAAAAATCTTAAAATTCTTAAATATCAAAGAATTTGTATGTCTAATACATTTTCATCACTTTTAAACCTTGTTTTCTTTTGTTACCAATCCAGTCTTTTAATGAGAGTCTCGTTAACTTTTCACATCAGCATATCTCACAAAGCTGCTTAAGTAAAACGACATAATTACTTCTAGTCACATCAAGCAACTCCTAATCCTGGTTCCCATGAAATCATACAGCTTCATTTTATTCAGGTGATGGACATGTAGTGGTGGTGGTGATGATGATGATGAAGAAGAAAACAGCAACACTACCAGGAACCATGTCTACCTTCACTATCACTGTGTGCTAGGTTCCTTCCGGGGCATTTCACATACAGTACATTTCACCTCATGGCAACTGGGAGCAGTTACCTCTATTACACCTGTTTTACAGTAAATGCACCACATGTGGAGGGCCACAGTAAATACTCCATACATGGAGGACCACCCTGATCATTCACACTTAACCTGTATGAACAAAGATTCAAACCCAAAACTATTCAACTGGGTTTAACAGCCATCTTCCACAGAGAGCATGCCAAGTGAACAGTACTGATACCTGTAAACATTAAGTGTATTCAAAATAAGCATTATGCTCTTTTATCATAAATCAAGCAAAAGAAAGTGATGTATTACCAAAAGGAGTTGCATTAACCAAATGCACTTAAAAGAAAAGATGCATTTTGAAAGAAACTTTAGCTTGTAATTTTTAAAATGTTGCTTTTCTTTTAGCAACTCTAAATTTAGTCTCTTGTTTTGTTTTAGTGGCAGCCTCTTTGTAATGTTATTGTGTGAATATAAGAAACAGATACGTGTAGACTGTCTTCTGATCTTTATTTTCACAGGTGTAACCATCAGTAAAACTGTCCCTGTTGGAAACAAAACAAACAAACACGAATTTGACTTTGTAAAAGCACCCAGTATTTGAGGAGATGCTCTAATAATTAGGGTGGTGTTATGGTGATGGGCATTCTTTTCCTGACAGTATATTTGTCTGTAAATTAAGTTGAATGTGTTTTACCAGTGACTTGTTTTATTTCAGCATTAGTCCTTCCCAGATGACTTTTGAGAATTGCTACATAGATTTTAACAGTGGATGCAATTAGAATAAAATATAATAACATGGTGTCTCTGGTAGGTTTGCTAAATTATGAATTAGACCAATGTCATTATTTTCCATGTTAGGCTCTCCATTAGTACCTCTGCACAATACCTCCTGCAATGATGGATCAGTGTTTGTTGAATGTATAATTGTCTTGAATAGTCCGGCATCCTGGTTATTTTTTGTTGTTTGCTTGTTTGTTTTTTAATATGTTTTTATTTATTTCAAAGAGAGAGGGAGAGAGAGAGAAACATTGATGAGAGTCATTGATCGGCTGCCTCCTGCACGCTTCCTGCTGAGGATCAAGCCCTCAACCTGGGCATGTGCCCTGACCAGGAGTCGAACCTTGACCTCGTGGATCATAGATTGATGCTCAACCACTGACCCATGATGGCCCTGCAGCAGCATCCTGTTTTTGCAATATGAAATTTTAATTATATTGCAGCCATCATACAACTTTTGAGCTTAAAAGAATGTTACATATCATCTGCATAAATACTGGTAAATAGATCTCATCTCAGTGCCAACCAAGACACTGCTGATGGGTCTGTGGGTGAAAGGATTGTGAGTTCAGACCCAGATTCATCCAGAAGGAGGGCTGTGATTGATTAGTTATGTCTGTCACGGGCACAGGGATAGAAGCACCAGCACGAGTGTTTCTATTTGTCAAATGAGGTTTGGTCCAACCTCAGGTTCAGTGCATTTTTCAATGTAACATGATAGACAATCCCCTAAATGTCCATCATACTGGCTTTTATATGCTGTGCACAATTTACAGTCCATTTTCTTCCATATTTTAAGAAGAGCGTATCTTTTGTTCTCAAGTCTGGATCTGAATGTGGAACAACTAGATAGGCGAGAGTGGTTTCAGATATTCAGTCATTCTCAGAAATGGTCCCACGGTGCATCTATTATCAAAATCCAGCCAAGGGTCAGGTTCTTTACATGACTGTTTTACATTATTGCGGAGGGTTGTGGAGAGAAAGTCATAGTCTTTATGGAAATAGGATCACTCAAAAGAAGCCAAAAAGCCTGTTACAGATTAAAATCACTGCCCTGAAGCACACCCAGCACCTGCGGGGCTCCCCTTGTTTGCTGAGTAAGGAGCCCACGAGACAAACCCATGGAACGTAGACCTGTTGTGTGGCCATCATTAGCTGGTCTGAATTCCTGTACCCAGCATTGCATCGTCTCCAGGGAAACGTCATGGGCAGTCACTGCGAAGCCAGTTAGCGCAGCTGCATTAGGTTTTGTACCATTGGGAAGGAAGACCATTTACTAAACAGCACAAGCGCACTCATGTTCCTTGGGCAGCCCTTACTGTCCAAACTGAAAAACGCTGTATATGTAAAATAGGACATGATTGCCGCAGATTAAAAAAAATAAGTGAAACTCAGCGATTGCCTGATGGGAGACTCTTCCAAGTTGTTAATATTTCATAGATTCTTTAAAATCAGTTTAATTTAGTATCATAAATATGTTACATCTCAGTGTAAGATGCCTTTGAATTTTTAGTGCTTTAACTCCTGTCTCTAGTTTGTTTTGAAGTAACGCACTTCAGAATGGATACTATGAATCTATAGTCTACACATTTGTAACCATCAATAAAGGAATGGTGTGAGAAAGTAAAATATATATTAAACATCCTCCATGGAGCATTTCCCGTGCACATTTATAACTGTGTCATCCGTTGCACTGATAACCTCGGTCTCCAGCATTTACACCTTAGGAATGGGTCACTCTCTTTGTGTATTTGCTTCCCTGACCCCCGCAGCTGTGTCCTGTGGGAACCCCGGCACGCCCACCCATGGCAGGATCGTCAGCAGTGACGGCATCCTGTTCTCCAGCTCTGTCATCTACGCCTGCTGGGAGGGCTACAGGACCTCGGGGCTGATGACACGCCACTGCACCGCCAATGGGACCTGGACGGGCACAGCTCCCGACTGCACAGGTCAGTGCCCAGCAATCAGGGTTGACCCAAGGATGGTGCCATGATGTCGACTTGACCCGGAAAAACCAGTTTGTTTTAAAGTGTTGTGTTGAGTTTTTAATGCATGGAGAAAAAAAGACATACGTATGGTTGGTATTTTGATTCTATGCATTTGATATTTATAGGTTCTTAACTTTATTACATGGTAGGAATTACTTTAAATGGTCAGTTGGGCTGGACGTTGTTGGTCTGTTCTCTCTGTGGACCACTTAGCGGGGAAGGAAGGGGACTGGGTTCTCTGGTTGCAGACTGTGCCTCTGTCCTGGGCATTATGGTCAGGACACATTCCCTGCCTCCTTAGGGAACCACACAGGGTAGCACAGCTTCCACCCAGGCAGGCACCGATGGAACAGAAATAGTGATTCCAAACGCTGGTCAGCAGAATGGTCAGAGGATAGTATAGCTGTAGTAATTCACAGAGTGATCGCTTTGAATGGATCTTCAGGGGAGGAACTGAATAGAAACCATGGCTCATCCATTTCGTGGTAATTTCTGTGTTTCTCTGCTTCTGTTTTGTTCCCCACGTCTTAGTCGTAAGCTGTGGGGATCCAGGCACACTGGCCAACGGCATCCAGTTCGGGACTGACTTCACCTTCAACAAGACCGTGAACTACCAGTGCAACCCCGGCTACGTCATGGAGCCCGTCACAGGGGCCACCATCCGCTGCACCAGAGATGGCGGATGGAGCCACAGCAAGCCCGTCTGCAGAGGTGAGTCCTAGCCCTTCGGCTTTACCTCACAGATAGACGTCTTTATCGATTACATTTTATTTCATTTGCAAGCGTGAGTGCTGTCCTTCTATGTGCTGGGAATTCTTCTAAACTTATTTGCAAATAAATGTTAAACCACTTGATTTTATTTTTCCTTTTTTTTTAAACAATCTGAAAACATTTATGATATTGAAACGTATACATCCTGCTATTAAAACAACAAAATAGTGCCCTGGCTAGTGTGGCTCAGTGCTTAGAGCGTTGGCCTGAGCACTGACAGGTCTTGGATTCGATTCCTGGACTAGAGCCCACATCTGGGTGGCAGGTTTGATCTCCGCCCCCATCTGGGTGTGTTTAGGAGGCAAACCAGGTGATGTCTCTTGCATCAGTGCTTGTCTCTCTGACCATGTGTGTGTATAAACTCACGAGATTGTACTCAAGTGATATGACCAAGCCCTGGTTGGGTTTGTCCTCAGGAACCAGCAGGAAAAGAGAAACTGAATGAGCTTCTCGCTCCCTTGGCCTTGTGTGTGTGGAGCACATCGCGTTCAATCCCCTCCCCCAGCAGTGTGCTCGCTTTGCTGTTCTGTCCGTGATCTAAATCAATGAAGACATATTAGGGGACAGTTTTATTATTTCAATTCACTGTCTTCCTCAGTCACCTTCTTATTAAACAAACAGCTCTATGCAGGTGTCACCTGTAATTCAGGTAAAGTTAAAATGTGGCTCATTTGAGCATCACGGCCAAGGCGGCAGGTCTGGACCCCCTAACCCCTGTGTTCTTTGCGAGCAGCCGTCCTGTGCAGCCCACCGCCTGCCGTGCAGCATGGAGAAGTGGAGGGAGCCGATTTCCGCTGGGGCGCCAGTGTCAGCTACAGCTGTGCGGCAGGCTACCAGCTGTCCCACCCGGCCATCCTGTCCTGCGAAGGCCAGGGCGTGTGGAAGGGGGAGACGCCCCAGTGCCTGCGTAAGTCCCCTAGAGTCCCCCACACAACTTCCTCCTCAGGTACCCTCTGCATCAGCACCTGCATGAGCAGCTTAGGCTACAATTTGGGGACACAGCCACGTGTCATTTGTAACCAGGCAATGGCAGTTAAATGTCCGATTTGAGCCAGCACTGCCCAAGGGGGGAGTCTGCCCTTACAGATGGTTATTGATCTGATAGTTGCACCTAGAGATGGAGTAGAGCCTCTGTGACTTTCACGGGGCCGCCTGATCCGGGGCACCTGTGTGGCTGACCTCTTCGCTGTTTCCGCCAGCTGTGTTCTGTGGAGACCCGGGCACCCCCGCGGAGGGCCGGCTCAGTGGCAAAAGTTTCACCTACAAATCTGAAGTCTCCTTCCAGTGCAAACCACCCTTCCTACTGGTGGGATCTCCGAGGAGGACCTGCCAGGCCGATGGCACGTGGAGTGGGGTGCAGCCCACCTGCATAGGTAATGACTGCAAGGCAGCCGGAGGGTACTTGGGGGTGAGGCATTTGGTTCTAAAGCCTAGTCATTTGTGGGCACAGTGTCCGCGTAGATGATTCCTGTGTAAGGGCCAATCAGCTGAACTGATGTGATGCCTCTTTTATTTTTTTTCATTAACCCTCACCTGAGGATTAATCAATTTCCATTGATTTTTTTTTTTTTAGAGAGAGAGAAACACTGATGTGAGAGAGACACATTGATTGGTTGCCTCCACATGCACCCCAACAGGGGCCAGGGAATGAACCTGCAACCCAGGTACGTGCCCTCGATTGGGCATCGAGCCTGGGACTCTTTGGTGCTGGGGCCGATGCTCTAACCACTGAGCAACACCAGCTGGGGCGTGACGCCTCTTTTAAATCGTGCAAATGAATTTGGAGTTAATTTTAGCGATGTGCTAAGACGGCCCCAAGACTGTTCTCTTGCCTCAAGTCTCAGGCTCCTGTCCCTGTCACCTGACAACTGCACTTTTTAGGGGGACAGCTTCTCTGCAGGGGTCGGGAATGTTTTCTCCAAAATGGCCCCAGCTGCGAGCACAGCCTCCCCAAGCCTGTCCCTCATTGCTTTAGTCCCCACCGAACCACTGGACTGTTAGCAATGACAGCAAGAGTCACCTGAGCTCTTATGTCCTAGGGACCTCAGAGCACGGGAATGAAACTTGCAGGTCAGGAGAGACCTTCTGTGTATCCCAATCCCGCATTTGTAGAGTAAATCTCCGTCTCATAGGAAGGGCTCAGGTGGAAATTTCCATGTTAGCAGTGTGAGTGGCACAGACACCGGACCCTCAACTTCCTGACTCAGAGCAGGTCACGGCTGCGGACTCGGGTCATTGCTGGGGACCTTGTCCACCAGCTGCCATGGGCAGAAGTGTGGCTGCTCCGCCTGGCTCCTGTAGGCAGCTCTGGACTTACCGTCTTGATTGTTCTCCAAGAAACCAAGTGATACCTGCTTGAGAATGATGTGGGGCCGGGGTAACTTTGGCGAGGCCCGGCCCCCCGGGCGTAGACGCGCTCACTGCCCTTAGATTCCGCATGGATCTGGGGCAGCTCTCGCTTGACTAAAAGCATCTTTCTCCCCCAATACGGTTCTTTCTTTTGAAAACACTTGTTTTAAGTTTTCCACTAGCAGCTGGAGAGAATCAAATAATAAAGCTGCGGTGCCTCTTTATGGCTCAGGTCCTGCGTTTGGGGGCATGTTGCTGACGGTCTGCCATGGGCTTCCATTTAGAATCATCAAATATATTTCCTCAGTATTGAGGAAAATTAAGAAAATTGAATAATGTCACCAGTGACCAGAAGAGATTCACTGAATCCCTAAAAAACAAGGGTCACTATAGGTGGTTTCTGAAGATGGAGTTTTATTAACCAGCTGGTACAGTATGTCGGGAGAGAAATTCATCTGTTGGATGGGAAAGAATGTGCTTATTCTGATGTAGAAAATCCCAGGCACTGCAATTTAGTGTCATTGTCACAGCACTATAGGGTCATTTAAGAAACATGCCTGAGCAGAAAATGCAAATCACAGTGTATTTCATTCATAATTTTCATATAAAACATCCCCCACATCTGTAAAAACACAGTTTTCTCCATTGTGTGAGACCTTTTAGTAAAAGGGTTAGAATTCCTGTAATGACTGCATCCGTACCCTGTGCTTGTTTTGTGATTGTAACTTTCAGATCCCACTCACAACACCTGCCCGGACCCCGGGACCCCACACTTCGGCATACAGAACAGCTCCAGAGGATACGAGGTATTTCGTTGTTATTTCATGATGTTTTTCTGGAAGTATTTAGACGTGTATATGTTCTCATGTGCCATGATTTGTGTCATACTTGCCCAGATGACATCCATCCAGGCCGGATTCATTTCTGTGCAGCATTTTAACTGCCAAAACCAAAATGACTGTGTTACCTGAATTCACACCACAGTAGTTGCTCCATTAATTTCCACTTGAAAACATGCATGTTTTGTATTTTTTGTCGGCCAAATGAACATGGCGATTCTCAAATTTGGGTGAGTCATCACTGGATAGCTACACAGAAAAGGGCCCTATTTAGTGACCCAACGTAATGGCCAAATATTTAAATTCCAGAGACAATAACAGAAGATGTCACATCCAAGCCCCTTAAGCTAAGGGTCCTTTGTGACATCTCTTCTCCCTGTGATCTCTTAAAACTAAATGAATTATTTGCATTCTTAGTATCACTTTCAAACATTTCATTTGACTTTTTAAGTAAAAATTACATTAACAGGGACGTGTTTCTGGCCCATGGGCGTGCAGCCCAGTACATAGGAATAGTAGGAAGTGCTCTACGTGGCACGGCTCTCAGTAGCCCACTAGGAGAATCTATGTCTGGGTCAGCAGTGGTCGCGGCGATTCTCTGGCTGCCAGCACACAGCCCACGGAGAGCGAACACGAGGAGCTTATGTTCACCACACAGGCTAAAGGGGTGGACACACCCCTCACTCCCCTTGTGACAAAGCAGAGTGACACCCACTCTAATAATCAATCGAACCTCAGGGCAAGGTTACTAATAATTTACAGAGATGGCTGAGACCTGCAGGGAGTCTCCCCAAACACATGTTTGTCCTTTGCTGGGACTTGCCTGTGGTCTGAATATGATGGATCAGCTCTCTGCTTCCTTCCCCCAGAGCTGGAGCCTGATGCACAGGAAGTGAGCTCTCAGTCTGGGTCCCTCCTTGTGTCCTGGGGTGTTAGTCACAAAGTGCACCTGGCTCTCTCCCATTCTCCAGCCAGGCACATCCCATAGACTCATAAACCCGGTTAGTTTACAGTAACCCATCTCGAGTGGCCAGGTGCATCCCACCAGGTACATCCCGCCAGGTGCACCCCGCCAGGTGCATCCCACCAAGTACTTCTAAAAAGACTGCTTGAGGAGGATGCTGTGTTTTCTTCCCACCAGGCTCTCCATCATCTCCATGCTGGTCCATCTTATCAGCGTGTTCGCTGGGAGGGCTCTCTGGGCTCCCTGCCATGTTACAGGAGAGTGTGACGGAGCCCATCCCTGATCCCACCAGCCAGGGCCAAACAGCCCTGTTATTAAAGTGGTTCCCGCCTAGATGTGCTTCTTGGCAGGACCTGCTCCTCTCGTGTGTCCCTGTGTCTTGCCTCTGAGGCTCATGTTGGTTTTCTTCCAGGTGGGGAGCACCGTGTTCTTCAGGTGCAGGAAGGGCTACCACGTGCAGGGATCGACCACACGCACCTGCCTTGCGAACTTAACGTGGAGCGGGATACAGACTGAGTGCATACGTAAGTGGGGTCCTCCTGCCATGCTCAGCAGTGAGCATGTTCCCATGTCTGGGGGTGTTTACCTGCAAGGGAAACATGGGGAACTGTTTCATGTCCGTTTGTTTGATTGTCTTGAATTCCCTAAACCAGTGTTTCTAGAAGTTTGATTCCCTAGAGCCAGTGGGGTCAGCATCTCCTGGGGTTTGGTGGAAATTCGGATCCTCAGCCCCCTGCCCAGACCTATAGAATCAGAAACCCTGGGGGCTGGGTGGGGGACAGGAGGGACAGGGTCTGGTTTACCTGGCCCTCCAGGTGATCCTGAGGCACCTGGGGTCTGAGGAACAGCCCTAAACCTTCACTACAAGGGACAACATTGTAGTAACACTGACAGAGAGAGAGCCACCTGATGCCATTGTAATTCTTCTAGACGTGCTTCAGGTTGTCGGGTGGAAATGGGTGAGGGTACGTCGGAGTGTTAACAGAAATGCTTAAATGTGCTTTTTGGAGTCTGAGCTGATCATTCCTATAGCTGCTTAGATTAAACTTATCTCGTGACTTAATCATGAGCATTAGAAGACATCTGGACGAGTGACTAGGGAGACAGTCTTTCACCCTCTGGCAGTTCAGTGTCCCACTCTCATGGGGAAACCTAACAACAGCAGAACATTGTAAAAATCACTTTCATAGGACAGAAGATACAATTTTTGTGTATATTTATCAGTATTACAATGTGTGTATTTATTTCAAAGCTATCAATTCTAAGCTTCTACTCACATCATACATGTGGGTGTTATATTCACATACACACAACATATATGTATACACGTGTGCACCATTTCCTAACAGGTCTTCATTGTGTTGAAAGTTTGCCAAAGTACAAAGTATTATGATACTTAAAATGACTGCAGTTACAATTTTAATACTGTAAACTTATTTTATGATAATCTGCCAGGTCCTTTACTTGGGACATGTGTGTAAACTTTATGAAGAATGAGAAGGTGCTTGTGATCTAAACATTACAAGTTATTTATGCCCAAATTGCATTTTGGAAGGAAATAAGAATCTATAATAATTTAACTACTAAACACATCACATTTTTACCAAAATTAATTATTCATTCAACTAAATAGTAAATTTGCTAGTTGCCTTCAGACAAAAGCCAAGGCATATTTCTAAGCACATGTCAATCTGTTTGTGTTTAGTTTACAGGAGTTGTCTTTTAAGGAAATTTAACATGTTGTTTATCACTTTCATAGGACAGAAGATGGTATAGCAAAAGCAACCTGTTATTTCAAAGCGATGGTTTCTATTCTAAATTTCTACACATAACTAATTACACCTTTGTTGAGAGGAAGATATTTATAAATGTGTACAGGAGTTGGCAAAAAGTAGGTTTACAGTTTATATGAAAAATAACACAATAAATAATAATACAAGAATAAATTCAGTGTTTCACATACTCACAGCTGTAAACCTACTTTTTGTGTGTGTGCATATATACGGCTACAGGGAGAGAGACAGAGACAGAGAGGAGGGAAGCAGGCAGGCATCTGACAGACACCAACCTCATGTTGAAAGTTGCCAAGGGAGATGGAATGCTGGTGATACTTGGGTTGATACTGTATTCACAATTTTAAATTGTAAAGTAACTTTATAACCACTTCCAAATCGTTGCCCTATTTCCTTATTTCTTTAGACACGTGTTAAGTTCATAAGGAACCAAGTTTCCATGTTTCCTAATGGAATAAATACCATTTCAGCCCACGCCTGCCGACAGCCTGAGACGCCGGCCCACGCGGACGTGAGAGCCATCGACCTCCCTGCCTTTGGCTACACCTTGGTGTACACCTGCCACCCGGGGTTTTTCCTGGCCGGCGGATCTGAGCACAGGACCTGTAAAGCAGATATGAGGTGGACAGGGAAGTCGCCTGTCTGTAAAAGTAAGTCACTGACCAGGAGGTGCTGCCCCTCCCACAGAGCAGAGATGAATGCACGCTGCCCCCAGGCTAGTGTCCAGGTGTGAGACGCATAAGCAAGCCCTTCCCGGAAGTGGTGTCAGTCCCCCGGCTCTCATGCTTCCTGTGTGTGGCCGTGTGTGTGGCCGTGTGTGCAGCACGTGTCTGATGCTGTGGAGGCAAAGGCTAAGGAGATGTGCAGATTCTGTTTTTGCTAATCACTTGTTAACCCAAAGGGAGCATCTGCTTGGTTGAAGAAGAGCATTATGAGTTGAAGAAAAATAATATCTATAGGGTTTCCCCCAAATGACTACACATACTTTGAATAATGATGAAGACTGTGCTTATTAAAATACGTTTCATGTTCAGAATGGAGCTAGCTGCTGTTAAAGTGGGTATACATTTTTGGGGGGGGACACCCTGTACTTTTGGAAAATGTATTTTTTAATGAAAATGGACAAATACCACCAACTGCTGGTGCATATTAAATTAAACTCTGATTTTCAAGACCACGGGCTGTTTGGTGGTGGAATATAAGTTTGTGTTCTTGACACTGGTTCTACCTTTTAAATTACAAAAGCAATTAACATGGAAATGATGCACTAATTACACATGAATTTGTGTATTTACAAATGAGAGAGAGACTTCTGGGCCAGACTGGACGAGAGCTCACCTTACAGGTCCCCACCCAGCGTAGACTGTGACACATCGAGCCCTAAACCCCATCAGTGAAGACCATGGAGGGAGATAAAACCCATGACTAGTTTCAGTTCCTAGGAGCTTATTTACGGTTCTGAAGTTAAGAATTCTTGAGACACCTACACTCCTCTGGCCTTTCTCTGTCAGAAATAGAAGTAAACAGACTTAAAAAATGATAATCTGTAGTTTGATACAAAACTAGAAAAGCTCAGAGATCATGAACTAAATTTAACTTGGAGACCAAATTAAACATTCTGCAGGAGACGTAATTTGGTGATATTGAATATTAACTTACAAGTGCATGGATGTGGGTGGGGCCTCGTAAAATTAAGGGAAGTTATGGACTAAGTGTTAGCCATTCTGTTACCTTTCGGTTGGGGGCAGCAAGTCCCAAAAAGGAGTCAGAAAACGGATAAGAACCACCCTCGTTTGCAAGGCTCTCTGTTGTAGCACAACACCTGGGGACACACGTCAGATCCGCACTGATTTTCACCAGAAAGGATGTTCTGCTGGGAACACATGGGTTAAAGTGAATCTGTATAGATGAGCGTATTTTGTACACGCAAGAAATCTGGAGGAAAAAAACTGCTTCAAGTTGACATTTTTTTCAAACTTATTCCAAAATACATGCATTTGAAAATGATAATTTGTCTTTTTACTTGTAGGTAAAGGAGTGAGAGAAGTTAATGAAACAGTTACTAAAACCCCAGGTTTGTATACAGAACAGTTACAGATTTAAATCAAACGCAGTGAATTGTTCTCGGCTACACTCTGTACAGTGAAACAAACCCTGACATGTCGATTTCTGACTCCATGAGCCCAGGGACAAGCTCACGATTCGGTTACTGCAGACACCCAGGCCACGCAAATTTCTGTTGCTTTCCTAAAACTGTGGTTTGAGGGAATAACAGTCCTTACAGGGAAAAGCTTCGGCACCTTCACACTTGCATTCCAAGGTGCCTGGGCATTTTGTAGCGGAGATGGACACGATGTTGGTGACAGATGTGGTATAATAGAGAGCCTTCTAAAGGGGGTGGATCCTTTCCCCTCTCCCGGGAGCGGAGGCAGGGAGGCCCTGGGCAGCTGACTTGCGTGTGAGCAGTTCCAGTGTGCAGCTCCGTTTCCTCCCACGTGTCTCCATAATCCAGGCGTCCTCTGCCTCCTCAGATGTGAGCTGTGGCTTTTTGTTGTATGTGCGGCCTCACGACATGCATGGTACAGCCCATCGGAAAGATGCGGGCCTGCTCCCTAGGGAAGGCGCTCCTTAGCCCGTCAGCCAGCATCTTGCACCCGTGTCACAGCTCCAGAGAACGTTTGAATGATACTGATACAGTGTGTCCCCAAATTGTAATTTAAGTCTGACTTTTTTTTTTTTAAAAGAAATAGATAATCTTTGTAAGTATACAACACCACTTTCCTTACTCGGGTGTGAACGCTGGTGCTCAAACTTGAAGAGCTGCTCTAGCGTCCGATGTGCCGAGTCTGTGTGACGCTGTGGTTCAGTCATGTGCTGCGTACACATTTCATTCTTGGACGAGGCAAATGTCTCAGCGAGATCAGAGGAGTCTCTCCAACATACTTCACAAAAATGACTCTAAAAAAATCTTTCGGGGCCGTTCTGTGTAGACGTTGTTTATAAATCAGATATCAAGTGGGTGCCCTTCCCCAGCAACGCTGTCCCCGGAAGGAAACTCGGTGGTGGTGCTGTGTTTGTGCTGCTTCTGTTGCTCATTTTTTATGGAAGAAACTGACATATTGGCACCTTCCTTTAGTTTTGTTTTGTTAATCATCACCTGAGGATACTTTTTCCAAATGATTTTTTTTTTTTTTTAAGATTGGAAGAGAGGGAGGGAGAGAGAAACATCGATGTGAGAGAGACACATCAATTGGTTGCCTCCTGCACACGCCCTGACCGGGGCCGGGGATCGAACCTGCAACAGGTACGTGCCCTTGACTGGAAATCGAACCTGAGACCCTTTGGTGTGCAGCTGATGCTCTAACCACTGGGCCGTAGCTGCCAAGGCCTGGCACCTTTTTTCTGAAGGTGCGTGGGGTGGTCATCGTAGAGGTGCACCGAAGGGAATTGCTCCTTAAATGTGACCCTTTATCAGACAGCACGTTACACACCTTCCCTCTGGGCGTCGCATTAACTACCAGCAGCAAATCAGATGACAGGGACCCAAAATGACCATCTCACCCTATGACCGATGGTCACACAGGTACAAACAGGCCACTTCTCAGACCCTGTTCGTGCCCTGTCACCATGGCTCTGGTCCACCACCAAGAGCAGACTCAGTGACGCTCCAGCAAGTACATTAACAGCCCCCCCGAGTATGTGAATTCTAACCGGGGCCCTGGCTGGTGTGGCCCAGTGGCTGAGCGTTGTCCCTGCACCAAAAGCTTGCCAATTCGATTCCCGGTCAGGGCGCAGGCCCGACTTGTGGGCTTGATCCCAGCAGGGACGTGCAGGAGGCAGCCGATCACATGGATGTTTCTCTCTCTTCCCTTCCTCTCTCCAAAAATTAACTATTTTAAAAAATTAATAAATAAATTCTCATCAGGAAAAGAAAGCATCTTGATACTGTTCTAAAGGCTGTTAACGTCAGTAAAGGAAACTACGTCACTTGGGGCCCCTGGGAAGCTGCCTGCGGAGGAGGCAGCATTTAAGGTCCGTGACCAGCGGGCAGATGCGTCAGAGACCGGTGCTGGTGTCTCAGCCTTGATCTTACTTCATGTCTTTAGTCAGCTGGGTCCACTCGAGGCTGTCAGACGTGATGCCGTCCTGTCCCTCTGTGACTCGTGTTGCTGGGACAGGGCCTCAGGGGTTAGCCTCCAGGGAAGACAGGAAACAGCCAACGGGACCATTGGCGCAGCCTGAGTGGGGGGCGGGGTCTCGGGGTCCTCGGCATTTGTGGCTCTAAGTGGGCTGCAAGTCAAACGGTACGTGTGGACGGATTCCACTTGCGATGGATCTTGTCTGATTATCTGGTGGGGGCCCCTCCTGGGGCAGAAAGCAGACAGTGCGACCCGGTCCAGCTCACATCAGCTACCCCGGGAATGTACACCGATGCTGTGAAATGGCCCCACTTCATGCACGTTTGCTAACAGAAATGTGAAAAATAGGTTTAACGTTGATAATCAGTGGAAAAAGAGAGAATTTCTCAGTAATCATTGCAAGTTCTCCTGTCCCAGGTGAATTTTAATGTTTTTAAAGACTTTATTACACCTTTTCTTTCTGAATTTTATAAATATACGTGTGCCGTGTGACACCATTTGATCCAACTTTCTTACCAATGGGGGGATATCATCACATGGAGATTAGAGGGTAAATGAGAGAGATCAGGAGACTGTAAAGTTTTAAAGACCTCGGAACAAAGCACCGGGGGCTTCCTAGCCAGGCGTGTCTCATCCCAGCAGGGCCCTGACACTCAGGCCATGTGAGGGCCGGAGATTCCCCACACCTGGCACACTCGGCTCTTCTGAGCTCCTGTCCCTCAGTGAGTAGAGCTAGTGGTTAACACATCAGCAGTGATTTCTGGGTCAGTTTAACACACTTCTTATTAAGCCCCCTAAATTCTAACCTCACATTGATGGTACCATTCAGCACTCGCTCCCGTCTCTCTAGGCAGGTCCGCTTTGCCTCTGAAATATTTCTCCCCAAAGTGACAAATGCTTGTTTCCCCTCCCGGTAGTCCGGCTCTGGGGTCGCTGAGTCTTACACACACTGAGGGCACCGCAGTCGGTCACCCCGTCGGTCATGGTTGTCACTCTCTGTGGCATCTCCCTGAATGCGCCCACCTGCTCTGTTGTGAAACACCTGCGCTTGCCTGTTCTGTGTCTGCTCACATGCCCGTTTTCCTGCCTGCAGTTCCCTCCGACGTGTTCTTCATCCACTCTGTGTGGAAGGGACATTACGAGTATTTGGGGAGAAGACAGCCGGCGACCCTGACAGTGGATGGCTTCAACGCGAGCAGCAGCAATGTGAATGCCACCTTCACCGCAGCCTCGCAGGTGGAGCTGAAGCTGGCAGGTAGGGACTGGGCATGAGGGACGCGAGCAGTAGCCCCGCTGACTTCCTCAGAGCGGCACCACATGTCTCGGCGCCTTTCCTGGGATGCTGGTTCTGGGTGCCGCTGTGGGGTCAGCTCAGGGACCACAGAGGTTATTTTCTCATGTTAAGTATCACAGACGGGTACAGAAGCGTGAAGGAATCTGCTCAACATTATGCACAAAACACATTAAGTCGGAGGTGTAAGATTTAAGTCCAGACATGCATGTCCCGAAATGTATTCTTTGTGCCCGGGTTGTGGGCTCCATACCCAGCAGGGGTCTTACAGGAGGCAGCCAATCAATGACTCTCATCATTGATGTTTCTCTCTCTCCCTCTCTCTTCCTCTCTCTCTAAAAATCAATAAAAGCATATTAAAATAACAATAACTTTCTTCCCTATGGTACGATCACCTCTGAACCACGTTCCACGCCCCGTGGATCGCATGCCTGAATCGTGAGCTCCGTGAGCCCCTGGGACACGTGGGCGACCAGCTGTGCTCTCTCCCCAGGGGTCTACAAGAAAGAGGAGGCCCACCTGCTCCTGAGAGTTTTTCACGCAAAAGGGCCTGCAGACGTTTCTGTGAGCAAGTTTGAAAATGACCAATGGGGACTGGACGGTTACGTAAGTAGCCTGTGTGAGGGGGACAGAGCACAGATTTCCTGAGTGTCCCTGTCTGCACAGAGGTGCGGGGCAGGGGCCAGGTCTGGGAGGAGCCCTGTGTGTGGGTCCCTGTGAAAACCCCCCGCCCCTCCTCTGAGCGGTGTGGCCTCCTGCCTGCCCTTTACCCTGGAAGAAACCAAGTCCCGAAATGAGAACTGGGTGGGCAGGAGCAGGTGGGCCGTTGCTGCCGGGACAAAGCCAGAACCGTGAAGGTGGTGGCCGAACTCTTCCCAAGGCCTTTTGGTACCACTCAGAAAGCTCTAGAAATGTCAGTCCCAGGTGGACAGGGACACTTAAGAAGCCCCCATTAATCGCCTTCTTTGCAAGCGGGCCACTTGTGCTCTGATGCTTTATCTGACTCAAGGGGCAGAGCCGCACATGCTGCTCATCAGCCCACAGCTGGGACAGGAAGCAAATATTACGTCATGTGGGTCATATGAAGCCAGGTCTTGTCCCCGTTACAGAGGAGAGTTAGACTATGAATAGGCTGGACATTTACTACCATTTTTGAGGTCGAGGTGAGTCAGAATTTACATGTGAGTTGAGGTTCGTGTCTGTGTATTTAAATGTTTAACTATAAATGTTTCACTGTAAGGAATGGCAAAAAATAAAAGTCTAACCTGTACTATCTAAACGAGAAGATAGCAGTGACATCAGATAAGAGAGGAGAGTGCTCCCAGCCCCTGCCTAGCCTGATCTTCCTGTTCATGCTCCAGGTCTCGTCAGGACTCGAAAGAGGAAGTTTTACCTTTCAAGGTGACATCCATGGGGAAGACTTTGGGAAATTCAAGCTTGAGAGGCAAGGTAAGCTCACGTGGGTTATTCTCAAAGGGAAGACCAGATGGCCTTCAGATGATTATGCTGAGAAGTACTGGAAAAGGCCAAGATCCTAAAGGCACAGAAACAAAAATAATGGGAGAGACAAACATGTTTTATAGCTGAAAGAAAAAAACAATGAGAAGCTGGGAGAAAATGCAGTACCTATGCCAGGCGTGGGATTAATATCCTTACTGCAGAGAGAGATTTAACATAAGGGGAAGAAAAATAAAACTTGAATAAAGAATTTAAGCAAACTGCATTACCTAAGAAAATTGTAAGAATAATTAGAGGTCACCAAAAAGCAATGAAAAGAACATCAATTTCAAAAATGCACACTGTGGACTCAAAGGTAGATCATGGTTAGTTATCAAAACGTCAGTTTTTAAAAAATTATGTTGGGCAGATGGTAGAAATAGGCACTTG
This sequence comes from Miniopterus natalensis, assembly GCF_054644295.1. Classification (NCBI taxonomy): domain Eukaryota; kingdom Metazoa; phylum Chordata; class Mammalia; order Chiroptera; family Miniopteridae; genus Miniopterus; species Miniopterus natalensis. The sequence continues at coordinate 845,581 of NC_142082.1, read as the reverse complement.
GGCGGGTGCTTGGTTTTGGTGGATGTTGGGAGTGGACGTACAGTTTGGCTGCTCTTTCACCTAACAAGCCTGTCTTTAGAGTTTCTTTTAATTCTCACCTGACAGTATGCTTTTATTGATTTTAGAGAGAGGAAGGGGGATGGAAACATTGACGTGAGAGAGAGACAGTGATCGGTTGCCTCCTGTATGCACCCAGACCAGGATCGAACCTGCAGCCTCTTTGGCGTACCCATGACACTCCAATCAGCCGAGCCTCCGGCCGGGGCTATCTTTAGAACTTGTAACAAACAAGCATCAAAACTGTTCTTTGCATTTTCAGGAGTATCTAAAGCAGGAGTTTTCAATAGTTGAAATTAGAAATAATCTCTACATTTTACACATTTATCATAAAAGAATTGTTCCAATAAATAATTTTAAGCTGTGTGTTAGATGAGATAGGAAATAATAATTCCATTTAGTGTTTTCATTAAAGCAGTGAGGGCTTTTTATTGATGTGGAAAGCCACCCATGACACACATGAGAAAAGTTCACTCGAGACAGACAGACGGACCCGCTCCTGTCTCGATACCTTTGTCTGCTACTTGATTTTTACCTCAGTAATTAGAGAAGGAAAATACTGGTGGTGTCATCACGATGGTTACAATGCTCTGCTTCTCATCTGCAGTCTCCTGGAGAAGCCAGTTTTGTTGTTATGAAGACGAGGGGCAAGCACGAGCATTCGCTTTGCGCCAAAGCTCTTTCCACACAAAAGCTGTTACTCCTATTGCTACTAACAGATGAGAACCAGCATTTTCCTAATGAGGTTAATGCAATACTTCTCCTGAACAGTATAAACCACTTTACGTGTTACTTGCAGAACACTCTTAACATGCTAATTTAATAGAGAGGAGCATTGTCACACGGGCCTGGGCAGAAGAGCGCCCTCCAGAGGCACGTGGGGGTGAATCTCTGTGACGATTGTCACAGATGAGACTTTTATCAAGATGAGGGATTCCAAAGGGAACCAACCAAGTGTATATTATCATACTTAAAAAAACACACAACTTGGTCAAAAAGGATCATCACAAAATCCTCTAATTCTACCATCCCAAACTCAGGGCTTTTAAACAGAAGAGGTTTGAACTATAATGTCAGCAATGGCTGAGTTGCTATTTAAACTGGGTCATTTAATTTTTAGGTAATAGCGTCGACGTATTAGGGCAACACGAACGATGGGTAAACTTCCCCTTACTCTAAACCAGATTTGTGGTTACTTGTCCTGCTTTCGCCCGAGGCACATGCTCCGGTAACTTCCCCCCAGGGCCCCCCAGCGAGGGCCCAGGCTCTCCAGAGATGTCTGAGCCCACTCATCCGACGAGCCTGCCCTGAGCCATTGCGCTGCTATTGCCAGTTCTCTTTGCATTTCCCCATCTCTTTTTAATCTAACAGAATACCCACTTGTTTTAATAAGTAATCTTTGTTCTCGTGTGATGATGAGCTTATTGTCAAGAATTCGCTTCAGAAAATAATTTGAATCAGTAGCAAGCCTCCCATTCAACTAATTAGAAAAGTCTTTGTTGAAGTTTCGATGGAAAAACATCCATTCATTTCAGAGTTATGGCTAAACCCAGTTTTATGGACAAAAACAAACGACCCCATAATTGTCTCCAGTCAGTAGATGGACTGGAAAGAAGTGATTATCATTAAATGGATACTAAATGCACTTAGTTTGAAAGACAAGTCTAGTGCAAAGAAACAGGGACATGAAACATGGCACATTCTGTGAGGCAAGGAGCTGACTTCTGAGACCCTCCTGTGTTCAGAGCCCCCTGACATAGAGCCACAGATAGGAGATTTCACTGAGCATTAGCGAAAAACGCTCGAAATGGCCTAAACACCCCCAACAGTAGGCTGGCTACCTACATTCCAGCCTAAAAAATTAAATCTGATTTATATGTGCTGATGGAAGAACCCACAAATAGATGGTTATGTTTAAAAAGCCAAATATAAAACATGGGAATTGTATTCCCGTTTTTTTAGAAAAGTAATTAAAGAGAAACCGTCATGTGTGTTAATAGTACTTTGCCGGGAGGACACTAAAAATACCCAAACCTGTGGCTTAGAGAGGCGGGGGGACCCGTAATTTTCATCGACCTTTTTATTATCTCATAACTTTTTATGCCACTTTCATGAACATCACAGGCAGGCACTGCCCTTTAAATTATTAAAACAAGGTAAAAACTTAAATTAACTGGGAGCTCCCGACGGTCTGGTAATTTCTGAGGGCTGGCTGCAGAGTCCCAAAGCCCTTTCCTCAGCTGCTCCCTGTGAGGACTGATGTCCCCTCTGAGGAGCAGATTTTCCAGGATTCTTTTGGTTGGGAGCCTGGTATGTATTACGGCCAAAAGCATAGAGTCCTGTTTGCAGAAAACAAAGCTGGTTAATTTAAGCAGAATTCACGTTCTTTAGAATGAGGCAAAGAGCCCCCCAGGGCTAAACCTGAAGCAGGAAGTGGGGCAACTCCACGGAAGCCAGGGGAGCTGATGCCCTGGAAAGACGCACGGGGTTTATTTCCCACAACTGTGCACAGAGCACCTGGTGTGTCGTAGGCTCTGTCGCAGGCTCCGGGGAGTCGGGGAAGCTGCCCGAGGGCCCTGGCGAAACCGAGCTCCCATCCATTAAACTCGGGTCCCAGAGAAGCTCATTTGATTTTCTTTGCATTTATGGTTTGTAAAAGGAAATGAAACAGGCCTCTCTTACCATGACACACCCCATAAGTCCTGGGCCTGGGCTTCTGAAACCCCACCAGCGTGTCTGCCGGTCCTGCGTGATCCAGAGGACCCTGCTCACAGTCCCTCACACACGTCATTGAGTGAGTCCACCTGCTCAGCCAGATGCACTTCAGAACTGCACTTTAGCCCTGGCCATGTTGCTCAATGGTTAGAGTGTCCCGTGCACCAAAGGGTCTTGGGTTCGATTCCCGGTCAAGGGCATGTACCTGGGTTTCGGGTGGGCTCCCTGCCCCTGGCTGGGGTGTGTGTGGGATGCAACCAATCGATGGGTCTCGCGTCTGTGTTTCCCTCGCTCCCCCCCCCCCCAAAAGCCTGTCTCCCAATGCCACGCGCAGACCTGCAGCTCCTCGGAGATGGCTGTAGGGTTGGTGACTACGCCCCCTTCCTGGTGTGTGAGATGCTTGTATCCGCTGCCCCGTGGGATGGGCGCAGCCACCCTGTGTCACCCTCTGTGTTCTCATAGAAACTTCTGTGATAACATCGGGCTGTGTTCTTTTGGGTAATTCCGAACTCTGTAGTGAATTTTGGAGACTCCCTAAAAAATGTGGACTATTCAACATGTTCACACTTTGAGAACACAATACCATCTATCTAGGAACCTGGGGTACTTAGTAATTTCAGTGATTGGTATTTTGCTCAGTCTGTGCCTGAGGACGGGAGACAGCAGACACTCCCCGTGTCTGTAGACCGGCAAAGCCGCGTGGATGCTTTATGCAAATACACTATCAGCAGCTACAAGCAAAGTCAGAATGGGTGAGACCCTCTGCCGCTCCTACGAGCAGCACGGCTGAGCCTCGGTGGGAGTGGGCAGGGTTTGCTTCTGGATCGTTAAGATGCACATTAATTAAAGTCTTTCCATGGGTCCTTAAGGAATTTAACTCCTGCTTCCTGTAGAATTGACATCCATTTATAAAATTTATCGTAAATGTGTTAGTTTATCACAATTAAATATTCCTTTCGTTTTCCAGATCCCCTGAGCTCCGACCAGGACTCTGCACACCGCCCTCCGGGCACCAGCAGCGGCTCCGTGGCGGCTGCCATTCTGGTTCCCTTCTTTGCTCTCATCTTATCAGGGTTTGCATTTTACCTCTACAAACACAGGTACCGTCGATGCGCCACCCATTTGCACTCGGTGACACTGTGAAGTGTTGGTGTGATGAACGCCTGCCCTCACCCTCACACCCACGTGGATCTGCAGCCACACGCAGTGTTCCCCCCGACACTAAGAATGCGCACGTGGCAGGGCTGGGTCTCGTGTGTGTTTAACCCTCACCGAGGATTTGTTCATTGGCTTGAGAGAGAGGAAGGGGGAGGGACGGAGGGAAACAGGTGGGAGAGAGAAACCTCGATGGTTGCCTCCCGTATCCGCCCTGACGGACGGCACCTGGAGCCTTAGTGGTGTACAGACGATGCTCCCACCCACAGAACCCCCTGGCCGGGGCAGTTCTTTTTTTCTTAACGTTCAAATTATACCTTAAAAAATCCACCAGTAATCACTGAAACAAAAGTGTCCTTCCAACAAATCAGGTGATGCTTTGCTAGGCTGATAATTCACATTAATGTGATTTTAACACTTGGTGTACATTTCTTACGTGATTTCACCTGAGAAAGGTGGGGAGGGGGGCAGACTAGATAGCGTTAGGCCTTTTATCTCTAAAAAGCCTTCAACTCTCTAATCTGAGGTCTACCTAGAGTCTGCTTTTAACCAGAAAATGTAAAACTCAATAGTGTAATAGCGAGTACAAGGTCTTTCTATAACTTATGTACAGAGATAAAGTCATATCGCAAAACCGGCTGACACTGAGTGACTGGGTCATGGTGGTGAATGGACATTCGCATGTGTACTTTAATCTTGTAGCCCAGAGGATGGGCACCTGGATTCTCACTTTGAGGACGGGTCACAACGCATGGTAACTTGCCCAAGGTCTGTCACTCAGATGTGGAAGATGGAGGTCCAGCCAAAGTCTGTTTGGCATCAGCATCAGGGATCGGCCCCATTTACTTGGGTTATTAGTTGGAATCAGACAGTTCTTTGATTTGGAAACCACTTCCATTTGTAAAGTCCTGCTTATAATCTCCAACACCAGTTTAAAATAGTGAACTCTAAACGTGAGCGGTGGCACCCTCCCCATGGCTGCGTGGCGTCTGGTCCGTGGTGCTTCCTGCTGATTGAGGTGTTGTCTCACCTGCACAGGCCCAGGCGCTATGTCTTATATCCATGAAACGAGGGTCCTAACTGTGCCTCCCCTCTTTTCCTCCTAGAACAAGACCAAAAGTCCAGTACAATGGCTACGCCGGCCACGAGAACAGCAACGGGCAGGCTTCCTTCGAGAACCCAATGTACGACACGAACTTGAAGCCCACGGAGGCCAAGGCGGTGCGCTTCGACACAACCCTGAACACAGTGTGCACGGTGGTATAGCCCCTGCGCAGGACTGGACCATAGCCATACCTCGGATGGGCAAGGCGACCTCTGGTGCCATGGACCACGCCCCCCCTCCCCCCCGCTTGGCCTCGGCTACCTTTCACATCTCATTCCGGCTCACGCAGCGGGGCTGTCCACGGAGCGTGCGGGGCTGTCCACGGAGCCTGCAGAGTCTTCTGAGCACTGGCGACCCTGTCCCTTCCTCCTGACGTGGAGTGTCTGTGTCCGGCTGTGCCTGCCTGCCTGGGGTCAAGGTGCCCTTGAGGAAGACCACCTGGCCACGCCGCCCTGTGGCACTCAGTGCCTCAGACCTCCTGTGTCTGTGGCTGGGATGCCTTCAATGCACAGTCTGGGCATGTGGGTCCATCCTCCGGGTGCGGTGACAAGACAGCACCACCACGTGCAAGTACACTGGGAAAGGAAAGGAAAACACTGTCTCGGAGAAGAAGGCACCGTCCGGCCGCCGCACACACCTGCACAGGCTTCGCGGTCCTCTGGGGACCTGCCACGCAGCCAGGATGCCCAGCTCACCTCAGTGTCCCCCAGGGCCATCTGCGAATCTCCCCGCCAGCTGTCCTACTGCAGAATTTTTGATGCACAATTTTTTGCACTAGTGTGTTATGAATGACTGAGTAAGATTCTGATAAATATGCTATTTACACAGGGTTTCTACACACTCTCCATTGTATATACACATCCTCTCATCCCTCAAGCTGATCACCCCACCCTCAGGTGAGTCCAGGTGTAAGAGAAAGAAGACACCCCCAGACGTGGCACAGGTTTTCAGGGGAAACACGGTAGAGAAGAGCTTTATTTTGTTATTGCTTCTTTTAGCTACATGTTTGTGTTGAACTTATTGAACAAACAGAGGCCTTTTATTTCCCACGTTTCCCACGTTTCTCCCGCCGTCCTGGGAATGTCTAGAGAAGCTGACGTGTTTCTATCTGCCTTTAGATGTGAATAGTAATTTATTTTAGGAGCTCGTGGACGTGTGGGCTGCAGCTCACAGCACAGTCTTCCCACGCACTGTTTTTTTCCTCTGGCTGTGCTTCCCCCGCAGGGGCCCTGAGCCACGGGACTGAGCCACGGGACCCTGCGCAGGGTCCAAGTGCCCAGCACTTCTGGGAGGCAGGGAAACCCACACCCACCCCTCACTGTGCCATGTTCTCTATAGTTTGTCTTCTGTTTCATGCTTTTCCAGGTAGAAAACTTCAGTGGGTTTTCAAGGTTATAATTCATTCCTGGTAAGTTGTAAATGACGGTATAAGTAAAGTAGGTGTGATGCCCAGTGTGGACACAATCAAAATAGGGCCTCGCAGAAGTGGCAATGAGTCGAAGTGAAACCCACGTTTGTTTCTATGTGTCCCCGTTACATACAGACACTCTGAAAGGCGGCTCTTCCCTTATTTGGGTTTTGGTCCCTTATCCCACGTACAGAAAACGTCCCCTCTCACAGTCCAGATGGGCACCTCCGGGGCGTGCTGAGCTCCGTGGCAGTGACTGTGGTCACACCTCCCTTCAGTCTGACCCACTGCTTTGTCTGCATGTTAAATGCAGGACTTCACACGTGGGAAGTGAAAAAGAAACTGGCAGGACAACAGGATGGTAGCTCACTGTTTCCAAGTCCCACGTCCTGATCTGAACACTTTAGCCACCTGTCCTGCCCGGTGCCCACTGCCCCTGCCCCGTCCTCGGGGTGGGCACCTGCGTTAGGAGGGCATCGCTGGCCCCTTCTGGCTGCTCCTTGGCCTTTGCTGTTCATGCTTTTGTGCTGAATTCTCCTCAAGTGTCCTCTGGCCACGTGATAGCAGGACAGAGCTTTGCTCTGCGCCCAGGAGCTCACATCCCTTCTCCCAGACCAGACGAGGTGGCCCGAGCCAGGCTCCCGCTCACACTGACCCGACAGAACATGGGCATGTGGGGGGGTGCGGACACAGGGTCACGCCACAGCTTATGTGTGTATATCACACGTTCAGATACAGTGTACACACCCGAGTCTCAGTCGCTCAAACCAGGTGCAGACGGCCGACCTCAGAGCTGAGCCAACGTCTCAGTCCCCATATCCCTGCCCCGCAGTGCTGGTCAGACCTGAAAGGACAGGACACCCGCGCGAGACCCCACATATCAGATTAGGCATCGCTTCCCCTGGGCACACAGCCGCCCTCGGCGGGCATCTGGGGCCTGCTGTTGAGACACAGTCCCTCCCGACCCGACCTGTCTCCCGGGGTGAGCCGCAGCCCGGGACTTGCTGGGAGACCCTCCTGACCCACAGGCCCTGGGCAGGGAGCCCCTCGCGGACAGTCACGTGCTTAACGCTGTTCAAAGCTGCTGCTTGTCTCCACTTGCCTTTCTCCAGCTGCAATAACTTTTCTGTAAGATATTTTGTAAACAACAACAACAAAAAGCTATTCTAAAAAAGGGGGAAGAGAAAGCTGGCTCTCCGACCGGGACCCACGGCCACCGCCCGTCCGACATCTCACCACATGCTGCTGACACGAGTTAGGTGCAAAAGACCTTTTTGTACAGAGATATATTTTTTATGAAGAATTTGTAAAATTATTAAATATGCTGTAATTTTTTGATTAATGTAGGTAAATTGTTAAAAAAATAAATGTTTTTACAACACAGAACTGTAATTTTCCCAACAGTGTACATTGTACCATCTCTAGCGGGTTTTCAGTTCCAGCCCATGTATTAATATTACCGTGGCCTGTTAAGATGAACAGTATCTTTTTTTGTCAAAAAAAAATTATAAAGAGAGTGTAATATAGCCTGTGCAATGCCACCTATCTTTAAAGCAAATCAGAGTTCTAATTAAATATTTAATTTTACATTTCTACTTTCAGTGTGAATTCATTGAGCGTTCCGTGTGCGTGGGGGCGGGAGTCACCGGGGTCCCTGTATTTGGGGGGGGCCTCACTGCTTCCTGAGGCGTAAGCTCCACCTTCATGGTTTTGTTTGTTCTCCCTCCCCGAGGGCACTTTTCCCATGTTTTTTAGAGGGAGGGAGGGAGGGAGGGACATCAGTGTGGGGGGACAGCAGCTGGTTGCCTCCTGCACGTGCCCGACGGGCTGGGGACTGAACCTGCAACCCAGGCGCCTGCCTTGACCCAGGGTCGAACCCATGGCCCTTGGTGCCCAGGCTGATGCTCCAACTACTGAGCCCCGAGCCAGGGCTCCCCAAAACGACTAATAAGCAGACGGGGGGCGTCACACACAGATGGCCCTTCAGATCAATGCAGGGTTCTGTCCCCTCCAAACTAAAATCCAGCCTCTATTTTTATATATTAAAAAAGCTGAGCTTCTCTCTAAAGCTTCAGCACACTGAAAAGCAACGTAGGAAAGTTGTATTTAACAGCGTTTCAGATGCCAGCCTCGAGGAGGCTCAGGACGGCGGGGCCTCGCCGGGCCTCCCGCGCTCCCGGGGACAGTGCTCTCCGCATCCCTCACGCCCGTCGTGTGGTGGCGGCTGCCGGAGGTGCCACGTGAAAATACACCCGTGACGGCCCGTCCACGTGGCTCAGTGGACTGAGCATCGTCCCCGTGCACCGAGGGGTCACAGGTTCGATTCCCGGTCAGGACCCTGCAGGAGGCGGCCCATCAATGTTTCTCTCTCATCACTGATGTTTCTCTCTCCTCTCCCTTCCTATCTCTGAAATCAATAAAAACCTATTGAAATATATAGATATGACAAACGTCCCCTAATCACAGGGGTGCTGCTACTCAGTGGCGGAATACAACGCAGGGTGGGCCCCGAGGGGGGGCATCTGAGTGGACGTCTGCTACCCAACAGGCACCTCCAGTAGCCGCCCTACCACTTGTCCGCTCCCTGCGATTTTTCCGTAGAATTTCCCACCTCCCCCCGTGGAGATTCAGCACCTTGGACCCCTCCCTCCAGTCAGGGCCTTCGGCAGTGACCGGCGAGCGGCTGAGGTCCAGGCTGGGGACAGCATCGTGAGAGCCCTGAGCCGGGGAGAGGAGCCCCCTTCATCGGAGGCCCCGGGAGAGGGAGGACTTGCAGTTACCAGGTCACGGTGCCGTTGCAGTTCAGACACGGGAACCAAAGAAAGCCAGCCCCGGTTTTACGTGATGTCCTGCGCACTGACCTTGGTTTACTGCAGGCGGGGACGTGAGCCCGTGTTGGACTCTACGGAGCCTTCCGCGCGTGACGCTGACCACTGAGCGGGCCAGCTGCGAGCCCACGAGGGCCCCTCTCAGGAGCAGGTTCTAAACAGAAAGCCGTTCTTGTTTTGTTCCCAGGAACGGCAGGCGCCAGGGGCCGCGCCCTTGGATGAGCCTGGAGCCCGGGAAACCTGACTCCCCTGCGTTTCCTTATGAATGAACCTTGAGAGCCTATCTGGGGGCTCTAGCAGGGAGCCCAGCTACTCCAATGCCGTTGACCAAAGACCAGTCCTCGCCTCGGGGGGAAGGCCCTTCTCTTCGACCCTACAAGCAGCTTTGGGGGGGACGCGCGCGGGGGGGGGGGGGGACACAGCCCAGCCTCCAGATCAGCCAGATCAGCCCTGGCGACCGACCAGCCGGGGGACAGATGTGGCAGCGAGACCGGCCTCGCGTCCATGAAGCTGTCCTGAGTTTCAGGGGGAGAGAGTTCAGTCGGCAGCGTCAGGACAGTTGGAAGAATCTGTCCATCAGCTTCCCCTTTAAGCCCAAGTTTGGCAGGCGACAGAGTTAGCGGTTCGTCCAGATGAACCAGGGGTTACGGCAAAGCAGCGAGTGCCTGTGGGCGAAGCGCTAGGTGCCTTGACGGAGGTGAGGGGGCTCCTTAATCAGAGCACCCTGTGCCTCCCCTGAGGGCCTCCCAGTCCCGCTCCTCCGTCGGCCTCCTGCTCGTGTCATAACGGGACCAGCTCCTAGCTCCACATCGGGCGGGGCATCCTCGGGGGACCCCTCGCACGAACCGGGCGCAGGGGTGGAAGCCGCGCTGTTGGGCCCTCAGAGACCCTCACACACATCTTCCCTGGTATGTCAGGATTATCTGTGTTATTTAAAGATTTTTTACATTGATTTTCAGAGAGAGAGAAACATCGATCGGCTGCTTCCCGCACTGGGGACGGAGCCCTGACCAGGAATGGAACCGGCGACCTTCCCACGCACAGGACGACACCCGACCGACTGAGCCACACCGGCCAGGGCTGTCTGGCAGCACCTCGAATTGGGGTCAGAGATCTCGATAAGCGACACCTTCCAGAAGCTTCCAGGGGCCGGAGTCTGCTGGCCTCGGCCTGAACAAATAAATGCTCTTCTTGGAAATAACTCTAAAATTTGCAGTGCCGACCTCCGTTTATTTCAGCCTCGGAAAACCTGAGTGAGTGCTCACTAGGCGCCTAACTTTCAGCCGGTGGAGGGATGTTTACAGCAGAGAGTGATCCCTTGTCTGTTTTATAGAAAGCGACCTAAACGGGAGGCTGCTGGGAAGGCAGAGCACTTAACCTCTCCGCCCACATCATAAATCTCCGCCGGAGTCCAGCAGTGACCGCAGAGGCCATGGAAACAAACAAGGGGTCCCCGCGGCCTCTATCGCACTGAGAAATGGAAAGCTCCCACGTGCCACGGTCGCGTCCAGCAAAACAAGACGGAGCGACTTCATTATCTGGGTTGCTTAGCGAATGGCCCCCGTCAAGCGGCCCAACAGGTCTCCTGCGGCGGGAAAGGGCCGGCTGGGCGGCGAATCGACAGGACCATACATCATGAGCCTGCCTCTCCCAACCCTCCCTGCTGGTGGTTTATTTCCTTTACGCTCCAGTGTGGCCGAACGACTGGGACACGCACATGATAATAAACTAATATACAAGGCAGTCCTGTGTTTTCTTTTTTGTTAACCTTCAGCTGAGGATATTTTTTCATTGATCTTTAGAGACAGTGCAAAGGAGGGAGAGGGAGAGAGACAGAAATGTCGATGAGAGAGAGACAGGCCCCCACCTGGGCCCGGCTGGAACCTACAGCCCAGGGACGGGCCCTTGGCTGTGACTCCAGGCTGCGGCCCCTTGGTGAGTGGGGGGGAGGGAAAATGGGGGGCGTCCGTAATACCGTCAACAATAAATAAAAATAAAATAATGGCCCGGCTGGATGTGGCTCAGTGGTTGAGCATCGACCTAGGATCCAGGTGATCAGAGTTCAATTCCCGGTCGGGGCACAGGCCCGGGTTGTGGGCTCCATCCCCAGCCGGGGGCCTGCAGGAGGCGGCCGATCAATGACTCTCATCATGGATGTTTCTCTCTCTCTCTCCCTCTCCTTTCCTCTCTCTGAAATCAATAAAGGTATATTTAAAATAAATAAATAAAAAATAAAACAATGTTCCAATCAGTTAAACTTTGTTACAATTTGATTACATTCGAATGTAACGAACGTTAGATTCAATGAGTTGTAAGTGTGCTGGAAACGCAGGCGCAGGGAAGGGCCCAGGGCCACGGAAGCCCAACCACGGGGCAGCAAGGCAGAGAGGACAGGGCCGAGGTTGCCGCGGAGGGCGGGCGGGAACAGGACGCGCCTGTCGCTGGGGCCACGGCACCGGCCTCCCGGCTGGGAGAGCGAGTTTCTCTCGAACACGGTGGAGACGGTGGCGTCCTAATTCCCGGAATCCAACTGCTATAAAACAGTTTAGAAGCGCAGAGCCCCCCCCGTGGCTGCAGACAGGAGTCGACTCCCGCAAACCGCTGCCGGGCAAGCAGCGCCCGTCAGGCCGGGGCAACGCCGGTCGTGGCTCCCTTTAGGGTGCTGACGCTGCTTTCCCGCCTACCGACGACCGAGGAGCCACAGTGCTAACAAGCCGCTTCTCGGCTCCGTTTCTGGCAACTCTATAGTCTAGTCGGCCAACAGAAAATGAACGAAAACTCCCAGACCCGGACGGAACTGAACCCCGACGCTGGCTTGGCGGTTTCAAGGGCACTGCGCAGAAGCCGCCGCCTTCAGTGTGGGATTCCGCCCCTCGGCTGGAGACCCCAGCTCTTCCCCAGCTGGCCTCCTGACTGCATCGCGCTAATCAGCCCGACCAGTTAATTACGCATAAAACAGCCCTGGAGCCCGGCCGGGCGTCGCTCAGCGGTTGAGCGTCGACCTAGGATCCAGGCGATCGGGGTTCGATTCCCGGTCAGGGCACAGGCCCGGGTTGTGGGCTGCAGCCGATCAATGACTCTCCCATTGATGTTTCTCTCTCTCTCCTTTCCTCTCTCTGAAATCAATAAAGATATACTTTAAAAAAAAAAACAAAACAACACTCCCGGTGTCCACGTGGCTCTATCAGCAGGAACACACTGATTATTACGGGTTTGTTGGGTTGTGCTGCAAATAAAGAAGCGTATTTCACCTGGATGGTGTGGCCTAGTGGTTGAGGGTTGACCCAAGAACCAAGAGGTCACTGGTCCGATTCCCGGGCGGGGCCCAGGCCCGGGCTGTGGGCTCGATGCCCCGTGGGGGGCGTTTGGGAGGCGGCCGGTCAATGACTCTCATCACTGGTGTTTTCCTCTCTCTCTCCCTCTCCCTTCCTCTCTCTGAAATAAAGACAGGAAAAAAAAAAAAAACAACCAATGAACGCATTAATAAGTGGAACAGAAAATCGATGTTTCTCTCCCTCTCCCTTCCTCTCTCTAAAACCAACAATAAATGAATAAAAGGCAGGGAGGCGGGACGGCCACACCCTCTGCTGGGCGGAGTCCTCGGCAGTATTTCTCCTTCTCGAAGGTCAATCTTAACCCTAACGAGCCAGTCGTCTTCCGCACCTGAGATAACGTACCCCATTCACCTGCCTTCGCAAAACAAAGTAATTTCTCCCTTTGCTGGGCCCTGGGAGCCCAGGGCAGAGGAAACCGCTCACTGTCATTGTTCGTTTGTTAGCTGTGGACTGTTGACGGTCCTGCACCCCCCCCACGGAGAGAAAGTGAGCGCCTGTCACTGCACGTTCCATCCAGTCCCGGGCCCCCTTTGCTCCCTCCCTCCTGACCTGTCACCGCCGACCGTGTGGCCCTCGCGTCCCCCCCTTCGGCTGTCATCGGTAAATCGGGTGCAGAACCGCATCTCCGGAGCCTGGTCTCGCCCCCTGGGAGGCAGCTTCCTGGCACCGTGTCCACAGTTTGGCTCAAATAAACTCACAGAAACTCTTCACCGGCTTGAATGTTTCTTGCGTGGACCATTTTCATTCTAGAGATGGTCTGGCTCACGGCCGCCCTGGCGCCCTCACGATGCTCCCGTGTCTCCTCCCTCCGTCTGTCCTGGGCTCCGCCTCCACCCAGCGCGAACTCTCGGGGCTGCGACAAAGCCGACCGCTCTCAGCCCGCTGCACGCATAGCGCCTTCCCTCTGAGGGGCGACCAGGCCGCCGCCCAGGGCCCGTCTCCCGCGGGCGGACCTGCTGCCAGTCCACAGGGCCCCGCGCCCGCCCTCTCACCTGCGCCCCAGCCGTTCCCTTTCGGGGGATCGGCGTCGCCCAGCGTTCAGACCTGGTGCCGTCTGGGCGGCTGTCCCTCTGGGTTCCTTCGACGCCTTTGGGGGCTGCCTCCCCTCGGTTCCCCGTGGGTCCCCCGCCTCTCCCTTCCCGCCCTTTCTTCCCGGGGCTCAGGGCCCCCAGAGCGAGCATTTCAGGGCTGCGTTCTGAGGGCTCTTTGTTCCAAACTGTCTTTACCACAGTCACTCACTGGAGCCCCACGGCCGCCGAGGGGAGAGAACCGCGAACGAGAACTGGCCTCGGGCCGTTAGGCTTTGATTATTTACCTCGGCTTTGGGAAGGGAAAGAGCCTGGTTTTTTTCCGGGCTCTTCTAGGGCTCGTGCTGGGCCCTCCCCTAACCAGTCCCTTTCCTGGATCTTCCAGCTTTTGAGCTTTTCTCTGATCAGGTCCCTTTCCCAGGCTTTCCCGGCCGGACCCCTCCCCGTTGCGGTGCCACCTTGGCTCCTACAGCACCTGCCTGGCCGAGGAATTTCCCCTTTACCGGTTCTCCGCCCCCCACCCCGTAATCTGGGGGAAGGGGCCGGTTGTCCTGCCCCTCGGGGTGAACAGAGGGACGTCACCCCCTCGCCGGACAATGCGGCTGCCCCCAGGGTCTGGACGCTGAGCTTCCCTGCTAATCCGGCTTAATTAGACGTCCGGCTCTTTAGCTCCCTTTCTTCCTCAACAACTAACTAGCTGCCGACCCGAACAATAGCAGGACCGTTAACCTGTTCAGCCTTTGCTAACGACTTTATCGGCCCCAGCGCGGGGAATGCCCGTTCGTTCGCCTTTCGCCTCAGAGACTTCGCTCCCTCCCAATTCCCAGGTCAGCGCCTCCCCCGCCCCCTTCCGGGAGGGTGACGCCTGCGGGGACAGCCCCAGCTCCTCACAGTCTCCCTCCTCCCGGACCCCACCTTCCAGTGACCGTACCTGACGGGGTCGGCGTCACCCCCTGAGCTGTCCGAGGCTGGGGGCAGCGCCTGAGGTCCTTGCCACCTTCAGGGCCCCTACAGAATGGTTTCCTGCCTCCAAACCCGGCCCCCGCTAGTCGTTCTCCAGCCCATCCTGCGAGCCCCAGGCAGCCCCCTCGCCCCTCCGACTGTGTCGGCAGCTCTGCCGCTTCCAGAAGCCACTCGGGCGGATCGTAGAGAACGTAGGATTTCAGACGGGATCGTTTTACGGAGCAAAGAGCACCTACGGTTTCTCCACGTCTCTCAGTGGCCTGGCCCCTCCTTTGTTTCCATTGCCGAGACCCCCATGAATCTGCCCCAGGCTGTTTACCATTCACATGCCCAAGGGCGTCGGGGTTGCCGACGGTGAGCGAGGCTGATTTAAACAGTTTGTGCAGCTGCGTGTGTGAAACGAGGCAGCCGGCACCGGGCGGGCGGGCGAGGACCTCTGCAAAAGCGGAAGAGCTGGCCCCGAGGGCCGCGCCACTTGGCATTCCCACCAGCGTTTTGATTCCCAGCCTTGCCAGGGTTATGCATTTTCCATGTTTTGTATTATAATAGGTCTGTAGTGACAGCTCGCTGCTAATTTAATTCTCAATGCCCCTGGTTTAAGGAAATTAGCACCATCTTTTTACACGTTCCTTTGGCACTGACGTGCCTGCTTTGACCAGGTGCCTCTTCAGACGTCTGCCCACTTAAACGCACTGTTAGTTTTCTTACGGGTGACTCTGAAAACTTCTCTGTCCGGTCTGGATGGAAGTCTTCTGTCCCCAGGGTGTGGCCTCTCTGGGTTCCTTTAACTGCCTTTCCCAGAGCGGACGGTTTTAGTCTTAATAAAATCTTACTTACTTACTAAGCGCCTGGTGAACAGCGCTGCTCCGTGGCCATTTCGTTATCTTTTCAGTCAAGTGACTCATTAGCTGTTCTGTTTATTGGAAATAATTCCATTTCCGACCCTGCTGGGTGGTCGGGTTGTGCAGACGCTGGACACGCCTGCGGCTTCTGTCTGCTGGGCCTGCAGGCCCCTGAGAGGGGGTCGCCCAGTTCTCAGCCGTGTTGTCCGTTTGTCCGTATCTCCTTCTGTCTCGAGGAGCTGGAGTCACGTGCTTGGGGCTCTGCCGTTTGGTGCACACACAGGATCCTGCGTCTTCCCGGGGGACCGACCCCTTATCTTCAGGGAACATCCCTTGTGTTCCCAGTCATTGTCTTTGCTCCGACGTTTATCTGCTATTAATACACTCACTTCTCTTTTAGACCAATGTGTGCCGGCATTTCCCCCTTCCGGTTGCTTTAAATTTACCAGGGGCCTTGAATGTGAAGTGACTTTCTTGTAAACAGCATAGAGCTGGATCTTTTTTAAAAACCCACCAGCCAGTCTCTGCCTGTTAATCGGTGTGTTTAGAGCATTTACACTGAAGGTCGCCCTGGACGTGCTGGGCGCTAAGTTTTTTGTTTCAGTGTCTGATTAACGGGTGTTTCCTCTGTTTCCTTTCCTTCGCTCGCTTTGCGGCGGTGACGCGGCGATGCTTCAGGCCCCCCCGATTCCGGCCACGGCTCTGAGCACGTCCCGACGGCGACATTTTACTACCTTGCGTGAAGGGTGGAGGACACTTTTCCATCCAGATGGCTTCAGCTTCTCTAGTTTTATTTTTAGAATAACAAAAGTATTTCACTGAAACAAGATGCACAGAGGCTTCCGGAGAAACCACACGAACGGTCACAGGCCCTGTCTCGGGGGGACCCGCGCGAAGGCGGGGCTGTGGCTCTACAAGGAGGCCGTGAGGCTCGCTGCCGGCTCCCCTTCGGCTCCCTCGAGCCGGTCCAGCCACGGCGTCTGAACACAGTGAGGCTCGGTCGGGCCGCGTCCCGAGAAGGGCGCTCGCTCCCTCTTTCCGTATTTATTTTAGTGTGTAAATGGGGGGGTCTTTTCCTCTCTTTTTCTGCCCCCGCCAGCCCCCCAGGCTGTTTTTCACGGCTGACGCTATTACCAATGTCCCTCTTTTCCACCCCTTTGCTCCCTCCTCCCCTCCCCTGGCCTCCCCACGCTGTCGTCTGTGACTGGGCTGGTTACCTGCTTTTAACCAGTCTCATTAGAGCGCCATGAAAAGGGCGAAAGGAGCCCATAAAATGAAAATTAAACTACGTCCCCACTCAAAAATTTAAAATAAAGAACAGCACGCGCACCCCCGGGTCTAAGGCTGGCAGTTCCCTTGGCTCACGGTGCCGGGCCCGCGACCACGACGGGGAGGCAGGCGAGAGCGGTCGCTGCTTTTGAACGTTTCGCAGCCGCCAGACGCTGGGGCCTCTGCTCGCGCTCCGTTCACGGCCTGAGTCGCGACGGGGCGTAGGTTTGCTCACGTGCCTCCCATCACCCGAGCCCTGGAGGTGTCGGGCTGTGCCGCTAACGTTTCTAAGACTGTCCCCACTGAATGCAAACGAGAGCGTCTCGGCAGAGCAGGAGCGGCGCAGGCTGACCGCCAGGTCGATTCCATCAGCACTCGGGCGTCCAGCCCGGGCCACGCCCGGCCGTTCCGTGGCCGCCTTGGTCTCCGGCGGCTTTTCCGTTTGCGGATGGGGCGTCCGGCTGGGAGCGCTCGGCACAGCCTGGACCTGGACCGAGAGCGGAGCCGTGTGCACCGTCCGAGGTTTCTGAGCCTGTCCTTCCCATCGGCCTGCCCGAGCAGCGTGGATCTTGGTCATGAAACATCCTTTCGGGGCTGCCCTCGGCGCTCTGCTGAGAGGAGCAGGAGGGGCCCTGGGGGCAGCAACGACCACGTGAAGTGTCAGGCGTGGCCCTCCCCTGGTTCCGCCTCACAGGCTGGGTTTCCTCGATGACCCTGCGGTGGCCGGGCCATCCCGTGGGACCCCAAGGTCGCCTCCGGGCTCGTCTCCTGCTGCGAGCTCCTCGCGCGCGAGGGGGAGCCCCAGGTCCACGCGTCTTCCCCACCCTGAGACGCCGTTGTCTGCATCTCCGGTGATGTTGTCAATATTTTTATTTTAATCAGATATTATAAGGCTCATTAGGAGAAAGTCTACTGTATGTACTAGTCTATCAGTGGCCCATGGCAGGTCTTCCTGCTGCTTCCTTCTTTCTAGATGCCCCAAGACACCGTTTTTATCATTTCCTCTGTGTCTGAAGAGCTTCCAGCAGCCGCCCTCTCCGGGCAAGTCTGAGCCCCAGGCACCTGCCTTCTGCTGTCCGGCAAAGTTCCCACTTCGCTCCTCCAGGGGATTTAACGGGGGACAGAGCCGCAGGTGAGGCTCCGCAGGGGACGGTCCTTCCCGGGGGCTCGTATTACACCAGTCGCGTCACAGACGAAAAAGCGAACTTGGGTGAATGATCTTTAAGACGCAATGAAACAGACGCAGCCGCTCAGAGTATCAGAGAGGGCACAGAGCCCACTCGGGAAAACATCATCTAGGGTATGTTTATTGTTAAATAAATAAAATTCGTAACTTTAGAAAATATCAAAAAAACTTTACTAAGACAAATGTTTAATGTTACAATACATGCTTATCTCACTTTTTTGGATTCATGTTTTAATATGTTTTGTACACTTTTGTTAAACTTCAGGAATATAAACACTTTAAGACTAATAGGACCCAGACTCCAATAGTTATTTTTCTCTTAAATTTGGTCTACAAAAAAAAAAAACATTATAAGTAAACATATAAAGCTTAAATTTCAAATTATATATTTCTATTTCTACGTAAACAGCCTACAGTGACAATCTTTCCTTTAAAAATTATGTGTATGTGTATGTATGTGTATGTATGTGTATGTATGTGTATGTGTGTATGTGTGTGCGTGTGTATGTGTGTGTGTGTGTAGGTGTGTGTGTAGGTGTGTATGTAGGTGCGTGTGTGTATGTGTGTGTATGTGTGTGTGTATATCAAAGCTTTCAATGTACTCTAAGAAGCTGAAATTCCTGTTTCCATTTGGTATGTTTTTTTCTATGGGGAAAGGAAAAAGCCCACAGTACTGATTACAGTAGATTGTTTTCTACGTCCTTATGGAGATAACTTCAAATGGGTAAACATCAAAGAAAAGAAGAATTTAAAAATTCACAATAGAATGACACAGAAAAATTAACCAATGCAAATGAATAGTTTTGGAAATATCTAATTAGGCAAATACCTAAAATATAAACTAGCTAATAGTCCAGAACATGCTTAATTGTCTATTTCAGTTTAAGATCAATTAGCTATGGGTAATTTAACAACAGTTGTTACCATATGGAAAATTTCAAATCAGATGTAGAAGATATACTATCATTCCATTTTGTCTGTGACTTTTTTCTGGATTTAATACTGATGTAAAAGAAATACGACAAATCAATTTTCTAAATATATATGTTTTTAAAATATTTATTGAATTTATTGGAGGTTAATAAAATTATATAGGTTTCGGGTGTACAATTCTATACACATCATCTGCATATTATATTGTGTTCACCGCCCCAAGTCGCGTCTCCTTCCATCACCACTTGCCCCCTGCACCCTTTCTACCTGCCCCAGCCCCTCCCTCTGGTGGTCCCCACACTGTTGTCAGGGTCTACGAGGTTCGTGTGTCGTCGTATTTTTCTTAATCCCCCCACCTTTTCGCCCAGCCCGCCAACGCCTCTCCCCTCTGACAGCCGTCAGTCCGTCTTCTGTATCTATGAGTCCGTCTCAATTTCGTTTGTTAGTTTATTTTGTTTTTCACATTCCACATATAAGTGAAATTGTGTGGCGCCTGTCCTCCGACTAGCTTATTTCGCTTAGCCGCTTAGCATAATGACATTTTCTCATCGCGATCAATCGTTTGTCTACTTGTGACGCGTGCTAAACCCAATGAAAATGGAAATCTTTTCACAGTAAATGCCGTGGCACGTGGCACGTGGCACTCTATCAACCAGACACATAGACAGCTGATATCTTCCTGATGAATTTTTAATATTCTAAACCCCATGTAATGTAGCTTCTCTGTGGAGGAGAGTAATTTATACATGCAAATCACTCCTCTTCCGTTCTGCACTCACAAGGGAAGCGAGGAGATGAATTATGATAACCACTTTAGCTCTAACGTAACTATGGTTGGCATCTAGGGTCTTTTTCTGTGACGAATTTCAGAAGTTTTCTAATAGAATAAAATATCATCAATATTAATGAGCATCACTTTATTTTGAAAAATTATTATTGAACAAAAAAAATATCTAAAAGGAAACTGGGTTGCTATCTAACCCAATAGTCATCAAAAGTTGACAGTAGCAGAAAATTTTAAATAAAGTTAAATCTTACAAATGTGATAGGAGACACTGGCAGCTGCCCTATCCAGGTGACCTCATCCAGTGAACTCCTTTTTATCAGATGGAGATTTTAAATTATGCTGTGTTTCCTTGGTCAACAATCAAGTAGCCACCAAAAAATAGTGTTTCACATATATATTTTTTTTGCATGTACACAATTATATATATATTGATATTTATACAGGCTTTCCCAAAAGAATGTATACACGCCTTTACAGCTGAGAGCTCAATTTTGAAAATGAAATATATTTTAATAAACACTGCCTTCGTAATTATTCACAGTGTGTGTGTACATTTTTTGGGACACCCTACATATAAATGTATACACAGTGTATGTGTGCACATGTGTGTGCATGTGTGCGTGCATGTGTGTGTGCATGTGCATGTGTGCGCATGTGTGCGCGTGTGTGTGCGTGTGTGCGTGTGTGCGTGTGTGTGCGTGTGCTGTATCTGAAGGAGTTTAAGATACAGGCTGTCTTCTGGCTGAGGGGGAACGAGGACACTCTGCGGCATCTGAAGGGGCGCACGGCGCCTGCTGTGGGCTTTGCTGGTGGCCGGTGACCCTCCAGGACCAGGTTTCCTGCGGAGTCCGGGCGGCTCCTGCCTCCCATCCCTTCCCAGGAGGCCCCCGGCTCCCCGGGCAGCCGTATGTTTTCGTGAACGTGGCTGACTCCCTCTCACTAGGTCTTCGTCTGCTTTACAGAGGAACTTGGTTTTATCTTTCTGAGTTTCAGTATCTCTAACTCAGTTCCGTCTGTGTTGAATAAATAATACAGACACAAAGTCTTCATCAGCAGTATTTTAAATCCGTGTGGGTGACTGATTCATGGCGGTACCATAGGTTTTGTGCAAACACGGCTGGAAGAGTGAGATCATCTTTCACAAAAAACATGAGAATCGACTCCCATTATTTTCAGTATAAAGAATCTCTCATTTACAACGGGCAGTTTTCCTAACGCTTTTGTATAAAAATGAGACGAAAACCAGAGGCAGTTTATCACAGAAACAATAACCAAGAGGCGCGGCGAGTTCCCTTGGCTGAGGTTTAGCTGGCGCTGAGCTTTGGGGCGAGACTGGGGCAGGGGCTGGGTCAGGTCACCTGCAGGGCCCGAGGAACACAGGACGCCAACAATCCCGTTTTTCAATCCCCCTTTCAGGGCCTCATTGTGTCTTAGGGAGAAAATAGCTAAGGTGGAGTTTCTGGATTTCTTTTCTTAAACCTCAAAAGAAACGAAGCCCTGGCCAGCTTGGCTCAGTGGTTAGAGCGTCGGAACCATGGACGGAAGGGTCCCGGGTTCAACTCTGCCAGGGGCATGCACCTCGGTTGCAGGCTCGATCCTGGGCCTGGTCGGTGCTCGTGCAGGAGGCAACCCATCGATGCGTCTCTCTCCCTCCCACTCTCTCTGAAAAGCAACGTAAAAATATATCCTCCAGTGAGAATTTAAAAAATAAATAATAAATATAAATTAAAAGACACAAAAGCAAAACAATGGCAGAGGCTCTTGCTTCCTGAGCAGAAAGCGTAAGGGGCGCAAGACTCCTGACAGGATGGTAGTGACCCCGGGAAGGACAGTGACCCCTCCTCTGGCCCCAACAGGAGGGACCTGTCCCCTCCCAGGAGGGGCTGCTGTTCCCTAAAACCGGCCTGCAGATCGCGCCTGGCAACCGAGCCGGCCGAGGCGCCCGGCTATCAGCTTTCAGAAGACGCCTGTTAGCACCGATCACAGCACAGGACACAGAAGCGACACATTCAGAACCGTAAGAAAAGCAAAGATGAGAACTGCCGAGGCGGCGTTTTCTCAAGATGAGACGACTTTCCCGCTTCAATGGCTCGTTGAACTCACCCCAATGCCTGAGACCAGGGGCGCAGACGCCGCGGGGCCGCAGCCGGACTTCCGACGGTCATCGGGCAAATCCCTGCTGGACCCTCGGGGCAGCGGGCGGGGTTCCCGCCGGCTGCAGAGGACCGGGCGCCTACCCCCCGTTGCCATGGGAGCCCCAAGTAGCCACACGAACGTGAGCAAATACCCAAGCACTTTGGGGTTCAGCATTTTCTGTCTAACGAGGTTGCAGCTTAAGCTGGAAAATCTCCGACAGCTCGTCTCTCCGGGATCCTCGACCTGAACAGGGCGAGTCCGACGTCTGGTAAAACCACACACGCCCGTGCCCGAGCCCCGTGACGCCACTTCAGGCATGTTTAAACCAGCTCCCTCCAGTGCTTGAAAGTTATTATTTATTTGAATTTTTTGGCCGTTCCTTGTTCTACGTAAGTCATTATTTACCTGATTTGGCAAAATCTAAAGCACACGCGCATTTCTCAAGATCCAGCACCCCTGGTTCGGAGACGTGTGGTTTTTCCCTCTGTCTCTCGGGAGCATCAGCTTCCAGGCCGCATCTCTGGGGAAACACGACAAGGCGGCTTCGCGGGGGCCCCTGTGGGGCAGGGGCGGGGGGGACCCCTGGAACCCACCGGGGAGGCGGCCAGCGGCCCCCCGGCACCTGGCTGAGGGAAGCGTGCGGTTAACCCACCTCGTTCACGTGGCAGGAGGAGTTGACTTTAGTTCTAAAGAAAGAAGCAGCGTGTTCAGCATATCACACAGCATTTAGAGAGTGGCTCTGTTTTCCCCTCCTGCTGGCTCTGAAGTCAGGAGCGCACGAGCCGTCGGAGAACCAGCTCGCTGCCTCCAGAGGCCGTTCCCCGCGAGGGAAACGCCCGTGTCCGCTCAGGAAAACGTCGAGCGCGGCTGCCGGGCCCCGCGGCAGGCACAGGCCTCCCAGCGCCGCGGCGCTTCTCATCTCCGCTGGAAACTGGGTTAGCGCCAAGTTTCTTTCTCTTTTTTAACTTTTCCCCTATTTATATTTCTAAGACCCTGAGCAAAGTCTTTCATCTGAAAATTCACAGGCTAACCTCCTTAAAATGCATGGCGGAGGCTCCGAGCACCCACTCGGGCGGATGTTTCTAAAAGTTCCTCTGTTCGGTGTTATGTGGATTCTTCTCAAATAAGTTCAAAGACGTCGAAGAGCAGGCAGTGTGCTCAGAGTCCCGGACGCGGGACCAGGTTTGAAGTCCCATGTTCATTAAATGGGCCACATACACGGCACGACCCCGGATGGAAAACCTGCCCGGGAACAGCATGAAATGACCCAAACCCTGCAACTCCAGCCAAGGAATCCTGTCTCGTAGGAAATATTTTGGAGCTGACTCTCTTGTCAAGTTTGAAACTGCCCCGCGCATACCACCGAATTCGATCAGATGAATACAGTCGTCCCCAGTGTCCAGAAGGGACAGGTTCCAGGACCCCACCGATGACAAAACCCGGGAGCTCAAGTCCCTTATATAAAGGAGCGAGGTATTTGCACGTAGCCCACCCAAGGCTCCCGCTCAGTCTAAACCATTTCTACGTTGCTTATAGCACCTAATACAACGTAAGTGCTATGCAATGGCTGTCATATTCTATTGCTTAGGGACAGACTTTCCTGAATTATTTTTTAAATATTTTTGATCAATAGTCAGTTGAATCCTTGGAGTTGGAACCCAAGAATATGAAGGGCTGTGTAAATTTATTTTACTCTATTCTACACTATTCTATTCTATTCCACTCCAGCCATTCCATCCCAACCGCTCCATCTACTCCATCCCCTCCATCCACTCTATCCGCTCCATCTACTCCATCCCCTCCATCCATTCCATCCACTCCATCTACTCCATCCCCTCCACCCCCTCCATCCGCTCCATCCACTCCATCCCCTCCATCCACTCCATCCCCTCCATCCCCTCCATCCCCTCCAACCACTCCATCCACTCCATCCCCTCCATCCATCCCCTCCATCCCCTCCATCCCCTCCAACCACTCCATCCCCTCCATCCCCTCCATCCCCTCCATCCCCTCCATCCCCTCCATCCACTCCATCCCCTCCATCCCCTCCAACCACTCCATCCACTCCATCCACTCCATCCCCTCCATCCCCTCCATCCGCTCCATCCCCTCCATCCCCTCCATCCCCTCCATCCCCTCCATCCCCTCCATCCGCTCCATCCATTCCATACACTCCATCCATTGCATTCGTTGCATCCACTCCATCCATTCCATCCATTTCACTCCATCCCCTCCAACCCACCCATTCCACCTCACCCCATCCAACTTACACTAACCAGGTGATCCATGTGTTCAAGGCAAAGCACTGGATCTTGTAGAAAACAAGGTGATTATTATAACTCCAGCTGTCAGAACGTGACTATTTCAAAGTGTCTGCAGGGCTAGGCATTCTGAACAGATTTTCCTGGGGCCTGGTTGGAGCACCAGCCTTGGAAGGTATTGCAGAGAGCAAGGAATTCGCCTCCCTGCACTGTGTTTACATTTCAAGGAGAATGAGATTTGGAGCCACAGGGACATTCCCTGACTTGTAAAATCAGAGACACTTGTCCTCTCCCCCTGCTAGACATTCACTTATATTCCAAAGGGCAAGAGCCCAGGGTCCTTCCCCTTCTCTCCCCGGGAATATTTTGCACTCGGGAGCTGAGGATCCCTCCCCTCCTGAGAACGGCCCTGAGTGGCTGGACCTCTCCCATCGTAGCTCCAGATTCACAGTTTGGGGATTCCTCGCCTGTGGAATGGAGGGACCCTGACATGTGCAGGGTAACCTCTGGCTCGCACCACATCCATCTAGATTTGGAACCATTATGGCAAAAAAAACAACACCTATGTAGTTATTGCTCTAAGTGGAAATGACAATCTGTCTCTGGGCCCGAAACTGCTTTCAGCATAATTCAAATGTATTGATTGATGACCGATTGATTGATTGACCGATGGATGATAGGCTGATAGATGCTGATTCTTTAGCTAGAGAAATAAAGATTACAGAAGGCAAATTGTACACATCCTGAGAAAACTAACGGAGTGGGGAAGATTCAGGGAAGGGTGCGTTATGGACGGTACAGGCCACCTGAGTGGATGCCCTGAAGTCGTTTGCCTTTTCAAATGACCTCGAGAGTTAACAAGCCTCCAGGGAATAAAGCTCAGGTAGAAGATGCCACTGGAAAGACAGAGACCATGTCTGGGGAGGCACTGAATTTAGATTTGAGAAACCTGTACAGTTTTGAATAAGCTGGGAGGTATTTCAGATTACTAGAAGAACGCCATGATCAGAGACTTAATTATTTCTCAAAGGCTTTATCTCACAGATCTGAGTATTCTACCATTCTCTGTGCATATGTATGGTATTTAACTGAAAACAAAAAAGCTACCAAAAACGATTTGACCTTTTGTGTCTGTGCAACCATCTAATGCTTTTAGAAGAAACCTGTTTTGGGGTAAGTTGCTGAAAAATACTGTCAGAATATTGACTGGTTTCTCAGAATGATCTGACTCAGCCAGTTCGCAAAATTATCAACTCAGAAACACGTAATAATTAACAGTCAGCTTCACGGGACAATCTCCATTGTTTCGTTACAGCTGCCGCGACATCCCAGAGACGGAGGGGCTTGGAGAGAGACCCTTTTTCCCCTCACAGCTCTGGAGGCTGAAGTCCAAGAGCAAGGTGTCGGCAGGCCTGGCTCCCCCAGGCCTCTCCCCGGAGTTTGCAGACGTAGCTGCGTCCACGTGGCCCCCCCTCTGGGCAATTCCCTGAGTTTCTTCCTCCTCAGGTCAGGACACCAGACTGATGGGACTTGGGCCCAAACTAAGAGCCTCATTTTAATTTAATCACCTCTTTAAAGGGCCCTTCTCCAAACACAGTCACACTGGTGGTTAAGGGGCTTCAACATATAATTTTAGGAAAACGCAGGCTTGTGTCTTGTGCATTTGTGATTCTTAAGCCATGTTTCCTGAAACCCCCAGGCCTGTCTGTCCGCAAATAAGCGTTGTCGCCCGTTACGGTGCCTGGAACAGTGGCACAGTTCAGACCTTTCACTTAAACCTGGTCTGCAGATTCCGCGCTGACGGAAGGAAGGGAGGGCTGCTCAGCAGGGGCCAGGGCCCCTCTTTTGTTTCTTTCAGATCCTTCATTTGGCCCCTTTTTCTCGAGCTTGTTGGAAAGCGAGCGGATGGTCAGATTTTCCATGAAGTGGTTGGATTATCTTCAAGGAATATTTAGAAGAAAATCATTTCCCAACTTTACTCTGTTTTATTTCCTTGTAAGAACAACAGACATTAAGGTTTGGGGACATTTGGTTCAGATTACCATAAAATAATTTATGGGAGTAATTTTCTCTTTTCACAGCCCTTAAGTGGGTTGTCTTTATTTTCCTGCCTCTCTATTCATAAAGACGTTGTGGTTATTTAAAATTCTCTTTCTGCTCCCAAATTAAGGCGTCCTTTCTGAGGACAGCAACGTACATTGTATAAACCACCGGGTACCTGCCTGGTGCTGGCTGGACCGCGGAGTCAGGTGCCCGTCAGGAAGGAGGAGCCGTCGGACCAACAGGAGGAGGGAGGATTGGTCTTTGCCCTAAAGTGTCCCACCAACCAGTGGCCTGGGCAAGCTAATCATGCAGCTCCTCAAAGAAGCAGAAAGTGTTTGCAAATGAGCATTTTTAATTAAAATACTAAGGGCCTCATTCTTAGGACAGACAGAAACCTTAGGAATTAAAAAATGCAAATTATCAACTTGGAAATACAAACAAATCAATTCTGTGTTAGTGGGTTTGCAAATGTCAGCTTCTCTGTGACGTGTGACTGAACAGACCGGGGCCTGTCGAAGGCGGAGTCTGAGGAGGGGGGCACTTGCTGGCTCCGCCCAAATAACCAAGGTGAGGGTGTCTCTGCGGGGGCTGGGAGCTCTCGACCAAGGACAGTTACTATTGAGAACGCAGTGCATCTTTCCAACGTTCAGAAATCTTATTTTTACAGGTCTCTAGGGAAATAGCTTCCTGGTTTTGTAAAGAAAAGCACTGATTTTTCGGGATCTGCTAATAACAGTCTTGGAGGGACTGGCTGGACTGTAAAGAGATGCTGGGTCACGGGGCCAGGCGGCTGAGGGGATGCACGGTACCCGATTTAGAGCACAGCTCAGGCAGCCTCGGGCTTTTCCTTCTGAAGCAATGGATTTAGCGAACTTTAAATATAAAAATTAATTAAGTACGTGAAAGGGAACCACACAAGTCCGTCTCTGGCCACAGTGATGTAGCCAGGGTCCCACCCGGCCTCTCCAAGCGCACAACCGTAGAACCTGACGATATATAAACATAACTGTTCACGGGCCACAGACAACCACATACGCCGCGTGCACACGCGGGGAGAAGGGTCGTGAACCCCGCGGGCTGTGCTGGGGCCCCGGCCGGCTGTGCCGGGGACACCCTGGAGCAGGCTGCTGACTATCCTGAGAATTCACAGGAAAATACTGACAGCATAACAGGAGACAGAAAAGTCCACAATTATCGCGGGAATTTCAACACAAGCACCACAGAGTTATAGAGAGAACACGTGTGTGAAAAGCTAGAGCTCCACTGATCAGAACAGCTGTGAACAACCTTGCTGACGGGACGGGATACATACAAACATGGCCATTCCAATAACGACAAAATTCAAATTCTTTTCAAATGCCCTTAGAGTACTTTCTAATATTTCCCCTGTGTAGGTTCACAAAATAATCCACAAATTTCAAAGACTTAAAATAATGCAGACCATGCTCTTTGAGGAGCGTGGACTGAACTAGATCATAACAGGTAAGCAAAGAACCACCACAGATTAGAAAGTAAGCAACGCATTTCAAAAGGATCCCTAATTAAAAACTCAAAGCAAGATATAGGGGAAAAAACACATAACACGCTTTAAATAAATCGTAATGAAATTTCAAAATATCAACATGTGTGGATAAAAGTAAATTAATGCTCAGGGGAAATTTACAACAATACATACATTAGAAAAAAGACCCGAGTAAAACGTCCAACCTTCCACCTCAAACTCTGCAAAAATGTCAGCAAAGAAAACATACGGTTATATAATGAAGAAAACAGGGCGAGCGCGGAAGTCGGTTAAACGGGAGGAGGGCTTCCACGGATAACACCCCCAGCGCCTGCGTGACACTGCCCACGCACCTGCCCCTTGCCTGTGTTTAAATAACGTCGTGAGCGCTTGAGACGCCAGCTCCCCGAGGGAGCAGCGGGCCCTGCGACGCGCGGCCACAGAGCCCGGGGTCGTGTGGGCTCCGTCCCGGCTGCGGTTCGGGTTCGGGACGTGGGTGTGAAGACGCTGGATCCTGCAGACAGGCCGGCGGGGCCGGCGCTGTCCCCCCTTAGTTCAGGTGGGACCCTGACGTGCGGACACTGCGAGGGTCTTGGCCACGGCCACGGCCACGGCCACGTAACTAAGAGCAGAAGGAAAGCTTTAGCCCCGACAGCCTGTCTCCCTTAGCCACACGTCACCTCTTCACACGCCTGCTCGACACCTACTGTGCTGCTTGGGCCAATTAAATTAGTTTTCTTCTTGACTTTATATATTAACCTAGTACAGCAGAGCCACATAGCACTAAAATTATCTTTGTGTTATTTCTCCCTTGACCTATGCTTGAGAGAAGGAAATGGGATCTTTCTCCCTTTGAACGGTCTTAATTAACAAAGCAGCAGGCACACGGCATTGTCTCTTCGCCTGTCTGTGCATCTGTCTACCTACCTACCGATCTGCTATCTCTGTCCATCTACATTTGTCGAGTAAAAGAACAACTTGTGTCTCGTGGTCATCTATATAAATGCATGTTAAAGGAGCTTTTGAAAAGAAATTTAGCCATTTTTTATATAAAGTGAAAGTTTTTCTGAGTAATTAAAATAGTAGAACATCAGAAACATTTAATAATTGTCGCATTTTTCACGTAACCATGAATGTTCTAAGTAACTCATGTTCATCTTCTGAACTAATGGGGAAAATTAGCGGTTTACATATCAAATGATGTTCAGCAACAAAAGACATATTTTACCCAGTCGAATGATCCACCAGATTTGTTTTCAATAAACCAATAACCTCCATATCCTTTCCCACAAAGAGCTAAAAATATAATTCAAAAAAAAAAATGCCCCAATCTTGACTTTTAGTCTCACTCAGCCACACGTTTTGCTCTCTCCCTCCGTCAGCAAGACCCGAGGCTCGGCCCCCGGCCTGTCTGAACGCAGAGGGGGGACGTCCGTTATAATTCTGTCCATCTGCCAGAGGATCAAGCTTGAGGCTAATAGAATCACACTGAATAATGAAGGAGACTGTCCAGCCACATTTTATTAAAAAAACATGACCCCTTAAAATTCAATTATGCACGTGCTCAACAAAGCAGTTTAACCCAATTACACCGGCTCCTCAGGGTGGCGCAAAATCAATCATCCCAGCCCCCCACGTCCATTACGGCATCAGCCTGAAGTCCCCTCAGCTTCAGTCACCTCGGAAAACACATCGCTAGTCTTTAGTTTATATCAACCGATTAGAATATCAGTCAAAGGGTGTTGCCTCATTTTAATTGCTAATAATGCATCAATAAAAATGTAGAAATATTTTTCTTTTTTTAGTGTCAGGTGCACAGGCGAGGAGGCTGGATTCGTAGTTGGTGGCACGCAATCGTCGTATCTCGCACGATTATTTCCCCCAACTCCTCTCCACGTTTCCACAGCAGTGTTATTATTGTCACCCACAGCAACCTGCCCCTTTATGTAACCGTGACTCTTAGTATCAGCGGCCCGACGTATTATTCACCTGTATTTGCGTCTGCCACAGAAGCTGCACGGGACCTTCGCAGATCCGTGTGCGTACCCCTCTCACGATTGCATATGTTTTAATTCCAGTTGACAGTATTTTTCCCGCCTCTTGCCCCGCTGAATTCTAATCCTCATTAAGGATTCAGTTAAAAGAAAACCTATTTTTTCCCTCCAAGAAACTTCAGAACTGCCCTGAGCTCTAACAGGGCTTCTCCGTGATGCCTCTGCCGCCGATGGCAACATTGTTACAGAGAATCCATGTATCTCTGTATTTTGAATTCTCTGTGTCTGTTACTAAGTTGCCAAATTAAGGAGCCGATGACCTGGCTACACGCCTGTCACAGTCCTAACCCAGCGGTCAGCAGAAAGCCCAGCACACAGTGGGCTTCAGAAGACCTGGCGAAAAGCGGCGGTGCATCGATGACCGTTCCCGGCAGCCTCTGCCCGCCAGGCTCCCCCCACGGCTGTTTCCATCACACAAGGCTCCCGGCTGAGCTTCACGCCCTCCTTAAAGCAGCTAAACCTGAACTCATCTGTCCTGGGGCTTGTTTTGTTTCCAGGTAAAAGATCAGCTCCTTCAAAGTCACTGAGTCATCCATGTACCTAATATATTCAACTTCAAAAAAGCTACAAGAATAATGTATTTTTTAAGAATAAGAATTTTAATAAAGAATTATTATAATGAGGGAAAGTTGTTATTTCCCTGTAAGGTTTTTAGAGATTACGTGTTGTACCAATATGTTTTTATTTCTAAATGCTTTCACACAAAAAAACCACGCAAAGCATCCAATATGAGACAATAAGGCTGTGCACATGTCTTGGGAAATTTATTTTATTACAGGTTTATCATAAAAACAAAGATGCTTTGGTAGCTAGAGTTTGAAGCTGTCTTTGGAAAGGGAAAGTTTCTTTTTTAAAAAAAAAATGTATTACTGAGAAGGGGTAATTTTCTCATACTGGCCGGGTAGCTCGGCTGGTTAGAGTGTTGTCCCCAAAATGCCACGGTTATGGGTTCAGTCTCTGGTCGGGGCACACACAAGAATCAACCAATGACAAATGAGTGGAACAGCAAATTTACATTTCTCTCTCTCTCTCACTCTCGAGTCAAATAAATAATAAATAATAAATAATAAATAGTAAATAATAATAAATAGTAAATAATAATAAATAATAAATAATAAATAAATAATAAATAAATGGCGCGTCTCAGCGGCTAGCATGCGTTCGTGTGCTCCCGCCCCTGCAGCAGCCCTTCGGGCCTGGGAGTGGTGCGAGGCCAAGCGAGGCCACAGGCGGGGCCTGGGTGAGGCAGCCCATCGGCCGCCCGGGCCTGGAGCAGCGTAAGCTGGACGACCCGAGCCGGGGTGACGGCGTTAACAGCTCTGGGTCCTGACCCTCCTGGGGCGCCTACGTTCCCCAGGCCCAGGACCAACCCCTAAGCCACCTAGCTGTAGATGAGACACGGGGCCCGGGGACAGTCCTCGGTGTCTGCTCCAGCTCCCGGGAACCTGACCACAGCGCCTCATCTTGTGTGGGGGATCCCAAAACGCTTTCCTCACAACTCCGCGGAAGAGCCCTGTTTCCCCTGCACCTTCCTCCACCCGAGGCCTCAGGGTACGGGGAGGGCTGTTGGCTGTGCCCTCCTTCCACATCCTGGCTCTCCTGCCAGGCTCTGCTCTGCCCCTTCCCCTCTGCTGTCCCCTCGTGGGACTGTCAGGCACCCGGTGTCCGTCGGCCCGGGTGTCAGCAGACTGGAGGGTTCAGGGCACAGCCAGACACCACCTGCCAGTCCCCTCAGCGCCCAGAGGTCAGCGTCTGCTTCTTGCTCTCCCCCCCCGCCCCTGCCTCGTGGGCAGGATCTGGGTGAGGGAGACTCAGCCCTCGTCTGCTCTCTGCTGACCCTCTGGCAGGTGCCTGGTGGCTACCTGGTGGTCACCCTAAGCCAACCCTGGGCAGGTGGTCTCCAGGGGGCCTGCCTCGCCCCAAGCCTGCTGGTGACACCGCACCCGATCTGGGGGCCCTGGGCAGGTGGGCAGGAGGGGAGCCCGCTTCTCCCCAGGACACAGGAGCTGAGCTCATTTTCCAGACCCTCTGGTCACAGGGCCCAAGAAGGCCCACTCCGCGCTCGCTCAGCTCCGGGTAACACGGTAGCTTGTTATCGACATAACTGCACATCTCAGCGGATGTGGAGATGGGGCAGGATCCACAACAGGGCAGCAGGAGCCTGAGCCCGAGGTCTCCAGACACCTCTCACCGCAAATCAGGACGCGCCATTAACCAGCCATTTAACTTTTATCAACTCATGACTGCAGCTGGAAAACCTTCAACTTCTCTCCCAACTCGAAAACTCTGAGAATCTATGAATTATTACAACGGGGAGATACTTCCTCAAAATGGACATGAAAAACAAAGATTCTTAATTATTATTGTTAATTACTATGTGATGACAGGTTAATCAATCTTAATACTAAATTTCAAGAGCCCAGGAGATGACATGAAAATATTTTCAGCAATACTTCGAAAGATCGGTCGTTTGTATAATTTTACAGCCTTAACTTTCAATCCATCACCCATGGTTGACTCTTCCCCAGATATTTTTACATAATCTCCATTAACATTCTTTTGTGAATTAATGCTTAATTAAAATATATAATCATGTTCTAATTCCTTGTTTGTTTTCCTGAGTTTCTTGTTATTTATTAACACATAACAGAGCATAATATTAGCATTTTAATTAACTTTTCATACTGGATAATCATTTGTTATTGCCTTTGTATCTGTCCACAAACAAGAGCTAATTCCCTCACTAGCAATCTGGGCGCCCACTTCCCAATCACTTTCTCTCGCAATTTCTCACTATCCTGAGAAAACATTTACAAAGGCTCTCTCTTTAATAAGTGCTTTTTAAATTTATTACTCTGTGCCTCAGAAATGCTCCCCATACTAAGCTGTAAAATCTATTGATTTGCTTGAAATTGATGTCATCTGGGGCAAATGGGGGTCCCATAAGGAATTAGAGGGGTGTGAACCAAACCCCTTAAGTGATTTAAACTCAGGGTCACTTTTCACAATGGGGTCCTTTCATTTTATGATCGGCCAGGTCAGTACCGCTCCCGTATGAGTTACTGCCTAGAGCTCTCCCGCTCCGGGCTCTTCTGCTCAGGGCAGCCAGGGCTCCCTCAGTCTTAGTAATAAATCGACTCTGAACCGTCCCTCAATATGATCCTGAGCCACCAGCCCCAAACCTCCGGTGAGGAAGGTCACAGAGCTGCTGTCACCTGTAATGCCCGGCCTGGCTGGTCCACACGGGCTCCTCTTCATTTTGTTTTAAATGAGGCTAATTTTGGATTCTCCATCCCCCAACCCCTTTTTTAAATATGTATTTATTGATTTCAGAGAGAGGAAGGGAGAGGGCGAGGGTGAGAGTGAGGGAGGGAGAGGGGAGGGGGAGGGGAGGGGAGGGGAGGGGAGGGGAGGGGAGGGGAGGGGAGGGGAGGGGAGGGGAGGGGAGGGGAGGGAGAGAAACATCAATGATGAGAGTCACTGATCGGCTGCCTCCTGCACGCCCCTGACTGGGGATCGAGCCTGCAACCCGGGCCTGTGCCCTGACTGGGAATTGAACCCTGACCTCCTGGTTCATAGGTCAACGCTCAACCAATGAGCCACGCTGGCCAGGTTCTTGTTCATTTTTGAAAGGCTTTTGGGGAAATTATTTTTTTAAAACAATTTGATAAAGTGACATTGTCTCATTTAATTTTTAATATTACAGCCGTAGCCATACAAAAATAAAATGAATCCATACCAAAGATTTTATTTCACTAATTAATTAATGAGTGAACTAATGAGCTATTAAAACTAGTTCAAGCACCACGTTGGAATAGGTGGGTACAGAGGCCATTTAATAAAGGTATTAGGGTAAGATAATTGTGTGAGACACAAAACCGGTCAACCAGAAACAGGGCGATCAAACATCACCACCCCACTATCTTTTCCATTGATTGGAAATGATTTGCATTTTCACCAGAAGAGAGAAACTTTATAAGTTCACCTCTGTCCTTACAAAGTTATAAAATAGTCCATTCAATAAAAAAGTCCATCGAAGTTTCAAGCCCAATACCACCTTTTGCCGGCATCAAGTAATTTTTCAGACAAAGGTTATTTAACAGGTAAAAAGAAAAGAAATTAGTGTATCAACCACTAGGAGCCTCCATGACCTGGGGAGCTGGCCCCGTCCACAGGAGGCAGCCTGCTCGTGGCTCAAGCCTCCTGGTGCCTGTGGATATACAGCCCCGCCACAACCAGAGGGTCCCAATGTCTTAATAAAAGTGTAGAAAACAGAAGTTTTTTGGGAAAAAACTGATTTGTAAAATACTCTGTAGACTCCCTGAAACATACACACACACACATACTCTCACACACGCACAGACACAAGCACACACACGCACGCACACACTCACACACACGCACACACATGTATGCACACACACATACTCTCACACACGCACGCACACACTCACACACACACACACGTATGCACACACTCACACAAATAAAACCAAAGCAAAACAAAACAACAAAAAACCCACTTTGATTTGGGTCCAAGTTGTCATCTGTAAGCAGCTGAGGATGATTTTTTTCTGGCAGAAACTGTCCCACAGGATGATAAACGCTCAGTGACGAGGCCACTGTTTGCCACAATTTGTCTCCTCAGTGTGTTGCTACCTCCCTCGAAGGCAAATTAAATATTTACTGTGTTTTCTTCCCGGTGGGCATCCCCTGTTCCCTCCCTGGAACCTGAGTGCTCTGATCTCATGGTCGAAGGCTGCAGGTCCACCCCCTACTCTCCTTGAGTCTGTGTGTCCACCAAGTGTCCTGACCCTGGAGGAGGTGCGGTTCCTGCTGCCGGGAGAAATCAGAAAAGGGTGGGCAGTTTCTAAGTGGTCAGTAGGAGGGACCCTTTCTCCTCATCCTAATTGATTCTGGGGCCATGCTCATGCCTGTCCAGTCCTTACAAGAGCCCTGGTCAGGTGTCACAGGTCATAAAAGAGTGCAGTCACCTACCTTTCTCCTACCTGATACTGGGGCACTGACACCATTTCTTCAGTCTCCACAGCCTGAGAAGAACCATATTTCACCCCTGACTGTCAGGCTTCCGGGGATTCTTTTCAATACAGTACAAGGACTGAAGTCCTGAGTACGGTTGATTAAGGCCCAAGACTTCTGTGAACCGAGTCAAATGCAGGCAGAATGTTGTTTACCCAAGACGCCTTGCTTCTGTTGCTTCCATTCCTCCTGAAGCCTTTTCATTCAAGAAGCAGCAGCAGGAGTTGAAAAACTAAAGAATCAATCTCGCACCCCGTGAATTCCTCCCAACACATAATAGAAATAAATTCTCTTAACCCACCCCTGTGAACTCACTCATCTGACCCACTGACACTCATCTCAACCTGTAACGCACCCCACCATTCTCCTAGCATTGTTTCTGTAAATGATGACTTGTAAATTCACATGTAGCTGCAGATAAACTGCCTGTTTGCTTAAAGGACTCTAGGAGCTGACCCCAAAGGAAGCCGACTCCAGCTTCAGCCATTTTGGCTCCAGGAGATTTGCTCACCTTCTAGGAAAACCAGACCATCCTTGCCCGGCTCCGAGATGGTTATTGGAGCTGACAGTGCTGACTGGCACACAGCATCCTCACCAAGGGCCACAACCCCTTCTGGTTTCCTTGATTCTTCCTTCCCCTTCCCTGCTCCTAAAAACCCCTGCTGCTCTGAAATGTTAAGATGGTCTTTGTGACAAGAGTCCCCCATCGTCTCAAGCTGCTGGCTCTTGAATAAACCTCTTTCCTTCCATCAGCTCCTGTCTCTTGATAACTGGCTTCCAAGCAGCAGGCAGCCAAACCTGGGTTTGGTAACAAATCCCGTCTGGACCTCCCTCTGACTTTCCACAGCCTTTCTCCCTGCTCATCGAGCTATCAACGGATCATCAGCAGAAATTCCTGTGTCTTGCCTGGCTCTGAACCCTTCCTTCACCTTCCCATCCAGCCTCGACGCTGCTCCTCAGGGATGCCCTGCAGCCTCCCAAGTACCAGCTATTTCCAGGTCCCTCACAGCCCTGGGCTGGAGGTGGAACAAACATTCTCTTTGCCTCTTATTGCTGTTTCCAGACCTTTTTTCCTTCACTTCCACCTTCTCTACACCACCCTCCAGGTCATCATTATTTGAAATATGCAATTTACTGCAAACTAATATAAAATGAAAACCTGGCTTTCATGCCATTGCCTACAGTTGATAACATTTCACCACTTTCTTATGAGTGGCTGCAGTTAAGGCTGTTTGCAGTAAATTCAGTGAGGAAACATTGTGTCCGAATGTTTCAAAAGCTGCAATCCCTCCTCTATTGAACCAGCCAGAGCTGCAGTAAGTGCTGAGGATGCAGAAGCCTAGGCACGTAAAACCTCAGGTCCAGGCTCAGGAGCTCTGCTGTGGTGGAGAAAAGTCTTTCCTCTCCCCACGAGTCTTCCTTCAGGGAAGCTGCCCTGCCCGGTCTGTCCCACGCGGTTACATGGGGCTGACCATCACTGCCCTGCCTCATGTCCTGCACAGTGTCCCTGAAGACCACAGGACGGAAATGAGGTGCAATCCGCCCCACCCCCCAGTCTGAGATGTTCCTGACAACCAGTTGATGGCTTCTCACTTCTGTTGGGGTTGATAATAGGCAGAAAGCTCAATGAAACTGGAAATATGTCCCCTCCTCTGTAGACGTGGGGTCCCTGCTTCATGGGGGGGGATCCAGGGATGAGCGGCGGAGACCCCAGCCCCTCCCTGCACCTCAGGAGCCCTCTGTCCTTTACTAACATCTCCAGCTCATTCACCAGCTAACTGAAGTTTGAGATGCAGATCTCAGGAGGCCAAGAAACAAGGCAAACAGCCAAATAGCAGATTCTTAATATACTTTTTCTCTAGATTCACCCATTTCAGCAGTTAGCCATTCCCTGCATCGTCCAGGTAGCTCAGCGGATGGACTTCTATTGACAGTGTTGGCTCAGCGTTTTTTCACTTGTGAGTCAAAGTGTCCGCACTGAATCCTCACAACAAAATGAAGACGGATATTACACCCCATTTAATACAAAATCAGATTCAACAGCAGGAAAACAACT
Source organism: Miniopterus natalensis (assembly GCF_054644295.1). Taxonomy (NCBI): domain Eukaryota; kingdom Metazoa; phylum Chordata; class Mammalia; order Chiroptera; family Miniopteridae; genus Miniopterus; species Miniopterus natalensis. The sequence continues at coordinate 808,879 of NC_142082.1, read as the reverse complement.
TGCAAATCCCACCTCTGACAAGCTGCACAGCAGGAAAGAAAACCAAGGGAACCTATTCCAAGCCTGTGACGTGGGCAACGCCCAGCCTTTCCCGCGGGGAGGTGGAGGTTCCGTCCTGGAGAGGGGCCTGCAGTCACCATGGCCACGCGGGCTCAGCGCAGGCCCAGCCCCAGGGTCGCGGTCAAGCGCCCACCCTGCGGCCCTGTCCCTGCATCGGGAGCTGTGGCTCTGAGGGGCATTCCATCCGCAGCTAATAGACCTGATTGATTTCTCTTAAAATATGCATCTGAAATCCCTTTTGGATGTTAAAGTCTCTCAGGCAAAGCAGACTAGTGGACAGTTCATTTTTTAACACAAATTCTAAAGACGGACAAGGCAAAGAGAAGAGAGTCAATTTACTGATCTAATTTGCAGATTAAAGTCCCTGCCATTTCCTGGTTTAACCTTTCAAACCATTTATCCCATAAAGCCCGCACGTCGGAAATAAAGAATATCTTCAAACAAGCCTTTGCATTGTTATAAATTCACTTTTCAATGAGTTTTTCTAAAAGATCCTATCTCCTGGTAGGTTCCCTTTATTTCGGTTAAAAAGACTAAAAAAGTTGCCGTCTGTGAAGAGAGGCCACGGCGAGGAACAAGGTTAATTCTGTTCAGTTCTGTTCTGAATGATTTATTACCGTTCACAATTCCTTTCACTGAACTTTTTAAAAGCAGAATTCACCAGGAATCTCAGCCACAAGCTAAGAATCTCTCCAGGTTGCTGTACACATCTGGTTTGAAGGTTTCTTTTCTCAAATGAATAATTGAACTGGCGAAAGCAGATCCCCGGTGATTTTTTTGTCAAGATGCGTTTCTACAGAACGGCCCCTTCCCCCGGCGAGGGCTCTGGAGGAACCGGCTGGGCCACTGCTTCCTCCCAGACGCCCTGCACCCTGGTCTCCTCATCACGGCCTCCGAAGGCTTCCCCCCAAATCAACAAGAAAACATCCCCCCACTTCTGCCAGCCTCACGGTGGCCCCTGGGCCCTGAGCACACACATGCTTATGAGAGACCAGCCGAGCGCTCGTGAAATTACTCACTGATCTCGACCGTCACCATCACCCAAACGACGTCTCCTACCGAAGGCGGCAAGGGCCCGAGGGCGCCCTCCCTTCGCCTACGCCTCAGCCTTCCGAGTGGGTCTCCGCCCTGCCCAGTGTCCCAGTCAGGACTCTCTGCTCCTCGTGTCCACGGCACCGTTTTCTCTGTCACTCTCTCCCTCTGGCCTCAGTTTCCTTTATTGAAACTTCTTCCATTTCACAGCTGCTGTCCCTTCAGGGCCTGTTAACAACAGTTACCCCCTTTCTTTCCAACTCTCCCCTCTCTCCCCGCTGCCCTGGCCGGTTTTCTCACCCACCCCTCGTGGGTTCTCTGTGCCCCGACAGGGTGGCCACATTACGTAGAGGTCCCAGTTAAACGGGAATTTCAGATTAACGCCAACTACGTGTCCAGCACACGAAGATACTATCAAACATATTCTTCTTTTATCTGAAATGTTTGTTTAGTTGGGTGTCTGATATTTTTTTATTTGCTAAGCCTTGCAGCTCCATCACGTGAGGCTGACTGGATCTCTCATCACTTCCACGAACACCGGGCTGGGGAACCTGCACCTCAACCCCGAGACCTCCAACCAGCAGCGTCACCTGGTTCTCCTGACGGCCCCACGTACAACCTACCGTCTCCCCAGACACCATTCTCTCTGCCCCCTTTTTGTTAACATGCTAATCTCACAGTTTCCGAGACGAAAAACAGCCCTTCGTTCCCAGCCGCCCCTCCTTCCCCATCTGCATCCCACGTGCCTTCATTAAAGCTGCCTCCTCACGTCTCCTCTACCCTCGTCGGTCCCCGGGGCCACCGCCTCAGGAAAGGCCTCTCCCCTCGCCTCCTGCCCTTGGTCCCTCTCACACCCAACGGGTAACGTGAAAATCCAGCCGTTCAATTATTTGTTCAGCACCTGCGACGGTGGGAATCACCTTCAGTAGTAAGTGGAAATGACAAAACTGTGCACAAGAAATGTCCACCTGCATCCAGCCGCCGCCAACCTCTGTGAGGACATTTCTTGCATCTGACTTGACATTTCTTGCATCTCAAACCCTGAGTTGTTCTCAGGCCTTGTTCCTGTGCTTGTCCAGCCGACTTCTCCCAGCAGCCACAGGCGAGGTCTCCGATCGCGGCAGTTCCAGGTGTGTGAGTATCAAGTTGTCCTCGTGTTTTCTGATCACAGGTCCTGTCTCTACAAGGACTCACTCTCCTGGTCCCCTCACAGGCGCCTTTCCTGCACGGGACCCAGGCTCGTCCACGGGACTTGGGCTGACCAGATGAAAAGGGGTGTGAAACCCGTGTTTGAGACACTGTATATTTGGGGTTTATTATTTTTTATAGCCATTGGCCTAAACCAAATATTCATTAGTTTTCCAGGACCTCTCCCTTCACTTCTAATTTTTTAGGCTCAGATTGTTCTTCCAAAAAATGTAGCTTAGAGGATGTCAGCTCTGTCACTATATCACCTGGTCGACGGCACCAACGCCTCAAGCCTGCCTCTCACCCGTCTCCGTCTCCGTCCCCGTCTCTGCCTCTCTCCCCTCCCCATCCTCTCTCCATATCTAAGTTCTCACTTGCCCGTGTTTAACTTTTCTTCTCCGAATCCAGATCAGCTTCCACATTTTACCGGACGGGGGTGGACACCCATCTAGATGGTCCTGCTTGGTGACCTCACCGGAAATGTGCTTTCTCCCCACGGTCCGTACGTTTGTTTTGGAGACTTGGACGTGCCTGGGGCGTGTGCCCGCGCAGGAGCCACGGTGCCCACGTTATCACGCCCGGCCGGGCCCAGGCAGCGCACTGCCCTGTCTCCCGGGTCAGGGTCAGCTGGGTGAGAGGGAGCACGCGTGAGAACAGCCGTGTGCGCCGCGGGCCCCGCGCAGGCCCTGCCCCGGGCAGCCTCCTCCCCGGAAATCAGCAGGTTGGCAGGAGCTGCTCCAACAAGGTGTTTCCCCGTGGAGACGGCCGGGGAGCGGGGCGCCCAGCACTGCGGGGGGGGGGGGCAGGTTCCATTCGACTCGGTAACCTCGACGAGCACGACCCAGGGAACACGCTGCTGCTGGGACACTAAATAAAATTGCGCAGGACCTTCTCTTACTACTTTCAGGAAAATGACAGGCAATTTTTCCCCATTTTCTGAAAGCTCACGATGTTTTAAGTTTGACATTTATGAATATGTCGCATCGCCGGGTTTTCTCGGTGGATTTAAAGTCTCCCAGTTCATTGTTCCTGCTCTTGGCTTCTGCAAATGCCTCCGTCTCTGGCTTTTTGAAATGCTTTCATATTTTAACTGCCCCTGTTATTTACACTTAAATATGATCTTCAGTTTGCCAGGGCTGCCTGTCAGCCGAGTCCGGGACAACTTTCCACCCGGGGCCTCCTGGCTCTTAGCTAACAGCACGAGGACTGTCTTTCCTTACTGGCCGGGACTCATGGATTTTCTTGTCTCTCCCTTCATCTGCCTCTGTGTCCATCTCTCTCTCTCAAGACCACGCGCGCAAACATATACACGTTCGCAAATACCCCACATTAAATTGCACACACTAAACCAACAGCTCGGATTCCCACTCAGAGACGCCATTTACTCTGTGAATCAATGATTTTTTTCATATTAATCTATTGGCATAAAATCAGTCTTGTTGTTCGTATCACTTCTAATATAGACTATATGTGTTCCCAGTATCTCTATTATGTCTCTTAATAAAATAGCATAAGCATTTGTTCTATAATTAATACAAAATCTATCTATTTGTTGGACTAACTCATATATAAATCTACCCAATGTCTGAGTGGAAAGACATTTATTAAACACCATTTACCCTGAGAAACAGTTATCAGAGGCCACAGAAGAGATCCACCCGACAAAGAGGTGTTAAAAATGCTAATGTTCCCATATTTGGGGTTTACATTGGACAAATGCTTAAATCCAGATGCCCAGCTATGACCGTCAACAGTGGGCCGAATGCTTGTCTTTTCCGAAATTCGCATGTTGAAACCTGAGCCCCGATGTGATGGTATGAACAGCGGGGCCTGTGGGGGTGATGACGAGGTCGTGAGGCCAGGGCCCCGGGATGGGGTCAGTGCCCTTGTAGGAAGGGACCAGAGACCAGCGTTCTCCTTGCCCCACGTGGAGACACAGCGGCAAGACAGGCCCCTCGCAGCCAGGATGGTCAGCAGGACTCGCACCCTGACCGCAGGCTTCCAGCCTCGGACTGAGATGAATAAACGTGGGTTTCCGTGCGTGCAGCTGAGCCAGACACTGCCGGTCTTAAGACGCCACCATTCCTTCCTGCGGGGCCCCCGACCCTCGGCTCCCTCTCGGAAGGTTGTCTAAATGTTAACTCCCTCTGAACTCGGAGTTCTCACCTTTCCTCTAGACCACAGTGCCGTTCAACTAACTGTAGGTCAAAAGGCTCTGTTTATTCTTTTAACGCTCTCCCCAACTAATCTAAATCACATGCAAGCTATTTAACTTGCTATTTTCTTACTGTGAGATAAAGATTTACAGTAAATGCCTATTAATGTTTTATAACCTCCACACGCACAACCTTAAATACACTGGCAATTTCCATCGACAGGCTGTTAGTAACGAGAGGTCTGCGCGCCCAGGGAAGGCCCCGGTACCACCTGGCAGGTAGACCCGCCCGGCGCTTCTCAGAGAGCTATCGATGCCACAGGCACCGTCTTTATCTATTTCTCACTGTTCGGCACAATGAAATGATAAACACATTCATCTTTTTTAACCAGACAGTTGAGCACTGCGCACCCTCAGACCCCCCGCAACACACACACACACACACACACACACACACGATGTACTGGTTTTCGAATCACACGAGTATTGAAAATCTGTTTTCTATCTACATTCCATTCGGCAAGGTCCTTCCCAGAAGGTTCATACACTTAACAAAACAGGCTCCAAACTGCGTTCCATCCTAAGAAGTGCTTAGGATGATTACGTTCGGTAGTATTTACTGCAATTGTAAAAGAAAGTAGTAATCTGGAAAGAAAAAAGCTCTGGAGACAAATACTCATTGAAATTTAGAGTAAGAAGAGCCTGGCTCCCTCCAGGTAACATCCTGCAAGGAGACCCGGCCCCCCTGGCCTCACCTGATCCTCAGGTGCTGAGGGCCACAGCCCCCCGGGCTCCGAGGCTCAGGCACGGCCCAGGTCAAGCAGCAGCTCTGCCTCTGTGCCCGGCTGGGCCTTGCCCAGCAAGTCAGCAGTTCGTGCCTCTTGTTTGCTCAATGATCTGCTTCCCCAGCTGGGCGTGATTGACGTGGAGCCAGTCTGTGTCCCCCCGGCTCCCCCGTATCTGTCACGCCAGCCAGGCCAGCACATGGCGGGTCAGTGCCCACAGGTTGAATCGGTTGTTTTTAAAAATTATAGATATTTTAAAGGCATGTGTAGAATTTCACCAAAAAGATTAAAGCTTAAATTTACACACGTGCACACACCTTTGGCTAGTTTTTAAACCATCCCACTAATAGCAGGCACAATTCTCTGAACAAAACTAATTCCACCCCCCACTTGCCAGCTTGGCCCTGAAAAGACACTAAAATCAACCAAAGCAGTTGTCGGAATAGAGGCCGGAAGAAAGACCATCTACTGCCAGAAGCTACAAATACAAGCTCACAGGATGAAACAAATGAAAATCAAATGTTGGTCACTTCCAAGACCTGTGTCTAATCTACAAGCACAAGTGGAAAAGTTTCCTCGCTGAAACAGATCCTGACACATTTAACAGACGCCGCTGCGCTCTGCCTGGTAACCGGCCTTGGGGACACTGGACAGATGCCCAGCGGCTCCCACCTGCCCCATCTGGGACCCGCACGTCCAGATGACTCACGTCAATAGGGCTGACCACGGAGGGGAAATGTAAACCATGAAACATTGTAACAGTAAAAATCGGAAAGCTGGACACGGCCTCTCTGAACGATACATGGTAATAAAAAGCATAAAATGTGTACAAATGTTACAACCCCTGGGGGACCGCTCACCGGCCCGGGGCCTTCATCGGCCTGAGGAAGGTCCCGCTCAGGCCCAGGGTCCCGGCGCTGCTCCGGCCGCGAACTCAGGGCGCTGGGTTGTGTCCACATGAAACAAAACCCATCCCGTTAAGGGCACGGAGCTACCGGTGCCGCCACTGAGTCAGTTTCTTGGGGTTTCCTGTTGTTTCAATCTGACTGGACCGAGCTCTGGGCAGAAGCCGCCCGGCGCTGAGCCCCCCGCCGCCCAGCAGGTGCCAAGCTGACTGTGGGCACTGCCCGCGAGAATCGCGCCTTCGGGACGCCAGCTCCCGACCGTGTTCACAAACGCCCCACTGCAAACGCTCGCCTGTTAACACTTTCAGAAAGCACAAAACATGACCTATTAAAAATAAAAATGAAATGAAATAAATGAATAAATAAAAACGAGGCCTGCAGGTCCTGCTCACTCTGAGCCATGTTACTGTTCCCGAGTGGGTGGGACGGTTACACCGAGCCCCAGGAAAGGGAACCGCTGGTCCTACAACCACACCCCGGGGCCTCAGCGCCCTGAGCAGGACACTTACGAGCCCCGGGCAGGCTCTTTTTCTCACCTTTTAGCTGCTGAGGGTGTGCAGGGCAACCACACGCTTCTGTAGGTGCGTGAAGGGAGGGGGGTGTGAAGGGAGGGGTGCGTGAGGGAGGGGTGCGTGAAGGGAGGGGGGTGTGAGGGAGGGGGGCGTGAGGGAGGGGGGCGTGAGGGAGGGGTGCGTGAAGGGAGGGGTGCGTGAGGGAGGGGGGCGTGAGGGAGGGGTGGGTGAGGGAGGGGGGCGTGAGGGAGGGGTGGGTGAAGGGAGGGGGCGTGAGGGAGGGGGGCGCGAGGGAGGGGGGCGCGAGGGAGGTGGGCGTGAAGGGAGGGGGGCGTGAAGGGAGGGGTGGGTGAAGGGGGACAGAGAGAACTCACCAGCTCCCAGCTCGCTGCTCGTGGAACCCCTGTCCTGCTACAGCGCTGGGCTCAGGTGAGCCTGGGAGAATCGCCTGGAACAGGGCTCAGGTGGGGAGAGAGAACAGGGCTCAGGTGCGGAGGGAAAGCGCCTTCCTAGCAGAGGCTCCGGCGTTAATGGATCCACTGACCACAGCTGTGGGTGCAGAGGACACCCTGCAGCTCCCAGCCCCCTTCCTGGATGAGAGGCCAGGCCCTCGCCCAGGGGGCCTCTAAGGACTTCACATGGGGGCCGAGAGGAATCTAGGGAAACCGAGAACCGTGGGCGTTTCTGCCAGGCCTGGGCCTGAGCCTCTGCCAGTCCTGTGATGTGAAATCCCAGGCCAGGGGTGGGCCGGGAGGGACACAGTGGGGGGCGCTGGGGGCCGGCTGCAAATTCCAAGTTTTCAAGGTGCCCAGTGCCCCTGTCCCCTGCTGCGTGTAAACAAATACCCGTTTCTACCATTTGGACCAGGCGGTTCACACACATGGTATTAGGAGTCGGGGTTAAAGTGACGCTGTGCCCCTGGGAGACATCAGCTTCCTCGCCTCACCCGGGGCCCGAGTGAGGCTGGAGTCTGACCACCTGCCCTCTGCCCTGCGCCCGGCCCTGGGGCAGAGGGTCGCCCCTCACGCTCCTCGCTGCTCGCTTGGACCGCTGCCGGCTTCCTCGGGCACTTTCTACTGGGCAGGTAAATGTTCTCACATTTCGTTCCAGTTCCTGGCAGGTGGGCGGCCCCGTCCCCACCGTGGAAACGCCCGAAACGTGACCCGGAGTGAAGACGTCCTCTGATGCCCACCGGCCCGACCCCCCAGTTCTCATGGGAACAGGGGCCACGGAGAGGCAGAGGTCTGAGGCTGACCCCCGGCCTCAGGAAGAACCTGGGGCCCAGTCCAGGCAAAGGAAGGAGCGAGGGAAACAGACACACGGAGACGCCTGCCTGGGAGGCGGGAAACTGCCCAGAAGACCACTCTCTCCCGGCCCCTGGTCTTGCTCCACGCGACCCCCCCACAGCTCCCGGCTCTCCATGGGCCTTCCCCAGGGTTTTCTTTCTCTCGGTGCCACCGCCTGAGAGGACCGTGAAGAACGACAAGAGGGAGACACAGCAGCAAGGTCAGAATCGGGGCGTTAGGGAGGGAAACAGGGCGCCCGCTTAGGGCTGACCCCTGTGGTGGACAACACCTGTGCCCACCTGCGCTCCTAACAGCCCCTTTCCTGTGCTATTCCTCATGGGACAGAGGTTCCCACGGCTTCTCTGCGGACACAGCGTTTTTTGCTGGTTATCATCAGGAGCGAGCCCTCCTATCTGCAGGTTTCCTGACGTCTGGGGTTTGACCCGGCCCCCCACCCTGGGTCTCAGAGCATCGCTGCTGCCGGGGCACCTGCACCCAGCGCGGGGGAGACGCCACGTCGACACCCAGGGATGTTTCTGAGAAAGTCATGGTTTTCACTGGGAATTGTACATTTAAAATCTTGCATTAAAGTAGCATTTCGGCAAAGTTTCGTAGGGAAGAGACCTGCTCCTGTCCCATCGCAACGAGGCTCAGGGTAAGTGCTACTTAGGGGCCACATGACGCACCAGCAACTTCTGGACACGCGCTTCCAGCCAACGCCACGGTTAGGGCGCGGGCGCGCATCGCTTACGGGCCGCCTGGAGTCATGCTAAGCTCGGGCTTCTGTTCGGCACACGGAGCGCAGCTTTCTCCCAGAAAGACGCTCAGGAAACAGGCTGGTTCCCCCAGGAGCACTTTTAAGAAAGTGTTGTGCCCGCGGGGCGGGGCTCAGCGGGTGAGCGGCGACCTGGGATCCAGGCGATGGGGGTTCGATCCCCGTCAGGGCACAGGCCCCGCTGCGGGCTCCACCAGTGACTCTCATCATTGATGTTTCTCCCTCTCTCCCTCTCCCTTCCTCTCTCTGAAATCAATACAGATATATTTATATATATATACCTATTATAAGCAAGCAGCCCTCTCGGCTTACCCAGCGGAGGGTGTTGCTAAGTTCCGTGTGATACGCATGAAGTCGACGGCTTTCATAGATCCACCCAGTGCCCATTGTATTTCAGAAGGTCTCGCGACAGAATGGAGAGTAAAATATTAATAGAAAAAATATTAAAAATAATATTTCTAGCATTTTTCCAGGAAGGGAATTTGGACCGAAAGTCTCTGCGCTCGAGTCCCTGCGAAAGGCACACACGGCGCGGGGCGCAGGCAGCTGGGAAGCGCTGCAGCAGGAGTGACGTCACTGTGCGTCCGGCTGACGCAGCGCTGTGACGTCATGGCCGTGAGGGCAACGCTCCCTGATACGCGCCGCGCTGCGCCGCCGACAGGGTGAGAATCGCCCGAGGCTGGAGCGAAGCGACCGGCCCTGGGAGGCCCTTGGCGCTGCTGGTCTTTGGGGCAGAAGCTCTAGGCCGACTCGGGAGCCCTGAGGTTTGCTGGCCGACGCTGTCGGGCGCCAGTTACTGTAACGTGGGAGGAAACGGACACAAAGTTGCTGCCGTAAAGAACGATGATATTTGTGGAGACTTTGTATCCCCTACAAGGAGGAGTCAAGAGCGAGGCTCGCTTAAAGCATAAATGAGTTAAATTGAATACTCTGTAAAATCCGCCAGTCCTCCCAGACACTTCTAACATCTCGGTGCTGCCAAAAGCAGCTAAATTAGGTTGTGGTGAAAATGTAAGGGTTCTTCGTATATCACAGAAATGTTTAATTATGGTCTTTTTCTAATGCAATTAATAATGAATGCTAATTTATTTTTTAAAACAGAAAATAGTTTTAAAAAATTTCTTAGAAGTTCATGCACTTCTACCAGTTTCTTTTGCGAGACCCTCTGCCACTGTCCCATCTCTAAATGAAGTACAGAAAGATCACTAAGGTAATCCTACAGTTCTAGGCAAACCGTTACCCTCTGAAAAACTCAGAGGGACACCTGAGCCAGGCGCTATCTGCAAAGAAATCTCATCCTGCTCCCATCACAGGGCGAGCGCCTTTGCAGGGTATCTCTAAGCTGTGGCTGCAGATAACTTTGTATAGTGTATATTAATATGTTCTGTATGGGTTTATTATATATAATTATATATAACACTTCTCATAATATTCCTGGGGTGGTTTTAGAAGTGCTAAGAAAATGAATGAAATATTCCAAACTACTTTCAAGGATGATTTCCAGTCATCTAAATAAGATGAATTTTTTTTAAGCTGAAGAAATTAAACAGAAGTCTCTAAGGACCGGAATCGTGTTACTGAGTCAGAATCATCACCGGCGACTGCAGCGAGGGCTTCTTGGGGTTCCTGGTACGAAGCGCAGAGCCCGGCCTGTGAGGCAGACTGATTACTGTGGGGAAAATGGATAGAGCAGGAATTTATAACACAGGGGTTAGAAATATGATTCTGAACCAGAGGCTCTGCATCGAGAGCTGATGGTTTGGTCCCCGGCACAGTGGGCAGCTATCGATTCTGTCTGTCAAAACGCAGAGAAATTGATTGTGTGCAAAAACAGTGTTCTTTCCAGAAACCACAAGTTTCTGAGCGATGACTCAACAGGAATCTTAATGCGGTTTTAGAAATTTCACTGATGTTTGCTTTTCTGTAGCCTGTCGCGTCCGCAAAGACGTGCACCTTCGGCTCGTGGTGTAGACAGAACCGTAACCTCATCACTCTGCTCAGCCTGCACAGGGCTCTCCAGGCTTAGACTCTGCTGTGAACCGAAAGGACTGCGATGGAGGAGCTGACGTTCGAGCTGACTCATGGGAAACCCGTGTCTCTGGTGTCGGGGAGAAGGCGAGTCCCATTATCATGATCCGGAAATGGCCGGACGACTCTGTTTCGGGCTCTCCCTGGGCCCCCGTCAGAAGCGGAATGTCAAGCAGGTGATGCTTTAACCCAGGGCCGCCCTTCAGATACTGTCGTTCACATCCTGGTTTCTTATTGAGAACTTTCATCAATTCCTGCTGAGACTATCACAAGGCTCACAGTAGGAAATACAAGAACCGTGGAAATAAAAGCCCGTAACGTGTGCACATGTATCCCTGAGCATGGCTCTCACGTGGACCAACAACCAGTAACATTCAGTGTCTTCTAGGCATATAAAAGATCAGACCCAAGATGTGTTTTGGGATAGTGTGGTCCAGAAACCAGACTTGGGTCAGGTCCGTAAGAAAAGGTAAGTCCCCACTCTGTGAAGAGAGAAATTGCTGGGCACGGGGTAGCGGGACTGAGAGAAGGAGGTGTTTAATGTTTATGAGAAAAAATGGAAATGATGCCAATCAACTTTTACAATTATTATTATTATTTGAAAAGGGTCATATAACTGAAAAATTATTGACCAAAGTGAATTTTAAGAAACATGAGCTTTAGCTCAGCCAGCGTGGCTCAGCGGTTGAGCATCGACCTAGGATCCAGGAGATCACGGTTCGATTCCCGGTCGGGGCACATGCCCGGGTTGTGGGCTTGATCCCCAGTAGGGAGCGTGCAGGAGGCAGCCGATCAGTGACTCTCATCATTGGTGTTTCTCTCTCTCCTTCCCTCTCCCTTAAATCAATAAAGATATATTTTTTTAAAAAAATAACAAAAGCTGATTAAAATTCTGTTTATACTATTTCTAAAATTAAAAAAAGAAACATGAGCTTTAAATTTTAAATAACATGTCAGTTGGATTTCTAACTTTGACTTTTCCTTTCCCCTGCTCTGGCAGCAGCTGGCAGAGAGCATGGAAACCACAGAGAAACACTGCCACTTCTAACCGAGAAATAACGTGTGCTTTTCCAGGACAAGGAGCGTCTTCTCCTCCAGGGAAATCAGTTACTGGGGACCCAGGGAAAACATCAGTCCTTGAAAATGCAGCGTGCTCGAGTTATTTAGCACCTTTGACATTTCATTAGCAACCACATTTTTACCGAATGTGTATCTGCCTTGATTTTAGTCCCGAATGTGTATCTGCCTTGATTTTAGTCCCAATTTTAATCCTTACTTGGCTTTTGCTCCGTATTGCTATTAAGTTGACTTGCAGGCTGATGAGTGTTTCTGATTTTCTGTTTAGTTTTTCTTCATAGAAATTGTATCAAGAAGAACAATCCTCTTACTTTCTTTAAAATCACTAACTGTTATTAATGTATCACTAGAAACACAGCAAAAAATAAAGTAGCTAAAGAATGTCAGTATTCATTATAACCATATTTCTAGTGACAGTTTAGCAAAACTCATCTAAAAGCTTAATTTTGTTACAAAAAAGGTTAAACAAATAATTAGAAGAATGTATTCATAGTAGGTCTTAAATATCTTTTCCCTCTTCAATTATTTCCATGAAATATTGGCGGCCTTTTGAAAGAACATTATTATTGGGGCTACGGAGCCTCTCATTTGATTGGCATTTAATGTAGCTAAATATTTGGCTATAAAATAAAAGTGACTGAACCTATGATGATCTTCAGTCATTATTAAATAGTAGTTATTACATCACACGTTCTATGGGCGGCATTTCCCTCCGCCCGACATGCCCCGCGGACACCGGGCGCCATGTCCACGCACACCCTGTAGGACGCGGGCAGGTGTCAGTAGCGGCGGTGTGTGCGCATCGCTTGGGGCGAAATCAGAACGTCCAACAACCCAACAGCGTGGAGCACTCGCAGCAGCGGGAGGGAGGACCTCGGTGGCCCGCAGCTGCATTCAGCAGGCGGGCGAGGCCGTTCTCCTCCTCTGTCCACACCTCCCCTCGTGGTCACTCCCGTCCTTAGACCCCCACGGGCTCTGCTGACCAGGCGTGTGTCCCAGCCCGTACCTTTCTGCTGGACTTCACGCTGAATAGTCGGCCGTCTTCTGAAAAATTCACGTCGCAGCTTATGTTCAGGTGTGATAATCACAGACCCCCAGACACACGTCGATTGAGGAAAATGTCTGCTTGAAGTAGCTAAAAAATATTAAATCATTTTTAGTCGTCATTAATTGTGGTCATCTAACCACCCTTTAGGGGATTCTTTTTTTAAATTAATTTTTTTTTAATCTTCACCTGAGGATATATATTTTTTAATTTGTTTTTTTAAGGAGAGGAAGGGGGAGAGAGAGAGAGAAACACCGATGTGAGAGAGAAACATTGATCAGTTGCCTCTCATACGCACCCCAACCAGGGATCAAACCCCAGACCTGGGTATGTCCCTGACCAGGTGTCAAACGCGCAACTTTTGGTGCCGAGGACGACACCCCAGCCTCTCGGCCAGGGCTGGGGTTCTTCAGTGAAACTAAGAAGCCATCTACTCCTTTATGCTGAAAAAACTAAAACAAAAATGATTTATTTCCCTTAAAAACAACGTTAGGAATGATGATTTGTAGTCAAAACGGCGTTGTTTTAAAAAAGGGTGTAAAGTGACCGACGTATGACCTAGTGTTTCACGAAAACAGAATGTTTCGAAGTGCGATGGAGCTTAGAAATGGCAAGAGCAGCTGGGGAGCAGCCGGCCGAGGCGCCGGCCTAGGCGGGTAAGCCAGGGGCGGGGTTTCACTGCGAAGAAGGAAAACGATGGCACTTTCCTTGCTATTGAAACGCATCTTGTGAAACAATGAGACCGACTCCTGCAGGACTGGAGACGCTGGCGAATGGCAGTGCTGGGACCTGGGGCCCGGCGGCACCCACTTCCCGCGACTTCTGCGCCCCAGGGTCCCTGAGCTCCGTCCATCCGTCCGGAGACGCCTCCTGGCCCCGGGACGCCGGCCTGTGCCCTCCCTGCTGAAGGATGTCACAGCCGCTCCTGGTTTTCCTCTCACACGGACGACTCTCGCCCGCTGCCGGCTTTTCGGCCCTGTGGCCCCAGCGACTCCGAGACTGGGGCGTCCTTTTCCTTCCCATTTCTGTTTCTTGGGTCTTCCCCACAGCGTCCTGCAGCCCGAGAGGTGATCGAGAAGAGCAGCTGATGCCCGAGGAGGCTCGGGAAACGCTCGCAGCCCGTAGCATCGTGACGCTCCCGCCATCGGTTACATGCCCCATGTTATCGCCTGTACGATCATTTCTTTTACTGATGAGGAAACTAAGGCTGGAAGAAATGAAGCTACTTGGCCTAAAATGACACCGAAGAGCAGAGATGGAGAAATCCGGGCCCGCCGGCCGCGATCACTTGGCGTTGCCGGTTCGGATCAGGCGGGAGAGCGGCCTCCTGGCCCCGCTCACCTCGGAGCGTTTGCCTGAGTTCTCAGCGCGATTCCCACCCTCTGCGTGCGCGGCGGGTGGCGCCGGTGGATTCTCAGCCAACACTCGCGCTTCCTCGCTCCCGCCATCGCCACAGAACCTCTCACCTGGTCCCGCCAATCAACAATTTTCAAATTATTGTTGAGAGAGGAAAGTTAGAAAATAACCCACATCGTTGATGACGCCAGTGAATTATTATTTTTGTTACCTGTGGGAGTAACATTGTGGTTACGCATGAGAAAGTCCGTAATTTTTATAACTATGTACAGAAGGGCCCGGGAGTGACAGGGCGCGGAGCCCGGGGTTTGCGTCAGAAAGTCGAACAGATAAACCCGGAGGCGTCGGGTGGGGCGGGTGTGGTGCAGCCGTGACAGTCGGGCCTGCGGGCCGGTGGTGCGCACACTCGCGTGTCCATAGCCCCTGAACACCTCAGGATTCTTCCAAAATCTCTTGGCTAATGATCTGGTGGGAAGGGAAGGACTGTCTCCGCGGATCAAACGCCAGACGTTCAGCCAATTTAACTTCAACCATTTAAAAGTGAGTGAGAAGTGAACGGACTGGGGGCAAACTGAGTAAATGCACATCAGCTACAGCGTCTGTGAAGCTCCCCACTCCCAAAATAATTTGTCATTTAATTTTATTTCTCACCAACACTGTCCACAGCAAGCTGGGGGTAAAATGCAAATAACAATGAACTCAGACAAAAGCGAAGTTTGGAATTTTAGGCTGGTTGTAGGAAGATGTTTGGGGAACTGAAAAGCCGTTTGCTATAAAAATTATTATGACTAAATGGGGGCTTATTTCACTCGCTCAATTTCTGCAACACAATAAATGCTGACTCTTGACAATCAGCTAAAATAAACACTTGGTAAGAAAGGACAATGAAATCTCACTTCGCGTGATGGGCACAGAACTCTCCTAGTTACTTGAGATATTAAACCGGTTAAAACAAAAAGATTCTTTTACATCCGAATGTGGACGTTTTAAGAATTTATTAAAATAAGTTAATCGTTTAAAACGATAATTCGCAGCTCACCCTGGTCTGCTGTGCGCTTACGCCACAAGCAACGCAGCCCGCGTGATTCGCCTGCAGACGCAGTGTTTCCCGTAATTAGAGCCGCGTTCGCCCCTCACGGTTGGTACTTGCCTGTTGTGACGTGTATCCACTCAGTAAGAAGAAAACCCACATTAAACTTCAGCAGGACCACAGCTTCTGCGTTATTCTGAGGCCAACCAGGCCTCTTAAAAGACTGACCTGAGCTGGTGTGGAGAGAGGTCTGTAGTTGGAATCCACGTTCCGTAATAAAGAGACGTGTGGGAATTACTTACTACAGGTAAATACATTTTTAAAAATCTAATTTTTTCATTTTTCTTGCTGGTGAAGCTAAACGAGGTTAGTTTTTCCCACGAGCTGCGCCGTCTGGGTTTAAACCCCGCGGGCTTGTGCGGCGGAAGGTGCTGAGCAGCAGTTGCCGATGACCAAGGACGGAGGAGCTGAGCTCACTGTCATCGCCTATCAATCGTCATCTTTTCATCAGATTTCAGGGCAGAAGTGTTTTCGAATTTTGCCTGAAAATGTATAATTCACACCTAGGACAGGCGAGGGGCGTGTTCGGCCATTCAGGCCTTTGTGTATTGAAACTGCCGATGTTATTACTCACGTACATGCCTGTAGTGAGAGAAATGCTAAAATAGAAACAGTAATGATTAAAAGTAAAGCATCCAGCCCGGCCGGCGAGGCTCAGCGGTTGAGCGTCGACCTGGGATCCAGGAGATCAAGGTTTGAGTCCCAGTCGGGGCCCAGGCCCAGGTTTCGGGCTCAATCCCCAGTCGGGGGCCTGCAGGAGGCAGCCGGTCAGTGACTCTCATCATCGATGTTTCTCTCCCTCTCCCTCTCCCTTCCTCTCTCTGAAATCAATAAAGATATATTAAAAATAAATAAATATAAATAAATAAAACATTCAAGGGCTGACCAGCCCCTCCCGCTCCGCTGGACGCCCCAGGTTTCTGCTCCGTCTCCCGTCTCCGGTGTTTTCCTAGGTGGTCCTGAGACAGTCACTTCCTACAGGCCCGCGCGACCTGTCACGTCTCGTCCCTACATTTTTGCTTCTACGGGGTTTTGTATTTTGTGAAGGTTTTATCTGCTGTCCATCAAAGTTGGGCTCAAAGTCACTTTTTCAAAGACGCACCTCAATGCACTTTAAAAATGGTGTGTTTTGTTTTAAAATATTTAGAGAACGTGGGCCCCTCAGGGCGCTCAGCTCCGCTCGGGGTCCTTCTGGTGCGTTTCTTACTTGGCTGTGAGCGGCGGACGAGGGGCCGTCCCGGGTGGGCGCTTGGGGCGGGTATTTGGGGCCCCGGGAAAGAGGGAGACGAATGTGTCTCCATTACAGTAAATGATGCTGGTAGCAGGAAGCGCGGACACCACAGGATATAAAAATGTTTTCTAAATCCTCAAAGAATGAGCGCCCATAACTCCCCGTAGTTTTAATTAAACGGATGTGGTGGCGGGATACATCAACAAGCCTGGTAGTGCGCGTAATAAATATTAATAAAAGTTACACTTACCCAAATGCCAGCGCTCCTGAAATGTCTCTCTAACTTGGACGGTTTTCACTAAATTTGGTTAGAAAATTGCTTTTCGTGAAAACTACATTTTAATAATCTAACCTACCTCCCAGATTACTATCAGTTTATCACAGTTTACTCCACAAACATGCTCTGCTGCGTACAGACGAACGGACGCCTACGGCAAATAACCCAAAACACTGACGCATTCCACAGCTTGGGTTTTTTCCTCTCTTCTGTTTTTTTTTTAAAAATATGTTTTTATCAATTTTAAAGAGAGAGGGAGAGATAGAAACATTGATGAGAGAACCATCGATCGGCCGCCTCCTGCGCGCGCCCTGCCGGGGATCGAGCCCCCAACCCGGGCCTGTGCCCCGACCGGGCATCGAACTGTGGCTCCTGGTTCCTGGGACGACGCCCGGCCGCTGGGCCACCCCCGCCCGGCAGACAGTTTGGTTCCTTCTGAGAAACCTCTGTGCCCAGGTCAAGTCCGAGAGAGCCACCTGAGTTTCCCATAGGCCCCCGGCTCAGCTTCTGCCACCCTAGAAATGAGGCGCAAACGTTTCCCCAGCCGGTGTAAAGTGACAGGCGGTTAGCCGTGTCCTTCATTACAGACGCGTGGAGGGGACACAACACTGTCACGTTCGATGCCGGTAACGGTAACTGAGGGTCCGTCTGAGCCCAGCCGGGGACAGAGCATCTCCGGGCAGGATTCGGGTTTCGGGGGCGCAGGGGCCTGGTCCCCATGAGCTTCCTGTGGTCCCGCGGGTCCCTCGTCCCCAACGGGCCCTCAGAGCTGGCCTGTGTGCTTGTCACCCACAGACCGGGGGCCCGGCCACGTGGTGCACACGGGCCTGCTCTTCAGAAACGGGGGGTCCTGTGAGGAGACGAGACTCTCGGGAGGGGACGCAGCTCTATTAATTAATGAAAAACGTAAATAGGAATTCGCTTCTCTAGCTCTTTTGAGAATACTAATGAGGCTCCTTTTTCCATAAATTACTATTATTCTCATTTTTATAAAACTGCAACAGTGACACCCAGTGTTGAGTAAAATCAACGGCAGGTCGTCCCCGAGGACAGTGAGGACCCTCGTGTTTTGAATAAAGATGTTTGCGCTTATCTTTCCGCAGGGACATATTCGTGGAAATATGCTAATTGCTCCAAGTGGTTTTATAAACTTGGGAGGATTGTCAGCTTCCCCTGTAGGGGGCCCACGGATGGCACCAGCTTGGTGGGTGTTTAAACTAAAACCTGTCCTGGAAAACAAGTCAAACTGTCATTTTCAGAGGAGACAAGTTTGTGTGTAGAAATATCCCCTGAATTTAGTAAAAATAAACTGCAGAAACTCATACATTAATTCAGTGAGATTATAGAATACAGTGTCATTTTATAAAAATTAATTATATTTCCATATACTAACAAATATTTGGAAAATATAATTTTAAAAAATAATAATTTCCATAGCATGAAACTGAATAGCTTAGGAATGACTCTAAATGAGTCCCTGGAAAAACTAAAAGGCCTAAATAAATGAAGAGAGACAAGACATTCATAGTTTGGAAGAAGCATTTATTCTTGTAAATAGTTGGGAATCAATATGGCTTTTAAAGGCATCAGCCCCCACCCAGCCGGCGTGGCTGTTTTTGAGGACGACCCATGACCCAGGAGGTCAGGGTTCGATTCCCGGCTGCAGGCTGGGTCCAGTGGGGGCGGCGGGAGGCGGCTGATCCATGTCTCTCTCCCTCCCTCTCCCTCCCTCTCCCTGAGATCGATTAAAAAAGCCATATATTTTTTAAAAAGATGCCAGTTCTGCCCAACTTGCTGAACAGACTGACAGAGCTCCCTGCAGGCTTTTCTGAGGAGCCTACAAGGCGGGTGCAGTGACGTGGACTCAGGGACACGGTTCATGGAAAACGAGCGACGCAGCAGGCGTGTCCCATGACGGTGACGCAGGGGTGCCCTGTTGTTCTGGGGACAGACACGGACCAGGGGTCAGGGGTCAGGGCCCAGGGTGTGGGCACAGAACCACACGCGTATGGTCGGTTGACTTTTGACAAAGCGCTAAAGCAATTCAGTGAAAAGGGCGAGCGCTTCCCGACCGACGGAGCCAGACTGCGGGACACGGGCACGGAGCAGAAGTTGACCTCGACCCCGGTCGCTCGCAGGTGACACGGATTGACGTGGAACAGACACTCGGGAGCCACGGGGCGGCTGGAAGAACACCCGCGGCCTGGGGCTAGGCAAGCATTTCTGGGCTCCCTGCCCGAGCACACGCACACGGACACGCACACGCACACACACAGCCACTGAAATGAGTGTGTCCCCCCAGCCTTTCACACGCCTGCTCTTAGCCCTAAGGAAGGACCATCCCCGACTCAGAAACAGAAATTCACCTGTGATAAGCTTATCGGACAAGACTTGTCTCCAGAATGTCTGAAAACCTCCCGCAAACAACGAAAACAGCCCCGTAACGGGAACCAGCAGGACCCAGACGAGGCTCCCCCGGGGACACACGCAGCAGCGAGTAGGTGACAAGGCGCAAATGAAAACCACCGTAAACCAGCGTCTCACACTCACCCACACGGCGGACGGGACAGCTGTGCAGCCCGACGGGCCAGGACGGGGACAGGACTTCTCTGCATCGCTCTGGGGCAGTTACCTGGGAAACCACCAGTTCCCTGGGAAACGGCGTTTCCTCCAAAGTTAAGCATTCAGCTCACCCGAGACCCTGCCCCCGCCCCAGCCAGGTGCGCATTGGAGGCGGGAAAGCAAACATCCAGAGCAGGACTTGATTAGAAACAGCCACGGGCGCCTCACTCACACAGCCTGGCCCTGGGAGGAGCCTGGGCGCACTGTCCGGCCAGCTCAGGCCGGGGGCAGCAGGCCCACAGTGGACACTCATTAGGAATAAAGGGGAGTTGATACTGATGCAGTCACATGGGTGAACCCCCAAAACACTATGGTGTAGAGGCAAGCACAGGGCCTCAGAGCGCACGGGTCCTTCTCTGAGGCTCTACGCCGCGGACACCTGCCTGCGGGCTGGTCAGACGGAGTGGCCACTCCCGGGGCCGGGACTGGGTAGAACCAGGCCCGAGAAATCCTCCTGGCTTCACGGGAACGGTCTGTGCTTCGTTTTCTGCGATGTGCCTATTTCCCTGGACCTGTCCCATGGAATCGGGCCTGTGTTTTGCCGTATGAGAGTCATGGCCAGAGAAACAATGTTAGGTCATTTCAATGGCCCCTAAATACCGGGGGGGAGGGGGCCGCTTTCCCGCAGTGTCAACAGGAGATGCGGCCCTGGTTCGTCGTCTTCTTTCATCTGCGATAAATGGGGATGGTGAGGGCGCAGGAGCCTCAAAGGCGGTTTTTTGACTTACAGTTGTTTTTCCCTCAGGCGGGGGTGGTTTTCCCACCCTGGGGCCTTTGGCAATATCTGGGGCGTTGCTGGGTGGTGGGAACCGGGGTAGAGGGTGTGCTGCTCGGGTCTAAGCAGAGACCTGCCACACATGCAAAGGTCCGCCTCTGCCCCACACCAAAGGTTCCTGCTCCAGCACCAGCAGCACCGTACTTTCCCCTGCGATTTCTTTATTTTTAAAAATTTTCTTTATTGAGAGAGAGAAAGTGACATCAGTTTGTTCTTCCACCGACTTACGCATTTATTGGTTGCTTCTCGCATGTGCCCTGACCTGGGACTGAACCTGCAGCCTCGGGGGGTCGGGACCGGCTCTGACCCGGCCAGGGCTCCCCTATGATTTCTTCTTTTGTTCTTTAAGATGGGAAACGTTACCCTTTAGAGGTTTAATTTTTATATGTCTGTGCACCTGCAGGTGGACTTAATATTTCCTCTTTGCCTGCATAGGAAGCTGTGACAGTTAGGAAACCAGGGCAGACGGATTTTTCTTCCATTTGTAACCGGTTGCTCAGGTACCGTTTCCCCGGGAAGCCTTTCTGTCCCCCTCACTTCTGACAGCAAACCTTTGATAGATATTAAGTTACATTGTGGGGTCTGCCTCAGAACTACTCTGTTTCTTTTTAAAAAGCTACTTGTACCATATTTTTTAAAAGTGTTACTTTCTTCAGTGTCTTACTTCCTAGCAGTGAACTGATTATTTTCACGTCCTGACCAGGCCGCCAACCCCATGGAGGTCTGGGCCGCGTTGCTTTCTGTGTCCTGCCGCAGAGTTTACAACCATCGGGCGCTAACTTGTTTAAAAGATCTCTGCAAAATGTCTCTTCATTTTTTTCCCTTTTTGTTCCTCCGGGTAAATTTTTAAACGTTGTCACACATCGGTAACAAGAATTCACAGAAATCCAGATGTATTTTAGAAATTTCTGTAAATGTATTTTTTTAATACTAGATTTAAAACTTGCACAGGATTGTGTGAAAATGAGCAGGCCTAAAATGCTTGCAACCATGTATCCTAAGTATCTGGAACCTTTTCCCGCTGAGAGTGTATCCACTTGCTTAGGAAACACTTTGCTCTTACAGTTACTACGAGGCTAATTTAGCTTCTGTCTCAGCGATGATTAACGGTAATTATCAGGCTCCAAATAAATGCTGTAGTTAAATCTGGTTATGAAATAAATCAAAAACATTTCTATCTGGCTTTGCTGATGAAGTCATTCAGTTGGATGTCTTTGGTCTTGCTTTAGAAACTCACTACTTTTTGTCAAATCCTACGCACAGAGCAGCTTGTTCCGAAAGAAGTTTCTAAGGGCGGATAACTAACCGGAGAAAACCCCTCGGAGGAGAATTTGCCTGCAACGTCTGGAATACACTTTTCCCAAACCTCATCGTGAAGTGTGGGTTTATCTTTTAACTTTTCTATCTGCCCCTGGAACCGCCCCAGCCCCAGCCCCCCCCCTCAGTACAGGCCTGTGGGGAGGGTCTCGGCCGCTGCGGGTGCTGCTTCTCCCGCCGCCACCAGGTGCCGCTGTTTCGATGGAGAATTTTGTTCAGGGCCTTGTGCTCCTCTCCTCTGGTCCAGATATTTAACCGGGGCCGGGAAAGGCGTGGTCAAAACATGCGACCCCTCTCTTCACAGTTTTATGAATAGGTTTGTTCTTATAGATGTTAGCAACCTCAGTTCACAAGTTTTCTTTCTTTCCCTTTCTTTCCCTTTCTTTCCTTCTTTCTTTCCTTCTTTCTTTCTTTCTTTCTTTCTTTCTTTCTTTCTTTCTTTCTTTCTTTCTTTCTTTCTTTCTTTCTTTCTTTTTTTTTTAATATATCTTTATTGATTTCAGAGAGAGGAAAGGAGAGGGAGAGAGAGAGAGAAACATTAATGATGAGAAAGTCATTGATCGAGCCCGCAACCCGGGCCTGTGCCCTGACCGGGAATCGAACCCCGATCACTTGGACCCTAGGTCGACGCGACGCTCAACCGCTGAGCCACGCTGGCCGGGCAGCTTTTTCAGTTTTCAGAGTAACAAACACGGTCTCACTTAGTGACACTGAACCTGTTGGCGACGAATGGGAAGAGGGACGTGGGACTGTGATGCGTCCGTCTTTTCAGAAGACAGGCTCAGGAAAGGTGCCGTGACAGTCAGTGTATGGACTGCGCCCAGCACACGCCTGTAACCCCGTGTCTCCCATCCTTAGGGACGTGACAGCACTGACTTCAGCTCTTACCCCGAGGCTGCTCTTCCTGTCGTGTCCCGTGACGTCCCGGGGCCCCTCCTGGAGGGTGCTCGGCGCTGGATCTGTATTTCTAACCATCACCTTCTCTCCTTCGGCTGCTGGTTGTCCGATTCTCCCAGATGGAAAGAGTTCCCTCTGCCAGGACCAGCCCGGACGGGGATCTGTGTTTCCATGCAGGGCGCGGGAGGCAGCCGATCAGTGACCCTCTCTCATCGCTGATGTTTCTCTCCCTCCCTCCCTCTCCCTTCCCTTCTCTGAAGTCAATAAAAGTGCGGCTTTGACTTTCAGGTGACCTGCCCTGAGCTGGCACAAGCAGCGGGAGCTTTGGGAGCGCTCGGGAGGCAGAGGGGCTTCGAGTGCGAGTCTCGGGTCCAGGAAGGATGCGGGAGCTCGGGTAGCACTGCGCGGACTACCTGGGAATCCCAGACCTGCAAGCGGGGCGGGGACACAGGAGCGTGGACACGCAGGACGCTCACCGCGAGGGACTATTGATGACAAGTACCGTCAGCGACGTATTTTTAGAACATAAATAAATGCCTGTAGTATAACATGCGTCTGTATCACTGACAAGCTCATAAAAGACAAAATGGATTTTTTTTAAATTAGCTAATGAAAAAGAAGAAATGACAGATGAAAAGAATTTAAAACAGGTGAGACACGTAGAAAAATAAAATAAAATCAGATCTTAAGTAGAAACCAAATATACCAGTAACTGCACTTAATGTAAATGGGTTAAACTATTTAATTAAAAGACAAAGATTGTCAGGCAGGATAAAAACACAAGTCAATACATGTCACTCACAAGTCATGTGCCTCAAGTGCAAGAACTGCAACCAAAACAACGTGGGGGGGGGGGCTGCCAGCAGGGAGCATCTCCGAAAACGAGGCTTCATAACAAGACCAACCCACCAGGAGGACGCCACGACTTTAAACGCAGATCTGACCGCATGTTCCACAGGCAGAAAGCAAAGTTGACAGATTAAACAAAAAGAGACAAGAAATTAACCACCTCCACGCACAGTGGGAGACTTTTACTCAACTCCGTCGACAGCGATAAACGAGCAGACGCATTTACACTGCGGCAGAGACGATCTGAACACCACCATTCACATTAGCTAATCTGTATTATTGATACAAGTCTGTCTATATGCACATACACACAGCACCCTGAAGCTGACGACGTTTTCTCTGGGCCGTGAGAGACGGTCACCTGTCTCCGCTCCAGGAGCCTCCTGTCCTCCACCCTCATCCAGGTGACGGGCCGGGTGACAGTTTAGCACAGTCGGGCCTCAGGCCCTTCCTGGTCGTTGATAGGACATGACTGACATTGACTAACGGGGTATCAGACAACCCGAACAGGCCCACAACGTTGAAATAAATTGCGAAAGTTCTTCCAAGAACATCATTACCTGCAACACGGTTACTGGCTTCCCAGCCCCAGGGCTACCTGACTCCACTCAGAGGATCAGGCTTGTTCCTCTCAGAGGAACGTTTCTAAGGCTTTGCTCCGCTCATTCCCCTCGGGGTGGGTTGGGTCGTTTTTTCCCAGTTCCTCACGCTCGCCCTGTTCTTAGGTCATCTGCCCTGTGACTCGGCAGCATCTCTCTCTAGAGTAGAGCGTGTTTCCCCCCATCCGCTGACGTTGGGCTCGGCCACGGAACTTGCCCTGCCCAGTGGAGGCGGATGGATGCTCTCGTGCCAGTTTCCAGCCGAGGCCTTCAGGTGTGCAGCGTTTCTCTCACCTCTCCTGTTCTTTGGGCCCCTTCATTAAAGAGGCAGGTGGCTGCTAGCCCGTCACAGCAGCAAGTCCAGCCTTAACTCTGGGGCCAAGCTGCGTGGAACAAGTCAGGCCCGGGCTTCACGTCCGACTTGAGGATCCAGTGAAGGGAGCGAATACTTGTTGTTCCAGTTCATGGATATTTTGAAGATGTTTTAGAAGCAGCAAACACGTAGTGACACCGCATTTCTATGCTCATAAAGTTCCAAGGGATTCCTGTAGCCTGAAAATAAAGATCGTAAGACTTACGTCCTGTGTGCCCTACAATTTTGCCTCACCTGTCTGTCCAGTTTTATGTGTTTAAATTCCCTTCCATTAGTATAGGCTTTTACTAAGACGGGTCTATAATTTAGCCCCTGAGAGATTGCCGCCTACGATGTCTCCCCACGGCCCAGGACGACGTATCTTCCCTGTAGCCTGTTCCGTGAAAGCCGGTCCCTCCCAGCAGGCTGCAGTCTTCGTGACAGACCTTCTTTCTCAGAACTGCTTTGCTTTAACCACAACTCATATCTAGAAACCTACCAACACCAGATTTTAGCATCACAGTCCAACCCACCGTAAAACCATCTTGGTAAACGCCTTTAACTTATCGGGAACAAGACTGTACCCTTTTCATGCCAGAATATTGACCAATACATCACCGCGGAGTTTTACACACAGCGCTAAGCTCCTCGAGGGGAGCAAGGAACCGAGGGAAAATATTATGGAAAATATCGTGCAAAAATAAATAGGATGGCCCGGCCGGCGGGGCTCAGCGGTCGAGCACCAGCCGAGGATCCAGGAGATCGCGGTTCAGTTCCCGGTCGGGGCACAGGCCCGGGTTGCGGGCTCGATCCCCAGTCAGGGGCAGGCAGGAGGCAGCCGATCGATGACTCATCATTGATGTTTCTCTCCCTCTCCCTTCCTCTCTCTCTAAAATTGGGGTGGCTATTATCCCGCAGCGATTATCTGATCCCAGATAGGACTCGGGTTCCCCCGCCAACGCCCTTCCCGTGGTGACATGAGAGAAACTCTGATTCTTAGAGAAAACCCTTCGTCTGCCCGGGTCCTAAGAGCCAGGGTCCCGTGGTGTGTTGACAAAGGGACAATTCTCCCCACTCAACGACCACCAGAGAAATACTATATTTTTCTTTTTTTAAAAAAATATACGTAGGTCGAAGGCTGAGAATTGTGGTGAAAGAAAGAGCTGGGTTTTCCGGCACTCACGCCTTAGCGGTCGCCTCTCCCTGAGGCCCCTCGAGGCCGTAGCCGGGGCGGCTGTGTTCTTGCCAGAAGGCTCCAGGCGGTACGTCCAGAGCCGGGAGGCGGGCCTGAGCGCTGATTAGATCACAGAACGTGGGAGTTATGTCCAACACCAATTACTTCCCACCCGCGCACAGGAAACAGAAAGGAAACTGGTCGGCGCAGGAGGTGGGCCGCTCGATGCTCAGAGGGGCACAGGCGGGAGGCGGGCGGCTGCTCCATGCTCAGAGGGGCACAGGCGGGAGGCGGGCGGCTGCTCCATGCTCAGAGGGGCACAGGCGGGAGGCGGGCGGCTGCTCCATGCTCAGAGGGGCACAGGCGGGAGGCAGGCGGCCGCTGCCCCGGCGCCAGGTGGCTCCCGCTGGCCCTGCCGCCGTGTTTCCAGGACGACTTCAGAGCCTTCCCCTGGGCTCTGCCCCGTGAGCCCCGCCGGCTCGGTTCCCTGTGACTTGCAGCCGAAAAGCCCCGCGTTTTCAAAGGTACTGAGATGACACGTTTTCAGAGCCGGTGGCTGTTTCTGTAGGTTGGCAATTATTCAGCCGACGAGAGCAATGCAGGGCGGAGACGGTTCTGCCGAGAAAACACGTTTCATGTCCCTGGAAACATTCTCGTCTGATGTGTTCAGAAGGGCTTGGTTTTGTCCGCGTGGGACTCATGACCCGGGGGACAAAGCCTGGCAGGAGCCACTCGGAGCCCAAGGATTAGGGGACTAGGGTGAGGGTGGCCGTGTCCTTCCAGTGACGTGGACCCTGAAAGAAGGGCAGGTCTGGGGGGTTGGCCCCACAAACGGGGAGATGGCCTGAGAGGGTTCTGATGCGGAAGCAGCGAAGATGCCTCGTCAGCCAGCGCTCAGGGCTCATTTCGGGTCCCTTTGTCTCTGACACTAACGGCACAGACTATCCTCGCCTGGCCCCCTGCTTCGGGGGGGCTCCCCCGGCCGCAGAGGGTCCTGGGCCTTTGCCTCCATCCAGGAGGGGGGCTGAGCCCGAGAGCGGCTTCCTCCGTTCACAGCGCGGCTGGGAGACTCCGGCGGCCACACTCGACTCGTCCTGAGAGCAGGTAAACGACCCCCGGCACCTCGTTCACTCTCAGTTCATCCGTAGCCTCCCTCGGGCCACGTTCATTTAATTTTCCCCATGAAATTGCAGGTTTGGGAAGTAAGCTCCCAGTGTCTCGAGGCGCTGAGATTCCGGGGTTCATCTGTTACGGCCACTGCCACCAGCTTCACTCACATGCGTCAAGTGCGTCGGGGTCCTGGCGAACCCAGGCTTCTCTGTGACACTCACACACCCCCACACTCCCTCTTCCACTCACTCACACTCACACACTCACACACACGCACTCACACGTACTCACACACACTCACACATACTCTCATACACACACACACGCTCACTCACACTCACACTCACATCAGGAAAGTATCAGCTGAAGACTTACTCTGAGTCAAAAATACACTATGGAGGTCGCCTTGAGGGGCCCAAAATCTTATATCAGGTTCAGTCAAATATTAGTGGATTTGGTCTAATATTTAATAATTTTTGGTAATAGCAATATTCACCTTTTATTATCAGTCATTGGGAGGATACTACGAATATTATTTTTCTAAATAAGTGCTTTATGGGGAAACTCCTATTCCTGCCTTTTTTTGGTGACCTGGGAAATTGTCCCAACTACCCAGCCACACCTCTGTACCTAAATGCATTTCAGTCGTAATTACAACCAATACCCGTGAACTTTATTACCTGATCCACGGGATTTACTGCTCTCGCCTCCACTGCTGGCATCTGTTTGTGTCTTTGGTGCATAAATCAATCCAAACGAAGCCGGGCCCACTCCTCCTCTGCCTGCCAGCCCCGTTCGCTGCTCGCGGGCAGGAGACTCCCCATTTCTCTAATAAGTGCAGGGCCGTCCAGGTCTGTTCTGGGGCAGCAGGAAGCCGGTCGCCACGCTTGCTCCATTCAGTTCAGCACACACGTGTCCGGTGGGGAACTGAGAGGACCGGCGGGCTCGGATTCTACCACGGAGCAGATTCAATCACGACTCCTGCTGTACGTGTCCTCTCAGTGACACTGTGCAGAGCTCAACGTGGACCTTCTAACTGACCAAGGGGGCAGGTCGCTGGGGCTCTCGTGGAGTTTTGCCATCTCGGCTGACTGCGGAGAAATGGAGTCAAATCTCACGTCCTGCCACAGGAGACCCGGGGGAGCCTGCGAGCAAGACAGTCCCGCGGGGGGGGGGGGGGGGGGCTCACGTGTATTAACAAGGACAGATCAGTAAGAGGATAAGGGCTTTGTGGTCATCCCACAGGCGCAGCCCTGTCTCCGGCCCCAGGAGGAGTTGTCAGGTGCAGCTCTGGTGACCAAAACCAGCCCTGAGGGGGGTAGGATGTCGAGGAGCCCGGGGGTGACGGGGTGGGGCCGGGATCAGTCCTCCAACCTGGACCGCGTACCTCCAAGGCCCAGTGAGAGGAGCTTATGTTTAGGAAAGTTCCTTCTGCTCAACCAAGGAGGAGCCGCGTGGCCCCCGCTGAGTTTATCATTTTCCTTCAACTAGTCCCCCTTCTCCTGCCTCCTCCAGGGGCTCCGTGAACGTGGGTCAAAGGTCAATGCAAAGGGACTGCAACATCTGGTGGAAGTTTGGGACGTGCAGGGAACATGGAAACATTATTTAAATAGGCAGAGTTTCATGTTACAATCCGCAATGATTCTGTTTAAGAATTGCATGTTACAAAGTAACCCCCAGCTTACGGTTGCTAATAGGTCTTAAGAGCATCTGTTTTCTATGTGGAATGAGGTAGAGAAACTCCTAATCCCACTAAATTCTAAGGTCACTAAAACTGGTACAAAAAGTTGTGCCTGACTTTAGAGCTTAAGGAGGCACCACTGTCGATTAATAGCTGGTGTCGAAGAGCAATTCCTCTCTGAGTAACAGCTAGTAGGATACATTATTCACAAGAGAAACAACAGAGAGTCACACACTAGTAATGCTAACCCGTGTGAAGAATGTTTCATTACTTCCAAATTTAATAGAAAGTATCCTTTTATGATGCTTCAAATGCATGAGTCATTTTTATTGCGAAATTACAAGTAATCAAAATGCATTAATTACTCACACGCATGCCCCATATGGTTCACTTAGAAATTAGCCTCCGACCTGCACAGATGCAACACAGAACATCATCGTCCCATCGTTTGTTCGTCGGTGACAACTACCTGAGCTCACTAAGCATTATTTTAATGACAGGCACTGCAGATTGAAAGAAGAGAGAGAGAGCAGGGAGGCAGGTTATGTCAATGCTGAATTAGCTCCTCTCGGTCTCTCTTCCCATGCTAGGCCCCTACCTAGGGGGCTTTTTTTTTTTTAAATATATTTTTATGGATCTCAGGGAGAAGGAGAGTGAGAGATAGAAATGTCACTGATCAGCTGCCTCCTGCACAGCCCCTACCGGGGATCGAGCCTGCAACCCAGGCATGTGCCCTGACCGGGAATCGAACAGAGATCTCCTGGTCCTAGGTTGATGCTCAACCACTGAGCCGCACTGGCCAGACCAGGGGGTTTTTGCTTCAGAGAGAAACAAATCTATTCTTCTTTGAGAAGGATGATGTCTTTCTATGCCTCACATTATTCCTAAATATTTTTATATACAGTGAAGTGCACACAATTGAAAAATAGCCGGGCATATCAGAAACCCTCCCAATAGGACTGGAAGTAAAAAATGAAGTGTTAGACACTAGCAATAAACAGACAGGAGACCCAAGTCTTTGGGGAAAGACTTCATTAAGTCTATGCCTAATGTATTTTCAGGGAAATAACAGACAAAATGGAAACTTTGGGAAATAAACTGAAATAAAAGGAGCGAACCAAATAGAATTTGGAGACTGAAACAGAATACCTAAAGCGAGATCCCAGTGAGGGGTTAGAAGCCGAGGAGCTGCAGCTGAGAGAATCGCTGAACTGGAGGCTGGTCGGGAGAAAGCGCAGGAGGTGAGGGGCGGAAGGGAGGGGGCCCGATGGCCGTGGGTGATCGAGTGCGTAGCTGCATCGCACATTCGCACAAGGGAAGCCGTAGAGTGAGGTGGATTCGAGGTACCTGCAGCCACATGCGACCCTGGACAGATACAGCCTCACGCAGAGACACCAGACACGAGTTAATGCAGACCAACTCCTTCGTACCAGCTCAAAACCAACACAGACAACAAATCCGGCACGTGTAGGGCTTGGGGCTTAGGCAGAAAAAGGTTTAAAGCAAAAGTGATGACTGTTAAAGTCGTGATCATGGTTTCTTTTGAGGAGCGACGAGAAGGCCGTGCCTGCGGAGGGAGCAGCCGTGTTGCCGGCAGGCGACTAGTTCTCCCCTGACGGCGGCTGCCCCGACGCACCCGAGGTCTGTAATGTACCGTGTTGTCCTTTTTCACTGTTTTTTGTGGTATTTCACAATAAAAATATTGTTTAAAAGTATTAAAATATAAGGAATATTTTCAAAATATTAAGTTTTGAAAACATTTTCTTTGTGTGTGTTTTTAAGTAAGTTTCTTATTGATTTTAGAGAGAGGAAGGGAGAGAGAGAGAAACATCAGTGAGGAGAGAGCCACTGGCCGCCTCCCACACGCCCCCGGCTGGGGATCGAGCCCGAAACCCCAACCTCGACCCCCTGGTTCATCGGTCGACGCTCCACCCCTGAGCCACGCTGTCTGGGCTCTTCCAGTTTTCTATTTTTGAGTTTTCTCAGTATATTTTGTCTTGTAATTCATAGTTACTGTTTTTTATTGATTTGAGAGAGAGAGGAAGGGAGAGGGAGAGAGGAGAGAAACGCCAGTGGGAGAGGGGAACATCCATCAGCTGCCCCGACCGGGGATCGAACCTGAAACCCGAGTAAGTGCCCTGACCAGGAATTGAACCCGCGACCTTCAGTGCACAGGACGCCGCTCCAACCAACTGAGCCACCGGCCAGCGCGAGTAATTGCTTTTAAAAACCAGGCCGATTTCAAGGACCCACCTTCCCTTTGACCTGAACACCTCGCGCGTCCCAAGAACTCACTCCTCAGGCTCTCACACGCACCTTCACTGAGTGCGTTCACTTTATGAAAGGCAAAGGCCCGATTCCACTTCCAATTTCACAGTCACACTGCTGCTGGAGTTACTGTGACAATGGTCACGTGTGGACAAGGGCCGCGTCCCTTTAAGATACCTGAGCCTTGCCCGACGCCCCGGAGCTTTGTCGGCTCCCCTGTTACATCAGCCTTGCCCCCAAACTCCCCGGCGCATCCATTCTACACCGGTTGCCCTACGCCGTGCGAGGAGGTCGCCGGCTCCCGTTGTGCTCGGCGGAAGCCGCCCACGGTCCCCGAGCCACGTCCCCGCATCCCTCTATTGCGCTTCTTATCAGCGAGCTGCAGGCCGGCCCGCGCGCTCCTGCTGGAAATTACAGTCCCTGGCTGAGAAATGTCCTGTCTCTTTTGAAAACGTCCAGGATACCTGTGAGGTTTGGGGCTTTAAAATAAACTCTGCAATATCTTAGTTATTTCAGTCCCCAACCAGATGTCAGGAAATTTTAATTACAGCTTCAAACTACATTTTTTAATGCTCCTCCATTGAAGACGGACAATTTAACATAATTCTTTGCTATTGCCCTTTTACAGGCCCTGTCCTATTGCTACATCCCAAGACTGCAGAAATAAAACAATTTGACTGTCGTGCCTGAGAATATTTCTACGGGATTTAAAAGAGAGAAACGTGTTTAATTGTTAAGCTTTTCTTACAGGACTCGCCGCGTTTGCCGACCACGTAAAAGGCAGCGCCAGTCGCAGAGCTGACGTCGGCTGCGGGGTGTTGTCAGGCGGACGATGTATCACGTCCTGTTCTCTCCTCTAGTCCCCACTCCTCCTCTCTCCCTCCGCATAGGCCCTTTCAGTCAGATTTTAAACAAACCCATTCTCTCCCGGCTTTGGAAGGAAAGGGTGGAAACAACGGGAAAGAGCCGTTTTCTGAACTCTGCGCGGCTCCTCCTCCTGCTCCAGAAGCTGAGTCTTTAGATTCATCTCTACAACCACACTTCTTAAAAACGGTCAGGGTCTTCCTGTTCGTGCCACAGTTACGAACAAACTCCCCCACGTCACAGGACTTGCTCTCCTGGGGGTGGGGGTGGGCCCCCCGAAGCTGCTCCCACTGTCTCACACGCGGCTTCCCGGACAAGCCCGCCGGCCGCCTGCCGCTCCCGTGGCGTCTACCCACCTACCTGGGACAGTCCCGCCTGTTGACTGTGTTAGGGATGCACAGCCCTCAGAGCTGTGCCCCGTTTCTCTATCCACGTGTCACTTCCCATGAGAAACCCCAGCTGAGTCCATGGCCTCCACCGCGGTTTCTATGACAGAAACTAAGACCTTGAAGCAAGTCCAGGCCTCTCTCCCGAGCCGCACACCCATCCCACCTGGATGCCCCACAGGCCTGCGTGTCTCATACTTACCTGGCACAAAACGGGACGTTTCCTTTCCAAGCCACACTCGTTTTTGCCTACCAGTCTTGCCCCAGGTGGTTCCTGCAGCATTTTCACCCGGGAGGGTCCTTGGTTAACAGTAGCACTGCGGGTGGTGACGTGATACATTGTATTCTTGTCACTTCCTTCTTCGCAGAAAAGCTTCACACTAGGAAACACTCATTAGGAAATTATTTGTCCAAGTTTCAGTTGTAACAAGTTCACCACTTTTCAGGTCTGGAAAATAGCGGAAAAGTGAACCCCAGATGCTCTCTAACGGGCAGGTTTCTATCCACAGAGAAACCTAAACCTGTGCGCACACCCCGAGCCCTTTCCGAGGGGCATGGCTCACAGGCCGCCTTCTCAGCAAAGCGAGGATTTCCACGGCTGAGCTGGGAGGCACTGACGAGTGACGGGGTGCGCCCGGCCGGTCCCTCTGCACCGTGATAAACAGCCATGTAAACGGCGAGGTATCAAAGGAGAGATTGATGCAGGTTTTCATGTGTGTATCCTTTCCAAATAACATAGCTCACGTACAAACCCACACACCCAAGGCCTTCCACTAAAATTAGAAGCGTGCGCCCTGGCAGGTGTGGCTCAGGTGGCCGGGGCACCATCCTGCACTGGGAGGTTGCTGGTCGATTCCTGGGGAGGGCACATGCCCAGGTGTCGGGTTCAATCCCCGGTGCGTTTGCACACAAGAGGCAACTGATTGGTGTTTCCCTCTCTCCTTCCCTCTCTCTAAAATCAGTAAAACACATCCTCAGGCGAGGATTTAAAAAAAATAGCTGTGTAATAGTGAGTCCATTAATGATAAGCTTTGTCTCCTAAGGGCTCTCAGAACAAGAAAAATAATGTTAGAGAGAGAAGACCCGCGGCCGGATGAAGCCGCCTTTATAAGCCCTGAGCTACAGTGTTGCCACATTTTGACAAAAAGTAATTACTTCCTTTATTTTGCCCAAGGGCTAAATTTCTAATGAAAAAGAGGAAAAATAAGAATCACAGAGTGTGTGTTGAGTTAAATGTGTAAATGGGTGGGGAGCGTTATTGCTGAACAGTCACATAAACTCAGACCGAGATTAATGGCTTACTCACGGCTGAAATGAAGACTAACGAGAAGCGTTTTCCTTCCGCCTAAATCGCTGCTTTAATTACAACACACAAGCCCACACATTGTGTTGTTTTAAGAATTATGAATAATTCCGTTTGACTCGCGATGATTAGATATTTGAAGGGAAACAAGAGAAAGAAGTTATATTTACTAATAAGAGGATTTTTACTGCAACACTTGTTACTGTCTGAAATAAAACTGCACGGCCTGTGTGTGGGCCTCGCGCAGGGGTTTGTGAAGGATTCTAACTTCTGTTGCGAGTAGGAGACTGTTGGACACACGTGTTTTCACTGAGTTCAACAAGGCTGCAAAAAAAGTGTTAACGACAACGTCAGCTGCATTTCTCTATCCTCATGATGACAAGGTGGACGCTGAAATTTAAAATCCATCGATGTTTGCAATCACTTAAAAAAACACGCCCGAACACTTTTTCGTAAACCTAACCAGGCGTGACATACGGGCTTCATGAGGGCACCTGTGGGTTAGGAGACTCAACATAGTGCAAATATTAACTCTCCACAAGGTGATGCCCCGACTCGAGGCAATTCCTGTGAAAGCCCAAGCAAGGCTATTTGTAGATACAGTGAGATTATTCTAACATTTACCTGGAAAGGCAGCTAAAACAGGTAGAACGGTTTGGAAGAAGGGAAGGGGTAGGAGAGTCAGTGCCCGATTCCAAGACCCGTCATCGGGGTGCCATGTGGAGATTGCGGGGTCTCCAAGGGAGGGGTACACAGGTCCATGACGCAGAAGTAGCTCCATCCCCACAAATATGTCCAACTGTTTTTCAACAAAAATGCAAAAGCAATCCAATGAAGGGAAGACAGTTTTCAACAATGGTGCTAAACAGTTAATTGCCCATCGGTAACAAAAAAATCATTCTAAATTTTACTCTGTACACAAAAGCTCTCAAAATGCAGGCAGCCTTAAATGTAAAATATAAAATTGTACAACTTTTAAAAATAAGAGAGACTAGAAGAAAATACGTGGAACCCAGGGGAGGTGCAGGGGACTGTATCTGCAAACCACATATCTGGCAAAGGCCTAGGAGCTCATGTCCACGAACAATCTCAAAACTCAACAGAAAGAAGCCCACTTAGAAAATGGGTCAGAGGCGTGGAAAGACGTCATCAGCCATAAGGAAACACAAATTTAAACCATGGTGAGAAAGCACGTCACACCCACCAGAATGGCCGACATGAACAGTGGCCACGCCATGCGCCCGTGAGCTCGCGGACACCGGTCGGAGAAGCTCGGCGCCCCAACCATGGAGCAGCCACCCTGGAAAACAGTTTGGCTGTTTTTAAAAACTATTCTGCAACTGCCACATGACCCAGTGTATCTACCTACGTGTTTTTTTCTCCAAAAAAAAATGAAGACATAAACTCACTCAAAAACTCTACACAACTATCTATGGCAGCTTTGCTCACAGCAGCCCCAAACGGAAAACGACCCCGTTGTCTTCCAATGACAAATGTTAAACAAACGTCTGTGTATCTATTTCATATAAAAGAAAAAATAAAGGAAAAAAAATCCCAAAGTGTTACAGGCCACATAAAGGAGAAAATAAATTTTAAAACCCCAGTGTTGCAGGCCTGCGGTCCGTGGACAGCCTCTAACGGGAAAGCTCTAGGAGTGCAGACAGATGCCGCGGCTTCCGGGGTGCAGAGCGGGTGGGGGGACTCCGTCCTCCGCTGTCAGTGTCAGCAGCCTCGTGGTGTTTGTTCCATAGGTTTGCAAGACGCAGCCACCGGGGGAAACAGGCAACGAACAGGCCATCTCTACGTGGCTCCTTCCAGCTGTACCCGATTATACAATTACCCCGGACGGGAAGCTTAATTAGAACAAAGCGCACCGCCGCTCTCCCCTCCTGCGGCAGCTCGCCCGCCCACGACGCGCACCCCGAGTGTCCCCTCAGGCCGCCAGCCGCGGGCCCTGTCCTTGCGCCACAGGTTCCGCCAACACCCGCCTCAGCCTCGGCCGTTATGTTTTCCTGTTTCTCCTTGACTTGCTTTTGCCTATTATTTGAAAATATTCTAATTAAAATTTAATGTGCTTATTCATGTGATTTTTATTTTACATAATAGATTTATACAATATATTTTTCATGTTAAGATCTTATTTTCAAATCAAATTTTTTTTCAAAATCATGTATATATATTTCAATCCTCACCTAAGGATGTTTCATGGATTTTTAGAGAGAAACATGCACTGGTTGCCTCCCGCACGCACCCCAACTGGGGATTGAACCCCAGCTGGGGAACATAAGCCCAGTTATGTGCCCTGAGCGGGGGCCGGACCTGCAGCCTCTTGGTACACGGATCACGCTCAAACCAGCTGAGCCACCGGCCGGGTTTATTAAAATCACACTTAATAAGTATGGACACACATGCGACTTCTGGCTTAAAGGCTTATTTAGAAATAACTCCATCAGAAACATTCAAAATCTCGATCAAAAAAATTGTTTTAAGGATCTAATTTTCCTGCCGGGAGATCATGGTCTCCTTTTCGACAAAACCGCCTCTCACGGGGAACGTAAACCTTGGCTTTTACCCACATGGGTTTTAAAAAGTATATTAAACTCTCTGCCGTAACGCCCACAGACAAACGCTGGAAATAATCACAGTCCCTGCTTCATGGGCTTGTAGAGGAATAAACGAGAAAAGCCTGGCAAGACGCGTAAGCCTGTGCCTCACACGTAGCGGCTTCTCTAATATCTGCTGTTATTGATGAAGACGCAATAAGCAAACCGAGACGTCCTTTCTCAGCCAAAAACCTATTCTATGAACAGAAAGGAGCACTTAGTACTTAAAGCCGTTGCTCCTTCTGTCGTCTCTGAAACGAAACCAGGGCTCCCTCAGCCTCACTGCGCGCGGCTGGCGTCCGGGTGCCTCACACACCTCGTGTCCGGCTCCTCCCGCCCCCACCGGGGAGCTCTCCCTCCAGGACGGGGGGTGGGGGGTGGGCAGCGCCCCCCATGCCCGCGCTCCCCCGAGGCCCAGCGCCTGGCTGCTGGCTGCTCGCCTGGCGACGGCCCCTTTCCATCTGCAGGTGACCAGCGCTCGCTGGCGGCAGGCGGCTGCCGTGAGACGGGGCCTGGTCCCTGCTGCCTGACTCCACTGGGGCCGTTCGACGGCCTCCCTTCCACTGCCCGGGACGCATCCCCACCGGGAGCCGCTGCCCCCCTGCACCCCCATCCCGACCCAGCTGCCTGTCACCTGCATCATCTCCACCGCCCCGCGTCACGGAGGCCCCCCCAGCCGGTTCCAGGGCTCCTCCCGGAAAGGCTGCCACCCCCCATCGTCACCCCGCTTTTCTCTGCGCTACTGCTGGTGGTGACACTTCCCGTCCGTCACTCAGCCCTTCGAATTCTGTTCTATTTCTAGGCCCCAAAGTACTAAACATGATTTGTTTTCATATTTTCAATTTAAATAATTTCAAAGAATCTGCCTGAGTGTTTCATTTTCTCTCTAATGGAGTCACATACCACATAGCGGCCTTCCCGTCGGCGATGGAGGCCCTGTAAGACCCTAACGGAGCCGAAACGGCCCTCCAGCTGTTACATTGTAGCCGTGGTGACAATGAGCAGCATGTTCTCACGTGTTTGTGGCCAGGCCGGTGTAGAGGATACAACAGATACAATTATGAACAGTGCCGAGCCCTTGATAATGACAGTAAACAACTGTGTCACAGTTTCTGTATTTATTACACATTGACTCTAATTTTTTCCATTGCTTTTCAGCGAGTGGAAGGAGAGAGAGAGAGAGAGAGAAACATCAATGTGAGAGAGACACTTTGATTTGTTGTCTCCTCAACACACCCAGATCGGGGTGGGAATCGAACCCACAACTGGGGCATATGCCCTTGGCTGGAATCAAACCTGGGGCCCTTCAATCCGTGATCTAAGGCTCTAACCACTGAGCCAAACCGGGCAGGGCTACACATCGATTCTTAAACAAGGTGGGAGTTAGGGGCACTGACCCACACACAGTCAAAATTTGTGTGTAACTTTTGACTCCCCAAACACGTAACTCCAGCTTCCCCTTGGTCCCGGGACCCTGGCAGATACCAAAATCCATGGATGCTCAAGTCCCTGACATAAAATCACATAGGCCAGTGGGTCCGGTCGGCCGGCTGCATCTGCGGACTCCCAGGTGTGAATCCAAAAGTCTGTTTTCAGCCTGCCCCCGGCTGAATCGCGGGTCAAAACCCAGGATACGGACGGCTGATGGTGTATTTATTGGAAAAATCTAAGCTGCTCAAAAATGTTTTCTCTTCATATCCTTGTTCTATAAGCTTTTTTTGTATCTTTAAACTTCTTTGTTTTCTTACCTTTTAAACTTTTCTTAAAAACTAAGACACAAACACATCAGGCTCCTGAGGGTTGGGGTCGTGGAGAAGAGCCTTCCCCTCCGCGCCCCGATGTCGCCGGCGACAGCGTTTTCCGGGTCATGACTGTCTTATGGGACGAATGTCAGAAGCGTGGTCCGCGGGGACTGAAGCGTCCCGGTGCAGCGCTGGCTGTGTACCATCCGCTGGTGCATTTACAGAAAACCTGAGGGGCACCTGCCGGGCCCGAGATTACAGAGCTGGGTTTGAATCCTCTGTGGATCCGGAGCCCGTGACCCCAGACACCCCTCTGTTGCTCTGAACCGTGTTGGGTGTTTCTCCCTCCACGCACGAGCTCCTCCTAAAATCGGCGCCCTGCGGAAGCCGTGTTAACTTGTGGCCACATTCATGGCAGGTTTACAGAATTCTATTAATTCTATTAATTCTATTAATTTAGAATAACACTAAGTAAAGGAGGGGGAATGGACTTCAACTGGTAAATATATTTGCAGAAACTGAAACTTTACAAGAATAAAGAGAAACCTGTTAAAAGTAATATGCTGGATAAATAGGTCATTTAATTCAGAGCTTTTCCAAATGTACTCACAATAATATATTTCCAAGAAATTTAATTTTTCCCCTAAATAGAATTAATTTATAAAAGTTAAAAAAACTATCTATAGATATTGGTTAAAATAAATATATTAGACTTATATCCTTGCAATTAGAATAAATTATTTTTGTTTTAAACATATCTACTCGAAGGGTTTTGTACTTTGTTTTTTCTAAAATGTATTTGTGACAGAAATGATATTGCAAAGGTTGATAGAAATCCATTTTGACTCACAGAGTTTAAAACTACCGTGTGTTGTGTGGGGTGAAACGCATTGCACTCACAATACCACGCCTGGGAAAAAGGGCGCCGCCCGCGAAATCAGTCTCTGAGCGATCAATTTTTACTATTATGATTTATTGAAAGCATTGTGTCCCGACGCCAATACCCACAGCAACTCGGTGTAGACGCTTGTTGACTTATAGAAACAAAAAATTCAACAAAATTTAAAGGAAAAACCCAACTTGATTTTACTTATGAATAACAAATGTTTGCTGGGATACAGCACATTGAAATCATCTGATGTCCTTCAGGAGCAAGTGGGGCAACTACACCGGGGGGATGCCTGTGAGTGTGTGTGAGTGTGTGTGAGAGTGTGTGTGTGTCTGTGTCTATGTGCGTCTGTGTGTGTAAGTGTGTGTGAGTGTGTGTGTGAGTGTGTGTGAGCATGTCTGTGTATGTGTCTGTGTCTGTGTGTATATGTGTGTGTGTGTCAGTGTGTCTGTGTCTGTGTGTGTCTGTGTGTGAGTGTGTGAGTGTGTCTGTGTCTATGTGCGTCTGTGTGTGTAAGTGTGTGTGTGGGTATGTGTGTGTATGTGTCTGTGTGTGTCTGTGTGTGTGTGCTTTTTCCTTCAAGGCTACATTTTAAGAAGTAATAGATTGTCTTATGTAGCATTTACTATTTATTTCCACAAGTGCTTTTGTTTTCAAAGTCTGCATTTTCATGGATACTTTTAAAGAGTTAAGCTGATGGTGTGGAATTTCATGATGGATTTTTTCTTTCTCCGTTTGAACATCACTGTGATATTTTTGCCCTTGGAAACCCTCTTGGATGCCGGGAGACTGCGATTTCTCAAGGATAAGAGCCGCCTGGACCCTGAGCTGTCGGCGTGGCCGGCATGCGGCGGAGGCTCACTAGTCCGTTGCCCAAGTCGTTGGCTCACAGGGCCTCGCAGGTGCTATTTTTTTATGTTAAAGCTTTACACCCTGGCTCTCTTCTGTTAAGGGTTTGATGATTAAATTCTTTAACGTATGATCCAATCTTTTCAGTTTCCCAATTGTTTTTTGGTTTTGGTTTTGTTTTTTTAAGGGAGAAGGAGAGAGAGAGAAACATCAATGATGAGAGTCATTGACCAGCTGCCTCCTGCACGCCCCCAACTGGGGATCGAACCCGCAACCCGGGCCTGTGCCCTGACTGGGAATCGAACCCTGATCTCCTCGATCCTAGGTCAATGCTCCGCCGCTGAGCCACACCCGGCCGGGCTCCGTATCTCAGTCTTCAGTAAAAGGAGAAAGGTCGGACGCCAGGATTTGTACGTGGACAAGGGAGGCCACTGTCTGATTCCACCTCGGGTGGCCCCGGGGAGGGGGCTGCAGCCAGGCTTCTGGTGGCCCAGGTCCCGCCGTGGGCAGGACAGCAGCCCACAGAGGTGCCCGCGGAGCACCAGGGCATGGGTGTCACGTGCAGTGTCCTGCGTCATCTGAAAGTAAACAGCTCTGGGCTCCCCAATCTCCATCACAACAGGAAGGGGGGTGAACCACGACGCAAAGCCTGTTGTGCTTCCAACCAAAGGAAGGTAACGACCAGTGCAGAAAAACTGTAAAATCCAAACCGGTGGCGACGGATGCCCGAGGGACGGCCTAGGCCTGAGGTTAGTGGTTGATGAGTTTGTGACGCAGCTTCTGTCGACCCTCAATAAAATACCTTTTTAAAAAATATAAATAAGAAGATGCTTTGGCTCTTTGTGAGAAAGAAGAAGGTGGCAGACAGGAGGCTCCCTGGGGAGCAGACCCGCCTCCGGGAACCAGGGCTGTCATTCAAAGTTTGTTGGGAATTAGCATGTGTTCCCACTTCATCCCAGTGGCTTCCGCCACAGCGTGTGGCTCCCGGGACAGGGCCTGGTCCACGTGGACATTCAGCATCCACGAGACACGTCCCCCCGGGCGAGCCAGCCAAGCCCACTGCTGTTTATTGTCTCGCTGACTTTGAAACAGCCGCGTTCCCTGGTGGGCTTCATGCACATGTCAATACTCATTTTCCTTGTCATAAAAA
This sequence comes from Miniopterus natalensis, assembly GCF_054644295.1. Taxonomy (NCBI): domain Eukaryota; kingdom Metazoa; phylum Chordata; class Mammalia; order Chiroptera; family Miniopteridae; genus Miniopterus; species Miniopterus natalensis. The sequence continues at coordinate 768,647 of NC_142082.1, read as the reverse complement.
GTCTTCTTTCGCAGCAGAAGGCACACGTCTCATGTTTCATTAAATGCTGGCTGCCATGAATAAAATATCACTCTATTCTCATTTTGGCTCAGTGAGATGTTCTCAGGGAATCTTCTCAAAGCGAGTGACAGATCTTTGAGATTTGAAAGATTGGTGAAGCCTAAGTGGGCCAGAGAGGAGACTGCGGGGAGGGAAGATCCCCAGCCAGCCAGCGCGTGCGAGGCTCTGACGGGAAACAGCAGGACCGCTCAGGAGGCGGAGGAGCCGCGCGGTGCGTGCGAAGCTGGGGGTGCGGCCCGAGTCTAACAGACGCGGTGGGCCAGTCAGATGTTCTAGCACCGTCAACGCAAGAAACCTTCAGACCTGTCGGGGAATTTTTATGAGTTTATTTGAGCCAAACTGTCAACAACTTCTGGGAAGCAAAAATCTCGACGGACGGAGAAAACGGCAGGTTTACACCTGGCTTTGTACATTCCAGTCCAAAGAGGAAACCTAAGAGGGTTACATGAACCCCACTGGTGACAGACTGGGGAGGCGGGAGAAAGCGAAGCGGGGAAACCTCGGGATTCGGTAAAAAGGAAACTGATGGACACGCACTTCTAGGTGGGTGCAGGATGGTCAACAGTCAGCAATTAACGTGATAACAGTAACAATGGGGGGTTGTGGTCTTGCTCCATGAGGGGTCATGAAAAAAGGCAGTTACCCCGAGATTCCAAAGGCAGGTTGTCATAGATGCAGAAAGGACCATAGAGAGGCTCAGGTCAGGTACAGACGGTCCTTTCATCAGGGAAGATTCTAGCCTCGGACGGGACGACCCACCACGAGCCGCTGTAGTTAAGGAGTTTTCATTTCAGACCGTCCTGGGCGGTCACGTTGGCCTCTGAGCTTGCAAGGCCGCCGCCAGGCCCCCCGAGCCTGCCGGGTTAGCAGGGGCCCTTTGCGCCCAACGAGGCTGCCTGAGGGATACAGAGAATGAAGGGTGGTGAGGTTTTCACTCGGATGCGGAGGGCGGCGAGAGGGGATCGGAAACCAAGGCAGGGGCTGGGTGAGCGTCAGGCAGAGAAAATGTTACTGGTTTGCTGGCGAGTTTACGGGACGGGAGAGGAGAGATTCCGTCAGAGAGCCGGGAGGTAAAGTCGCGAGACATCGTAAGGGGCTGGATGTTGAGCTGAGCGGTTTGGAGGCCGGTTTGTCACGTCCGTTGACGAGAATCTGGTCCGTGTGGAAGTGACTCAGTAAATTAGGAAACACTGAGCCTGGAGCTCGGCCATGGGCAGGACACACTGAAGCGCAGCTTCGAGATGCAGGGGTTCTATCAGCTAATGACGTCCCTTTTCCCAATCCAGCTTGAATTACAGGTTCTGGTAGTATTTCTGTTTGGGGTCATGCTTCCACTAGTCAAGGAATGCCAGAGAGCGCCAGCGAACCCCCAAACTGGGGGAGGCCTGGAGCGGATTCTTCCTCTCGGCCTGCGAGGGAGCCGACCCTGCTCACACCTGGACCTCCGGCCTCTGGCCTCCAGGCTGCGAGAAATTACCTCCCGTTGTTTAAGCCACTCAGTCTGCGGTGTTTTTCAGCTGAATCGCTTTGCTGGGGGTACGAATGCACATTCGTAGGACCCTCTTTATCCCTGGGCCGCTGTTAGGAGCCTTGTTTATTTGAGAGACTGTTCACAGACCTTTCAGCATCTTCATGAAAAGTTGCTATTTAAGTTCTATTTCTCTTTCCAGGATGCTCTGGGGTCTGACGCAGACACTGAGCATGAGCCCCGCCCTGTCCCATGGCCGCCTGAAAGATGCTCCTAGTTTGCTTTTCCATTCATTTCACGTCTGCGTCTGTCGGCGGTCACGTTCTCGCCTTCCCCGTGGGGGTGTCTGTCTCGCGTGGCTGTGAATCTGTGATGGGCCCCCCTCGGCGCCCGCAGCCCTGAACGCTGAGGGATGGGCCCTGTGAGGGTCCCTGCCCAGGGAGGCCCCCTCGCCTCCGCGGGGGCAGTGGGAGTGGCAGGAACAGGGACCCGAGCATCAGGGACGACTGTGTTTCCGCCTGTGACCGGGGCTCTCGGCAAGACGCCCTGGCACTTGCACGACTGAGTAGATTTTCTAGCCTGTGTTTCCACTCACCTCCCAGACGCCCGAGGGGAACATGGTCATTCTTGTCCTCGTGTGGACGGTGGCTGGGGCTCCTTCAGGAGAGAGGAGCACCCGGACCGGCGCCTCCTGAGGCCCCAGAACCCCGCCCTCAGCCAGGCAGCGTCCCCGGGTCCAGAGGGACAGGCACTGAGACTCGATGCTCCTCCAGCTCGGATGCTAGAATATGCGTTTCGGCTCCTAGTCCTGGACTCGTCCATCCTTTCACGTCAAGGTCCAGGCCCAGGGAACCTACATTTTTCATCTGTTTCATCGAGCACTGTGACCACGGGATGTTCACAAAAGACAAGCGGAGAGAGGACTCATCCTGGCCTCGGTCCCATCTCCGGACACCCCCCCCTTGTCTGAATCTCACCAACTGGTTCCTACACTAATTCCAAGTCCAGCCCCTGTGACCTCCATGTGGATCCCGGCGGAGAGACGGGTCCTCTTTGCTCCGGAGTCCTCAGCGTCCTGAAAAAGCCGCGACCTTCCCAGGAGCCTGTTTTGTGCTCTTTCGAATCTGCTGTTTTTTACCTTCCTCCTGTGTCACCACTTTATTCCCTTAAATCCTGGTCGTTCAACTTAATGTTGCCCTATTTGTCTGTTTTTTAAATTGACATAAATTTATTTTGCATAAATAAGTCATGCAGTTACACACACACACACACAAACTGGTATAGAGAAAATAGTATTTGCAAATACAATAAAACCCTCTCAAGGGCTTAAACTTTAACTGGAATTCAGGTTGAGTTAATTAGCACTCTTTGAAGTTACTTTATGTGATAAATCCTCTTAAAATATGGTTTCTCTGGGTTAACACAAGAGTTGTCATATTTGAAAGTTTCATCTTAAAAAGTCCATCTCTTGCTTTTGTAGAAATTGGATTTTGTTTAAAAATATCTAGCACGGTGAAAATGGTTAACCTCTGTCAATTTCGTACAATTTCCTATGTGAATTATTTCAAAGCAGGATATCATCTGCTGTCCACCCGACACAACAAACTCCTGATAAAATTTAATAAAATACGTAATTCCCCATCACCATGTGATAATTGCCAAATTAACTGGTATCACCACTAAACCATTTCCTTCACTCTCTCTTTGCGTATTTTTATGGCGGATACTTGTTGGGACTTGACGATTTATGGGTCAGAGTAAAATCTCAGGAATTAGTTGACAGAAACTCAATTTGAGTTTGAAGTCATTCGAACGGAGCTTAATATTATCAGAGCAGTGAGACCGTGAAGTGAGGCCTCACCCTTCGGGGACCTGCACAGTGACTTACGCCCGCACGTGAATCACACATGACGGGGTCTGGAGGGAAGTCCTCACGAGCCAAACACTTGAATAGGTTTAATAAAATCGCAGTAGATGCACAGTTATTGTGCGTGAAAGAAAGTAATGTTTCTCACAGAGACGGATATGTACTTAAGAAAATAAATTTCAATTAAATGTATTGGGGTGACATTGGCTAATAAAATCATACAGGTTTCAGGTGGACGTTTTGTGTGCCCACCACCCAGGGCCTAATCGCCCTCCCTCACCATGTATTGACCCCCACCCTTTGCTCCCCACCCCTCCCTCGGCATTTCCTGGGCATGGGGGGGGCAGCTTTGTGCTCGCTGGCTCTCAGCCTCCCTCAGTCTCGCTCGGTATCTCTCTGGGAACCACTAAGTAGATGTAACGTACAATTAGCATTGTTCACAGCAGCCAAGACATAAACAACCACGGTGCCCTCGACAGAGGACTGGATAAAGAAGACGTGGGACGTGTACACACCGGAACACTACTCAGCCATAAGAAAAGACGAAATACTGCCAATTGCGACAACGTGGGTGGATCTTGAGAATATTGTGCGAAACCAAATAAGTCAGACAGAAAAGGAACAGGAACCATATGATTTCAGTCCTACTGGGGATAAAAACAGAAAGCGACGAATGAACAAACAAGTGAAAAAATAAAGCAAAATCTCACAGGCGCGCCCTGGAGGGATCGGTCTGGGATGCGCCGTTCCCTGCCCGTGGGACGGGGGGCTTTATGGGGAATAACATGATTTAGATTTGGGTGAAAGTCAGGACTCATTTGAAATTTGAAGTCCATAAAACCTGAAAGCAACATAATCTTCTGCTCCCGAGTTAAACAGTGATGAGACTTGGAACAATTTCCTGTCTCTATCTGTGTAATTTCCTGTATTTGTGCTGAAACAAAACGGAACAGAACAGCCCCTCGGAGGCCAATCAAAACGAGCGTCGCTGCTTTCCCTACAAAATATTTCATCCCGACCACAAGACTGCAGAAAATGAAAAAAAGCGCACACACCGAGAGGAGCTTACATGGAGAGCTAGTCCATCTAGTCTTGGAACGGTCGGAGGGACTGAGGAAGATTAATCCTGGGACTTGATGTCCGATTGTCCGTCCGGGTCTCACACGCGAGGCTGCGTTAAATGCACCAGCTGTCGCAGTGACGCCGGTGGAGGCCGCTGCTGGGAGCTCCGCTCCTCAAATCGATGTGTCCCCACTGATGCCAGCGCTGCTCTCGGTTTTTATTTTTCCCGGATTTCCAGCTCAGACAAGTTATATGTATCGTCAGATTTTTACCTCCCTCAAGGAAATCACAGCGGCTCTTTCTTTTAATCAAGGAGTAAATGTGGCAGGAAATTCTCACGTGGTTCTGAAGAGGGCATCAGTGACGATACCACCCCCGAGTCCTGGTTCACACGAAAGGCCTGTGTTTCTCTGAGAGCCAGAGTGGTGCGACTTACAAATCACTTTAAACCACTCTAAACCATTTTATCTCATTAATCTCCCCACGGGAGTCCCACACTCACCCGCTCTCCACTCCGTCACATGGGTCTCAGTCCTCCAGCCGGGATTTCCTGGGGTTTCCATCCCTCTGGGCCATCAGCATCAAGTCGCCTCCTGGTGTCCTCTCATCTCCTCGCCGCCGGGTTGTGCTGAACACTCGAGGCGATCTCCGTGCGATTTTCTGATATGATTCTTTTTATAGTTTACACACTGTGTGGATCTGAAAACCAAGACAGAGACCCCATGTACTGACGTTATTTATGTAGAAAACAGAAATGGAGCAGGTGTTACCTGGAGAGCAAAACACAGTGTTTGTGTCCCTATTGGGGCAGATTCCATTTACTGCCTAAAATACAGATGGATTTATTGGCATCGCTCCTGTAGACTTTGTTTCTCTGCCTGGATTTTGTAAATGCAGCCCAGGGAGTTCAGCAGGTGGTGATGACGTTTTGCACACACATAGACCAGTTCGTACGGGTGTCTCGTGTAAATGATGGAGAGAAATTAAAAATGAAAGATATTTGCCCAGCCGGGCGTGGCTCAGCGGTTAAGCATCGACCTAGGATCCAGGCGATCAGGGTTCGATTCCCGGTCAGGGCACATGCCCGGGTTGCGGGCTGCAGCCAATCAATGACTCTCTCATCATTGATGTTTCTCTCTCTCTCTCTCCCTCTCCTTTCCCCTCTTAAAATCAATAAAGATATATTAAAAAAAAAAAAATTAAAGATATTTGTTTGCCCATTAAAAATTGTGATTCTTTTCAAATACAGCTGTGGACAACCAACTGTTCTCTCTCAGAAATGTACAGGCTGAGCACTGTTTCCATAACAATTATGGGTACCAGGCATTGTGTGAATATCTTGTGCTAAGAGATTTTTAACATTTTGCACTTAAGCGAAGAACAAATGTAACGGATGTTAACAGTGTTTAGTTTCTGGTGCATTTTAGGTTCTCAGTAAATGTCTTATGTTTCTATTAGTATAATGGATGATATCACTTAATCTTCACAAGAACCCTGTGGAAGAAGATGTTCATGCCTATTTCAGGGGTGGAGGAGACGGGCTGAGTGTCCCCGGGGGTGATGTGACAGTGGGGAGGAAGGTGACGAAAGGCTCACCTGTGTGCTGCTGTGTCCCCACCTCTCTCTGCTGCAGGGAGCTGAGCTGGGGGCCAGGAGAGGTGGGCAGGGCTAGAGGTAGTCCCTTCACTTTTGTCTCTGCCCCCTGCCTCCCTGCCTCAGAGGACCTGACTCACCCTGATGGGACTGTCACAGGGTGAGCACCGCGAGCCTGAGCTCCTCTCTGCCCAGGGCCCCATGCTCTCTGTCCCCAGGGACAGCCATGTTTCCCTGCCTTTGGTTTTCTCTTTTACCTTTTTCTCTTTCCCTGCTACTCCCTCTTCCTTTGTAAGTTCCCAGAAGTCAGCACATAGTAAGGCCTTCACTTTTTTAAAAATCTAAATTAGCTCTATGAAAAGCTGTGTGGGGCTTCTCCTTCTCAATCCTCCATGGTAATTTACATTCACTTCAGAAGACAGACTCTAACCTTCAGTCATCCAAGTTCCAAGAGATTTGCTGACCTTCAACTGTAGAACCAGAAAGACATAGAATCCGATGACAAAGACCAGGATGGCGCACACCAGACCATCACTTGACCAGTTTCCAGTCCTTATCAGAATGACTGCACAGAGAAATTTTCAACACCTCCCCTTGATCTCTTTGATCTGCTCCCTTCTCCCTCCTTATAAAAACCTCTGACTGCACTGAGATGTGGAGATGGGCTTTGTGATGAGTCCCCCATCTCCTCAGGCAACCAGCATTTGAATAAACCTCTTTCCTTTCTACCAGCACCTGTCTCCGCAGTTTGGTTTTTGTGGCAGCAGGCAGCCGAATTTGCATTCTGGTTACATTTTATCATATTGAATAAGTCATGTTGCAACTGAAATTTAAAAAAAAAAAGAAATGTATGCTATGGAGGCCATGTGACCTGGGTTGACAGAGACGAAGGAGGACACACCTCAGAGGGAGGCCAGACTGAGTGGGAAAAGCATTGCCTGCAGTGTAGACAGACTGAGTTTGAATCTGGACTCTGCCTTACTAGGCACATGGCCTTAGTCAGGTTTACTCTCCGCGCCTTCGTGTTTTCACCTTCTAGCCCAGGTGACAATACCTGTCTTGAAAGTTTGTTGAAGATGAAATTACAGTAATAGATATATTACCCACAGCACCCACACCTGCCAGGCACAGCAGGGAACTGATACACCCATGTCGTGAGGCAGGTTTTGTTCTTAAATCACCATATCCCAGCACCAAGAACAATGTTCTGATGGTGCATTTTTTGGTTGAATGAGTGAATTCTTTCACTTCTCAACTTTTTAATCTGTGAGTTACATTAGAATTTCTAATTTATTCAGATATTCTAAGATAGAGCTTCTTTACCTTCCTGGGAGAGTTTAGGAAGTTCTTTGTCACATTCATTAATATATTTTAGAATAAAATCTTATTTGCTTTCAATTTAATTATTTAAATTTGAATACCAGGCAGATCAGTTAGCTATCTGAATAGCTGAGATAACTACTATGATCTTTTCTAAAAAATCATAGGAACCAAGGCCGTGGGACTATGTAAAAAATTATTCTTCACATTCTGTCAAAACCTGACAAAAACAAAAACTTCACCTTTCTTCTGAACATTTTGGGAAATTATTTTGGAAGTTAAGGATCTCTCTTCTGCTGATAAATGATTGTGTAGTTGCGATATGAGTGTAAGACAGGGAATAAAAATAAATTATTAAAAGAAGGGATGCATAAGCTTAAACGCGGCTGTAGTCATAATCTTTCAAAGTCATTTGTTTAATATTTAAACATGCTACGCTGATTATTCAACTGCTTTAAATTCTAAGTTGTTGTGGTCGTGACAAATGACTGTCACTCCTTGAGGTTGGAAATTCACTGTGCGCCTCTGTGTTATTTAACCCATCGGGTGTTCCAGTGATTAATATTCATCTTCTGGCCCCTATTAATAGTTATGAGGAATGTTGCAAATGGTAAAAAAAGAACCCGGGTTGAAAGCTCACTTGTGAAAACCGAGTGGAGCTGCTCGGCTGAGATGGCCTGAGGAGCATGTCAGGAACCCCAGGCTTAAAAGTAGGAAGAGTGTTTAGTGACCTACCAAACTCGGGGAGAAACGGGGAGACTTTAGGGTAGAATCACTGAGTCGGCTCCAGAGAGAAGGGGCTGAGAGACGCCTGGTGGCAGGCGGGCTGGTGGGGTCTCAGTACAGCTGGCCTGCTGTGAGATGGCCCGACGCTGTCCAGCGCTGCTTCTATTTGGTTGATTTATGCATTACATGCCCTCGGCATTTCTGCACGTTAAAAATAAATTTCTTATATAAACCTTTTAACCTAATTAATGTGTTTCTAATCTTTATGTGTGTTAAATGGTCAGAAACAAGAAATTCTAGCTCCTTCCTAAGAGACACCTTTGAACAATAATAAAATTGCTAAATGTTTTTAATTATCCCAATTTTGCATCCCTGCCTTTCTCTTAATAGGAAGCATTTAGCCAATATACTTTCTTTATTGATATGCCGGAGTTTTTTAATTTTGACATAAAATTATCATACAAAATTAACAAAAGTTAACTACAACAGCATAAACAAAGATGCATAATTGAAAAAAAAAGAAAGAAAAAGGCCCAGCGAAGCGTTTTGGAGTTTTTTTCACTACATGGATTAAAGCAGATTTATTTTCTCTTAAACATCACCCTCCTGCCTTGGAGCTGCCTCAAGTCTTTCTCGGGCTTTTCCACAAGGACCAGATTTCAAAGCCTATTATCTTAAAACGATACTTGAAACGACGTGTTCCACTGGCATGAGTCCCCTTCTTGTCCGTATTTAATTCTCTCTCCAGTCTGATCACCCAGTTCTGCCAAGCTCAGTGCCTCACAGAACTATATTTATACTTTCAAGGTTATTAAGGCTTCTTTTATGTGCCCTGAGTTACACCGGCTTTCTGGACAATCTGAGAAGGGGACGTTCTGGAAGGACTGACGGCACCCCCCCGGTGCCCGGCGTGCGCAGAGGTGCGCTAGAGTGACAGGGCTTCTGGGAGGGACCCACGGAGAGGAGACAGTGCTGCTGCTTAGCAACGGTGGCCGCCGGCCCCAGGAGAAAAGCCCTCATTTCAGGACAGGTTTAGCAATTCTGCAACTCAGAAGGAAAAATCTACCCTAGAGACCTGCTTCAAATCCAAGAAATACAGGTGTGTGTGTAGCTACAGTGGATTAGATAGTCCTGAGCCTTGTAAATTCTATCTAGTTTGTAGACGGAGACACCTGCCTGTAGTCAGTTTAGCTGTAATTGAAATTATCAGGTTCCTCTCCTCCCTCCAGCTCCTTCCCTGGAAGCCATTTCACAAGACAGTAACTGTTAGTGGGTGAGGTAAGATATGAGTAGTGAAGAAAGAGTGCGTTTCTCTTATTGAGAGATGTTCTGGAAAGAGAACTGAAAGAATGCCCGAGACTACACTTGGCTAACAGCAGACTTTGCAGGGTCCTGGGTGTCATTCAGTGACTGTCACCTGGTGTCACATACGCCCCCAGACCGCTTAACGAACCAGGCCGAGCAAGCCAGAGGCTCTCCCCTGAACACTGTCTTCAAAACCTTGAGTTCAAAGCGAGCCCACCAAAAACTTAGGAAATAATTTAACGTCACAGGCCTAGTCAAGCACGAGCTTGGACGCCCACTGCTGCGGAGCGCCAGGTTAATGGGTGAGGGTGGACGCGCATATGTATTCTCTGTGAAGAGGGGGTTCTTTACGTGAAGTGTGTTTGCAGACCTTACGAGCCGCTTCAGCATAAAAGTTTGGTTTCCTGCCCTGGCCTGTTTGGCTCAGTGGTTAGCGCATCAGCCCATGCACTGAAGGGTCACGGGTTCGATTCCTGGTCAAGGGCGTGTACATGGGTTTCAGGCTCAATCCCCGGCCCTGGTCCGGTGCATGTGGGATGTGTCTCACTCACATCAACGTTTCTGTGGTCAAAACCTATACAGGTGGTTAAGATTATTAATATATTGTCCTGGCCAGTTTGGCTCAGTGGTTAGAGCATTGGCTTGAGGACCGAAGGGTCCCAGGTTCGCGTCCAGCCAAGGGCACGAGCCTCGGCTGCAGGCTCATCCCCAGCCCCGGGTGGGGTGAGTGTGGGAGGCAACCAACTGATGTGTCTCACTCGCTCTCCCTCCCTTCCACTCTCTCTGAAAAGCAAGAGGAAAAAATATCCTCGGATGGAGATTTTACAAAAAGATTATTAATACATATAATTTATAAGATACAGAGCAGCAGCAGAAGGAGAAGGGAACGAGAGCTCACGTAGGAAAAAAGGCGGGTAGAGTGTGGAGGCAAGTTCTGAACTAGAGAGTACTCAGCATAAATCCGTTTTCTCTGGCTTTGAAGGTAATCTGAAATGTCCCCTTATTGGTCCTGGTGGATATTTCCTTCCTCAGACTAGATTAGATCCTGGGAAAGGACAGTGACCAGAAACCCAGGGACACCTGCCTTCACTCTGTCCCTCTCCAGCCGTAAGGGCCTCGCTTCCCTCCTTCCCCAGGGGGTGGGCGTCTGGCGTCCCTGGCAGTCCCCACTTCTCCGTCCCTTGCTTGTTAACCAAAGGGTCCTTTTTTTTTTTTTTTTAACTTGGTTATTGCCTGCCTCTCTGAGTTGTGAAAGCTCCCTGAGGCCACAGCCCCGTCTGGATTTTTACTTGCACGCTGCTTGGTGCATAATGAATGTGATGCACCTAGAAATGACCTTGAATCCGGGCACCCAGGACCGGTGGGTTGACGCATACAATTAACCAGCATTGACGGGATCCTCCACCCATTTCACTGCCTGCCCTGCCCTTAAAAAGCCTGACGCCTGCTTATCTGACCCCCGTCCTCCCCAGCAGTGAGGCTTCCTAAGGGCCACTTGCTTGAAATCTCAGAGAAGACGGAGAACCCCTGAAGCAGAGGGGTTGTGGTCTCAGCTCTGTGCTTTGAGGGCCTGAAAAGGGGGGAATTACTTTGTTCTGCAAAAGTGTGATAATCAGCTGTCACAGATGCAAAAAGACAAGGGACGGGCTTAGTTAAGGTGAAAATTAACCTTTGTTAGAGCAAAATACTGCCTCAGGACATGACTACCCATCATAAGCTGCCTTTGGTTTAAAGTGTTTTTATTTCAGACCATCTTTTCTGGTTTCTTTAGGCCTCTGAGTTTCAAGGCCGCCGTGCAGGCCTCCCCGGAGTTTGTCAGGTTTAGCATGTGTCCCCTTTTCATCCACAGCTACTACCGTTTTTTAAATATGAAAAGATAATATTCTTCCTGGAAAGCTGTGAAGAACTGGTCACTCTCCTGAAACCAGACACAACGGGTCCAGGCTGCCTGTGGCCACGTCAGCCCATTAAGCAGAGAAGGTTGAATCGTATATGAGTGTTTATTCCAATAATGCCAGCAACACGGGAGAGCAGAGGGATTTGTCCACATAAAATCTGCCCCCCCCGCCCCCCCCAAGCCAGTTCCTTATTTTGGGTAGAAAGACAAAGATTACATGGGGAAGTGGGTAGAAGGAAATAGAATGGACATAATGGCTTATAGGTCCCAGGAAATTCAGGCTGGGGGTGGCAAAAGGGTGGGGCGCCTCAGGGACCCCTTTGTTTTGGGAACAGGGAAACAAAGTTGTTATCTTTCCCTGATGAAAGGGAGTGGACCTCACTCCAAGGTCAACTCTCAGGCCCGGGAGGCACAACCCCCCGCCAGGCTAGAAAGCGCTTCTCCAGTTAGAACAGAACCATCCCCGCTAACAGGACACGATCAGTATTTCTGATAGCTATTGCTAACTGTCATGGGCAACAGGGCACGATTGATATTTTTTCCAGCAACACTCCTCCCATCTTAATGGGAGTATAATTAATGCTACGTTTTAGAAAGCGTTTGGGTCACGTCTAGTGGAATCATGACAGTGTTTTATGACCTGGCATTTCCGTTCCCAGCATGTTCTCCTCTAGAAATGCTTCCCCGGGTTTGAAAACCATCTACAAGAAGACAGCACTGTTTACATTAGCGACGTGTTAGAAACCACTCAGGTCTTCATCAGAGTCTAACAAAATATCATAAATTACGGCATGTTTTTATAAGCGACGTCTGTACTGTGCTCAACAAGAATGACGGCAGCTACGTATCCTAACAGCGACCGGGGCGCACGCAGAGAGGTCAGAGGAAATGACATTCCGCCACAGGAGGCAAATATTTTAGAATAGATAACGGAAACTGACGTTGTGTATATAAGGCATAACCTGTTTTTTATAAATCACATAATATACACTCGTAAGTGGAGAATGAAAAATTAAAGGAATATTTGAAATTTCAGACGACAGTCATTTCTCAGGTGCTGTGAAAATTTGGGAAACGTTCGCTTTTGCATGATTCATGTTTGGGTTTTGTCAAGCTTGGATTTGGACGGTTTTGTACACGCTGATCAGGCAAAATATAAGGGTGTTCTAAGATAATAGAAATTACAATCCCCTCATTTCTGTTCAGGCCACTTGAGGACAAGGTCACGCCCCTGGCTGGTTCCGCTCTCGCCTCCCCCTTCCACACGTCTCCGCATCGTCGGGCGGCTCGGACCCCCTCCTTGTCCACAAAGCCCACCCGGCACAGCTCTCGCCCTGACCCCCAAGCGCCCTGCTCTCCTTGACACGCAGCATTGGCGAAGGGCCGAGGGGCGCGCGGCTTCGCTGACATTCATCCTCATCGGTACATTGACGTTTCCAGGCCATCAACATAAATTCCCGCGACTCTCCCAGAATAAACAGCAGCAGTCAGGACAACCGAACCCGGGTCAAAGGCTCACATGCGCGCAGATCCAAATCCAATTTACTGAAAACCCCACGTACCTCTGAGCATCCACGCTGCCCCCAAACCAAAAAACCAAAGTTCCTTTTTGCTTATTTGCAGTCGCCCCGCCTCGGCTCACTCCTGGCGCGCGTCCACACGGCCGATTTCCAGAGCCCATGTCTGGGGCCTGGAGAGAGGAGAAGCGGAGGAAGAAGCGACTGTTCCTCGCTTCATGTACCTATTTTTTAAATTCTCACCCGAGAATAATTTTTTCATTGATTTTTAGAGAGACTGGAAGGTGGGCGAGGGAGGGAGGGAGAGAAAGAGAAACATCGATGCTCGAGGGACGCACCCACTGGTCGCCTCCCACATGCCCCCCGACCAGGGCTGGGGATCCAGCCTGCAACCCAAGCACACGCCTTGACCAAGAATCGAACCCGCGACCCTTCGGGGCACAGACAGACACTAACTGCTGAGTCTCATCAGCCCAGGGCCGCATTTTATAATTTAATAAAGTATGAGAATCGGAACTTGGGCTTCTCCTGTCACAAAGCTCTGTGAGCTCCTGTTCTACTTACGCTGGGGCAGGGCCCCGGGGCCCCCAGGGCTGCGGCTGCCCCGAAAACACTGCCTGAAGGGACGGCGCCCACCGCGTACCTGGTCCTTTCTCTCCTTGAAAACGCGAGTTCAGATTCCATCTCCCGGCTACCTTCCCTTCCTGTGGGTTTTTATTCTCGATTTACGGCGACGCCCCTGACCGGTCGCTCCGCCATCGAGATTTCGTTCTGCGGAGGGAAACGCCTCTGGTGCTACTGTGAGCACTTCCAAGGAAACTGAGTAAAATGCATCATACTCTGGGCCACACGTCAATTTCAATACATTTCAAGGATTTAAATCATGCTCATTTTTTTAATTTTTTTATTTTAGAGAGAAAGGAAGGGAGTGGGGGAGACAGAAACACCTCCGAGACATAAGCACCAACACTGACTGGCTGCCTCCTGCACCCCCCTGGGCATCGAGCCTGCGTGGGCCCCGCCCAGGGATTGAACCGGCCACCCGGGTGCCTGGGGTGATGCCAACCGCTGAGCCACACAGGCCGGGCGAACTGTGTTTTCTTATTACAGCAGGATTAAATTAGGTATTTAGTAATATGTAAGCGACCGCAAACGCTGAAAGGAGAAGAGCCGGCATGTGAGGAATGAAAGGGCCCAGGTGCCAGTCTCTCGTAGGTTGGGTTCTGCACAGAGCCGGGCGGGATCGGAGAGCAGGGCCCGGGCCGCAGTGTGAGAGCGGAGGGCTCGGGGCCTAAACGCGGGGACCAGGCCTCTGACCAGAGCCCCTCGCAGAGCCTGGCAAGTGAAAGATGCCGACAGCGAGGGAAGTTTTATGTGGATTCTAGAACGGAATCCCCTCCGTGGGACCTTGCTCGACATAAATAAAAACGCACAGTTGCTGTGGGAGTCGCTTCCGTTCATCCTTATCTTTCACAACGAGCTTTGGGACTTTTTTTTTTTGATACCTGGGAAAATGAATTTAAGCAATTTTTCTTTCTCTTTCTCTTTTTGAAGCCTCGCTGTGTGTTTACGGCGCAGACGCTCCCCCTTTCCTTCCCCGTGACGTGCGCCCGGGACGCGGGTGCCGCGGGTGACCTCCGGCCGTCCCTGCGTTCCTGTCGCCCGCACACGGGACACGGGAGCCACACGCTCTGCTGCTCGGCCGGGCTAAAGCCTGAGGCCGTCGCGCCCGGACAGCCTGCCTCGGTCCACGGCGCCGCCCACACGGAACGCGCCCTCCGGACAGCCCCGCGGCGCTGGCCCGGCGGCCCCCTCTGTTGACCTCGGAAAGCAGCATTTTCATCGACTTTCACCGTAATTTCATTACTTCTATGGCATCGCTCACCTGAAGTTTTGTGTTTTCTCCAAAACTCCGCTGCAAATGGGAAAACGTCCACCAGCGCGAGCAAAGCCTGGGGCTGAAAGGTTTTGTTCTGTGGCGACGGGTCTCACGAGGATTTCAGGGACGGCCCCCTCTGTGGCCTTTCTTTAAAGGAAAAATCCACCTTGGGTTTTCGGGGGGCCTTTTCCCCAACACACTGGACCATCGTATTTATAAAACCCGGTTCTAAACCCGGAAATGGAAGCGCCTGTTCTTTTCGGTTCTGTCCCACCCTATTCTGGGTTTTTTATACAGAAACTCGACGTAGAGGGACTGTCGCTGTTCAGTGATATGCTTGATATTTGGAATGAAGGACACGGGACAGAAAAGGTGAGGCATCGATCGCAGGCGTCCTGCGGGAGCTGGGAGATCTCCGTGTGTGGACAGACGGGCGAAGCAAAGCACAGCATCTGCGCTTAATCTCTGTCTGAGGTTCTGATTGATGAGAAAGTCAGAGGAAGGAGACCGACCCCGGCCCCGCAGTCGTTCGAAGGAGAGAGAGAGAAGAGTTTGAAAGGGAAGAAATACAGCTACTGTCTCCTGGATATTTTTTGAAAATCACTCCCCAGCCGCGCCTCTTCTTTGCATCGGGCTGCCTGGGCGTCGCTCGCTGTTCACGATCATCGGCCTAGAGACCACCTTCCCCAGTCACCCGCACGAGCCTCGAGAACAGGAACTTGTCTTGCTCGAGTTTGGTTCTCCAGGACCCAACTCAAACCGGAATATTGTTCCCAGAGAACGCTTGATGAATCGATGAATTTCAGCATGTGGCACAAGCTGATCTGAATCCATACCCTGTGCTCCGTGGGCCCAGACACAGGGCAGGGAGGGACCCGGCCGAGACCGCTTTCCCGGGCACGGGTCCCAAACGACTCCCTTTTATAACGTCAAGGGGAGCAGGACACGGAGCGATGCCAAGGCAACGCCAGCGCCCTCCCCGGGCGGGGCGTCGGTCAGCTTGGGGAAGTCGGGCGAGAGAGGAGTTTGTGTCCCGGGCTCGTTCCCGCCCCTGCGTCTGCCGGGCTCGCTCCGTGTGGTGTCTGTGGACCACGAGACAGCCCAGAGGAAACACGGGGACCACGCTGTACCATCGAGCTTTCGGTGTGAACTTGAGCAGGACTGAGGAGCGTGGGGTGGGCTCCGTGGCCCGGGGAGGAGACGGCGCTGAGCGTCACGTATGTGACCAACGGGAGGGTCCGATCCTCACACAGGAAGCCCTCGAAGGCCAAGGAACACAGTGAAATGCTGAAACCCGCGTCTGCTGTCAGACGGAGGCTGGCGTCCTGACGAGCATTCCTGCTCCCGGCGCCGGGGAGGTTGTGCGTTTCAGCCTCCGCTGTCCCCGCATAAGCGGTCAGATGTCTCCAGATAGGGCTCGAGCCCCAGGCTCTTCCGGGGCTTGAGGGCTTCAGATCTCTCGGTGTCCCCGGGGCTTTGCGCTGGACTACATGAATGCATGTGGACTTAATCTCCAAGATAGCTGCTAAGAATTAGAAACAAAATATGTGATTTTAAAGATAGTAGATGGAAGAATAAAATCAATATATAACACGTAATTAACCCAAACGGAGAAACGGAAACATGTCGGGCAGGTGATAAAAGAGCGAGCGACTGGTAGACCAGAAGGCTTTCAGGCAGCTACACCAATAATGACACTAACGTAAAATACAGATTGAATGCTGTCCTGCCGGGCACTGGATATGCAGTATTTTACATTATTAAAATTAATGTTCACCACAACTCAGCAAAAAATGGCATCTCGCCCACACCCGGACAGAGAGACTGCCGCTGGGGGTTAAATGACGGCTCTATTTCCATCTGTAATGACCGTCGGGCGCCGGGTTTGAACTCGAAGCTGATTAAATGGCCTGTGCTCCTTTCTCCACAAAGAGCATTTTTCAAAGTGTGATCTTCCCATCCGCCCCCAAAGGCGTTTCCAAAAACGGAGAGAGGGATGAGGGTCGGCCGGGTCCGAGGGAGGCCAGGCGGCCTGCCTCCGCCGCCCGGCCCAGGGCACGTCAGCATCCCGCCCACCCAGGGGTGCGCCGCGGGGAAGGGGACCCAGGTGGGGCCTCGTTCCCACGCGAGGCGGACAGTCGCCCAGGAGCAGCCGCAGGGGCCCGAGAGCACCCTGGAAAGCGCCCTCTGCACCAGGCTGCCTCCCCGCGGTCCTTCTGGGTCGGAACTGCTTCTGTGGGCCTCAGGAATCGAAGCCCTTGCGGGGTTGTCACGGCCGCACGAGAGGATGTAAATAATAAGCCCCTTTTCCAACTGCGCCCGTGACGTCTGTGGAAGGCCAGCGACAGAGGACACAGCTTTCCCTCGCTAGTCACAGGCGCCCAACATCTGCGACACGGAGGCAAGTGAGACGCGTGGCCCCGTCCTTGAGAAACGACGGCCGCGGTGGGTAGGCCGGTGCGTTAACCAGGTCCCCGCGGGACGGGCGCTTCCCGCCGCGGAGCAGCCCCGAGGGCGACCCTGCGTCCGATGCATCTAAAGTTGTGGAAACAAAGCTGACTCGGTGTCTGTCACAAGCAAAGACCTCGGCGCCCGGGTTCCCTTTGCTACGGGATGAACTTAAGATTGTTGACGATCTGGGGAATTGATGTGTTTTCACCCGTGTTTGGGAGCATCGGTCAAATAGCTTCTGGTTTTCTTAGCAAATCTGATCATAATTTTCGAGGCTTGGACGTTTCCATGTTGATCGCAGGGGACACCCTGAAAAACCACCGGGTGGCAGCTGATTGGACACAAGTGGTTTCTTTATTTTAACAAACACGACGGTTGTGAATGGCATTTCTCTGTGGGTCGTAGGCAGCCGAAGCCACGCTTCTCAAGGGAGTCAACGGCTGACCGTCCGCCCCAGCGGTTCCAGGCGGACACCTAACGACCCCTGATGCCCAGACCTTCAGTGCAGCCTCTTCTCAGAACCTCTCCTTTTTTGTTTTCCATCTCTGGTGACTTTCTTCAGTCTCTGTCAGTTCATTTTCAAATCCTAATGGATTTTTGGTGAACTTCCTTCAAGTACTTTGGGAATTTTTCATAGTCAAAATTCTGAAAGTAGAATTAATAAAACTATTTAACCCAATTTCTAGCTGCCAAAGATTTAAACTCATGCGAAAGTGCGCATTTAATAAACACATCTTCCCACAAAAATGCATTTTAGAAAATATAGGCTATTGCCGTTCAAAAAGAATGAAATTTTCGGGAGAGTACAAGCGGGATGTGTTCCCAGTTACGGTTTACACTCCCAGTGTAACCACCTCTGGTGCCTCCAAGGGGGTTTTACAGGATGGCAGACGCTGGCCGACTGGCCACGTGACTGCGGGCACCGACGACGCTCCGCGCTCTCCCCTGCGACTCGGGCGTGGCTTCTCCCTGGCACTCCCGTGGCCTCCGTGGGTCCCGTTCGTGTCCTAAGAAGCGAGCTTCACGGGCAGGGCTCACACTCGCTGCGGAGAGGGAGCTTTAGACCTCTGCCCGCTGTTCCTGGGGCAGAAATAAAGTCTGGCTCTTCTAGGCCGTTCGAGGTAAACATTGGTTCTTAATTACCCCTCAGGTAACTTACAGGGACAGGGCCCTGGAACTCAGGGAGGGAGCAGCCACCTACTCTCGAGCTCACCTGCGTTTGCTGGCCTGGGGTCATCCCAGTCCCTCCTGAGCCTTGTGAACACCCGTCCCAGTTGGTCACCTGAACGGTGTTGACACGCTTCCTTCTTGAGCCGACACCGATTCTCCGTAGTCACACAATAGCCTTGACCACCCGCTCCTGAACCAAGCCCACGCTCGTGGAGAAAATGGTATTTTCCACAAATAACAAATATGAAATCATTACAGCAGAAAATCAAAGACGTTGGCACCTCTCTCTACATTTCTAACCCTCGGAGAACCAGAGTGATCGGCCTCACACTCGAGAGAGACTCTAAGGCCAATATTTCAGAGGCAAGTATCTGACGTTATCGAGTCCACGATGTTATTCTAGACTGAGAACTCCTTGAAATAGTTTTACGACGGGATGTTTATTAAATAAACTTACTTCATTCTCCTAGTCTCAGAAGTTGTTACGCTCGGTCTCTTGGACAGCAGCAAATGATTTCTGCTTTCGTGATTTTAAGGCACCTAAAGATGTGATATCTCCTGTACAAGGTACTGATGTATTCTGACTTAGTGTAGCTTCGCTTCATAAAAAATGAATGTTCACCTCTGATGAGCAGGGTGGTTTTGAATTGTCAACATGAAAACCAAGCTTTGTGAACAGCTCTGACGTACTAAGGCTGGCAGCCTGCTAGCTCTCGGCTCCGATCAGGCAGCTCAGTGCTTCCCATCCCTGGAAGTTTAAACTCAGAGGCACGATTTCTCTATTGTTGTTTGCTTTTAACGCGGATAAAAACACATTTAATTCTTTCTGGTACATTCAGTTTCTCACGAGGATAAAAAGCTCTGGAAGTTCAGTGCTTCTCTGATCCGGAAACTTAGTTCAAAGTCGCCATCCTCTGCACTGTTTCTATTTCGAGACCACGGAGCCCAGGTATACTTTTTAGGCCACGTGGTCTGCACTTGCTCCCACGTGGGGACTGGGTTTTGATACCGAGCATCCGGAGAGAGTGCAGGAGGCCCCTGCCTTTCTCACCTGGCTGCCAACGCCAGGGAGGTCCTCGCTGTGATGCACCTTCCAGGCCGCGTGGGAGCCCTCCCCGGTGCCGGGAAGGCTCACGGGCTCCGTCTGTGATTTGAGAAATGTCGGAGGAGCAGCATGTGTGTCACGGCCGACACACGGCGCTTCTCTTCCTAAGCGTGGAGTAGGATTGGTGCACGGCGCGGAGAGGGCCGACACCATCGCTCTGCGGTCTCGCCCGGGGCACACCTACTTTCTCTGAACGTTTTCTGGCCTCGGTGTCGGCCTTCGTTCACGGATCGCGCTCTAGCCTGGAACGATCTCGCCGGCCGGCCCCGAGGCCACCCCTGCTCTGGTCGCCCGTCTTCCGTGAAGAGTCCCGGGTAGCTCTCAGCCCGACCTCCAGAGGGTCATTGGCTGGACGGCGAGGATGTGTGGCCACCGCGCAGTGAAGGCGCCTGGAGTCCTGTGTTAACCACGACATTAGTATTCCTCAGGCTACTGCTCGATTGCTCCTGTGGTGAAATTATTAGGCGATTACTTCTCCCAAACAGCGTTTTAATGATAAAGATGAAAATTATGCAATTTGCTTTAGTCATTTATTTTTCCTCAAGGTTAACGCATGTGTCACGTCGCATTAAACACCTGTATTAACCGTTCGGACGCGTCGTAATGGAACCACGGTGTCTTCACACGGCTGATGAAAAGGAGGCGTTAGAACGACGGCCGCCATCCTTCCCGCATCTGCGAGTAACGACGGGATGGCAGAGACCGTGTTCCTCACGGGACGGGCGGAGACCCTCCCGCGGCTCCCTGCGCTCGGTCTCCCGGCGTCCCGTAGGGTCCTGTGTGCACAGTTACGGCAGCGACGATGCTGCTATGACCACGCGAGGGCTTCACGTCGTAGCATTAAAATCAAAGGACTAGCTCGTGCCCTGGCCGGTGTGGCCCGTGGTTAGAGCGTCGGCTCTCAGGCCGAAGGGTGTCAGGGTCGGTCCCCGGCCCCCGTCAGGGCACGTGCGGGAGGCAACCAGCCCAGTGCCCCCCTCACGTCCATGTTTCTCTCCCCCTCCCGCTCCCTCTGAAAAGTAATGGAAGAAATGTCCTCCGCTGAGGATTGGGGGAAAAAAAGATTAATTCATGTTTACAGAGTTGCTTAGTGGCTGGACTCAAACACTAAATGTATTTTGACAGGAACATATTTCGATCTAACCTGTCCCTTCCCCTCAGCGCCTGTGCAGGGACGAGCCTGCCGGTCGCCCCGGCCCGTGGACTGCGGAGTCCCTCCGGCTTGGCCTGCGGGGCCGACTCTGCTTTGGAAAATCGCTCGGGCCTTTGCTCACAGGAGGGAACAGTCTAGGACCCTCAGGCCACTTCCCTCTCCGGCTCCACGGTTAAGGCTGGTGGGTGTTCGAGGGGGAGGCCAATTAGAAAGAACTGCCCTGAGCAGCCGGACCCCCTAGTTTGACCCCCCCCGTTTGTCGTAAACAAGACAAGGATTTCAGCCCGAAAGAAGAGACCACAGGACACGTGTCGTAAAGTACAGAAGCGCAAAAACTAAAAATCACTGAAATTTTAAAAATCACCCTCTTTAATAAGGAGACAGCCTCAGATCAGTTTGCTGAGTTGCATTTTTAGGTGAAGTTGGCAGATTCATGTCCCATGTTTTAAAGGAATAACTGTTGGAGTTTAAACCTGTACTTGAAGTCATTTCCTAACTAAACTGACCATAATAGGGGACACCTCAAGATGAGATACAAATAAAAAACAAAAAATTGAAATAAATAAAACAGGAGCTATACATACATTTAAAAAATATTTCCAAACTGCACATCTGATAAAGGGTTAATAGTCAAAATATAATAAGGAATTCAAAAGACTAAAAAACAAAAAACGCAAATAATCCAATTTAAGAAGTGAGCAAAAGACCTAGATAGATATTTTTCCAAAAAAAGATGTTTAAACGGCCAACAGGTACATGAAAAGAGGCTCAACATCACTACTCCTCAGGAAACCGAATCAAAACCCCAGCGAGACACCACCTTGCGCCTGTCAAAGGGCATCACCAGGAAGACAAGACCCAGCACTGCTGGGCGGGTGGGCAGCGGGGAGCCCCCGGGGGACGTGAGCTGGCGCAGCCGCCAGGACAGTGTGGAGGGGCCTCGACGTATTAAAAATAGAACGACCATGGGACCCAGCAACCCCGCTGCTGGGTACTTATCTGAATGAAACAAAACCATTATTCCGAGGAGCTGCCTGCACCCCGTGTTCATTGCCGCAGTTTCTCAACAGCGAGGGTTTGGGGAAGTCCATGTGCGCGCGGATGGGCGGATGGAAAGGGCCCGCCCGAGTCTCAGTACTTCCCGGCAGCACCTGGACCCTCCTCTGGGGCGTCGCTCGGCTCCCCTGTGCCCCAAGACCGAGACATGCGGACGCAACACCGTGTTCCTCTCCTCACTCGTTTCATGAGCGATTTAAATGTGATTTTCTCCGCACACGTCTTATTTATAATTGATGTGCATGGTGTAGAAGCTAAAGCCTGTTATTATTTTGAATATATTTTAGATGCCTTATAAATTTACATGAGTCTTCCACGGAGCCCTGTGGTTAGATCAGGAGGATTAAGATTGTATATGGGCCCATCGCCCTTTCACTGTGATGACTAAGAAAACACTGCAAAATAATGACTTGTCAGTGAGGAGTAAGTTCAGCGTCACATCCATCACCGTGGCACCCCCTGAAAGACGGATGCTGCACCTTCAGGTGCGAGAGGGATCTGATGACCAGCCGAGAAAAATGAAAACATCTGGGTCGCGTGCGGTCTGCGCGTGAGAGACATTTTGATTAATGCAAAACTGTGTAAAGAAAAAGCATCTTGTTTCTTTTATACGGTGAAATGTGTTAATGCAAATGTGTGTAACCACGTGTGTACATTGGCATGAGAGTGTATGTGCTCACGTGTGTCTACAGGAAAATTATAGGCACAGGTAACAGTGTGTGTGAGTGTGCCTGAGTGTGCGTGTGTGTGTGTGTGGTTGTGTGTGTGTGTGGTTGTGTGTGTGTCTGAGTGTGTCTGAGTGTGCATGTGAGTGTGTGTGGTTGTGTGTGTGATTGTGTGTGTCTGAGTGTGTGTGTGCGTGTGTGTGTGCGTGTGTGTGAGTATGTGTGAGGTGTGTGTGAGTGTGTGTGTCTGAGTGTGTGTGAGTGTGTGTGTGAGTGTGTGTGTGTCTGAGTGTGTGAGTGTGTGTGAGTGTGTGTGGTTGTGTCTGAGTGTGTGTGTGAGTGTGTGTGGGTGCGAGCGCTTGTGTGGGGTGATAGTTGTACAAAGAGCCAGGGCAGGAAGTAGGCCCGACATCTCGCTGCAGATTTACCTGAATAAATCATGTCCCAACACCTGGCTCCTCTGTCAAGTGGGCAAAACACCATCGGCCCTCCGTCGCCACGGAAACACAATGATGATTAAAACACTCCCACCTGTTATCCCTTCCATTTGGAGCGGCTAGGACAACCTTGTTATGGCAAATGTGAAAATTCTTTTTTTTACTTTAAAACAATATAAAAATATTATTTTATCTAGAGAAAGTTGTATGACTTTAATATTTAATTATGATTAACGGGCTCATTATTTTCCTCAAGTGGGAATAAAAGGTGAAAACAACAAATCATGATGCCCTGTACCTGCTGGAGATGTTCCACGGTCTTCCAGCCGGGCACCAGCCCAGAGAGGCCGAGGAAACCTGAGGACCTGACTAGAAACTTGTGCGTGCTCATGTGTATGTGTGGCATGTGTATATGTGCATGTCTGTGTGTGTAGATGGTGTGTGTGCTTATTTGCATGTGTGCACCCTTGTGTAGGTGTGTGTATGTAGCTGGTTTGTGTGCCTACGTGTGTGCCTGTACCTGTGTGAGTGGTGTGTGTTTGCACACGTATGTAGATTGTGTGTGTGGTGTGTGTGTGCACACGTGTGTAGGTGGTGTGTGCGCCTGTACCTGTGTGTGTGGCGTGTGTGTGTACACGTGTGTAGGTGGTGTGCATGTAGGTGTGTGTGCCTGTACCTGTGGGGGGGTGCACACGTGTGTAGGTGGTGTGTGCGCCTGTACCTGTGTGTGTGGCGTGTGTGTACGTGACGTGTGGCGCGTGTGCCTGTGGGGGCGTAAATCACTCACATCAGCTTTCATGCTCGTCTCACCCTCACGGAATTATTTATTGTTGTGCAGAACAAACGCGCTCTCGCTTGGCGGGGCTGCCGCTCCGGATGTCAGGCCTATTAATTTTACATTATACTTTCTGTCCTGAAGTGTGACATGCTGTCTCTGTGAATTAGTGTTCTCCCCTCGCTTTTCAGGAGACAATTCCTTCTCCTTCAAACGTGGACACAGACTAGCTCCTGCCGCTGGAGTTCCTCCCCTGAGGAAGCCGCTGCGTGGCCTACAAACCACACGAAGCCCCGCGCGGAGCTTCCTCGGGCCCCCCTCCCACCAGCCCCTCGGGGGCGGCGCCTCCGTGCTTCACCCACACTGTTATTCGTGCTATTTCAAGTTAGTTCGCTCCCTGGATGAAGTGCGGACCTGAGGACACTGGTAAGTACGTGGCCGGGCTGGGCCGGCACAGTCCTGTGACCCTACCCACCTCGTGCCACCTCGCCTGCCGTCCTGGTCTCCGGGCCCGTCGCACTGTCCCCCACAGATCCGGAGTGCCCCAACTTTATAGTCACAACACGAACAGCGTAGGGGTACTTTGGCCAAATCTAGTAACTTTTTTGTAGTTGCTGTTAATCCTCACTAAGGATATTTCTCCCAGTGACAGAGGCAGAGGCAGAGACAGAGACAGAGACAGAGACAGAGACAGAGACAGAGACAGAGGCAGAGGCAGAGTCAGAGACAGAGACAGAGACAGAGACAGAGACAGAGACAGAGACATCGATCGGTTGCCAGGCCCAGGGAGCGAACCTGCCCCCCTTCGGTTTGAGGGCTGACTTTCTACCCCTGAGCCACGCCAGCCGGGGCCAAATCTGGTGACTTTTTATTGCTCCTCTTGCGCGTGGCTGGCACACGTTTGCTTGTTTTGACTCGGTGGCTGGAAGCGGGCAGGACCCTGCCCCGCAGCCCACCTCCGGGGTCCCTGGTGGTTCATCCTGTTTACCTGGAATCCGACTGTGTGAACGACGCCCTCCCTCTGAGTGATGGGTCAGGATTAGGGGTACGATGGACGTGAAAGGGCAAGTGAAGTGGCACCCAGGTCTCACGGGTGGTGTGGCTTGTGCCTTCAAACCTCGTAAAAATAAAACGGCATTTGAACTGGAGCTTTTCTGTGCTGTTTGGTTGTGGTCAGTCAGGACAAGCTGGTCAGCAGTGACAGTGACGCCTTCGTTCCCGTCCTGGGACAGCACAGCGGGGAGGCGGAGAAAAGCCAGGACCTGCCTTACGAGGTCCATCCTCACGGCGGCACAGAGCCCACCGGACGCCGGAGTTCAGGCCTGTCTGGGCCGGGCCAGCTCCACAGGCATGTGGTTTGTGGCTCTTCCCTTCGCGAGGGCGCTGAGGCCATGCGCCTGACTGTCACCCACACAGACCCCCCACAAGCTACAGTTCATCCGGAGAGGTGGTCCCTGATCCCCATGGGCTCTGAGTCTCTCCCCAGGGGACACCTGGAGAGACTATTTGTCATATTTGTCATCGTGACGAAGCAGAGGGGCTGCTCCTGGGATGAGGGCCTGGTTGGTAGAGACCAGAGATGCTGCTGGGAGGTGAGTGACTTCTTTCGCTGTTTGGTACTTATCACAAGATGTGAAATCACAGCATTCGATTGCTACGTGTTCTATAGTGTGTGTGCGCGTGTGTGCGTGTGTGCGTGAGCCCGCATGTGTGTGCTTGAGACCGGTTTGTCTCCATGGAGACGCCTCCTCACTGCAGCCCGGATCTGCGCTGTGATTGCCAGCATTACCGATATATTTAATGTGGGGGTGGCAGAGACAGACCCTGTTTAGAGGCTACCCTGTGGCGCGTGTGTGAAGAACTAAGGTCCAGCCGCCCTCTGTGACCGCGGTAAGGCCGTGGGTGAGCCTCGGGCACAGGCACACAGCCCGGGCTCAGGGCGTCCCGCTCGGCAGGTTATGTTCCATGTTTTTCTCCGAGTGCGGTCCTTTCCCACGGCTCACTGTGTCCCCGAAGCGGGGCCCAGGGAACCCCCTTCTCCCCAACGTCCTGGCAGGTGCCTCGCCTCACACCCGCGGAGAGGAGGCGGCGGGACCAGGATGGAGCCTGGGTCGGGAGGGGACGGATGGGCCTTTTGTTCGGGTCGCAGTTTCTCATTTCAAGGTAGTGAGCAAGGAGGGGGTCAGCATTTGTTTTGAAGCTTTTTATCTGCACATGTATTTACTGTAATTTCACAGCGTTTTGAGTGCTAGGCTCTTATAAATACCTTACTTTCCATTACTCGCCTGGCACCTTCTCATTGGTTCAGTGCATGGTAACGCGGCTGCCACGGGACGTGAATGGGATGCTGGGCGGCAACGTTTCCCTCCTGCCGCTCGTTTGAAAAGGAAAATTGAATTTATTAATATGCACCCATTTGTGAGAAGGAGATTGTGTACGTAAAATCAAACACAAGATTTTTTTTTTTTTTAAACTTATCTTTATTGATTTCAGAGAAAGGAAAGGAGAGGGAGAGAGAGAGAGAAACATCAATGATGAGAGAGTCACCGATCAAGCCCACAACCGGGCCTGTGCCCTGACCCGGAATCGAACCCTGATCGCCTGGATCCCAGGTCGATGCTCAACCGCTGAGCCACGCCCGGCCGGGCCACAAGATATTTTTAAATAAAATTACTTGGAATCAAATGCGGATTCCGTTTTCTGATTTCTTCTGGGAAGAGAACATTTTGTTGCCAAATGATCTTCACCGTCAGCTCTTGTTCGGATACTGTTGCCAACAGCCTAAGTTCTAATGAACTACACCTGCTAACAGCAAATGTTTTCCTGTCTTTTGTCTCAAGTATTTATACTGACTTAATATATTATCGCTTAACGATTGACCACGACGGCTCAAGCATCGTTTCCGCCTTTGCCACCATGTTCAAAGCATACGCGGCTGAGGTTTCGAAGGCGGCGCTCTGATTGTCAGTTACAACCGGAAGTTAGAAATCGAAACGTGAAGCTCAGGAGAGACCCGTGAGACGCAGATAGACTTGGGGACCAACAGTGCACATGCGGCTTCCAGAAAAATACGGTTTAAAAGGAGGATGTGACCTCCAAGGGCCCTGAAGGGCTCACTCGGCGTGCGGAGCCAGGGGCCCGCGCCAGTTCTGGGGGGACCCCCGCCCCGGGAACGAGCGCTGAGACGGTGGCTGAGAAACGCTCCTTCCCCCGCGAACAGGGAAGCCGGGGGCGGCCTCGCTGACCCTGGGGCACGCGGCGCTCGAGGCGCGGACGGCCTGGGCCCTGGGCCTAGAGCGGAGGCCGCTGCTCCCAGCAGGCCCGGCGTGAAGAGCAGGAGGAAGGAGAGAAGCCAGAGGACGGCTGTCCCGGGCCCTGCTGCTGCGATATCAAAACGCCCCGACGGGGTGGCTTATAGGAACAGAGTCAGTTCTTGTCATCCTGGAGCCTGGCGTCCCGGCGAAGGCGCAGCTGGGTCATGCTCCGGGAGACCCTCCCCCTGTGCCCGGTGGGGTTGAGGACGGTGGTCGTCGCCCAGGCAGAGGGAGAGTGAGTCCTACGTGACCAGGCCCGTTGGAAAGCAGCGTTTTCATTGATGCCTTGAGAGTTTAAAGTTATTGGGCAAGGAAAGAACGTGTGAGTGACTGAAGTGACGGGTGAGGGACTATCCGCCTGAAAGAGACATCGGGGGCAAGAAAGTACATTCTCTGTAGGTTCCTCAGGGAGGAGCTGCGGAAATCTTAGATGATGCAGATTTGAGTCGAATTTGAGGATGTTTTTTAGCTTTTTTGGAAGGGGGACAATTATAGAGCAAATAAGACAGCAGGTGCGCGGCGTGCCGGGGGTGGGCATTGAGTCGTGACGTGGGGCCTGTCAAACCTACAGGTACAGAGGTGAGCATTTCGGACCAGACGGATTAGGGGGAGAGCTCTCCGAATGAAGAGGGAGGTGTAGGGATGTTTGTTTCCATGTAAATCAACGGCCACAGGACGGGTTTAACTGTCGAGGGGTGTTAACGATGAAGGCGGCGGATCCCGTGAGTGTCCGCTCAGCCCCTGCCCTGACCACAGCCGCCCTTCCCGAGGCGGGAGCGACGGGTTCACGAGGGGCTCCCCACGGACGTCCCGTCCCCGAGGCTAACGTGGGAGTTGTCCTAGCTGAGCGGCCGACCCGTCACGTTGGAGACGGACACTGGACCCGAGGCACAGCCTCTTCTGTTTCAGTGACGTTTCCTCCCTTCGTGTTATAAACCGCGTGCAGGTTTCCTTTCCCAGGTCCATCCTCCAGGCCCCCGTTATCCGTAGGTTGGGTCCCCCGTTCCCTGCCTTCTTTCTCACAGTCCTCCAGCCCCTTCCCCTCACACAGGCGTCCGGGGCAGGGTCCTGGTTCTCACCCCCGAGGCCGCGCCCCGGCTCTGCGGCCCTCTGCTCGCCGGGCTGTGGATTCGCTCGTTTCTGCCTCTCACGCTTTCCTCTGAGGCCGGCTGCCCTTCGCGGTGGGTGGCGTCTAGTTTCATCTGTCCTACGTGCCTTGAAGAGGCAGTTTTAGCGTCTATCTCTCCTTTCATGGTTTTTAACTCGTCCTCATGAAAGGAAATGCACCAGAGGCTCCTTCAAAGTTTTTAATTTGTTAACGTTTCCAAATCTGTTCCCACTTAGCATATAAAATATTTCCACAATATGGGAGGATATTTACGGCTCGGGGGGGAGTAAAAGGTTGAATGTGGTGTCTGTGCATCTGTATCTATACGAGTTTCACGGTAGAGAAAGCTGTGCGTTGTATCTTAACCGCTTAGTTGAGAAAAGACTTGACGATTTTAGTTAATTCTCATTAAACGTATGTTGTTTTGCTTCCAAAATACCGAAGACTATCTAGGTGCACATTTGGGGCTGTAGTTGTGTTAAAGACAGAAAAACTCGAGGACTTTCCTGAGACTTGGATTAATTATACATAGATTTTTAGGTTTGTTTCAGTAGACTCTTCTATCTCCATTTTATGCACTTGACAAATAAGTAAAATGATAGAATATCAGGGCTGCTTTTGTTGAGACGGTGTCCGTGGCCCCTCCCAGCAGCCGTGAGATGCACCGGCTGACGTGCTCGCCCCTTCCCAGCCCCCAGCCCCCAGCCCCCTGAGGACACAGAGGCTTCCGGCAGAAGCAGAGGTTTCGCAGGACTGGTGTGCGAGTCACTGGCGTGAACGTCCCTGATGCTGCTGACAGCCCGGCACTGTTGGAATGACTGTTCTGTACTTACTGTCGTTGCTTTTTAAGTTTGCCCGTTTTCTATAAAATCAAAGAGGAAACTCTGACAAAACACCCTCCTGTGATGGCACCCCGGCCACAGGTAAATTCAGGATTTATTGTCCGCATGCCGAGCACCAGGCTCTGCACTGGATGCAACTGGAGGACACCCCCCCCCCATGTACACACAGGACACAGGGACCAGCCCGTCTCGGGGGGAGGCCCGTGGTGGCGGGCTGGCCACGCAGTCACGTGGTCCCATCGTCCGTGTCCCTAACCAGCTGTGACATCAACGCTCTAAGGGGCTGTTGTCTTCTCCCGCCTCTCTCTTACTTGAGAGACATGCTTGTTTTCTACGTCCACGTAAGTAGTTACGGCAGAACAATTTTACTAAAGACTTCCTGCGGGTTACGGTTTAGGAGACAAACCGTGTGGGTCTGGACCCACCCGCTCTGTGGCCTGTAGCTGTGGGTGGTGGGTAAATCCGTAAGTGCCCCGTCCCTCGGGTTCACAGTCCCCCAGTGGGGGTGGAAACGTTACCCGACTCCGACACGGTCACACCCAGGCTTTCAATAAACTCCCGCAATTCGATGTTTCTTATTAAAATCATTCTTACCACGCTCGCATCTATAGGGGACGTTATATTTATTTTCACTGCTGGCTCTCAACAGCTCAGCCACTTAAGAAACGTTTACTTCTGTGGAAATAAAACGCACCCCACCGTGTCCGGCAACCCTTTGCGCGTCGGGCTGACTGCTCATTTAGGAACAAAGCCGAGAATATCACCCCCCTTCTTTCGTACAGACTCCTAACGATGACAACCACGTCCTGATCTTACGGTTCTGCTTCCAGGCCAAACATGACGATTCCTTCATTCTCTTCTTTACTTATTTTCTGAAATAAAACTAAAAATCTGTGGCCGGCTCCACGTTGCTCCTGTGGGCACAGCGGAGACCACGCCCTGGACTGACCTCAAGTTCAGGATCTGTCCCCACACCCCAGAGCCGCAGGCGCAGAGCAGGCGGCTGCTTCGAACGTCCTCGGGGGGGGCGCGTCCATGGGGAGAGCGGGGGCTCGGAGAGGGCTCATCCGGTGCAGGGAACCATCTCCAGGGGGAGCGATTCAGCTCCAACAGCTGGCAGGAGACAGACCGTATGACAAGCCCAGGGCCACAGACATTGCTGGTGTCGGTAACAATTTTAGAGGAAAATCCCTCGTGACGCTTGTTAGAGACGGTAAGGAAACGGGATTCCGGGGGGACCGCTTGAGGGGGGCTGTGCTGTGGGGCCGGGGCCCAGCTCCCAGCGCAGAGAGGACAAGTGGGGATACCACCAGGGGCATGGGCTCAACAGGGCTCTGGCTGGAGGCGGGCAGGTAGTGAGCCGTGAAGGACAGGCCAGGGCGGGTGGGGAACGTGATCACAGCCCAGGGGGATTTCTGCTGAGCCGACTCCTCAGGGCTCCTCCTGCAACTGGACTGAGCGTCCACGGCGGGGCCCGCGGTCAGGCCGGACGAGGGGCTCCGGGGAGCCCGACCAGGTCTGACCGAGGAGAGTCCTGTCTGCATCCGGCAGGTGCTTTCTCCACAACACCGAGGCGCCTCCCGAGGAGACAGCTGCAGGCGCTCAGGTTGTCCACACTGCGGGCAGACATGGGGGAGGTGCTGGGGAACTGCCCCCCCGTTGTTGCAGAACAAAGACATGAGAACCTGAGCGAACCCCTGAGAGGAAGGGGGTGTGCTCACTGCACCAGCGGAGCAGGATGGGGGAGAACACCGGGGAGCCGGAGAAAAGAGGCGCATCCTGACACCCAGGGACGCGGTGCAGCCGGGAGGCGGTCGGGTCGGAGCAGAGTCCACCCACGCGGCCGGA
This sequence comes from Miniopterus natalensis, assembly GCF_054644295.1. Classification (NCBI taxonomy): domain Eukaryota; kingdom Metazoa; phylum Chordata; class Mammalia; order Chiroptera; family Miniopteridae; genus Miniopterus; species Miniopterus natalensis. Next base: position 738,029 of record NC_142082.1, on the reverse strand, counting down.
GCAGCAGGTGCTTAAACACTCGATCTCCGCCCTCCCATAAACACTCTCCAGGGAGGAGGGAGCCCCGTCTCAGTGTCGTCCCTGAGCCAGACCAAGGCGCGCATCACGGGCGACCACTGAGCCTTCCTGCCGGCAGGCCCACAGGCACAACCTGCTCTCGGCATCCACGGGGCTCGTCTGCAAGTGAGAGGCCCCGACGCACGTCTGTGGACATTAGGGTCAGTGCTCCCTCATCAGCTTTATTTTGGGGAAAACACATCTCTCCTGTGTCCATGACAGAAGGTGGTTTACACCTCGGAGCAGGTGCCCACCCAGGTGAGGCTCCCGCCCTCCCACAGGCACTGAACCTGGGCCTTATCTCTCTAATGCTACATTTCAAAGCGATGACTCTCGGTCCTTGATAAAGTCACCCCTGGGTCACAGAGCTGACGGGAGTCCTCCATAATATTCAAAAGAATTTGCATTTTATATATATATATAAAATACTGTATTAAAAGAAATTATATCAAAGAGAGGAGAGAGCACTTACAAGTTTCCTGAAATAAATGACCTGCGAACAGGGGAGGGGTAGAAACTCTTCCATTATGTTCAACCTGGAGAATCGAGCGTCTTATTTTCCGTGAATAGGTTGGAATGACAAATGACAAAAATGAGCTAGCATGAGGGGTCAGCCGTGGGGCCAGAGGTGGGACAGGGACCCTTGCTGAGGACACGCAAAGCAAAGACACAAATCTCAGGGTCTGGTGGGATCTCCACCTGGCCATCGACTCCCACCCGGACACAGGATGTCTACAGGACAGCGATTTTCAACCCGTGAGCCACAAGAATTGTTAAATATGCAGAATCTGACTATTTAGTCAGAGGCACTGACCCCTTTTCCCTTCGGTGGTCAAATAAAAACGTTACAACAGCAGCCACCCAGCAACAGCTGGCCGGTGTGCGTGAATCAATACCCTTTTTTGTCAGCTCAGCATAAAATAGAAAATATTTTCGGTGTGCCGCAGAATTTCAGTGATTAGTTTACATGCCGTGAGATGAGAAAGGTTGAAAATCGCTGCTCTAGGAGTTTCAAAGTTGTGGGGCCCCGAGGGTAACCATAGCAACAGCAGCCCATCCCCCACACTCCCCACACGAGACTGAACCCCACACCGGAGGCAGGAAAGGAAAGGAGTGGCCGCTGCAGACACACGGCTGCCCCCCAGGTCACTGCTGTCCTACAGGACAGGCCTGTCGCTGGACGGAAGGATTGCGGGGTACGCGGAGGCCAGAAAGACAACCCACCACCAGGCGACAAGCAGCCGTCAGAGGAGGAACCGGACTCGCCACTGAGATCCTGAAACGGCCAGAGGAAAAGGGGACCGCACTCGGGAGGGGATGGGCGAGGGCTACTGCAGATTTTGCATCCGACTCCTTACTAGTCGGGAGACAGGCGAGTTAGGGGGTTTCTGCTTCATTTTTTATTTATTTTAGAGAGAGGGAGAGAAAGAGAGAAAGAAATATTGACGTGAGAAACATCGATGGGCTGCCTGCTGCTCGCCGCCTGCTGGGGTTCGAGCCCACAGCCCCGGCACGTGCCCTGACCGGGCATCCAACCGGTGACCTTTGGGTCCATGGACGACGCTCAACCAACGAGCCGCAGTGGTCAGGGCATTAAGTGACGTGTTTAATGTACTCTGCGAATAAGAACCATCTCCACCAAATTCTACGCCCAGCAAAGGTCCTTCCGAAATGACTGAGAAAGAAAGTCTTTCTCAGACAAAAAAGAAAAAAATTTTAAAAAGGAGAGACTTCGTTTCCAGGAGCAGGAGGCCTTCTCTGCAAGAAACGGTCACGGAAGCTCTTTAGGCTGATGCACGATCGTCCCGAAACGCGTCTACGCAGGGAACGCGGGGCTGGGGCCTGGAACGGGTAGAATTAAAAGTAAAGGGACTATTGTTCCTACTCTGAGAGGCTCTCAAAGATAACTCGCTCACGCCAGAAACAGCGGCCACAGCTCCGGTCAGCGGGGCCTGGGTGAGGGCAGAGGGTGTGGGAAGATGGCTCCAGGGCTGAGATGGGGAAGCCCAATGGCCAGGTGCCCAGGTGCTCCTAGGACAGGAGGGCCGAGGGCGGACCAGCCTCTGGACTGTCGCTCAGTCTGCTGCGGACACGAGCTGGAGAAGAAAGGAAGCTGCCCGGCCGGCGGGGCTCAGGGGTTGAGTGCTGACCAGGTAACTGGGGGTCACAGTCCGATTCCGGGTCAGGGCACAGGCCCAGGTTGCGGGCTCGACGCCCAGCAGGGGGCGGCCGATCAACGACTCTCATCATTGACGTCTCTCTCTCTCCCTCTCCCCTCCTCGCTCTGAAGTCAACAAAGACACATTTTTAAAAGGAAAGAAGACGGATACGCGCGAAGGAAGGCCGACGTGGCCCAGAGGAGCAGCGAGAAGGAAGGACACGGGGCAGCTGTGGCTCCACGGACGAGATGCCGTCTCCGTTCTGAAGAGCCAGTGCCGTCGACGCGTCGCGGGGCTGGGAAACCTCCTGCCTTTCCCGGCTCTGCCGCGAATGCTTTCCGGCCACTTTCTCGCCACCTCATGCACCCTCCTTTCCGTCTCTGAAACCTCCCAGGAGGCGCCCGCTCCACGAGATCCCTTTCATTTATGAAATTCGGTCATTACTAGTCCGGCGTGTGTTCACGCACGTCCCACGATCCTCCAAAACACACACGTGCTAATATAAATACCGTCCGGGAAGGTAGCCTCCCCTGCAGAAATTTTAGCAAACTGCTTCAATATCATTCTGACCTGATACTATTGAAAACTACGTGCCTTGGGGTGCTCTAAGCACACCCTGCATGCGTGCTGTGTGCTGTGCGCACGTGCGGGGTCTGTAACCGGTTCCTGAGCTAGTCCCCCGCAAACGAATGACAGTTTAGTCAGGAGCTCTGGTCAACAGCAGCATGTGATAGTCAGTATCCTGGCTGTGTGCGTGGGGGGGTGTGGACGCAGGCTTGGGGCGTAGTTTGAACACCCACTCACGTCTCCCCCTAAGATTAAGATGCTTTGTATGTGGGTAACGTTTTCTCTGATCTGTTTAAAAATATCATTTTCCTAAGAATTGTGAATTATGTCCTGGACCCCAGCAGTAAGTGGCTCTTATCTTTATTCAGATAATGCAGGTAAAGTACCGGGGGAGATGGCGACTCGGATGTGCCTGCTGTTCTCAGTCTACCCGCCCCCTCCTCCCCCCCCAAGCCAAAGGCCCAGGCTCTTGAGCCAAACAACTTGTGTGTGTGTGTGAATGTGTGTACATGAGTCTGTGTGTGTGACTGTGTATATGAGTGTGAGTCTATGTATGTGAGTGTACGTGTATGTGTGTGTGTGTGTCTCTGTGAGTGTATGAGAGTCCGTGTGTGTGTGTCTGTGTGTGTGAGTCCATGTGTGTGTGTCTGTGTGTGAGTCTGTGTGTGAATGTGTGAATATGTATATGTGTGTGTGTGAGTCTGTGTGTGTGAATGTGTATATGAGTGTGAGTCTATGTATGTGAGTGTACGTGTGTGTGTGTCTCTGTGAGTGTATGAGTGTGAGTCCGTGTGTGTCTGTGTGTGTGAGTCCATGTGTGTGTGTCTGTGTGTGAGTCTATGTGTGAGTGTGTATGTATGTGTGTGTGTGTCTGTGTGTGTCTATGTGTGAATGTGTGTATGTGTGTGTGTGTCTGTGTATGTGAGTGTATGTGTGTATGAATGTGTCTGTGTGTATGTGCATCTCTGTGAGTGTATGTGTGTGAGTCCGTGTGTCTGTGTGTAAGTGTATGTGTGAGTCTGTGTATGTGTGTGTATGTGCGTGGGGGGTGTGTGTATGTGTGTATATGTGTGTGTGTGCGTGCAGGTGTGAGTGTGGGGGGGTGAGTGTATTTGGATGTTGCCGGAGAGGAAAGGGGGAGGAAAGGAAACAACCATGTGAATCTGAGTCTGGCTAAGAGGCTATGATTTTCTTTTACTCTGACTATAACTTTTGATGTATTTAAACTCACGCCAGAGGTTGGAGTTTCAAAATGAAGGTAAACGATCAGAAGGAGAGCAAGCGCCAGCATCTACGGATCCGGCCCGGCCTCTCCGCAGACTGGCTGACGGAATCTATAGAAGCCCAGGCGGGGCGCGTGGCGATCACGACAGGAGCAGGCTGCCTATCGGTTACCCTGACGGGTCAACGCGGCTCTCAAGGCAGACGTGAAAGCCACTGAAGGCCAGATGTGTTACATCAAACATTAAAAATACAGCCACTGCTTAGTGACAACATTCTTGGGGTTTAGTTGCCATTAGATTTTTTTAGAAATTTTTTCTGGTTTTCTTTTGACATAAATTTAAGTGAATACATAAATTTAACATTTCCTTTTTGTAAATTCAGCTGCCATATTTATAGGCTTCTCTCCCAAAAAACCATCAAGTGTTCTCGCCTTGGCCGGCCGCGTATGCGAGCTATTTATTCAAACCACTGAGCGTCTCCTGTATTAACTTCTCCTACCTTAGTGGGTATCTTGTGCCTTCTCGCTCCTAATTTCCTTCTATTTATGACACAAAGTAAAGCAAAGCTCATGAATTCATTTATTTACATGAAATCAGGGCATTTGTTCAGACGCAGCATGAGGTCTGGAGAGAGACACTCGTCGCGCGCGTGCATTTTTTCCTGATTGCACAGGCAATTTCTTTTTCGGGACTGGGAAGGCTGTGGGAAGCCAGGATACTGGGAATTTAAAACAAGATCTTTCCTTTAACCCTCCGTGTGTAGGAGAAGTGCCAAAGCTCCAGCACTGCGACCTCACCTGGCGTCCAGCTCCTAGGAAAGGCTGCCGCGAGCTCTGACCTCTGAACTCCTGAGCGTGAGCCCCGCCTGCTTTGCGATCGCGAATGTTGGGCAGGTGTCCTGCCTCCGACGGTCAGACCTTTGGGATCACCAAGGGTCCCGTGTGTGATGCGTGAGAAGAAATGGAAAGTTCTTGCCAAAACCATCCCAGGGAGAAAAACAAGGCCTGAAGCGAGTATCGTGAGGACCTTTCCTGTCTATGAAGCAGGAAGTTAAAAGATGACAATAACCGTTTATGAGTAAGAACTTTCTACTAAGGTAAAGATTTACCACCAGCCAAACAAGGTGCGCAGGGAAGTGGTGTCAATAGAGGCCCGGAGCCGTCCGATCCCCTCCCTGTAGAGAGTGTGAAGGTGTTAGCCACGTCCGGCTGGGAGTCAGCCTAGGCGAGCTCTGACACAGAACCTCCCACCCGAACTCCTGAGAAATGTCAATCTTATCAGTGTACATATTTGCAATTAGAAATAAAATAGATAAGTTCAAGTCAAAAACAAACATTGACGCCCAAAGTCTCCACCCTCTTGAACTTAAATTGGTCACATAAATGACACAAAATTAGGGTGCTCACACTTAAGGTGTCCTCTCGTCTCTACGTTTGGAAACCTCACCATGTTTTAAACTTTTTCTACTAAACAGATAATGTTATACAAGGTGTCTCTTGTTGTAAACATGTGTTTAACATGCGTTCATGGGACGCCTGTGCGTGTCAGACACTGTAGAGTGTGAGTAGAAAGAAAAGGAACACTCAGTCTGTGCCCGTGGGAAACGTACACGGCCCGGCCAGCGTGGCTCAGTGGTTGAGCATCGACCTATGAACCAGGAAGGAGGTCAGGGTTCGACTCCCGGTCAGGGCTCATGCCCAGGTTTGGGGCTTGATCCCCAGTGGGGGGTGTGCAGGAGGCAGCCGATCGATGACTCTCTCTTATCATTGATGTTTCTCTCTCTCGCCCTCTCCCTTCCTCTCTCTGAAATCAATAAAAACATATTTTTTTTAAAAGGCAGGGAAATGATTACTATATAACATGACCCAGTTAATGACAAATTCCATTTCAGATTCTCTTCTTCAGTAGAAAGCCGTTATTGTGTGGTGGGAAGAAGGCCTCTGCGAGTGCACTCAGGTAGAAATCGGCCGTCTACGGTCCACTACAAGTAAGTCAGGAGGACTCACTGGCGTGTTAGGTGTCCCCTCTTGTGGGAACAACATTGCTATCTGTTCATAAAGCTGATTTTTCTATTGGTCAAGGGAAGTGGCCGGTTTACCATCAAACCCATTCACCGCCCTCTGTTTCCACTTTGCTTTCTGGGCGCCACACTCTCCTTGGTTGTCCCCCGAGCACAGGGGCTCCAGGCTGCATCCCCACGGCTGGATTCTTTTTCTCACCTCTTCGTATTTGCATGACTCAGTTTCCTCAGCAGACCCTTCTCTCCCCTGCTGGCTTTCACATCCGCAGTGATCTTACCGGGTGCTGGGTGCCACCTACGTGCAAGGACCCGGGGTCTACAGCTCAGCAGGGACCTCTCTGAGCTCAGATAGTCACTTATCCGCACGACACTTCCCCGGGGCGACCTCGGGAGCATTAGCGGTTTCCCTCCTCCACGTAGGGCCACCGGAAAGCGCCCTCCCTGTTCCTCGACTGCCTTCTCTAGTAGAGATCTGACAAACCCACCCCACGCTGGGTTCTTAGTCACCTTATCAGCTTCCATTTCCCAAACGTCTGCACTCACAATGCAAGTATCCGTGACCCGCACGGTCGGCCGTCGGTTTTACGGGGTCAGATGTTAGCATCAGGTGCCGTTTCGAGTCCTTGAAGTCTCCCGCGGAGGTCACTGCCTCATGTGCTTCTCATAGACCTGTCTCCCCCCCCTTCCCACGTCCACGGACAGGAACTTCCGGCAGCATCTCCAGTCTCTGCAGGGGGCCAACCCCAGCTCCTTCATTCTCTCCCTCCCTCCATTCTCCGCTCGCTGAGAGTTTTAAAAAATGTTATGAAAAAAAATCACTCCCGTAAAAAGGCAGAAACTTGAGTTTTTTATATGTAAACATGTTGAGTAAAAAAAAGAACACATCTCGAGCTGACCCAGGCAGTGAGCACGGCCTTTTCACTTTGTTAATCAGAAGGAAACAAACCCACAAAGGAGACTGAGCAGCAGATGAAAGAGTCAAAGCCACTGCTTTCTTCTCGGACAGACTGAGGGTTATAATTAATTCCTTCAGAAACTCGATTTCTCGGCCATACTTTCTACTTCATCACAGCCACACGCCGTGCGGAGAGAGGGGGAGGGCGTGAAATAAATTTCAGTCAATACTCACTATTTTCTCCTTGGATACCTGTCCTATTGCACCTCGGACTCACCTATTTCGGGAAAGGTTAATGGTTTCAAATGGGGCTTTCCACCTAAATCGCTAGGTAGGGAGATTTTTATCGGGAGCTGGGAATTTAATTCTGCGTAGAATAAAGGGACGTGCACAGGACTGCGGACGCCTTCTTACAGGGAAGGACAGAGACTGAGTAAGATTAAAAAGTGCTTTTGAGGTTTACCGTTCATGAAATAAGTGTCTAGGGCACCTTCCCAGTGTGTTGACTGACCATTTGTAAACACCAACAAGCCTTTGTTTCTAAATATTTCGGGGAGAGTAAAGTACAGTCACAGCCAAGAAGGCTCTGGCGTCGGGGAACCACAGAGGGAGCGCCTCTCCTTGCTGATGAGACGCCTTCGCCGTTGGCCGTCCCTCGAGGTCATGTTCCATCCCCAGCTGGCCGCCCTCCGGAGCCCGGGAGCCGGCTGGTGAGAGCTCGGGGTTAACCACTCTGTGCAGTAACAGAGGGGTCGTTACAGTAACGACTGCGGCGGCCGAGCATGAGTCCGCCTCCATGCCCCCCTCCCGGCCGAGCATCAGTCCGCCTCCATGCCCCCGCCCGGCCGAGCATCAGTCCGCCTCCATGCCCCCGCCCGGCCGAGCATCAGTCCGCCTCCATGCCCCCGCCCGGCCGAGCATCAGTCCGCCTCCATGCCCCCACCCGGCTGAGCATGAGTCCGCCTCCATGCCCCCGCCCGGCCCAGCATGAGTCCGCCTCCATGCCCCCCGCCCGGCCGAGCATGAGTCCGCCTCCATGCCCCCGCCCGGCCGAGCATCAGTCCGCCTCCATGCCCCCGCCCGGCCGAGCATCAGTCCGCCTCCATGCCCCCCGCCCGGCCGAGCATCAGTCCGCCTCCATGCCCCCGCCCGGCCGAGCATCAGTCCGCCTCCATGCCCCCCGCCCGGCCGAGCATGAGTCCGCCTCCATGCCCCCGCCCGGCCGAGCATCAGTCCGCCTCCATGCCCCCACCCGGCCGAGCATCAGTCCGCCTCCATGCCCCCACCCGGCCGAGCATCAGTCCGCCTCCATGCCCCCGCCCGGGCTGTAGAGGACAGGACTGGGATGGAAAGGGAAGGTGGAAGCCGGGGCCCGTGATGCGGAGCAGCCAAGACCACCCCCCAGGGAGGGACAGAATCACAGCGCAGCTTTGCTTTCTCAGCGTAGCCGGTAGCCTGTGGGGCCCCCAGGAAACAGCCTCAGCTCTCCAGGACCCACCTGTCTCTGTGCCCTGCACTGGTCCTGTTCAGAGCATCACTCTGGACCAGACTGGACCAGCGCCTCACTCCCCTCCCGCAGGCCCTCCCCTCCGCAGCCTCCAATCACCTGGCGGAGGCGACTCGCACCCACCCGGTGCCTCCCCTCCTCTCCTCCTGCCCTGTCGTCAACGACGCAGCAGCAGGCAGCCACATAGGTTCATTTACTTTACATTTAGTCACTTCTCTGTTCGCCGTTTACACGGGGCTCCTAGCCGCCTCCCAGTGGAGACGTAGTCAGACGGCTGCCCCAAGAGCCGGAATTGGGGGCTGCCGGCTGTTAGAGAGGGAGGCGGAGGGGGGAGATGGCTTGATTGTCAGGGTTCAGGGAAATCGGGAGGCTGACCTGGGACACGTGAAATTGCAGATGCCTGTAAGATGTGACAGTGGAGACAGCCTGGAGAGTTCCCTTACGAAGACGGACAGACAGACAGACAGGAAGTGAACACGCAGCGCGGGCAGAGCAGCGCTGTGGGCAGGTGCCCCCCGGGAGAGGTGCTCACGGAGGGCCCCCCTGAGGACTGGCGCCCGGGCAGAGCGCCGGGTGGGCTCTCGGGCGAGGGCTCCAGGTGGGAGATCCAGGGTCACAGATGCTTCACTTGCCCGAGGACCCGGCTTCGAGGCTTTTGAGAAGTTGAGCAGCGTGTGAGGAGGAAGGTGGACGTGAGTCTGGATTTCGGGAGAGACGGGGAGGGGGGGACACGGAGGTGGGACCAGCATCACAGCCTCTGGGAAGTCGCCACCTGGCAGCTCTGCTCACGTCCACGGTGGGGACGCGCCGGCACGTGTGGCGTTTAGCGGATGCTCAGCAGCGTCTCGGGATGAGTCACAGAGCCGCCCAGGCCCTGAGAGAGGCTGCGGGAGGCGCGGGGGCCACTGCTTTCCCTAAGGACGTGGGCATTTTCATCGGGGGTTTCAAATATTAGAAAAAGCATAAAGGAATCCCGGGGAGCTCTGTCTCCAATACTGACTGCCGTACGTTTGGGGACAGTCTCCGCGTGTTTAACTTTCTACCGAGCGTCCTTCTGTTTCTCCCAGTTTGCTTTTCGCTCGGAAAGCGCGGTTGGGCAAACATCACTTTGAACGGCCCACTGTGTTGAGTCCTTTGACATAGCTTCGCTCTTCTCTGCTCCGAAACAGCCTGAGTGTGCTCACGGGGTCCGCTGACGGCCAGGTGCCCCACAGGGATTGACGAGTCCTGTCACATCTCACACGTCACCTGTCACCTGCCACCCCGCAAACCTCGAGAGGACCTACGCAGGTGGCCGCGGGGAGACGGGAGGGGAGCTCCGTGACTGTAAACACACCATCGAAACCGCCTGGCGAGCGTGATGCTCGGGGAAACAGGCCGGTCAGAGGAAGACACGTACATGCGACCTCCAATGAACAAAACAAACCAGCCAACAAAATAGAGACGGACTCTCAGATGCGGAGAACAGACTGGCAGCTGTCGGAGGGGAGGGGAGCTGGGGGCTGGGTGGAAAAGGTGAAGAGATTAAGCGAAAAAACAAAAAAACTCACAGACACAGGCCACAGTGCAGTGATCACCAGGGGGAGGGGGCAGGGAGGTAGGAGAGGTACAGGGGGGACCGGTGGTGATGGCAGGAGGCTGACTTGGGTGCTGGACACACAATATGCAGGTGATGTGTATAAAATTGCGCACCTGAATCCTATATAATTCTATTAGCCAAGGTCCCCTCAATAAAGTCAATTAAAAAATAAATAATCGCCATTGCACCTGAATCCAGTGGAAAAAAATTAATAGAGAGATTGAGGGAAATTCCTAGTTACTATAGCAACAAGACTAGATTTCTTTTACTATTTACAGAACATACACTCTAGGCTTGAGTACACCTATTATATTTCCATTTTTATATATCCAAATTAATCACATTTTCCAGCTAAAATTTTCTCCTTCCCTGCTTTTGTCATGCAGGAGAAAATGAAACTGGTTTTAAAAATTATAATTAAATGAGCCTTTAAATTATCAAAAAAAAAAAGCAAAAGCAGAAATAGCGCTCAGTCCGTTTCCGCTGGACAGCCTGGCCAATGCTGCCGTGGGGGCCCCTGCTTCTCCCGCCCGCGGGGTGCGGCCAGGCGCCCGGCCCCCCAGCCCCCCAGCCCCCCAGCCCCCCAGGGCTCAGCCCAGGCCCGAGTCCCGGGCTCACGCAGGAAACGTCTTCACAGCGCGTATTTCTTCACAAGTGGACGCAACACGAGGAACAAAACCCTGAGGCCGAGAAAACGCCCGGCGTCGGCAAAGGGCCGGAACTCGAGGTTCCCGCTGTCCCCGACCTTCCCGGGAGGCGCGTGACGTCTAAACTGTGACGTCAGGGACGCGGGGCGCAGTGAGTATTGTGGCGCAATGAACGCTATGACGCAATGATCGAGATGTGCGCTGTGACGTGATGAGCGCTGTGACGCAAGCAGGCGCCGGTGGCGGGTCAGCGACGAGCCCCCTGTTGATAGGACCCGGGGAGAGAGGTCAGAGGAAGCCCCGCCCTTCCTGCAGGAGGCCTGTGTCTCGGTCCCGCGTCCGCTCTAACCGGTCACGTGCCCCTGGTTGATGGTTACAATGTTTCCAGCGCACAGTGAGCGCTGAGTCGTCCCCTCGGGGGGCAGGAAAGGCCCCAGGAAAACACGCCGAGCCTGATGCAGGACGGCGAATGCCCAGAGCTGGCCCTGCAGGGACCCCACCCAGGGACCCCACCCAGGGACCCCACCCAGGGAGCCCACAGTGGGGGGTGAGCAGGGCGCGGGTGCAGGGAACGGTGTCCGAGGGAAGCCCGTGGGAAGAATGGGTCCTAAGGCAGCTCTATTTTTAATTTTTTGAGGAACCTCCATACTGTTTTCCATAGTGGCTGCACCATTTTTTTTTTTTTAATATATCTTTATTGATTTCAGAGAGGGAGAGGGAGAGAAAGATGGATGATGAGAGTCACGGATCGGCTGCCTCCTGCAGGCCCCTGCTGGGGATGGAGCCCGCAGCCCGGGCATGTGCCCCACCGGGAGTCGAACCGGGATCTCCTGGATCCTAGGCTGATGCTCGACCGCTGAGCCACGCTCGGCAGTTGCACCATTTTTTAAATTCCCACCGACAGTGTACAAACTAAACCTCAGGGAAATGCCAGTTAAAACCACCAAGAGGCCACTCTGAGCAGAATCGGCAGGTACAGCACGGAAACCAGGGGCGCCGGCCACCTGCCCTAGCTGAGGCTCCGGCCTGGTCCCCGCGGAGCCCCGGCACCGTGGGGGGCTCAGCGCCGCCCGCAGCCCCCCTGCAAAGCCCACGTCCTGCGAGACGGCCTGTCTCCCTCCCGTTAGGGGCGGCTCTGAAACAGGCAAGCGGAGGCTTCTCTTCAACCTGTTTCTTTACTGTCCCACGAAAGGAGCATTTACTTCTCTTCTCCTCCCGACCGCTGTGTGTCTCGGCTGTAACTTTTGCTTCACGTACACTCACTGACCCCTCCAGCTGCCCCTCCAGCTGGACCTCTCAGCATAAACTTAGTGTTGAAGACCCACTAATATCTTTACAGGAAGGTACTGCGCGCTCTCAGTGAAAAGTCACAATTTCTTTCACGTCTAACTTCAAACTGTCGGAATCCTTATAAAAGAGAAAACAGCTCAAAGCCCCCGGTGTGTGTCTGATCACAATCAATTAACATGTATGTCTTCAGGCTGCCTCTTAACTTCCTCAATCATGCTAACTTGTTTTTAAGACCTTAATTCCCCTTGTCGTTTCTTGACTCTCCATTCGCTACTTTTGTATCGTCTGCACAGCCGCGGTGTCTCTTCAGGTGGTTTCACTGTATTTAAACAGGAGCCAAGGCCGAGCATCAGGACGGGGGCATCTGCCCATTGCTGGGACCACACGTTTGCTGGAGGAGGACCCATGATGCAGGGTGACTATCAGAGAACATACGTTGAAAGGAAATGAGAGAAAGGTTTAATTAATAAGAATTAAGGCACTCAAATGTGTTGTCGATTTAAAGTGTGGTGTTTGTTTAGAAAGCCGAGAGCAGGATTTTCCTCTCATACAGCTAGGAGACGGGGGCTTTGATGTAAATCCACGCACCAGCGATCAGAGCGAGGGGTGAATTTCACAATAAACTAGACATACTGCCAATTTAAAGGAGCTGTAAATAATATCTGGAACAAAATGTCAATAAAGGTTCTACCAGGAAAACCAAACCTCAGCACTTGGGTGTAGCAAGTTTGCCATCTAGTGATCAGTAGGGTATCTTTTTTATTTCCTTTTTTTTAATGTAAAAGGAAATTCTGATTGTGGATAAGGCTGCATCTAAAATAGTAATATCAAGGTTTTCAAGCAAAACTTTTAATAAGCAGCTTCCCAGGACCCAGCCCCAGGCTAAGCTCTGAGAAGGAGAGAGGCCGCTTCTGTCTCCAAAAGGGCCCCTGTCTGGTAGGGATGGGAGATGCCCACACAGGTTCTGTGAGAAAGGACAGGATGTGCCTTCACCTGAAGGGAGGTGTGCACAGGTGAGCCGCTGTGCTCTCCACGGTGCTTGGGGCCTTGGGGAGCAGCCTGCCCACTCCCCACCCTGCCTTCCCACTGCAAAGCCCACAGGCATCCTCAAACCTCTCCTTCCAGAGGCACTTGTCTTCGGGAGATGCTAAGGGATATTTTAGAGGACTGCCTGGTATCACTGTTTTGGAAGAGGTACAAACAACATACGCAGATGAGGCAATGGACAACAGTAGATGAATTGGTGATAAATTAGTTACACCCTGAATGGGAGACCTGGGAGCTCCTGCGGCCGGGGCTGAGCACTTGTGGGGTGTCAACACGAGTCCCGTAAGTACGGGAGGGAAATAATCTAGAGAGCATCCTACCTCTGAGAATATGATGTAATTTGGCTATTCATCAAGTCTAATTTTTTATTGCTTAATTAAACAAATGTTTAGTCCTGTATTCATTCAATAACTCTTAACACCTGACCCTACCTGGACTGGCAGCCATCCGGGCAGGCAGCTTGTCTACTTCGTATTTGCAAAGCAGTGTCTGAGGACTGGAGTGATCATCCAGCCGGATGAAGATGCAGTGCCTGGCAGCTGTGGGGACAGTCCCAGCACGTTGTCCCATCTGGACCGGGATGGCAGGCCTGCATGCCCGCCTGCCCGGACCCAGGGGAAGGCTGCCTGAGAAATGGCTGAGCTGGGACAAAACAAGTCTCTGAGGGTGAGGCCAAGGCTGAGGGGCTGAGGGGGGCTCTCTGCTGAACACACCCCAGCCGGGCAGCCAGGCTTCCCCTCGAAGAGACCCGGGCAGCATGTCTTCAAAACGGCTCCCTCACACCCCATTTCTCACACAGTTGAACATCTTAGTTTGATTAATTTTTTTTGAAGACGGAGCAACATCTAATATGTGTTTTCACCTCGTGGGAACAGAGTGCAATGGTTGCATGTAATGTGGTGCATGTGGGTTCGCTTTTGCTATGTGCTTAGTCTATACCCTGGGTCCTTTACATCCATGATCTCATTTGGTCCTTGCACAGCCCTGACTGTAGGTCATCAAGGTGAGGACCCCAGGTCTGCAGGTGCTTGGGCCACGTGCCTGATGATAGAGCCAATGCGTCGTAGAGCAGGTTTTGAATTGAAATCTGTCCGACTTCGAAGCACACACTCTTAGCATTGCTCTACTTCACATGTAAGGACTCATATTTTCACCACGGGAATCCTTGGAATATAGAAAAGATGCTATTTTTATTGAGAATTGATTATATAAAGCTAATGTGGATATAAATGTCCAAAAATTATTTAGTCTAATAATCCTGTCAGCGTGGCCCAAGACTTTCCCAAGTGCTCATGTGTGAGAGTCTTACGGTACCTTGGAGTTGAGTACACGGAAAAACATGTGACGTGGTCAACCAGTGAAGGTACGGAGTATTTAAGTCTGAAACACTGATGGGATGAAGTATTTAATCCAATATAATGAACATTATTTTTAGAAGAAACCTGTATTTTCTATATTAAAGGTTGTGTCATGAATGTCCAGTGACAAAAATTCACACCGAAACATACTTCCCTTTGGATTATCACAGTGACTCAAGTGGGCAAGGAAGAAGGTAACACGCGTGACTATAAATGCAGCAATACCCTGCTCCTGTTATACAGTGAAAATCAGAAAAAGCATCAGAGAGCTTTCCATACTGGTCAGTTCCTCAGACACAGATCTCTCAGCTCCTTCAGACATATTTTATCCGTCTCTCGTATTCTGTGTCTGTTTACCTATAGCTTCCCTCTGACACCTGGCACCACCCATTTACTATTTTATGAAATCCCAGTAAATTGACAAAGCAGAGATTGCCTTTGAAAATGTGTGTGTGGCCCGGCCGGGTGTGGCTCAGCGGTTAAGCGTCGACCTAGGATCCAGGTGATCGAGGTTCAATTCCCGGTCAGGGCACATGCCCGGGTTGCGGGCTCGATCCCCAGTCAGGGGCGTGTAGGAGGCAGCCGATCCATGACTCTCTCATCACTGATGTTTCTGTCTATCTCTCTCCCTCTCCTTTCCTCTCTCTGAAATCAATAAAGATATATTAAAAAAGAAAAAATGTGTGTGTAGACCACATTATAATTTATTTAGTGATTATTAGTTTAGTATTTGTACCTTATGTATCTTCTTGAATCGATTTGGATGATTCTATTTTTCTATAATATTGACTATGGTACCTTTTTTCCACGTTTATTTGCAAACTCAAATATTCTATATGTACATAGACATAGATTACAAAGGCAATCATTTTTAAAATATAAGTATTCAAAGGGACTGGGGAGGGGGTGGGAAGGGGTGGAATGGGTCATTGGGGAGAAAAAGGGACATCTGTAATATTTTAAACAAAAATAAACACAAAAAATTAAAATTAAAAAATATATAAGTATTCAAATGGACTCAGTTATAGATCTGTGTAAATCCACAAATAATGATTTTATAATATATAAAGGTGGTCACACATCAGACACCTACGTTGACCTCTCACTGCCTAGAGTTTTATGTTATTACAAAAAAATCAGCATAGAAACAGCAGCTAAAACAGCACCCACTCACTAGCTCATAGTTTCCGTGTCAGAGCCTGAGCCTCCCTGGGCTCTGGTTGAGACACCCCCAGTGTCAGCCGGGGGCCCTGACCTGGAGTCTTGGAGGAAGAACCCACGTTCGTGTCCTCCCGGTGCTGGCAGAACCCAGTTCTCTGGGTCAGCTCCGAGGTTCCCGTTCCCTGGCGACTGCCCGCTGGGGCCACGCGGGCTCCTGGGGGCGGCCACACCCCTCTCCTGGGTCCCTCTCCCACCATCAGCGAGCACGTGCTGAATCCTCGCACCCCGAGTGTTCCAGCTTCCTCCTCTCACGGCGGCAGGAGGCGCCCCACTCCTGCGGGTCTGAGTGGGTCGGGCCCTGACGTGGGACTTTGACCACATCTGCAGGGCCCCTCGTGTGAGCCTTTGGGCTGGTGTCTGGTTGAAGAACCAGAGATTCCCCGAAAGAAAAGGGGGAGAGTCAGAGAGAGAGAGAGGGGAAGGGGGGACCGAGGAGGGAGAGGGACACAGCTTTTTTTGGTGGTGTTTTGTTTTCTGTTTAGTTCTGCTTTTTGTTTTTTAAGCAGGCTGGTTGTCCAGATTTGAAGGAATAGATAAAAGAAACAAAAGAGCAAAAACTTCTTGGATCATGTTTTGAGGTCATTACAATCTTGATACTAAAATTGGACAAGTAAAGAACAGTGAGGGAAATCACAGGCAATTTCCTCTTTGGACGTGTCGGTCAGCAGAATACTAACGGCGGGAACCCAGTAGCACCCCCAGCAGAGACGCGCAGCTGAGCACCCGGAGGGTGACCCCTCCGCTCGCTCGCTCGCTGCAGGGCTCGGCAAAGGGCGGCCTAGGACGGGCTCCCCGGGCGGGCCGACACCGAGGACACAGGACATGTATTCAATCCCGTGGCTCAGTGGCCCGGTGCGTGTGTCGTGGGCAAACCCTCAGTAGCTCAAGACTGAATATAAGTGACAGCCTGGCAGGGAGCACGGCGGTCGCCAGGGCCCGGAGGATGGGTGGAGGGCGGTGGGGTTACGGGTGCCGGCTTTGGGCTCTGAGACGAGTAAGGTCTGAGACTCTGATGCGGAGCCTGGTGACTGCGGGTGACAAGGCGGCCTCGTGTGACTGAAATCTGCTGAGAGTAGAACATAAATGTTCCCACCAAAACACAAACAAAAAATTGGGAGATGATGGATGTCAGTTAACCAGACGGAGGAATCTTTTTACAACGTACATGTAAGCGAAACCACCGGGATGTACACTTAAAATTTACAATGTCATGTCACCTATAACTCAGTAAAGCTGAAATTAAAAGAAAAGAAAATGCAGACCGTGTCTGACGGGGCGACGACCTTGCTTGCTGGGAGGGCGTCAGGTAATCAATCTGTTCGCAGTCCGTGCTCTGCACGCTGGGCCCAGGACCTAGTAATGGGCCCTGAAATCAATACGGTGGTGTGTGACCGTGACGGAGAGGGGACCGGACTAGGTCAGAGTGCAGGCTGCTGGAGACGCAAGGCTTGGGTTGTTCGGAACATTTTTTTCAGTTATGAAAAGCCAGTGTGTCTGTGCGCACGCTTCCAGGACTATGCGCTGGCAGTGTCTGTGTGTGTGAGTGTTGGGGGGTCGCATTTAAAATACAGTTCATACCGAGGACCAAGGTTACGAACGTCAGCTTTCACACGGTCCAGGGAGAGAACACGGAGCACGTTAGGAGCTGCAGGGAATGGGGGGCCTTCAGGGGACATGCATGTAGGTGGTGGGGTATAGGGATCACTGCTCCCCAACAAACTAAATGGGCTGGCACCATCCTCCTGGGGGACCCCGAAAACGTCCACTGAGCAAAACAAGCCAGACTGTTCTCAGCATCCTGGCTGATTCCACGTACCCCACATTCTAGAAAAAGCAAAGAATCTCCTGCTTCGGGAAGCAGATCAGCAGTCCCTGGGGCAGAGGAAGAGCCCGAGGGTCAGGACGGACGTGCGCTGGTTTGGGTGGGGAGGCGGCGATGTGAGGGCACATCGGTTAAAACCTCAGCCACTCTACACTCAGCCTGGGCGCATTCAACTGAAAAATATACTCGGTTAAGTTAAAATATGGTGACTACAAAAGCTTTGCCATCCAATACCTCACCAATTAACTGGAATTTCTTTTTTTGTTTTGAGCAACTCCTTAAGTAGCCAGGCCAAAAAACGGAAACCGTTATGAGCATGATTATTTTTTAATGGCAGCTTGAAAGTTTATCAGCTAATCAGACCCAGTTCTCTCTGTGTTGACCGGCCAAAGGCACCCCTGGGAGGCTCGTTCTGAGCATGTCTCTTACTGTGAGTTCTGTCCCCGGAGCGACCCAGGGACCCCTGTGCCACCTGAGCATTAGGCCCGCCCGGGTGGATCCCTCTCGCGCCCCCACACCACGCAGTCGGGGCTCAGCACCAGGAGCACTCGCCTGGGAACCTCAGCTGCAGAGCCCCCCATCCCCACGCCCTCCTGGATTCTGCTCACATCTGTGATGTTGCTTTGGCTCATTTGCGACATCGATTTCACTCTGCCCTCTGCTCACCCTGGGAGAAGTCAGTGATTCTTATTGATTTAACTAATCACGGAAATAACCCTCCGGCGGCACCTCCAGAAGCTACCCTGAACCTCTGCACGCGGGTCCCCAGTCGTGGCGTCCTCGGAGCAGGACCTGAGCATCTGCCCTGTTCCTTCCCCCGCACCCAGGTCTGTGGTGCCCCAGAGCCGAGAAAAACACAAATAGGGTAAAACAACAACAGGGAAGGGAAGTCGCCCTGCTGGGCGGCAGGTGGGCAGTTTCCCCTGGAACAGGAGCTGGACGTTGTCGCGAGGCCTGAGCACAGCCGCGTCACCTGGGACCTCTGGTCCTGCTGCTGTTTGGTGCTGAGGAATATTTACGTTGGTTACAGGGTTATACACCCGTCTACTTATTCATTCAACCCAATTATCCTGTGTTTAATGAGAGCCGGGAATTGTGCTTGGAGTGCCATGTAAATAAACCCCAAATATTCTTAATTACTTTTTTTCATTTACATTTGAATCACTGTCAAAAATATGAATCCACCTTGTTCTGCTGGGTGAGTTCAGACGCCCCGCACGGAGTCACCTCGCTGCTGAAACTGAACGCCTCCCTCGAGCAGGCTCCACTTCCCTACTGGCCGTGGGCGTGGCCGTGGCCGTGGCCGATTCAGGGCACCTCCCAGCACTTGGTGTGAGTCCCACGGCCTCAGCCCATGAATCTGGATGGACCTCGGCACCGTGTTCTCAGCTCGCTTTCCTCTCACCCTATAACCTGGATCTTCTCAAGCACAGGGGCAATAACTTCAGCATTCGAATGCGGAATATAAACAATCTTCAGAACTGTCTGATCTCCAGAAATTCAGAATTCATAACCAGAAGGCACTTGCCGTATCAAAGACACTTTTGTGTAAAGATCCAGAGAGTAAATTACGTAGGGTTTGCAGCTTGCGGATTATTTCCTTTGCATATCACAGCTCTTTAAGTGTGTAACAGACACATTAAAAATGTAAACAGTTCTTAGCGTCAGGACCATGGAACAAGAGGCGACAGGTCGGGTGGGGCCTGTGGGACATAGTCCACCCACCCCTGGTCTAAATCGACACTTTAAAATTGATGCGACGTTCCCGAGGGGCGTGATCTGGAGAATATCGAGGGACCGACGTCTAGACTCCGGGTCTTCGCACAGGCTCTCTCACGATGTCACCCAGCCTCAGATCCGCCGCACACGGGCCCTTTTCTACGTTTGCTTCACCCGCAGGGAGATGCTGTCCAGTGTTTTGGCTGAGACGGTTTGTGTGTTTCCCACGGGGTTTCCTTGTCCTGGGTGCACAGAAAAGCCCAGCTTCCCGAGCAGCAGGTCTGGGGCCGTGGGAGTGGGTTTTGAGCACAAGGACGTGGGCAGAATTGATAAGAGCACTTTCTGGACTTTGGCCTCATGAAAAACAGAAACTATTTTCTTTTGTTTCTCTCTCAACTCTTTCGGTGCCTTTGGAGCAGCATGCTCAGGGGCCTGGCGTTGCGTTGTTTTTGTACCGGGGTTACGACGGTAAGATTTAAACAGTCCTAAGGGCCAAACACAGTTTGGGAGGAGAGTAACGGTAATGACCCAGTTCCGACTTTTATTCGGGATCCCACTGGACAGTCGATGGAAGCCGAACCAATCTCCCTACTGAGAAAAATCATTTTAAAAAAAAAGGACCTTAGGAAAATCTGTTGGAAGGAAAACGGTGACTTTTAGCATATTAAATCACCAAAAAACTGAAAGCGCTTATAAATTAGTGTGTTTAAAATCATGAAAGACCCAAAGAACTCGGTAAAGATGCGGCTCCCGGAAGCCCCGGGCGGTGGAAACCCCAGTGTCTTGCTGTGGAGGCCTGAGGACGTGTGTTCAGCATTTGGGGCCATTTTTTCCCTGAAAGAGATTAATTCCAGAAGTCCCGGCAGAGGGGCTGGGAGGGCCTACGGGGGGTTTGAGAGACTCGGGGCAGCTGGAGAACAAAAACGTGAGCCTGGGGTCTGCACAGAGGCAGCTCAGGCTCTTTGCTGGAACCCGAGGGCTGGTCCCCGGAGCGGGGGACGTGGGCCCTGCACCCCCACAGGGACGAGGCCGGCCTGAGTGCGAGTCCCGACTGTCCATGGTGCCTGGTGTGGGTTACACGCCTCGCCGAGAGTCCTGGCAGGCGGAGGCACGCGTCACCTCCCGAGGCTCCTGGCTCTGTGGATTCCTGTCTTTCATCAGATTAGGGACTTTTTTTGTCTTTTGTTTCTTCCAAAGGTCTTCTGACCCGACTTCCCTCCCCTTCAGCAGGTCCACTGCGTCTGTACTGAACCCGATGGTCCCCAGTGTCGCCTGAGTGTGAATTTCAATCTTTATTTTTTTCTGTTCCGCACCTTGGAAAATTTCTGTCGATCTGTTCGTTCTATCTACAGGTTACTCTGTCCTCTACCTCCAGCTACTAAATGGACACACACATTTTTAAGGATTCAGATGCCGCATTTTCTCAGCCTTACTACTCGGCTGAGATTTCCTGCACATTCCTTGCTGGTCTATTTTTATGTCCGTCACTGAGTATAAATATAATGGCGTCTTTAATATCCCTGCCTGTTAGTCTCAACACCTGGGTTATCCTGAGGTGAGTGTTGCCCCTTTTCTTTCCTGTTGAAAATACGGTGTATTCTATCAGCTCTGCACGTGCCGGCTGATTTTGGATCCCGCCTTAGACACTGGGAACGTGAGTCGGGGGGGTCCTGTCCTTCGTGACTTTTCCCTGGTGTGCCAGCTCCTTGTTCCAGCAAGTCGTTCTCTCGGCTTCCCGTGAACTGAAGAGCCCGTCTCCATTTAGAGCTTTTGTCTTTAGCTGACCTGCTTTGGTCTTTCTCACAGGTGCATTTTTTCCGTGGCCAGTAGAGACGTGGGCAGAGGCGTGGAACCTCCTCTCTGCGTCTCTCACGTGCAGGCTCCCTCCCCTCGGCCCTCGGAGTCTCCACTCTCAGTCCTCTGGTTTTCCTGGACGGGAAGGTGCTGAGTTTCCTACCGGTTCTCTCAATAACTCACAACAAGCCTCGGCTGCTGTTGGCTCAGGGCTAAGCCTCCTGAAAGGAGGAATCTACTCTGTACCCCTCTTCTCACTGTGGACCCCACCAAAGGCTGCCTGGTCCTACTCATGCCCGTGGCTGCAGGGAGCGCCTCAGAGTCAGTCCAGTTTCCGTCACTGTTTTGTGTGCGGGCGTCTGTCTGGAAGAATCTTACTCCATCAACCCCAACATCCTCATTTCGCAACCAAAGTATCTCAACCCCAAAAGACCCCAACTTCTATTCAGTACCCTCAGCTCCTCATCGGCAGACCCAAGTTAGACCCAGGTCTCCGTCTCCCACGCGCCCCTGTTGGTCCCAATATTAACTATGTAAAGCCCAGGGGCTCCTTCCATGGAAGGACTGTAAGAATTTCCCACATCAATGACTTTTCAGAAGGCGCTTGGGTGCCTGGCTGGCATCAGCCTTCTTGCTCGGGGGGCTCTAGAAAAGGGCGGCCATCCCTCCTCTGGCCACAGTGTGGCCAAACTAAGCGCCCCGCGGCTCATGCTTCACATAGTGAAAATTTTATAAATGCTTCTAAAACTGCTGTAACATAGTCAAGCAAGGGGGAGCTGGGCGATTATTTCAACGTCATGATGAGGAGGGGTGGTCCTGCTAACATTCGCATCTACAGAAATAAACTAAAGCGTCCGTCCCGTCTGGCATGTGCCTGGCACGTGTCGGCGCCCATTTCGGACAGAGAGACGTTGGCATCTTTGTTGTGTGGAACTGAATTGCACTTCTCTGCAGAACGCAGGGATTCAGTCGCCTTCTCTGTCAATGAAACTCAGGTAGAGGAATTGGAGGGGACGGTGCCAGGTTTGAACAGTGTGACCCCGTAAGACTTCTCCCTGGTCAGCATTACAAGTGAAGTATCTTCCTGAACATAGACCCCCAAGAATATTCTTTATAGTACAGTCTCCGAGTCACAAACATAAGAACAGTTAGCTTTTTTTTAAATGTTTTTATTTATTTTTAGAGAGAGAGAAAGAGAAATGGAGAGAGAGAGAAACACGGATGAGAGAAACGTGGATGGGCTGCTAGCCTGCAGCCCGGGCACGTGCCCTGACCAGGAGCCAAACTGGCAACCTCCTGGTGCCCAAGGCGGTGCCCAACCAGCTGAGCCACCCCGGCCAGGGCAAGAACTGTTAGTTCCTGATTTTAGTTATTATAATTCTAAAAGTTTCATGTTTTAATAAAGGTTTCACTCTTGTTGTTCTTTTGCTAGCATTTCACACACACACACACACACACACATATAGGGGAAGCCCTTCTTATCAACTCAGATAATCATTGCTTTTATTTGTGATAACACTTTTGAAATATTAACTGAATGCTAGAGAATATTGATTTTACCCCTGGTGTGATGACATGTATTAATCATGTAATTAGAAAGCCCACCTTTCATTTTACCTGATTATTTTATCAGTGTAGATTCTGCACTGGTATCTAGCGTTTCCTTTTACTGGAAACTAACAGGCATTAGACATGAACCAAGGGGAAATTTAAAACATACAGCCCCACTTTGTGCGATGTGACTATTTGTCAGCTGATTGCATGGAGTCACAAAACGCCACTTTCGCATAACCTTCTGCATATGAAGTTCCATTATGTCTTTTCACGATAAATGTGTCAAAATAATTTCATTCGTTTCAGGCACAAACTCGATTTCTTAGGCGAGCCGTAGTGCCCGGTGAAGTCCGCAAGGATTCAGAGAAGCTGCGTGGATCCCACTCTCCCCCGGAATGAAGAACTTCTACAGCAACATAACAATTTAAATGCAATTTTGCTTTTTAATCACATTATTATTGAGCATATGATGAAAACTAAAGTATTCCAAGTGGAATAGCTTTATCAATTCCAGGGCTTGCCTCGGGTCTAAATGCAGTTTTCCCTAAGCAGCAGCCTGCGTAATGAAAATCCTGTTTATAATCAGATTACCTGGTCCCCGCTCTTAGCAAAGGGGCTATTACCACAGCGCTGTGTGCATTTTTATTCACTGTCATTCCATCACTCATTTCAGTCCATTTTCTGGAAACCTGAAATTTCAATCTACATTTTCACTATCTATAAATTAAGATCATTAGTTAAAATAGTTTGAGTCTTCTGTAGCATTTTAAGTCACCATCGTTTTTCTTTCTGTTTAATCATTTTAAGATATAAAGTCTTGATACAAAGTATCCAATTGGGCTTGGCCACAACTAAATACCTGAGCCTAACCCCGAGCCCTCGATTTCGCTGATCCCCAGCAAGGCAGTTCCTGATGCTGACGGGCGCTCGCCGCTCATGTGGCTTTTATTTGCTAATAAAAATAAAATAGGGCCTTCGGAGAACGCCGCCCACTGGACTCACGCCTGCCTCAGGTCCCTGTCCATTTCCTCACTTGCAGCCGTCACAGGTCACCTGGGGAGGGGGGACCTTGGTGCACCTGTTAAGAGAGACATTCGCCTGTTTCCTTGGCCTTCGGTAGAGAACAAAGGATTTGCCTGCACAAAACTTTACAGCAGCAACGGCTCCGAGGCGCTGTTTTAGGAGGCGATATCCTACCTGCATTCTCAGGACACAGAGCTTGGCCCTCCGAGTCCGTCCACCGGGGAGCTAGGTTATTGCCTCATAAAACAGTGCAAAGATCCCATTACCAGTTCATTAGAAAACGGGGCATTTACTGTTCCTTTTTGCTTAGTTTTGTTCAACGACTCTGAGGTTTACCGCTCTTTCTCTTTCAAAAGATAAAACTCTGTCCCGGCTGCATCAGGATGTATATAAACATAACGAAAAACGTCTTTATTGGATTGTTGGATGCGTTACCATGGAATCGGATTTTAAACACATATCACAGGAGTTGACTGAGCAGATTAATTTAGACACATAGTCCCGGCCTTTCAGGACATGGAAAGAGACTCACATGCCTGTCTTATTAACACCAGCTCCCTGGCGCACTCGGGTCCCCTGAGGTGGGAGGAAGGGTGGGCTCCAGGACCACGCCCTCGTGTCTCGTGAACAAGGACCCGCGGCGGCCAACAGCAGGCGCTCGGCGTCTGGACCAGCCTTTTGCACACTAATCAGGTTGAGACGCTGATCAGGTTTGGGGACATCATTTCCTCTTTTAATTTCCTTTTCATTCCCTTCACCCGTCTTTCCCTGTGAGGCGACTGGTCATGTTTGTTCTCAGCTTTCTGTGGATTCTTCACTGGACTGGGTCCTAAGCCTTTGCCGTGATACAAGTGGGAATCTCCTCCTTCCACAGTCTAGCCTGTGTTTTCACTTGGCTCCAACGCTCACAACTTTAAAGTTTTAGAAGGAATATGTTTACCTTTTCTATTTTTTCAGATGCGCCTGTGCTGTGTCTTGTTCAGGAGACCCCTCTATCTGACAGAGCACACTCCCTGCCATGTTTTTTTTAAGGATTGTGTTGATATTTTATTGGCCTTTTGCTTCTCACTATAAATTGAGAAATAAACTCAGATTTACCTAACCTCCTCTTGGTTCCTGGTTATAATTGAATTTAGCCTATAAATCAGCTTCAGAAGCATCACTGCCTTTATGAAACCGAGTCTTCCTGTGGATGCACATAATATAGGTGTTTATTGGGTTTACACTGATGTCTTTCAATGTTTTTATAATTTTTAAACTCTTCATGCATTTCTCTATTATTTACAGATACCAAGCTTTCATTCTGTTGCAAATAGCATTGCATTTACTATTTACACTACCATTTAAAATTACAAATTCCAACTATTATTGATACACAGAAATCCCAATTACTTTTCATATTAATTATGTATCATGCAAATTTGGTATGCCCTTATTTTTTCTGAATTTGTATATAAATGATATTAGTTTTCTATGTGTACCATGATTTATTTGTGGGGGGGGGAATCACCTCTTCTTTTTTGGCCAATTCTTGCATATATTTTTGACATTAAATATACATTTATCTCTATACGCATATTATGTCTATATAAGTATATAGACATATACATCTTACGTTACTGTTCCCTCCATCTGGATTGCTCGTCTAATTTTGCATTAAGAGCCAGTGACTTCGCACCACGCTCATGTCTTATCTCACAGTGTCTGTGGGTCTGAAACCGAGAAGTGACCCAGTTGTCTGGTCCTGGCTCCGAGGTTGTGATGGAGACGACGGCCGAGGCCTCTGTCCCGGAGGGTCTTCCCCGAAGGCCATCTACGTGTTACTAGTAACAGGACATCTTTATGCACATTCAACGGGCCACCTTTGGTTTTAATGGCTCCCTTTTTTAATTTGTTTTTATTTTTATTTTTCCCCTATTTTTGCTGTGTTTGTCTCTTTTCACTGACTTTGTAGAATGAGTGGCACTCAATTTTCTTTCTCTTTGGGGAATTTGGATGGAGCCTGGAATCCCCGGCCCACAGGAAACAGATGATTTTTTGGTGATGCTTAGGGACTGTGACGGTGAGTTTGTGTCCACTTGTCAGGCTAAGGGATGCCCAGAGAGCTGGCAACGCGTTTTTCAGTGTGTCTGGGGACCCGTCGGCCCTCACAGTCTCACAGGCCAATTTCCATGACTAATCTCCCTCTCGTTCTCACAGGCACAAGGTTCGGCTTCTCTGTTGAACCCTGACTAATGCGCCACAGTCCTCTCCTGGCTGGACCGGGCCGCTTCCTTCCCCAGGGCGTCCAGGACTTCAGGCTGGCTCGGCGTGACCTCAGCCTATTAGCATTTCTGAATCTGTATCCAGCCCCAGGCTATGTCCTCACAGGCTGCCTGGGAAACTGGCCCCGTCCTCAGAGTGTCCCCAGCGAGGTGGCCTTACTGGAGGTGAGGGTATTTCCACCCCCAGTGCAGCTGCTGGGGGCATGGAGGCCGTTCAGCCCCTGGCGACCAGCTGCAGGGGGGCAGCGTGGACCCCGACGGAACTGACTGCGAGGTTCTCCCAAAAGCGAGCATATCAACGAATAGCAGCAGAAACTGGTTCCACGTTTAGTTTTTAATCTCAGAACAGATTTATAATCCAGTTTGTAATCCCTTTCCAGGTCAATACCTGGGAGGTAAGTATTGTTTAAGGAACGACACAGGAAATCACCCTCCTGTCTTAGTGACGCACGTTTGAAATGTGGCAGATTATTTGTTCCAGTTGCTTTGCTCTGGTCTCGACCAGAGAGGGTTTCTCACAGAACAATGTGAGAAGGACTGTGCAGGGAAAGGAAGGAACCGTGGATCGTAAGGCGTGTCGGGGAGAGAGAAGCCGAGACACAAACCTGAGGGGCAAGGAAAGGACAGCAGGGAACAGTCACCGGCTGGGGGCCATGGCCAGAGAGCAGTGCTTCCCACGGGTGACCGTGGCCTGGTGACACCCACTCTACACACCTGCCTGAGGGTTTCAGAGCCTGGAGGCCCATCCCTGTGCCTTCAGGTAGGTCAACCGCACCTGCCCCTTATGGTGAGATGGGCTGAATGCTCCAAAACACTCAAGTCGCAGCCAAATGACAGTTTTCACGCACATTACGTCTCTTGGGAATTTGTCATCCTTCGTCTTTGAGATGTTGGTTATTAGGCAACAGTTGGTAGAAGTTTCCAGTCCCACCCTGGCCAGTGTTGCTTAGTGGTTAGAGTGTCAGCCCTCGGACCAAAGGGTCACGGGTTTGACTCCTGGTCAAGGGCACACGCCTCGGCTGCAGGCTCCATCCTTGGCCCGGTCGGGACACGTGCAGGAGGCAGCCAGTCAATGTCTCTCTCCCATCGATCTCTCCCTCCCTCCCTCCCTCCCTCCCACTCTCTCTAATAAATCAATGGAAAAAATACCCTGGGTGAGAGTTAACAACAAGGGAAGTTCAGTCCCGTGTCTGATTTGCTTACTGGTTTGCCCACTTACACCAACGTGACAGAGTCAAAGTCCCGGCAGCACAGGGCTGGGTGGTGCTTTGGGCTGTGGCCTCTAACCCGAGTTCACGAGACGAATGGCCGGCCTCTGAGCCGCAGTCACCGGCTCGAGGACGGGTCCGGAGCGAACGCCTGTGGCCATCGCTCTGTCCTCGTGGAGAGAAGGGCTCCGTGAATGTTCAGAAGCTGAAAGGAGCGTGGACCCGTAATGCAGGGTATTTCTTTCCTTATTGAAATGGATTCAGCATAGAACATTATTTTCCCCAAATGTCAAAGGCACCTCCACACAGCGTTAAGTACCTTGATCAGTTATAATATAAAATTTTCAGCTGCGGCATAAGCGCTTGGCGTTTCCTCCGGCTGGGGAGACACGGCCCAGGTCACCTTATCTGTAAACAGACACCTGGCTGACTTTCCCGCCCGCCGTTCCTCTCAGGCGGCTGTCGGGATAGAGCGGAAAGTTTAGCCAATGGCCCGTTTGAAAGAGGTTTTATTTTAAAGTTACACTGTGATCTACCAAAGCCTTTTATGCATTTCCCTTGGGATTTTTGGATTACTGCGTTTATGAGAATTCCACTTTCTATTACATTCATCACAGACATGGTTTAGTGATTCAAGCAGAGAATTTGTCCAACAGCCAGAGGTGGGGCCAGGGCGTGTCTCAGGGACGAGGGATTTTCCTCGCCGTCTGGTGGCCCCTCTTTTGCATCCAAAGGCATGTGAAGGCTGATCCTCAAGGAGGTCCGCACTGGGTGCACCAGCTAAACGAGGGACAGCCGTTCACAGAGCGCGGATGCGCCGTCCTGAGGCGTTACGCTCATCTCCTCGCTCAGCGAACGGTCTATTTTTATTCCGAAATGTACTTTGTGGCTCTTACAGTGGATAGATGAGATAATTTGCATTAGTTTATCAATTTTATCTAAATACATGCTCTTAGAATCCTGCGTTTACTTGAAAACCATATTATTTCTAAATCGAAATATTTCTCCACGTAAATCTCGGCCGCGTTCACACAGTAACAATACTAACATTTGCCAGGAGCCCCTGAGAGCATTATAAACATTGAAAACTCAGTCTTTCTGGACAAATGAGGCCCCTTGTATCTAAACAGAATTCCCTTCTCTCTCTCTTCAGTTCTCTCATAATTCCTGCTTTCTTGGAGCACAATTTCCTTTTTGAGGTAATTTAGCATCACCGTTGAAAATCTCATTACTCCACTGTGAATATCGTGAGACTCGGCGAATCCGGCCCCAGGACGTGCGGAATAGCCTCCGGGACTGAAGGTGAGCCAGCCCCGGGAGGTGGCTGCGTCTCGGCCCCATGTAACGCACCCGGCGGTTTCTTTCCATCTGCATTCTCGCCCTAATTTGCCCGCGAGCCTGCTGGTGCTCCGGGCACGGGGGTGGGATGTGTCCGAGCCCCCGTGTCCACAGTCCTGGCTAAATGGCCAACAGGCCCACAGCCCGAAAATCCTTACTTTCCTTAGTTGAGCTCCATTGTCTTCTTGCCTTCCTTTTATCTTAAAATAATTAGAGTAACATTTACCTATTAAACTTGCTGTGAGGATCCTCTGGACACACAGGGAGCTGAGGGCGCTTGGCCACCCCCAGCGAGGATCTACTGTGTGGCGTTGAACTGCGATGACAGTCAGCATTGGACGCGCCTGTCCGGCGGGAGTTCCCCTGCTCCACTTTGGGGGCGTTGGCTCATCACAAGACCTTCCTGAGGTTTCGCTCCCTGGGGAGCCCTCCACGGCCTGGAAGCACGTTGGGGGCACCGGGGAGTTGAGGGGGTGTCTGCGGGAGTCTGTTTTACAGGCGCTGCAGAAGGATACGTTTCAGGCCGTGACTGTCATTTTTATTGAATAATATAATCCAGACGTAATCTCAGTCACCTCGATGATCTTTGATTCCATTAAATCTGAGGGACCCAAGAACTACTTTGCAGAACATCTGAACAGGAAAGAAAAGTAGCTCTGACCGTAGCTGTAAGTCGGCCACGTGATGCTGAAAGAGCGCGGTCTCGAGCGACGTAGCTCTCTCGGCTCAGGGGGCCGGCAGGGCCTGGGTTCCCCCTCAGCATTCTCAGCATTTCGGGCCCAAATCTGAAGCAGGACCGGTTACCTCAGACTGACGAGGCAGAATCCCACCTTCAGAATCACGGACAATTAACAGCGTTGGGAGAGAACACGCTTCTTCCCACCTCCACGGGGAAGCCCATCTCGTCCTTTGTCGAGTCTTCTGCCCTGACCGAGGAGACGACCCCGGCCGGTGTGTCCCGAGTCACCCTGGAGGGCTGTCCCCGCCACGTGGCTGCCGAGGGGGAACCATATAGTCTGCAGGGTCCCAGCTCTGGTAGCACAGGGCACACCCTGGGCGTGAGCTGCAGGCTGAGGACCGAGGGGCCGAAGGTGAGGGAACCCCCTCCTCGGGTGGCAGCTCCCCTCTCACGGGCGACCCACAGGCAGGGCCTGGGAACCCCACCCGTGAGCCACACGGTGGCACCGCAGGGGGCTGGGGCACCTTGAGCGGTGCCGATTTAGAGGGTGCCCTGGCCTGGGCGGCCTGGGTGCTGAGGGCCCCATCGTCCTGTGGGTCCTGTGGCTGCGGCTGGAACACAGAGGCTATGGTCCCGGGGTCTCCTGTCCGCCGGGCGCCCGTCGGGCTCTGCGGCCAGAGCCGCCCGGTGCGGGGCTGGGTTTGTTCACTTTCCTGGGCCTGTCCCGGTTGCCGCCTCTGCTGAAGGAGGGACTGAGTCAGGCGAGGAGACCCAGGGGCTGGTCACCGCGTCCCTCCTCCCGCCCTGACCCTGCGGGGGGACTGTTCTCCTCTCTGCCTCTCAGGTCTCCAGATATTTGCGTTTTGTTCTGCACCCTTGGGTGTCCTCAGACCAGCGATTTTCAACCTTTTTCCATCTCATGGCACAGAAACTAATGACTGAAATGCTGCCTCACACCAAAAAATATATTGTGTTTTTTGCCAATCAGATATAATTTTTATTTCTTTTGCACCGGCGGCTGCCGTTGTGGGGGCTGCTGCCGTTTTTCACCGGACGCCCGGAGGGGAAAGAGGCCCCTGCGCTGACCGAACCGGCAGGCTCTGCCCCCTCACGGCTCTTGGGCTCTCGGGTGAAAACCGCTGACTTGCAGGGAGGAATCGGGGGAAGCATTTCTCTCCTCCCTCTTGATGTAAAAGTCGGGAGAGAGAATTAAAAGGCACGAAAGAACTAAATTTAACCCAACTCGATGCAGGGGGGCTGCTGTTTGCATCTCTTGCCGCCGCTTTAAATTGCTGATCAGACGCGCGGAGCTCAGCCCAGAATTAACGAGCGTGCGCCCAGGGAGCGCAAACCAGTGTCAATATTACCTCTGATAACAGGGAGTTTGCAGGCAAACCTGCGGCAGAGCAGCACGGATTCGCCTCAGATTCGCACGGGGATGGTCTGGGGATCGGATCAGCGACCAAAGGCGGAAAGTCCCCTCCCACATTCACGACTGTCACTGTTCTTGAAGACGGTCTATTAGACGTGGTTACAGATAGTGGGGGATTAAGACAGAGCTAATAACCTTCGAACGTCGCCGACTGAAATAAACAAACACAAATCCCTGCTCTAGAGGGGACGGCAAATGCCGGGGGCACAGGTGGGCCGTGGGGAGCGGCCCTGAGGGAGGAATGTCACCAGCCAAGGACGAGACCGGCTGCCTCTCCTCCTTGACCCCAAACCGCCGGTGGTGCCGGGGTAGCAGGCTGTCCCCATAAATGCGGCGAGACTACGTCGGGACTCAGAGCGATGAGCCTCCTCAGCCGGCCGCCCCACGGAGGGAAGGAGGGAGCGTCAGGCAGGACGGCCGCCCCCTGGCCCCGCGTGAAGGGCCGGGAAGGAGAGGGACACGGCGTTTCCTGGGAAAGCGACGATCTGTCCAGGCTTATGAATCACCCGCGTTAAAAAATCATCCCTGGCGCTCCGTCCGGTGTTTCCCTGCGATCGACGCTCCATGGTTTGGGTCGCGAGTCCAAGCGGCAGCTGTGGCCTCTCCTGGTCCTTGGACAGGACGCTGCTGGACGTGGGCTCGTGTCCGCGGGTGTGTCTGACCCCCTGCGGCACCTCGGGAGCTTCGGCCGTCCCGCCCCAGCCAGCGGTCAGGGGGACCCATCGGTGACCCGGCCACTCTCAGGCCGCAGTGGTTACCTGGCGCGGGCCCGCGCCCGGGCCCTCGAGCAGGATACAGGTCGCGGTGCAGGCGGGTTTTACCAATTCATCCCCTGACGGGCTTCGACGTTCCTCAGGAGGCAAAGGAAATACACCCGAACGTCACAAAAAGTGACGTCTTGAGACCCCGGGCACTTAGCTACAACTAATTATCACGTATACTCACCTTTTAAAGGTGGATCAGGTGAAATCTGAGCCCTTTTGAAGCAACTAGGTTGATAAAATGAAACGTGATAATTTTGTCACGAGTGTGTGTGGCCATCAACTCTCTCAGGCTGCTGACAGACGCTTCCTATTCGGGCCATATGTCCCCAGCTCTCCTGAGGTCCTGCCGGCGGACGTCCTCCGAGGCCGACCCCACTAGCCCTGCCCCCCGATGTCCAGCCCCCGTGGTTCCCAGAGGTCCTCTCGCCTCCGGGGTGTTCGGTCAACTGCAAGTTCCCTGAGCCTCAGAGCCTCTCATCGCCTCTGGAAACTGAAATTGAAAAGATAAGAATCGCCTGAGCTGCAGAAGAATCTCTCGTGGTAATAAAAATAGACCGAGCACCAAATTTCATCAAAGCTGCTTGAAAGAACAGGCTCGACCGAAAAACAATTTTTGCGTCTGAGTGTCGGCAAGAAGCAGACTTTGTCTGAGGGGATATAATCCCAGGTCACAGGGCCCCGCGGGATCCGTTAGTGAACGCGACAAAGTTAGCGCCGAGATATGATATAAAAAAAGTCCAACCGGGAAACGCTCCTCCATTATCCGATGACTTTAAAAATTCCTGAATGAAATGATACATTCCTATGAATGTGCTTGATTCTAATAATTAGACAAAAGTCACTCAAGTCATTATTTTTGACAATGTTCCCCGGAACCGGCAGCTAATTCGGAAAACTGTATATTCAATAGCCGGGCTCTCTATTTCTCGAGCCATTCCACTTAGTTAAAGGTACTAAATAAAGCACTAAGTGACCCATAAAGAAAAAAACAGACACTAGTTAAATAGTTAAAGAATTCCACGTTCTCTCAGATCTTGTAGCAAGTAGACTGAACTCTAACTGGGGAGGTTTTAACTTTCTTAGAGAAAATGATAAACCATCGGACTAAATCAGTGAAAGCTGATGGGAGGAGCTCTGTCTCCTGGGTTCAATGAATATTCTTACTAATCTTGTTTCTCTGAGTACCACCGACTTTTTATATAATAAGCTATAATAGGTTGCGTAGACCTGCATGGAATTTAAACATTTCTTTCTTTGATGTACAAGGTGCTTCTTCCTAAAAGTGCTCAAAATATGAATTATATTGACTCTCTGACACAAAAGTACCAATTGGTTAAACCGTATATTAGTGTCGAAAGGCTTCTTGGAAAACCTACACTCCGAGACCCACCGTTATGGACGGACGCTGAGTGGACGGACGCTGAGTGGACAGACGCTGTAGCCGCTGGCCAGGGTTTTAAAGTGATACCAAGACCCAGGCCTGTTAGGGCCGAATTCCTTCCCTCCTCTCTACTGGTTCACTGGACGGACTGTTTGATTTCTTATTAGATTAACGCATTGCTGATTTGTTTAAAAAATGCCAAACATTTTTTTGCAATATGCAGAATTAAATGGCTACATTGTTCTAGCTACACACACACACACACACACACACACACACACACACACGGTACTACTTCTATTTATCCAGAATAATAGCTACTTTAAATTATAGATCCCACAGAGGTAGTCTTTCAATTATTTATCAAATAACTATAACAAAAGGAATGTTGATTTTAAAACTGACATTGTATTTGTGGAGAAATAATCTCTGGAATTCTACCTTAAATCCTTGGAGATAGTGTCATTCGCATCTCTTCACATGAGGCTCTCAAAGACTTAACCCGTGGATCCCGACAGTACTCCTCAGATGGACCCAGAAGAGAGTCCTGGGGCTCGGTACCCTTTAAATATCTTCTAACTTTATATCCATCTGCCTCCATAAAGTTGAAATTAACTTAAATTTTTAAAAAATAAAATCAGTGGTTTACACATGAACTTACAGTCCGTGTCAATGTCCCCAAGGGTGTATGTATCTTAAACCCTCGTGTGTTTGTGGACAGTAGGGCCTGAAACAGTAAAGACATTTCAACCACCCGCGACCCATCAGGATCGTCTAGTCAGCAGGGCTCCCCTTACACCTGCCGGCCCAGGGTCACTGGCTCCAGCTCAACACCAACAGGAACCCCCAATTTAGGGTGGGGTGAAGAGGGAAACTTTATTCAGAGCAAACAGCTCAACCATGACACAGCTCGGCTGTGAGGCGGCCCTGGGGCCAGGTCCCTCTCCCTCTGCTCTGCCTGCTCTGCTCCTGCCAGGCAGCACCCAGGTCTGGTCTCCCGTGTTTCAGCTCCATCCACGGAGACACCGTCTTCACAGGGAAGGGAAGTGCTCGGCCCCAGGGGAGCTGGCTTATATGGACAGAAGTCCCCGCCCTTGGCTCCTGAAAATTAAGACTCCAAATTAAGACTCCAAATCCTTGCAGTTTGATTGGTCCAAAAAGCACTGCCCTGATTGATCAAAATGGAGCTGCTCTGATTGGTCAGTGAAGATGCCCCTGGGGATATAGCTGCGCAGCTCCCATTGGATGGGGAGAGCTCAGTCCTACTGGTTGAAATAGGATTCCAGGAAGTGCTTTATTGGGGCAGCTCAGGGGCAGGAACTCAGTGCCCCGGCGGGGTGGGGGGTTTGGGGCAGGCTTCTCCCCCCAGTGCGGTTAGCACAGAGGCCCCTGTGCAGGAATGGCTGCTGGGCTCTGTTTGCTAAATGTGAGCCCAGTTAGCCACCAGGAGCCCTTCTTGGCAGGTATTTTCTTTCTCAGGGTCCACATGTGTATAAATCAAGTCCATTGCCTCTCCCTGGAACACAGTCTTCCTGTTGTTCGTTTACATCATTTCTAAAACGGGGAATTTAGTAATTGTCCTTATTAAGTTCTTATTTTCTATAAATCTCAATTTGTAGACAACAGGGCCTGAAACAACAAAGACATTTCAACCATTTCCTGTGAAGTTTGTAATTGTTTTAAAAAATTCAATTTTTTTTCCTTTACACTAATTATAAATTCATCATTTTAATTTACTGGATGAGTTCAACACTCCCCTATTCTGAGTCGCTCTTTGCTTTCAAATTTTATTTTAACAGGTTTAATT
Source organism: Miniopterus natalensis (assembly GCF_054644295.1). Classification (NCBI taxonomy): domain Eukaryota; kingdom Metazoa; phylum Chordata; class Mammalia; order Chiroptera; family Miniopteridae; genus Miniopterus; species Miniopterus natalensis. Next base: position 703,674 of record NC_142082.1, on the reverse strand, counting down.
TAACAAACTGCTTCTGTTGTGAGGTTGTGCAACTTTTAGGAAAGAGCACCAGCGGTCGTAGAACACCCCATTACCCTCTTCCTTTCATCTTACTTTTTCCTTTTTTCCGATGAAGAAACTGAGTACCAGCAAAATGAATTCTCTCTAAGGCCAGGCCCAGCAGATAACCGGACAAAGAGAGTTCACCCGGGCCCTGCAGAAAACTGCCCCAGCTACACAGTGACAATGAAAGACACGGAGGCGGGAAGCGGAGCACCCGCTGCAACATTGTATCAGGCGGTGAGGGTCCGTGTTTTGCTCAGAGACCAGAGAGCGAGAGCGTCTCCTCTTAAATGTCACGGGAGTCGGGAAGATGGTTTGTGTCTCCGAAGCTGTAATCAATTTCCTTTGCTTTGTGGAGATGTTTTTCTGAGCACAATAGAGAAAAATAGTTTGTGAAATAGTTACTTAACCTTGTCACGCATGGCCTGGTATTTTTATTTTTTTATCAAGCTCAAAATACAAGCAAGTTTTAAAGTTCTTCTATCAGTGATGTTACAAGCGATATATGTAGCACTTACAAAATGACTTTTCATCTCTAGTCTCAATTTAATAACTCGGGAAGTTGTTGTGGAAAATGTTTGTTTCTATAGTGATGCTAAACCTGAGAAACACAGAAGAGAGATTTGCAAAGATACGAAATTCTGAACTAGATCAAGGAAGTGGGTTTTGTTGCAAGATTATAGAGAAAACTGTATCGCCAGTGCTTTGTCATCCTATTTTGCTTTATTAATTGTGGAACTTAGCCTTTGTTCCTGAAGTCATATATTTAATTCATTTAGTTATTATTTTTTTTAGAGAAAAACCAAATCACTTAATGTATTTCTCATATGCAAAGTTAGTATAAGTGAGTCATTACAGGCTGGCAAGGAGGCGGGACAAATGGGCCTTAATCACGGGCATGTGACTGTCCACTTGGGACTTAGTAAGATGAATTCTGTTAGCCAGGTACAGGGGGAAAGGCCATTTTAAGGATAAACGTAAACAGATTAAAAATAATTGTCTTGTTGTAAAAAGCAGTGTGTTTTAAGTATGGCAGCCTGTCGGGTAACGTCGGAACACTCCCTGTTGGGTCTGCGAATGCCAGTTGCGAGCAGGTCCCCGAGGGCTCTGTGGGGGGATGTTTGTCTCCGTCCTGGAGGCTCTGAGGGCCCTGGGACTGTCCAGGCACAGAGGTGACCTGCTGAGCACTGTCTCGTGAACCCGACTCCGCTCGGCTCGGATCTGCGCGGGTGGGGAGCGGGCCAGGCCCCAGCCCGGGGCGGCCGGAGGGCGGCGCTCGGCTGGCAGAGAGAACGGACGGCCTGTGGTTTCAGGGTCTGCTCGGAAGCGTGAGTTCAACGCTAGACGTTAGATACACCGAGGAAGACGAAGCTCATCCCTGCCGCTCGCCACGGTGTGTCCCCGGCTCACTGTGACTGAAATGGGCAGAAAGGCCACCCAGCCACTGAAGGCGTGAAGAGCAAACGGGCAGCGAAGGGAAGGGGCCGAACGGTGTGAGCGGTTGGTCGTCTCCCCGCTGCCCCCGTTTCGTGAAGCAAAGCACCTTGTCCTCCCTCCGAGCCCTGCCAGCAAGCGATGTAATAGGGACTGTGTTCCCACAGTCATCATGCGTGAAGGGAATGTTTCCTGGGGTGTGTTTTTTGGAGGGGGTGATTTTTTTAAACAAAAAATGAGGCACAGAATTAAACCCCCCACTGAAAGATGACAGAACTGAGCGAATTTACACAACAGTACCATCTATCTTCTATAATGAAGTGATCCTAAACTTTTGTTCCTCAAAGACTGATATGTAGTAATAAAACCAGTCATTTTAATTAAGCGTTCTGGGGTATTTTATATTAATGATACGCTGCTTCACATATTTCCCGTTTCTTTCCCCGACATGAAAAGGGGAGAGATCGCAGGTAAGTTGATTAATAAGAAGTCGTCTGACACAGGTTTCCAACGAGAAGAGGTTAAGATGCCACCGAAGGAGATTTAGCGAGCCTCCTATTTCCCTGCTCTCCGCGTGATGCCGGAAGGACTTCACACCCAAGCATTTCACCTGAATGTATTTTCTGGAAATTTTGTGGTTAAGACGTTGGTGATTGTTATGTAACGGAAAACTTTCTCATGAACTGGGGGTTTAGCAAAAGCCCGGTCAGTATCCCAGCGGCTACAAAGACTCTGTTCCCATCTCCCTTCAACAGAGTTGCCGAGGCTGCTAGAAAACGTTTCTTCTTCTCATCGCTGTGTCACGTGACAGGAAATTAAGGGGTTAAACTAGGTTTGGTCACGTAGCACTCTCCCCGCAAAGAAAAAGAAAAAAAACACATTTATTCCTAAATTCAGTTCCAACTTGGCATTGGTTGACCTTCGCTGTATAAGATCATAGACTGAAAGGTTTCTACAGGGCAGTAGGTACCGGGTTTAAAACGGCTGCTTCTAAAAACAAATGAAAACACATTTTCATTGCGTTTGTTTTCTGCTAAACAAAGAGGCAGAGTGAGTCCAGCTGTGTGTGTCCCGGCCCCGGTCTCTCCCTCTGTGGAAACGTCTGATGTTCCTCAGGAGGGACCGTCCTCCGTGTAGCACCCAGAGGACACGGAGCCCCAGACAGGACGGAGCCCCAAACGTGGACATCAGTGTGTTCCAGGGTTGTGGCTGACAGAGTCACTTCCAAACCGGGATCATTACTGAAAAGCATGTTTGTCTTCCCTCCCTCCCCCACCCGGTGTTGCTCCCAATGTGATGCCTCCTCCCGTGGAGCACCCTTCCCTCCGGGCTGTCCGAGCGCCTTCACCCCATTGCCACGGGGACCCACAGACTCGCACAGACGCGGACTAGCTCCATGTCGAGAGCATCAGGTTCCTCAGAAAGAGAGCATATGTTACAAATACAGAAGTAAACTTCTATTGCAACATACTTGCTATAAAACAGGTAATTATGAGGCCCACATATCACCACACACACCCAGCCGTGAGAAACGCTGGAAGCTTTCACATCCCCAGGGGTCAGCGTCTACAACACATGCACACGCACACACACATGTGCACACGCACACACATGTGCACGAAAATTGTGTGCACACATGCACATGCATGTACACATGAGCACACAAGACATAGGCACATACATGCATGCACACGCACACGCACACGTGCGCACACAGAGTCTTACAGCACTATCCTTTCCTGTGTCCATGAAGTAACTATTTTAAGCAGCGAGTGTCCCCGGGAGCTCTGCTGGGTGTTCGATCAGAGAGCTGGTGGAGGAGGCGATGGCAGTTCCCCTCTGATAAAATATTTTTATGAGGATAGAAACAGCTTCCAAGGTGAAGCGATGTTCCCCAGGTGGGAAATGAAGAGAGTGGTTGATGTCTAGCAGGTAGGAGCTGCGGTGGGTGTGGGAGGGGACACTGGGCAGGGGACACGTGATTCCTCCCACGCTGCCCGGGGCCTTTTCTGGACACGTGCTGGTCACAGGCTGTCACAGCCGCCTCACGGACAGAGCCAGGCAGAGAGAACACACATAGTGGACACTGTGGGAGGAAATCCAGGTTCCTCTCCCTGTTTTTAGAGCATTTACTTGATAACTTGTAGGTACTTTCTCTGTCTTTTGAAATATGTGCAAATCTTTTTAAAATCTAAATAAGTCTTTAGCTGCCTTTAGACCCAGGACTGTCCTTTCACCAGGAGCTGGGAGCGTCCCTTTGAATGTGACCGAGGACAATGGCACCCTGGGTCCCAGTCTCCTTGGGAGGCCTGGAGCCAGGCGTGTCTCAGCTCAATGGTCCAAAACTATCATATAGAATTAGAATGAAAAATAATGAGAATTAACAATCGTTTCATTGTTTGGGCCATGTTTTGTTAACTTTTGGAGTGAGTGTGGTCTTTCTATCATTTTCTATGGTGGTCTTAGAAAATTAACAATAAGGATTTTGCTCTAAAGTATGTAGTTTGACTGGATCACCTCAATTCTTTCACTACCGTTCTCATTTTAATTCATAACTGAGTAATTGAATAATAAAGTTCCTCCAGTGAGATCATCACAGCTTCATTTTTTATTCATAATCCTTTTAATTCAACAATATATGATTCTGTCTACTTACTTATTAAAATCAAATGGAATTTCTAGAGATAAAGTGTACATATATTTGCACAGCTCAATTGCTCTTAGCAAAATATTACCATGGAAATAAAATAACAGTAAATAAAGTCGATTGATTCCAGTTTTGAATTTTTAAATTCTTAAACCTAAATAATGGTTGAGATTTGTAAAAGTAAGGAATTGCATGTAAATTAGACACACTGGCAAAGCGGATTCCCTAATAGTGTGTCTAGAACGTACACTGTTGGGGGGCCCAAGACAATAAAAAGGCTGAGCAGGGGAGACTCGCTTCCGCCTGAGCTGGGACGTCCGGGCTCCCGGTCCTCAGGCCTTGGGGCTCAGGCTGGGCCACCCACCGGGTCTCCCGGGTCTCCAGCTTGAGCTCATGGGGTCCTGCCGTCTGTTTCATGTGAGCTAGTCCCGCTATGTATGTAAATACACACATTCTGCTTCTCTGGGTTAGTCTGGCTCATACGGGACCGAGAAGGAGAGAGGGACCCGGAAGACGTCAGTTCAGAGCCTGGAGACAGACATGTGACCTTAAGGACAGAATTTGCACCCACATCAGGGGGACACACAGGTGGGTCCAGGACATAGCTCACTCGGCAGCCCCGCAGGGACCCAGGAAACAGCTGGGGTGTCTGAACAGAGAGTCAGATATGGGGGAACAGGCAGAGACCCCACTGCACAACATTCAGGCAGAGCACTTTAAGCCGTGCCCACATCTTCACATTTTAACACCGAGCGGTGATGTTTACCCTGGCGGCTGTGAGATCCACTGCGCCCGCCACTCGCAATGCTGCCGGTGACCTGAGCCGTGGCTCAGCCCAACCTGTGATGGGCTGAGGAAGGTCACTTCACCCGGCTCAGCCGCCGCTGGCTGCCGGGAAAGTTCCTAACGTAGGGAATGAGCAGGACGGCCTGGGCTTCACATCTAGGTCACCCTGAGGGACGAGCCTCTGCCACCGGGGAACGTGGATTAGCCACAGAAGCCCGTGGGAAGGTGGCTTTCTGAGCTCATCCGTCACAGAGAGGGTGCCCGTGGCAGCCCTTCCCCTGCTGGCTGGGTGGGCACCGAGGGGTGGGTATCCTCATTCCCACTCAGCTCCCCAAGGGCCTGGAGGGCATCATACTATAAACATGCCCCTTCCTTATAAGGCATTTTCCCCCCAACAGCGTCGAGTAACTGCCGGAAGGTGATTCTTCTATGAAACGAGCGATTGTCTCTGTGAATTGGGCACCCCGAAAGAGAGTGTGTGTCTCGGTGCTGTTTAGGTCTTGAGGGCCCCCCAGGGTGAGTGGCCCCCTGAGCTCTGCCCGGCGCCCACCTTCGCCCTGCCGCTCCGGTCCCAGCACGTGGCCTGGCCGGGCGCTTCCTTCCGGGAGCTCAGGTCACGGTTAGCACAGTGATTGAGTAATTTAAAGTACAAAAGAGATGTAAACGTTGATCAGACGCAATAGGAACATGGAAAATTAGTGCCGGGACCCTCGGTAAATGGGGAGTGGTGTGTGTCTAAGCCTTGGGTCTCTCCGAGCCGGCTGAGTAGGTTCGAGCGCTGATTTTGAGCCGAGCCGTGTGTTGAACACCGGGGCGTACACGTGACAAAAACACCTCGACTGGGAACACAGGGCATAGGGCGGAGACACTAAGTTACCCGCCTCTCGGATACGGTGTTAACCTCTGAGCCGCGGGACGCTGTGCCTGGAGTTTGTCGGCTGCCCCCAGAGACCTCGTTAGGCTTCAGTTCCGGCGGATTTCACACACGGACACGTCGTCTCCCGGAGATTCCGAAAGCGGCCTGGACGGGGCATCCGCTGAAACCCGTCAGGTGTGAAGGACGCACGTAGCCCTTCGCCAGCCGTTGGCCGGGGTATCATCGCGTCCGGTGATGTATCCGAATGCGTGGGAACGAGTGTATCAGTGGGAGGGATAGCTTGGGGGTTCCTAATTAAATATAAGAAAATTCCACCCAGAGGGTGATAGTGAAATTATTGAAATACCTTGAAAATTTCCCTTTCAATGCAAAAGTCCTCCTGAGGTGACGGCTTTGAATAATTTATCTTCAGTGTCCGTCTCAGCCACCACCTATCACACTGTTAAATAACAATCCCTGCCCAGGTCTCTGTTCTGAGTCGTGCCTGTGGATAACGTGTGTGACTGTGTGGCCAGGTCGGACGGGGGTGGAGAGTGACCCGCCCGAGCCCCGGCTGCAAGCCCAGGCTGCCCGGGGTGCAGGCCCGTCGAGGAGAGATGTAAAGCACAAGTGGGGTCGCTCACAGCTTAACTCTGCAGCTGCAGCCCTGGCCGAGCCTCACACTCAGACGGGCGGACGCCCTGCCCGCGTAGCCCGGTTCTGACCTCATCTCGGTCTGGGCTGGGCCTCAGGCATCACTACCATTCCCAGCGTCCTAGGTGATTCCCAGGTGCCGTCAGAGTCCCGGCTCTGCTCTCACGGGACAGAGAACACAGCACGTGGCCCACCCTCCGGAAGCTGAGGGCCACTGAACGGAGAGACCACGGTTCAGAAGGTCAGACTTTAGCTCTAGAGCCCATGCTTCCCTCTCCTTCCCTGAGCCTCTCTAAGAATCGCCTGCTGTGTTTATACGCACGGACACGACCACGGGCCTCACCACGTGGATCCCTGCGACACACCCACGCAAGGAGGAGGAAACCCGGGTGAGCGCGGTCAGATCCCGTCAGCACTGCTGGAATCGGTGTGACGGCCCTGGTCAGGGGCGGGACACGTCAAGTCACGTGCCCGAGATAAAGACTCTATAAAAAATCAGACACCTCAGGCATGTCCCTCCTTCTATACTGACCTAAGGGACAGTCACAGCCAAACAGCACGTACCCTGACAGACTGGAGTAAAAGGCCCTGTGTCATCTGCGCCACGGGAAGCCCACAGGTCCCGGCAAACAGGATGGACAACGGGACGCGGGCACCTGCCCACCCCACTGTCCCGCGGGTCTGGTCCCTCACTGGGAAGTCGCTAAGCTCCTCCTTCACCCGGCCACTCCCTGAGCCCGTCACTCGTGCCCAACACCAGGCCAGGCGCCAACGACTCAGATCCATCAAAGGACTCGGGGACCAAGATACAATCACAACGCAACAGAGCGGATGTAACGACACAGGCAAAGCGAGGGGCCTCACGAATGGAAAATGCTGCTCTGGTTTTAATGGCACCGGTTCATTGAAATTAGTTCAGCAGCTACTATTTTTAGTGCCGGGAAAATGAGTCCCCAGCAGGTGACAGCTGGAGGGACTTGGCCGGGCCCGCGGTTCTCTGCGCACCCGTCCCCTCCTTAGTACACTGCACACGGTGCCACCCGCCCGCGCCCCGCGTGAGGACCAGAGAGCCCGTGGGAACCGCGGGGCGTGGGGGGGGGCGAGGGTGGGGGGGGTGACATGCTTTTACGGTCATTATTCTACGAAACAAAGTCCTTATTTTGTTGAGATTATTTTCATAATTTTACCGACAACCAAACGATCTGTATTTAAACATGAAAGGAGAGCATTTTATTTGCCACTTGAAGAAAACAGAAGCCAACGTGAGGGGAGCATTCCCAACACACCCGGTCCCGGTGCGATTTCCCGATAAATGGACCCGACTTCCCTAGTCACCAGCCGCCTCCGTAAGCGTAGGGAGTGTAACCTGCTGGTGGCACCGTTTGGGGATTAAACTCCGTAAGTGACCCTCAGGTATTATGACTGTGATGGCTTCACAACGCGGGCAATTGAAAGCTATGATTGAAATAGCGTGTGATTTCCCTGCGAACATGAAATCGTCCACACATGGACATAACCGAGGGAGTGTTTATGTGAAACCACAAATCCAACTGCGCTTGGCCAGCGTTGGTTCGGGAGCTCTCCCAAACGAAAGCAGTTCTAACCAAACATGTTCGAAGTTTTCCACAGCCCAGTTTAATAGGTGCCTCTGTCATAAATCCATCTGGCATCTAAAACTTTGGGTCAGTCCCCAACTCGAGGGCCTCGGTAGGTTGGAGAGATTGAAGCAGCTCCCGTGTTCTTTAAAACACACCCTAAAACATGCGACTCACTGGCTCCTTTCCCAGCTTTACTGTTCTTCACAGAATTTGCCCCAAACTGAAAGCTTGTTCCAAGTTCGTTTATGGAGCCTGCTGCTCACCCGCGTCCCGGGCAGGGACCGTGGATCTGACCCCAGGGTGGCCCCAGAATGTAGGTGACGCCTGGTTCCCACCGGAGCCTGGACTCCCGGGTGGCCTAAGGGACGGACACTCCCCACGAAGACTCGGAGGTGGGGCTAACAGTCCAAGGAAACATCTTTAAAACAGATTTGAAGTTAGACGACGCTGTAACTCACCCCACTCTTATTTTATAATTTTGTAAGGCGTTTAAAAGTTGTAAATATTGCCCTAGTCGGCTTGGCTCAGAGGTCAGAGCGTCAGCCCTCAGACTGAAGGGTCCCGGGTTCGATTCCGGTCAAGGGCACGCACCTCGGTTGCAGGCTTGATGCCCAGCCCCGGTCGGGAGGCAGCCAATCGATGTGTCTCCCTCACACCAATATTTCTCTCTCTCTCTACCTCCCCTTCCACTCTCTCTGAAAAATATGGAAAAATGTCTGTGTGAAGACTAAAAAAAAAAAATTTATAAATATTAAAGAGGATCTTTGTGTTCAAACTATAAATTTTTCTTAAAATATTTTTCATACCTTAGAAGAGATTTAAAACACTGGATAATAAACCGTTTTGTGTGTGTTTTTCTAACCCTCACCTAAGAGTATTTTTTCCATTGCTTTTCAGAGAGAGTGGAGGGAGGGAGAGAGACATCGATGGGAGAGACACAGGGATTGCCTGCCTCCCGCACAATCTCCCAACACCCAGGCACGTGCCCTTGGCCAGAATCGAACCTGGGACCCTTCAGTCCACAGCCGACGCTCTTAACCACCGAGACAAAGCGGCCAGGGCTAAGCTTCATTTTTTAATGTCAAAAGTCTTTGTATAACCTGCACGTTCGCAACCTCAAAGCCCTTCAGAGCCGAGCAACGTCGACGAGCATCCTGGTCCGAACTCCCTGGAGCTGTTCAAATTTCTGCTGTAGTTGCTGCTGTTACTTGGGGAGCGATTCCTTTGCACGTGACTATTTATCTTTACATTTTTCCTAATTTTACCACAATTCAGCCTTGCTTCCTCTGAAACAAAATCAGTATATATTTCTCCCATTTCTCTAATTCTCTTTTAATACTTTCTAGGATCCTCTCGTTCTCAAATGAGCTCCTCAAATTTATATTCCCGGAACAGGAGTCTGTTACCCATTTCCACCTAAAATATGCATTACAGTCTGCGTCTCAGAAGACATTCTGCAATATTCCCGCTTTAGAATATGTATAAGGTTTTCATCGGCTCGGTCCCCATTAACAAGCAAAGAGGCGTTCAGGGACTCAAACCCACATCGGTGTTTCCCCTGAATTATGAAAAACCTTATCTGAAAAGTATCCTATTACATGGCTTTGAACATAATTTGGGTCAAGAAAGGAAAGGAGAAAGTTAATATGCACGGACTGGCCTCTGAATGCCCGAGGGTCAGGCTCCGAGCTTCTCCGTGGCTCCCTGGTCCCCAGAGAACCGTGAGCCTCACGTCGCGGTTTCCACGGGTTCCGAGGAGGGACGGCCGGCCGGGCTCCCCGATGTTTGTCACCAGGACCCGCGGTCTTTCTCACTCACCCCCTTCCGTGTCCCGTCCTATGTAGGGAACATAAAGTGACTCAGGAAAGAAATGGTCACGGGATTGACTGAAACCTGTCGATAGTTGGGGAACGGAGCCCAGGAAGGCCGACCAGCCTGTGCAAAGCTCGACGTGTTCACGGAAGACAAACGATGACGGGTGGCTGAGAGAGGCAGGAAAAACCCACCTCCGCCCCCCGAGGACCTGGCCCCTCTGTTGTCCCCTTAGCGTCCCCCGCGAGTCCTGTTACCTGTGCTGTCCCCTGTCCTGTTTGTCGCTGCTCAGTGCTCCAAGCACAAGGAGACGCTCTGTGTAGTCGGGTTCTCCAGAGAGACAGAGCCAATGAGACATCCAGATAGATAGAGAGACAGACAGATAGATAGATGATAGATAGATAGACAGACAGACAGACAGACATAGATAGATAGATAGATAGATAGATAGATAGATAGATAGATAGATAGATAGATAGATAGATAGATAGATGATAGATAGATAGATAGGGATAAAGGAGATCTATTATGAGGAACTGGCCCACACGACTGAGCCCCGTGATCTGCCCTCTGAGAGCCGGGGGCCCAGGAAAGGCCCCGTCCGAGGGCAGCTGAGAGGAACCGGCTTCCTTTCCAGGTCTGCGGGTACTTTAGCGGCTTTGTTAGTTGTCTCCGTCAGGGAGAGTAAGAGCGGAGAAGGGACCCCTGTCGAGCGATGATGAACCAGGTCCCCGCACACTGTCTGCCATGATTCTGCCAAATACAGGCTGTAAATATCAGATTTTTCATCTTTGCTTTTTTAAATTCCACGCGGGTTGTGCCTTTTCTGGTACTGAGCTCAGCCAAGGAAGCTGTTCTGCAACAGCACAGAAAATGCGTTGGGCGCAATCTCGATGCCCCACGGGCAGGGCCTCGGGAAGGATAGAGTCGGCCACCAGGCGAGTGGCTGTGAATCTCACCCGTCAACGCACTTGGAGATAAAAACAAGAAACCTACAGGGTGAGATACAAATAGTCCGTGTGTAGATCATGTTTGTGACAATATACACAATCCACAGGTGACTTTAAATGTGGTCTTCGCCCCGTGGTCGGAATAATTCACGCATTTAAAGGGATGGCTTAGCGTTCCTGGACCTCAGGAGTCATACTTCACGCTATTTCAGTTTTCCGTAAAGAAGTAAAACGGAGCCGTGGCTGGTGCTGCTCACGGTTAGAGGGCCTGCCGCAGGCTGAGGGCCCCGGGTCCGACTCCAGCCAAGGGCATGAACCTCGGCTGCAGCTCCATCCCCGGCCGGGGGTCGTGCAGGATCCACGTGTCTCTCACATCGATGTCTCCCCCTCTCCCTCCCTCCCTCCCTTCTACTCTGAAAGGCAACGGAAAAAACATCCTTGGGTGATGATAAAGACAAAAAACAGAGCACAGTGGAGGGGGGAGGAAGCAGATGTTAGTCCTGCCCGGGGGTCCAGCTGGCTCCTCCTTCCATCGCTGAATTTCTCCACTTGTTGGCAAGTAAGCCCCCCTTTTTTTTTCTTGCCATTTTCCCGTAGAACTTCTACACCCCCTCGCCCAGCCCGGCTCCTCCTGCCCCACGAGCCCTGGACTAAGTTCCCTGCGCTCGCCTTAGCTCCCTCGCTGCCGGGGGTCTCCATCGCTTAGTAGGTAACGTTTTCCTGACCAGTGATGAGTCTCTAATCCAAACCCTAATGACCTGGTGCAATTTTTAGAAGAGCCCCTCCTGCTGGCACCATCAGTCCCTGTCCCAACGTTTGCGTCCCCGGCATCAGTCGGCGGTTTGCGGAGGGCGCAGCTGCTCCTGTCCGCCTGTCCGACCGCAGCGGCCTGGGGAATCCCCTCCGTCAGGTCGAGCGTCGCCTTGCAGGCAGAGTTTAACAGTCCCTCCGACACGATGACCCAGTTTCAGTGATGAAAACCTAATACACGCAAATCGGCCGCGCACCTGGCGGCCCTTCCTGTCGCACACGCACCCGGCCCCAGCGCGCCGTGTGGGCGGGTCCCCCCGACAGTGGACTTGGCTCCCTCCGGCCTTTGCTGGAGGGCTCGCTGTGGTCCTGGGGGTGCAGGCAGCCCCTCGTGGTTCACGGCCCCGAGGCTTCCCCCCTCTGACAGGCTTGTGCTCTGTGTTCACGTAAGTGGAGCTCAGGTCTATGCCACTGAGCAACACCCTGTGATCTGAATCCCAGATTTCAGCCCCGTATTTAAACAGATCCCCTCCGCCAGCATGCGGCTCCCTGCCCGGGGGTGTTTGAAGCCACAGTGGGGGGGTCATCCCTTCCACCTGTTACCTGGAGGTCGTGTCCACTGGGATCCTGCACCTCCCCGCAGTCACATGCAGCTCACCTGCCTAACAGGTAGGTGCCCCCAGCACCTGCTGGTCCATAAACCCATCCGAGGGCAGGCCTGCTGTTCCCCCGACTTTGTGGCAGGCCTGCTGTTCCCCGACTTTGTGGCAGGCCTGCCGTTCCCCCGACTTTGTGGCAGGCCTGCTGTTCCCCGACTTTGTGGCAGGCCTGCCGTTCCCCCGACTTTGTGGCAGGCCTGCTGTTCCCCCGACTTTGTAACAGGCCGGAGAGGAAGGGCTTGGGGAAACGGCAGAGGACATTGGCACGTTTTCTAAGGTCCTTTCACTCGCAGAGCTACCTGCTGCCAACCCGAGCCTGGGCGGTCTGAGCCTCTTTCTTTGCAGCAGCCGCTTCCCAAAGTCCCCCTGGAGCTTGTTTGGGGTCAGGACGAGGCGTCCAGGTCCAGGGCTGGCCCTGACTCCCCTCTGAGACAAGGCTGCTGTGCACCTGGGGCCAGGCAAGCGTCCAGCTGCCAGCGAGCCGGCACCGGTGGAACTCGGCCGCATGCCCGGGCGAACGACACGCCCTCCCCGTAGCGCTTCTCTGACACGCGGTGCCGGGGGCGTGTCTGCCGTGCTCACGCCTGCAGCCTCAGCTTGGCTCTCAGACCTTCCCGTGCTCTGAGCTGAGCCCGTGACGTCCACACCTTCTGTCCCTCTCCGCGGCCACCAGCCCACCCTCCCTGCGGCCGGGACGGACGCTCATCTTCTCTGACCGTGGAAACCGCCCCGTCCCCTAAAGTCCACAGAAGCACCGACAGGGCTCCTCCGCTGGACCACAGGGCGTCGGGCTTGCCTCTAGCGTTTTTCGTTCCGCCGCACTGAAGCGTTATTTTCGTGTTTATGATGCGACACGAAGCATTTCCAGCGGCCTATCAAACAGCTCCCTCCTGTTATTGATGGACAATTCGATAGAGGACATTTGATGAGAATTTTTTTTTAATGAACTCTTATGTCTTTTGCCTGTTTTGAAACTCCCTGAATACAGACTTTACGGACCATGCGGTGAAACCAAGGCGAAGGCTGCGGCTCCTTGATTCCCACGTCTCCCCCTGATGCCTTTGAACCTGGTGGGGCTGCATTCGGCTCCATAAATACACAGGGACGTCCCCCTTGTTAGGTCCTGTTGGGGTCACGGACACAAAAGCGAATGGGGAGCATTCCTGGCTCGGTAAGGCCGTAGGACTCAGGACTTGCAGCTCTGACCGCTGGACGCCGGTTAATTTGGCCTAAACCTAAGCGAGGAGAGCGAGGAGAGCTGAAAACCCACCCGCAGACCTTCGCCGGAGGTGCGGAGCTGACACCACGGGGACAGGGACACGCCCAGACCAGAGCCCAGAACCCAGCCTCCCGGCCACTCGCTGGACTCGCCCATCAGCCCAGAGAGCAGGGTTCGCAGGTGAGCCCCGCTCCTGAGAACCTGGAGGACAGACACCCAGGCGTCCAGGCAGGGTCGCAGGTGACCTCCGCGTGCACCTAGGTGTGTTTGTTTCTCACTTTCCATTATTGGGCAAGTAAAAAACAAAAAAAATGTCACCGTTTGTTTCATTTTCGTAAATCAAATCGAACAGCCCCAAGGGCAGTGGTCCATCAACGCGAGTCAAATGCCGTCGCTCCCTGGGAACTGCGCCAGCAGCTTCGAGGCCCGAAAATCCACAGCTTGAAAGTGAGATTCATAAACCTCAGCTCAAGCTTCAGCTACGCTTGAGCCACGGGAGGAACAAGGTAGAAACGTTGCAGAAAATCAGTCCAGGAGGGAATTTCCCCCAGAAACAGAACCTTCCCAGAGCGGGTGGGGGAGGCAGCCCCCCCATGCACCTCAGAGGGGCCCCGCACCCCCAGGAAGGCGGCCTGGAGACGGCAGGGACCCGCCTGCCCCAGCAGCTCGGTCCCCTCCCAGGAGAAAAAGCCTGAAGCAAGCCTCTCGGGGGCCCTGTCGACAGAGAATCGTAAGGAAAGGAAATCGTCAGGCAGAGAAAAGGGGCCGAGGCTGCTCCATTCGCGCTTCCCCCGGGGCTCCTGACCTTGCAGCCGAAGGTCAGAGGCTGGAGGGCGGTCGGCTGACCTCAGGTCCCAGGGGACTGGTGGACGGGCCCTGCTCACCTCGCAGGATCTGCCCGGCGTCCCCCACAGGGGCCTTGGTGGGTCTGTTCCGTTCCACGGCTGTGTTTTCCTTGTTGCTCCAGGGACGCCCGTGAAGTTTCACAGAATCATAATTCCTGAGACAGCGTTTGTGAAAACACGATGCTCATACAATGCTTATGAAGACAGATTGTTTTCACCTGGCCGGACCCCCTAGAATTAGGTAGTAAAAGTATCAGATAAAAGGTCCTCTCTTGCTTGCACCACGACTGAAGCTTGGCCTGACCCGGAGGAGACACGGGACACGTCCAAGGCCACTCCCATGTGCTCCCGGCTGTTACTAGGAGCCTGTGACGTCAGATCTACCTCCACAGGTACTGTTGGTTCATTTAAAAATCTAAACAACAGCACGGCCAGTGCGGCTTAGTAATATTTTATTAGCTTTGCGGTAAATTAATTCATAGATTAACATCATGGCCTTACCCTTTGAAAGCATTTGGTTTTGGTTTTTTCATTTCTTTTTAATATTGTTGTTATTTTGTTTTGGATAGACTTTGCTGTTTAAAAGTTTCAAAATCTTATGTAGTCAAAATAAAAGTGTTCCCCTCCTGGGGGCCGGGGGGGCCCGGGGGGAGGAATCACTGGCGGCTTGAGGACCGGCCGCCGTCATGAACGACTCAGTGACTCTCCGGAACGGGAAGCTCATGACCAACCGAGGACTTCAGTGGAAAGAAATGCTCACTGACGTCCTTCACCCTGCGAAGGCAACAGGACCCAGGACATAAATTTGGGGAAAACTAGCCAAAATGCGCAAGACCACGCCAGATGTCATCTTCGTGTCTGGATTCAGATCCATTCGGTAGCGAGACAGCCGGCTTTGGCGTGACCTGTGATTCCTGGGGTTATACAGAGATGTGAACCCAAACACAGACTCGCAAGACACGGCCTGATGGGAAGAGGCAGACGCCGAGCGCGCCGAGAAGGAACCCGAGGACAGGGCGAAGAAGGTCGGGGGTCCCCCGAGGCCAGTGGGGGTGCTGCCCACAGGACGTTCAGAGGTCCGCGCTCTCAGCAACCGAAAACCGGAGCCCCCCTCCTTCTAAGTCCCAGTTTTCCGAAGGCTATTAACCTGCAGACCATCCCCTGGATCCTGTAACACTTCACTTTTTCCATTGGATGGGTTTTTACTAAGAATCGATTTGAGGGATTTGCTTTAACTTTTAAAGGACTGAAGCAAACCCGGCATGCACAGCCCCGGCCGACGCCGGTCCCCGCTTCTGGGCTTCCGTTCCGCTGCTGAGCGCGGACGTCACCTTCAGCATCGCCCTGCAGCAGTTCCTCTGGGGCGCGGGCACCTTTATGGGGTTTTTTGAAGGGGCCGGGGGGCTCTTGGGTTCCGTGGCCTTTTCTATAACATACACAAAATGTGATTTATGATATAATTTGTATAACAAGGAGGCTCAATCTGGTGATCACTGAGATTCTCTCTCCTCTAAAGCCTTGCGATTCGGAGACTGGAATTAGGGGGGAAAGAATGGAACGAAGGGCCGCAGAACACGGCAAATAGAGACATTCCCCGGTCCCCGGGCCTGTCCGTCCCGTACAGTAATTCACATGCTCCCACACGGCTGTAAGCAGAGAACTGTCTGCCTCGGGGCCATAAATCACCTTGTGGAGACATTTACACCCCGATCATAAATCTCTAAAAACTACCTTAATTGACAGCTGTTAAAGATGCATTATTCAGGGAAGCTGTCAGACCACAGGGAGAGGCTGTATTTTACTAAATTATAGTTCAATTGACCTGACCCATTTTGATTTAGAGCCACGAGATGCCAGGAAAATTACCGTTCCATCACATTTTAAGATGAAGCGTAACATGGCTTAACTTTAGCAAATAAAACGTATCATCAACAACACCGTGACCTTTACATTTTTATATCTGAAAAGAACAAAGAGGTAAAGGTCAACACAATGTGTTTTGCAAATTGTGATTTTGTAAGAACAAAAGAGGGGTTCGTGGGGTAACCCCCCCCCGTTCCCACCCGCCCACTGGGCCCGGTGCACCCTGGGGTGCGGGAGGAGGCGCAGACCCGCCCGGCTCCCGTGGACTCGCTGAAGGGCGGCCTCCCCGCCGGCTCTCAGGCCTGGGACGCGACGGGAGAAACGCACCCGAGGACACGCGCCGGGCGGCGCCCTTGACACCCCTTCCCAAGGCTCGGGGGCGTCTTCCCTATTCCCTCAGCTCCCTGCTCCGTTTGACCCCTCGGCAGCGTGAAGGCGCCTACGAAACGCATTGACTCACCACACGCACAGGCGTCCCTCGGTCATGAGCGCGACGCCCTCCTTTACGAAGAGAAACGAAAAGTTGAACCTCTGAGCATCTGTCTGTCAGTCCCGAGGCCGGAAAGGCCGACTCCAGCCTCAACCGATAACTTCAATCTTCAGCTATCGCCACAAAATTATTTTTTTTTTTTTAGTTTTTATCATGAAAATAAGCACATGCTGGCCTTTCCCGGGAACAGTCTCTCCGCCGGTACTTTGAGTGTGAGGACCTATCTTTAAGGTCAAAATTAAATCTTCCTAAATGGGGGGGGAAGTGGGGTTTTTTAGGAGAATGGAATCCGTGGCCTCCACCAAGAAAGAGGAGCGCATTAGCCGCTCCCGGTTCCCTGGCTCTATTTTTACCCTCTTGCCGTCATAAAAAGAGCTTTTTCCATCTGTCCCCACGTCTCAGGGCCTAAGGCAATGGCGTCCACCTGCTCCTTCCATCATTTCACCGGCGCTCACCCGTGAAAGGCGTCCGATCACATTTGACGCCCACACCGGCGCCTTCCTCCTCGGCTCCGCTCCCGCTGGGTCCACCCGTGGCTGGACAGCCTCCGCCATTCCCCCAGCAGCCCCGGCCCGGCCGGCCTCCCACACCGCCCGGACCTCGGTGGCTGCGGGTGGGTCCCAGCTGAGAAGGCAGGGACGCTGGGTGACGCTGAGGCTAGATCACTGCTGCGGGACCAGCTGTGCCCATGTCGAAGTCCCAGCTGCCGGGCCTCGAAAAGTACCCGTAGGTGGAGATCAGGTCCCTCGAGAGGCAGGAACTCACACCGAGGTTTATAGCGACGCCTCGTTGGTCCGCACGGTGCCAGATGGTCACCTCTTGGTACGAAAGGAGCTAGAGCGCTGGCCAGTGTGGCTCAGTGGCTGCAGCACCCGCCCACAGGCTGCAGGGTGCAGTCCCGTCAAGGGCACGCACCTGGGCTGCAGGTTCATCCCCAGCCCCGGCCGGGCCTGTGCAGGCGCAGCCAGTCCATGGGTCCCTCTCACATCCATGTTTCTCTCTCTCCCCCCCCTTCCTTTCTCTCTAAAAATCGCTGGGAAAAAATACCCTTGAGTTAGGATTAAATTTTAAAAAGAAGCTAGAAAACATGGTGTTTAACAGGAAACATTAAACTTGAACAAAAATCAGGCTTCCACGGTTCCGGTGCAGAGGGAGAAACAGGTGCTGATGGGCAAGTAGCCCTTCCCCCCAGGGACGCAGCCCTGAAAACGCCAGGCCGCGTCCACGCTGGGCTGGGTCACGCCGGAGGCTCTGGGAGCAAAAGGGCCACCGTCCGGTCTGGAGGTCTTTCCGAAATAAACGGAGGACCTTTCTGGGGGTCGCTTCCTCTCTCCGGCCATCAAATGTTCCCTGAAGGAGGCGCGGAGTTGAAGTTCTCGCGTCATCGAGCCAACGCTGGGGAAGAAGACCGGTGGCCCAGCTCAGGTGTGCAGGCTCTCGGTGAAAAGCTCGGGGAAATCACGTCATTCCACAGCCAGGTGATGTGGGACCACGAGAGGCGATCGTGGGGGGCGAGCGGAACCGAGGTGCAGAGGAACGGACTTGACAACACTGGTTCCCCGTTACCAGAGCCCTTGCCACCTTCGTCCTGTGAATAGTCATTAAGCTCGCGCTGGGGTCAGCTGTGGCTATAAAACGACAGCTGACAACTTGCTGGATTCTCACTGATGGTTATTCGGAAAGATAGGCTCAGCTATTCCTGTAACTTTAACCTCAGAACGCCTTTAATTAGCCTGATAATGATGTCAGGGCACTTTTCCATTTCTGGGCTCTTTTTGGAAACTGTGGATGTTAAAATGTGAGTTATAACCACAGTCCCGTGACCTCTCTGAGTGAGCGGTGGGGCAGGGAGGACGCCTTCCCTGCGGGCCTCAGGCAACCCTTCCCCCATCGGAGGACAAGAGGTTTGAAAGCCTTCCCTAACCCCCCAAAAGAGCCACGTTCAACAATAAAAGAAGACCGCTCGTCCTGCTCCTAATGTCCCGTTATTCTCAGGGGAAAATGCAAATACGGCGACTGCGGTGACTGCGGTGATCGGTGATCGGTGATCGAGCCCCAGGCTCATGAACTTGAAGAATGAATTCGCCAAACGGAAAGTAAACAAGGCCCCTCACTGACCCATTTTCCTTACTTTGGGCAAAAATAAAACAAATACCAGGAATTCCCCTGTGGCCCTGCCCGTCCACGGAAAGGCCTGTCCAGCGAAGCCAAGGGTTAGTCAGGTCCCCCCGAGGTCGCGGCCTGTGTGGGGGCCGCAGGGCGGGTGCGCAGAGCGTCTGAGACGCAGGCCAGCAGCCCCAGCCTCCGGGTCAGCAGCAGGCGCCCGGGCGGCTGCCCAGAGGAGCACAGCCCCCCCTTGTGCCTCTGTGACCTTTAACCCCTGGGGTCACCTGGAGAGCAGGAGCTGCTGCGACAGGCCTCCCTGGGAACCCAAAGCGCAGAAAGACGCACCCCTTGCTATATAATATGAGTGGAAAGGGTTATTGTTTACGAGGGAAAATGTACGTGTCCCTACAAACTTTGCAAATATTTTACCCAGTCTGGGGCTTTTCCTTTCGTTCTGATTTTGTTTGGCCGCAGGCAGGGTTGAGCGTGACCACAGAGAGCACGCCCCTCACGGTGCTTCTCTGCAGCCGACTGTGCCGAGACTCTCACCTGGGACTACGGTTTGAATCCAACCGAGAAACCCCGGGCCCCAGAGTCACATCTCTGGCCCCCCCGCCTGCCGCTTTCCTAGGCGTTTAAACTAATATTTCAAATTTCTCGTCCCTTGTATTTTCACTCCAGAAGCCTACGTCCAACGGCCTGCTTGATATTTCGGTTGGGTATCTGATAACTACCTAGAATTAATATTTGGCAAGCCCACCCTTCCCCCAACCTTGCTCCCCTGCGCTCAGTAGCAACCCTTCTAGAATTTAATAGTGACTATTTTCTTTTAATTTTAGAAGAGCTACAGTCAGCCATCTTTAACAAAACTGCGCTGAGACGTTAGAAATCCCACCTAAGATGAAAGAACAGTAGGATCTCTGTTATTATTCAATTTATTCTGTAAATAATGTTTCTTAAAATTCAGACGCTGTCCGGCCGGGCGTGACTCGGCGGTTGAGCGTCGACCTAGGATCCAGGAGATCCGGGTTCGATTCCTGGTCAGGGCTCAGGCCCGGGTTGTGGCCTCGATCAATGACTCATCATTGATATTTCTCTCTCTCTCCTTTCCTCTCTCTGAAATCAATAAAGATATATTTTTTTAAAAAAAATCAGACGCTGTTTTCCTTGGGCAGCCAGTGCTCCTGGGTCCCCCTGAGCCTCGGGGGTCGGAAACCCGGCCTCAGACTAGAGCTGAGGAGCCGGGCGCCTGTCACAGAAACGACACCGACAGGAAACAAGCCCGCTGCTGTCTGAAAACAGGGAGTTAACCGCATGGCCAGCTTCCAAACGTCCCCCCTGAAAACAGAAGCAATCCCCCGTATCATTCTCTCTAAAAAGGCAGAGAGAAGCCGGGCAAAGCTTTGTTCCAGTTCCCAGGCTTCTCTCCGAAAACTCTCCCTCGGAAAATGCACAACAGTCTCGTCTTTGGGCCTCGTTAGAAACTCTTTATTTGGTCCCAAATGCAAGCTTTTAAAAACCACCTTGAGATAGAAGAAATGTTAAACTTCTCTGTTACACAACATCAGAAAAAATTCCAAGGGGTGAGATACTTTTCCCGACGGCATTCAAAGCGGGAGTGTGATCATTTACTCCCACGTTAAGGGGATGGGCCGTGAGTGTGGCGAGAGCCGAGCTCATCAGCTTCCTCGAAAGGTCCAAGTGGGAACAAATACCTGTACCAGCCTCTCTGACCTTCCCCAGATCCCAGCCTTTTTCAAGAGTCGAATTATAACCACAGCAACGAAAACACGTAATTAGGCCGTAATTCCCTGCTGGGGGACGGGTCACGTGTTTAGGCCCCAGTGCGTCTGTGCGGTTTCCTTCACACCCGTCGCTTTAAGCCCAAGCCCATTCGGAGAGCGAGTCACCTTGGGCAGGTGATCTTCTCTGGAAAGGAGCGTTCTGGTCGTTATTAGGAGACACGGCTCTGGACTTAAACTCTGAACAGCAGCCGGCCGGCCCCTTTTCCACAGAAGGACACTTTCGAACACATACCAAGGGGACCTGAAGCGCACTGGACACCCTCGCGCGGCCGGCGTCCCCAGAATGAACTCTCGCGTCCACCTTGCATTGACCGAGACTCCCTGTCGGGGCTGAGCTGATGACTGGTTAACGGAGGGGACATGCGGAGATTGTTTTCTTCGATTCTGAACGTAGGAGCCTGGCATCGTTCGAGTCCGC
Organism: Miniopterus natalensis; assembly: GCF_054644295.1. Classification (NCBI taxonomy): domain Eukaryota; kingdom Metazoa; phylum Chordata; class Mammalia; order Chiroptera; family Miniopteridae; genus Miniopterus; species Miniopterus natalensis. The sequence goes on along the minus strand of NC_142082.1, from coordinate 682,740 downwards.
ACACCTTGAGCATAAAGCTTGACAAACGTTTACGTGCGTTCGCTCCAGGGGAGCCGCCTCCGCCCACCCCCGGGAGGCTCCGCTGGCCCATCAGGAAACACTTCCGTCTGCAGTAAGGGGCCCCACGCCCCCCTCCACAAGCTCCGCCAGTTTCTGAATTCTAAGAAATGGAGCCAAACACCACGCGTGTTTTGCGCTCGGCATTGTCCGGTCACCCTCACGGTCCTGAGGCCCATCCGCGCCGTGGCCGGAGCGCCAGCTGCCCCCTCCTGTGCAGCGCAGTGTCTCATCACAGGCACACGTGGCGGTCACCTGCCCGCTCCCGTGGACGGGCACGCGGGGCCTCTAGCTTTGGGCTAATACGAAAAAGCCGCGGTGCCCGTTAAGCGGTGGTGTCTTTCGGTGAGTATCAGCGTTCGCGTCTGCCGGGCATGCTGCTGGGAGACAGTGTCAGGCCGTCGACAAGTTCCGCTTTCCTACCAAGAGCTGTTTCTTATCAGACAGGTCTCAGGGCGGCCTTGGCAGGCGCCAGCGTAAGCTGGTTACAGATCCTCCGGGAGAGCTCCGCGGCGATGGAGCTGAGCTCCGAGGATCGAGGCCAGCGCTGCGTGGAGGGAAGGAGACCGGGAACAGCTCCCGCCCTCCGGCTCCAGCCCTGACCACATGGGCCGTGTCCCTGGCAGGAGGGACGTGGCGCTGTGAGGGGCCTGTGGGCGCGGACCCCTGTCCTGCCTGGCTGATGGTTGCCACATGGCCGTCTTTACCACCTGTCCCTGCCCTTGGAGATGCCCTGCTCCTGGCAGGCGTCCCCTCCGAGCTCGGCGGCTGCGACGGGCCCGTGGCTCCCTGCACAGGCTCCCGCTAGCGTCTCTGGCCCTGAGAGGGGGCCTCTGAGGCAGCAAAGCAGCTGGTCTGAAAAGAAAGGGCGGGTCTGTCCGCAGGCAGGCTGCCTGTCCGTCCTTCCGGGCAGCCTCCCCGCCTCCCCGTGGCTCTAACTCTCCCTGCTGGGTGTGTGCAGGGCCCACGCCCAGGGCCACGTCTGCAGATCACACTCGTCAGCAGAAGCCCCACCGTTGCCCTGTCCTACACGGGCTCCGAGCTCTCCACGTGCCAGTTTTAGTGACACAACTATGCGCAGGGCAGGTGGTCATCAGCTGCGGCGAGATCATCAGCAGGCCAGGGGCCGGCAGGGCCCCCCCCTTCTTACTGTCCTGTCCTGGGTCCTGATGCCAAAAAACGAGCTGAGTCTGATAAAACGAGCTGAGTCTGATAAAGCCAGATTTCAAATAGAGACGCGCAGGATCCGTGGGGATTTTAAACTCACACCCGTCAAACTCTGATCTGTTCCATCTCCTGCGATTTATCATATTAAAAGGTTCAGGTGAATCCCTCTCACTTCCCGCCTGTGCGATGCCCGGTGGTGGCAGAGAAGGGACAGCTTGGGGCTGCCTGGGGCTGCCTGGGGATGAGGGACGTTTCCAAGACAATAAAGGGACCGCCTGGGGCGCGGAGTCTGCTGGAGCCGGGCGCCCAGGGGTGGCTGCGTTTCGTTTTCCCCTCCTGGAGGGAGGGGACGGCCTGTCCCAGCTGCTGTGCCTTCAGGGGACAGCTGCCCCGATTTCCTTACTTACCTTAAATATTCATGGGAGGAGAGTATTGAGACCTGCAGAGCTGAGAGCGATCTTCGCGTTTCCCGGGGATCCTGTGCTAGGAGCTACCTCGCTCGCTTTTTCTTCAGTTATTGTCCATCTAGGCGGCTTCTGACCCAAAAGAATGGTCAGTGACCCCTCCTCCGCCTGCGTGTGCATCAGGACTACACAGGACTGACCGCAGGAGGCCCAGTTAGCACCTCTGGGCGACGGTGCCCCACGGCCCTGGGGTCTGGCAGCTTTCACAGAAGTGAGAGGTTTATTTCCAACAATGCACCGTATCAGCTTTCTGAAGGTGAAGGTTTAAATATATAATAAACCCCACATTCCCTTTTAAATTCTCATCCATGTTACTGGCACAGGAAAATATTTTTTTCCTAGTTAGTATTCGCGTTTGCAAAAAACACGGTTGATGAAACCAAGCGCATTATTTACGTGTGTCCCTGGCCATAGGTGACGTGAGACGGTGACGTGCTCGGGGTGGGGACTGTGGGCGCTTCCTCAGAGCAGCAAGTCCCGTCCATCTCAGGCGTCTCCTGAAGCACTCGGGGAGCAGCCGCCACATCACTGCGGAAGTCAGTCTGGACTAGTGACCGTGGTTTTCTGTTTTGTTGTTAAATGTTTTGGGGCGACGTCGGTCAACAGGATCATGTGGGTTTCAGGTGCACGTTTCTAGGGCACGTGATCTGTGTACTGTGCTGTGTGCCCACCACCCAAGGTCAAGTCTTCTTCCATCACCACATATTTGACCCCTTTACCAAGTTTTTTTTTTCTGAGTTTGGGTTTTTTGCACAGTTGGGTGGGGCCTGGAGTTGGGCTCCTGGGCCAGTCGCAGCTGAGGGAGCTCAGCCCTGGGAGCACCTGCCCAGGATGCAGGGAAACGGGTGCACCTTCCAGGCTCCGGTCCCTCACGCTCCCCGTGAGGCCTGTCTCCTTCGCTTGGGGCGCCCCCCCCCCCGGGCCCTCAGGTTGACCAGGAGTCCCCGCCTGCGCGCGTCCCTGGAGGTGGCCTCTCCTGCCTCCCCGTCAGGGGCGTCCTGAGGCGGGCGACGCACAGAAGCTCTGCTCCCTGTCAGTCAAATACGTACAAATACGTTCTCGGTACTTTCTAATTGTGTCGAGGAAATGTTTCCTAAACGGTTTGAGTGAGGTCAACACAATATCAATTATCCAAATCTCTTCTTTTTCCCCACAGAAATTCAGCACTTCCATCCAACATTTCACGGTGATCTGGCTTCAATATCTTCAAAAAATCAGTTTCCTCCTAATTAAGGGGATAATGCCGGCTCCCATTCAGATGCATTCTTAATGAGCAAACTAATTTAAGCACTCACGCTGCTCACGGTCTGTTTTCCTAGACACACGTAATTACCTGGGCCTTTTGTACCTGCCTCTCGGAGGCTGCTTGTCTCTTTAATTTACAATTTGATTTCCGTATAATTTGATATTCAACATTGCTCTGGCTGGCAGGAATATTTAAAATGAATTTGTATTGATTACACTGCTCCTCTGATAAGCAAACTTTAATTCGGTTCCAGAGTAGCAAGAGAATAAATTCCCCATCTTAATATCGCTTTATTTTGCCCTGGCCTGGTGGCTCCTTTTCAGGTGGACATCGCGCTGGGCTCAGAAGGACGGGCCGATCTGGGAACCAAAGAGCTCAGACTGGACACTGGGGGCATGGGGGGGAGCCCCTGAGGTGCCTGGTCACAAGGGCCTGGTCACCAGGAGTGTGGATGGTGGGGACAGGGCTCGAGGGGACCAGGCCCAGCCTCAAGGTAAACTGGCCACCAAGTCACTGCGACGCAGGCAGGTCCTCGGGACTCACCACGCGCTCTGCTCAGCGGCCAGTCTTCCGTGGCTGCTGCTCGGACCCCTGACAGGACAGGGCAAAGCTGGGCTCTCTCTGGAAGGCTGACCTTCCAGGTGGCCCAAGGCCGACTGTCTCACTCTCACCGGCTGGAGCACTGATAGCGATCGACCTATAAGAAGAACCACCGGGCTCATCAGAGTGGGATGCGGGAAAGCGTTTCCGATACGAGCCTTCGCTAAAAGCCTGAGTTCCAGACGGTGGGGGGCGGGGGGACCCACGGCTGCCAAGAGCTGAGGCTGGCTCAGGGTTGGAAATGGAGCCGCAGGGGGAGAGCTAGAATTTACTTACAAAACATACACAGAGGGGTGTGTATGAAACATATATACCACGTCTAACACACCTCATACCTTATCGACTGCATAGCATATATAGTAGGTATGGTGCTACATATAATTATACAATTTAGGATCGCCCTTTAACAGATGCAAAGTTTGGAAGAAAGAAATCTCAAATATTGAAGAACAAACTTCTGCAACACAAACCAGCGCAGGCTTCCCGTTACCTTTAACACATCCTCAGGCGATTCAGAAATTTACAACCTCCCCCCAAAAAGAATCCCATTGTTTTGAATTCCTGAGTAAGGACTTGGTTAATTTTGGTTGGAGCCGCCATGAGAACAGATACAGAAATATATTTCCTTCACTTATTTAGCAAATCCATCCATCTCGCCGTGTTTATTAATTAAGCCACCGTTTGAAACTCCCCACGAGAAGCAGTAGACTTCACTATTTCCTTTGCTTCGTGTCCACCACAGAAAATAATGGCCAGTCAGGCAGCCTCGGTGTCGAAACACAGCGTCGAGGAGAAGTCACGGCCTCACTCGTTAATCTCTCCGTCTGGGCAGCAACTACCCACTGACCTCTGCCTCTGTGACCAGCCCCGTGACTGGGGAGGGGGACCCAAAGGTGATCCAGCTGGTGGTCCCTGTCCTCATGGGGCTTATTACCCGGCAAAGGAAACAGGTGATGCTCAATCCCCATGAACACAAAGAGTGAACAGAAGTAGTTACAGATGAGCCTGTTTCAAAAGCTATCAACACTTCAGGGAAGCGGGGACTGGGCGCGTCCTGTGGAAGGAAGTTACGCCCGAGTGGACCGATTGGTGGCTCACAGACATCAGCTGGTGGAACCGAGTGGGCGGGAGAGAACGCTCCAGGCAGAGGCGGACACGGTGCAAAGGCCCTGGGGCAGGAGAGCGGGCCTCGGTGCATAGAATTTTTGGATGACGCTTAAAGAGAGAATTCCCAACAGCTCAGAAAAATTGTGAAAAAGAGATTAAAGGGGTACAACGGATGCCCCCCGGATTAAAGAATAAAACGTGTGGGAAGGATTTGGTGAAATGGGAAGCTCTACAGGAATGCCAAATCCTTCGACAAATACCTCCCGCTGTCTCTCGAGCCTGATGGGCTCCCAGGACCTCTCAGCCCTCCCTTGCCCACGCCACCGGCTCTCCACTCAAGGTAAGATTAGTCCTCCCCCCCGCCTCTGTGCTGGCCTTGGCCCGACCTCCAACACCACCCTCTGGGGAGACCCTGCAATGCTGCCCGTCATGTGCAGAATTACAGAGCATGAGGCATTTTTTCAGCGGGCGGACGAAACCCAAGAGGGGTGCGCCCGGTAGAACAGGGCGTGCGTCATACATGTCATTTAAAATTACCCACTACACACATTAAATCAGAAGGCCGGAACAGGGGAAATAACTCTAATAATATTTTTATTTAAGCCGCTGTGTCTAGAAATAATCGTTTCATTGTGCATTTAACCTGAAAACATTAATGAACTATTTTACAGTAGGTGTTGCACTAAGTCTTATAAATTCAGGGTGCATTTTACACCTACACAAAAATAACAAAAAGCAACATCTTCACCCCTGCAGGCAAATTGTTTTTTAATTATGCATCGCAGCGTGGAGGGGAGCCTCGGGGTCGTGTCTCCAGAAGCAAAACGCTCCGGCATAGCAGCCGCTCCGTGTGATTAAAATGCTGAGGAAGCGTGCGCGTGCTTTTACTGCCTAAGTCCCCGCCGCCCTTGACTGACTTACCTCTGAATCGCAGGGCGAAGGGAAGAGCAAAACCTGCCTAATTGTGTGCGACAGGGCGCGTCCGTAAATCTCATCAAAATTCACGAAAATAAAGTAAAAATCAGGAATCATTACTTTTTAAAAAGGTTATTCTGCTCAACGGGGCAACTTTAAACTGGAAAAGAGAAAGGAAGACCCAAAAAAGCTTTAACTTTTTAATATGAAGGAGACGGGAGGAGATATCAACAGACCTGGGACTGAGAGTCCACTGAGGTCTGACCAAGAGCCAGACAGATGGACCTGGGCGGAGCTAACTCTGCATAGACGCGTGAATCTAGGTGGGTCTACAGCTGATGATGGTGATGGTGATGATGGTGGTGATGATGGTGATGGTGGTGGTGATGATGGTGATGGTGATGGTGATGATGATGATGGTGATGGTGATGATGGCGATGATGGTGATGGTGATGGTGATGATTGTGATGATGGTGATAGTAATGGTGATGGTGATGATGGTGATGGTGATGATGATGATGATGGTGATGGTGATGGTGGTGATGGTGATGATGGTGATTGGCAGGTATAGAAAGAGAGGTGGACAGATGGATAAATAGATACATACACACTGTAGGCCTAGATAGGTCCAGATATCAAGAGCTATCAGGGTAGATCTATGTAGGGATCTAGATGATGACGGTGACAGGTACGTAAGTATAGGTGATAGATGATAGATAGATAGATAGATAGATAGATAGATAGATAGATAGATAGATAGATAGATAGATGATAGATAGATGATAGATAGATAGATAGATAGATAGATAGATAGATAGATAGACAGATAGATAGATATAGATGATAGATAGATAGATAGATATAGATAGATAGATAGATAGATAGATAGATAGATAGATAGATAGATGATAGATAGATGATAGATAGATAGATAGATAGATAGATATAGATATAGATATAGATATAGATATAGATATAGATATAGATATAGATATAGATATAGATATAGATAGATGATAGATACTATAGGTCTAGATATCAATAGCTATCTAACTATAGATAAGTCTAGATCTAGGTAGATGTTTAGATGAGAGGAAAAGAGGAAGAAAGAAAGAAAGACGTAAGGAGGGAAGAAGAAAGGAGGAAGGGAAGGGAAGGGGAGGGGAGGGGGGAAGGGGAGGGGAGGGGAGGGGAGGGGAGGGGAGGGGAGGGGAGGGGAGGGGAGGGGAGGGGAGGGGAGGGGAGGGGAGGGGAGGGGAGGGGAGGGGAGGGGAGGGGAGGGGAGGGGAGGGGAGGAACCAAACCCACCAGGCCGACCTGGGTGATCTCGATACAGAGCTCTGTCATCTAAACGTCACTGGCGTGCGGTTTTCAGGGTCCCCAAGATGGAAATCAAGAGGAACCACCAGAGAAATTCCCGGGCAGGTTTCATCGAGCTTGTGCTGGGGCACAGGGCACAGCTCGGAGGAAGGAAGGTCCTCGGCTGACCTGCCGGAGGCTCTGAGCTGCTTTCATGAGCTGGGACCTGGGGGCCTGGGAAGGGTCAGGGAGGGGATCTTCCACGTCAGGGTCAGGCCGCTGCCCCCCGTTGGATGCTCAGGGACTCTCTGCGCCTGGGCTGCGAGGAGGGTCGCTCACGCCCGCCGCCCGGGGAGGCCACGGGGCGGCCACACTCCGTCCGCGCACCTGTGGGACAGTGGTTTCAGCACCGGCAAGAAGATGGGCCGTTGGAAGGGAGGCGAGAATAACTAGTCACACTTTCCACGGGGAGCGAAGGGAGCGTTAGCTTTTCTAGGCATGTTTTTCTTCATGTATCAAACGGTCCAATTCAAACTATTACAGAACCGTCAGAGCTGAACTCCGAACACCGTTCTGCTAATTCCAACTCTAACTCCTTTCCCACTGCAGCTTTCTGCCCCCGACTTCACAGATAATAGTATATATAATATATAGTGTCTACAATGTTGAGACCTAAGTAAGAAACTCAACATAAAATCTTTGTATGGAGATGACGGAGCTGCCGTCCTCCCTCTCCTGTTCCCTGCCCACCCTGGGAAACCCAACGGAAGCCCATCCCTCCCTCATCCCTACGAAAAGTCAGTCCCTCCAGAAGTCGGTCCTGGGCCTTTGGGTCCAGGGGTGCCTTTCTCTCCTCTGCACCTGTGGGCTCTGACGTGTCACATCTGCTGTTGAACCTTCAACAGGTGTGTCCTCTTGTTTCTCACATGTTCACCTGGGCTCTTCAAGGAAAGTCTTAGCTCCTTGGGGACAGACAGGCTTTTTCTGTCACCCAAAAAAAACCCAAAAAACCCTTAAGCGTGATGGGGGACAGGCTCACAGCACATCTCAGGTTGGGGTTACATGGATGTCAGGTGACACACCTGTGCCTGCCAGCGTCCCGTCCGGCAGGTTTGGAGAGGACCTCGGCAGGCGGCGTCTGTGAAGGGGGGGCAGGCGTGGAAACCCTCCTGAATTCAGGAGCAGTAACAACGTAGCTCAGAAGCAGCAACAGACTCAAGAAGCAATTAGTCGCAACACTTCCCTGTGATTTATGAGCTAATTACAGGCTTGTAAAAATTCATTAACAAGTTCCATCAATTGTCTTTATTCCTTACGTCTGGATTACTTACACATACAAACTCGTGTTTACGGAAGGAAATGCAGACACTCTATCGCAGCTCCAAGCTGCAATCCAAATCGATGTTTGGAAGCCCACTGATATGGAAATTATACTTTAGTTTAAGGAGTTTTAGGAAACCGGTGCATTTGTTTTCCATGTATGCATTAGATTTCTATCAGAAATGCACTGTGATGTCATAGTTTGGTTCTCAAAGGGTGGAAACTTTACTCACTGAAGGTGGTGGTTACAGATTAAACGTTTGTGTTCCTCAAAACCCACGTTAAATCCTAACCCAGGTGGTGCTCACACTTGGAGGCAGGGCCTGTGGGAGGTGGGAGGCCTTGAGGGTGGAGCCCTCATGATGGGGTTAGCGCCCTTTTACCAGAGACCCCAGAGCTCCCCCTTGGGCCATGTCACGACACAGGGTGATGACCCCGATGTGAACAGGGGGAGGCTCCCACCAAACACCGAATCCCTGGGGCCTGGGCCTCAGCTCCAGACTGTGAGACAGAGACATCTGCTGTTACACCACCCGGTCCAAGCCGCTCTGTGACATGACCCGAAGGACAAGGCTGTGGTCAACAGGCTCGGGGCTGCTGCGGTCGGCGTGTGTCAGACCCAGGGCACCCCAGAGCACCCCAGGACACCCTCACCCTCGGCCAGTCCAGCCCTGGAGCTGAGCACCCATGACCTTGGCAGGGCCCTCTGCTGACCCCCCCTGACCCCCCTGACCCCTTCCTCCCAGTCATCAGAAGTCTATGGGGAGGGGTGGCCTCCCTGAGAACGTCACCCTCATTGTTCAGGGGGCGATGGGTGAAGGCAGCCACACGGACTGAGTTCTGCCAACTCATAAACTAGAATTTCGTTTCTGCCAGGGAAGCCGCGCATGGCGAGCCCTCGGCTGTCGACAGGAAATTAACACTGTGCCCTGACTGAGGGTCCTCAAGCCTGTCTCTCTGGCTTCTTCCTGACACCTTCGCTCTTAGGAAGCGTCGGAGCCAGAGCCAAGCTTGACAGTAAACGAAGCACCAATAACAGGTCACTGCCCAGCGTCCGCGGAAACACAGAGCTGCCCGGCCGGCGTGGCTCAGCGGCTGAGGGTCGACCCACAGACCAGGGGGTCACAGGTCGGCTCCGGGTCAGGGCACAGGCCTGGGCCTCCGGCTCGACCCCAGTAGGGGCATGTGGGAGGCCGCTGATGGATGTTTCCTCTCATCGATGTTTCCATCTCTCCCGCCCTCTCTCTCTAAAATCCATAAAAACATTTTTTAAAAATTCAGTGCTTATGGTGGAAGAGTGACGGCCATCCCGAAAACATCTGTCCTTCAGATAAACAAGCTGCAGGAACACACACCAACCAACAAAAAACTGGGCAGGTTTCCTGGCAAACACTGACTTAGAAAATGCAGTCGTCAAAGAAAATTTTAATTGCATTGGATTTCTCTGCTTTGTGTGGAAATCTGTGTTCCTTTATCCGAACAGGCCCATGTAGGCATTTCACGGCGTCAAGTTTTACTTCACAAAATAAAGGAAAACAGGAAGGGACCACAGGCCGGGTCTGAGTCCTGGACTCCAGCATCAAGATGAATCACATAAAACATTTGTTTCTGGAGCATCAGGTGGCGCATCCTACAAGGCCCCTGGCTTAGCAATTGTTTCCCTCCCCAATAAGCAGAGAGAGAGAACGACCCCCCACCCCACCCCGTTTCTCTCTCGGCCAGGACTGCCCGCGGGCGAGCTGCGGCCTCCCTCCCGGGTACAGCGGGTCTGTGTTTGTTTTGTTTAGTTTAATCCTCGCGCAGGGATATTTTTCCCGCTGCTTTTCAGACAGAGAGTGGAAGGGAGGGAGGGAGAGAGGAACATGGGTGTGAGAGACACGTCGACCGGTGGCCTCCCCACCCGGGGCAGGAAGTGAACCCGCAACCCAGGTGCGTGCCCCTGGCTGGGTATCGAACCGGAGACCCTTTGGTGCAAGGCTGATGCTCTAACCACTGAGCCACACCGGCCAGGGCACATGGGGGGCGGTTTCCATATGAACTGAACAGTCCTCAAAACCTGAGCTGATAGGACTGCAGGCTGGACGGAACAACCCTGTCCCGGTCCCTCGGTGCCGACTGCCACGCGCTCGGTTACTGCATCTCTTCAATAGCGGTCCACGCGGGCAAAGGCGCAGGAGTTTGTGGCCGAGCAAAGCGAAGTGTTTGTAAGGCTGGTGGCCTCACCGCCTGAAATTTCTACTCTAACAGACTCGAATGCTGACTCCTTTCCACCAGTTCCTGCCTGGTTACAGGTTATAGGGGCATGTTTTCCATTTCTTTCAAAAAACCGGGAAAATCATTTTGCTTTCTCAGTAAGTTTCTGTTTTCGATCAAGAACTTCATCACACCTGACGTGGAAATAGTACACCCCAACTTTTTATAATTTACCAAACGTTCCCTGAAAGGGCTAAATTCATAGCTTTTTTTTGGAGCCAGGTATATAGAGTTATTTTGTTTCCTCTCAAAAACAAAGGGCTTAATATTTTTTTCTCAAACTAATCAGTTTTGACCCTAAAAGCTTTTGTACCGTTAAAGCCCCAATACACCAACGCTGCAGAAATTGCAAACAAGCGAACAAAGCACCTGCAAACACCAGGCTCTGTCTGAGGAGCCCCAAGCAGCATTTTGTTCCACTGAACGTGGAGGTGGGCCCGTGGGCCTGTGGATCCGCAGTGGACGACTGTAACCTCAGCAGGTCTCAGCTGCTTTTTCTTGCATATCGGTTTCTCAAAGGAAAGGGAAATAGATTGTCTTGGACATAAAAACCGTCTTCTGAGAGAAGTGCTAATTAATCCAGCAAAACCATGGCTCTATAATGAGATCAATAAATGCTCTAACCCTCCAGACTCCGGATTAGATTGGTCCAATATTTCTTCGTTACATTGATGGGCCCTCCACCTCATGATCTTTAATCGATTACAAACCCTATTACTTATTTATGAACTCATATGGGATTTTACCCTTGATATACTTAGACGTGGCCTGTTTGCAGATTAGGAAAAGATTAATGTCTGCGCTTAAGTGTGACTATGAAATATTTATCTGCTAAACGTAACATTTTTAAAAGTCCTGGCTAACACAACACCCTGTCTCCAGGAACCCTCCAAACAGCCGTCCAGGGGCCGGACTTTGTCCATTGGGCAGCTTTTCCATTTTCGACATGTGGTTCCTCACTTTGTAGTAACAGGATTTATTTATTCGAGCCAATTGACGGGGGGAAGAGCGTGGACGGCCCAGCAGGAAGCGTCTTATGAGCCAGGCGTGAAACTGGCACGAATCCCTTACACTGGCATCCCCTTGGTCGGTCGGCCTGTGGCGTCCCCTGGGTGACCGGGATAAACAGCCCCTTCTTGACATGGCCCCATATTTGGAAACTGGACCAAGACTCTTTTGTAGCCGTGATCTCTTTCCACGTGCAGTTCCATCTGTTTGGCTAAATATCTTCACTCAGACTTTTTAATGGCTGGCAGGCTGGCCAGGAGTTTAGCTGAGATCTCCCAACAGTATTTATGGAAAGACAAAGGAACTGGAGTAGCTCACACAGGTTTGCAAAAGAAGGAAAAATGGGAGAGGAACCTCGCATTGATGCAGACACAGGAGAGCCCATGCCCACAGGGACTTGGGCATCGCCCAGAGTTTCCTCATAACCGTAGCGGGGTTTTCTCAGACTTAATTGCCTTCGACCTTCATTTTCTCATCAAATCAATATTGAAAAATTTAAATTTGAATTTAAAATTGAAATATAGACCCTGACCGGTGTTCTCCGTGGTTAGAGCATCGGCCCCCCCACAAAGGGTCACAGGTTCTATTCCCGATGAAGGGCACGTACCTGGGGTGCAGGTTCGATGATCCTGGGCCCTGGTCAGTGCTCCTGCAGGAGGCAACCAACTGACGTTTCTCTCCCTCCCTCCCTAAAAAATCATTGGGGGAAAAAGAATCATCCGCTTTGGGTGAGGGTTAACATAAAATTGAAATAGAGGCATGTTGAGTACTATTAATAATTCCCCAAAATAAGACATGGTGTTGGTGTTTCCTGTGCGCGCACACACACACACACACACACACACACACACGAGTCACAGACGCGTCCAGTGAACACCCAGCCGTGTGCACACCCGAGCGCGTGCGAGTCTCACGCACAGAGAGGCCACGCAGTGAACTGTGGATGGACTTGGAGGCGCGAGGTCAGAGCCGGGCCACGGCGTCGTTGAACATGATTTACCACCTGAAAAAACGGGCGCAGTCTCTCCCCCTAACTGACATGCTGTGAGCAATGATTTTAAAGATAACGCATGTTTTTTGCAAGTGATTCCCCGGATACTGTGTCCTATCGTCACCGTATTTATCGGTACGTGAACTTGATCCAATTCCTCTCTTGCTTGTACTTAATTCCCACTTGTTCTAGTCGTTAGATTCTGCAGTCGCGTAAGTGACTTAATCCTCCTTGGGCTTGGGTAACACAGCGAGTGGCTGAGGCGAAGGTTGATGGGACTGGTCGCCGAGACCGCTCGCAGGTAACCCTCGGCTCGCGCTCCCTTTGTGGGCTCATTATTTTCCAACGGTTTCAAACGTCACAGGCCGATTTAGTGCTTATTACATAGCCCTGGCCTCACGCTGACCGTAGAAACGCTGGGCCCGTCAGACCCATTGTTTTTATTGTATCAAAAGCTCATTAACAGAGCCGGAAAGCGGTTGCTCCGAAGCATCTTGTTATTGTTTATATTTTGCAGGATCCTTGATGGGGCGTCGCAGCTTCATCGAGGAGATGACGAGGGGATGACCTGGGAAGACGACTTTCGAGGAATCTCTGCATTTTAAAATTGGACGTCAGAAAGAGTAGCCACGGAGGGTCACCTTCTAAATGCCCTCACAGGTGCCCTTCCCCAGGTCGCTCACAACCGCGGTTTCTACCAAATGACCCCGAGCTTCTGGCTGCGGAGCTGGGAGGCTTTGGGAAGAACCAAATCGCCATCCGCAGAATCGCCCCCCACATTCAGGGTTTGGTGTTTTCCATCCACTTTCTGCACAAAAGACTTTCAGTGTCTTTCCCGGGTGCATCTTTGCCACCCTAGACACTCTGGTAGGAGGACTGCAGGGCTGTTCCCACCATGTCCTCCTGGCCTCCCGACTGTCAGCTTTGGTTCCTTCAGAAGCTGAACCGGCCGCCTCGTGCGTCCTGCGGATGAAGCGGGTCCTGGGAAGCAGCCGCCCAGCAGCGTGAAACGGGAACAGAGCCCGGGGTCTCCCATCCCTGCAGCCACCTCGGACCCGCCCTGCAGAGGCTCGGGCCACAGGTGTCCCCTCTGACGGCACCGTGAGGACTCTGGATCCAGCTGGATCGGCCGGCCGTCCTCCATCCGCTCTGAATCCTTGGAAACACACTCACTCCTTCTGTCCATTCTTGTGTTTCCTCCTGCTCAGGCAGGGCTTGGCGTTTCAGTCTGGAGTCTGAATCTTCGGGGCAGCAGACAGGAAACAAGCGCGGTTTCCAACCTGCGGTCTGGAGGCAGAACCCCTCCCTCTGGGAACCTCAGTCTTTGCTCCTAAGGCCTTCACCTGATTGGGTGAGGCCCACCCACAGGGCGAAGCGGAATCTGCTTTACTCAAAGGCATCTGAAAAATGTTAGTTACCTTCTAAGCAATAAAGTCTTTACAGCAACATCGAGACCAGTGTTTGAACAAGCCATGGGGCGCTGTAGCCAGCAAAACAGACCCATGAAATTGGTCAGCACACTTGCGTCTGCTCCCATCTGAGGCGATTCTCCTGGGGTTGTCCTTTCCTTTGGAAGATTCGGAACGTTATTTATCACGACCACATGGACCCGTAAGTCAGGCGGAGTGGGTGGCGCCTTCGAATTCCCCACCTGTTAAGTGCAGCATGCGCCGAACCACTCTGGGGTGAGGCAGAGCTCCTATTTTAATTCGACTCACGGGCCTGCACTAGAGTCGATATACTTAGTATTCATTTATCATTCCCCAAGGAGACAGGAAGAAAGGGGTCTAGGAGGAGCATAAATCACACCCCTAGATAACAGGGACCGAGGCGGGGTCTGGCACTGAGGGACTGTTTCTAGTTTTCAGGCCCTGCAGACGACCCGGCTCCCAGCACAGGTTTCGACGCTCGCGTTCTGCGTGGTCGGGTCACGTGACGTGCTCATCTCTCAAGTTTCTAAGCACAGAAAACAGTTTTTTTCTTTTCTTTCCCAACTCCTGAGAATACAAAGAGAAATCCTCTAACGGCTTCAAAGGTCCTGGAGCGAGATGGGGAGGGGAACCGGGGAACGGCGGGCGCTTTCGGAGATTTGCGTCCAGAAAGAAGGGTGATTGCATCGTGCGCGTGGAGAGAATCGCGTCCTTGCCGGGAAGCAGCTTATTTTATGCTTCTGTGTCCCAAGCGGAGGGATTGGGTTCTGACTGGCTCCGCGCTGCGTATCAGCGACACACACAAAACTCCTCACTGGGCCGTGTTTAAAAGCAAATAGGATTTGGTTCCTTTGAAATTATATATTTGATTTTTTAAATTTATGTATCTTTATTTGCACATTTGTCAGATGGATTTTCCAGTTATACTTTACGGGCTTGCTGTTTCGTGCTGGGAAAGGATTAGCGCCGTCAGCCCTGAGAGGGAAGGGCCCGTCCGCGTGACGTTTGAAGGCAACGCTTAGTGTGGATGCTTCGAGTTCATTCTATCAGAATAAATTATTATTAGCATCTGACATTTCAAACTTACAGTAACAGTCCCTCTTACTGATGCTATTTTGGGAAATCTGTCTGGAATGTGATTGCACGCACATAAAGGTCTGCTTTCACTCACTTTCCGGTAGGGGCTTCTCCCTCCGAAACACATGTTTCCATAAAACACACTGTTCACATTCTGAAATTCTGACCTTGAGTCTCAGCTGAGCCTGCTCTCCTAGGAAGTAAAAATTGTCACAAGAATCTTGCAGAAACTGAGGAACTTGGGGAACCAAATAAAAATATGAGCATTAAGCACAGGAAACAGTGTCGTGTCCAGAAAAAATGCACACGGTAGTTCCAGATGTTTTTATTAATGTAACACGGGTTTAAAATACGCTTTCAGTTCAGCATCTTAAACGCATGGGCCGCACTCTATCGAACAAACTGACAACAAAGAGGTTCTAAGTTTTGCTTCATAGAAATAAAATTGTACATCACAAAATTCAAAATAAAAGCCTCAAAAGAGATGTTAATTTGGGGGGAAGGGAAGGTGGGGTGGGAGGGACATTTTCCACTGACCTTCTAAGACCCCAGGCTTCAGAACCTACGAGGACACGCGATCAGGTTAAACCTCGCTAGCCTGACGCAATCATTATTCAAAGAGTGGAGAGACCATCTCTAAACTAACTCCCTAAGTTAGTGTCTGCTGCGGACAAGCCCGCTTGAAGGGGCTGTCTGAAATTTTCATACAAGAGGCCTGACTTTCCAGGTGATGCTTCAGGAGAGAAGGTGGTGCCTGGCACCTCCACCTGCAGGAAATACCCGCGGAAGGTGGGCTCTAAGACCGTCCAAGCTGTGCCGCAAGATGCCCATCGGCACCAAGCACTAAAGTTATTCGTGTGATAGGCTTATGGAAAATCCCTAATAAATGTTTAGGTTTATTAGAAATATTTTTGATAAAATTATCCCAATTCTACAGTGTCATTTCATATTCTATCGTGTAATGATGAGTCAGAATTTTTTCCCTTACAGGACTGACTAATATTCCACTCAATGCAACTGCACTCTGCCAATCCACCCACTCACCTGTGGACGGGCGCTGGGCTGCTTTCACATTTTAGCAATTGTGGCTCCTGCTGGGATTCCACGGGGAGGAGGGAAGGGGAGACCGTCCCCGGGGTGCGCCAAAGGCCGTAACAGGAGAGCTGTGGGGGCCCCGGGCGGTGGGCGTTCCCACAGGCCCGGCCTGACGCACTCACACCGGCAAAAGGCGGATGGGGCGAGGGTTTGCTGGGATCGAAAACCCTCAGGTTTACTGGGCAATGACCAACTAGCCGGCCGACCAAATGGGCAGCGGCGGTTAAGAGGGGAGCCTTCCTGCCTCAACACCGTGAACCCCCCATTCCCGCCACGGGCTGGTCCTCGCAGCCACACTCTGCCACCGAGGCTGGGTCCCACCACCAGAAGCTGAAGTAAAGGCATTGTCCTAACGTATCGGAACTCATCTTGTGTGTTTCTCAATCTACAACATCAAGGAAACAATGTGTCGGCCTCCACAACAAGACGATTATTTTTTTAATCACAGTATTTAAAGTCATTCTTTCTAAAATGTTCTCATTAAGAAGTTCATTATTAAAAATTAAGTATTTTTCCCTTTAGTAGGTTTTTCTTTTGTTCTATGCCATTTTCGATTATTTCAAGTTTTTGTTTTTAAACGTCTTTCTCATTAGATGAAGGGATAGCTCCTTTAATCTGTCCACCTCTGGTTTAATAAGCCAACCGCAAAGGCACGCGGGTTTTTCCAGAGGGTTTGAGGTCTGAGGACACCAATCATGAAATATGCATGGTGGAGTAGTTTTCAAAGAAGGGCCCAATCTGCATGCAAACTCCCATGCTGAAACTGTAACCGCCTAAATCAGATACAAAGTAATTCAGAAAGAAAAAAAATAGGACATAGCAAACCACAGAGACCTTTCCCAGGTAGCCTTCTGGGGCCCATGAATCAGCTCTAAAAATGAGCTCTCGGCTCCAGCGAGGCCCTGGGTGGAGGGCTCTGAACATCCTTTATGCCAAATGGGAAAACACACAGCCCAGTTCTAAGTTAGAGAAAGGAAGAAAAAGCACTTATTGCCTTGAAATGCTTTTTGGTTTGATTATAATTCAAAGCCAGCCTCTACGGTTACACTTTTTTTGGTTAGTGTAGCTTGTAGCTCAATCCTCAAATCCTCATTTTTTTGTACAAAAGTCAGGAAAATGGCCATTACTTGTCACAAACACATGTCCCCGTGGATGATGTCTGCCTGGCTTTCAAACTAAACTGCATAGCAAGTCCCCTTTCATTCAGGCTAATGATCGCCAGCAGTCTCAGCTGGAAAACAGAAACGTGATCTTGGCGTAGCAAAACCCCGGCCCTGAGCCTTGGCCCCGCCGGCCACATGCTCCGCCGCAGGCGACCTCGGCCCCGCGAATCTTAATCACTACATATGGCAGGTGCACCGACCGATGGACTCAAGATATCTACGTGAAATTAAAATTAAAACGGAAGACAGTCAATACTTTGCTGAGAAATTTAAAGCATCAGAATAAATGAAATTGTAGTAATATGGGGAAAATTTGCATTCACTCATTTGTTTAAACACCTTCAGATGCTCTGGCTCTTTTTGTTTGTTTTTTTGTTTTTGTTTGTTTGAAGGAACCTGCTCAGAACATCCCAGGACCGAGCCTCCTGCTCCTGTGACCACAGGATCTGTCCACACCAAGACCTCCCCTCTCCCTCCCAGCTCCGAACACACTGCACACGCCAGGGCCAAGCGTGCCCTGTGCCCACCCGCTCTCTCCCCTCCCGTCATAACAGGCCAAACCTTAGCCCTCGCTGGAACATGAGATCAAGTCCCACCGCCTCCTCCAGGGCCTCTGGGCCCTCCTGAGAGCCGCGTCCCCCTGCTCTGGGCTCTCCCGGCACTGGGTCCCCTGTCTCTCTGGGGACAAGCCCAGTCTCAAGTAGTGTGACAAATACCAGAGTCGCTCCACTCGCTGTCCTTTTCTGAATGTGTTTCCACAGGTACCTGGTGTGATTCCTCAGGATGCAACTTTAATTCAAGAGACCAAGTGAGATTTTGGGGGGAGGGATGGACTCTAGGGTGTGCTTCAAGGAGTGAGCCGAAAGGAAGTCAGGCCACCCCTTAGAACATAGGGATGAAATGGGGAGGTGACAACTCAGGGCAGAATGGGGGCGAGAGGAAGGTCCGTGGGAGTGGGAGGGAGAAGAGAGGACCCAGGTCAGCACTGAAACCCCAGGCTCTCCTGGTCCCATCGGCTACAGAGGACCTTGGTCTAATCCCGCAGTCTCCATGGCATCGCCCCTCCAAGCTGCTGTGACAGGAGCCCCTCTGCCTGGGACAAACAGCACCGTGGGTCCACTGCTCTGCCACGCGGCTCCCACGGCACATCGGCCTCACCCATCCCTGGGCTTCTGTCACCTGTTGACTCTGTCTCAGCTTCATGGAACCACCAAACACAGAGGCTTGTGTGCTGGCTGCCAGGTGTGACGGCCAATGACATCGCCAGGTGTGACAGCCAGGTGGCCTCACCAGGTGTGACAGCCAATGACATCGCCAGGTGTGACAGCCAGGTGGCCTCGCCAGGTGTGACAGCCAGGTGGCCTCGCCAGGTGTGACAGCCAATGACATCGCCAGGTGTGACAGCCAGGTGGCCTCGCCAGGTGTGACAGCCAGGTGGCCTCGCCAGGTGTGACAGCCAATGACATCGCCAGGTGTGACAGCCAGGTGGCCTCGCCAGGTGTGACAGCCAGGTGGCCTCGCCAGGTGTGACAGCCAATGACATCGCCAGGTGTGACAGCCAGGTGGCATCGCCAGGTGTGACAGCCAGGTGGCATCGCCAGGTGTGACAGCCAGGTGGCATCGCCAGGCGGGAGGCCACCACACAGCAGTTTTTTGTGCTGGAGCAGATTTCATTAGCTCTGCACTTGCTTTTCCTGCCACTGCCATCAATCAACCTAACCTTAGAGACCATGGAGTGCAGCTCCTTCGAAGCCTGTTCTTGCAGCCGGGACTTTATGCAAAGGCCGTGAAAATCAGCATCTCCCGGGATAAATACGGATCACGCGTCCCTACTTCACTCTGATTAGGTCCTAGTTGTATCAGGATAACTGTGCACATAAGTTTCAAATGCTCTTGGTTATTTAGAAGTATTGACCTAGAATTAGTGATAAGCAGAAATCAGCTAAAAAATATATAAGAACTGTCATACCCAGCAATTAAATGAGTCCACTGATAAGTAAATAAAAACATCGATACCCACCTACTGAAACAGTCACTCAGGTGCCTTTCTTGTTGACGCAGGTGGCCAGAGGGGCACAAATGAAAATCGTGTGTAGCCAACATACTATGCTTCGGGAAAGGGGGAAGCAAAACCTAATATTTTGTGATTTATGATTAAGAAGCTTGCCAGAACTCTCCCTCCTGTTTCTTTCAATATTTGAGCTACGTTTTAAGACTGTAAGTTCGACGTTTTGTTTCCTCTTCCGGTCGTCTTGCACGTGGCATAATTCTTGGGTACGGAAATTTAATGATGCGTCACGTCGAATTTCAATACTTATGTCCAGGTGTAAACAAAAGTGCCAATGAGGAAAATGTGAATGCGAATGGACCCAACGCTCCATCGAGAGGCGGCGGCGAGGAAGAGTCGGGGGACAGACGCGAGGGAATGTTACTCGGCCGTAAAAAGGGTGAAATCTGACCACTGGGGACGAACGGACGGACCTGGAGGGCCCTGTGCTGACGGACAGAGAAAGACAAGCCCCTGCGATCTCACTCTCACCTGGAACCCAGAACCCGGAGCAGACGCAGGGCAGCCGGAAGCGAGCTCGTAGGCACAGGGGCAGACGGCAGCCGCGGAGGGAGGGCTGGGTGACACCGTGGAGGGGCTGAGGGGCGCAGACGCCGGGTACAGAAGCGCCGGGGATGCCGAGCTCAGCGCAGGGAGACCCTCAATCAGAGCGTCACGACCACGGGTGGGGCCAAGACTTACTGGGGCTTAACGTGCGTCAGGCTTTGAGGGCCACCTGGCCCGGCCCTAGGCAGCCTGCTTCTCTCCCTCCCTGCGGGCCTGTCGGCGCCCGGCCTCCTCCCGCACCGAGCATCCCTCCCGCACAGCTACACGGTTTCGGGGGGCCATGGGCACGTGCTGGGGTCCCTCACAGGGCTGGGTCTGTTCTGCCCCCCCCGGTACCCAGCCCAGGGCCAGGCCCCGTGGGCACCCCATAAGTTCCCCCTGTGCCTGTGTCCCCGTGGAAAGAGTGGCTGGCGTGTTAGGGGCTGTGGCCTCCCTAGCTCTGGCGTGTCTGTCCCGCGTCCTGTGTTGTTGGAATGAAGCAGGGGCGCGTGGCTGGCGCCGGGAGCCCATTTGTCTCACTCACGCAGCCGTTGTTGAAAGTCTGTCTCTGTTCCCAGGAGCACAGGCAGGACCCATTTCCGACAGATTCCTCTCTGGGCTCTTTTGTGTTTTGTGCATAAGCAGATAAAGCCGGTCCCCTGCCAGCCGGTAGGTTCTCTGTTCCCTGGGCCCAGGTTTTAAATAACAAAGGGGGTGCAGGCCTGCGACCTTCACAGGGAAAACCCCGCCCGGGTCCATGAAACCAAAACCTCCGGCCGGGAGTCCGGCCAAGCCTCCCCTAATCGTTGCTAATTGTCGCTCTTTACGGTCCTCCGGCAGCTGGGAGCCGGCCTTGGACCCGGGCGCCCACTCAGCACCGGGTTTCAGCTGTAACCTCACCCCCTCTGGACACCGCAGCCGGGGACACAGCGCCCGGTGACAGATGTCCTCACGTCAGAAGTAGTTACCAAGTGCAGAAGGTGAGCGGGGGCTGGAGAGGGACAGAGCCCCGGGCTGTGCACCCCACGGCCCTGGCCCTCAGTGCTGAGAGCGGGAAACGTCCTCACGGTGACGACCGTCCTCGCTGGCGAGGACCATCCCCGTGTGAAACAGCAGCAGGATCCCTGGGCCTGTCGTCACAGAGACGCAGAGGAGAGGGGCCGCCCTCTCCCCCGGTGACGTCGGAAGGTGACGAGTGACCGTGCGGCTCCTCCCAGTGACTACAAAAAGCCTGATTAGGAAAAACGCAAACTGCTCTTCAGATGGCGTGACCCCGTCTCCTCTGAAACGGTTCGGAAATCCCCGAACTCTACACCACCAGCCTCATCACTGACCTTCGCAAGACTTGCCTTTCGATTCTGTGTCAGCTGGAAATGCAGCGAACGCGGAGCAGCACCTAACGACGGCACTCACAGCCCCCCAAGAACAATGGCCCGCGAGCGGGTGTCACCCCTGGGTCCCGCGCAGCATCGTCGCCGACGGCTGTCCCCGGGCCCTGAGGGACAGCGTGTCACAGCTCTCTCCAGGTCCGGGTGCTGAGGGTCATCATCACGTTTCATTCGTCACAGCGGCCTTGGGGGAGCAGTAATGCCCGAGGTTATCCTGGGGAGTATCTCACAGAATGTCGAGGTGGCCCCCGGACGGGGGGCTTGGGGGAGGCCGTATCGGCACCCGGGTCTCACCCCGTCACCACCCTGCACCGCAGCTGGTGGGTGGGGCAGTGACGTTTGGATCTCGGGCCCACAGACCCAGACGTGAGGCCTCAGACAAGCTGGTTAACCTCCATCAGCTCCTGTCGTCTGTAAACCGTGGTTAATTCCCGCCAGCAGGGCCGGCTTCGGGCGTGAGACCTGGGCCGTCCCCTCGGTCCATAGTCACCGAGAAGGACCCACACCTGGTTTAACGCCCGGCCGTCCCCATCTTGAGATTCTTCATTTCTGAACAAGGGCACCCCATTCCCATTTTTCAACGTACCCCTCAAATTAGGCTGCCAATTCTGCATCTTAACATTGTGGAGACTTAAGGCAACAGTGTTTCTTAGCATTTAATATACAGCCGGGCACTTAGAGTAATGCCTGCTACACAGCACATGGTAAATAAATGGAGATCTATTATCATTATTATTAATATTAATTATTATTATCATTATTTTAGGCAATTCCTGGGAGAAGCACATGACCCATGGGCAGCTGCCAGTGAGGCATGTGGAGAGTGACCCCTGGAGTGTCCTTCCCTGGCCAACCCCGGGCTTGGAGCGGTTCCTCTAAGACCCCGTGGTTGGCAGAACTGGGTGCCGGTATGAAGGCTTCCCCGGCTCAGCAGGGAAGGGATTAGATGTTTCGCTCCACAAAAGGCGTGAGCACCACCAGGCCGAGGCTTCCCACTGACCTCACTCCGCAGCAGGAGGTGCATTTCCTGAGGCGCCGGGGCACCCAGAACAGGACTCTGTGAAACAGGGCTCACCTTGCAGGTGGGAGGCCACCACCCACTCCACCCACTGCACCAGGCTGGGCTGCAAGGGGGGAGAACCCTCAGGGCCTCAGGGACCCCCGACTTTGTTCCTCGGAGCCACCAGCCTTGGGCACTGCCACGGGGGTCCCTGTCCCCTCGGCAGCCACTCTCGCCCAGTCTCTGTGTCCAGGGGAGGGAAGCCGGGAGGGCCCTGCTGCTCAGGTTATCAAAGGAAGGAGGCACTGTCTCTAGCACCTGCGTTTTCAGCATGGATGTGACTCGCCATCCATGGAGTTTGCTGCACCCGGGTGCCTGGCGGAGTTGAGGGTCCCCACAGTCTGAGGGTGGACGTGGTCGATGAGATGTGAGCCGAAACACGTATGTCCCAGAGAAGAGTCCACGCCCCGTTGGCAGGTGGCATAGCCCTGTAGCCGCAGCCAGGTGCCAGGTGGGGAGCCCTGACCTCAGGGTCCCAGCAGACGGGAGCAGGAGGGGGGGAACCTTCCCGTGGGACGGGTGACTTGGACTACACGTTATTATGACAACCCTGTCCATCCGGACGGAGCACACCACGCCCGCTGCCCAGAGAAAAGGGAGCTGTGTCCTGGTGCGGACCCAGGGGCGCTGAGGGCAGAGGCCCCAGGAAGCGACCACACCCTGGTCTGCAGGGCCCATCCTGACCAGGCGATTCCACAACTGCCTCCTTCGCGCTGGCCCAGAGGGACTCAGAAGACGCTTCTAGAAGCAGTGACAGACAGATAACTGTGATATTCGAGTCGCACACAGCGGCACCGTTCCGTTTTACCTGCAGGTGATTCTGTAGACGTCCCCCTTCGGGAACACGGAGGCGACAGCCTTGGCCTTCACCTTGTCCCACGGAAGGGAGGGGCGAACAGGCGGCGAGAGCACAGCCCGCTTCGGCTGAGGAGTTAGCAGCCACAGAACAAACCACGTACTTGTCCCCGGGTCCCAGCAGTCGATTCCACACGACGCTGTCCGTGAGGTGCTGGGCTCCCTGGAGGTGAGCTCGGAAACCTCCCGGAAGCATCACTGACCCACAATTAACACCCTTGATTTTGCTTAGATTGTCGTCAAAGAATGAGCTCTTTCTCAGAGGCCTATTTTAATAAATAAGGGGGAGAACATGTTTATTCCTGTACCTGCAGGAAGCAAAATTTTACTACGTGGGTCTCCTTCCCAGACACCCAAGTACCTCACACAGACACGTCTGAGCACCTGGGGTCTGTTACTGAGGTTCCTCGGGCTCCTGCCCAGACAAGGTAAGTTCCTCACCCTTAACCCCCGGGACAGAGCTGCATGAGTTAAGAGAATGTAAATAATTCTAGCAAGGGGCTCCGTGGAAAAAAAAAAGAGAGAGAGAAAGAGGGAGGGTGGGAGGGAGGGAGGGGGGTGGGAGGGAGGGAGGGAGGCAGGGAGGGAGGGAGGCAGGGAGGGAGGGGGGAGGGGGGAGGGAGCCTAAGTCCCTCTGGAGGCCCCCACCCCAAGGCCGAGCTGCGTGCCCGGGACCAGTGGAGCCACAGCGGCACCTAGTGGCGGAGTCGGCGGTTGCCGTGAGGCGGTGCTGAGCTCTGGGCAGGGCTGCGAGGGCAGGTCCCAGCCAAACAGCCCCGGGACCAACCAGGGGTGCACCTGGGGCTGCAGGGTGGCCTCTGGCCGCCCGCTCTGCCATTACAACTTCTGAATTATGTTCGCATTTAATGCTACAGCTTATTACTTGAATGCCCTTTCTCTAAAGCGGTAAGAAGTTTGCATTGTAATAACTCCCCTTCATCTGTAAGTGGGATGAAAGCCTCCTAGAGGGCTTGATACTCTAGAAGACGCTGCATCGATGTATCCTCCTGCGGTTACTTCTGCATATTTATATTAGAGCCCAAACACTGTATCGCAGATAAGAAGCCCCACAGCCAGCAGGTCTAATTATAAAATGTTACAGAAATACTTAAGTGCACAGCCTGATAATGCGAAAGGGTGTTTTGTCTTATCTTAAAAACAAAGTAGAAAAATGCCAGTCTGAGGTTATTTTGTGAATTGGGGGGGGGGGGGTTAAATGTCAGAAAAGACACAGTTTTTCAAGAAAGTATTCATATGTGTGTGAGCGTGTGTGTGTGAGAGCAAGTGAGCGTATACATGTATGTGTGAGTGTGTGGAGTGTGCATGCATGTGTGTGCATGTGTGTATATGCATGTGTTGTGTGCCTGCAGGGGAGATCAGGAGAAGGCGGAATGATATAGGACTATTTTGACTATAACAGGAAACCCTAATCAATTACTTAACCAAGATAATATGTCTTATTTATGTAAGTTTGTCTCTGCTATTGTTTGGTAAACTCCAACTGTAACTTGGCACTGAAATCCTGAATACGCAGAGGAAAGAACTGCGTCCAAATTTAATCAGGATGACAAGTGGTCCAACCCAGGGCGCAGAGGGGGCTCGGAGGTGGGCTGTGGGGTGGAGGGCAGAGCTGAGGGGCGAGGCTGGCTGATACAATCAGAGGCTGAACCTATTTCCACATTCAAAATTTTCTCTTACAGCTATGTTTTGAAGAACAGTTATTTAATATCTATAATGATAGCATTGCTTAGGTTGGGAGTTATTATTTAACCTAGAAAATTGTAAAAATATTACTAAGACTCTTACAGAAATATAAGAATGTCTAACTCTCTGGGAGTCTGTCATAGATACTTAATAACATTTGTAAAGGAAAACTTTTGTGTAAAAATATGCTATTGACAGTAGACACACACACACGGTCCCACTAGTAAATGTCCTAAGAAGTCTGCCCTCTTCACAACCTGGAACAGAGTAGGGCTGCCAACCAACCCGGGGGTCAAATCTGCATTTCCCATTTTCCGATCTCTGAAACGTCCGTCAGAAATGGAATAAAATGCAGCTGCAGGACTGTTTTCATCAGTAAGTTATGTCACGACAACACTCATCAAAAAGTCAGAATGCCTGAAAAAAAATAACTTAAACTTCCAGCTTTTGAAAAACGCTACATCTCACATGCATTTTTCTGTGATGACAACTATGCTGGGGCAAATGCTTCACCCCTTTTAATGAATAAATGTGCATCTAAAAATCCGTTAAGACAGCTGATCATAGTTAAACTCCCCGTTTTTCCGGCCCGTGTGCTCTGCACAGTTAATCCGGCTGCTGCGATGTTTGCCTGGGGCGACATCCACTTTCGTCGGAAACGTAACGATTCCATTCACACAGGCCCATCTGTTCCCAGCTGCTCACAGGCCAAACCTTGAACGCGGGGCCCTGTCGTTTCCTTACCCTCACATCCCCTGTCACAGACCCACAAAAAGTTCCGAGTCCACAGCCACGAATCAACTACCCTGTTTGCATCGATAATTGAAAGGAAACCGGGGGAAATGACACAAAAATAGTTTGTTTTTTTTGTTTTGTTTTGTTTTTTCTGATTATAAAAATAATAGATATTTATTGTAGAAAATAGTTTTAAAACTGAATATGGTTCCTTCCGGAGCCGACGCTCAGCCGAGCTGGTGAGATGGCGGCCTAACCAGACGTGCGAAATCCAACTGAAACATTAATCTGGTTTCAGAGGTTTGCTGGGCCCCAGGCTTAGTCTCAGTGACTTAAAAACAGGGACTGAGCCCTGGCCAGTGTCTCAGTGGTTAGAGCATACACACACCAAAGGGTCTCGGGTTCGATTCCTGGTCAAAGGCAGGTACCTGCGTTGCAGGTTCCATCCCTGGCCCCGGTCGAGGTGTGTGTGGGAGGCAACCAATGGATGTGTCTCTCCCCCCCCCCAACTCTCTCTAAAAAACATCAATAGAAAAAAATTATCCTTGGGCGATGATCACCAATAACAAAATGAGGGCTCGATGGTCACTCGAGCCCCGCTCCGGGCTGCAGTAACGGGGGACTCACCAGAGATTCTTATTTCTCTCAGTCCTGGAGGCGGAAGTCCAAGATCACGGCGTCGGCCGGGCTGGTTTCTCCCGAGGCCTCTCTCCTCCGCCCTGAGATGGCTGCCTGCCCCTGTGTCCTCACGGCTGTGCCTCTTATAAGGACACCATCCTACTGGATGAGGGCCCACCCTGAAGACCTCATTTAACCTTAATTATGTCTATAAAGGCTCTGTCTCCAAAAGCAGCCGCTTTGAGGGCTGGGGTTTCAGCACAGGGACTTGGGGAGGGTGGGGACACAACTGGGTCCCTAGCAGCAACTCTCTCGGGGGACCTGGCTTTCTGTGCCTCCCCTTCCCACCCGATTGTCCTGGTTACATGCTTGGTTCCATTCGGCAATGTGAGCACGGGGCCCCCCACCGGACCGAACCCCTTGAGAAGGACTCAGCACCTTGGAGGTGGGTCCCAGTCCCAGGGGATCCCCCCCGGAGCAGGAAACAAACGCTGTTGCTGTAAAGCACGGACTGTGGAGTGGACAGCAGGGGACCGAGGGAAACATCGGGGCAGGTGTGAGGCTATCAAGGAGGCTCACGTGGCCGAGACCAAAGCTGGAGCTTAGACGCTCGGCTGAGGAAGAGTTAAAAGCACACACAGCGAAAGGGCAGCCGTGCCCGTGTTGCTAATGTGCCGAGATACACACATTGTCCCGGCCAGCAGGCGATGCGCAGCCATTCTGACCCCTTTTTAAATTTTCTTTATTGTTGAAAGTATTACGGATGTCCCCCGTTTCTCCCCATTGACCCCCCTCCTCCTTGCTCCGGCCCCACCCCAGTCCCGCACGCACCATTGCCTGTGCCCATGGGTCATACACACATCCTTTGGCATCTGGAGGCAGATGCCAGTCTCACCCCCGGGCCCGCTGCGCTGTCGTTTGAAACTAGCTCTTCTGAGTCAGACCATCGGAATGCAGGCCTGTGCCCGGACAGTCAGGGTAAGGAATGCTGCTCAGGAACCCAAATGAGCTTATTTTAAAGAAATTCAGCAATTCCAAGAAGCCTCCCAGAGCACCCACTAAATAAAGGGCACTGTTCTCAGAGGTAGAACAAGTGACAGAGTTCACAGACCCCAGAGGGGTGAACATTCGGTGATTATCAGGAACCTGAATTCTTTCTTCAAAACATCTGCTGGCCCTCCAAGCACCTTCACATCCCTGGCTGAAGGGAGTGGAGAGACTGCGCCCTGAGCCGTTGCAGACTCGCTGGGGACACAGGGATGGTCAGCGATCACACTCCCCGCTCTGTGGTCGGCATTATGGCCTGTCCTCACCTCACAGAGGCGGCGTCAGCCTGCAAGGAGTCACTACGGCTCTGGGCACAGTCACCTGGTCCTTGCTGACCTCTGGGGTAAGGCTGGAACTGACCGCAGAGGCCCCAAGGCAGCCTTCCCCCTCGGGCCTGCCCAGGGAACAGGCTGCCTCATCAGGCGAGTCCAGAGGCTGCAGGGAGGGGGCAGCTCATTCCTCTGAGATCCTGCCGCCTCCCTGCCACCAGCATGTGCCTTTAACATTTTCAATAGGTTTGCAGAGTGTAATAAACACAAAATGGGACTGCGGTCATGTTTACTACAAACACATCATACAGCTGCGTACAATGGCACTTTGTTAAAAATCTACAGAAACATGGGAAGTGATCCCCAGGACAAGGAGTGAATTCCGGTCCAGGCAACAGTGTTGGGAAAGAAATTGTAACACACAGTAAGAGAGATTGCAGATGGTGTCCTACACAAGTGTGTGTGCACACGCACACATACACACAAACGCACGTCTACACACAAACACACAAACACGCACACATACACACAAACGCACGTGTACACACACAGAACACACAAACACGCACACATACACACAAACGCACATGTACACACAGAGCACACACATACACTCACACAAACACACATGTGTACACACATGTACGCACAAACACATGCACATCCATTTAATAAAAGTCTAACATTGTAAATACCTGCCCATGCAACCTTAGATGCAATAATAGTGGAAACAAGAACCACAAATGACAATTTCATAATGTTAAAGAAACCGAGCCTGACATTAATTGGTCACTTTCTCTGTTGAAGCTGCCTTCGAATGAGCACCAGCCCTGTCATTCTGAACCTCAGTGTTTCCGTAATTTGAAGAGAGAGAGTTGAAGGGTTTTTTCAACAACTGCTTTGTATTCTTATTAACAGTCAGTTAAGGAGACGGAATCCATTCCTGATCTGCCTGAATCTCTAGATATTTAGTCTCCGGTGAAGCTTTTCAAGCTGCTAAACAATCTAATTTGAAAGTGAAAAGATGAATTTATAACGTGGCTCCTATTATTCCAAATGAGAGCTAGGATCCTCTGTGCCATTTCATTCCATCTATAAAGCTCAGATCACTCCTAAAAAATACACCCACTTCTTAACCGGTTTACCTCTCAAAACATACATTTTCATGCATGAGCACACATGTGCGCACACATGCACATGCATGTATACATGTGTGTGCACTGCATGCATATAGTTGTGTGTGTTTTATGCATACACATACATGTGCGTGCACACATGCAGACAAGCACCCTGACACACATGAGCAGAGGCTCACACCACAGACACCTGGGCGTGTCCCAGCCCTGTTTCCCTGCATTTGTCCCAGTGGCAGCTGTGCTGCCCAGGTGGACAGAGACAACTGCCTGGTCCATCCACCATGCACAGGGAGGGAGGCAGGCCAGCTCCGAGCGGGGGCCACACCTGCCTGCCCACCAGCCACTGCAGCTAAAGACCATCCGAGCCAAGCAAGGAAGGCTTGGGTGTCAGGCCAGGTAAGAGATAGATACATAGATGATAGATGATAGATAGATAGATAGATAGATAGATAGATAGATAGATAGATAGATAGATAGATAGATAGATAGATAGATAGATAGATGATAGATAGATAGATGATAGATAGATAGATAGATGATAGATAGATAGATAGATAGATAGATAGATAGATAGATAGATAGATAGATAGATAGATAGATGGAGAAAGATGATAGATAGACAGATAGACAGACAGACAGGAGATGATAGATAGATAGATAGATAGATAGATAGATAGATAGATAGATGATAGATAGATAGATAGATAGATAGATAGATAGATAGATAGATAGATGATAGATAGATAGATGATAGATGATAGATAGATAGATAGATAGATAGATAGATAGATAGATAGATAGATAGATAGATACATAGATGATAGATAGATAGAGATAGATAGATTAGATAGATAGATAGATAGATAGATAGATAGATAGATAGATAGATAGATATAGATAATAGATAGATGGATAGATAGATGGGTAGATGGATAGACGGACGGACAGACAGACAGACAGACAGACAGACAGATAGATAGATAGATGACAGATAGACTACGGCAGCAACAGGACAGGGGCTGCACTCAGCTGCCTCCGGCCTTGCGGCTGAGCCAGAAGAGAAACTGAAGACCCAGCCAGCACCGTGTGCACGGTCTGCTCTCCATCACTGGGCCTCGTCCTGCAAACGTCTGTTCACAGGCAGTCCTTCCTTCCTCTCCCACGTGTGACACGTCTAGTTATGAGCACATGCATCATCCCAGTGGGCTGAGCAGCACGGTGAGAAACCAGTCGGGGCTGAGCGGGGACGGACCTTCGACGTGAGCCTCTGAGTCTGTGGTCCCTGCTCCTCCAGAGCCAGCCCTGCATCCGGCCATGTCTTTATTTACCTCTGAGCTTTCCTCCGCCACAACCTTTAATGAAACGCTCATCTCTCTAAGCTCGATGCTGGATTTCTGAATCCATGAAATCCTCTCCATCCCACAGGGATTATCAGGATCCACAAGTCTTGTCCGGTTTGGTTCAGGCCTTTATGTTTGGGCTGCGGCTTTAGGAATGATGTTGAGTGATACGTCCAGTCCCCACACCAGCCAGACAGCGGTATGTCTCCTGGCCAGTCAACCGCACACTGTAAGGTCTACGTTTATGGGGTGCAGTGTTTGCCCTGGCTGGTGTGGCTCTGTGGTTAGAGTGTCGGCCCAAGAATCGAAGGGTCCTGGGTTCAATTCCTGGTCAAGGGCACGTACCTGGGTTGCAGGTTGGATCCCTGGCCTTGGTCAGGGCACATGTGGGAGGCAACCAATCGATGAGTCTCTCTCCCTTCCACTCTCTCTAAACGCAATGGGAAAAAGCAAATATCCTCTGCTGAGGATTAACAACAAAAATTAAAAATAGGGTGCAGTGTTTGCTACAGCGACCACCATTGATACCAAAACACCAATGTGTTTCCATCCTGTAACTCAGAATAAATATGTGGGTGTCATACACTGAGGTCTCGGATGCAGATTCATTTCTGATTAAAATCTCAAAAAGGAATGGAAGCCTTTAGCGACACCTGCTGAAGTCCCGACTTGAGTCGGGAGATGCTGGAGCCGAGCCGGGTGATCCGACCCAACCACAGGGCTCCGAGGGGGAGCTGCCTTGGGACAGAAGGACAAGGTGACATTCCTGCAGCCACAGCTAAACCGTCTCCCAGGTTAGTCAAGGGATGAGGGGAGAGTCCCCTGAAGACAGGACCCGGCGTGACGAGCTCCCTCTTTGGGGTTCTGCTCTGGATGAGCAACTGCAGGTGTTTTATTTTCATTATTTTTATTCCTACGCAGAGAATTAATCTTTCTTTTTAACCAATTAAGCTAAGCTTCTTCATTGCAAGGAATCTCATTAAAATTAATGGTCTCATCCTGCTGGAATTTAATCTCGTTTTCTTTATTAAAATGTTTACGTGGTTAATGCCTTCGAGAAAGCTGAAAGGCAGAGTAATTCTCTCCCGTATCCTCCCCATCACCGGTGTTATTCTAATGTCTTTGTTGTGAAAAAGCACTTTTCCGTACTTCCCACATTGAGAAGTGTTACTACAGCTCACAGGCCTGAGGAAGTTCAAGCTGCAGAACATGGAACCCCGGCTCACAACGCGGTTCCCGTGGCATCGCCCAGTGCAAGCTGCCCAGGCGGGGCTGAGCGCCCAGGCCAGGGGCGGGGGCGTGGCCTGGCCGGAGTGGGCGGGGGCTTGGCGGCATGGGCGGGGCCTGGCCAGAGTGGGTGGGGCGGGGCTGCATGGGCGGGGCCTGGTCGGAGGGGGCGGGGCTGGTCGGAGGGGGCGGGGCCTGGCTGGAGTGGGCGGGGCCTGGCCCCGCAGAGCAGGGACCTCCAGGCCACAAAGCTGAACAAGGGACCAACCTTGACCACAGGCTCAGCGACCACGCTGTCAGCTCAGACTGTCACTCATTCGATTTCTCTCCTGCCTCCATAATCTGGCGTGAAATGACTTGTCGTTTCCCCCAAGTGTCCCTAAATCTTGGTCCCCATGGCATCTTCCCTCCTGCCGTCAGCACAGCCAGTAGGAGCTTTGCAGCCCGATGACACGGGGCACAGCCCCACCGTGGGACCCAGGCCAGCGTCCTCAGAGGACAGAAGCACACCCCTGGCCCCTCCCGCCTGCTCCCTGCTGACCTCCCCTCCCACACACCTGGCCACACTTGTCACCTGTCACACCACCCCCTCGTGATATCGGGTGTGAAGGAAGAGTCAGACCAGGACGATGACCACCCCTGAGGCTGGGGGAGTTATTTTAACTTCTCAAAGCTTCCCTTTCCTTATCGATACAATGGGGGCTCAAGCGGTATGACCACCGGATCACTGTGGAAATGAAATGAGATAATACATGGGAATAACTTAGCAGAGTCCTGAGCAGGTGCTGTAAGTGACAGGCAAACATTTAAAGCGGTGATAGCACAAAGGGTCTCCGGGGTCCGCACTCCTAGGTCCTGCCTGAGGCATCTCTTCCCCTCCGGCTGGGAGGGTCCGATGGCCGGTCCCCGCCTCTCCTACAGCGCTTTCCTCACCGACCACGGAGTAAGGGGACCTGAATCTCACTCTAGAACCAGCAGCACCCTCGGAGTGTGCGGCCTGGAAGCAGAGACACACCCACGTTACCTCGAAACAAGGCCAATGGATGTGTTGGCACAGGGCTCGTGTTGACTCAGCAAAACACCAAGCGTGAAAACATGGGGGGAGGAGTATATTTCAGGCTCATATTTTAAAAAGAAAAGGGTTTTTACACTGAAACACTGCGGAGTCGCCAGCATCAGATGTATCCTTTAAAAGGGAGAGTCAGTAAAAACCCCACCACCAGGCAAAGCGGGGATTAAACCACGCGCATCAGGACAAGTGGCGCTGAGGGGTGGCCCCTTGTCACAAGTTTCCCACATCATGGGGGGTTTTCTGGGAGGAGGGAGCAGCCTCTGGCTTTTCCCCCATCCCAGCTCCACTCCCCGTGGCTGCTCATTAGCTCCGAAAGGCTGCAGAGGAGAGGGAATCTGAGCCAGTCAATCTGGCTGCTTGTTAGTGGAGCTTGTCAAATGCTTGCTGGGTGGAAAGTTGAAATAAACGGGGAAAAGTCTTCCGAGCTGGATGGATTTCGTTTTCGGCAGCCATCCCGGCCCATTAGCATGGGTAATTGAGAGCCGGCTGCATTGATTCCCGGGTAAGCAGAAAGCCTGCAGGGAAATGAGAAGCTGATTCCTCTACATCTCCATTTAGACGCTGAGCAAGAGCATCCTCGGAAGCATTACGCTGCTTAATTCTGAGCAAACCAGAGTGGAAATGAGAAACGCTGATGAAGACATCTGATAGTTCATGATGAGGGGAGTCTCGGTTATCAGAGAACTGAAAGCAGGCAATTGTCCTGGTCTCGGGGAAGAGCCCCGGAGAAGCGGGATGCAATCTAACTAAGGAAATGCTGAAAGCAGAAATTAAGTGGGAGATTCATTTACATCTAATGTGCTATTCAGTAACACCCAATGTGTCAGGGCTCCGACTCTCCTCATGTCTCCCGGCCCACGGGTCAGAGCACTCGGAGAGTTAGGAGGGGCTGGGTCTGTGGATGAGATTCTGCATGGACCTGATAATTACTCTGAGTGACTTTGATGCCACTGAAGGGCATGTTCTTCTGTGTGATCGCACTAGTTTTTATCTTACAGGTGAGAGAATTCCACATGCACAGACATTTTACTCAAACTCTCCATATTGTTGGGAGAAGCAGATAGAATTCACACCTGTGGAACCTGGTGATTGTGGGGACAGGTGTCAGCATCACCTCACTTGACTCTCGAAATGACATGATAACGCAGGTTAAAAGGATCAGCTATTTCCACTTTATATGATACTGGTAAAATAAACTGGGCAAGTTTAGTATTTAAACATTTAGTATTTAAACATTCAACATTTTATTAAAAATGTTGAAACAACTTGCTGCTTCCCTACAATCTGGAGTACCGATGACTGAGCTGGGAATGGAGATCCTTGCAGACTCGGGACATAAGGCAGCATGGAATCGGCATCGTTTTTACAAATTATGCAACAGCGTTATCAAGGCAGCAGCCAGAGGCCCGTCCTTAGCGGGGACTGCAATGGAGAGACCTCCCACCTTGGCCCCTCTCTTCCCTAAGCCCAGCCCTCCTAGATTTAGAGGCGCCCCCTGCTGGCGGGTCCTCCACGGGGACTGCAATGGAGAGAGGTCACACCTTAGCTCTTCTCTTCCAGATGCCCCTCCCTTCCAGGCTCAGAGATGCCCTTGGGGGCAGGTCCTCACTTGGTTGGGACTTCCTCCAGCACCCGTGACAGATAACTGGGTGGAATTAGAGGGGGATCAATTGTGGGCCTGGCCTGGAAGGCTCGTCCCATCTTAGGAGAGATGTCCCAATTAGTCTGTAGGTGAATTGTAGCTGGATTCATAACCTTTCCAATCCATCGCAGGTTGGGAGTGGATAGTCTAACCTGGTGATTTTTTTCCCCCCTACTTAAGATCAGGTAAGCAAAAGAGACATTAGGGATGAAATGCTCCTGTAGTCCATCAGCTCAAGTTTGCCAGCTCAGTCGATAATGTATGCCTCAGGGCCAAATGAAAAGAGAGAAATTTTCAAGTTTTTATAGACTATCAAACTCCAAACTGTCAACAAGTCCTGATATGAATCTATTTTAATTTATGTGTTCTCTGAGCTGCTTAGCTTCCAAACTGTTGTACTTAAAGTAAAAAGGGGATGTGAGGCATATTGATGAAACAGCCTAAATAATTTGGAAACTTGAATGATTAGAAGCCAACTGCTGTTGGTAGGGAAAGCTGCCCACTCTACCTCCAGCCAATTACCTCCCCCCAATGCCAGGAGGGTATTCTCTTTTCCCCAGGAAATCACCAGAATCATGATGCTGCCATGGGTCCTGAACACAGGTGTTTCTTGTACTCAGTTAATTTTTTAGTGACACACATTAGAAAGCACAGGCTTGGCTCTTGACCACGGTCCACCTTCTCTGATCTCTCCATGATCAACCACAAGATGAACACACATTCTGTCTAGAGAGTCAGACAGACAGTCGGGTGTGCCTGGAGAACACAGACTGTCCAAGGAGAGGACAGCGGTCCCCGTTACTCATGGTGGTCTGTTCTGGGACATCCTCCCTAACACTGAATGAGTGAACTGGAGTCACTGCTTCCAGTACATGTAGGGTTAGGTCCTGTGAGCATCCAGTCGTGTTTCCATCAAGCACTCAATGCACAACCTGATTTTACATGTGTTTTTGTTAAAAGACACTTAATTTCACATATACTGTTGATTCATTCACATGCAACTCACCACTAACAACACTATGACTGATGCCGGAGGAAGGAAGCTTACCCACCACCCCCACCTTCTCTACAAGGTCTTCTTAGCCAATGAACACAAGTCAGCACGTGGTGCTGCGCTTGGGGGTGCTTCCAACAGCAAAGCAAAACACCAACAAAAACCACAGAAATTCACAAAAACTGGCACTAAATAGACCACGGAAGGCCATTTCTTCACAGAATGATCGGGAAGACAAGATGGCAGGGTGCCACCTTGCTCAATGCCAGCTGGGAACGGGCACGTTGGGCGACTCACATTTTTTGCCCCTCTTAGCGTGTCCACACATGGTCACAAAAATGCCAGGAGCATTGATTTCCATTTACAGATAATTTTACCCACTAGGCCAATGTGGAAGAGAAATTTTCAAACAATAAGAACCAACCATAAAAATAAGTCTAGACCTTATGTGAAGGCACTGCTAATGCAAAGATAAATTACAGGTAGGTAATTTCAAAACCTGCATATTATCCGTCACCCATAACATATTGAAAATACCTTCTGGGATATGCCTGGCAGCTGTTCAAACCTGAGGCCTGGATTGGCCCATGTACATTATTTAAACCATCCCTCCGTCCTAGATTCATTACTGTACTGGGCTAAGTAGGTAGACATGGGCCACCTGTTGGAAGTTGGGAGGTGGAAGGAAGTGAACAGTGGTCTCCACTCAAATATCACCTCCTCAGAGAAGCCTCCCAGACCACCTCATCTCAGGTCACCTCCCTCCACCCCACCTGTCCCCCTGGCCCTGTTTTTCTCTTCCTCTTGGCCCTTAAAAAAGAAAATTTTAAAAAGAAAAATCAAGTAGGATTTATTTTTGAGATGCAAGTTTAGTACAACATCCACAAATAAATTAATGCAACACATCACATAAACAAAACAAAGGCTAAAAATCATATGATCATATCAGTAGATGCAGGAAAAGCATTTGACAAAATTCAGCACCCATATTGTATTGAATTTATTGGGGTGACATTGGTTAATAAGATAAAAACTCTTAGCAAACTGGGAACAGAGGGATCATATCTCAACATAATAAAGGTCATATATGACAAACCTACAGCCAACATCATACTCAATGGGCAAAAACTAAAACCATTTCCTTTAAGACAGGGAACAAGACAGAGAAGTCCACTTTCACCACTCTTATCCAACATAGTACTGGAAGTCCTGGCCACAACCATTAGACAGGAAGAAAACATAAAAGGTATCCAAACTGGAAAGGAGGAAGTACAACTGTCATTATTTGCAGATGACATGATATTGTGCATAGAAAACCCTAAACACTCCACCAAAAAACTACTAGATTTAATAAATGAGTTCGGCAAGGTAGCAAGATACAAAATAAATATTCAGAAATCAGTTACATTTTTAGACACCAATAATAAACTATCAGGAAACTAATAAACAATACCATTTACAATTGCATCAAAATGAAATAAAATACCTGGGAACAAAATTTAACGCAGGATGTGAAAGACCTGTGCTTGGGATATTATAAGAAACTGAACCAAGACATTTAACTGGAAGCATATACCATGTTCATGGATTGGAAGCATTAACATCATTATAATGCCCACGCCACCCAAAGCCATCTACAGATCCAACGCAATTCCCATGAAGATACAGGCGGCATATTTCACAGAAGAAGAACAAATATTCCAAAAATGTATATGGAACAAAAAAAGACCCCGAAGAGCCACAGCCAAACAAAGAACAAAGTTGGAGGGATCACACTACCTGATATCAAATTGTACTACAAGGCCATAGTAATTGAAACAGCCTGAAACTGGCATAAAAAACAGGCATATAGATCAATGGAACACAACAGAGAGCCCAGAAGTAAACGCAGGCCTTTATGGTCAGTTAATATTTGACAAAGGAGGCAAGAGCATGCAATGGAGTAAAGACAGTCTCTTTGAGAAATCGTGCTTGGAAAACTGAAACTAGGCACCTTCTGACAAGAATAAACTCAAAGAGGATCAGAGACTTAAGTGTAAAATTCAAAATCATGATACTAGAAGAGAATAAGGGCAGTAAAATCTAACATCTCTCTCAGCGATATTTTTTCTGATATATCTCCACAGGCAACAGAAACAAAAGAAAAAAATACACAAATGGGACGACATCAAACTAAAAGCTTTTTGCACAGCGAAGGAGATCGTCCACAAAACAAAATGACAGCCCACTGAATGGGAGAAGGTATCTGCCAATGATACATCTGATAAGAAGTTAATATCCAAGTTTTATGAAAAACTCATACAACCAGACACCTGAAAACAAACAACCCAATTTAAAAAATGGGCAGAAAACCTGAATAGACACTTCTCCAAAGAGGACACCCAGATGGCCAGGAGGCATAGGAAAAGACGCTCAAGGTCACCAGTCATCAGAGAGGCCAATTAAAACCACAATGAGATACCACCTCACACCTGTCAGAATGACCGTCGTCAATTAAGTCCACAAACAAGTGCTGCCGAGGGTGTGGAGAAAGGGGACCCTGGGCCCTGCTGGGGGGAACGCAGACTGGTACAGCCACTGTGGAAAACAGTACGGAGGTTCCTCAAAAAATTAAAAATGGAGCTGCCTTATGACCTAGCGACTGTATTTTGTGAATATATCCTAAGAATTCAAAAGCACCGATCAGAAACAATACATGCACCCCTATGTTCATAGCTGTGTTAGTCACAACAGCCAAGATACGGAAACGGCCCACGTGCCCATCAGTAGACCAGCGGATTAAAAAGTCATGGCACATGTACACAATGGGATTCGACTCCGCCATAAATAAATAAGGAAATCTTACCTTTGTGGCAGCACGGATGGACCGGGAGGGTGTTACACTAAGTAAAATAAGTCACTCAGAAAAAGACAAGTACCCAGTGATCTCACTTATATGTGGAATCTAAAGACCATTATAAATGAACAAACAAAACAGAAGCAGACTCACAGACACAGAGAACAGGCAGATGGTTGCCGGAGGGGCGGGCGCTGGGCAGCCGGGTGAAGCAGGTGAAGGGGCTGAGCAGATGGGTAGCCATAAAATAGCCGCGGAAGGTAAAGTACAGCACAGGGATAGGGTCAGTCCTGCTGTGATAACCATGCCCGGTGCCAGGTGGGTCCTGGAAATATCAGGGGGACCGTTTTGTAAAAGTATATGATTATCTAACCAGTCTGTTGAACACCTGAAATTAATACAAAATACTATTGAATGAAACTATAATTAAAAAGTAAAAGTTAAACGAAGGCGGAAACCAGGAGGCCCAGCAAACCCAGGCAGCGTGGACTGCAAAGGTGTGTGGAGACCCACCTGTGGCCACTCCTGGGGTGGCTGTTCACTCCCTGCCACACGTGAAGGACCGTCGCACGGGCCTCGGGCTGGCACTGACGTGGGAGGCAGACCCCGGCCCGGCTCCTCAGGCCCGGGGCAGGTGCAGGCCTGGTCTTCTCAGCTCCAAACAAGCGTTACCCGGACATTGAAGACACGTGGAGCCCGTGAGGCCCTAACCAATCACGGCAGGAGAGGCGCGGGAACGGGGCCTGGGTCTTCGAGACCAGCAGTTCGGCAGTGCTCTCCAGTAACTGCCCGTGGAAGGCCAGGCTGAATGTAGCCAAGATCTAAAGTAAACAAGACAAAACAAAAAATAACCTTACTCGGTGCTGATGCTAAACCAAGGTGAGCAGATAACGGGCTGATAAAATCCTGAGTGAAAGGGAACTCAGAGGACCCAGCTCCTCACATCGACCCACAGCTGCAGGGGTGTGGGCTCAGCTGCCAGGACACTGGGGCCCGCCAGAGGCCACGGGAGGAGCGTGGTGTCCCCCAGCTCTGCGCACAGGGAGCTCACCTTGGGCTTTCTGAGGAGCTAAAACGATCCAGTTTGAAATCACCTCCTGTCTCCATGGTGATACGTCCGCTCACAGCCTTTCCCTCCCTTGGTCTGTGCAGCACCTTCCGGAGCTTTACCTGATCTGAGCCACAGAGAACTCACACTGGCCCTGGTCCTTTCGTAAAAACCTCCCGGTGAATTGGGGGGAGAACATTGTGCATTTTCAATGGTATTTCCTGCAGCTATCAGCCTGGATCTGCACACAGTAGGGACTCTGTCCATTTCTGCTGAATTGGATTCAGAAAACAACTATCATTTTTCTCCATCAACCTGGCTTCCCTGCATAATACTTCAATATCTCATCGCAAAAACAGCCTGTAAATACGAGGAGAAGTACCTTTGAGAATGTTAAAAATTCTTGAGGGGTAATTCATGGATGTTTCTGTAAATAACAGATGGGACGCTGTTCATACTTGGCTGGAATTACGGCTCCCCGATCGGCGTGATTTGTGGGGCTGTAATCCGGGCCTCCGATGAGTCACGTCGCCTGCGTTTTCCTGCAGGCTCCTCAGGCCCACACTCAGAAAGGAGCGTAAATCTCCCAGGAGCAGCGCGGCTCAGCTCGCTGCGGGTGACCGAGGCACCGCAGATGCATATTCATGGATAAAGAGTGATAAAGGGGGGACAGGGATAGAAGCTGCGTGCGGTCATCGAGGGGCTGCACCGTGGGGCCAGCGCTAACTGCGCAGGGCTGCTTCCCAAAGTCGCGTGTTGTTCTTCACTGACCCTCTGCCTGTTCTCTCCTCTGTCGGCTCCTTTTCTGAAAACCGTTACGCTCAGTCGCTCCTGAAGGACGGATTAGGATGATGAATCGTCACGAGTGCTCAGGACTACACGCACAGCACTTTTCCAGATACCTGCATGTTCTGCGTTTCCTTCCTTTGTTTATTTGTAACAAAATCCAGTCTTGTTATATGTACATTGTGTATCAAGTTTCTTTTCATTGCCACAGTGTATCTCAGACAACCCTGTCTTTTCATCACCAAATTTCTGTGCCTGCCCTCAACTTTACATCCATGGGTCCATTTGCATGGGCTGCATTTTTTCCTGCGTTTTTTCACTTGTCTCATCTCTTCCCCTCTGACCCTTAATCCACTGACATTTGCTGTCACTCCCACCCATCATGGACACGTGGGAGTGACAACCTGGCCTGTGCTCAGCTGCAGTGTTCTCCTCCCACCAGGATTACGTCCAATCACATTCCCACCTGCGCACGGGTACACTTTTGTGTAACGTTTGTATAAAGCCTTTTTGATCAATATTTTCTTATCAAAAACGGGATCCTTCTGTCCATAATTACCTTCGCTTTAGTCATTCAACAGTATTCTGTGGCTCTCCCACTAAATTGACTGGCAGAGTTTGAAGGCAAGCTTTAAAAAAAAATTTTTTTTTAATTTCAGAGAGAGGAAGGGAGACAGAAACATCGGTGATGAAAGAGAATCATCAATCTGCAGCCTCCTGCACGCCCCCTACTGGGGATCAAGCCCGAAACCCAGGTATGTGCCCTGACTGGGAATCGAACCCGGACCTCCTGGTTCCTGGTCGACGCTCGACCACTGAGCTATGCCAGCCAGGCTTGAAGGCACATTTTGAGGCTGTGTTTGCCCTTCCTGGTCAGTCGTTTCTAAAGGGCTCTTTGGGTCACAAGGTTATTCTGAACACCCTTGCTCCTGTAACCTTTCATAGGACCCTGTTTCTGAGGGATACAATCTCAGAAGTAGGTTGCTAGGTTACAGGGCATAAGTGTGTGTAATTTGGATAGAATGTGGAAACTCATTCTAAAAAGTAGTCTAACAATTTATATTTCTGGCAACAATGTACATATATTCCCCTTTCCCCATCTTCCTGTTAGTAGTGAGTCTAATTGCTGCTTAAAATCATTACCAGTTTGATGGGTATTAAATGATAGTTACTTTAACTGGAATTTTGCTGTCTACTTGAGATTTTGAACATTAGTTCATGTGTTGGATGGTCATTTGCTCTTCTGTAGCTAATTTGCCTATATTCCTACTTTGAGTTTTTGTTTGAATTTGTAAGGACTCCTTGTATGTGACATCTGTTAACCATTTGTATATCTGCTGTGTTGCAAATATCTTTCCATATCTATCCCCTTTTTTGACTGTTTATGGAATTTTTGTCATACTTCCACATTTCTTTCCAAGCTTTCATGTCTAATATTGTCTAAGGCAGTATCTCAAAACTCAAAGCAGTAATGATACTTTGGAAATTATTTTTAATCTTAGGAGCACAAGATTTGATTGATTATAATCCTTAGTTCGTGAAAGAGTCTAACTTTTGTTTCAAGAACAATCCTCTTATATTTACTTACTTAGGTATTTAGTGCATTGCTTTCCTATAATTTTATAACTTACCAATCCAATGTGCAAACAAGAGCCAGTCCATTGACAATAACTGCATCTCGGGGCAGGGTTGCCCTCTCCCATGTCCTGGAGGGGCAGGTGGACAGTCTCACGCTTAGTGTGACAGGCTGGATGGGAGCCCTGCGCCTAGTGGGTGTCCTTACAGACAGACTTCTTCACTGAAGTCTCTCCTCACCTTTTATAGTTTTTTTTTTTTTTTTAAATAAACACCAAGATGTCAGACTGTATCCACCAATATGCGCTAACTCGAATGTTGATCGGAGTGAGATTCATCATCTCCACTTAGATTAGACTGTGGGCTGCCCTTTCCTAAAATAAAAGATTTATAAATCATTTTAATGACATTTTAATCATTTCCTCCTGTTTCTTCATTCAGGGCATTAATTTGGGGGGACTTACAGGCAGTACTGACGGTTGCACGAACTTGAGCGGATTTTAACCCCGTTTTAAGCCCGTGGAAACTGAGTCCATTATGTGTCCTCTCTCGTCCCATTCATTATTTAACCACCACAACGGGGCAATTAAAACAAAAACCAGAGACCAGGAAAGTTTTCCACATTTGTTGCAACAAAGGGTGGGAGGCTGCCAATGACCCCTCCGCCAAACGTCCACTGTGAAGAAGGCTTTTTAAACATCCAGGACACCCAGGGCTCCCCTGAGACCCAGGCCCTTCCCGCTCATGCCTCCCTCTGGGCTGGAAATGGTCAAGGCCGTGACTTACTGCTTGAAAAATGGGTGAGGCCTCTGCGCCCGACATGCCCCTTTGAAACATGGCATATTTAAACCTACCCAGAATCAGCGTAGGCATAGATCACATAGTTTTATGACTTCACCAACGTAATAAGAGCCTTGTAATACCTCGCAAGGTATGTTTTATTCCTTCTAATGCGTATCACGCAAAGATTAAGGGGCCACATTACTGCCTTCAAAGTGAACTGCCGTTTCCTGGAAACAGTCGCTGGCCCGACCTGTCCTTGTCACCCCGGTCAGCGCGATGCTTTTAATAATCGTTGAGGGGTTTGCATCTGGAAGATGGATCTGGTGTGGCCTCGGGCCAGGCGCAGTCCCTGTTCTCTGAGCGCCACCTAGAGGCTGCACGGGCCTGAGCACCCACAGAACTGGCCGCCACCAGGAGTGACCCTGCCGTGAACCGTGGACTCCGGGCGGCGATGATGTCAGCAGGTTCATCCTTGGTAAAAAACGTCCCATCTTGTGGGGAGGTTGAGGTGGGGAGTCTGTGCCATGGGGGGGCAGGGGGATGTGGGAAATCTCTACCTTCCTCTGAATTTTGCTGTGACCCTGAAACTGCTCGAAAAACTAAAACCTACTAAAAAAAATTATATGACTTGAAGAAATGCAAAGCTATTTC
Organism: Miniopterus natalensis; assembly: GCF_054644295.1. Lineage (NCBI taxonomy): Eukaryota > Metazoa > Chordata > Mammalia > Chiroptera > Miniopteridae > Miniopterus > Miniopterus natalensis. The sequence continues at coordinate 640,189 of NC_142082.1, read as the reverse complement.
ATTCTTCACCATGAACCACAATTCTTAAACAAAATGGCTCTTTAAACTGAAAAATACGTGAGTTCTGTTTAACTCAATAAAGGTCAGAAAGAGAAAACCCCGGCCTTCCCGGCCCAGGCTGTGACTGGAAACCTGCTCCTCTCTGCCAAGACAGCAAACTCAGCTGACCTTCAGAGCAGGTGCAGGTCGTTTCAAATATTCCTGCTGACAGTCCTCACCTGCCCTGAAAACCTGCCCAGCTGGCTGTGCTTTTAGGGACATTTTAAATTTCAGGGTTTCTTTTATTACCTTAGGAAAATACAACACAATATCACAGAGTTCGAATTGGCCTCAATGAAAATATTTAGAATATTTAGAAAATATTCTAAACCAGCAATTTTCAACCATGTGCCGCAAGAATTTTTAAAACACACAACACCTGCCTGTGTAGTCAGGGCCACTGACCTCTTTCCCCTCAGATTGTCAAATAAAAAAAATGACAACAGCCAACACAACAATATCCGTCCCGTGTGATTGAATCAAAATCATACCTATCTTTCTGTCGGATCAGCAAAAAATACCTTTTTTGGTGTGCCGCAGAATTTTAGTAATTAGTTTATGCACCATGAGATGAAACAGGTTGAAAATCACTGCTCTGAACCATCAAAGCCCTTTCTGCCATATAGCAATGTGTTCAAGATAAAACCAAAATATTGAGATAGGATCCTTGTGCCAGAGGAATTTCAGCCTCTTTCCACAAAAGGAAGAAAACTCTGAAAGAAAGGATGTGCTGATTCTATATGTTATTTAAAATTTCACAGAGACCTTCCAGAGTCAGCCGAGTTTAAATTCTCCTCGGTGGCCACTGCAGTGATCACGCCTCGTGCGTGTTTCCTTTCCCTTTTAAATCCCTACTAATTCCTTAACACACTTAAAAAGAAACAGCCTTACGTCCGGTCCAGATGTCAGCATACGTGAACCTGGGGCTCAAGTTCCCCCACAACCCCATCAAAATACGACTCAACTGCGGAACAGCCATCACTCAGAACTGCCTGAGGTCTGGCTGAACCGAAATCCCGTGACCGAGGACACGCAGGGGCAGCCACACCGACGGGCGGGAGGGTGGAGACAGGGACCAGGCTGGCTCCACACCCACCTGCAGGGGTAAAAACCCGGAGGGACATCTCAGCTGCGGAGACCCCCCGAGGGGCGAGGGGGACCAGCCCTAGGCCAGCCCAGGTTCCAGAGCCAGGAAGAGACGTCCCCCCAACTTCCGATGTAAAAACCAGCGGGATAGAGGCCGAGCGACACGGAGGCTGCTGGTGCCCGGGCGGTTCCCCTTAAAGGGCCCGGGCGCTGACCGCAGACTCACTCCCTCTGAGCTCAGCCCTGGGGCAGCAGCTCGAAAGGAACCAGGGGCCCACGGGGAGGAGCTGAATTGTCTGGTATCGGGGTGCGAGCGGGAGGGCAGCTTTCTCCCGGGCAGAGAGAGCGGCAGAGGCCACTGTCACCACCGCCAAGCCAGCGTTAATGAAACGGTACAGGGTCTTCTTTAGGAAGAAGGGAAAAAAGATAAAAAATACGAATAAAATGGCAATGAATTCATACCTATCAACAATTGAATCTAAGAAACAAAATAAACGAACAATCGGGACAGAAGCAGACTGATTGATACAGAGAATATTTTGAAGGTTCCCGGGTGGGAGGGCGTTCGGGGGATGGGGACAGGTGGAGGGACTGAGCGGCCCAGGTTGGCTGTTACAGACCAGTCACGGATTCAGGGACAGCACAGGCAATGCCACTGTGATAGCTGGTGTCAGACACGAGATTCATCAGGATGGTCACTTAGTAAGTTACTTGGTGTCTAATCTGGGGTGTACGCCTGAGACTAATATAATATTGTATGTCAACTAATTGAAAAACTAAAAAATGGTTTTTAAAAAAAGAAAGAACATGGCCACCTATGCATTTCATTTCCCCCTCCCTGGCACTTTGGATCCAGGATGTGAGAACCGCTCGGTGTCCCCTCAGTCTGCACAGGTGCCCACCTTCCTGGGGACTGTCATTCTGTGGGTGCCTCCCCACCAGGTCCCATCGCCGGGTCACCAAGCCCTGAGGAGTCAAGCTTTGGGGGGGCCTCCCCCAGGCTCTCAGGCTGTAGGGCTCCCGGCCGCGACCCTGCACCATAATCGTAACTAATCGGGCGGGGTGGTGGACACAGTCAGGTAGGGCTGGTACCTAGCAGAACCACAAGTTGCCGCTTAACGTTTTATTAGTTGGAAGCAAGAGAAAGCAGAGTAACCAGGTAACACAGGTGTCAGAGTCTCCGGCCAGGATGCTGGAGCTGCAGGATCCTGTCAGCAGGGAGTCCAAGCCCAGGCGTGGGCAGGACGCTGCTCAGAACCCGGGGCTTTCCACCCCGATGGACCTAAACTAACGCTGAGCAAACACCAAAATTAAAAGCATAACGCAGGCGCCCTCTGCGGCCACATGTGGAGTCCCTCGGGCCGGGGCACGCACTGGGCGCGGCACACCGCACGCCTGGACCCCGGGCGCGGCCTTCACTGCGCCGGGCCGGAGGAGGAGGCGGGGATGAGCTTCGGCGTGGCCTGCTGGGGCGGCTGCACGTCCGGGATCGTCTCCCCGTGCTTGTACACGCTGACCGTGACGTCGATCTTCTCGCCCCCGTACTTGTTCTTGACGTTGATGCTGTACTTGCCCGAGTCCTCGGAGGTCACGCCCTTGATGCTCATGCTGACGAACTTGGCCTGCTCCACCTTCACGGAGAAGTGCTCGTTGAGCTCGAGGTCCTGGTCGTTCTTGAACCACACCACCTCGGGGTCGGGGTTGCCGAACACCGTGCAGGTCAGGTTCAAGGTCTGCGGGAGGGAAGGGGGGGGTGGAGAGGGGAGCGTGAGAAAGACAGAGGTCAGGCCCCTCTGAATGGCACTGACCCTCACATCATTGAGTCAACATGCTCTTTATATATGTAGGCACCCGCCACACACTGGGGTCCCCAAACAGCAGGATGCAAACAAGTGGAGTTTCATGCACCAGCTTCTGAGAAAAAACCAATGGTAATATCTTCTATTCATCCTCAGCTTAAACCCGGGGCCTACGCCAACTAAAGAATTTGAAGGTAATCAAATGTATCTACGTCTTACAGTCGATGTTTTTAGCATGTTTCTCAGTTTCCTTTATAGTCAGACTTGTGGACCCTCAGGCAAAGCCAGAGAACACACTGTCCTATAGCAAGTCGGACGCAGCAGCCATTGTGGACTCAGTGAAACACGCTTGAGCCTGAGTAAAGTCAACCCCTTCTGATTTCTCAATGACGCCTCTATCCTGAGCCCCAGGACTGTTCAGCCTCAGCTCTGGGCTTCCCTTAGCTGCTACAGAAAAGGCCTACACACTCTTGTATTTTGGCTTAATAAAGCTCTCTCCACTCTCTCTGCTCCGTGACACTGAGCTAGAGCTCCTGCAGCATCCAGAGGGGTGTGGGTTAGATGTCAGCAACTCCACCGGCAGGTGCCCAGTTAAAACTCCAGTGAGCAGCTTCCAGTACATATTCCAAAGTGGCCTTGGAGCTCGGAGAGAGATTTCTTTTCCATTTCACATTTGCAGAGGGTGGCTCCCACCTTCACACAGGCAGGTGTGTCCCGTGGCTATGGGTGTGGCCCCCCCATCCTTGGTTCATTCGTTATTCCCCTGACCAGCCAGGACCAAGGGCCTCAGGACCCAGTGGACACCCAGGCACAAGACCAACAGCCCCACAGCACCAACGTGTGCCTGGGGTCATGCAGGTGGTGTCTGTGGATTCAGAATATTAAACACAAGGGTTACCAGAGGCAGTGGGGACAAGTAGGATGTGAATAAGGAGCCCCAGTCGCCCAGAGGCTGAGTGACAAGGGCCCACTCCCCTGCTCCCTGTGCGGCCCCTCACTGGGGCTGTGTCCACTGCTGAGCCCAGGTGTCCCGGTGTCCGGCTGGCTGTCCTTACCTTGCCTTCCATTATGGTCACCACGTCAGGTAAGCCACCAATCACCTTGCCACGATCTGTAACAGGAAGGGACTCAGCTGAGAAAACCATCAACAAGGGTATTCCCCCTCCCGGCTCCTGGGAGCGGAGTGTGTACACAGCCCGTGCAGTGGAGGGCTGAGCATGCGTTGTGAGAGGCGTGTGAGCGGATACAGTGTATCCAGTGGAGGATGGAGCATGCGCAGGGAAGGCTGTGAGAGGCTCCAGACAAGCATGGGGTGTGAGTGGACACAGTGTATCCAGTGGAGGACAGAGCATGCGTAGGGAAGGCTGTGAGAGGCCCTGGAGGAGCATGGGGTGTGAGTGGACACAGTGTATCCAGTGGAGGACAGAGCATGCGTAGGGAAGGCTGTGAGAGGCCCTGGAGGAGCATGGGGTGTGAGTGGATACAGTGTATCCAGTGGAGGACAGAACATGCGCAGGGAAGGCTGTGAGAGGCACTAGAGGAGCATGGGGTTGAGCGGGGCTTTGAGGGCAGAGAAGGTGCACCCAGGGCTGAGCTGGGAAAACCAATCAGGCAGGGAAGGGGCCTCTCTGTGTGTCTGGAGAGTAGGATTGTGGAAGGGTGGTGTGTTATGTAGATACTATTTTCATTTCCTGTATATTATGATGTTTGACATCTTCAAAACCTCCCTGACTGGAGAGAGATGCCCCTCCCAGCCCAGCCGGGAGCACAGCTGGGCACCTAGGACCTGCCCATCAGCCATCCTGAGCCAGCCCTCCTCGCCCTGCCCCACACTCAGCAGGTGACACTCCTCCACCTGGGTCACCGGGTGCCAGGCAACCAGGGACCACACCCACAGCCCAAAGCCCCAGAATCGTTCAGTCCAGCCCTGAGTGTCCCCTGCCCCGCCTGCTGTTCTTGGGGAAAGCCCAGTGAAGGCCGTGGCCTACCTGCTCCCCAGCCCGTCTTCTGCCTCCTGACCCCACCCCCAGCCCAAGTGCTTCCCACACAGCCTGGCGTGTTTCTAGAACCTGCAAGTGTAATGAATGAACTGTGTTTCTGAGCCTCCTGTCTCCCCTCCTGTGGCCGCCCCTGACTGACCATCTCGTAAAACAACACAGGACAGGTGGGGGATGGCAGGAGGGATGAGGTGGGGGGAGGGGCAAGGCGCGGTAGGTGACAGGGTATATTGGCGGCATCAGGAGGGCAAGTGAGCATAGGCTCTGCCATTTATCATTCAATACCCAAGATTAATACCCTAAAGCAGGGCCCTCTGCCCTCCCACAACAATGAACAAGATGTTCCCTGTACTTACTCTTCTCTGCAAAAGCAGCTGCCCTGGAAACCCAGAGGGAGGGGAGAGAACAGAAAGAGAGTCATGAGAAAACGCCATGGACACCAGGCGTCCCGCAGGTGAAGGGTCAGCTGGGGGAAGTGGGGAGGACTGCTTTCTCTCAGGACACACCCAGCTCCAGGGACCACATCTCTGCATTTTCCCGATGCCCCCACCACCCATTCTCAGAGGGGGACGCCCTGTCCTTCAGCGGTTAAAACCCACAGAGGAGCTTAGCATTCAGACTCAGAGGCTGGAGAGATTTCTTTTTCCGCTAAATTCAGCAGATTGCACTGGAGAGCTTTAGAATTTTTCAAAATGTTGCTTTCTAATTTATCTTAGTCATGTGTTCATCCCTGCAACTGATATTTATTGAATAACCTAATTCAGGCCAATGACTTCTGTTTGGGATGCTCTGAAATTCAGACACACACTTAAAACCAGAAGTTATTTTTTCAATAGCTGCTCCAGAAATGGACTATTATTCAGCACTGAGAAGAAATGAGCTGTGAGGCCAGGAAAAGACATGGAGGAACCTGAAATGCACATGACTAAGTGACAGAAGCGGATCTGAAAAGGCTACACACTGTGTGACTCCAACTCTGACATCCTGGAAAGGACAGAACTATGGGGACAGTAAAAACATCAGTGGTGGTCAGGGTTGGGGTGAGGGGTGAACAGTTGGATCCCAGAGGATTTAGGGCAGTGAATCTACCCTGTGTGGTACTAGAATGATGGACACAGGTCATCACACATTTGTCCAAACCCACAGGATGCACAACACAGAGCGGCCCTGGTGTACACTGTGGACTCTGGTGATGATGACATGTCGGTGCAGGTTCATCAGTGGTGACGAATGTCCCATCTTGAGGAGTGTTGATGGTGGGGAGGCTGTTCCCGGGGAGGGGGGGATTTGCCTTTATCTCAGTTTTGCTGTGAAACTAAAAATGCTCTTTAAAAATAAAGTCTTAAGTAGAACCTAAACATATAACTTTTTGAAAAATTGCTCTTTGTGATGTGTTGCCATAATTATCACTATTTCAGAAATTCGTCATTTTAATCATTTAGACCAACCCAGGGTTATCACGACCCTAGGAAGTTAATCGACAGATTCACTTACAGTTCAGAAGAAGGCCTGCCCTGATCCACACAGACCTGCTTAAAGTGCCATTTTACCCCAGTTCCCAGGAAATGACAGGCCTCGGGTCACCCACGCGCCCAGCAATGTCCCCACACTCAGCAAAAATAACCACGAGGCCCCTGAAGCCCCGGCGCTAGAGCAGTAACCCATGAGCAAAGCTTACTTGAGCTGCTGGAATTCGGCAAGGGCTTCGTCGAAAGCTGGAAGGAAACATGTCAACATTACCAATGGTTTCAATGTGCTCGGCTTTTATCCACCAGCTCAGAGGCTCCGCGGGTGAATCTGCCTCACGGAAGCTGACAGGCAGCCAAGTGAACACACTGATTCTTCAGAAATGATTTCTCCAAGTGAAAAATCACCAGCCGGTGTGGCTCAGCGGTTGAGCATTGACCTAGGACCCAGGAGGTTGCCGGTTCGATTCCCTGTCAGGGCACACGCCCGGGTTGCAGGCTCCTTGATCCCCAGCAGGGGGCATGCAGGAGGCACCCGATCAATGATCTCTCTCATCACTGATGTTTCTCTCTCTCCCGCTCCCTTTCTCTCTCTGATATCAATAAAGACATAGTAAAAAGAAAGAAAGAAAATCACAGAGCCAGGCTGCTTCCCCCCAGCATTCTAAGGGGATCTCTACAGGCCAGATGCCTAGATGCTAAGGAACAACCATCTCACCTTGACCGGACAGGTCGAGCGAGCGCTGATGGTTGTCTTTTCCGTCAAAAATCTCAAAGGTGTATTTCCCTTTGTCTTTCTCTGTGGGCTCGCAGATCTGCAGCCAGGCCATCTCCTCGCTGCCTCCGATCCTCATGTGCTCGCTGGACGAGATCTTAGCATCTCTTTAGAAATAAAAAGCAACGGGAACATCCTTGAATTCAAAATCTCAGTGATCTGCATGGCACTTGTGGGGCAAGAGACTCGGGGGTGGATGGGAAACCTTGTCCGACTGGCCAGCGCTTCTGCCGCAACAATTTTCCTGGATATTAGTAATTTTCTTTTTCAATCCTCACCTGAGGATATTTTTCCCATTGCTTTTTAGAGAGAAGGGAGGGATGGAGGGGGAAGGAGAGAGAGAGAAACATTGATGTGAGAGGGGCACATCGATTGGTCGTCTCCTGCACGCGCCCTGGCCAGGGCCACAGATCAAAGCTGCCGCCCAGGTACGTGCCCTTGACTGGGAATCGACCCTGCGACCCTGTGGTGCACAGGACGGCACTCTACCTGCTGAGTCACACCCACTAGGGCTGGGTGCTAGTAATTTATTAACTACATCAGTAGCTCAGCTCTGAAAAGCTTCTAAAATTAAGCATGATACTTAGATTTTAAAGACACATTGTTATTTAATCTATGCTTCTTGGTCACAATATTATAGACTTTAAAATAAACGGTATGGCATTTTTTCCTTTAAAAATTTTTTTTTTATTGCATATGATCTAGCGATTGCACTTCTGGGTATAAACCCAGAGGAACTGAAAGCAGGGCCTCAAACAGACACGTGTGCACCATGGGCACAGCGGCACCATTCACAGCAGTCAGCAGGCGGAAATGACATAAATGTCGGTCAGTGATGGACAGACAAGCAAAACATGGTCCATCCACTCAGTGGAATGTCATTCAGCCTTAAGAAGGGAGGAGCCCAGCCTGGCTGGTGTGGCTCAGTGGTGGAGCATCAACTTAACAACCTGGAGGTCAGGGTTCGATTCCCCGTCAGGGCACATGGCTGGGTTGTGGGCTCGATCCCCAGCAGGGGGCGTGCAGGAGGCAGCTGATCGATGTTTCTCTCTCTGTCTCTCCCTTCCTCTTTCTCTCTAAAATCAATTAAAAATAAACACTGAGATGAAAGCCAGCTCTTGTCTTTCTCTCTTATGAAGACACCATGAAACTTCTCAGCAGTGGACCCTGCTGGTCTCCAGGGTCAGTACTTGGACACTGGAGGTCTGGCCCTTCGTAGATGACATATTAACTTCACCTCTGAGAACGAAACCCTCTCTCGGAAGAGCAGTTTTGCTGAGCTCCTGTTTGTCTGCTTCCAACTCACTCTGAACAGGTTCCAGCCCTCCTGTGAAGTGGCACGTTCCGCATGCCTGGGTACATTACTCAGCATCTTCACCCAGACACAGCGTCCTCGCTTATGCCCGCACCTCGGAAGATTCTCATCACCCTCTGCTGAGTCCATGTCACCCGTAACACAAAGCATGCTGGCTCCGCAGTAACGTCGGCAGCCGTTGCTTCCTCAGAAATTGGTCTCTCACCCTGACCAGTGGCTCAGCGGAGGGAGCATCAGCCCTGCACTGAAGGGTCGAGGACTGAATTCCAGGTCAGGGGCACGTCCCTGGGTTTCAGGTTCAATGTTCAACCCAGGGGGCGAGTGCAGGAGGCAACCAATTGATGTGCCTCTCTCACTGATGTTTCTCTCTATCTCTCTCCCCCTTCTCCCTCTCTCTCTACCTCCCTCCCATCCACTCTCTAAAGAGCAATGAAAATATATATATGTGTACATATTATTTTATTATATATATTATTAAATAATATATGTGTGTGTGTGTGTGTGTATAACCTTGGGTTAGAATTAACAAGAAAAAATTGGCCTCTGACCCCGTCAGGCATTCTGTACCTGCCTCTTCCCTTTTCTCCTTTAGCCATGCTGGTCCCCGGCCCCGAGCTGAAGCTGGTCATCATTTATTGGAACTATGGGGTCCGAGAGCACAGGCACTGCCCTCATCCACGGCACAGCCAGTCCACGGCTGCAGGACTTACTTGTGATACCAGTTCACCTTCATCTCCTCGGTGAAATATTTCATGAAACACTGCAGTCTGATTCCGTCTGGGGTGCAGAGTATCTTCAGAGGAGAAGCGGACATGCCTGCGGAGAGGGAGATATGCTTGGATCTATGAACCGCAGACTTGCCACGTTGGTGGGAGCCACATCAGTGGGAGCCACGGTGGTAGCCACGTCGGTGGGGGGCCACGTTGGTGGGAGCCACGCCGGTGGGAGCCAAGTCTGCAGAAAGGGTGCTATAGGCAGGTCCTTGCCCACCAGCCACAGACGTGATCCCACATCCACGCATTGCAGTCTGTCAGCCCCAGATCCTTCACACTTGTCCCATACCACAGTCATTCACTAAACAAGCATCTGCCACAGGAGAATTATTGGACAAACTCTGCTGAACACTGTAAGGAACACACCATTTTTTAAAAAGAATCAGCACCTGCCCCTTAGCAGCTCAGCCTGCGAGGAGGCGAAAGTGTGGGGATGGCTCTGTGACCCAGGAAGGGCTGTGTTCATTGATCCAGAACCCAGGATTGCAGAAAATCAGCAAACGGGACAAGGGAGCAGAAAGGACCCAGGAAGGGGCCAAGGAGACACAGGATAAGTCAGTAAAAACTGGGTAAGGGGGGAGGAGGCAGAAGAACCCACAAGCAAAAAGAAAAACCTCAGTGAGAACGTCCCCACTGAGTCTGGACTACGGACTAGACTGACCTGGTCTGATGGGGGCGGGTGGTTTGAGGGGGGTCAGGAGGCAGATCATAAACAAGCAGCCCATGATTACGGCTAAAGCTCTGAACTTGAACCAGGGACCGTACTGTGTCGAAAACTACAGAATTTGTATAAACTCATGGTATTCCCTCGTGTAGAAGATAATATTTCTATAATTGGCAAAAATGAAAGAAAACAATATGATGACACGCCATGGATGGGGTGTTGTGGAGAAGAGGCCTGTTAGCCCTCTACTCCACAACGTCGGAAAGCAACTGGAAATTTATATCGTGACTCGAAAATACTCATGGTATTTCTATATCATAGTACTTGTGGGAGCTCAGTCAAAGGAAATAATCCCAAATATTGAAAAAGCCTTTCTTTGCCCAAAGATGTGCGCTGTGTTGTTTTTTATGACAATGAAATGTTGTGCGTGTCTCACAGGGAGGAATTTTACTCCATGGTCCAGGGGTCCCAAGCGCAGGTTAGGGGCAGGGAAACGAATTAAACCAACAGCCACGGGGACACCCGGCCTCCCCTCCTCTTCTCTGTCCTGCTTTTCGTGGGCTCAAGGAAGACAGAGAAGGAGAGTTAAAGATAGAACCAGAGGAAGACGTGGCTGGGAACCCAGGGTGCTTGGCATGCCCGAGATTTGCTAGGAGCCAGGAACATAGCTGAAGCCCAAGGAGAGCAGCAGAAATGCCTTTTACAACCCTGTCTCCACCCTGCTCTCTATAGAATTTTGTCACGTGCGTTAAAATCGGAGGGGAGCCCGGCCAGGCGTGGCTCAGCGGTTGAGTGTCAACCTAGGATCCAGGCGATCGGGGTTCGATTCCCGGTCAGGGCACATGCCCGGGTTGTAGGCTCGATGTATGACTCTCTCATCATTGATGTTTCTCTCTCTCTCCCTCTCCTTTCCTCTCTCTGAAATCAACAAAGGTATATTTAAAAAAAAAAAAAAAAACTCGGAGGGGAAGAGAATGGACTGAGACCTGAGCTCCCAACCTGGCACCGAGAGCAGCCGACGACACACCTTAAACACAGAACTACAGAAATACGGTCGTCCAGCCAAAGGCCGATGGTGGGAAGTTCAGAGAACACGTGGAGCTGGTGGGCGATCAGGAGCCCAGAGGTTTCCCAGTCCAGCAGCGAGGAGGGAACAGCGTCCCGAAGAAACACAGAGGGACAGAGGGAACAAAATTCCAGAAAATTTCTCAGCACAAATGCACGAATCACGCCTGGCAGTTTCTCTCAATACAGAAGGGCGAGCCCTGCGAACGGGTTAAAATGTCCCCTCGGAGGCAGGCAGCTCCTTTCAGCCTGACAGCCAGTGGAGAATTGACCTTGTGGACCACAGAGAAGACAGGCCCACGGACTCACGTTCCAAGTAACCAGGTCACAAGCCTGAGCCCCAAGAGCGATGCCGACCAGGCCGACAGTAACCAGCAGGCCCGTTCCCACCGCCTGATTTTACATCGACTGCACCGTCATGGGGACTCACTGCAAGGGCTCAAGGAGCATTTCGACTTTTGCTAAACAGCATTTCACCAGGCAGAATTACGTGCGTGATGATGTCTTAGAAATGCAGGTCATGTGAAGAGGAGAGACTCCCGAGGCGTTAGAGGGGACGTGGGGCTCGGAGGGACCCAGGAGCTCAGCTGCCCCTCGACCCTGCGGGGAGTGAACTGAGCGGCTGAGATGACACCGCACAATTTTCATGACTCGCTTGTCGTGGGAACACCCCGTGGTCTCGTCTAAGATTCTGCAAAACCAGTGCTCCCCCAAACGTCCTGTCGGCTCCAGTTAAGGGGGATACCTCGCACTCGACGGCTCCTCCATCTGCTGTCTCCCTTTCAGCTCAGCATGGAAAGTGCAGAAACGCAAGGGGCCCAGTCACACGGGACGCGTGATGAACAAGCAAGGTTCATAAGACAGATTCTAAACACGATGCTGAAGAGCCCGGCAAACACCCTCGAGGGGCCGTCGGATAACCAACGGCTGTGCCGCTCCCTCTGGGCCCCTGCAGGACGGGCCCCTCGGTCCCCTTAACTCCCTGCAGGGCTGATGCCCATCCTGGGAAGCAGGGATGTTTGCCCCCAAAATGACTGGAAAATGGAAAGTCATTTACTCACCGCAGACTCTGCTCATCGCCAAAACCATGTCCTCGTACACTGAACGGAGAAAGCAGAGGCACCGTTACCGCCGCAATCTTATCAGAGAGCCCCCTCTTCGCCTCTAACTTGACACAGGAAACTGAGATGTTCGTTTGGGAAAGGACACATTGAAAGGGCCACATTTATCCATAAAAGGCTGGCGTGTGTCATAAATCCTCCCGGCCAACTCCCTTCTTAAACAAGGAACAAGAACATTTCGCTCAACAGACATCCAACAGTGCGACCAAATCGCTTCGTCGCGGTTTCGACCATTTTAATGGCATCGGAAATGGGGGGAAACGCGGCTGATGATCGTGGACCAACATGATATTTCACAGGAACCCAAAAATAATAGCCTAGGTTTTCCTAAAACACCGAAACAGCTTTGAATGTAGCGAAAGTACAAATCTATTTTCTTTTACTGTTGCTGCTAAAAAACAATGGGTCCGATAGCCAAGGACACAAATGAAGGGGCCAAAAGAAAGTCTCGTCCCGTTGGCAAAACGGATTCTCCTCGGCAGGACAAAGGAGGCCTCACTTACGTTTTCCCGACACCTCGAGGACAGACACGTCCTGACCTCTGTCGTCCTTCAGGGTGGCCTTGTACTCCCCGTGGTCCTTCTTCGACAACTACAAATAGAGCACATTCCGCAGGCAGCTAAAATCAACGTCACAATATAAAATGTAATACCCGCTGCCCGGCCAGCGTGGCTCAGCGGCTGAGCATCGACCTATGAGCCAGGAGACGGCAGTTCGGTTCCCGGTCGGGGCACAGGCCCAGTCCCGGGCTCGGTGCCCAGCAGGGGGTCTGCGGAGGCAGCCGATCAACGGCTCGCTCATCGTTGATGTTTCTCTCTCTTTCTCTCTCTCGCCCCTTTCCTGAACTCTCTGGAATCAATAAAAACGTATTTTAAAATGTTTTCAAAAAGAAAATGTAGTAGCCGCTAACACAGTCCCTTTGCAAACTGTGGAAACCTGGGATGCAAAGGGGGAGCTAAGGCGGCACCTACGAGCCGTGGGAAAGCCCCGTTCCGTGGCTCCTGCGTGGCTTCTCTGAAGCACCGCGACGCACCTTCGGTATGAGCAGCTCGCACACGCCCCTCTCCAGGTCGGGCAAAGTCTCCGTCTCGTACAGAGCATCATCCTTCAGCCATTTGAAGACTGTTTCTTTCTTGGTGTTTGCAACCTGGGAGACAGAAGCCTTAGGTTCAGTATGCGAATCACTCCAGCTCGTAAGAAAAAAGTCCCTTTCGGTTTTTAAATCACAGATCTTAAAAAGAACCCCCTTCTATTATAGACACTCAGAAAGAGGCTCATGGAAGAGCCGTCAGTCCTAACAATGGCAAACACGTTTCTAAGTTCCAGCTTCTAAAATAATTCAGCCCTCGCGCTGGCACCGAGACAACACTGAAAGTCTAAGAACCAGAACATTCCCGGGACCCAAGAGTCGCTCCGTCCGCCTGCACCTGACCCAACACCGTGCACCTCACCCTCCGGGCCTCCCTGGAGGCTCCCAGCCCCCAGAGAACAAGTCCCACCTTCTTGTTAGACCTGATCTCACCTTACAGACAAGGCGGACTTCACACTCCTCTGTAACATCCCAGTGCAGGTACTCGGCGAAATGAGGGCCTGAGGGGGGGGGGGAGAGGTTTTGAAAAGTAAAACAGAATAATATATATTATATATATAAGCACATGTATATGTATGTGTGTATGTATGTATATGTGTGTATGTGTATGTGTGTGTGTGTGTCTATTATGTATATTTGTGTGCATTTGGGGCAGAAGGAAAGAGCTGTTCGCTATGAACCGAGACAACTAGTTTCCAGGCTCTGAAGCCGACGTGTTGGGGGCTGACTCTCCGCTGGAGCCTGATTTCCGAGTGGAAACGCACCGTCTGGCCACTCTCCCGCCAACATCTCTTCTCCACTGCTCTTTAGAAAGGAGGAAATCGTATTTCTTTCCCCAAAGCATATGTTTAACTACAAGCAGATTTGGAAAGTATTTATCGATATCTTTCATATAAATATATTCTACAAAGTTAAAAGTCCATACTGGAGAAACGAGCGAAATAAATATTTTTTACTATTAAAAATAAAAATAAAAACAACAAAAATAAAAACGTCTTGGTGTTATATTTTATAATTCATATTCTAATATTTTCAAAAGGCATAGAGATTCCGTATAAAAAACCCCATTAAAAAATAAGCCCTTGGGTTATTTTTCAGGTTCTAAAATGTATCCATTTTACTTCGTATCTAGTGAGCGTGCATTTTTTAACACCATATATTTAAAATGTACTGTTTGCAGTTAAACAGTTAAAACATTTAAAAGCTGAAACATTCCCATGATTTTAAGCAAAACAGCACGTTCCTGGCCATTGGAATTGCTTCTGCTGCCCACACCTCAGAGCCTAACAATGGCCCCAACTCACCCACCTCTGTCCCTTTTCCTTTTTCGTCAAAATGCTGGGCCCCAGCTGGACGTTTGGGATGGACGCCCCCACCCCCCGCTGTAAAGTTGGTTCCCTGTTCCCGCCCCGTGCGGGAGGCAGCCGTCAGCGTGTCTCTCACATCAGTGTTTCTCTCCCCCCCCCTCCACTCTCTCTGAAAAGCAATGGAAATAATATCCTCGGGTGAAGATTAACAAAACAAAAAAATTTCTTATACAATAAATAAAAAATAAATAATAAAGCCCATCAGCTAAGCACTGAGCTCCACCTAGGACAGTGCTATGGATGCTACAAAAGATACAGGAGCTCAGGGTCGGATGCGCCAGAGGAGCCCGGGGGCGTCTCAGGGCGTCTTCAGGCATGAACCCCCATTCTGAACTCAGAGTGGGGGCCCTGGGAGGGCCAGACCACAAAGAGATGACCGTGTCGGCGAAAGGAAGAAATTAAATAAATGGGTCAGCGCGTCCAAAGCGCTGTCCTGGGCATGGAGGGAACAAATCTGGTTCCGCAGGAGGAGAGCCTCAGCCATCTCCCGGGCGGGTGGTCACCCGAGAGTTTTACGGGAAGACCACCTGCCAACAGAAGTGAGTGGGCAGGAGAACTGCCTCCCAGCCGCCCACAGAGGAGGCAAGTTAGTCAGCTGGCAGGCGGCACGGAGCCCGGCCAAGCTGGTCGCTCCCTGGGCCCAGACAGGCAGCAAATGTGGGCGCTGAACCGTAGGCTCTGGGGTTTTAAAGGTAGAAGAAAAAAAATCCAGATGAAATTAAGGAAAATGACAAAGAACAGGAAAGCTCCTGGATACCTAGAGACAAGAAGTGGTCTGGGTTCCGGCTCATGAAGCAGATTCAGTACCGGGCATGGCCCAGCGTTCGCTCTAACTAAACATCCAAGCCCTAAACCTCCGTGTTGTGCGCGTGCGGGCGAGCATGCGGACACCTACCCTGTTTCCTGAGGAATTCTTTTCTCTGGAACTCGGCCTCGTCCAGGACGGCCTTGAACGCTAAGTCCAACATGCAAGGGGGAGAGAGACGTGAGACACGTGTGCTCCTCTCTGCGGCAGCACCCGAGAGAAGTTCCTCCTACGGGCGTAACCCCGTCTCGCCTACCGTCTCCGATGAGCACCAGGGAGGACTGGTTTTTGGCTTTCCCGTCGTGAATCTGCACCGTGTAGGTCCCCTCGTTCTCGACAGTGAACTGATCCATCACCATCTCGATGATGCCGGTGGACTTGTCACACTTAATTTTGTGCGTCTGGAACCATAAAGGAAACAGATTCCACAGTGAACCTCCTTCCTCCAGGTTTCTCTCTGTCGTGGGCCCGTTCCTCCAATTCTACGTCTTAACGGATTGGGACACACGAAACCCAACAGGTCACATTTTAATCCCAACAGGCTTGGATTTAAGACTCCTGGTCTCTTATCTAACCCAGACCCGATCTCTGACCACGGCAGGAGGCCAGGGTCACCCACCTCTCCTTCATCTTCTCAACCTTCCGCCCCCCGATTTCTACACGTCAAACGGGGGCAGAAACACAGTCAGTGGTGACTGTGAGTGACCAGCAAAGCAAAGCCGGCCCTCTGCCGAGACAGGGCACCGCACAGATACACACAGGCACTCACACACACACACGCATATACACACACTCACACATGCCACACGCTCACAAACACTCATATACATACACACACACACATGCATATATACACACACATATACACACACATGCCACACACAAACACTCATATACACACACTCACACACACGCATATACACACACATATACACACACATGCCACACACAAACACTCATATACACACACTCACACACACGCATATACACACACTCACACATGCCACACACTCACAAACATATACATACACACACACACATGCATATATACACACATATACACACATGCCACACACAAACACTCATATACATACACACACACGCATATATACACACACATATACACACACGCCACACACAAACACTCATATACACACACTCACACACATGCATATATACACACACACATGCCACACACTCACAAACACTCACATACACACACACATGCATATATACACACACTTACACATATACACAAACACTCATACGCACGCACACACACGCAAAAATGCACGCATGTGCACACATGCACACACCCACACATTCGCACACACATACACACCCCCACACACACGGACGCACTCACCTCGCTGTCAGAGACTTCTCGGTCATTGATAACAAATCGGAAGCTGGCATCAGGTGACAACTGCTCTGCCTGCAGCCAGAAGCGGACTTGGCCCCGATCGAAAATCTCATAGGCCAGTTCCGACTTCAGCGGGATGGCTGCAGGGAGAAAGGAGACCGCGGTCGGTAACGTGCGAACCCGCGAGAAAGGAGGCTGCTCCTTGCGGGGAACATCCCTGCTGCTTATTAAACTCCCCAAGGACGTGAGGCCCAGGAGTAGTGACATCATTACGACGCCCCAAAGCAAGAAAGGCAGCCCTGGGCGGCCTGTGGTGCCTGGAGCCCGCGCTGAGGGTGCTCCGGGTGCTGGCAGGTGGCCTCCAGCCTTCTCGGTGGGCCCGCGACGCAGGGGGCGCCTTCTCTCCGTGTTCAGGGCGATTCAGCAACAGAGGCTCCCCTCGGACCAGCAGCCACACTGAACCCCAAATTCAAAGCACCCTCTACACAATGAAAATTTCTACAAGTTTCAGTCACAGTTGGTATTGGTTTTAAGTGAACGGGTGACAAGCCTGTGGGCTGGAGCAGGACATGGGGCCGCCCCTCCCCAGTGCCCCTGAGGGCCCCCCCACCCTGCGCAGCCTCGGGGCCGGGCCGGGCTCACTTACTGGGATTTTTTATCTCGTTGCTGAGCGCCATCAAACGTTCCAGCTCTACAAGGAAGAAAGTCGGGTCCTTGGTTCGTGTGTACGTTGCATCAATTTTAGACATTTGCTAATATTCTCCTTCCCAGTCGCCAGGCTACTGAAATGCAGCTACAACTTGGGGACTTTACCAGCAGGATGTGACCAGACTCCAGACCCCAGAGGTGGTTTAATTTCTACCGTAATTTTTGGCTGCTATAAACAGTCCCACCCCCAGCCTCCAGCAAAAGCCCTTTTCCTAAGCAAACAAGTTCCAACACGAGTGCCCGGCCCCGAAAGTGCCCTAAACCCGGCAAGGCCGCCTGCGTGCTACACGCATTACCTGCTTCATCCAGGACGAAGCTGGAGGACACTCCATCCGTGTCGCTCACGGACACCGAGTAGGTCCCCACGTCCCCTTTCTCCGGGTTCTTAAAGTACAGCTTGGAGCTGGGGGGGGGGGGGGGGAGGCAGGGGCGCGAATGGTTAGGGCCCGTCCGCTTTTCTAAGGGGGTCACACTGCCACCTGCCAAGCGCCACTTACTGGTCCCCGACTGTCTCGACCTGAAACTTCTCCGGGTCCGAAATCTCCTCGTAGGATTTGCACCACGTGAACTGGGAGGCGTCGGTCATCTCCGGGCAGTCGAAACTCAGGTAGATGTTGCCCTGCTCGTCGACGCCGGCGCTGACCTCCTTCGTGCCTGCGGGGCGAGGACCGAGGTGAGCGCGCGGGACTTAGGGACACGCTGTCCCGTGGGCGCTTCTCTCGGAGAGGGTGGCCCTGGGCGAGCCGACCGCGCGTCGAATCGTCAGCTTTGTTCACCATCCTCCTGGGACATTGCGGGGGGAAGAGCCGACCGCTCCAGGGGGCACACGGATGGGGGGGCTTTGGGTTTTGTTCCAAGTCATCGCATTTCTGCATTTTCGTTCATTTTCTTCTCGGCGTCCAGGACTCGTGGAGGGAACCCCTGGGGGCTGCCAGTCCAGCCATAAAGACCTTTGTCTCTCTGTGGTCACCCCTCACTCTCCTGGGGTCTCTCTGCGGTCACCCCTCACTCCCCTGGGGTCTCTCTGCGGTCACCCCTCACTCCCCTGGGGTCTCTCTGCGGTCACCCCTCACTCTCCTGGGGTCTCTCTGCGGTCACCCCTCACTCTCCTGGGGTCTCTCTGCGGTCACCCCTCACTCTCCTGGGGTCTCTCTGCGGTCACCCCTCACTCTCCTGGGGTCTCTCTGTGGTCACCCCTCACTCCCCTGGGGTCTCTCTGCGGTCACCCCTCACTCCCCTGGGGTCTCTCTGCGGTCACCCCTCACTCCCCTGGGGTGAGATAAAAGACCGCCAGCCCTTGTACACGCTGTTTTAGCCCCAATTAAAGGTCACGGGGACCTGCCCTGCCCTTGCCTGTCCCGGGGAGAGCCCTGGGCCATGAGAACTGGCTCCACCTCACTGCCCATCCCACTGCTTCAAAAACACGACAGGACACCGCTCGTCCACCCACCACGTGCCCGTCCACACTCGCGGCCAACCCTCGGGGTCCCCCCCCGCAGGGACGCCGTCCGGCCCGGCTCACCCGGCCTGGCCTCCAGCAGCACCGGCTCCGACGCGTCCGACGGCAGCCCCACGCCGCTGGCGTTCACGGCCCGCACGCGGAAGACGTAGCTCTTACCCTGGTGCAGGTCACGCACCTGGAAATGACGGGGAAACGTCACGCGGATAGACAGAGGATGAGTTTGTTACGTTCCGCGCTCTGTCAGGAACACGCCGCCTTTTTCTAAAAGGAAACAGTCCCCCAGCTGGAACCGCTGGGGGCGGTCGGCTAGAAAGCAGGACGGTTCCGGCCCAGCCTGGCCGCAGGAGCACGCGGTTTGCAACAATTGTTTTTAAGCCTCGCCTGAGGATATGATTTTATTGATTTTAGAGAGAGAGGGAGGGAAAGAGAGACAGAGACAAAGACAGAGAGAGAGAGAGAGCGGGGAGAACACCGATCAGTTGCCTCCCTTACGTGCCCCACTGGGAGCCGAGCCCACAACCATTCGGTGCCCAGGACCACATGCCGCCCAACTAAGCCACCTGGCAGGGCCACTGGTGACAGTTTGGATAATTTCTCTCTCTCTGTTCTTCGCCTATTTTAAAGCAGAATTAAAATCAGATCATCTAGTTTCTAACTTGGCGTTAGAATTACTTAACGTAATTCTATGCATGGAGCTAGATATCATTTTAAAGTGAATTTCACCTGTGCAAAACGTCCCCCCATTTGGACACATCAAAATTTGACGGATCTCGTTATATCTGTGTGGATAATCTGCATTGTAATCCACGTTGATAACCACAAATAAAACACACGTTTGCTAAATTCCTAAGGAATTGGTTTAGCTAGAATCTTGGAAGCCGATTTATTCATTCCAAAGAAGCTGACGTTGTTTCCTGTCATTGCCTGTTTCCAGGACGGTGGCCGCCAGTCACACCCAGTGGAGGTGCAGCCCCGAGCCCCACGCGGGTCAGGCTTGCGCTCAGTGGACACATGTCACCTCTCTGTCTGAGTCCCACTCAGAGCCCCCCCCAAAGGAAAAGTCCCAGCTGGGCCCTGAGCCGGGGAGACGGCCTCGCAGCGGTTGTCACAGGACCCCGGTGACTGGTCAGTTCAGGGGCTAAAATAGAAACATTTTGAGAGAGGAAAGAGCAATTTTCCCAAAACAATTCTGCCAAATGTGGTAAAACCGTGTACTTCTGTGTGCGTGTGTGTGTGTATGTGTGTGCGAGCATGCACACGTATGTGCGTGTTGTCAGGCAGACTTCATGGGATCCCAGGAACTCAGCTCAGCTCATTCAGTGTGGGGCCTGCGGTGGGAGCATAAATAACATCGACGCCCCCGCCCCGGGTGGAGCTGCAGACGACCCCGTGCACGGGCCGGTCTGAGTCCCGCTCACCCAGTGCCGTCCTCGTGGCGAGACTTCGCTCTGGAAGGAAACCAAGGTCGTCGCCACGGTGCCCACAGCCGGGCGTTGAAGTTCCCCAGCTGGCCTATGGCAGGGGTCCAGGCCCTGCTCCCAGAGGCAGGGGACAGCGAAGGGACCCCTCACCTTTAAGTAACGACTGGCCGTTGTCGCCTCGTTGACGGTGGTCCATTCTTCGGAGCCCTCTTCCTTACAGTCCACGAAGTACCCAGACACGGGGCTGCTGCCAGAATACACGGGGGCTTTCCACAGCAGGACCAGCGACGTGTCCCTGACCTCACAGAAGGTCAGGTCGTAGGTGGGACCTGAAACGGGGTCCGGTCAGTGCGCGTGCGTGCAGGGGCCACGCAGCGAGCTGTGGCGAGGTTGCTGTGTCCGAGCGGACGTCTCTGGCCATGGACAGCGCTGCGGCTCCCGGTCACGTGGGCAGTCCACCCTTTTTCCAGAGGGGCCGCTGAGCTCAGTGCCGGGAGCTGGGGGCAGAGTCTGGCTTAATGGTCCTGGGGTCCCACCGACCAGGCTTCAAGGTCCATGGGTGTCCTCAGGGTAACTCGCAAGTCCAGGTCGCCCACTCTGGGCCAGCGGGTACGTATCGTAGAGAGAAAGGTGCACAGCAAGGACAGGGCACTACCGTCCCCCACCCGCTGGGCAGGACGCCTGTCACCTGCCGCCTGCCTGCTACGCCTGGTGCTGCCACATTACCCTCAGCTCTGCTTTCTGACAACACCCGATGCCACCCCCAGGGCACAGGCTGGCCCCGGGTCCAGAGGGCGGGGGCGCCCCACCTGAGCCTACGTCGCCCTGCGTCTCTGCCTGTGGCTCGGCTACTGCGCATTAGGCCCTCAAACAGGCCCCAGGAGCTTTAGCAGCTTTTTCTTCCCCTGGCTTTTCTAAGGGGCAAAATCTAATTTCATTAAAACAAGTATCAAAAAATGGAAGAGACAGCCCCAGCTGGTGTGGCTCGTTCCTTGGGAGCATCGCCCGTATGCTGAAAGGTCGTGGGCTCGAGTCCTGGTCAAGGCACATGCCCAGGCCTCAGGTGAGGTCCCCCGACCAGGTCAGGGCGCATGCAGGAGGCAGACGATGGACGTTCCCCTCCCACATCAACCTCTCCCTCCCTGCCTCCCTTCCCCTCTCTAAAAACCAATGAACATGCCCTTTTTGAAGGTTTTTCAAAAAGGACTAGATGAAAAAGCAGGATAGTCTGGCCACAATATTGGAAAAAAGTGAATTTTTTAGCTGTTTCAGCCTCCACTTAGGTTTTTGTTCATGTTTTGTTTCTTTCAAAATATGGGCCTATCACCTACTAGGTCCCTGCTGGGCTAAATGCCAAGGAACCAAGGCCCACACTCGGGAATCTGTGAAAAAGGCTCTAAAACCTGGCGTCCCGAGTAAATGCAGATTAGCAACAGTTACCTGTTTTAGAACAAGGGGCCCAAGGCGCCCATGTGGCCTGAGAGGAGGGCACAGCGGGAGCCCTGACGTCACGCTCTGTCTTAGCCGGGGGCCCCCCACACGTCCCCTCTGGCATCTGGCCGCCTGTCTCTCTGTCCCTCCGGGAGAAGCAGCCTGGACCGGGAACCTCCAGGACGGCCCCAACTTTGGGAAGCCAGCCTCACGGTGAGGCAGGGGTCCCTTCAACGAGCTCTCTGGCCTCACACTTCAGAGCAAATCACTGTAGGCTTGTCACCTGCTATAGGCCTGTCACCTGCTATAGGCCTGTCACCTGCTAACCTGTCTGCACCCTGTCCGACCATAGCATGGACCAGCCTAACCTCAGCCATGCCCTGAGCCGGGCTCAGCAGACGGGCCCCCACACAGGAACGTGGCAGAACCCTGCTCACTGCCGAGACTGGTGGGGCTGCGCAGACACAGGGCTGGCGCCCGGGAAGCCACTTCCCAGGGTGTCCCCACGGCGCAAGGGGTGAGTGCACTAGGCCTGTGTCCAGGAGAAGCAGCCTCTTACCCGGCTCCGGCGCCGTCCAGGCCTCGCACTTGAAGAGCTCGCTAGGGTCCGAGGGCTGCCCGATGCCCACCAGGTTGGTGGCAGCGATTTTGAATTCGTATAATGAACCTTCAGTCAAGTCCTCCACCTGTTAGATGGCGACATGAATTAATACATGGAACAGAAGCCGCCTGACAGCCTGCTGATCTGTAGAATGACTACAAGGCTGAGAATTTTTAAGTCCATTTTTGTCTCTGGATTGAACTATCTGATGCCGCCAAGCTCTGGGTCACTGAACAAGGGCTGTGCCCACAACGGGATGTCACCCAGGCAAAGCTCAGCAAATCCCAAAAACCCACCGTCAGGATCCTCTCCTTGACGGGCGCAGCGTTGACCTCGTGCCAGTTCTTGTGCTGAGCCTCGCGCTTGTCCACGAAGTAGCCGAGGATGGCCGTGCCCCCGCTGAACCTGGGCACCTTCCAGCC
Source organism: Miniopterus natalensis (assembly GCF_054644295.1). Classification (NCBI taxonomy): domain Eukaryota; kingdom Metazoa; phylum Chordata; class Mammalia; order Chiroptera; family Miniopteridae; genus Miniopterus; species Miniopterus natalensis. The sequence goes on along the minus strand of NC_142082.1, from coordinate 617,419 downwards.
GAGGGTCATGGAATGGCCGTCGCAGTTCAGGAGCGTGATCCCGTACGGGTGGGACGGGACGGCTGGGGGAAAGCCACAGAGTTACAGAAACATCTGAAATTCTCTGGGACCGTTTATCGAAGTTCCTTAAACTAAAAACAGCTCAAAAGGCCACCGATGCTGCTCTATTTCAGCCTCTGTTTTGAAAAGAGAGATCCATGCCCTATATAAAATATATGTAGCATATATTTTAATGTGCGTACATGAGCCAGGAAGCACATGTGCTAATATTTCCCGGTTTTAATTTGCATGTTATTAGCATATGGCTAATTAGCATATGGCTCCCTGTCCCACCGGCACGTCCCTGACAAGGAGCCAGTGCAGAGTTTCCCACAGAATCGCACGTTCCCTGTGGGACTGTGTGCTCTGCTCTCCTCCTCCGCGGCGTCACACGTGGCCGCACGAGCGTGTATCCACGCAGGTCACGCACCCTGCGCATAGGACAAAGAGCCGGCAGCCGGCGTCACTCACTGAGGGCAGCCTGCACCTTGATGGGGTCCGACTCCTGCGAGTTCTCGCTGGTCCCCACGGCATTGACCGCTTTCACGCGGAAGATGTACTGCTCTCCAGTCGTCAGGCCGTGCACCACGAACCTGGGGAAACGGGGGGCGCTGCTACCGGGTGTGGCCTTTCCCTCCGTCCTCAGGGAGAGATCATTTTGAATAGTCCCTAAAGCGTTTCGGGCAAGTGCACAGGAACTATCTCATCGACCTCAAACTCCCACATCCGTGCGTGGGGACAAGAAAACAGCCTCACCGTGTACAAACTCCCGGATTTGTGTCCACCCCGGAATAGGTTGCCTCTGCGCTCTGTGGTTCCTATTTCAGTTTTGCTTCTGTACTTTGCTCCCAGGCAGTGACCTGGGGCTCGGGAAGGCGGGGAGGGGGGCGCACCTGTTGTAGCCGATGGGCTTGTGGTTGCAGGGCTCCCAGACGTTGGATCCGGCCACGCAGCAGTCCACGTAGTAGCCCAGCAGGTCCTCTGCGTGCTTCGGCCTGTCCCACTCCACCACGACTGACGTCTTCGTGTCCCGAGATACAAGGACCCGGCCGGGAGCAGAAGGGGTGACTTTACAGGGAGACAACGTGGTCCATGGTCAGTGATGTCAGAGTTTCGGAAGATACACGGAGACCTGCAAGCCCCTCTGTCCACAGGGAATGGCAACCCAGGTTTGGGCCTTTAGATCAAACTTGGACGAACAGGAGGGAACAGGGAAGCGAGGGTGGGTGAACCACCAGAGGGCCCAGGGGTGCTCCCTGTCCTCTCTGTCTGCCCAAGGCCCTGCCTGCCTGCAAAAAGAAGGAGATGCGACCACAAAATCTCACCCATCCCTCCACCAGGACCACTGAAAGATCTTCGGTGACACATGCTTTGGCTAAGTGGGTGGTAACTATTTTGGAACGGAGAATTGCCGATTGTGAGGAAACGAGTCGCATTCCCGTCACCTTCATCAGACTCCGTGAGGAACTCAGGTTCGAATCAGGACTTGACCATGGATTTTCTCATCTAGCATTTGACATTTCAGAGAGGGAACCTCAGCCATACAGGCAAAAAACTCTAGTGTATCTAGGGTTGGGATTTCTATTTAAAGTGACCGTTGCCTAAAAGTATTTCTAACCCATTTATCAGTTTCATAAGAAGATAAAACTAGAGAAATGTTGAGAACTGACCAGAGCATGGCAGAGGGATCTTCTCCTGCCAAATGAACTTTTAAGGCTCCTTGACTTTTAACTCCTATGCCACATCAACGTTTTTATCAACGAAATAATGGTTATCCAGTTTCATCGTCTTCAGGGGCCCATCCTAAATTCCAGCCACTCGCCGTAACTCACCAATGGCGTCCTGGGCCTGAATGGGGGGAGTGATTTCCGACGGGTCGCTCAGGCCGTGTTTGTTTGCAGACAGAACTCGGAACACGTACGGTTTCCCCTCAGCAAGATCAAAGACGGCGTACCGAGGGGACCTCACAGCCGTCTGGGCATTGACCCGCTGCCAGCTGCCGCTCCCGACCATGGACTGCAGAGAGAACAGGGCAGTAATGGAGCCGACACCCTCAGCAAGCTGGAGGAAATGGTCCATTTTAGCTCACCCAGTTATATTTGGGGATGTCCATCCTGTACTCCGCACACGGGGCCATCAATAAATCTTTTCCAAATTTTATGAAAAGGGAATTTGAGAAGAAGGTACGAAATTATTTAAGGTTGAAAATGCTTACCAATAAAATTTTCACTTGAAAGGGAATAATTAAACCATAGAAAATGCAATAGAATCAATACATAGGTTGCAGTTTTAGTACAATGGAATGAACTGTAAACGGTTAAGGAATATAACTCAGCAGTTCACATTTGGTTTAAAACTGTTGCTATTTTGCAGCTACTTATAGTGGTAATAATGTGACAGTGGTAATAATCTCCATAACTAGTGATAGGGTGGATACATTGTAATACAGTCATACATTTAAAATGTAGCTTTTTAAGTTATTGTATAAAGATCTTTAATAGGATGAGAAGAATTGTATCATTTTGTTCAATGTAATAAAGGATGCAAATTGTATCCATGATATATCAAATATGTAAAAACCTATGGAGGAGAAGACATAAATATATACCATTTGTTAACAGTAACTATTTTATATGATGGGATTGTGGGTGGTTTTAATTTTATTCTATATAATGTCTCTGTATTTTCCAAATGTTCTATACTGCATGTTTGATTTTTACCATTGATAATTACTTTTAAAGTTCCAATTATATGTTTCATTCTTTTCCTATAGAGAAAATCCCCTTTTCAAAAGGAATTCTGAGGCAGTCAAAGCTGGGTGCAAGTCAGCCTGTAAAGGCTGCTAGATTCATGTTGGAAGAAGAGGTTTTCTCTCATTTTAGCAGAAGTAAAGTCACTTTCTTGGAGCTGACACAGGCATCCTTAGTAGGAGGCCTCCTTAGTAGAAAACACACCTGCCCAAGTGTGTTTTCTGGAGAGGGACAGCAGGGGCTGGAGGCAGGAGGTGGACACCTGGCTGGGTGACTAGAGGACAGGACCCTCTGTTAGAGGAGGGAGGACAGGGCATGAGTAGGAATAAACCCGAAGGGACTTAACTTACTGCCCAGCTCTCTCAGATGCCCAAGGAGAGCTGAGAACCTGACCATGCCCCTAGTGCTCATCACTCAAGCAGGGGCTAAGGGAAAGTGTGCAGGTCAGTACCTGCAGGGGTCTGCCCAGGGCACACCTCTGGGCCACATACAAGGCACTGCCCCCTTCGCCACCTGCAGAACGCTCAGTGGAAGCATCGGCCCGGACACTGAGCTCATGGTGTCCACATAGGAAGGACAGGCCCTGTGCTGATCCAGAGTCTGCCCAGAGCACAGGGCATCGGCTACAGTCTCTTGGATTTTCACAACACAAAACTGCACTTTATCACCCAAAATTCACAAGCTACCGCTCTCCTGTGGGACATGTGGTTACAGCCTCCAAGGAGCCTCGCCTCGCAGGTAATTGGGGAATGTCAGAGGGTCCCCACCTGTCCACAGTCAGAAAGTGTTCCTCCTTTTGTACATGCTGGCCATGCTTCATCTACATGTGTCACGTGTCACCGCACTACATACGCACTCATGGCCCATGTTATTTCCCATATGTGTGTTCTGTACATATGCATCATATATTACACGTAATATAACTCTGGTACCATAGAACCACAGTTACAGACTCACATGACTATAGAGGCTTTGCCAACTGCAGCCCAGAGCCCAACTGTGGTCACCGATCACCTGAGCAGGGACGACCTGAGCTTCTAGTGCAAAGGGACAGATCACAGTGAGACAGAATATGTGGCTTGTGGTAGGGATGTAAGTTTTGTTGGTTATGTATATGTGTGTGTGCATGTGTGTGTGTGCATGTGTGCATGTCTGTGTGTGTGTGTGCACATGCATGTATGTGCATGTTTGTGTGTGTGTGTTCCTGCATGTCCAGGGCTGCAACACATCAGGTATCTCTTTATCTGTCCAGAACTAAGACTGTCCAACCCTTGGCAGCCTGAAGTGTGGATCCCTCTACGAGGTCACCACCCACTGGCCACATGGCTTATGAACAACCAGAGACCAGTGGCAAATGGTCTCCCTGCTTCTCAGAGTCCTCAGGACTCAGAGCCCAGAGTGTTTTTAGTGGGAAGATTTAGTTCTGGCCTCCCTGCACGGCGGGGTCTCAGCCTGGTGACGGGATGGGACCGGCTCGCTCACATGGGTGGCGGCAGAGCCAGGGCCAGGACAGTTCCCAGAGGCCGATGTGAACTGGGTCAGCTGGCGCCTGTAGCTTCCTTCCTATAAATAAAGTGATGAGGACCCTGTGCTGGGGACCTGGTAGCTGCTCATCTCTAAGGCCCAGGGAGTGGCACAAAGTGACCACCACAAATCTCTCATCTCGGGGACCGAGAGCACGGTACCTTCTCGATGAAGTACGTCAGGGGCTCCTTGCCACGGGGAGAAGGGGGGTCCCAGCTGAGGACCACGTAGGTCCTGCTGATCTCTGAGGCGTGGACGTTGGTGGGCGGTCCCGGGATCTGCACGTCGCCTGGGGGAGGAATAGACTTGGTGAGAGCTGGGTGAGGCCGGGCCCCCCTCAGCTCAGCCGTCCTCAGAGCCCGTCCTCAGAGCCCATCCGCCAGGCAGATGGCCTCACGTCCACGTGGGGAAATTAGGTAAAGTAGACCACCCCGGCATTCCTGTTTCACTCATCCTCTAATTACAAGTCCAATTAAAATCCTTGGCCTTCTGACTAATTATGCTCGATTCTCCTCCTAGTAAATCGATCTCTCTGCGTACCTGTGAAAGGAACATTAGGTACTCTAAAATCTGATAGAGACGTTATTTGACAGGTACGACTCGATCCATTTAGTTAAATATTAGGAATAAAACTTCCGCTTACATAAATACTAAGTACTGTCCCAGGAATGGACAGTGTGAGGACAGAACCCGGCATCAGCCAGTCATCCAGCCGCGGGCTCCGTTTGGCCGCTTCTCTACCTGTCCCCAAAAGGACGCATCAGTGGACCCCAACTAAAAACAACAGTGTCCACAACCTGACCACATCTTGTTTCTTAGTGTCACTCCCTCAGTCTTTCTTGCTTTTTTTTTAACTTCTCTAGACTCTAAACTTGTAGAGTTGAACTACAGTTTTTATTTTTACCTGTACAAGTGTCCCTGTCGTGTGGGTGTTTTCCTCTCCCCGCCCCCTTCCTGCCCCTGATCACAACCCCAGACCCTGGGACGTAAGAGCGACTTACCTTCGAGGTCATCCTGGTAGATCACAATTTCTTTATCTCCCTCCAGGTGGACCGCTGTAGAGAGAAAAGTTGATGCTAAATTTGACATCCAAAGATTTCCTTAAAAATACACTGTTTCCCTCATTGCGCATGAGGCACGAATCACCTTCACAATGACGACTACACCATATTCACTCCCTCGAAGTGATCAGAGCTGATAGCCTGGAAATGGTCCGAATGACACTTAGTGCTTCTCGGCTCTTTGAATTGGACTCGAGAGACCGTGCAGGGAAGGGAAATACAGGGCTCGCCTGAGACCTAATTACGGGCCCAGACCCATTAAGGAATCGGCTCTGTGTGAAATGAAAATTCCAAAACAGAACGGCTTGGTTTCAACGCCTTCTAAGTCTCCTTGTGTGTTGAAATTATATCTTCAATGGACTAGGAAACGTCTAATTCTGCACCCAGTTCGCGGGGTTCCAGTGGAGAGCGTCAGGAAGGTGTACGCACTGAGGGATAAATCCCGAATCTCAGCCTGGCTCCCCTGCTCCCCGAGGGGCATTCCTGGGAGACCACAAAACACTGTGGCCCTTGCCGGCACCTAAGCCTGTCCTCAGGCTCGGATACCGCTGGAGGGAATGGAGAAAGGACATCTCACAATACGTACGGCCCCAAGCTCCCCGGCCGTAGCTGGGCCAGGAGAGCCCAGCCACCCACCTTGTAACCTTTTGAGGTCCACAGGGTCAAGGGCAGCCACGGCGTCCGAGATGCGGGACGGCCGGCTGACGCCGGCATTGTTGATCGCTCTCACGCGGAACACGTAGGACCGTCCCTCAAACAGCCCGGTCACGGGGTATTTGCAGATTTTCACGGGGGAGTCATTGCACTGAACCCAGTTGTTGGTTCCCACCTCACACCTTCCAACAGAAGAGAGCAGAGAACGGTGACTGCATCCATCTGATGAATATACGTGGGTGTCCACATGCTTACACACATATAATACATGTCGATTATAACAGGGAAGGGTCTCACATTGTTGAGATCGATGCCATCAAAATACTGGTTTACACAAGCAGCATAAATAAACTTTAAAAGACAGCTACTTAGAAAATATAATATATATTCCTGAGCCTCTAATTCATAGGCTAAGATCAATTCCTGACTCAAATACATTTAGGGAAAATCTCCTGCAAAAGTCGTTTCAGATCCATCCTCAGTAATTCTTTAATAACTCACGTCACAAAATCTCAGGTGCCCTCCTGCTACCCAGCCAGTCTGTTGCCAGGGCGGAGGGAGGGACCAGCCCTGGGCTCTGTGGCCCGAAGGTGGACCTGACCACTGGGCCAGAGCAGACTCCTCCTGGAGCTGACTCCCCACCCACTCCAGTAATGGTCAGACCCTTTCCAGCAGGCCTCTCTTGTGGAATTTGGAAGTCTTCTGAAAATATTAAGTCCTGCCCTGGCCAGTGTGTTTCAGTGGTTAGAGCATCGGCCCGCACACCAGAGGGTTGCAGGTTCGATTCCTGGTCAAGGGCATGTACCTGGGTTGCAGGTTCAATCCCATGTCCCAACTGGGGTGCGTGCAGGGGGCAACCAATCGATGAGTGTCTCTCACTCTGATGTTTCTCTCTCTCTTCTTTTCCCCCCTCTCTAAATATCAATGGAAATATATCCTCAGGTGGGAATTAACAAAAAAATAAAAATGAAAATATTAAGTCCTGACCAGAAATCTGGAAATGATGACCCTTCCCTTTTCAAAGGCTGAGATATTCAATACCAACACTTCACGTCAAAATCCCAGGAGAAAATAGCAAGTTGAGAAAATCAACTTTTCCAAGAAATTCAGCGTCCCGGTTGCATTGTCATTTTTAAAAGAATCCGCTCTCTTTTCTCCTAATTATGCAGAATTTCTGATGAAAGTTTCTGACCCACACGTGCCCACCAACTGCAGCCGAGCTCTGTGTTTCTATCTCCTTAGAGGGGTTATCACGTGAGAAGGTGCGTGAAGTCAGTTCCGCCAGACGGCTAAGAAAATGACCAAATGTTGGGGGAAACAGAAAACAGCTCTTGTTTTTTGCTTTTTTAATTTAAGATAAAAACCCTGAATGTTCTGCAGGTCCGGCTCCAGCGTGTCAAAATATTACCCTGACGTGAACATTTTAGCTACACAAGTAGCTTTATTGGGGTGAAAAGAACTTAACAGGATGCCCCCCCAAAAATCTGACTGATATTGTTTCTCAAATAACCATCTTATTTCACTGTGTTTTATGCATATAAAACCTTAAATTCCTACCCGGAGCCATCCACTTATAACCCAAGAGCTTGGACCCTCTGGCCTCACTCCTAACTTCGTTCTCTTTGGCTGTAATTTCTGTCCACGGTCGGCAAGTCTGTCTGAGGCACCGTCTCTGCCTGCGCCCTTCCCGGGCCTGAGAACCTCGTCGAGGGTGGAACAGGAAGACACAAACCTCCGTTGGGTTTAATGATCTACATTTAAGTAAATGTCACACAGAAAAACTCCCATATTATGTCGATATTTTTTACTGGGAAACAAGAAGAAAAGCCTATTTAATAGAGAACTAGCACAGGCAGGGCCCTGGGCGTGAGCGAGCCTGTGTTCTGGCCGCACGTCTCCTGCCCCGTGTCTCGTCCCCCAGGGGAGGGACAGGGCTGACCTGACTCCACCCAGCCAGGCCATTCCCAGCCTGGGCTGAACCCTCAGCAGGACCACGGACCCGGCTCAGAGGGCGTTTGGAGAAGCAGACGGATGTGACACCCGGTGCTGAACAGGCCACAGGGCTCCAACGACAACACAGACACCCAGTGTCTGCACAGGAAGCTTTTACCAATTGTCAGGAACATTAAATAACCACACGGCAAGTATCCAGAGCCCATCAACAACGGCGTCACGAGCTTGAGTCTGGGAAAATATCCAAATACGTCGCCCGTAACAATATCCATCTCAGGAACGTTTCCGTCCTGGGAGAACACAATGGACACTCACCGATCGATGAAATAGCCAATGACGGCGCCTTCGGTGGTCGTGTTGGGCGGCTTCCAGGTGACAATGACGTAATCTCGGTTTGCATCGTGGCACTGCACGTCCATGGGCGCCCCGGGAGCCCCTGTGACCAGCGGGTCAGCATCTGGGGGTGAGGGGGTGAGAGATGACCCATGATGAGAGTCGCTGGGGCGGGGACAGTTATAGCCTATTGACAACTGCTTCAAATCAGGCTCCCAGCTGCCCAACTGGACTCCAGTCTAATCCTCACGCCAATGACTCGACGATTCTGGGCTGTGCTGGGTCAGTGACAAGCAGTGCAAACATCTCTGTGAGTTTAACTCCAAACCTCTCTCCTCTATAACATGCTCAACTCTGAATTTTCATAATTGGATCCAAAACTGAAGTTCACTATCTCCCGATGCCACACCGTCACACAACGTCACACTCTCAAAAACTCACGGAAGAAACAAAACTAATAATGGGGCCCTTTTAGCACCTGGGAAACAGGGCCTTCGATGCTTTTCTATTTCAAAGTCCTTAGAAAATGTGAAGATTTCAATTTTTTTTTTCCAGTGAGCAGCTGTTTGGGGCCACCCTCCCTCCGCTCAATCATTTCCCGCAGTGAGGGTTTGCTTTGAAGTTTTTTTAGGTTTTTTTTAAAATATGTTTTTATTGATTTTTAGAAAGAGAGGAAGGGAGAGGAATAGAGTGAGACAGAAACAGCAATGAGAGAGGAGCACTGACCAGCGGCCTCCCGCACGCGCCCTACTGGGGCCGAGCCCACAATCAGGCCTGTGCCCTGACCGGGAATCGAACTCGAAACCTCCTGGTTCCCGGTTGATGCTCAACCACTGAGCCACACTGCCCAGGTTGTTCCGAAGTTTAAACTACAGAGGCAGTGAGACCCACAGGGCGGCACACAGAGCTTTCCATGTCCTTGTCTAAAATCGTGTCTGCTCAGAACCTCGGCTTGGACACAGCTTCTTGCCCCAGTCTCCTCAGCACATTAGAAGCTGAGGATTTCTGGACATGGAGCCAAATATGTTCACTTGCACTCACAACCCTCAGAAAGTAATGAGAACAGGTAAACGCCCCCCCCCCCCGCCGCCTTCATTTCCCTAAGGCCTCCCCCCCTGGACCCAGGTCCCCCATAACCGCACACAGCACAGGGCCCACCCACCTCTGACAAACAAGTAGGCGCTGTGGTCGCTGACGCCCCCTCTGGACACGATCCTCAGGGTGTAGAGACCTTCATCGTCTTTGTTCAGGTGGCTGAAGGACAGGGAGGCCTGACCCTCCCCGAAGAACATCTGTGTCCACTTGGACTCTTTCAGCAGCACATCTGGAAGGAAATGAAAACGGGTTCCAGGCACCGCCCGAGAGCGCGCACGTGGACCGTCCCCCCGGCTCCAGGGAGCCTGAGACCCGTTTACACAAAGAGCCCACAGGTGAGAGCAAGCGAGGCATCGACGGGAAAGCAGGGGCCGCAACATCAGCAAAGGTCCGTGCAGACAAGGAACGCGAGGCACGTCGAGTTTCGTTTCCCAGAGCAAACTGGGTTATGTCTGAAAACAGTGCCCAGCCCTCAGATGGCTGAGTGCCGTCCTGTGACCCTTTTTATCACACAGGGTCCCTCTTCACAGACCACAGAAATCTCTGATGACATTAATTCTGGGCCCTCCCTGTTAACCTCCCCATGTTCCCGGGTAAAGTTCAAGGTCAACGGCAGGCTCCACGTTCTCTCTGTCTCTCCCCTGGCTCTGCCACCGGCAGCTGCCTCAGTGGAAAGAGGAAAACCAGATTAACACTAAAGTTTACAACTCAGCTTGCCCACATGCGGCCAAGCGCACAGCGAGGGGGGCAGGGCACCCCAGGCCCGGGGCTGCCCGGCACTCACCGTCCCGGTACCACTCCACCCGCGGCTGCACGCGCTTCAGGTCTGGCGTCACCAGCAGCGTGCACTTGAGAGTGACAGTCTCGCCTTCTCTTCTGAAGGTGACCCCGAATTTCTCCAGAAACTGGACATCAAAGTGGGTGTAGGGAACCACAGACGACAAGGGCACTGCAGAGCGAATGGGACAGTCACAAGGAAGGGCACAGGGTTTCAGGCTCAGGGGCCCACCTCGGGCATCACTGCACGCAGGCCCTTCCTCCCAGGGACACTGGAGAACCGGCTGTGGCGTGGTCACCAATAAATGTCACTTATCATTGCCGAGAAAATGAACCAGCTGGGTCCAGAGGCATCAACCCCACTGAATCTCAAAAGTATAATGTCGGGGAGGGTAGGTTTCAGAAGGAAATCTGCAGTAATATTTTAAAACAAAGAAATCTGTGGTTTACAAATACGTGCACGTGGTAAGATTTCAGAAACTGCTGCAAACTTCAAGAGGATGGTTTCCTCTCAGGAGGACGGCCTGGGGTGGGGGGGGTAGGAGGGAGCTCAGGGCGTCTTTCCCTCCACAGTCAGTTCAATTCTTCAAGATCGACTGGGCCCCCTGAACTGTACACTCAGCAATGGTTAATTTTGTGACATACCAATTTTACTTCACTTAAAAGGTAACTAAGGCCCAGCTGGGGTGGTTCAGTGGTTCAGTGTCACCCCCCCTGCACCAAGAGGTCAGGGTTCGATTCCTGGTCGGGGCACAGGCCCGGGCTGTGGCTCGATCCCCAGTAGGGGGCGTGCAGGAGGCAGCCGATCAATGATTCTCTCTCATCAATGTTTCTCTCTCTCTCTCCCTCTCCTTTCCTCTCTCTAAAAATCAAAATTAAACGTATTTTTAAAACAACCAAAAAACCTTCCTTTAAAAATAAATAAATAAATAATAAAATGGTAACTGAGGCAAAATGGCAACATAGTTGCACTTGTTAGGTATGGGTGGTGAATACATGGGCATCTGTTATTTGTGATGTATACATTTCAGTATGTTGTAGATCCTTTGAAATGTTTATTTGGAAAGATAAAATTTTAACAAGCCCCAGGTGACTGCTGAGACCCGTTCCTGCTTCACCATGGGGACCATCCTCCGCACGACGCTCATCATCCTCGGGACACACCCTCGGTCTCCCTGCCCCCCCGTGTTGCCTTGAACTAGTCCCACCGGCCTGCTGGTGGTCCTGAGCGCCCCCAAGTGCTGGAGAGAAGCCCCTCCAATGAAATCCACACAGAAAGGACCAGAGTAAACTGCGCCCGGTGTCCTGTGGCTGCTGGAAGGCTGTCCCCACACTGCTGCAGCCGGTGCCTCGCGCTCCAACGCTTGGTTTGTAACACTGAGACCTCAACGCGGGCTAGAATCCAGGTTGCTACTGGGAGGTCAGCCAACCCTAACTGTCACCCCCAACCCTAAACAAGCCTCAGCGACAGCAAGGGCTCCGAGCCTTTCGCTTCCATCAGGCCAGCTCCTGGGCCTTGGGTCAAAAACCAGCCCCAGGACTGAGAGACGCTGCACTTGCCTCCCACAGGGCGACCGTGGCCACCTGGGAAACTGGGGTGCACCCAGCAACACGGGGCACTTCCGCCTGTGGAGGGGCTGGTGGAGGGAAAGGGAGCCATGGGGCCGTGAGTGACCAGCCAGAAGGCGGGGGTGCAGGCAGGTCCGTGTGTCGGGACACGGCCTGTGACGCCCAGGCCAGCCGGGCATCTGCTTCGTGTCTGTGCAGCTGCTCCTTACAAATGGGCACAAGACTTTGGGGAAATAGGAAAACTATCCTCAAACACAGAACTCGGCCACAGTCTGCATTCCCATCGAGGATTTGGATCCACGTTTTTTCTAATTCAAAATGTCAGGTTTCATCAGCACCTAAAAATACGGCATCACACAGAATTACATCAGCGCACACTGGCCAGCGGAAGACACGGGCCCAGAAACCTGGAGAGCCTCTCGGACTTAAAAAAAGATCTGACCTTTAGAAAATAATTTTGTAATTACATGCTATGTCACTATATAATTTTCTGCCCCAAAAGGAAAAAAACTCGACTTACACCCAATCGGGAGTCCCACGGAGTGGAGTGGCTCCTCCTCGCCCCGGAACCCTGTAAGACAGCAGGGTGAGCGTGGCCGAGAGGGTCAGAGGGCGCCGAGGCGTCCCCCCCGCCCCCGTGGGCGCTAACTCACTTCTCACCACCACCGCCGCGTTGGTGGACACCTGCCCGTGTACGTTCGTGGCCACCGCGGAGTACGTGGCAGTGTCGTCAAAGTTTGCCCTTGGAGAGAAAAAACAAGACCAGGTCCTAAACCCACTGTTGGCTGTTCTGTGAAGCCAGTGGCCTGATTTCAACACAAAGTCCTCGAAAGCCTCCCACGTGACCTTGAGCCTCTGTTCATAAAGATGAGTCTCAGGACAAGGCTGGCTCTGTCCCGGGACCAGGTATTTACAGACCTGGGTGAAGCCTGGCCTTGACTATGACTTTATAATAAATAGTATGTATTTCAAATACATCTATCGAGTACCTGCACCTCACTCAGGTGACTTTGGTGAGTAAATAAAACAATGCATTTGAAAATGCTTTGTAACTTTAGCCCGGCCGGCGTGGCTCAGCGGCTGAGCGTTGACCTAGGACCCAGGAGATCGCGGTTTGAGTCCCGGTCAGGGCACAGGCCTGGGTTTCGGGCTCGATCCCCAGCAGGGGGTGTGCAGGAGGCAGCCGGTCAATGACTCTCTCATCACTGATGTTTCTCTCTCTCTCATTCCCTTCCACTCTCTGACATCAATAAAAGCATATTTTTTAAAAAGGGAAGAAAAAAAAGAGAATGCTTCGTAACTTTAAGTGCTGTATGTAACCTCATATTATTCATTTAAACATGTCCACCAAATTCCTGGACTAAAAGTTCCTCCTCCGTGGCCTCCACTTCCCAACAGCACAGCACAGGTTTCTCAGAGTTCTGAGAACTGGAATTAATTGCTTCCATGGCTCCCGAGCTGGGGACTGCCGGAGGGGACCCGAGAGGGGGACAGTGGAAGGTGCCGTGAGCGGCTCACAGGGAGCCCAGGAGGAGCAGAACTGTCTGCCCTGCCAATGCCCCGGGAACGCTCCTCCCAGAGGATTTCAACCTTGCTTTTCACTTGACTCACTAATTAAGATTCCGCATTAAGATCAGGGAGACGACCTAACACTTCAGCACTGGTGAGCTCACCAATTAGCACCTGGTGCTTAGCAGGAGGACCAGCTGGGGAGAAGGCCCATCCTGCACCTGCAGCGGGAGCCTCCGGTGGCCGCCAGTGTTTTCACGCCCCTGTCCACGAGAGCGGGTCCTCAGCTCCCATTGGGTCTGTAGACAAGGCCAGAGCCCCCAAAACCTTAAGACCCACTAACTGACTGCAGGCGTCCCCGAGGCAGGTACACTGTGATGGAACAGCCAGACCCTCTGGTGACGCTCACTTTCGGCTCGCTGTCTGCATTTCTCCTTTGTAACTGTTGTGCATGATGTAAAATACTTCGGGATGGAGGTGGATGTGCAGATTATGAATAAATGTGCCTGCACATACCCTGGGGGGGCCCCACACACTGGGGCGGCCCCTGGGGTGGGAGAGTGGGTGGGGACGGGGGAAGGGCTGGGTGGACTTTGAGGACACTTTGCTCAACTAAGAACCTGCCCAGGGGACGATGTGGGGTCGGGGGCTCTGGCCACACACCTCTCCGTGTCCCTGTGAGACCCGTGCTCTCTCTCCCTCCCGAGGCCACACGAGCCTTTAGTTTCAGCTTCGAGAAACGGCAAGCAAGTGGTGACAGGCAAAGGGTCATGTTTCCTGTCTGGACATGTTCCCAGAACAGGCAGCGACAGTTCTTACAAACTTCCAGGGGGCACCTCGCACCCCAAAGCCTCCGCGTGCAATGCCCCAAACCAACTCCACAGGACAGAGGACTGACATTTCGACAATTGGAAAGGTGGGCAGACACATTTATGTGGCCCCAGACTTTCTCCTGGGCAGTCAGGCCCCATGTCCTCACATTGGACATTGGCACTGGATTTAAATTTTAACTCAAGTTGGAATTTGAATATCACTGTCTAAAAATAAAGTTCAGGAAGAGGGTGAGCCCGACAGTCCCTCTACAAGGGTGGGGCTGGGGTGGAGGGTGTTACATATAAAACACAGGAGACACTGTCCTCAGCAACTTCATCAAGATGTGAGAACAGTATTAAAATTCTTTGGAGAAACAGAGCTCAGACTGGGAGTCCCGAGAGTAAGTCTATGAGTTGCAGGGAACGGCGCCTATTTCAGCGAGAATCTGAGGGGCCCCGGGGGCGGGTCCCACAAGGCTCTCAGCACTTCAAGAATTTGGTGACAGTGGCCAAAGAACATTCATAGGGACACATGTCACTCCTGTAACAGGGGGAGAGGCTCATTCCTGAGCTGCACACCCGCCCCCACCCGGAGCCGCTCAGATCCAATGACAGGGACTCAGCACATCAGAACCGACAGCTGAGGGCAGCCTGGGTGTGGGTGCCCGGCTCCTTTTCTGAAGGATTTTCACGTTTCATCTCAAACATCCCAGTAGAGCCTAAACCATGCCGATGCAGATAAGAGTGCTGTTGAGAGAAGTTAGTCTCAGGAATCTCCTTTGCCCCAATTTCGGGAATGTTTGCAGACTGTGCAAAACCCCACTGCAGGTAGGGAGACCTGGGTCCGACCCTGCACCTACCGGGCCACCGGCTCATCACTATTCCAGAGGCCACACTGGCGTGAAGGCCACTCCTTCCATACTTGAGAAAGGGAAACAGCTTTTCCTCTTAAAACAATTATTAAAATACAGCTTGGCCCGGCAAGAGTGGCACAGTTGGTTGAGCATCGGCCCTTGAACCAAGACGTAGCCGGTTCGATTCCCGGTCAGGGCACGTGCCCGGGTTGTGGGCTCGATCCCCAGTAGGCGGAGTGCAGGAGGCAGCCAATCGATGACTCTCTCATCATTGATGTTTCTCTCTCTCCCTCTCCTTCCCTCTTTCTGAAATCAATATAGATATATTAAGAAAAAAGAGGGACAGGAGAACCTCACTTCTGTAAAATAAAAGTTGAAGTTTTGTGCGTTTATACATCTGTACTGTCAGGAAAAAGCAAACTGTATATACACCGGAGACTGACACTGGGTGTGAGAAATGGGGGTAATTTTTGTTTTCTTTTACTTACTTCCTACATTTTTTCCATTTGTTATGAGAGAAAAAATTAAGGTTCTACTTCTTTGACGAGTCTGAGCTTAGGGACTGTTGCTCAACCTGGTACATGACGCAACCCGGCTGCTAACCAGCTGTGAGCATGACCTTCTCCACTTCACAGCAGCCCCTGCAGCCGGGACACTGTCTTCCCTGAGATACGGATTCTCTTTGTTCCCAGACGGAGCTGAGATGAGCTAGTGAATTTACATCCCTCTGGCCTGACCACAAAGATGGAGACGGGAAGCTGGTGCCACTTAAACTAATTCAGACAGACCAGTAACATTACCTGGGATGCACGCCGACAGGGTGCGGCCCGACCTCGTGTCTGAATTGGATCTCAGGTTTGGGGCATCAACTGGCTGAGGCAGGTGCTGCCACCAGCCCTCACCTGTGGCTCTGCAGCATGAGCACGTGGCCCTCACCTGTGGCTCTGCGGCATGAGCACGTGGCCCTCACCTGTGGCTCTGAAGCTTGAGCACGTGGCCCTCACCTGTGGCTCTGAAGCTTGAGCACGTGGCCCTCACCTGTGGCTCTGCGGCATGAGCACGTGGCCCTCACCTGTGGCTCTGCGGCATGAGCACGTAACATGGCCCTCACCTATGGGTCTCCAGGGTGAGCACGTGGCCCTCACCTGTGGATCTCCAGCGTGTGGACGCCATACTTGCTCTCAATCCTGTACTTGCCGGGATCGGCCGCCTGGCTGATCAGGCTGCCGTCTTTGTACCTGAGTGAGGAGACACTCGTGTTAGTGAAGGGCAGCTTGGGTTGTGCCCCAGCCTTCCTTACCTATCGCCCTGCCTCCTCACGCATCACTCAGTGTCACAGGCAGTGGGCAAGGGAGGCGGCTGGGGGGACACCCAGAGCCACACCTGTCTGCCTGTGTGAGGACAGAGGAGCGCTTGCTGGATTCTGACTATTGGGCGCTGCTGCTTGACCTCGGAGAGGGTGCAGCAAAGGTCTCCAAGGACTCTGCTGGGAATTCAGGATCTATCCGTCCCATAAGGAAATAAATGGAACCAATGTAGGCCGGGTCCCCGACCAGCCTCCCCGGGCCTCGGCACAGCGGGGATGTGCAGGGAGAGCTCTGTGGGTCCAACCACCCAGGTCCTGACCGGGGGAAACCGGCCTGCTTGTCCCACCCAGGACAGCAGACCCGTGTCCCCAGGACTAAGAGCGGCCTGGAAGCCCCACTCACCACTGCACCACGGGCGTGGGGAAGCCCTGCACAGTGAAACACAGCTTCACGGACATCCTCTCCCAGACCGTGTGGGACCTCAGCCGCACCAGGATCTCGGGGGCTCGCCTCATCCGCTCCTCAACTGTGTGCCTCTCCCAGGACATCTGGTCCTCCATCTGTGCCCAGAAAGCAAGGACGGTCAGAGCATGGCAGGAGGGACACACTGTGGGCAAGCGAGGCTCTCTGCCACGAAGCCACCGGAGCGTTGTGGGGACGAACCCCAGCCCAGCCCCGGTCACCTCTCCAGGACACCCGCCTACCATCTGCTGGAGGGTGTATTTGTCCAGCTTCTCCCGGGCCTGTGCTCGGGCCATGTGCACACTGTCCTCCAGCTCCGCCAGCTCGCTGAGGAAACGCTCACGCTTGGCCTCTCCATATGCGGCCACCAGGGACTGGTACCTGCGGAAACGAAGGAGGGACGTGACTGTGGACACACTCGGGACAGGGCCTGGTCACCGAGGCTGGAGGCCGGGCGAGCTGTCCCCAGGACTGTCTTGCTGGGAGCCAGGAAAACAGGAGAAAAGCTCTGTCCCTTTGTCTTTCTTCCATGGTGCCACTGGAAGGTATTAATACTGCGCGTGAAGGGCAGGGAGGAGGTTTATAAGTAAAACAAAGACTTAAAAATAAAACTCCAGCTTCCCTTAGACAGTTACAGTCGCCTGGAGGCCCGAGAGCTCATTCGCTTTGGACAGTGACTGCGAGTAGCCCCATGTGACAGCTGCACCATTCCTGGTGTGTGATGGGCAGGAATCCCCTACAGGGGGAGGGTCCCAGTGACAAGCACAGGCCCTGGACAGGTCAGAGGACGAACTCCATAAAGACAGGACTCGTTGCTCCTCGTGTTCACCTGGCCTCGCACAGCAGCAGGTGCTCCAAGCGGACCACGTGGCCAAGAGCAAGTCATGGGCGCTCGCAGGACATGGTCTCCCGCTGATGGCAGAGAACAGTGTCGGGCGGCCTCGCCGGACGCAGCAGTGAGGGCTGGGACCCTGGGCCTGGGCTCGTTTACGGTCAGTAACAGGACAGTTGACAGGCCGAGCCCCTGAGCTATGTTCTACATGGCAACCTGGAAAAGCCACGTGTGTTCTGGGAGGCCACCACTTCTAGTGACTCCCAGGCTGAATTAAAGCCTTTAGGATTAACATTGACAGACAGGACGTAAGTCTGTATTCTAGAAAAATAAAAAGGCTGAAGTAAATCCCTCAGATTCATCCACCTGTAGGGGCAGAGAAATGAGGCCCACAGTCCTTCTGGCCTGATTGCCATCTTTGTGAGCCCCCAAAATTACCCCCCACTCATCCTGTCCCAGCTGCCCCATCTGAGCTTCCTGTCCCCCTCACCACTCATCCCCAGGTCCCCACACAACTAGGACACCCGCTGGGCCGCTCACCAGGAAAATGTCCCTGCCCTTCCCTCCTGCCCTTCAAGGCCCATCTCTTCAGCCATGGAGCCCACGGAGCCACCCCCGGCCTGGCCGCAGACCTGAGACCAACACCAGAGGCAACGTGCGTGAGGCGTGGGACCCCGGGCCACAGGTTCTCTGTAAAATGGAAGGGAAACTTCACTCCAATAGTTTTCTTGTCCGAATTGATGGAGACGATGGTAGAGAAAAGCAACGGACTAGAAAACTGGACCTTATGGCTTTGACTTCACGTGTTGCCTGACTGTCATCCCAGGTCCCTGATACCCAAGGCCCTACCCTCCTGACCTGTCCCCAGAGGGATGGGCTGTAACCCCACGACCCCTGCCCCCGGCAGGTGGTGCTGTGAGGCCGTGACCCCAGGCAGCCTGAGGGCGCACAGGCGCTTACCTTCTCTTGTTCTCATGCTCCCTCTCCTCCTGCTCGGAGCTCACCCTCTTGGCGCAGAGCCTGCAGACTGTCCCTGCCCGTGACAGCGATGTCTGGCTGGAAGCTGCCTGGGAAGACGACTTCTCAGTAAGCGACTGCTGGGAAGAGGCCTGGGATGAGGCCCGCCTTGGTAAACGTTGAGAAAATGAGGGGTGTTAGAAAACTAGGGGTACACATCATGACAGATGACACAATGTTCCTTCTATACACCACAAACCACCCTGGAAACATGCACATCCATGTACACAGTGCACACGTATGCAGGCTCATGTGTATGTGCACGCTTACCTATGTGCATGAAGTTACACAAATGTGTGCACACATGTGCATACTCACATGGGTCTATGCCTGTACCTATGCAAGTGTACATACATGCGTGCACAGGCACGCACCCCTGCGCACAGTGTGTGTAAACTTGCGTGCAGAGGCCTGCACACTGTGCATGCACACACATATGCATGTACACACACATATACATGTACACACACATATCATGTACACACATATGCACACACTCAAACCTACATCCCTCTGCGCCCAGCGCCCCTGACTGCAGGAGCCCACGCTCAGAGGGACAGTCACACACTGAGCTCCTCCCCCACCTGCCCTTCCCCTCAGGGTCAGCCTGTGTGTCCACAGCTCTGGCCCAACGCCAGGATTATATATATCCGAAGGGATCTGAAGCTCCCAGGGGCTGCTGGGCGGGGCTGTTGGGAGTGTTTGGCTTTGTTATGGGAATGGCAAGTAAACACAGGGACCTCAGGCGTTCCTAAATATAGGGTGCTGGTGACCTGTGCAAAACACCTAAGGCTGGAGCCCACTGGCCAGCAGCATCTTCATTCTCTGGCCCAACCTCCTAGTCAGCCCATGAAAGCGGCAGGTGTGCTGCCCACTGGGGTGTGAGCTGCGCCCCTGAGGACACTGGACTTAGAAACTCACAGGAGTTGTGACTTGACCTGAGCCTGTGACTCAGAGAATCAATTCACTTCTAGCTACATTTACTGTTAGCGCAGCAAAAATATTATTGACTCGGCTCCCACCAGTCTTACTTTGCCATCCCATAATTTCTCTGCCGCTGACATCTTTCCCATCACCCTCACTTTTTGGTGACTTTTTAGATTCCAGTTCTGGAAGATGCGTGAATAAGGGTTAGTCAAAGAGCACTTGCTAACGTGTGCCCCCTCCCCGATCTAACCTGGGGTCAGCGCCAGTCTACCAGGGTCTACCAGGATCTCTCAGGGTCTACCAGGATCTACTGGGGTCTACCAGGATCTACCGGAATCTATCAGGGTCTACCAGGATCTCTCAGGGTCTACCAGGATCTACCGGAATCTATCAGGGTCTACCAGGATCTCTCAGGGTCTACCAGGATCTACCAGGATCTACTGGGGTCTACCAGGATCTATCAGAGTCTACCAGGATCTACTGGGATCTACCAGAGTCTAGCAGGATCTACCAGGATCCACCAGGATCTAGCAGAGTCTACCAGGATGTGGAGCAGCACTCCATACATAGTCTGCTGCCCAGCTGCTCAGCCACACTCCCCTCTGGCATTGAAGATGGGCATCAGGGAGTACTGCCATCCCTGACCCCCCCAAACACATCACCCCAGGTTTCAGGGGACTGGTTAAAGCTTCCTGCCCCTAAATGCTGGGCATCCATAATCGAAGGTCTGAGTCTAATTGGTGAACTCCAACTTACTTTTTTGCCGTATATTCATCCAGGAGGTACCTTGTTTGAATATTACGATACGACTGGTCAAAGTGTTTGTGTCTCTTTTGATAGAAGGGCATGGTGACGAGCGACATCTTGGGGTTCGCCTACAAATAAAGAGTAACACACAGCACTGAGGACGTTTTCTAATGCAGTCCTGCAGTGTCCACCTAACACTGCGCACTGTTGCAAAAGGGAAAATCAGCTCCAATTAGCAAAGCACAAGGGGCCCCAGTGAACGACAGATTGTATAAGTGTGAATATTCTCAGACTAGGACTTCAGGTGCCTATCGAGTTCCCCAGGACCCGATTCCTTTGTTTTTGCTTCCATAAAACTAGAAGATTGGACTATGCATTTCATTTCATTGTCAACTCAACAAATATTTATAGAATACCTGGTTTGTGCGGGCAGTGAGAGCAACAAAGACAAAAATAATTAAAACACAGATTAGAGGAGTGAACACGCACTTAGAATACAAGAGCAGAGGGATACAAGGAGCTCTGGGAAGTGAGAAGGGGCACACGTCAGTGGGGAGGGGAGTCAGCAGAGGGCTGCTGCAGCCGGTGGCAGCTGAGAAGAGCCCTGGCGGGTGAGCAGGCGAACAGGCGGAGGTGGGCGGGAAGAAGGCGACCCATGAGCAAACCAGGGGCAGGAGCTCAGGAGATTTGAGGAGGCGTGAGGAAGGATCCCTCTGGAAAGACTGACCACACACAGACTTGCGTGTCTGCCTCAGGAGCTAGGAGTCACCCCGGCTCGAGAGGGGGCTCGAAAAAGGAATCGGCCTCCAAGACGCTTTCCGGACACTCCCGCCACTTTGGGACAGTTTCCTCTCTGAGGTGTCTCGACCGCACCTGCGCTAATGGAGGTTGGGTCCCATCACCACGGTGACTCGGGTCTCTGTTGACTTAACCTCCAATCTGCCCACATTTCTTGGCAAGAGGAAGGCCTCAAGTGCGGCCCAAGTTACAGGAGAAGATAAGCCGTCTTGACCAATCTGACCCGTGGCCGCCAGTACCCGGAAGAGGGTGGTCGCACACGCTGGGACCCGGGCTGCCCTGCGCGGGTGAAACGCTGGGCGAGGTCAGCACGGCTCAGAGCAATGGCTCACTCCCCTCACTGCAGTCACAGTGTCCGCTCCACACGTGACGGATGAAGCTCAGCTCGTGGCTATGGGCCCAGACGTCCCAACTCAGCCCATGAGGAGGGGCTCTCAGTGGCGATAGGGACCTAGAGCTGGAATCGGGGTTCGTGGTCACAGACTTCGTAGCTGTCTCCCCAGGACACTCTCCTGCACTCACCTGCCATCCTCTGCTCACTGAGGAAACATTATGTTGAGGATCACCCAGATCAGGGGTGATCGCAGCTCCGAGGGTCAAGGACTCAGCTCCACCCATTGGTCATTCCACAAATATTCAGAGCATGTTCTGTGTGCCAGCCCAGTGTGGACCACAGAGCCCCAGTGCCCTGAGGAGGGGGCATCTCAGAGAGTCCTTGCCCCAGGACAGGAGTGGGCTCAGAGCTCTGCGCCTCTGTCCCGGTGCCGATGCATCCTCAGTGCCTGCACTCACTCTGATCAATCTCATGCCCAAGTCAGACGCACAGCAGGACCAGCAACTTGAGCCCACCCCCAGGCCACGTATCTGTGCTCAGCCCCCTTCTCTCCACACCTCAAAGGCCCTCATGTGTCCAGACTGCCCAGTTGCCCTGACCACCCCAGTTGGGGTGACTAGCCCTCAGGAAAGTGTGCTCCATGGGGCTCAGCAGGTGCAGAGCAACAGCCCTGAAGCCACAAGGCCGTTAGGAGGGACCCCAGGGAGAACTGGACCCACACTCGCTGTGCTATGGACCAGTTACTCCAAAGAAAAGGGAGCAACAGGCCGAGCAACAGCCAGAATCCCCTCCACGTCTCCCAGGAGGGTCACCCTCTGACACGTGTCAAATGTCCTTCCCACATACACACCTCGAAACCATGGAAGCCGCCTTCCCTCACCCATAGTCTCTGGTGTGAGTGCCCCCGGGTGACAGGGCCTTGGGAGGCCTTGCTCCCAGCAGCAACCAGGGGGGCCCATCTGGCTCTCAGGCCTCAATTTGCTTTGCTGAGAAATGGGGGCTCCTGTTCCTTCAGCGGCAGCTATGTATGGATCTATGACCTGGATAACATATTGGAGGCAACACTCCGTGGCGAGCACCGATCACCCTCAAATACCAGCAACGGGGCAGAGGCATCCTAAGCACACAGGTGTGGGGTTCTCAGCAAACGGCAGCCAAGTTTACACGACTCGACAGTGACCAGTCTCAGTCTGTCCGGGTTTGAATCTCGCCCTCACCTGGGAGGACTCTGGTGGTGGGAACCACCAGCCAGGCGCTGGTTTGCCTGGGACCCTGACCCTGCCTGCCCGCCACTCCCACTGGTGTTTGTGGCAGGGAAGCGAAACATGAGTCTGTCCGTCCTCACGTCCGGACAGTGTGTCTGTGCCTCCCTCAGGCCTAACCCTTCCTGTGAATATCTGAGAGCCGTTTCTCATGTCACTGAGAAGGGGTTTTTTGTGTGTATTTTTTTAATTCTCACCTGAGGATATTTTTTTCCATAGATTTTTAGAGAGAGTAGAAGGGAGGGAGGGAGGGAAGGAGGGAGAGAGAGAGAGAAACATCGATGTGAGAGAGACACCTCGATCGGTTGCCTCCCGCTCGGGCCCCGACAGAGGCCAGGAATCGAGCCTGCAACCCAGGTACTTGCCCTTCACCTGATTCGAACCCAAGACCTTTCAGTCCAAGGGCTGATGCGCTCACCACTGAGCCAAACTCGCCAGGGCCCGAGGAGGGTTTTAATGTCTGAAAACATTTCCACTGCAACACATTCACTTCCATCTAAAGAAAGAAACTCCCGTCTGTGCCACGGGAGGTCACCAAGTCAGCAACACACCAGGTCAAGCTGTTCTCGAGGAACAGGAGGGTCAAGCTGGCACCGGCAGGTGGCCTGTCCCCCAGGGGACCAGGCCCTCGGTCCCCAGGACAGGGTTCCTCAGAGCTCACTCACGGGAACTACCTGCCCCAAAGGTGTCTCCAAACTACTTAACCCCAAAAGTAAAGATCACGGAGCACAAAATAATTCTTTTAAAATCTTCACCCGAAGATGTACTTTCATTGATTTTTAGAGAGGGGGAGGGAGGGAGGAAGACGGGTGCCTCTTGTTTGCTCCCTGACCAGGGTTCAAACCACAACCTAGGTATGTGGCCTGACAGGGAATCGAACCCGCAACCTTTAGGTGCCCAGGATGATTCTCAACCAACGGAGCCACCCGGTCAGGCCAGAAAAATTCTTAAATCATCACCCAGGAGGCTTGATGGCTGAATTCTGGCGGCTTATCCACAGCCCTCCTCCAAGTCACCTTCAGAAGCAGGCGCGAACGACCCAGGGGGCCCTTCAACCCCAGCTCCCTGAGCCGCCCCCAAGGGCCCGGCTTCCTGAGGCTTAACCGGTGGACTCTGACCACAAAAGGAGGCCTCAGGCAGCTTCATCCCAGGCCCCTTCCAAATCACAGAATTAAACCAGATCAACAGTTATAAAAATATTTCCTTCCAGGAGTTTTCCGCACAGATTTCCCGTGTTTCCCTGAGGAGGAGCCGTGGAGGTGACAGCCCCTCGTTCAGCCTCAGCTTCAGGTAAATCACTGAGTGGAGCCCAGACCCGGTCACTAAGGGTCTCCTTCACGTCACCTTTCTCCTCTGCTCAGCGGGAACAGCGCGGCAAGGAGGGAGGGGACGGGATGCCTCACCCCGCCCCGCACCCCGCGCCCCTTCCCTGCCGCCCCCTCCCGACCATGGGGCGCAGGGACCCCACCTGTCGGGCAGGGTTCTGAGAGCGTGACCAGGATGTTCCACCCGCGGCGGCACCGAGCTGACCCCTGCGGGCCGATCACACATCAGAGCACAGAAAACAGCCACGAGAACCTCCGTCCTGGGGGGACATGGAAACACCGACGAGAACTGTCCCCTTCCCCGCCCCCTCGACGCTGCATCTAGGCCCAGGACACACGACCCCAGCTCCCTGTTTTCTTAAGAAAATATCTGATTTCACTTCCCACTTTTCACCTCTGAACTCTCGTGACCGACCCTTTCCTTCTGAGACTCACGAAAATTTTGACATCAGTGCACTGATGGGGGACCTGAGGGGGGTTGCTCCAGAGTCGGGGTCCCCCCACGTGGTGCTGGGAGGGACCTGGGACACTGCCACAGGGAGACCATGACGACGGGAAATACAGACGGCGTCAGAATCTGTCCAAGAAACCAAACCTCAGACCTGGTTCCCGCCCTGAGGCCCGTCCACCCGGGCAGCCAGGGGCAGCCAGCGGTGCACCGGCATGTGCCCCCGGCCTCAGCTCCGGGGAGCACCGACCAGGAGAGGAAAGAAGGAAGGAAGCAACTCACCGCGCGGAAGGACAGTGGCTCAGGGCGGGAGGCGGCACTGCCCGGCTCCGGCTCCCCAGGAAGGCAGAGCCCGTCCCGGGCAGAGCCCGTCCCGCCCCCTTTATGGCCAAGGAGCTGCCATATATAGGCACGTGGCTACTCGCCCAGGCTGACACCGCACGTAAATCACAGCCTGGTCTCGGAGGAAACGGGTCCTGTTCTGGCTGGAAAAAAAAACCACATCGAAGAGGAAGCATCTCCAAGTGCCCAGGAAACTGCGAGGATCCCGCTGGTGTCCCAGAGAGAGAGGGCGGACGCGACCCCTTCACTCACTTTCAACACAAATTCTCGGGCTCGCTTTCAACCCTCTGAGCGACAGGCTCCGGGCACATACAGGGACACACCCAGATGAGCCTCTGTAACCACCTGACTCGGAAACGGGGGGTTCACCGTGGTTACCATGGCGACCAGGGGCCAGGGCACCGGGCTCTAAGGGGGGGGGGGCTGGCCTCTGTGGTTGGATTTTTGTCTGTTTGCTTTTAATTTCAA
Organism: Miniopterus natalensis; assembly: GCF_054644295.1. NCBI lineage: Eukaryota > Metazoa > Chordata > Mammalia > Chiroptera > Miniopteridae > Miniopterus > Miniopterus natalensis. Next base: position 592,220 of record NC_142082.1, on the reverse strand, counting down.
CAACCACTCGAGCTTTCGCTGGGTTTCACCCTGGGGTGAATTAACAAGAGGCTGCAAGTCCAGTCGGCGAATTACGTCTTATTTATAGTCATTGCCACAGATGGACGCTGCGCCTGAACCCTCTCATAGTGGCAGGGTGTCCGTCCTTCTGCCCAGCACATGTCCAAATATAAATAACACAGGCCTGGGACGGCCGTGGGCTGGCACCGGGCGTGTGTGGCCCAGAGGAGGGGCCCAGGGAGGGCTGATCTCAGACTGCAGAGAACCGTCCCCACCGCAGCCTGCCACCCGGAGGCCAGCTGCCTCTCTGGGGCTCATTTTCCCATCTGTAAAACCTGCGCAGAACAACAATCTTGTAAGTTTGCTGCAAAAATTAGAGGAAATAATCTAATCATCTAAGTCCCTGGGAGCCTTAAAAAACCCCATGTGCCCGTATCTCAGTAACAGCCAGAGACCAGCAAAACAGGTCGATGGATAAGCCGATTAAATGTTATAAAGACAGCCCTGGCTGCGTGGCTCAGTGGCTGGAGTGTCAGCCATGCACCACAGGGTCTCGGGTTCAATTCCAGGTCAAGGGCACGTACCTGGGTTATAGGTTCCATCCCAGCCCCGTCGGGGCAAATGCGGGAGGGACCCGTCAATACGCTTCTTCCACATCGACGTTTCTCTCTCTCTCCCTCTCCTCCCCCTCCCTTCCACTCTCTCTGAAAATCAATGGAAAAAATATCCTCGGGTGAAGGTAAAAAAAAAAACCTGGCACACAAAACACTCCCAGTAGGCATCTGCCCACTGAACAAATAAAGCAAATGAGGAACTAATGCGCCTTCCTAAATGTTAGCAGAAACCTGGTGGTGATGACACTGACATTCATCCCAGACGCCCAGGTAACCAGGTTACTCAATGTCTCTGGAAAGGAGCCCAGAGTTTTTCCATGTTCTGTGAGTCCAAGCGTATCCCGGGAGACCTGGCAGCAGACCACAGCTCTGTGCCTGGCAGGGGTCACAAGGGCGTCTGTTTGGCATGACCTCCATGGACGCATCCACGAGGCAGGGTGCTGGGAGCCACGTGCCGGGGCCACGGGGACATGGAGCTCACACAGAGGTCAGCAGTGTCTCACTGACCCGCAGGTTCATCAGGACCAGATAGAGAACAACGAGGCTCCTAGCAAAGAGGAAACCCAGAGGCTCTGCCTCCCACATGTGAGGAGGAGAGGCTGGGTGGTTTATGGTTTGGAAAGCCAGCCACGGTTTCTTTTTTTTTAATTCTCACCTGAGGGTATTTTTTCAGAGAGAGTGGAAGGGAGAGAGACAGAGAGAAACATCGATGTGAGGGAGACGCAGCAATTGGTTGCCTGCGGAACACACCCCAACAGGGGGCAGGGGTTGAGCCTGCAACCCAGGTATGTGCCCTTGACTAGAATCGAACCCAGGACCCTTCAGTCCAAAGGCTGATGCTCTAACCACTGAGCCAAACCGGCTAAGGAACGATTTCTTCATCTTGATAAAAATTCAAAACGTGATGTGCCCCTCGATGCACAGCCATGGTTGTTTCAAACCCTAAGAACGGGCCAGGTGACCGAGTGAGGCCTGCTCAGTGGCCTGACTTTCTCCCACACTATCTGCCCCGGCGGCTGGAGATTCGCTCAGTGGCGGCGCGGGGTTCAGCCCGGTCCCTCCCTCACACAGTGCCTTGCACATTGTAAAAGTTCAATAAGTGCACTTTTTATCAATGTGGATGGATGGCTTTTGCCCTTGGGCTTCTATTTACAGGTTTCTGTTTACAGATATGCCCTAAATTAGTGGGCCATTTATCTCCACGATGTCGTTAAGCACTCACCGTGAGGCCAGAGGAGCTGAGGTCTGGCTGGCCCGAGCTCCCGTCAAGGGCACTGGCCTCAGGCCTGGGTGCATGTTTGCTAATCTGAGGCGGAAGCTGCGTGACCCGGCAGACCCTCTCCTACCGCCCTGGGCCTTGGCTTCCCCATTTGGAAAGTGAGAGTGGGATTAAAGGATTCTCCTGTAAGCCCCAATATGCTACGGTTTCAATCCTGGGTGACAGTCCCCAGGGAAGGGGCATTAATGCAGAGATCAGAGCTGCGGGCTCAGGACAGGACTGGGACTCAGGAATCAGAGACTGGCCGCCATGCCAAGAGGATTCCATTCTAAAAGTGCCTAATGGCTTCAAGATTAGGGTTGATGCCACAAGCCCTGTGCTGACAAGAATAGGTAGTGGCTGTAATGAAATAAAAATGGGTGGAAGGCACGGGGCAGTCAGTGGCAGGGTGCCCTGTCCTGTGACAGCCGTGGGCACATGCGAGGAGGCCGTGCAGGGAACACAAGATAGGACGAGAGCCAACCGGAGGAGGCCTCTCAGACTGGACAGAGCACCAGCTGCCGCCCTGCCCAGGCCCCTCTGTTCACCCTACACATGAGCAAACTGAGGCCCAAAGAGGGGGAAAAATGACCAAGGTCACATGGGTTTGCTATGCAGTGGGTTTGAACTAAAATTCAAAGTCTTTCCTTCTAGGCCTCGTAGTTTACCCTCCAGAGAAGGGCTGGATCCCCCAGGGGGGTATGGGGCCAGGTCAAGGTCAAGGTCAAGGTCAAGGCGAAGGCCAGGGTCCAGTTCAGTATGTGACTCAGGCCAAACGCCACTGGGGGGCGCAGCCAGGGTGAGTCACGGGCAGTGTAGTCACAGCCAGGTCTGTGGAGAGGTTGCTCCCGACAGGACACACGGCACATGGTTGAGGTCACGTTCTTACCAAGTACACGGAGGTCAGACAGGGTCAGCAGGATCAGTGTGGCTTCATCCACAGTTCTGGGCACAGATGTGCTGTCTCCCCGTTTCCAAGTGCCCGACACAGTGGGGAGTGGGGGCTCCGTGGCCAGACCTGGGCCCAGAGCTCGCCCTGCCTGTACCAGGGTGTTTGAACAGGCGAGGCAGGGGAACACTGACATCTCCCCAGGACGCAGGTCCCGAGTATGCCTGAGGTCAGGAGGAGCCTGGGTCTGATGTTCCTGGGCTTCCTGGAAAACCTGACATCGTGCCACCAGCTGCGGGCCCAGTTCCCCAGATACAACAAGAACCGTGGCGCCTCAGCCAGCTAACACAACAGTGCAGACGAATGAGGGCAGGCCCCTCCTGGCAGACAGCTGAGCTCTGAAGGCCCCTGGTTTAGGGGGATCACCCAGCTCTGCCAGCCCACTCGCCAGCCCCCTCTCAGGTGCCTGGGCTCCTTCACCCCTGGCTAGTCCAGCGGGACTGAGTTTCCTCCCCACGGTTCTATAGCAACTTGCAGGGGCTCCAAGCAGGGCCTCCGGCCCACTGACCGATTCCAAGGGCACCTGCCAATCCACAGGCAACCTGACTGGGGTTGTCAGACAGCAATGGGACAAAATGGGCATATACTTGGCGAGGACTGATAGTCGAGGCTGCATCTTTGTCACTCACTAGCTCAAGGACCTTGGATGAGGCACAGATCAGTTTCTATGCCAAAGAATATCCCACACCTGTCACGTTGAAATCCTCTGATCTTTCCTGCACCCCGGGTGGGCCTCTTACCCATGTGGGATCTTGTAACATCATGCCCTGCGCATTTGAAATACAACAGTCATTGAATTACACAGACCTTCTAAATCCCTTCACACGACAGCACAAACCTCGGTGTTAATATAGCCACCGACGTCATCAGTGTGGTGGAGACAGTTTTGACTCCTACGCTCTCCTGCAGAAGTTAGAGATGGGGGGACTCTGGACCACACGCTGAGAAGTCGTGTGTGAGTGTGTGTCAGTGTGTGTGTGTGTCAGTGTGTGCATGAGTGTGCGTGTGTGAGCGTGTGTGTGTGTGAGTGAGTGTGTATCAGTGTGTCAGTGTGTGAGCGTGTGTGTATGAGTATGTGTGTGTATGTGAGTGTGTTTGAGCGAGTGAGTGTGTGTGTGACTGTATGAGTGAGTGTGTGTGTGTGTGTGAGTGTGTTTGAGCGAGTGAGTGTGTGTGTGACTGTATGAGTGAGTGTGTGTGTGTGTGAGTGTGTATCAGTGTGTCAGTGTGTGAGCGTGTGTGAGTGTATGAGTATGTGTGTGTATGTGAGTGTGTTTGAGCGAGTGAGTGTGTGTGTGACTGTATGAGTGAGTGTGTGTGAGTATGTTTGAGCGAGTGACTGTGTGTGTGACTGTATGAGTGAGTGTGTTTGAGTGAGTGTGTGTGTGTGCGTGTGTGTGTGACTGTATGAGTGAGTGTGTTTGAGCGAGTGTGTGCGTGTGCGTGTGTCCCGGCCTCAGCTGGGAACCTTCGGGCTCTGGAACTCTGGTTCCCGAAGTGAGTATTCAGCTTCTGTCCACTAGAGGGCGCACCGAACCAGCCCACCCATCTCCGTCTTGAGGGGAAATCTGTCCATTGCTCCAAGAAGAAAGAAATTCAAAAGCTTTTCATAGGAGAGAGTGAAAGCTTATAAACAAATTAAAATAATTGTGCTACCAATACTTGTTTCAATTTTGACAAAAAATTATATTAATCTGAACTTGGCTCCAGCTCATCACAGTAAGTCATTTTATCTACCCAAAAACAGTGTCTCACTCCAAGCTGAGTGATGGCAGTTCAGTTATTTGTAACAACTCTTACATCAAAAATAAGTGTTCAACAATCTCAAGGTGTGTCTGCATGTGTGTGTGAATTGTGTGGACACACACTAGGATGGTTAACTGCACATGTCAACTTGGCTGGGCCGTGACACCCAGTCATTTGGTCAAAAACCAGTTAGGTCCTTCGGTGAAGGTATGTTTAGATGGGGAGTGACTGCCCATGGGTTCAGGGTTTCTTTATGGGGTATGAAGATTGCTAAAATTGTGTGAGGAGGTTGCACAACCCTGTAAATATACTAAAAACTACTGAATTGAGGACTTTAAACTGGTTAATTGTACAGTATGTGAATTATAACTCAATAAAACTATTATAGAGAGAAACCGTTAAATGTTGAAACAAGCAAAAGATAATCCTGAACATATCTACGGTAACAGAAAGACACAAAAAGAAACATCTAAGAATTTTTAAATAACTCAATAGAGCTTTTGGAGATAAAAATTAAATAACCAAAATCGAAAGCACATGGATAAGTTTAACTGCAGGTTTGGCACAGTTTAGGGACTGGAAAATATGTCAGAATAAATGATCCAGAGACAAAAACACTAAGAATGTAGAGAAAAAGTGTAAGTGCTATAAAAAGTGATGTAAGACAGTTTAACATACACTTTATGAGAGCAACCAGATGCAAACCATGAAGAGACAACAAAATTTTCCAGAACTGATTTAAAAAAACGCACACACAAAAAAACACCACAAGGCAGATTCCAGAATAAGAACAAATTCCAAGCAGGACAAATAAAGAGTCCACACCTGAACTGATCCTAAAGAAACTGCAGAAACCAAATACGAGTGAAATCCCGACAGAGGCGGAGGAATGAGTCTGAGAACCACAGCTGACCCCCGACAGCCATGGAGAACAGAAGCTTCTGGAGCGACACCCACATGAGCTGGAGGAAAGCACCTGCCCACCTGAAATTCCAGAGAATATGTCCAAGAACGGAGGCGATGTGCATGACTTTTCCCAAAGTAGGAACTGGGAGAGTTCACACCAGCATCTCAGACAAGGAAGCTGCTGCAACACAAAGAACCGAGACGTGATGCAGGAGACCTGCCCTATGCGAATGTGTGTTCATGAAATTCATGAGAATAAAGTATAATCGGGTGAATGGTTAAGACATTCACGTCCCACTGAGGTATTTGTCATCACCCACTCCCCTGGGATTCACCTCTTGTGTGGGACAGACTTACTTTAGGGAAACAAGGGAGATCTGTTCTGGGGACACACAGAAGGAACAGGTCTTACTTGGGGCCCAGTCCACCCAGGGCCTGTTTTTATACACAGTCCTGGAGTCAAATGGCTTTTACATTTGGCTTTTACATTTTTAAAGAGCTGTGAAAACAAAAGAAAATGAAAAAGAGCCAGTAATAAAGACCAGCAGGTGCCCAAACCCAAACTCTTTGCTGTCTGGCCCTTTACACAAAAAGTCTGCTGACCGCTGCTCTAGATGACCTGAAGCACAGGATGGTGTTGGTTTCCCTTCATTTTGTTTTGTTTCTGTTGCAGGTGCAAAAACTTTTTAATTCCAAGAGCAGTCCATTTTCCTCAGGCAAAGAAAATGTGGAGGAGTCTGGGGCAGGAGCTGACATACACGTAACAACCCAGGTCACTGGCAAGGGTGGCCTGCGGGTGCTCACCTTCCCTTGGGCCCCAGTCCGCACCCCAGCCCCATTGCCAGGCTTCCCTGCTGGCCGAGGGCCCCGCTCCTGCTGGACAGCACAGCTCTCAAATCCTGGGTCACCCCTGCACCAAGACACAGAAGCGTGCCATAGACGGAGGCGAGGCTCTGCTCTCTCCTTCCCCCGAGGGGAGTGGTGTGGACGGCCGTGCGGCCCAGGCAGGGCTCTGCTCTCTCCCGCCCTCGTGAGGTTGGCATGGACAGCCGTGCAGTGCTGCCAACCTTCAACACTGAGCTGCTCCTCAGGATAAATCTGAAAACCAACGACGTCCTGATGGCAGAACAGAATTAGTGAGTGTGAATTAACACTTGAAAAGTGAAAGTGACGTTTTTTAGAGGAAAATGCTTCTAAAACATTCGAAAGTGTAACAAGAGATATTATGCATTTGCTAGCTAATATGTAACACTGGCTTACAAAGTTACTCTATGCATAGGTAATATATAGGTGTGGCAACTTTGTAACAAACTTAGGGACATCCTGAACACTTCCCCCAGGAGGTAAGGATGCCACAGAAATACACTGAAGATTTGCCTCCTTACATGATTTGACATTTTAAAGACAAAGGTGTTGCCTTAATACAGATGAACACAGTCAGGTGTGGATGGGGCCAGGCTCTCTGCTAGGAATTTGCAGTTTCTGGTAAAATATTATCCACATTTCTGAAAAATTGACTGCCGGGCCCAGAGACAGCCGTGCAGGGAGCCCGTGGCTTGGGAGACCACGTGTGTTCCCTTGTTAAAGTGGCTCTGAATACATTCCAGGGGCTGGCATGAAAGAGGCCCGTCCTGTGTGAGATTGCTAATTCAAACATGTGTCACTGGGATTTAACCCATGTCACGGCCAGCATTACATCTGAAAATAAAAACGGCATTTCAATTCTTTAAATAACAAGCTTTTTCTGCATGTATGCTCAGCAAGTGATGTTAAATGTACATAGGAGGGATTAGAAAATAACTCAGGTGCCTGATTTAGTTCATAGTAGCTGTAACGTCTTGTAAAATGTTTGGGTACTTCCCTCATTCGAGGTCCTGAGGGCTTTCTTCCCACTGGGCCACGCAGTGTAGCGTTTCGTGTCCCCAGCAGATGGCGGCACTGGGGCGCACGGCACCCGACCCGAAGGGGCGGGGCGGGAGGTGGTGTGGTCTTCCGGGTCTTGGTGGGCCTGGGGGAGAAGAGAAATCAGACCACTTAGGGCAGGCGGGGTCTTCCCGGTGCCCACCCCCCTGGGCCACAGTCCGAATCCAGACCCAAAATGCATGGGCTGCAACAGGACTCAGGGCACGTTCCTCAAAGCGGCTTCTAGAAAGAGGATGTCGGGGCAGCCAGGCGGCTTGGCCCCGGACCCTCCCTGGTCTCTCACAGCATCTTCATCCCTGAAAGTCTGCTTATTTCCAGAAGACAGAGGTCACCATGTTCCTTGTCTTCTAGGAACACCGACTGGCCCTTCCTCTTCTGAGCCTGACACTCACCAGCCTCCATAGGCCCCCCAGGCACCTGCCAGCTGCCTCCAGCTGTGGTCACAGCCTGTGTCCACACAACCTCCAGGCAAGCTTTTCACGGTACAGGTGTCCAGAGGCGTGAAGCAAGGAGTGGTGAGTCCAGCCTGCACGGGGAGGCTCTCCTGGTAGCCACCTCTCAGGGGTCCCCAATGGCCCTGAGTGTAGCCTCCCAGCCCCGGCCCCTCCTCCAGCCCCCCTGCCGGCCAAGCAAACGATCCTCCCAGGCTGGTCCACCTCCCACACTCTCCCCAGAAACACGCCCAGCCCATAGCCGGGCTGGCCACCCTGGGGATGTGCCTGTCCCCACACCTGCCAGGCTCGTCCCTGGGGTGAGCTGTCCTGGGGCCCATCCCCCACCTGGCTGGGCACCACATTCCCCAGGAAGCCTCCCCTGATCCTCGGGCCCAGACGCAGCTCCATGCGAGACTGTATGGTCGCCTCGTGTCTGGGCCCCCGGGGGCTGTGGCTCTGCATCTTACCCCCACCCCCCAAACAGCCAGAACTCGACACTCACCGGGATAACGACTACTAACATGTTTATATTATCCATCCAAATCTCTGGTGCATTTAACCCCAAACACAGAAGCCCTGGAATAAATACATGACCAGTAATCAGACACAGGGTGGGGGCATCCATTCTTCAGGGCCAAGCATCAAAGAGCGACTTCTGTGACCCCGCTTAGAAGTGACTCACACTAGGCCTTCTTTTGAGAAGAATTCAGTGAGCGGCATCAAAGGAAACCGGTCCCCAAACCCACAGGAATTCCCAAGCCCGCGTCCCCCGCTGCAATGCCCTCCTCAGGCAGCAGGTGTCGCCGTGAGTTTTCCCGCTTGTTCCCTGGACACCCGCCAGCGGGAGCCAAGGAAACTGGAGGAAATTCAGACCCAGGCGAGGTCAGCAGAGAGAAAGGGCCTTTGTCTGCCCGAGCCGGGTTCCCACAGTCACCGTCACACACACAGGACAACAGACACTGTCCCTCTGTCCCTCCGTGTCCGCAGAGAGGGACCTGCGACCAGCAACATGGAGGGAAAACATCTGGACACAGCACTGGAAGGGGGAAAACATCTGTACAGACTCGGCCGGGGCGGTCGTGAGATCACGTACCCAGGTCCTTCCCAGGACAGGAAGCGGGGGACAGGAAAGCAGGAAAGGGGGACAAACAGCAGGAGGAAGGGCCAGGCCAGCTCCCTCCCAGCGGGACGGCCGTGAGCGGGGCCAGCGCTGAGCCACGGCCTCAGAGCGGGTTGTTCACTCCAGTGTCCGTGGTCCCTCGTGGGAGCAGCTTCCAGGCAGGGCTGCCCTTGTGGAAAGAAGGCACACCTGCCGATTAGCCCGGCCACACTGCCCCTGGCTCCCCTGCAGTCCCTTCCGGCCGGGGAGGGGACGCCACACACAGGTGCCACTTCAGGGTGCGTCTCCCACACCTGAGGGAACTGAGCTCAGAGCCGTGGAGGCGGCCTCATTGTCCGTGACTCACACCACGTTACCATGTGAATCACAGAATCACATTCTTACGTGTAAACACTTGTAAACAGCAACAGCTGTTGGGCAGCGGTTTAGCTGGAAGAGGAGCCTGACTCTTGACCTCACAATTCCCAGGAAGCCCGTCTGAAGGAAAACAGCGTTTCTAACTCAGACTTGGTATCGGGTTACTCGTGCACCACTCCCAGGGTCCTGCTGTAGCACCCACGGGAGCCACGGCCGCCGGCTCTGGCTCACAGCACACACTGACGCGATGCTGAAGTTGTGCTGAGGATGCGGCGGGTGTTGGGATATGCTAAGCATTTCTTTCTGGATGGTACATATGAGCCCAATTACTGCCCAAAGGTTAGAATTTCCAAACGGTCTACAGAGGCTGCAAAAAGCGCTCTCCAAATGCCCTAGAGAGTATCCCGTCAAATTTGCACAGAAAGAAGTGGCTTTAAGATTTGAATCTCACTGGCAGGCCAGACGGCAACTCCTAGCAGGACACTGAGTGTGAACATCAGGGGCTGCCAGGCCTAGTGTCGGGGCTGCTCAGGAGCTGCAAGGCCCAGGACGGGCAGTTAGATGCCCCTTGAGGGGTTGGGCGGCATCTCCCGGGTGCACAGGCTGGCCCCAGGAAGGGGCGTGCTGGGGAGGGAAGGGCCTCCGATGGCCCCAGAGCAGGGAGCGAGATGGAATCGTCATGGTGAGCAGGGCAAAGGGTAACAGCCTAGGATGGGCACCACCCGCAGGCCAAGGGGATGGGGCGGGGGGGGGGGGCGGACAGGGAGGGAGGGGGCAGAGGCGTGGATACACATCTCATAGGTATTCAGAGATCCCCCCCCCGACTTAAAAGTTGTCGCTGGAAGGACCCCCAGAAGTCATCAAAGTCCTCACTCACAGATGGGGGGCTCCAGCCCTTGCAGACAGTGCTGCCCAGGTGAGCACGTTGCCCAGGAGAGGACACCTCGCCTGGGGCTGTGCCGCGGAGCCGGAAAGAGACAAGTCACCCCACACAGAACTTCAGGAGCACTGGCATTTTCCAACAATTTATTTCATCTCGGCAGAAACAGACATACGACAGGTTTTACAGCATTGTGCCTGGATGTAAAAATGGAGCGTTAATAAATATAATCAGCCAGCCGGCCGGCGCCCTAAACAGCTGGGTTTGTCTAATAAGCGGCAACACTGCAGGACGCCTGGAGCCTCTGAGGACTTCAGCTCGAGTGAGGGCATTGAGCCGGCAGTGTCCGGTCACTCCAAAGCCACTCTCGAAGCTCATGGAAAGCGCCTGGCTGCGCGGTCGGGGCACCGTCCGGGGTGTGGGGTGTGGGGTGTGGAGAGGACTCTGCCACTGCCACAAACTCAGATGCAGCCGACACATGCACGATCCCTCCGAGCTCTTACCACCTCCTCGTGAATAACGGTAATGCAGAGAAAAGGGAAGGGCAAGGACATTCCCTTTTTAACACCAAAATGAAACACTGTGTAAGCCTGGAAGGCATCGAAAATAGGACACAAAGTAGCAGTTCACGTTCGCGCCACTGAGGTGTTACAACAGGTTAGGTCCTGAAACACGCCACTCGAGGAAGAGCCAAAAAACCCCAGGACAGTCCACTTCAAAATCCCTCAGAGGAAGTCACCCAAGAGGCCCAGAGGCTAAGCCGCTGCCACGAGAATTACTAAAGTGGCAGCCAGATGACTCGTTTTTTAAGTATCTGTATCAAAGTGGATACACGGGAAAGTTGTAACTAAGTAGCAAAAGGATTCCCACAGCACCCTCTCCTAAGGCCGGGGTGGGGAACCTTTTATCTGCTGAGGGCCATTTGCATATTTATAACATCATTCTGGGGCCATACAAAATTACCAACTTAAAAATTAGCCGGCTCTTTTTGGTCAAACATTTCATTAACTCACCCTAAGGTGATGGCTGGAACTGCTTCTCTTTGGTGAGGCCTCGACAGGGCCAGACCACATGATTTCGATGACCGCAGCCGGATGTTGCCCACCCATCCTAAAAGGAACTGGGAATGAAATCGCCAAGCTCCAGGCGCAGCGCTGGGGCCGCTCCCAAGACCAGGAACGAAAACAGAAAGGGAATGAAGATGTCTTCAGCCCGTCCCCTTGGGTTCCAAACGAACTGATCGACAATTCATAAGTCACTGCCTGTCAACAGCCGGAAAGCTCCTGCCCTCCTGTCCCCACCATCTCCCCTTGCAGGAGGGTGGGTGGATGTCATAAATGCATTCGTCTCATTTGACAACTGATCCAAGATCAGAAGTAATTTTGCACCGCTTTCCAAAACAGGGTTGGAGCTGGACTAAGAACATCCCACTGACCGTGGCCCACCCTTCCTGGACAGGGCTTGTTCCTATCTGTGTAATTGGTGCAAACCCTGTGGCTTCACCCCAGGAACTGCCCCAAAAAGCAAAATAAGCTGGTCCCTATGGCCTGTCGGGTGCTCTAGTATTCATTTGCTGTGATAGTCTATTTAGAAATACGGTCCATAATATCCTGTATCTTTTTGCTGACCCCCTGTGTGTCCTGTGCTTCATTTAACAGATTCCTGGGACCCTGAGAGTGCAGAAAATGGTGCCACACCCAGTGCAGGCATTTCCTTCCCTAAACGAAATGACTGGCGAAACTGGGAGTGTGACTGTGCAGCATTCACACCCGGCACCAGCACTTCCGCGGGGACCATCTCACTCTAGACGCCCCCTTTCAGCACCTGCTTTAAAACGGTCAACATCCTAGGAATGGTTTCCCAGTTACAGTCACAGTGATAACATTTTATGTTTGCTGTTGAAGGGATGAAAACATTAACCTGGTCCCATGTCCTATAAAAATGTCAGCATGAATAATAAAATTCCACAGAAATAGGCACGACATACAAAAGGTACGTTTAGTTAACAGAACATGACTTGCTTCCTTCTGCTCTATGTTCTCCCACTAGAGTCTCCGGTCTCCTCTGATAAAAGGCCAATGCACTCAGGCAACAGGAAGCCTGTTTCTTTCCTAAGATGACTGAACCATTTGCCAAGTTGTCTTCTTAGTTCATGAGCAACCATCAGGTCTCCTCGACTCTAACTGAGAATTATTCTGATCCTCAGGCACATGCATAACATTCACACAGGTCATTCCAAACACAGGTAACTGGTAACTCTCACAACCACAGACCCTTCACACAGCACAGCCCATTCCCCCACTGCCCCCCGACTGCCACAGAGGGGTGACCCCCACCACCGGGCAGCAGGTAAATACTGAGAAGCTAGCATGACGTCATCTGGTTGTGTCCCCGTAACTTTCAACGTGGCCCCTTCCTACCGTCAGCAAAAACAGACTAGATTCAGAGCCCTGGTCCCTTTGCTCTGGCTATGAGCATCTATTTCACCCTAAACTCTAAATAGACAGTAAGCCCTGTCTGCCGGTGTCTGAAACGTAAAAGGTTAAAACAAACGAGGAAGAGTCCGCTGATTTGTTTTTAATCCTTGTGCTCTGCCCAAGAGGCGAGCGACGTGTTGACTGTTAGAGTATTTTGAAATTCACAAATAGGAAAACGTAGCTTCCACCTGCTGAGCTGCATTACAAATATGTCACGTCCTCTCCTGCCCAGAGGCTTGTCACCCTGCCATGTGTTCTTGGAATGATGTTTTAAAAAACCCATTTCCTGCCCCCTGGCGTGGCTCCGTGGCTGAGCCACGACCCATGAACCAGGAGGTCACCGCTGGGTTCCAGGTCGGGGCACACCCGGGGTTGGGGACTCCATCCCCAGCAGGGGGCCTGCAGGAGGCAGCGATGGATGACTCTCATCACTGACGTTTCTCTCTCTCTCTCCCTCTCTCTGAAATCAATAAAAACCTATTTTTTAAAAATCCATTTCCCTCACCAGAATTACGTAATCCACACTTAAAACATCACGGGCGGTGGGTTCCTCGGCGCCTGCACGCTCCCCTTCAGCACTGTCAGTACCCGTGAGTTTAACCTTTGGGGCAGAACAACCCTTTCTCTGAGTCCATGATAAAACCGAGAAGTGACTGAGCACGTGTGTGGCTATCCAAGGTTAAAACAGGCCAGCACCCCTGGCAGCCGGCTTTTCCCCAAGACAGGCTCTCCAGTAAACATTCAGTCACCAAAGACCTAACATTCACATGACAGTAAATCATTACTCTATCACTGAACCTATTAACATGCTCTGACTTGGACATGTTAAAGCCACCCGAGCTGAACAGGGAGCTGGAGGCTTCCTGAGGCCTGTGTGCATCCGACCCATCCGTGGGGCCCGGGAGAGAGCAGAGAAAACGCGGCCACTGCTCATCGGACAACAGAGCCTATCGGTCACCGAAGGTATTTATTTACCTTTGGAGCTGAGCTAACCCAAACTTAAGCACAGGGTGGCAGGTCCGGTCCCTCTTTTACTTAGTTTGTGAGAAAGGGTTTGGAGCTTCAGTCATCAATTATCACTTTAACCCTCAAGCCCCATCAGGTGTGTCTTCCCCGGCTGCTCTGACCGAGCTCACCTTGGCCCCGGACCTTCCCAACTCGGGCCGGCTGCGCGCCTCCGGGTGAGCGAAGATGCCGCGGCGCTCCGCGCAGGGCGCCGGCGCACCCAGGACCTCGTGGGTGCCCCTTGGGAGCAGCCTGAATACATCGGGGGCCCATCCGCCCACCCCGAGGCGTCTTTAGATCATCGCGCCTCCCGGCCCCCATGTCTTTCCGCAAGGTTACCTATCCGCACACATCCTACATTTTAGCCATGGACCCCGTGAAGCAAAGTGAAGCGAGAAGGAATGCGTGGCAGGGAAGCGGCCCTGAAGACGGCGTTGCAAAAAGTCCTGGAGGCCCCCCGAAGCTTCTAACTGCCAAGCCTCGAAAAGCCGGCGACCGGCAGCCCACCCCGCGCCTCTCTCCCTCCCCTCCGCCGCTCCCAGTGGGAGCCTCGGCCCCAGAGGCCTCCCCTGCCCCGGGGCTGCCCGGGGAGACGCCCCGCGACCCCGCCGGCCCTACGCGGCGCCCTCCTCGCCTCTGTCCGGCTTCTCCGGCAGGTTGAGCACGAAGGGAAAGAGCGCGCCCCGCACGTCCAGGGGGCCGCCCAGCGCCTCGGCCTCGAAGCCGTCGCCCGCGCCCGCATCCGCGCCGACCTCGCCGTCCCGCGGGGGCACAAGGCGCCAGGTGCCCGCGCGGCTCACGCAGTAGATGCTGCGGCCCAGCGCCGCGCAGCGGAAGGGCTGCGGGCCCGACGGCGCGCCCGGGGGCCGCAGGAGCGCGGCGCAGCGGCTCCACCGCTTGGCCAGGCAGTGATACCGGAGCACGCTGACCCCGCCGGCCGGCCCGGCCGCCTGCGCGTCGCTGCGGCCCCCGCTCAGGTCGAAGCGGTAGATGAAGCCGTCCAGCGCCACCATGGCGGCCGAGCGCTCGCGGCTGCTGCTGCACGGACACTCCTGCCACTCGTCCCGCCGGGGGTCGTACTTGAGCAGGCGGTAGAAGAGCGAGCCCCCGGACACGTAGATCTCTCCGTTGCAGGTGGTGGCCTCGTGCGCCACGGCGAAGGCGCCCCGGGGCAGCGGGGCCACGGCGGCCCAGCGGTCGGCGCGCGGGTCGTAGCGCTCCACGCTGAGCAGGCACTCGCCGCCCACGGCGTACAGGTGGCCGTCCAGGGCCAGCAGCTGCAGCTGCGAGCGCGCCTGGCGCAGCGGCCGCACGGCGCTCCAGCGGTCCGTGGCCGGGTTGTAGCAGAAGACCTGGTCCGAGGGGCGCGCGCGGCCGTCGGGGCCCGCGGGCGCCACGCCGCCGGCCACGAAGAGGTAGTTGTAGAGCACGCAGAGGCCGCAGCCCCGCGCCGGCGCGCCCTCGGGCAGCCGCGTGAGCTCCGTCCACTCGCGCGTCGCCTCGTGCCAGCAGTAGACGGCGGCGTCCCCGCGGCCCTCCGCGTCCCCCGACGGGCTCTGCGGCCGGCTGCCCGCGCGCTCCCCGGCCGGCCCGAGCGCGGCCGCCAGCAGGTGGGCCCGGCCGGCGCGCAGGCGGCGGCGCAGCAGCAGGTCGCGCTCGGCGCCCGAGAGGCGCCCGAACACCGCGGGCTCGCGCAGCACCTCCAGGTAGTGGTCGCTCATGAAGCCGTAGGCGGCGTCGCGCAGCTCGGTCAGCCGCTGCCGCTTGGCCGCGCTCAGCACCTCCAGGCAGTTGGCGAGGCTCAGCTGCGGCGCCACGGCCTCGGTGGCGCGCTGCGCGGCGCAGGGCAGATGCAGGCGGCGCGCGCCCGCCACCACCTCGGCCGCGTTGTCCGGCCGCACGCCCGCCATGCGCCCGCTGTACGCGTAGGCCAGCAGCAGCCGCAGCGCCGCCCAGCCCACGCCCGTCACCCGCAGCACGTCGCGCGACGCGCGCGCGCGGAAGTAGTCGCTGCGCGCCGCCAGCACCGCCTTGTGCGCCCGCAGCCGGCGGCCGGACACCTCGATGACCAGGTCGGGCTCCCCGTGCGCCGGCCCGACGCCTGGGGGCACCGGCGGGGGATCTCCGGGCTCCTCCGGGGATGGGGGCTCCTCCCAGGACGCGGGCTCCTCCGGGGACGCGGGCTCCTCCAGGGAGGAGGGCTCCTCGGGCGACGCGGGGCTCGCGCCGCCGACCTCCCACTGCGTCTCCACCACCCGCGGGCCGCTGCGACGCGAGGGCGGGGAGGCCGCTGCGCCCTCCGCGGCGGACGCGCGGGACTGCGGCGGGGAGTCGTCCCCGGAGCTGAAGCACAGAGACGCGCTGAGGCTGCAGGGTGACTGCGCCTGGGACGCGGCGCCCTCCCCCGCGGCCGTGTCCGGCGGCTGCAGGCTGCCCTCTCCCGGAGCCTCGGGCGCGCCGACACCGCCCCCATCCTGGCCGCAAGCTCCCTGCGCCAAGGCCACCCTGGGATCTGGTCCGTGGCCGAGGTCATCCCCGGGGTACAGCACGCAGGGGGCCACCGGGTTCTCCATGGCAGCGCTGCCTCCACGTCAGGAGTCCACCATGACCTGGGCTACCCAAGGTCGATGGTTAGGCTGGGGCTTCTGGCCTCACGCGCCTCTCCTGGCGCGCAGTCTGATTTTACTCCTGTGTCCACACTCGGGGTTTTGCTCACGGGAAGCTCCCTCCCACCGCTCGCACCCTCCTCTCCTGGGAGGGGGGCGTGTCAGCGCAGGTGCACCCTGAGGACCTAGTGAACCTGCTAACGTTACCGGCTAGCCCTGTGCCCGGGTGTCTGTGGCTTAGTCTCCAGGCCCGGGTGGCGACGCCTCAGTCCGTGCCCAGGGCGGTTCTGGAGCAGGCCCTGCTCCCCTGGGGCGCCCTCGCTGCAGAACTGGGCTGTCAGGTACACGGACAAACCCGGGCGCGCGCTCCTGCGGCGTCAGCCTTCCTTCCTTTACATTCCATCCCCTCCTGCCCCCAGGGCCAGCGGATCTGAGACAGGTGTGTCAAACTTCAGAACCTTGATTTTAACTCCAGCTTTTATGAGGAGCCACCCCAGGGAGCTTTCCCTTTCTGCGGCTCCCATTTGTCATTCAGGTCATGAAAAGTCAGTGGAGAGTGTGTCTTCTGTCCTGGCATCAGCAGGGCTCCGGATGTGGCCGTCTCCCCGCTGTGCATGTGGGGGCCAGTCTGTAACTCACTCGCCAGGTGCGGGTTGGAAAAACAGAATCAGGCACAGGTCACTCATCAGTCAGGCCTTGCTCTGCGGCTTCCTCTGCGGAGTGTCAGGCGGTCCCACGTCACCCCTCACCGTCCTCTTGTCCCTGTTGGGAGGAGAGAGGATGTTTGAGTCTGCAGGCCTCAGGGTGGCTTGTCAGTGGCATCTGCCACACTTCCCTCCAGGACTCTCAGGTCATAGCAGTCAACTCGGTGGGGAAGGGAGGGGGACTATGACACTTCCTGCTGGACAGTGTGGTGACCAGATGTACAGAATAGCCAGGATTTTAAAAGGGCCCCTCACTCCCCTTCCTCTGATCTGGGGGCCTGTGAAGGTGAACTCAGTCCAGGGAGGGGGCCTTGAACACACAGGGCTCAACCTTATGACATGACAGAATTTGGGAGACAAAGCAGTCAGCTGCCAAGTCTCCTGTTTTCAGGAGACTCTGCATAAAATTAAGCACTTCAGTGGACAGCACGGTGGCCTGTGTAATGTTAATTTTATTACCATGTGGCACTGTTCCTGCAGTCTCTATCGATCCCTTATCTCAAACTCAGTTACAGCAGATATTTGGAGACATGTCCTGAGGACACCTCCCTACAGTTGGCCTCCAAGGTTCCCCCTCTAAGACCTGTTTGAACGGCTCATTCTTGGAATTAGGTGGCTGGAGGACCTCAGAGAAGCAAACCTCCAAAAAGCCCATCCATGTGCAGCAAAAGTCAAAGGAAACAAGCCAATAAAAAATAGAAGTAAACCCTGAAACCCAGAAGTACCTGGGAGGCAGATGTGAGAACCTGCCAATGAATTATAAAACGTCTTTCCTAAATTGGCAAAACCTTCCTGGAGGCTCCATAGCCGGAAAGAGGCACGGCAGTCTTGGAGAGGGCCCAGCTTACTCCAGCTTTCCACAGAGGAAAAAGGCAAGGAACACACCCCACGGCTCAGGCTCATGGTATCACACAAGATGCCCGTGCCTCTTAAATGAGATGAGGTGACAATTACCTTCCCTCAAATCTGCTGATTCTCTATTCTTCATGCTCAGGACTGGGGCCTGATCCCTGCAGATGCTCAGGGCTGAGCCTGTATTTATGTGTTTATCGGCCTGTCTGCTCCTCCTGCTACTATGTTACTAAAAAGCTCTCTGATTATTCTTAGAAATGAGTCTCAGAGCTGGAAATTGGACACTCAATGCACTCTCTGTCTCTACCAGACATCTTCAACAGTAACTTTGTGGCATATTTGCGATGTGGGAGGCACCATCTGAGGACCCGGGGGAGCACCCTGAGCGGTGAGAAATGCTGAGAAATGCTGAGAGTAACCTGAGCCGGGCCCCAGGGCCCCGGGTGGTGGGAGGCTGGCTGAGCTCACAGAACTGGCTGCTGTTTACTCAGCTGTGGGGCCACTGCAATGCTGTCTCCGCTCCCTCCCGCTTCCCCGTGGCCTCTCCACCTCCACGGAAAGGGAACAGAACACCGGCCCCCAGGAACGGAAAGTGATGACAAACTGGAAACCTGCGAAGGTCGTACAGGCAGAGTTCACTGGCACTGCCCCAAGGACTCAGCTGAGTCATTCAAGGGGCAGTAAAAATTAAGGCATTAACCTATCTTACCCCAAATACATATGAACCTTAGCGTCTGAAATAAAACCAGAGAACTGGCTCTTACCTGGCTCATCCTTTTAATGCTTCTGTACAAAGCAGAAGAATTTAGGCCTCAGGAAACTGGGGGGGGGGGGGGTGTTGTTTTGTCTGGGCCTGGAAAAGGGTCCCAGGACTTCAGTTCTTTCTTTGGCCTGACTCCTTAGAAAGCGCAAGAGCCCAAGTCCCGAGTTACCTTCCCACTGTCACAGACCAAACGTCGAGGCGGAGAGTGGAACGCGTTTCAATAGCTTGTTTGGCCCTAGCTGTTTTTGCTCAGTGGTTAGCGCATCGGCTTGCACACCGAAGGGTTGTGGGTTTGATTCCTGGTCAAGGGCATGTACCTGGGTTACAGGTTTGACCCCTGGCCCTGGTCAGGGTGCCTGCAGGAGGCAACAGATCCATGTGTCTTTCTCACGTCCATCTCTCTCTCCCTCCCACTCTTCCACTCTCTCTAAAAAAATCAATGGAAGAAAATATCCTCTGGTGAAGATTAACAAATAAATAAAAGCTTGTTTGGAACTCTGTGTTAAGAGCCCCACAGCATCAGTTTAAGGCCTAAAATAATCAGGCTAAGTGTATTCAGGGTGGGGAAAAAGCAGGTTCACAGTTGCGCATATGGAAATAATACAATAATAAATAATAACACAAGAATAAACTGTTCCGTGTACTCACAACTGTAAGCCTACTTTTGCCCACCCTGTGTTGGTTGGAGCTACAATGAAGCAGGAGCTTTGACTCTGATGAATGGACCTGAAGTGTCTACCATCCTCTGAGACATGTGCCCCTCGGCCTGGACAGTGTCACCTTTCTTGGGACTGGAGCTGGGGGTTTCCAAAGGGACTTACTGCCCATCGTGTGCTTGCTCTGGGGCCCGATGTTGCTGGGAGGCCATCAGGGGCTCTGTGCAGGGAGCCATCCTGGTGCCTGTGAAGTAACCCCATCGGCCAGAGGACTCCATCCTGACGGGTGAGGTGCTTCCCAGAGCAACCCTGTGAGTCCCTCACAACAGCAGGAGCAGAGTGAGCCCATCGTGGAAGGGCTGTGTCGGGTGCGGCTGGGCGGTCCCAGCAGGTTCCCTCTTGACTGTTCTTAGGACATATTTTAATAGGAACATGTTTTAATTCAATATAATGTATGGCTCATCTCTCCCTGAAGAATATCAGTTTCTTCTCAACATTATAAATACCTAAACAGTTTTGTTTTTCCATTATTTCACTGTTACTATGAAACAAAAAATAAGATTATATATGAGTTCCTAACATGGACATTATTTATGTAGTTAATGCAGATATTAGTTTATTTAAAATTAAAAATGCTTCCTTATACTAACACATGTTGCTAAAAGAATCTTCCTTTTGAATACTTAGCTTACTTTTTAAAAATATTTGTTAATAGACTTAGAAAACTTATCCAAACCTCCCCAGCAGGTGTGGCTCCTAAGGAATTCCTCCTGTGTGGCCCGAGTCATGCCCTCATGGTTATTTTTTAAATGTTTTTATTGTTTTGAGAGAAAGAAACATCAGTGATGAGTCATTGACCTGCCGCCTCCTTCACGCCCCCTACTGGGGATCAAGCCCCCAACCCGGGCATGTAAGGCCCAGGAACCGAACCAGCACCCTTTTGGTGCAGGGGACAACACCCGACCACTGAGCCACACTGGCCGGGCCCTCGTGTTTTTTTCATGTTCTTCCCCGGGCCCCACCTGTTGGATCCCACCTGTGCCACGCCCAGTGCCTGCCTTCCCCGGCACCAGAAAAATGCCAGTCACTCAGGAAGCAGCCTGTGAATTGTGAGGTTAATAAAACCTTACATATAAAAGTTATCCAGTCTTAGAAACTTGCAGAGAACCTCGGAATTTCTGTTTGACTAGAGAGTGAATCCTCTGCGGCTGTCCACGCAAATGTTTCTGAAGATTCATCTCTTCTTTGGGCCCATTTAAAACGAGGTGGCAGCTCCTGGGCGCAGGGGACTGCCGGGGGCAGGGGTGGGCCGGGTCGGTGGGTGGGCGGGAGGTGCCCGGCTGCAGCTGACCGAGCACATCCCAGGAAGCCAGCAATGTCCCCTCCGACCTGATTCACACGTCGGTTCTCTTCATGGTAATGGTGGAGTCTCCGGAGCACCAATAAAACGTGTGTGAATCCCACAGGCCACACTCGCCACCAGGAAGCGCGTCACAGAATAGTCTTCAAAGTGCGTCCCGTCCCCCCTGCAGTCCAGGCGCCGCAGCAGGTGCTGTGTGGGGCCCGAGGTGTGCAGGGGTGTCTGCAGGGCGTCCCAGTGGCCCTACAGCAGGAGATGCTGAGCGAGCGGAAGCATTTAGCCAACAGGGGCAGTGCAGGCCCCGGAGTTCAGAGGGCAGGGCCCCGAGGAGTGGCAGTTTGTCAGTAATTAAATGAATGAGCGATGTCCTCGTACAGATCACGTGATGCTGATGGGCCTATTCCAGCAGGTCACCGTCTGTAATTCTCAATCCATTTTTATGAAGGATGTCCCTGTGGTCTAACCCGGCCACACTGAGAAGGCGACAGCCAGCTCCGGCTTCTCAAGCTGTCCTCAGGTTACATCACACCAACACCCAGGCTCTGGCTCTGTGAGGTGCTGTGTTTATCAGCCCATCAGTGTGACAGGAAGTCGCTCGTCACACCATCCATCATCCTGGACTTGTCCGTGGCAGAGCCAGAAATGCAGCCACAGCCTGGGCCCCAGCACCCAGGCCCCAGCACCCAGGCCGCAACACACCCGCCACCTCCTGCCTCAGTAATGATCCGTCCTTACCAGACCTGACCCCAGGGAGGGGATACCCGCTGCATCCACGCCTTGGGGTGACTCTGGAGCTCCCAGCAGGTGGGTGGCAAGCAGGCTGTGACAGGTGACAGTCCTTGTGATGACACTTGGGTTAACCTGACTCTTTTAAAGTAAATCTGGTTTGTGCATCCACTGAAATCGAGCTGAATGTCCTCCCAACAACGGGAAGCTGGAGTCAAAAATGAGGCACCACGGGGGTAAAGAAATCCCACAATTCTTCACAGTTGTTCCATTTGCTAAGTTCCCGTGGATGCCCCAGTGCCGATAAGTAATTAATAACGTTCACTCTCTCATTCACTGAGGGGAGACACACTGAGCTCCTGCCTGGACCAGCAAGTGAGCTGTGGGCCAGCGTGCAGCGAGGACCTGCCCGGACCAGCTGGAGGGCAGACCGGGAACCCTGGTAGCTCTACTGGAAACACGACCTCGGGATCCAGAGAGATGGTGACAGGTCAGTAAGACCCTGAGACAGGAACACATGCTGACACCTGAGAGGAACGGGGGCCACAGGAGGACACACAGAGGACAGTGGAGGGGAGGCCTCAGTGGACACAAGCTGGACCAGCTCCCAAAACCGAGGGGCCAAGGGGCTCAGCACGTCTGGTCAGTCTCATTCTAGAAACACTGCCTGTGTCCTTTTGTACAAAACGAATTGGTTAAACTACGTTCGGACGGACTTCGTATCACCCACCACCAAAATGACCACACACATTACAGTAAATACACTAAGTAGTTCTACGTGTAACAATGTGAATAAATTTCATAAGCACAGTTTTGAATTTTTGAAGGTTTGCAGAAAGACACAATACAGTACATTTTAAACAGGAAATAAACTACATATTATTTATGGCAGTGTGGAAGAGGCGTGGATTCTGGTTAGTTAGGGAGGAGAGAGGGGCTTCCTTGGCTCTGCCCCATCTGGTTTCTTAAGAGATTTAAAACGTAAATGATACAATGATAACATGTATCAAATCTTACAGGGATACGCGAGTGTCTCCTTTTATTACATTCATGGTGTCTGAAATATTTTACAATGTACAACCTAAAGTGTTACTGCCTATGTTTAAACAGCTACCAGAATTTATCGTTAAACAGCTAATCTGGCCAATTGCTGAAAACTGGACACCACACAACCTTGAGTGTAAATAGCTCGAGTTGATCACCAGGCAGGGACACCCTACTTTATTCTCAGTGCCGGGGGGACGCACTAATTTACTCACCCTCTTCAGTCCCAGTCACACAGACCTGGCACATCTGCGTCCACACAGCCCACACACTGGACAGCCCGTGTCACGTCAGGACGGTGACACAGCCAGGTGTGGCTGGGTGCAAAACTAAAGGTTCGTGGTTTTATCCTGAGATGAATCCAAGGGAAGGTTATTTCCTGTCTTTGCAGATTCTTCCAGCATCTGAGTAAATGTGGTTTGCAGGTGACAGTCACCAACAGAGGGGTTTTATCACATTTTCCCCTTAAACGTGGGTTTGAAGTTAATGTCTGTGGCAAGTTCAGGACAAGAGAACTCACGTCGGTCTCACAAAGGGGGTTATTCTGAAAACAACACTCCCGCTTTGGCAAGTACCACAGCATGTCACCCGAGTTAAAACTCTAGGGAGGCTGTGACATCAGCGCGAGGTGACACGGGACGGGGACAGCACATCCCCTGCCGTGTCCGGTCTGAGGTTCCAGGAAGAGGCGAGGACTCTGAGACAGCCCTGCAGCCCCAGGGCCAGGTGGTGATGGGTCTGCGCCAGTCCTGGTCCACCCGGAATCACAGCCCAGCCTCGCTTTGTGACGGCTGCCCACAGCGTGTGCCTACCATATACACGTGGGCAGGTCCCTACGGGGGCACAGTCCACCTGAAGGCGGCCCTGCTGGAATGTGCTCTGGCAGCTGACCCTCCCTTTGGGGCTCCTGGGCAGCAGCCTGCGTGGCACAGCCCAGGAGCTCCTACAAAGGGCTTTAGATTTTAGAGACGCTTCCAAGGACACGGGGATGCACTTTGGACACCGCGCACAGCGTGGGAATGCGACACTTTCTCAAACTGCACCTGCCAGTCCCCTGAGGTCAAAAGCACATGATGGGGAATCGGTGACGTGTTGATTTTGGTCCCTTTGTCAAGCCCACACAGGAGACTTCTGCAGCAGTAAAAGAAGTGACGACAGTGGTGCGGACAAAGGTAGCAGACTCGGGAGCTGCACACTGAGGTCCCCTGCGAACTAAGACTTCATGAAGAAATAGTAACAACAGCCCTGGCCGGTGTGTTCAGTGGTTAGAGCGCAGGCCCATGCACCAAAGGGTCTCGGGTTCGGCCCCATCCAGGGCATGCACAGGTTGCAGGTTCAATCTCCGGCCCTGGTCAGTGAGCGCGCAGGAGGCAACCAATCAATGTGTCTCTCACACAAACATTTCTCTCTCCTCTCTCTCGCCCCCTCCCTCCCTCCCTCCCTTCCACTCTCTAGAAATCAATGGAAAAAATATCCTTGGTGAGGATTAACAAAAAAAAGAAACAGTAACAACAGCATGGAACAGTGGCACAGGAGTCATCCGCTTATGAAACATTGTATCCACATCATCCTCTGTGATGGTTCCCCTTTAAGACTCAGGAGGTCTCAGTACTGAAAAATTAATCCATGTCCCACATAATCCTTCAAGCCCTAAAGTATAAAGCTCCACCGATCTACATAAAAGAAACACCACAATTAATCAGGAATAAAAGTTACAGCAAGTTACACATTATGACACTACTCCAGGGGCGCTGCCTGGCCTCCCTGCAGCTCTCCAGTGTGCCCCGGTCCTCACCACAGGGCTTTTGCATGTGCTCTTCCTTGGAACTGCCCCACACGGCCCTCCCCACCCCCTCATCCTCAGATCTCAGCTCAAAACCCCTCTGCCAGAGGGTTTCACAGTTTTTCCTTCTTTCAGAGCCCTTGTCTCAGTTTATTACATGTGAATTAATGTGATTCTATGTTAATGTCCTTCGCCTTGTGAGAATCTAAGCTGCAAGGGGTGGGGACTGGGTCTGTTTTACTAGCCACTGTATCCCCTTCCCCAGGACCTCTGCCTGACCCCACATGCCAGAAGGAGATGAACGTTTAACCCGTCACATTGCAGAGGCAGACAGGAGCTTGGGTCTCAAGGCTCTGTTTGTTTCACTGCAACATCCCCTCTAGCAGGAGGGGGTTGTTGCAAATGGTAAGCTCCTAGAAGTTTCTGTTTTATTCCAAAAGTTACTGCGCATTCTTAATGATTTTGCAAACACATTCCAGGTACCAAGACTATGATTTTTAGCATAATTATAGTAATTTCACTAGAAAAACCTAAATTGAGGCCATGACAGAGACAATAATCCCCTGAGATCCAATGAAGGGCAGCTGTCACTGTAAGTCGCCAGCGAAAGACCTGCTTTCAAAATGACAGGGCCGGTTCCTGATCCAAAACTCACTCCAGCCCACGGCCAGACTTCCCCCGTGGGCCCAGCAGCAGCAGAGCTGCCTAAGTAGCTCCGGCCTCCTGCACAGCTATTATTACTGAGCAATTTGTGCTGCTGGCATTTAGCAAACAACTAAGCACAATCCCAGGCGGAGGCGTTTGCAGCGTGGAGAGCCTCTCTGTGTCGGTGTAGGACAAAGACACTGAACGTACACTTGAAGCTGAAAACAGCCCCCGTGTTCCCGTTGACAATGCTGCTGCTTTTTTTTTTTATTATTGATTTCAGAGAGAGGAAGGGAGGGGGAGAGAGAGAAACATCGATGAGAGAGAGTCATTGATCAGCTGCCTCTTGCACACCCCCTATTGGGGATCAAACCTGCAACCCAGGCATGTGCCCTGACCAGGAATCAAACTGTGACCTCCTGGTTCAACACTGCTTCTTGTACTGAAACGGGAACCAGATCAGAAGCCACGGGAACTGTCCTCACAGGTGTTCAGACACGAAGCCACGGCCTCACTGCCACACACCCAGGTCCTTCCATCCCCTCAGGTACAGGCAGAGTGCTGAGTGGGTGGAGGCAGGGCTCCCACTACGTGGACTCGGAAGGCCCCCAAGGCGGAGGGGGTCTCTAGCTCCACTCTAGATGGACAACATTCACCTCCCTTTCCCTTCTCCCACGGACAAGACTGCCTTCAACACTGCAAACGACATCTTTTCACTAGTTTTCACGCTATGCCTTCTAACAATTGTCTTGCGATGAACAGTAAAAGCTCAAAAGACTTTTGCCTCATTAAGTTTTTGTTTCGATATAAGCAGAATGCCTAGCACCACGGATGCGCAGCCCCCGGACTGGTCCTTGAGCACATCTGATGGCTCCTGGGGTTCAGCTTGGGGACAGGGATACTCTAACCAGGAC
This sequence comes from Miniopterus natalensis, assembly GCF_054644295.1. Lineage (NCBI taxonomy): Eukaryota > Metazoa > Chordata > Mammalia > Chiroptera > Miniopteridae > Miniopterus > Miniopterus natalensis. The sequence goes on along the minus strand of NC_142082.1, from coordinate 566,498 downwards.
ACCGATAGCTTAGGAGGCAAGGCCCAGGGCACCCGGGCACCTATGCAGGCTTCCTAGTCAGAGGTAGAGAGACTGCTGCTGGGCGTGGGGCGGGGGTGGGGGATGGGCAGGAATTGACAATCTGAGGGTCACCTGCCTGTAGTGGGTTAAGCAGAAGTAAAGCTCATCACATTGGTTTGTTCTTTCCCCTTGGACTAGATATGGGAGAAGATGGCTGTGTAGGGACCTAAGAGGTGGTTAACTGGAGGGAGGCAGGGAGGGAGAAGGGGGGAGGAAGGGAGGGAGGGACTGACTTGTAGTTTCACTCACTCATGCATTCATTGGTTGATTCCTGTGCCCGCCCTGACCTGGGATCAAACCTGCAACCTCAGCCTATAAAGATGAAGCTCTAACCAACTGAGCAACCCGCCAGGGCCAATTTTTAAAACCTTCCTTGTGTTCCTGGTGCCTGTCAAGCCTGAGTGAGGGACCCGGAGGAAACCCTGCCCAGACCCGCCGCAAGAGGCTGGCCCCCAGCACGTGGGGGCGGAGGGGGCTGGAGAAACGCAGTTAAACTCCACGCCAGGCTCTCCGGGCGCCGGCGCTGGGCGCGCTGGTCACACGCGGGCTCAGTTCCAAGGCCGCCCCTTCCTCCCCACCCGGCCCCATCCCGGTGTCACGCACGTGCACACGCGCCACCGCATCGCCAAGGGCCGTCCGCGTGGTCGGTGGAGCAAAGGCTCCGAGGAAACAAAGCGTTCAGTTTGCGGGAGCCCAGAACCATGCGGGGGCAGCGGGAGGACCTGGGGTTCCGGGGGCGGGATGGAGAGCCCCCTGGGTGCCCGCGGGCACGGAGCCGGCTCCGCACAAACTCCAGCACGTTCCCACCGCCCCCCTGCCCCAAGCCCGGGAGGTGCCTGTCATCCCGCCTCCTGTGGCCCCACAGGCAGGGCCCAGGCAGCTGGGGACGAGCCCAACGCAGCCACGGCGCCCCGCGGCCTCCCCGGGACGCTCGGCGGAGCGCGGGGCGCGCCCGCCCGGCTGCGCTCAGAGGGACCGGCGCGGGGACCCGCCATCGGGGGCGGGACCGGCTGGCGGCCGCCGTGTGTCCTCGGAGGCGGTCACCGGGGGGCTCGCCGGCGTCTCGCACGCCTGCGGGCTGGCTGTCCCGCTCCCCGCGGGGGCGCACTGCGGGGAGGGGGCTCCAAGTGGGTGCACCCCATCCTCACGCGGTCGCCCAGGACGGAGGTCCACCCCCACCCCCGCGCGCGAGCCCCGCATCCCCCCGCGGGGCGGCCACCAGCGCCCGTCCGCGCCCTCCCCCCGCTCCCTCTCCCCGGTCCCCGAGTTCGGGGCGTCTCGCCGCGGCCTGGCCCCGGAGCCGCCCCTACCTGGCCGCTGGGCGCCTCCCCTCCGCCTGGCGCTCACGCGGGCCCGGGACGCGGCCCCTCGCGGGGTCCCGGCTGCGCGTGCGCGCGGCCCCCCCCCCCCCGACACCTGTGCGAGCGCCCGCCGTCCGCGCACCTGTGCGAGCGCCCGCGGGGCCTGGGCACGGCCCGCCCCCCGCGCCCCCCGCGCCCCCCGCGCCCCGCGCCCCCCGCACCTGGGAAGCGACCGCAGCAGGCCCAGGACTCACCCGCGCCGGTGGAGGCCCAGCCGCTGGGAGGAGCGCGAGGCGGCGCGGGGGGCGGGGGCGCGGGGGGCGGCTCCTGTGGAGAGCGCCGGCGCGGGCGAGGCGGGAGGGGGCGGGGAGGGGGAGGGAGGGGGAGGGAGGGGGCAGGGGAGGGGGAGGGAGGGGGCAGGGGAGGGGGAGGGAGGGGGAGGGAGGGGGAGGGGAGGGGGAGGGAGGGGGAGGGGAGGGGGAGGGGAGGGGGAGGGAGGGGAGGGGGAGGGGGAGGGAGGGGGAGGGAGGGGGCAGGGGAGGGGAGGGGGGGACGGGGGAGGAGAGGAGGGGGATGGGAGACGGGGAGAGGAGAGGGGGAGGGGGGGAGGGGGGAGGGGAGGGGGTGGGTGGTCCGCTCGCCGACCCCTCCCTGGGCTCCCAGGTCCCGCAGGAGAGCCTGGAGGCGGGAGGGCCCACGTGGGAGGCGCATCACCTGTGCACCGGGTCCCCGGACCTGCTCCCCTCGTGACTCCTGCGTGTGAACCCCCACCCACCGCGGAGAAACAGAAGGCCCTGCCCAAGGCCTCCCTCTTCTGCGTCCACAGAACTCCTCTGGGAAACCGGGAAATAATCAAATTCAGTGTTTATACAGTTTTGTAAAACTTGGGATGAGGCATTGTTGACAAATTCAGTGGATAAAAACCTACTGCCTGCAGCCCTGGCCTGCGTGGCTCAGCCGCTGGGTGCCCTCCCCGCACCTAAAGGTTGTGGTTGGATCCCAGGGGTGCACAGGCCAGGCTGGGGCTCCATCCCCAGCAGGGGGCTGCCGGAGGCAGCAATCAGTGTTTCCCTCTCACATCACTGATGTTTCTCTCTCCTCCCTTCCTCTCTCTAAAAATCTATCAAAATTTTTTAAAAACAAGTCTGTTGCTTACATCCGTATAGATTTCAGAATGAGAGAAAGACATTCGGAACACTGATGTGGACAACACTAGGAACTGGTTCTTGATTCTAGAAATGTGGCCTCCACACCTCCAGGGCCCTGCCGGGGACCACGGCCCCTCGGAACCTGGGTGGCGTGAAGAGCGGTGGCCCAGGACACGTCTGGATGACAAGTCACCTCTGAAACCCACTCGGCTGCTTCCCCCGGCTTCTGTTCTTAGGTTGGACCCCTGGCAGTAAACACAGTTTTTAAAGGTTTTGTACAAAATAATATTAGATTTCCACAGGCACGGGGAGCCAGAGCCTTGACTTTGTCTTTCTTTTCTTAAAGTTTGCTTTTCACAGTCTTTGCCAGGATGTCTGTACCAGAGCTGGACCCCTGAGAACATCCTGACGGATGTTTTTGTTCCGCTGCTGGGTGGAATATTCCACGTCAGACTTGGGTTCAAGGAGGCGGCAACGGAGCAACTATTGGGATATAGATTATATTTAATTATCAGTTAACTCCAGCAAAAACACATCTTTTGGAAGCTAAAATAATTCCTGTCTTGCTCCATTTTTAGTTTGTTCAATGTATCCCCCAAACGCTTAAAATCTCCTGGGACCTGTCAGCACACCTGCTTACCTTCCTCACTGGGACCAGCCCGCCCTGTACCAGCGACTTAAAAGGATCTGGGTGAAGTTTAAAGTCACTTCCCAGCCATGCCTCAGCCCACACTCCACATTTTCTTCAAGAGCCACTTTGGGTGGACCCACAGCCTCGCTGCATCTGCTTCTGCGCCCACCTCTGCAGGTGAGCCTCCCGGGCACTCGGCTGTCCCAGCCACAGGGGCTGGCCTGGCCTGGCCTGTCTTCTGTACCATTCTGCCAGCTTCCGGCGATGGGGAGAGAGGTCACAGTTAACTTTTCTTCCTGCTGGGTTTACAATCCTTGGCATTGACTAGGTTCTCAATAAAGATTTATTGATGGAATGAAAAAAATACGTGCGTTGCCCTGGCCAGCGTGGCTCAGTGGTTGGAGCACTGGCCAGCCCACTGAAGGGTCGAAGGGTCGATTCCTGGTCAAGGGCACATACCTGGGTTGCAGGTTCAATCTCCAGCCCTGGTCGGGGTGCATGTGGGAGGCAACCAGTTGATGTGTCTCTCTCGCATCGACTTTTCTCTCTCTCTCCCTTCCTCCCTCCCTTCCACTCTCTTTAAAAATCAATGGAAAAAATATCCTCAGGCGAAGATTAACAAAAATAAATAAATGAGTTCACTTAGGCCCTACACCAACCGTGTAGTAAGTCAGGAGTTGGGGCCCTGTCTGTGTTTAGACTGAAGGTGTTTCGTCCTTAAAGTGCCCTGTGGCCCCTACAGGGACCTCTGGGGTCCCTGGAACAGAGCCTGGGGGTAACCATGTCTGGGGGGGGAACCATCCTAAGTGTCAAATAACATCTGTTTCAAGAGCGTTTCAAGAGTAATAACATTTTACTATTTCAATTCTCCACTGACTTGAAGACATAAAAGAATATCACAGTGCAGGCCCTGGCCGGTTGGGCTCTGCGGTTAGAGCATCAGCCTGAGGACTGAAGGGCTGTGGGTTCGATTCTGGTCAAGGGCACATATCTCAGGTTGCAGGCTGGATCCATGGCCCTGGTTGGCGCATATGCAGGAGGCAACCAATCGAAGTGTCTCTCTCACATCACTGTTTCTCTTTCTCTCTGTCTCTCTCCCCCTCCCTTCCACATTCTCTAAAAAAATAAATGGAAAAAATATCCTGGCTATTAACAAACAAAAAAAAAGAATATTCCAAGTCAAACCTGTGCCTGCAAACATAGTGAACTGTAAGTGGGGGTGTGGTCGCACCCTCCCCATGAGGACCGAGGTGGTGTGTGCACATCACTTAGAGCGGGGGACCTCAGCCCCAGGGCAAGACAATGCCCGCGTCACGTCGGGTCCCATCACCGCTCCCCGGGGATGTGCAGCCGGTGTTTTACCTCAGCACATGGATCCCAGGTGTCCACCCAGTACTTAGATGCACAGGAGGGAGGTGGCTGGCCAGTCACGGTCCCTGGTTCTGAACCCTGTGGGAACAGACACTAAACACTGTGCTCCTATGTGTCCTAACGCCAAATACTGGGTAATAATTGCCCTGAAGCTTTTAATAGCCCACACGAGTTTCTGCTCCCCCTGCCTTCCAAAAAGCAGCAGTTAAATTCCAGTAGCTGTCAGGAATGGATCCAATTGCTACAAAGTACTCTCAGACTCTTGGCATGAAAAATTAATTAGAATTTCTGGGAGCTGGCGTTGGAGCAACACTCACTGCTGCACTTTAAACCTCTGTGTTTTGTGTGGAAGGAAAGCCGCCTTCCCCACAGCTCACCCCTTCAGGCTCCCCCCTCCGGCGCTGATGAACTTGGGGTGCACTTGCCTCTATTGTGAGCTGCTTTCCGAATACCCTGAAGCTCTTCCCTCTGTCTGAGCTGCCCCCAATGTCTCATAAGCCAGTGCTGAGAGCTTTGCGCTGGGAGAGCGCTCTGCTCCTTCGAGCTCTGAAACATCACTGATGACTGGCTGCCACTAGCACCTGTATGACCCTGTGCTCGTGGGTCACTGCAAACACCCCAGGCTGCCTCTGGGTGCAGATAAGGCTCCTGTGGGCCTGATTTGAATATTTAGAGACCTGCCTATAGCCAGAAGCCCGGCCCATGTTGTGAAGCAGCCCACGCACGCTCAGTGGCTGTGGCTCTGTGGGCGGAGGATGCCACGTGGACGGCATGCCCACCTCCTCTGGTCCTTCCTCACGTCCTCCGTGGACGTGTGGCTGCTGTGCACGTGCCTTCAGTGGCCTGAAGCTACCAGGAGGCAACACACTCTTGTCAAGGGAGCAAATATACGACCACCATGTGGCCAGTCCGTTTATTAGTGTTGATCTTAACAAACCTTCTTCGAAAAGAAATAAAAATAAAAATGTAATAGTTTTTAAACTATTTTCAAGGTATTTAAACTGTTTTCATAGTCGGGTCTAAATAACAAATCCTCAAAAGTATGAACTAACTAAGGACCCTGCAATCACACGGCACACTCTAGTTAACCCCAAGTTAAAGGTCCTTGTGAGCTGAATTGTGTCTTCTTCAGAGAGACTTGCTGGAGTCCCAACCGCAGGACCTCAGGATGTGCCCTTATCTGGAGAGGTGAAGTCGTTAGGGTGGCCCTAATTCAGTGCGACCGGTGTCCTTGTAAGAAGAGGAAAGTCAGGGACAGACACGCACAAGGAAGAGCCATGTGATGGCGGAGACAGACTGCCATGAGGTGGCCACAAGCCAAGGACGGCAAGGACACTGGCAAGGACGCCAGCAAAGAGCAGAGGCCAGAGAGACCAACGGTCTCCCCGGGGCCTTCAGAGGAGCTCTGCCCACGACACCCTGACCTCAGACCCGAGGCCTCCAGACTGAGAGAGAGATGTTCCCGCTGTCTGAAGCCCCTTGGCCCCGCCCTGTGCCCTTGGTTACAGCAGCCCTCCCGTGGCCTCGGTCACGGCAGCCCCTGTGGCCTCGGTCACGACAGCCCCCCCATGGCATCCAACATGGCAGCCCCCCCCGTGGCCTCCATCACAGCAGCCCCTGTGGCCTCGGTCACGACAGCCCCCCCTCCCGTGGCCTCCGTCACAGCAGCCCCTGTGGCCTCGGTCACGACAGCCCCCCCATGGCATCCAACATGGCAGCCCCCCCCGTGGCCTCCGTCACGGCAGCCCCAGCAAACCGCTGCAGAGCCTGTGCGTCTTTCCCGTCTAAGCCAAGCTTCCCAGACTACCTGCTGTGATGATCAGTTAGCTGTTTCCTTATTTTCAATCCATGAAAGTGAATTATTAGGCAAAGAAAAAATGTTTAAAACACACCAAGGACAAAGCAGTTCTCTTAGTATTAAGTTAGACAGATGTAAAATCATCCCGTGACCTCAGGTCAGGGCTGGCCGAGGCTGCAACACCTCGGGGAGCCCAGCTCCAAGGATGCCTGTCCCACGAAGGACACACAGCAGCAGCTGCTTGTCCCTGAGAAACCCCCGTGTCAGGGCCATGAAGGGACCACAGCACATGATGCGACTGAAATACCCCATACACGGTCTTTCCAAACAGTGTGTCACTCTGCAGTTAGGGGTGCACTTATGAAAAATTAGGGTTTTGAGGGGGTGAAATGTTTGTAAATGGGCTCTGAGCTACATCCAGCGAGTACACAGGGAAGCCTCCCAGCCTGCCGGCCACCTCCCTGTCCCCATCTACATGGTCCCCTCCTGCTGCTCCCTGGGCTCCAGACGCTGACATCAAACCTGGGTGGACGCCCCATCTGGGAGACCCAGCCCCGGATGTGAGGCTGCTCCTGGTTCTGCACCGCAGTTCTCCTGGGCTGGGCCTATGAGGACCCTGGGCCCACCCAGATAACCCAGGACGTCCTCTCATCTCAAGATCCTCAGTCTAGTCACATTTGTGAAGTCCCATATTTGGTGTCTGGGAACTAGGGTGAGGACACCTTTGGGGGTGGCATCCACCACAGAGTGGGGGTGCATCTGGTAAGCAGCCGAGCAGCACCCCAGACAGGTCGGGGAGAGACCTGCCTGACTCCCTCTGGTCTCCCCCCTCCCCACTGCCAGGGCAGGGCCCATCGCTGCAGGTGGCCACAGGTGGGCTCTGAAGCAGAGAAATACGAAGCAGCGAGAGGACTGTGGGTACCCACAGGAAGCACAGCCCGCAGGGTCCTGTGTGATGGACACAGGCCAGCGGGAAAGTGTCGACACGCCCGGCTGCCTCCTTTCTGAGCACAGCGACCTGCCTGGCACACAGGGACCTCCCACACGTTATTCTAGTCTACTCCTGTCACCTGGCGAGGTCCACCCAACTAACTTGCTCACAAAGGAGAAAATGGAGGTGCAACCGCAGGCCCGTGGGTCCCTGGGACCTGGGGGGAGCACCCTTGTCTGAGGAAGCCTGTCCCTGGAGGGGTTGGTGGGGGGTCTCTGTGACTGGGACGTGTGGAGGACCCACCCTCCTTCACCCCGGTGCCACCTGGGTGTGCTTTGCTGATCCCACCTGAGAGCAGGCCCAGGAACTGTCACCTGCCGCAGCGTCTCTCCCCCTGGCCCAGGGTGAATTTGCATCTCTCCTGGAGACACGCCTGGCCGCTCGGGCCGTGCCCTGCTCACCCCTGCTATCCCCAGTTCACGACGGAGACAGGACAGTTTATAATCAAATTACCATGTGGAGCAATAACCACACCGGCCCAGAAGGAAGCCCAGGTGTGTGGTAAATGGGAACATGGGCCCCTTCCGGTGCTCCAGCTCCCCTTGCACCCTGCGGGGACAGATGAAGGCCATCGGCAAGAGACGGTGAGACCCTGGGAGCCTGGCCAGCTCCTCAGTCAAGAAAACAGCCTTTTGATCTCACACAGCTTGTGCTCGGGGGACATCCCCCACCCCGTGTGCCTTGTTCTCTGTACCCTATAAAATCTTGTGCTGGGAAAGTCTGGATAGCGGCGAAACTGGCCAGCCGCCCCCCAGTATGGCCCCTCTGCAGACCCCGTGGGACTCAGCAGCTCAGCTTCATGGGTGGCAGCCAGTGCAGCAGGAAACATCACCGGTCTGCTGCCTCCAGTGCACACTTAAGTCATGATAAACCCGTCCTCACGGCCAGTTCTTTCTTTGAAATCCAAGAACAATATGCTGAGGTTTTCTGGGACCTCAGCAGCTTTCATAGCACCAGGACATCTGCAAAGAGCAGGACCCCATGCTCACACCCAGCAGGACCCAAGCAGCTGGCTTTTGGTGGAGGGAATGAGAGGAGGCCTCCCTTCCTGATGACCAGCGGGTGCTCCTGCCTCCATACTGACATTCGCGGCCGTCCTGTGCATAAGGGGTGCCCGCCAGCATCCCGGCCCCCACACTGGATGCTCAAGGAACTCATTAGTAGTGACAACCAGAAATGTCCCCGGGCACTGTAAATGTCCCCTTGGGGGAGTGAAAATTCCCGGGGTTGACAACCACCGAGCTAAAGACAGAGCAGGATCCCATATGTTAGCACCAAAAAAAACCCCCAAACGAAACAAAACAAAACCAAAGGACAAGCAGTTATTTTTAGATGAGTCTTCATCACTTACCTAACCAGGGCCCTGCACACAGTCTGTCCGGGCCTCACTTCTCATCCGGGTGCACGACCAGCACTCCTGCAGGTGCCAGGCTTTCTGGGTTGCTTCTCCGGTTACTGTCCCCTCACTTCCCGGGTCCCCAGGCTCTGCGCCCACCCACGGTATCCTAGGAGCCAGGGAAAGCCCAGGCGGGGACAGAGCAGAGGCACACGCCCACCTTCATCTCAGCTGCCCTCCCCACCCTCGGCCTGCACACAAACCCCCATGCTCTGGGCTCCTGCCTTCAGCCATCGAGCAGCATCCTGGGGCAGAAGATGGCATCTCTGTTCCCCTCACAAAGGCAGCTATGCCAGGCCTGGTGCTCACTCTCCCTGCAGGGGGCTCTTTGGAGCAGAATTAGACACCCCCAGATCTCAGAAGCAGACAGTCTGGTGCAAAATTTCCAGCCAGCAAACCACTCCCCCGTGCGCTGAGTGCTCAGTTGTCCCTGCGATTTAAATCAAGCTGCAGGAGCTCGGGGTTGCACAAGATCCCTGATTTCTGTGAGCACTTTCTATGTTTGCTTCGGCCCCTGTCTGGGCTCCAGAGATCATGGTTATGCAACCTGGCCAAGCCCCCAGTCGCCAGCAAAGGGCCCACGGCTTACCCTTCATTCCGTCATCCCAATTCTGGCAGGTTCCGCTGATGGACGTGGGCTGACTCCAGTTCCTCTTGCTGTCTCGGGAATGGACGGTCAGCGCTCCTGACCACAGTGGTCCCCACCAGCCACCTGCCTGGGAACCACCCGGGGATGCACACCCCAGTGCCCAGCAGCTGCCACTCCCTGGCAGAGTCGCCTTGGGCAAGACACCGGAACTCCGAGACCCGGTGTCCTCATCTGTGAAATGGGGAGACGAGGCACCCACCCCACAGGGTTGTCCTGGAAAAGCCAGCTGATGCGTCTTCCTTGCCCTTCCCAGGCAGGTGTGGAGGCGGCTGTGGGGAGGGGATGCCGGAGCGGCAGGAGTCCCGGTCCCTCCAATGCTCACAGTCACCCTTGATTTACAGGTGACAGAGATGATGGGATCCCATTTCCTGCCCACTCCGCACGTCCTTGTTAGGAGCAAATGGAAGTGGCACCCAGTTCAGGCCCCGATGGCAGGGAGGTGTGTGACCCCACCTCCAAGCACCCGGGTGGCACTTTCGCGCAATAGAGAGGCTACAGAGAAACCCCTGGGCCTTCATCCCAACAATAGCTGCCAGGTACCCAGAACACTCCAAGCTGCTTCTCAAGGGTTAATTCTTCCCACACTCATTGGACAGAGTCCCAGGGAGCAACCGAAGCCAGACCAAGGGCCCTGCCAGCTGCCTCCTGTCTTTTCCGCCCGAATAAACATGGTCCGAACAGGCCCTGCAGGGAGGGGCAAGGAGCCTGGAGGACTGTGTGTGACGTGTGCATGTGCGTGCATGTTCATGTGCTGTGTGCACGCATGTGAGTGTACATGTGTGCAGGGGTGTGAGCATGTGTGATCATCTGTGTGCCAGTGTGTGTGTGCATACGAGTGTGCAGGGGTGGGGAGAGTGTGGAGAAGTGACTCTCACCGGGACCAGCAGGGCCTGCGCCTAAATTAGAACCGTTCTGCTGGGTGTGGACGGGCATTTACTTTCAAATAGCGAAGTGCCTGGAAACCGTCCAGGAGAATGGTACATAATCGCTCGCTCGTTTTCTTAGGACAGTCACTCCGTTTTTAAGAGCGAGACTAAGGAAGTGGCTGCAGCCCCCACACACGGTGCTTCCCTCCACACCGCGCCCGATGCCTGACGGACGGGCCACCTCACGGCAGTGTCTCCACTGCTCAGCCCTTCACCATCAGAAATCCATCTGCATGAAGCACTTCCACCCACGTAAGGCCTGGAGGCCACAGCCCCGCAAGGTCAGCAGGGCTTCAACTGTGGCCATTTTACAGATGAAAAAACGGGGGCCACGAATTATCCCTCCTTCCTCAGGACTAAGGAATTCTCATCTAACCCAGTTTACAACAATAATGATTTACAGAAAAAGATACTTTAGGACGTGATACAGAAAATCAAATAAGATGGCTCCATTTGCAAAAATCCATTTCCATCAGCTTCTCAGAGCCAATGTGGACCCGCCCACTCAGACCTGGGCCCCTCAGACCTGGGCCCCGCTGGGTGTGAGGGGCAGAGCTTGGCCTGGCATCGCCCAGGGCAGGAGGGGAGCCAGTGAGCCAGGCCACGGTGGCACGGGCCACAGCAACACAGTCCTCCGTGGATGAGCATGTCTCTGAGCCACTGGGCAGAGGCTTCAATGAGGCCCAGCTCACTGCGCCTCCTGCTACCAGGAAGGGCCCGGGCTCTGCACAGGCTCCAGGCGAATGAAGGGACACTGCAGCCCCAGAGGGTCGCTATTGGTAGCACGGGCTCGGCAGGACTCCAGACACGCGTGCAGGTGGCGAGCCGCTGCTCCCTGAACGCAGGTCTCCGCGCTCAGCGGGCAGGTTCCTGACTCCCGCTCATTTATGCCGCAATGTCTTACTTGAGATCGTGACGCAGACCAGGAGACCCGCCGAGTGCCTCGGGCTAGGTAAAGAACATCCGAGCTGCTGGATGCCACCAGCGAACCACCGGCAGTGCCGCTGTTCTCATCAGGGGCTCGCTCCACGCCAAGGACCCCTTCTCTACTTTATATTCAACCCACTCGTCTCGTGGCGCCACCCAGAACAAACGCTGCTGAGGACACGAGTCTCCAAAGCGTCTCGGCTCCACTTCAGATTCCGAGCACGTGTCCCCCACACTGTGGGACTGTCTCTGGATTTACCGAAAACTCCCAAACCAGTCAGCGGCAACTCCGGGTTTGAAAGGACTCCAGGCCACCCCTTCCTCTCCAGAATTCGACTGCCCCTTTGTGTTTTTTCGGGGGGGGGGGGGGGGGACTCATAACATTGCAGTTTTAAATAAAAAGACTTTATTTATGAGATAAGATAGCAGCCAACAGTTTAGGACAGCCGGGGGGGAGTTCCTGTCACGTGAGGGCAAGACAAGCACCTTGGAGAATATTTGGCTGAGTCACAAAATTAGCATTTTTAGTCACCTGTAAAGTGCTAAGAAAGCTATTTCTGGTGAGTGCTGGGTGAGTTCTGTCACCACCCAGGAAGCAGAGCTGAGTTCACGGCGAGTGCAGGGATGCACTGGCCCCTTGCGACTGCAACACCCCCGCTGGCTGCAGGCGGCAGAAGCAAACTTGTGCAATGGCAGGCCCTTGGGTGGGGGGGCCTCTCTGTGCCTGTCCCACTCCCAGGAATGGCACAGCCACAGGCCCCGGGACCAGGAGTCACTCAGCATGCACCCTAGAAACAGCGTTCACGTCAACAGGTGCCAGAAACAGCATCAAGGAGTCAACGCACACTCGCTACGCATTTCCTGCGAGACGGAGACGTGTCCCGTCCATGCTACTGACGGGGAGAAAATCTGGCGTCGACGCCAGAGTCTGAATGTTGACAGGCACTGAGCATTTTGGTTCAAAGCAAACATTATTTATGAAATGTTACAGTTAATATATTCACTAAAGCATTAGCTGTTAATTTTTAATAGAAAAAATGCAATATAAAAATACTACTTTGTTAAAATATACAATACGCACATCGTCTCACTTTGGAAAACCCAGCTCACGTCAGAAAGCGAGAAACACCCTTGGACTGGTCCCTGTTACCTGCCTTTCTTCACGTCACAAATTCTACTCTGGAATTTAAAAGACATACAATATAAATAAAAGTAGTGAATCCGAATCCAGAAAGTTATTTTAAGAATTGTTAATAAATCCCTACGCCACTGAAGACGCTGTATTTTCCCGAGAGCTCTTAGCTCGCCAAGTCCCTAAGTGGCAGGCCCAGCAGGAGGCCTGGAGGGCTCAGCGCTGGCCCGGGCTGCGGTGGGAGGAGGCCTGGAGGGTCGAGCGCTGGCCCGGGCTGCGGGTGGGAGGAGGCCTGGAGGGCTCAGCGCTGGCCCGGGCTGCGGGTGGGAGGAGGCCTGGAGGGCTCAGCCCTGGCCCGGGTGGCGGGTGGGAGGAGGCCTGGAGGGTCGAGCGCTGGCCCGGGCTGCGGGTGGGAGGAGGCCTGGAGGGTCGAGCGCTGGCCTGGGCTGCGGGTGCGAGGAGGCCTGGAGGGTCGAGCGCTGGCCTGGGCTGCGGGTGCGAGGAGGCCTGGAGGGTCGAGCGCTAGCCCGGGCTGCGGGTGGGAGGAGGCCTGGAGGGCTCAGCGCTGGCGCTGGGCCGCGGCGGGCGGACCCCCAGAACCGCCCCTCGCGCAGCTGCTCCTCTCCCGCCTTCCCCACAAGCGTCGGCCCGGCTCTCGGCGTGAAGGAGGACGCAGGGCAGGGAACGCCACCGTCACGATATTGCACATTTCTTCCCCGAAGGCTGTTGTAAGTTGCCCCCGACCAGTGCGGACGGGGCCGGTCGTCACACGTGCGGCAGGGGGATCTGCCAGACCATGATGGAGGAGGCCAGCTCCTCGGGCCGCTGCTGCCGCGGCCGCCTGCCCACGCGCCGGTGACCCTGGCCTCCGCAGGCCACCAGCACCGAGCTGACCCTGGCCCTCCTGGCTCGCCGCCCTGGCCCGGGCGCGGTGCCCGGGTGCCGCAGGAGGTCGTAGATGATGCTGTCCTCGGACCTGTGCTCCAGGGACCCCGACGACGAAGACAAGTCGCTCTTGTGCGTCATAGAACCCAGCGAACCCCCCAGCCAGACGGCGTCGGGACTGCTGGGGCTCAGGCAGGGCCCGGCCCCCTCGCTGGGGGCCGCATCCTTCGGGTCCTCAGCCTGGGGGTCCGAGCCGGGGGGCGGGCTGTCCTGGGGCTTGTCCTTGTCTGCCTTGGGGACCCCGGTGGCCACGACCAGGAACTTGACGGGCCCGCTGTGGGCGTGGTAGGAGACCATGCCCCTCCCTGCAGGGAGAGAGGGCTCAGCTGTCGCCTGTGTGGGGCAGGGACACGGAAGCCACACAGGGTCCACCCGACCGTCTCCCACGTCCCAGTGACAAAATCCTGCAAAAACCCTAAAACCTGAATGACAGTCAAAATAAAAACAGCTTCTGAATTATATTCTCGTGGGCTTTTAGTTAATGCAAAGAAAGCTTTCAAAACGATGGTCTCGAATACAGCCTCAGCTCTAACACGGTCACGGTTCCTTCCCGGGCTCTGCACAGTGCCTTCTCCCTGCTCGAAGGAAACGCACTTTCCCTAAGTCTTGATTAAAAATTATGCATCTGAAATGTGTCAGTTTTAGCAACAAGGTGCCTAAACTTCCTGCCATTTTTCATAATGAAAAGGTTTTTGGGCTTAGGACACACTAATTCTAAGGTTTTATTTATTTTTTTAAATATGTCTTTATTGATTTCAGAGACAGGAAAGGAGAGGGAGAGAGAGAAACATCAATGATGAGAGAGTCATTGGTTGAGCCCGCAACCTGGGCATGTGCCCTGACCGGGAATCGAACCCTGATCACCTGGATCCTAGGTCGACGCTCAACCACTGAGCCACGCCCGGCCGGGCTAAGGTTTTAATTCTATGGGGACTCTTCAGTTTAAAGTGATGAGATTCATGTTCTCGGTCTTTCTGTGAAACACGGGCCCTGAACACTGACTTCCTAAGGCGGGTGGGTGCAGGTCCCCACAGTCCTGGGGGCGTCACAGGTGAGGTGGCTCAGCCCAGGAAGCACATCCCTGCCCAGCACGCACCCTTGGCTGAGATAGGCTCACGGGCCTCACCTACGTCCCACGTTGGCCAAAGCCGACGACTAACTACAGGGTCCTTGGCCGTGGAGAGATGTCATTCCTCACGGGACAGCTGGGAAATTCAGAACTCCCATACAGCGGGGCACGGGGGACGTGGTCGGGTGATGGCTGTGGGACAGACCTGACAGCCGGGGAAGGCACCTGAGCCTCACCTGGTGACTGAGCACAGGTGTTCCCTCCTCACCAGCGACACCATGCCCAACAGACACCCCTGGGGAACTGTGCCCACTCGAGGAGAGACACCACACCTACCACAGCACCTGGGGACGACTCAGCGGGTGGAGCACAGGATGCTGCCCAGCACAGACCGTGGACCAGCCACATGCACAAGGACGCAGCTCAGAAATCAGGCTGCAACTTGTATGAGGCAGTGACAGAAAATGCAAATACAGGCAACATTAAAACCTGCCTCAAGCCCGGCTGGCGTGGCTGAGCATCCCAGAGGCAGCCAGTTCGATGCCCGGTCAGGGCACACGCCAGGTTGCGGGCTCGATCCCCAGCAGGGGGCGTGCAGGAGGCAGCCGATCAACGTTTCTCTCTCGTCAATGTTTCTCTCTCTCCCTCTCCCTCCCACTCTCTCTAAAAATAAAAACATATTTTTTTAAGAAAAAAAAAAAAAGCTTGTTTCAAGGCACAAATAGAGCAAATTGGTGGACAGACCGAAATCGAGAGCAGCTGTGTGGCTGCAGGGACGGAGCACCGGGCAGGGCTGAGGTCAGCGGGGTCCCCCTGCCCCAACGCGGGGTGCAGGCGGCTGTCTCAGCACCGAGTGCGCTGTGCACATGGGCACAAGTCATGTACGAATAATGTGTAGATCGTAAGAAATGAGTGAACGAGACTGAGGTCCTTCATGCCGACATGTGGTCGTGCCTGCTGAGAACTCACCTAAATCACAGACCTCTTTACAACAGGCCCGTTCAAGCTGGGCAGGGACAGAAAGGGGTGCCTGGGTGACAGCTAAGCATTCAAGGTCGACATTAGCAAGAGACTCTAGAAATAGGCCCTTTCTGCACATTTTGGTGAGTTTTCTACAAATATGTTTTCCCTGAGATTTTTTTTTTTCCTGAATGGCCAATATTACATAAAATTTAAGATCTTGGTCTCACTTAACCTATATAATTAACATTTTTCCGTGATTCACACCTCTCCACACCCATTATTGTTACTGGGCCGCATTAAGATTCTGAAACAGCAACACGGCCATTTTCTCAAACATCTCCCCTAATTTAGACCATTTAGGCGGCTTCCTGTTTTGTGCTGTTAACCAGGAAGCGCTGTGCAAACACCTCTCTGCATTACGCCTCGTGCACAGCTCGGGCTGTTTCCCCTGACAGGTTCCTGAGTGGAAACCCGGCTCTGGACTCAGGAGCACTGTCAGGCTCGGGGTCGAAAAGCCGAGTTACTGTCGAAAAAGACGGAGCCCACGTGACTCCCGCCAGCACGTAAAAGCCGAGGGCGCTTGCATGGCCCGGGCTTCCCTCTTTACAACATAAAGTCCAAAAGGCGTTGTTCTTACTGAGGAAAACTGTATCCGGTCATAGAAACCAACAGGTGGCAAAAAAGGTGAATGGTTCTCCCTGGGCACGAACACAGAAATGGGGGCTCCAACGTGGAGAAATATTTAGAATACAAAATGTTACATACTATAACATACACTGAAACACGCTGTTATGTGTAATATATAAATACTATTACGTGTAACGATCCTACATAGTCTGTAATACTACAAACTATAATATATGTTCTATAATAAAGGAGAGAGAAACACAAGATCGTTCAAATTAATAGACACAGTCTTTACAGTACACTAAAAACCCCCAATAATTTAAATTGTTTAACTGCCAGGATGAGAAAGCGGGACACAGGCGAGGTGCTCGGCGAGGCCACGAGAGGGCCGAAAGCCAGGGAGGAGTCTGCTCACCTGTCACTTTGGGGATGCCCTGCAGGCGAGGGACGGGCAGGGCCACCACGAGTCCCAGGCTGGTGCCAACCATCAGCAGGCCATGGCAGACGAGCAGGCTGGTCACAGACAGCCGCTGTTGCCCTGCAGGGACAGACAGACAGTCTGAGGCCCGTGGGCCAGGTGCCCCATGTGCTGCCTGAAACTACGACAGACCTGGCCCCAGACAGCAAGACTCCCAGGGACCTGCATCACTGGAGCGCTAACCACGGCCTGCACGTCCGTCACCTGGATGAGAAAGACAGGACCAGACAACGGGAAGGTGCCCTGGGGCAGCCCCTGGGCAGATGCCTGGTGGGGCCCCATCAGCTCTGCCTCACGCGGGCTGGTACCTTCAGAGGTGAATCAAATGCCCTCGATTGTCTCTGCAAACATTTACTTCTGGGTGGTGCAGCGCCAGAGCCCCGAGGCGTATGCGCACACACATGCACGTGCACATACATCAGGCACAAACGAGCACGCGCACATACACGCACACACTTGGGCACATGCACCCAGGCACACACGTGCTTGGGCACTCACACATGAGCACATGTACACGGGCGCACACACACGTACACAAGCTGGTTCTGTGCCCGCAGGACACACCTTTGCAGATGACACAGTATGTATAAAACTTGACTATTTTCGTTCAGAAGTTCTTTTGAAAGTGATCTTCTATTCCTCATAAACGTGTCACCTGTTTGCGTGTAAACAGGATTTGACTTCTCACCATTCCCAGCTTTGACGTCTGTGCTACATGTTATGAGAATCTGGGAAACTCTGCTACGCCTGGAACTCACTGCCCCCACCCAGGACATAAATCAAAGGAAGCAGGCAGGTCAGGCTGCTGGTTAACACAGGGTTAACTGCTGGTTAACCAGCTGCTGGTTAACCCAGGACGGCAGCAGGAGCCCAGGGGACATGAGCCCACCTCGGGTTGTGTTCCCTAAGTCATAAACAACCTTGCATCTGGTTTAATTTGCTAAATTCCCCTAAGATATTATTGCTGGTATTGAGGGAAATTACACAATAGAAATGTTGACCTTTCGACTTGGTTACATCACCCCTGAAGACATTAGCTCAGGGGGACACTGAGGGCCGATTTAACACAAGGTCTCCGCACTTTCCCCTTAAACATGCCCTTCTCTAAACACTGGACGAGGCAGGACACAGCTGGACCCTGAGGTAACTTTCTGGGACTGTCTGGGGCCCGATGGAGCTCCTCCCGGGCAGTTCTGTTCTGACCCTTTGTGGCTGAGGCCAGACTGCTGAGCACAGGGCGGCGTCCACAACTGCCAGGGGCTTAGTGTGATGCAGGTCACGTCAGAGAGCACAATCCTCTGAGCACCGACTCCCACGGCGAGGGAAAGGCCAGCTCGGGTCACATGCCCCACGGGAGGCGGGTGTCAGCTGAGGAGGCACAGAGGCCCCCAGGTCACCTCCCAGAAAGGTGCCGGCTGTGTTCCCTGGCTGGGGAAGTCTCCATCGCTACGGCCCCTGGAGCTTTACCGTCCAGTGAGAGCTCACAGGACAGTTTCAGGTATTGTTGCCACACAGGTAACAACCCACGTGGGCAACCTCCAGACACCTCCCGACCGAGGTGCAGCCTCTGGGACCCTGGGAGCCCCGCCCAGTCTCCTGGTCCCCAGCTGCAGGGCCTCGCCCAGGGCCCAGCCTGTCAGGCTAAGGATGAGAAATCCTCTGCATCTGTGGCTATAAAATCTCACTTTAATTTGATTCTACACCAATCCAGAGTCACCTGACAAATACAATGTCCCTGCCTTGATGGAAGTGAGCGTGTGACACCGTGAGACCGGCTGAACTCCCATCTCTGCAACCCCCTATCCCGTCTCTGCACCTCCCCTCCACACTGCCCCCACCCCATCTCACTCACCCCCCTCTCACCCTCCCCTCACCTCTGCGCCCCCCCATCTCCACGCCCCCCATCTCCACATCGGGCCCCTCCCTGCACCCTCCCATTTCCGCCCACCCCCTCACCCTCCCCTCCTCTCCACGCCCTCCGCCCGCAGGCCCTCCTGCCCGTGCCCGGTCACCTGGCAGCATGTGGTGGACAGGCGTGGCTATGTTGATGTCCTGGAGATGTTTGAGGGTCTCCGTGTGGAACAGGCGCAGCGTGGACCCAGAGGTGAAGGCAACCCAAATGCCCACGCCAGCAACGGCCATGTGAGAGACCACCATGCCCTCCTCCTGGTGGGCCTCCAGCTGGCTCTGGGGGGCAAGGAGGAGCGATGGGCGGGCACGCGGGGCACTCGGGGCCAGGCTGCCGCGCAGTCTGCTGACACCCGCCCTCTGACCCGCGTGGAGCGCTGGGCCATGCAGGTGTCCTGCCTGAGACGTGTCCTGCTGGAGCCGGGGGCACGGACGGGGCTTTCTCAGGGCTCTCAGCCAGGGACCCTCACTCCAAAACCACAGACCCCAAGCAGGTGGGAAACACATTAGCGTCAAACGTTTCTTATTTTACCGCCCCTCCCACCCCAGCAGATCCCAGAGCCTCTGGAACTTCACATACTTTCCAGTTACCACGGCTGAGAAAGCTGCACTTCAAACGCCCTTGGCCCTGGGGGTTGCTGGCAAGAGGAGGGAGCAAGAGGAAAGTGGGAGCGAGCAGAGGGACACCCGAGAACCCCAAGTCGCTGCTGCCGAAGGAGACGACCCATGTCCCACCGTCCCTCTTCCAGCCCGAGCTGAGCGCTGCCCTGCCCTCCCCGAGTCAGCTGAGCGAGGGCTTGACCTCGGCTGGGCCCCAGTCATCAGATCTGTTAACTTGGTTTCTGTTTAACGAGTAGTAAGAATTCTCTTTCTACTGAGAACATTCCCTCTTAGTCACAGGCGAGGCGTGCAGCCTGTATTTCCCAGACCAAGTGATTTCTCAGGCCATGTATGGCCCGTGGGCCAGACGTTCCCCACCCCTGGTTTAAAAGAAGAGGGGCTGGCGCCTGGCATCCGCTCCCTTTTCCCACAGGGCAATCGTCTCCCCGCCCTTCCCTGAATAACCCATTTACCCCAGGGTCTGAGAGGCCACGTGCGTTGGACGCTAACCTCCCACGTGACCTTGGGGCCTGTATGTTCACACTGAGCACAGTCTTTCCAATAACAGTGAACATTACTCCCGGGGTCAGTGGCTAGTCAGGGGTTAGCGGAGTTTCCGAGGTAACCCTCTTCCTAAGCAAATCGGAGGGACCTTTCTCTCAGCCTCGGGCGGGGCTGCAAGTGTGCTGGGGCGGGAGGCGGACGGCCCTGACCTCCAGCCCTGGGAGGGGACCGGGACCCGTCCTGGGGGCACCTCCGCACTCGGCAAGGTCACTGCCAGCCGCTCACCTCCACGGCATGCGCCTCCATGCCGATGACGAAAACCTGACCTCCGGACGCCGCCCACAGGGTGTCCTCCGCCACCAGCAGGCTCCGGACCGGCAGCACGCCCAGCTTGATCACCTTCTGAGGCTCGCAGTCCCAGGACCCATCTGAAGAGGAAATATTTATTTTACTTCATTCACAGTCAGTGGTCCGCGCACAGGGGCCGGGGAAGGGGTCCCAGACCATCCTAAACAACAGACAACCACGGCGACGTCTGCAGCTGTGACACTCAGCGTGACTCTGGTGACTCGAGTTCCCCGAGCCCACCGTTTCCACCAGCAACCTGGTGACAAGGCACCGAGCCCCTGGTCAGCAGGCTGTCCCTTTCCCCCGCCCAACCTGGCGCATCCCGGACACAGCGTTCGCCCGAAGCCTCAGTTTCCTCCTCAGCAGAATGGGGACAACGTTGCCTCGAGGCTGTGGTGAGAATTTACCAGGCGACGGTGAGTTTAAGAAGCTCAGCGCAGCACCTGAGCTTTTGGTAAATAAATACCATTATTTACAATGATAAATATATAAAATGATTCTGTCATCATGGAAGGAATTGTACCCAAAACAACTCAGCAAGTTTTTAAATATCCTCATTTCAGCTTTTATTTAAAAATACCCCTTGGTATATGCACCATATTATGGGGAGGAAACGTCTCCACTGAAAATGAGGAACTTGCTCCGGTCCCGAAACGCAGGAAACAGCGAGCATTCTGGGTGGAAATATCGTCAGAGACGCACTGACGGGCTCCACGCTGTGCGTGCTGAGCCCACAGGCGGCGGGAGCGTAAAGCACCATCTAACGCAAGACCCGACGCACCTTTAAAAGGGGCTGAGGGCTTCTGTGGGTCATTAACATCAACTCCTCAATTGCAGACTCACCATCACCTAAGCCATCAGGCCTGAGAACGGAACTGAAGGCTAATCTGCGTCGCCTCCGCTCCCCATGAGGGCAGGCGGCCCCGGTTCCCTCTCTTCCTAGCTCTGGGCCTTTCACCCAAACCCATCTGAGGATAGTGGCGAGACTGAGATGAGGGATCTGAAGACAGACGAGCTGCGCCGTTTATGAGGCTTTTAGGCTGGGACCTGACGTTAATAAAATGCTTTTCCAGACCCGCTCCCCAGGTGTTGCTTTTCCTGCACAGCGCAGGTAAGACCCTCCGCCTGCAACAAGGTCACCTCTCAATTTACTGTGGTCTGGACCCAACTCATGATCAGGGACGGTCTCCCCGAGGAGCTGAGGTTGAAGGTCAAAGGTCAAGGGCACAACAGCCTTCCAGGCACAGGGACCAGCTGGCAGGAGATAACTCCTTGGGTGGGAACAGGCTTGTGTGTTTGAACGACAGACAGAAGCCACATGCCTGGGGCAGAGGGACCAGGAGAAGAGGCAGGTGGCTCTGGAGGGTGGGGAGGTGTCACTGCAGCTCCTGGGGGGCAGGGATGGGATCTCACTCTGGGCACGTGGAATGGGACTGGGTGCTCATGACGGAGGTGGGAGGGGACAGGAGTGGGACTGGGTGCTCACGATGGAGGTGGGAGGGGACAGGACCTGTGACGGAGAAGAGTCAGAGCAAGACACAGAGACAGGAATCAAGAGCATCCCGTGGGCATGGAGGTCACTGGCTGGGGTGAGAGAGGGCCGCTGGGAGCAGTAGGTGCTGTGAACACCCCACAGACAGCTGGATGTGGGAGGGGGCAGGAGGGTAGGCCAGGGCTGTTCTGTGAATGGGCCCCACTTGCCTGCTGCAGCCCTAACCCCAGCAGAGTGCTGTGGGGAGGGGCCTGTGGGAGGTGACAGGGTTAGGTGACGTCATGACGGTGGGGCCACGATGGGACTGGTGCCCTTTTCTGAACAGGAGGAGAACAGAGCCCCGGCCACCACATGAGGTCACGGGGAGAAGGCGTTAACTGCAGGTAGGAAGCAGCCTCACCAGACCCTGTACCTGGGGCACCCTGGCCTCAGGCTCCCAGCCCCAGAACCCTGAGAGGGCGTGTCTGTGGGTTAGGGAGAGTCTGTGGTGGGGGCTGTGGCAGTGACCCACCCACATGGCCCCTTCACCTTGTGCCCTGGCGTAGACGGCCACGGCCCCATCGACCAGGCCAGCATACAGGCCGCGTGGTGTGCAGGCCAAGCTCATGACCGTGGCCTTGTCAGGGGTGAAGAACTGCTGTAGCCGCACTTTCTTGGCATCAGGGCTGCTTTTGTAGATGGAGATGCTGGAAGAGAACGGTGAGCTGTGGACACACCTGCCCCTGCGTGCGGGGACCCGGCGCCGCTGCTGTAACCGCAGCCTCTCCACGGATGCCCACCCCGCTCCTTCTAGAAACTCGAGCTCAAAGATTTGACCACTTTGACCTTTTACTTGCATTTTAAGGGGAAAGCTGGGGCTGTAAAGAAGCCAGCCCTTCCTATGTCCTGGGCCAGGACCTACCTTCCCTCCTCGGTCCCCAGGCAGACGGTGGGGATGCCCAGCGTGCTCCCAGCGGTGGTCCCGGGCTCCGTGACAGGGCCAGGCTCCGGGCTCCGCTCTGCAGGGATGTGCACCATGCAGAGGATGCGGGATTCCACGTTGAAGCACTCAATGACTTTGGGGTTGGAGTTGTGGAAAGAGACGATGGCAATCTGGCCCATCTGGCTGGTGCAGCTTCCGATCTGAGCCAGGGGGTCAGGAGGGGGAAAGGAGAGCGTGATGCGTCCATGCAGGTGGAAACGGGCACTGTCCGCGAGGACCAGAGCCAAGTTCACGTTGACAGATGGAGCAGTGTTTACACAATCTGCTAACAGAGTCCCCTTTTCCACGCTAACTAGGTGTGTGTTTTCTCTTAATTTTGATAGCAAGGACAGAGTTTTGATTTTTTTTTTAAAGTCACATTTTATGTGCATTAAAAGTCATATGCCTTGTCCTATACAATGGTATTCACACACCACGTAAAGTCTTACAAAGCAGATGAATATCAGTTTCAGGTAATGTCACACTAGAGTTTACCAGGCATTAGACCTAAGAAAACTGCTTCAAGAGAGGAGGCGGTAAGAATGCCCCAGGTGGGCCGAAGGGTCTAATGGGAAGCCCTACACTGACCTGCTGCCGGGCCCCGTGATCCCAACCTCCCGTTTGCTGGAGCCCTTGAGACACTCAGCAAAGTCCACTTCCCAATTTAAACTTAATTGCTTTTTAAGTGGGAAAGAGTCAGGTCTTGCTAATAGAGTTAACAGGAAAGGGAGCCGCCGGGTTAGGGTGTGTCCATCTTCACAGATGGTCCTTCCTTTCGGCTGGTTGTGGAAACCTTGTGACACCTTCGATATTCTGTGTTTTCCCTGTGACAAAGGAGCTTCCTGCTTCAACAGCCTGTCAGGGGAAGGAAGACAAACCACAGCCCCGCTCTGGGGACAGGGCTGGGGGTGGCCGTGACCAGGAGAGGAAGCAGGCACCACTTACAGGCCAATTAACAAAAAAATTCCTCCCTTAAAATTCTCAAACCCTGAGGGCAATACGCCTGTCACTTCATTCCAGCTGGCAGGGGAGTTATCAGGTAATCAGGCTGGTCCTCTGGGCCCAGCAGGAGCCCTGCCGAGAGGCAGGACACTGGGGGTTCCAGGGACGGGTCCTCAGGGAGGGGCGCTTCCTGGGGGCCTTCAGGGAGACAGACAGGACACCTCAACACACACCATGTGAGGAATTCCTCTGGTTTGCACCAACCAGAAATGTCCGCTGCCATTGCGGCATAACTCAGACGTGTATTTTATTTGGAACAAGTTCACTTTAACTGCTAAGTTTCCGTGTAAAAAGCCAGCCAGGTCTTGGAAAGGTGGGGCATGGACCCATGTGACTGAACCACCCAAATTGAAGAAACAGATAAGTTATGCTCATATTAGTTAAGTTGGTTGTTGGTTGTCTTTGGACTGAATTTAATCTGGCAAAGTTTTAGAGGAGAAAGAAAGAGAAAAACATTTTAATTCTTGAGAATCTGCATCTTTTGCATACGTGAGGAAGCACCCTGTCACGGCCCACGGCTTCCATGTTTATAAACACGTAACCAGGGACACACTGGCAGCTGCAACACTGTTGCACATCCAGGTCAAAACCGGGGACACACTGGCAGCTGCAACACTGTTGCACATCCAGGTCAAAACCGGGGACACACTGGCAGCTGCAACATTGTTGCACGTCCGGGTCTGCGATTTCCTGTCCCTCTAACCACAGGCTGCATGGAAATAGGTGGAGGCGTCTTACCCACAGGGAGCCCTGGGCTGCGGCTGTCGGGTCCGGCAGGCCCACCGGCCCTGGGTGGGGCTCAGGGTTGTAAGCGGCACATTCGATCTAAGGGGAAGAGAGCTAATCGTTAAACTGTGACAAGGAGGCACCAATGTCATGTCTTAAACGAATGACAGGCTCTGTCCGACATCTGATCAGAGAAGCCCCAGGTTGCTAGTTATCCAGCAATGAAACTGGGGAAGACTAAGGTCTGAGTCTCAGAAATTAACTTTTTAGAAGCAAACTCCTGTGAGCTGCTTTAGTCTTTAGTATTTTATGTCCAGACCCTGGTGCCCACTGGGAAGGGGTCAGGGCCTGTGTCCCAGGCGGGCTTGGCTCCTGGACGGAGGTGGCCAAGCCCCATCCCATTCCCACCCACTGCCTCTCCCTCAGGAAGGGTCCCCCCCCAGCCTCTGGGTGTGGGTGTCGCCAGGGACCAAGTAAGAAATAACATTTCTCTGGTTCCTCACAGACACACCGCACGCCTGAGCCCACGCTGGAGGGGCCCGCACTCCACGCAAACGCGAGGCCTCCCACGAATGCTGCCACATACGGGGGCGACGCTGACGGTGTGATGTGCGCCCTCTTCCCGCAAATGCCCAGCACCTGGCCCCATGAGGCAGAGGGGGTGGCCTCACACCACAGGGATCCTGGGTGAGCTCCAAACACGGACCCTAGAGCAGGAGCGGGCGCGCTGACCGGGGACCCAGCGCTGGACGCCGCCCCTTGCTAGTCATTCACTCCCCGCGCCAGACAAGGACCACCCGCCCGTCACCTTGAACTCCTGCTGCTTGGCCACCGTCACCGGCATGTGTCCCACGAGGAGGGGGTGTCTCTCCTTTTTAATCTGGTTTCCATCGTCCTCCACGCAGAACCAGCCCAGGTGGTTGTCCTCCCCTGTCGCGTCGGGAAAGGGGCCAGGGCGGCAGTGAGACAGGGTCGGGGGAACAACTTACCCTGTTCCTGCAACAGGGACCCCCTTCCCTCCAGACGGGCTGCCCGGAAGCTGCCCTGCCTGAGGCCGCACCACGGCCCCCTGTGGCCCCCATGGCCTCACCACAGGAACACCCAGGGCTTTGTTATTCTTGTTCATTTTTTTAAAGCAACTGAGATGTTTAAGTTCAGGGATACAGTGAGAAAAGTCCTTTAACACAGACTGAGGTTCCACCACCGAGTGAGCCGTTGGCTCTCAATGGGGACCTGGGAATCCATGGAGAAAAGCGGCGAACTTTCAGGCTCAGCCCGCTCTGCAGAGCGACTATCCGCTGTTTGCTGGGTCACCCTGCGCCTGGCTGGCCAACCCTCAACTGTTCAGGGAGAGAGGAAGGAGCTGGGTCGCCGTCTGCTCCCACGGGCACAGCCCAACACAGGCCCGTCCACAGCCACGGCAGCCGAGCACGGCTCCCACAGCCACTTCTCTTTTGCACTTTATTTTCAGTTAATCTTTTAGTATCGGTGAACGTAACTGCATCTGAAAGAATTCTACACGTGCACACGCCCCCCAGCCCGTGTTCTGAGTAACAGATCTGTGTGTGTGAATCGTGTAAGTGCGCACACCAATACATTTCAACAGTCAGTCTCATATACAGGGTGCGGCAGAAGGAGGTTTACAGTTATTTGTATGGAAAATAATACAGTAATAACAACAGGAATATATTCTGTTTCCTGTACTCACAACTGTAAACCTACTTTTGCTCTGCCCTGTATATATCAAAAAAGGCCAGGCTAATGGACACAGGAGCAAGAAAATCATGATAAAGCTGCACCTGTCCCTGCTGGACAGGTCAGTCCCACCTGCATTTCCACTCACAGGTGAGGGTGACAGAGTGGAGGCTGAGATGGACCCCGATGTTCCTGCCGTGGGGACTCAGACCGGACGGGACCCAGGGCTGGGCTCCTGGCTTGGGGCCATTACCTGTGCTGAGCAATCTCAGCTGACGTGAATGTTTTGTTACAGTAACAGTGAGGGCTTTTTCCCCCGCACCCCCTAAATTATAAACCGCCGATCGATGCCTTGTGCGGGATTTATTTCCCTGTGTAAAAGCGTCTCAGGGGAATGGAGACCACGGTCAAGTCCACCTCCCCAGCCTGACTCTACCTCTTGGGCATCTATTTCGTCATGAGGCAGGGAACTCAGAGGCCTGGGAAACGCACAGGCCCTGCTTGGACGCGTCTCATCCGGGGAACGTGCAGCCCTTACCGAGCGCGAGCTTGGCCATCTGCAGGCTGCTGAGCCAGGACTCCTTGATGGCCGGCGTGAAGGTGCTGAACACGGCCGTAAAGAAGGTGGGCCGCCCAGACCTGCAGGAGAACGGAGAGCTCACGTCACAAGTGAGACCCAAGCCCACGAATCCCACGTGCCTGTCCGACGGTCAGCAGCCAAGACATGTGATGCGACCAGGACCGCGTCCGGGCCGGGGCCGGGGCCGAGGCAGCTCTGTGGTGGGCACTCACTTGTCCTGCTTGCCCGGGAGCTGCAGCTGAACCCGGCAGCCATCGGCCGCGCGGATCTCCTCCCCCTTCCTCAGGATGAGCCTCTGCAGCCCCGACGTCCAGTCGTGCGCAACGGCCTGGTTCAAGTTCTAGAAGGAACATGCAGCACATTTTGTTTTTATTTTATGTGTGTGTTTTTTTTTGGTTAATCGTCGCCTGAGGGTATTTTTTCCATTGACTTTTAGAGAGAGTGGAAGGGAGGGAGGAGGGGGAGAGGGAGAGACAGACATCGATGTGAGAGACACACTGACTGACTGCCTCCCACACGCACCCTGGCCAGGGCCAGGGCATCAAACCTGCAACCCAGGTTCTGCCCTTGACCAGGAATCAAACCCTCGACCCGTCAGTGCTCTGACACTCTAACCGCTGAGTGAGGGGGACCGGGGGGCTGCAGGGAGCGAGGCTGTCTCACCGGACACTCGTGTCTGATGCGGAGAAAGGGACCCAGGGGTCAGGCCACAGGACGGTGCTGAGCCGCTTCCACAACGGACCCAACACTCGGGTCTGGGAAGGGACAGAAAGTCACACTGACATTGTCCACCCGTCCAAACCCGGGGAGAGACAACCTGCTCGTGTCTGACCGTGGCCGTGACGTGGTCTTGTACCACGTACGGTACCACGTGCTGCAGCCAGTTAGAAACAACCAGAACCTGCAGCCGAGCGGCTCCGGCGGTTACCTGGTAGTGTCCCCGCAGGTCCCCAACGAGCTGCGCGATCTGACCGACCACATTGAGGTCGTGAAGCAGGTTCTGCAGGTCCTGGTACAGCTGCCCGGGCCCCACGTGGACTCTGTCTGCAAAACACGCACACGGAGGCGGCGGTCTGAGGCCACACTCACGCCAGTGCCCGGGGAACCGGACATGAAACATAAACTCCAGTTAGGTTTGAGTTTTAAAAAGTAAATATTTTCAAGTATTTAGAAATTTTAACTTTTCTCTTTATTTTGAAATAGTTTTAGATTTACAGAGGAGAATTTGCCCTCCCCGACGTTCGAGTCCCCCAGACCTCTGCCCCTCCGGCCACCATGGAAACCGCGTTCACGGGCGCCGTGAGCCCATCAGCACGTCCCCACTGCCGTCCACTCAGGCTCCTCAGCTCCTGAGCTGTGGCTTCTCCGCCTGAAGCCCCGTCTAGGTCAGTTCCTCGGCCCGTCTCTGTCTTTCGTGACCTTGCTGTGTTTGAAGGACGCCGGTGAGTTTTTGAGAACATCTCACGATCTGGGTTTGTCATCTCTAGTGTGTTTTAGACGTTGCAGCTGCCGTTGCTGCTACTAAGAAGTATCTTAGTTTAACGTTTAACCTGAGCCGAACTTCTAGCAACCGGGTCATCCAACATCAGGAGGTGTCCCCAGGGATCCTTCTCTGAAGTCGAACAAATAAAGGCAGAAGGATGGAGCGGGGCCCGCGGTGGGTGGGCGAGGGCAGCCCAGCAACGGCTCCGGGGAGCCGCCCTGCCAGGCTCACATCGTCCCCCCGCCAGCGATGGGCACGGGGTGAGGACACGGCCTGGGCCACACGTGGACACGGTGGCACCTGAGCTCAGAGCGACACCCGTGCACAGAGTCGGCCCGTCCTCTCGTCCACTTTCCAGGGAAATGCGCTGCCCGAGGCCACGGACTCCAGGTCCAGGCAGGAGAGGGGACCCATTAGGGTGAGCACAGCACCCGTTTCCTGATGGTTGTGTCTCCTCGGGTCTGGCTCATGGCCTTCGCCATGTGCGCGAACACAGCTGGCAGAGCACCGTTCATCACACACACGCCGCGTCCGCTGAGTTTGTCAGCAAAAGTAATGTAATTTTTTTGAAATATGTTTTTACTGATTGTACAGAGAAAGGGAGGGGGAGGGAGAGAAACATCCTTGATGAGTCATCGATCGGCTGCCTCCTGCCCGCCCCCTGCTGGGCATCGAGGAGCCTGCAACCCGGGCATGTGCCCTGACCCAGAATCGAACGCGACCTCCTGGCTCCTGGGTTGACGCCCAACCACTGAGCCACGCCGGCCAGGCGCTAAAAATATTTTAAATTATGAACATGCTGCGAAGTAAAAGTCAAAGCTGAAGTTGGTCACAGAAGCCCTGGGACGGCTGTCGAAGGCACTGCCGTCAATGGCCTAAAATCCTGACGACTGTGGACGGTGGACGGGACCACGCTTGACCATGGGGCCGGTCCCATCCTCAGTGTACGGAGCACGTGTGCTAACAGGAGGACACGGGCGTGTCCAGTGTCAGTATCCCAGACCTGTGTGTCCGCAGACACTGGAGGCTTCGCTGCAGAGCAAGGAAACGTTTTATTCTGCCAGAACCACGGGTTAGAGACGGGATCCGGTGGACGCAGACGCTCAGCCGCCTGGTTTTCTTCACTGAAGGAGACAATCCTACGATTCTTACGTCTCAGGTGTTTTCACAAAAGAAGGAGAAGACTGTCTCCGTGATTGTGTGTCAACTTTTTCTTTCCTTAACAGTATATAACTTAACTGTTTATAAGTAAATGTTTATAGTTTAAAACGTTTTTAGCTAATAACACAAATATGTGCTTTTATACTTTCAATGGCAAACTACTCAGTGAACACGGCCTCGTGATAAAATTACACGTGCGATGTTAACTTTTAGTGATTTGCCCACCTCTGTTCTTTATTTTTAAAATTATCACAGGGTAAAAGCAACCCAGTTACTTTTGGTGCTTGAGTTTGGAAATATTTCCTCTTGCTGCTAAACTTCCCTGGGTGTGAGCCACACGTGACGGAGAAAACACCGAGGTTAAGCCAGCGTCTTGAAGGAACAGCCACGTGGGGCAGCTGAGTCAGAGGCGCCGGGTCCGTGGGGTGTTTTCCCGGTTGGGCTCCACCCTCAGACGAGCTTCATCAAGAGTGTGTTGGGGACACAAGCAAGTAGGAAACGGCCACGTGCGTTGTCGGATGAACGAAGACCACGTCCACGAGACACATGGGTGTCCCCAACTCAGGTTACACGACACGCCCAGAGGTGAGCGTTTTCCCAAATGTTACTCAGGGTTTAGGAAAGAATTTCCTCTTCTGGCCAAATGTACCTAAGGAGCAAATCTGTGAATGAAAGCTTCTGTTGAGAGATGTCCAGCCCGAGTCCAGCATCCAGCATGCTGAGTGACGCCCCCGTCCCTGTGCTAACACGGTCGCCCCACTTCCACAGGCGCCTCCAGGTTCATTGTCACAAGTTCCCATCTCCTTGGAAACCCCTGCTGCTGAGGAAACACGCGGGGCTGTCAGCCGGATGGAATCCTGGTGGCAGACAAGGGACGACTGTGCGCCCGGGGACTCCTGCTCGGGCGCCCGGCCGCGGGGCGACCGGGTCCTGGGAAATCTCAGGGCCCCAGCCAGGCTCCCACAGACAGTATTGAGGAGGCTGAGCGTGTCCCGGGTGGGGAGGGGCCAGCGCTGGGCTGAATGTGAAGCCCGCGGGGGGGGGGGGGGACACAAGGCAGGCCTGCCCCCCATCCGGCAGGCCCCAGGCCTCGAGCGAGCGCTCCGTTCCCGAGGTCTGTGTTTTAATTTAGGAAAGTTTGACGTGTTAAAAGGAGAAAATTTATTTCTAACGGAGGGAGAACTCAGAAGGGGACTGTCCGAGACCCTCCACAGAACATGAACCTCCAAGCAGGAATCTCGGGCCGGCCACGTGCACGCGGCTCTCGATATGCAGCCAAGAATATCAGAGGTTCCGCGAGCCCCTGGGACTCCCAGGAGACACCTGGAGTCACCCGGGAAACCAGCGTGATGCCCGCACCCCTGGGTGCTGCTCCAACCAGACTTCCAGGTGAACAGCACACAGCCCCTCCATCCAGGGCGACCAGGGGACAGAGCCTCCTTCCATCCCGAGGCCCTTGCATTGTAAGTCTGCCCGGAAAAGGGCCGCACATTTCGGATCACTGAAGTGTTACTGCTGGCGACGCTCCCGAAAAGTGAGACGCTGGCTCTACACCCAGATCCCAGACGCGGGGCTGTCACCAGCCACAGGCTTCTGAAGCAGCTTCGTATTTTAAAACCACAGCGACCGCCTCTCTGCCTCCCCTTGGGGAGGCCCGGGGCTGGGTTCTGCCGTCACGGCTCAGCCTCCCCGTGCCGAGCTCACTTCTCTTTAAGAACCAGTCTCCTCTCTCCCACGTCACACCTGCTCTTTTTAATTCCCTGTGCTGTTTTCTTTGTTACTTGTGTTCATTTTGGGGGGATCTAAGCTCTTATGGGAAGTCCCCCCGCTCTCTGCCCTCCCCCACTTGCCGGGAGACCTGCCCAAGTCTGTTCCAGGGAAACTGCTCTCATGTCTCCCTCCTGGGGCCTCCTGCTCAGAGGCAGACAGTGGATAAAACTCAGCCTGGTTTCACTTGGATAAAAAAAAGGGGGAAAAGTCACGGTCACTATGCTAAGTTCAAAATCTGCCGTCTAAAGGCCCTTTAGGAATCCTGCCCGTGAATGTGACGCGACCGTTGAAGCGTTTCCGAGCATGTGGCCCCCTCCCCCCTTCCTCTCACTTTACCTCGTGATGTTCACAGCCAGGGCCACCCCCGGGCTGGAGAGGGACCGTGCGCTGGCCTCAGCAGAGCTGGCCTGAGACCAGACGTGCTGGGCATCAAGTCAGCACCACGCGGGGGCGAGAGCCCGTGTCCTGTCTGCCGCGGGAAACGCAGCACTGAGCCAGGATGGGGGGACGGGAGTGGCCCAGATGCCGGGTGCTTCCCCGTGAACCCAGGGGTGCCCACTGCCCACTCCAGGGCATGTCCAAAGGTCAGCACCTGATCCAGCAGGTCAGCCTGTCCACCCGCCTACGCTGACACCGGTGTCACCCACACATCTACCCGACGGGCTCTGCTTATACTCAGAGGCCGTTCTGTCCGAGGCCACGCCGCCCACGACAGCAAGCACACCAGTAACACGTCACTCACGTGGCTTCGCGTTGGCCACGACGGCCAGGCTCTCGGGGGGGTGCTCGGCCGCGCCCTCGGTGTTGCCGTACTCTATGACCGCCACGTGGCCCAGCGGCACGCTCCACTTCAGCAGGTGCCTCTGGCCGGCCGAGAGCAGTGCGTGGCCGTCCTGGGAGGTGCTGCAACGACAACGTGAGCGACGACGTGAAGCCACGAGGCACCCCCAGATTCTCCAGGGAACCCCGGAGCTGTGGACCCCTCACGCCTCTGGCTGCCTCGGGAACGGGGACCACCCGCTGCAGGAGGCCTCTGATGAGATACGTGGGAGGAGCTCTGTCCTCTGTGTGCTCGAGAGAGCCCGGGAGGACGTGAAACGACAAACCTCCCAGGGAGCTTTCGGGGACCACGCCGACCGCGGCCTGGTGGCTGAGCGGACGCCAAGCGCCCTGCGCCTGCTGACAGGGAAACCCCGTGTGGGGACAGTGGTTCTCTGAGGCTTCAGGTGGGTCAACCCTAAAACTCCTTCTCCACTCCCGGGAGCAGCGCAGCCTGTTGGGTTCGCACGTGTTTCCCCCCCGCGGGGGGGTTACTGAGCTTTGCGCACGGGCGGCTGGGACTGAGCGAGAGTCGGCGAGGCCGCTCGCCGCTGAGAAGGGAGCTGGTGGGGCCGACGCGTCCTTACCGGGCGCCGACCGTGACGCACAGCAGCACGTCGTTCAGCATGAACAGCCGCCGCTCTTTGGTTTTGACGACTTCTCCGCGGTCGTTGTACACGGTCTCTATCATATCGTCCGACCGGACGAGGCGTCGGCTTCCGCTGCTGAGAAGCTGAACAACCAAAGTCACGCTGACCCAGCTGCCACGGCCGCGTCGATCAGAGTAAAAGACGAGAAGAGCCCACGACACGCAGGCGGCACCGAAATTTCACGGCGTCTCCTTAGGAGACCCACACGCTCCCGGTCACACAAGCACCGGGGAGCTCAGGAGGCAGCTTGTTTAAACTAGAAGTTTCACAGACGGGGTTTCAGTCACTAAACAGTGGCAGGAACCTGATTCCCGGAGGACACACGTCTGAGGCTCAGAAACACGACTCTGCAAACAAGGGCTTCACCTGCCATCACCTGTCACCTGCCGTCACCTGCCGTCACCTGTCACCTGCCGTCACCTGCCGTCACCTGCTATCACCTGTCACCTACCGTCGCCTGCCGTCACCTGCCATCACCTGTCACCTGCCATCACCTGCCGTCACCTGCTGTCACCTGTCGCCTGCCATCACCTGCCGTCACCTGCTGTCACCTGTCACCTGCCGTCACCTGCTGTCACCTGTCACCTACCGTCGCCTGCCGTCACCTGTCACCTGCCATCACCTGCCGTCACCTGCTGTCACCTACCGTCGCCTGCCGTCGCCTGTCACCTGCTATCACCTGTCACCTGCCGTCACCTGTCATCACCTGCCGTCACCTGTCACCTACCATCGCCTGCCATCACCTGCCATCACCTGCCACCTGCCATCACCTGCCGTCACCTGCTGTCACCTGTCACCTGCCATCGCCTGCCATCACCTGCCATCACCTGTCACCTGCCATCACCTGCCGTCACCTGCCGTCACCTGTCACCTGCCATCGCCTGCCATCACCTGCCATCACCTGTCACCTGCCATCACCTGCCGTCACCTGCTGTCACCTGTCACCTACCATCGCCTGCCATCACCTGCCATCACCTGTCACCTGCCATCACCTGCCGTCACCTGCTGTCACCTGTCACCTGCCATCGCCTGCCGTCACCTGCGGTCTCCTGTCACCCATCTATTCCCTCTCCTCACATGACCTCGAATAACTGCTCCTTTCCCCCTGGACTCACCCTGCGGCCGCCCCGCCACCCCCCACGTCCACCCCCATGTCCGCGGGCAGGCTGCAGTGAAAGTGGTTAGCCTGTCGTTTCGCTCTCCCACGCGCAGCACAGCTAAGTCAGCACCTCAGCCCCTTTCGGGGCCTCGTTTTATGTCACGGGGCCCACAGAGCACTGGGGTCCCCGGGGAAGGTGCCTGTGTTCATCGGGTGCCTCACAGACACGTCAGACTCACGGAAACGAGTCAGCCCTGGGAAGTCGGGGCCCTCGGCATGGACGGTCTCCCCTCCTGTTACCACACCGGCCGCCGGGCCCCCTGACTGGCTCGCAGGAAGGCGCCAGCCCACCGTTCACGGGCCCTGAGCTTGCCGCGCCACGCGGCTTTCAACACTCAAGGGCCACAGGGAAGCACAATTTTAAACAACAGCGACTGTCTGCTTAGAAAAATTCCTACATGTCATCTAGAGACTCAAAACTGGCCTGTGCTTAAAACTTACGGCAATAAAGTTCCTAAGAGTCAGATCACTGAAGGTCCCATATGGTGGGAAATTACTCCTACTGACAAAAACAAAGTGGTTTGGCAATAGTAAGTATTATATGTAATTATTTAACACGGCTCAATAAATTAACCTCCCGTGGGCCAGGGTAAAGCTACAGATCCGATGTCATCACAGGAAACGATTCTGTGATGTGACGCTGGACAGTCCTGGGAGGGGCCCCCTCCGCTCCCCTCTGCACCCGGGACACAGCGGAGCCCATGCAAGGCCGATACAAATAAATAAAAAACTTAAACTATGTGCATCGTGCTTCACCTGTGAGTAAAATGAAACGCATTCGAAAGCACACGTGAGCGGAAAGAGTTGCTCTTCACCTTTTTGGGGGTCCCAGGTCCCCTTGAGGACCCGATGAGCCCGTGACCCCGTTTCTGAGGACACACAGACGCTGCGGCTGAAGCAGCGCCCGGGGTCAGGGACGTGCCCGTGGCTCTCCATCGGCGCCCAGGTAAGAACCCGGCCGGGGAGCTTTCCTTAGTCCCGAAGGTTAGTAGCGAGCGGCCGAAACAGTGACGGCTGGTTAGTAAAAGCAGAAGCCATCTCGGCGCAGACGTGAGTAAAATCTCCGTCCACCTTGTTCAGGTATCGCTCGTTCACGGCTTTTGCCATTTGCTTGATTTCACAGCGTTGATCGGCGTCTCTCTTTCTCTCGTTTAACTTCTCTGCCAACGTCTCGAGCTCCGTCAGCGCCATCTGCAGGGGCAGCCTGTCGGGGTGTCCTCGGGGCGTGTTCTTCAGCATGTCCTTCAGGGGAACGAGGCAGAACGGGGGGTGACTGCCCGTGTGGGGGACGAGGGTCGTCAGCACCCCCAGGCTTCCAGCCCAGCAGCCACATCTCCCACGTTGCCCACGAGGGTGACACTGGCATCGCTGCCACTGCGGAAGAATGGACCCCTCGGAACAGCCGCACTGGGGTTCACGGGGCACAGCCACAGCCTTTCTTCCTGTGGCGAGATCCCCCCGCACCCGGGCCTGGCCTGGGGAACGTGCCCCGAGGTAGTCAAAGAACTAACTGTCTAACTCTTAGCTGGCGTCCGTCCTCCCCTCGCCACGGCCTGTGACCACCTCCTTCCTGCCACTTCTCGCCCCGCGGACGCCAACGGCGCCGGCACAAACCAACCGCTCGGGAAGGACTTGGCATCGGAGCAAATAAAACACAATTTCTGGATATTTTGACTTTAGGAAGAATACAGCTTTTGTTACTAATACCCAGGGGTCGGGGTACCTGGAGCAGCAGGATGAACTGTGGGAACCTCTGGATGGGCCTGGTCATCAGGCTATAGAGCGTGACCCGGTCGGAGCTGGACTCCTGGCTTTGCTGCGGAGAGAGGCGGGTCCCACTCACCTCCCGGCAGCGTGACCTCGCCCAGCGCTGCCCAGCCCACAGACGGCCTTCGGACCCAGCTAACGCCCCTGGAGGACCTGCACCCGAGTCTGCAGGCATTTCACCCACGGGCTTCAGGAACATCACACCTCCCGTCCCTCAGGTCACCTCCCGTCCCCTAAAATCCCCCTCTTATCCCCTCAGATCCCCCTCCCGTCCCCTAAAATCCCCCTCTTACCCCTCAGATCCCCCTCCCGTCCCCTAAAATCCCCCTCTTATCCCCTCAGATCCCCCTCCCGTCCCCTAAAATCCCCCTTATCCCCTCAGATCCCCCTCCCGTCCCCTAAAATCCCCCTCTTATCCCCTCAGATCCCCCTCCCGTCCCCTAAAATCCCCCTCTTACCCCTCAGATCCCCCTCCCGTCCCCTAAAATCCCCCTCTTACCCCTCAGATCCCCCTCCCGTCCCCTAAAATCCCCCTCTTATCCCCTCAGATCCCCCTCCCGTCCCCTAAAATCCCCCTCTTACCCCTCAGATCCCCCTCCCGTCCCCTAAAATCCCCCTCTTATCCCCTCAGATCCCCCTCCCGTCCCCTAAAATCCCCCTCTTATCCCCTCAGATCCACCTCCTGTCCCCTAAAATCCCCCTCTTATCCCCTCAGATCCCCCTCCCGTCCCCTAAAATCCCCCTCTTATCCCCTCAGATCCACCTCCCGTCCCCTAAAATCACCCTCTTATCCCCTCAGATCCACCTCCCGTCCCATAAAATCCCCCTCTTACCCCTCAGATCCCCCTCCCGTCCCATAAAATCCCCCTTGTATCCTCTCAGATCCACCTCCTGTCCCCTAAAATCCCCCTCGTATCCCCTCAGATCCACCTCCTATCCCCTAAAATCCCCCTTGTATCCCCTCAGATACACCTCCTGTCCCCTAAAATCCCCCTCGTATCCCCTCAGATCCCCTCAGATCCCCCTCCTGTGCCTGAGGTGCCCTCACGTCCCCTGGTCCACAGAGCATCTGGCCGGTTTCTGAGCCGGAACCTCCGGCCGGCCGACTCCGTGTGCTAAGAGCTCTCTGACTGCTCGGCAGCCTCGTCCGTTTGTGAGTCTGTCTCAGTAACCTAAGGACCAAGCTCCTTCCTGAGGTTCTGCAGCCACGGGGGAGGCACAGGGATGGAGAACAGTCCACAGGTTCCCGAGCTGGAGCTGAAGGGCCGGGAGGCCGCCGAGCCAGCACCGCGGAGTCTCTGTGGTGTCACCGCTCATCCTGCCCACGTGGGGCAGAACCCGGCTCTCAGCTGAGCTCTGGGCGGGGAGAGTCACGGGACTGTCCCCGATGTCGTGTTCCGGCCAAGCGACCCCAGGAGAGGCTCCGGGAGAATCACCGTGTTTTCTTTCCCGAGAGAAAGACATCAGAGGACCTCAGCTCTGCAAAGCTGGGGTAGGTTTAATCTCCCAGAAACCCAGCCTGGCCACCCACCCTGTTCCTGCAGCGTGGGAGCCCGCGTGAGATGAGAAAGGAGGGCGAGGGAGATATTTCGGCTCAACTAAAGCCTTGTGGTCGGCGAGAATGTCTCCCCACATCGCTCACCACAGGAGGCAGGAGTTTCCAAGAGTCCAATTCAGTAGCAGGAACAAACTTCGGTCTACGGTTTTACGAGGCAAAGTGAGCCTCACGGAAATGAGACCCGGCCCAGTGGACGGCCACAGTGTTTGAAGGGGAATTTAACTTGGTTCAACGTACAGTGAGCTCTCCTGTCACGTCTACGTCCCAGTCTGGGGCAGGGGGGCCTGCTGCTGCTCAGATCTCACACGTCCACAGCCATCTGGGGTCCTGGGCATGCCTTCCCTGCCGGACGTCCCCGAGCAGGGGCCTCCCGCCTGACAGCAGCCGGCCCGGGCGCCTCCTCGTGGGCTGCTCAGGATCTGACCCAGGGCCACAGGCAGCTCCATCCCTCCCAGCGCTACCTCTGGGGTCCAACATCCCGCCTCCGGGGCCGACCTTAACTTTCCACCTGGTCATGCCGCCAACCGCACACTGTCAAGGTTGGGCACGTAAAGGTTATTTTTAAAAGCTATGTTACTGCCCAGCAGCGTGGCTCAGTAGTTGAGCATCAGCCTACGATCCAGGAGATCGAGGTTCAAGTCCCGGTCAGGGCACGTGCCCGGGCTGTGGGCTCGATCCCCAGTCGGGGGCCTGCAGGAGGCAGCCGGTCAGGGACTCTCACCATTGATGTTTCTATCTCCCTCTTCTCCCTCTCCCTTCCTCTCCCTGAAATCAATAAAGACATATTAAAAAAATTAAAAAATAAAAATAAAAGCTATGTTACCCCTAAAAATTCACCTTCACTGTTTGCACTGATCCAATACCCAGGGTGCTGTTGGTGCCACAATCTTTACAACGCATCACACTGCACACTCAGCGGCGAGGTTGTGTGAAGTTTTATCATCAAGTACTGCGACATGGGATCTGTTTTCAGAGATGTTAAAACCCAAAAGGGGGGGGGGGGGGGGAAGCTTCTTACCTTTAGAAATTCCAGAAACGCGGGCTTCGTGGAGCAAGTTTTCTTGAGGATGGCCACGGCCGTGCTGAAGTTGTTCACATACTCGCTGTAGGCGTCCAGCACCATGGACTTGGAAAACTGGAACCAGAGACATGAAAGGTGTGAGCGACGCGGGGTCCACAGGGGTCCCGTCCCAGCTCAAATAATCGCAAACAGCCTCAGTCACTGGGATGTTTCACGAGATGAACTTCACGACGGGGCCGCCGCTCACTCACAGAGGCCACGAAGACGTCGCCGATCATCTCCACGGAGTCCCACTCGGCCACGCGGCTGGCCAGCGCCATCTGGAACAGGCGGTGGCACTGCAGGACCTCCCGGAGCCGGTGGAAGACCACCTTCAGCTTCCGGTCGCTCAGCACCCGCGGCTCCATCTCCGCCAGCGGCCGCTCGTACTGCTGGGGAGGGAGAAGACAGCGGGAAACGTGGAGAAACTGACTGCGTGAGTCACACTCACCCCAACACACACCACTGGTCTTATTTCCTAGATTAAAAGACATTTATTAACATGCTCCTATAGATGGGAACCGTCTCAGCAGCCTGAAGTGTTTTATTTTTCAGTGATTACGTCAGATTTAAAGGTAGAGATGAAAGAGCCCTTGGTAACCAGGTTGGCTGTAAATGACAAGTAGGTCTCACCAGTCTGAACGGTGAGGGTCAGGACTGGCCTGCGGACATTCTCTGCACATACATTTGTCCAGACGAGCACCGGGCACCAGGCGCCTCAGTGGCAGGTCAGCGCCCTGTGCCCGAGGGGAGCAGCCCGTGTCCTGGGAGACGTGACAAGAATGCTCACTACTCACCACGCTGATTCGCTTGTGCCTGACTTTCTTCTGTAAAGAGTGTGTGTGTGTGAGGGGGGGGGAATCCCCACCAAAGGATATTTTTTCCACTGATTTTTCTTAGAGTGGAGGGAAAGGGGCAGGTGGGGGGAGAGGAGGGAGAGAGGCATCAATGTGAGAGAAACAGCGACCGGTTGCC
This sequence comes from Miniopterus natalensis, assembly GCF_054644295.1. Classification (NCBI taxonomy): domain Eukaryota; kingdom Metazoa; phylum Chordata; class Mammalia; order Chiroptera; family Miniopteridae; genus Miniopterus; species Miniopterus natalensis. Next base: position 527,868 of record NC_142082.1, on the reverse strand, counting down.
TCCTGCACGCACCCCGACCAGGGCCAGAGACTGAGCCTGTAACCCAGGTACATTCCCTCGACCAGAATCAAACCCAAGACCCTTCGGTACACAGGCTGGTGCTCTTACCACTGAGCCACACTGGCCAGGGCTTTTCTGTAAATTTTTTATTGACATCACTGGACTTTGGGCCTCCATATACAGGCACAATATTTAAATTCTTTTGAAAATTCTGCAAAACTGAGTATTTTATGACTCATATATGTATAACAACAACATGTGTGTGGGAAGGTCAGTGAAGCGTGTGTACATTCCAGGGCAGGGTGCTCGGTACCTCCAGGATCCGCGTGAGGGCGTCCACGTAGTTCTTCTCACTGTCCACAATCGAACCCAGAATATATCTTCTGACCACCTGTTGGAATTTGAAAATACAACGATAAGAACTTCATACAGATAAATGTCACTTCTATTTGAGGCTCATTGGTAAAGAATTTTTTTGTTTTCAAGATAGTAGGTAAATGAAGCCTCCAGGGGCCTCTAAAACATTTTAAATGGTGTGTTAACTAACTAGCATTACGGGCACAAAGCATGCTTCTCCTGCTGCTACAGTTGTATCAATCTTTAAACCTCAAGTTATAAACTGTAGCAACAGCAGGACCCGTGGAACCACAGCACTGATAACAAATCGATTCATCCACTGAGGCAACAATAACGAGAGAAGTAACTACCTGTTATTTACATGCCCAACACTGAATTACATGTTTTGTGTGTAAATAGCTCATCCTGACTCAAAGAAGCTATTGGCAGCACCTGTCTAATAAAATCACTGTTCCAAATTTACAGAAAAATTGTGGTCCTGGAAGGTGAGGACCACAATTTTTTTGCGACGATCTCTGACCAGGCAGAGATGCACCCTCAGGGCGGAGAACATGGTGAGCAAATTGCCAATGTCATTTCCAGGTGCAGAGCTCACTGCAACCTGAGACACCGCGTTTTAAACACCGACACCGGTTTTTGGTCCAGGTTTCACCACTGAAGTTCATACGAGCACGAGCTTCTGGCCCTAAGATGCCTGTTAAAGTCAGTGAGGATACTAGGCTCTGCCATCGAGCCTAAACAGTTTGGCAGTTATTTTTGCCAGTAAGTGGAAAACAGAGCATAAAGTCACAATCAGGCTGGTTCTAACCCACAGGCACACACGTGCCCACACACACTCACACGCCCCAGCCTGCACCCCAGGCAAGGGCACACCCCTCGCAGAGGCCACGGCGCCACCTAGTGGCAGGAACAGCACCTCCCGCAGGAAGTGCCTCCAGTTAACAGCCAGAGCGACAGGGCTACAGACCGTTATTGACAAGGGAGCGGATTTTCCTTTACACAGAGGACTAATCAATTCACAAAATTAAGACCAAAATCAACCCTCTGAATACTTGAGGAAAGTGATATGCTTAAGAAAGGAGGGCTGTGTCTGGGATTAGAGCCCGAGCACGTGAGCCCATCAGCCCAGGCCAGCACCCGCGCCCCGCGTCACCCTGGCTGGGTCACAACCCAGTCCCGCCATAGACCATCCCTTGGAATGGGAGTTAGACCCCAGGGCTGAGCCACCTCCCAACATGGCAGAGGGTCAAATCTAGGCCAGCCTTCCCCCACCGTTCAGATCCCAGACATTACCTCAAGTCTTGAAGGGAGACTATTTGGGGTCTAATCTAGGAATTATATTTATTTTTCTAAAGTCCTGAGATAATCCTAATGTAATCAATCCAAGGAACTGGAATTGGTATAAGACAATTTAATAAAAATGCAGAAATAAAACCAATGAAGTCTCCCACACACGTTACACACCCGCACACGGTCTCTGTAAAACCATCCCATCATTACGAACCAGGGTAAGTAACTCCCACAGAATGTAAGTCCCCACATTTCTCAGAGTTACACTGGGAGTGACACTCAAAATATTTAAGGACCAGCCCAGCCAGGCGTGGCTCAGCAGTTGAGCGTCAACCTAGGATCCAGGCGATCGGGGTTCAATTCCCAGTCAGGGCACATGCCCGGGTTGCGGGCTCGATCAATGACTCTGTTATCATTGATGTTTCTGTCTCTCTCTCTCCCTCTCCTGTCCTCTCTCTGAAATCAATAAAGATATATTTTTTTAAAAAAAGAAATCAAAATATTTAAGGACCAGAATGTCTGAACCCAGAGTCCTGCCTCTTACCAGGGTCCCGTGGGCCTCTGCGGCGCTAACCCTGTACCTGCCGGACCAGGAGGCCGGGGGAGGAGCCGGTGGCCGGGAGCAGGGATGGCAGGTGTGGAAACATTCAGACACCAAATGACAGCTAAACTGCACCGGTAACTGGCACCCAAGGACCTGCCCAGCATCTTACCTGGTGCTGAGAGAGGCCTTCGGGCATCGGGGTGAAGACAGCCTCCGGGTGCCTGCAGTCCACGTCGATGAACAAGCTCTGCTCCTCTTCGAGACCAGGCCTATGATCTGCAAAGAGTTGAGACGCATGGGTGTGACGGGGCAGTGTCTCCCGACATCGCAGCAGTGAAATCAGCTGGCAGTCGGGGCTCGGGCACCTCTCCCAGGTCTCCGCGTTCACTCCCACCAGCGACGACCGAGGAGAAACGTCCGCACCCCGAGACACCCCTCCCACGAGAGCAGTGCTTGTGGTTTTTAAATTTTTCAGTCCTTGAAATTTGACTTCAAAGGGCAGAGGTGTCATTTGAATGCCTGGACGGTAAACTAGAAATTATTTCCATTTTAATCTATAAAATATCACAACCAACCCTGGCCAGGTGGCTCAGTTGGTCGAGTGTGGTCCTTACACTAAAGGGTCGCAGGTTCAATTCCTGGACCAGGTGCGTGAGGGAGGCAACTGATCAGTGTTTCTCACATCGAAGTTCCTCTCTCTCCCTCTTCCTTCCTCTCTCTAAAATAAAAAAAAACGTATCCTTGGGTGAGGATTAAAAATAGTAAGTAAAAATCAAATCAAATCTCACAACCAGAAACAAGGAGTGGTGACGGAAAGGAACTGAGAGCCAGGGACACTTGGGGGACTTCCCGGGCTTCCTGACCATCTGCCTGCCCCTCCACAGGCCTGAAAAAAGCACAAGTCCCCAAATCAGAAAGTTTAGGCCAAAACTAGGTTCTTCTTTACAAACTTAGAGCTAAATAAACTAACGATTCCACAAAACAGCTGGAACCAGAAAATACTGGACGTGGGCCCGTGTCCCAGCCCTGCACCCTGGGCCCTGCCCACAGGGCGCCCCTCCCTGGGCACCAGGTCCCTGGAGACTGTGGGGGGGGCGACGGGAGGGAGAGCAGCGGGTGAAGGCCCCTTGGGGTGGGAGGATGGGAGCACTGCCGCCCAGGGCTCCGAGCGGACAACAATGAGAGGTAAGTCCGCTCCCTGAGAGTTCACGCCACTTTCTGCCGCTGGGAGCGTCCCCGTGAGCAGGTCCCCACCGCTCAGAGCCCGGCCCTCAGCTCACAAAGCCCCCGCCGGAGGCTGGCACAGGCAGAGCGAGGGCCTGCTCAGGGTTCGGGAACTGCCCGCCAGCTTCGTGGCGGCACAGCGGGGCCACCTGCGCGGGACTGCGAGCCGCACACCTTGAGAAATGAAGGACTTGGTCCTGATGAAGCAGCGTCCTCGCTTCACGGCGGCCTTGGTCTTCTCCAGGCCGTCCCGGGTGCCCTCCTTGGCAGCCTTCATGAGCTTCTGCATCTGGGAAAGGCGAGAGCGTGAGGAGGGGGCATGCGGTACAAATCCACCGGCCGCGTTTCATTTGTTTTAAAAGGACACTGTCGAGGAGTCTGGTCTTGAAAAGGCGCCTGGAACTGGCTGTTGGACTGGGGAGCACTTTCCTGGCTGGTGTGAGTCATGTGTGTGGTTTGGGGCTGTTCTGGGGGGATTTTTTTTTTTAAAAAAAGGGAAAAACAAACTTTACCTACAGACCCCTTCTTTGACATGGTTATAAAACTTCCTGCAACATTTAAAACTCAGTCTTACTTTTATTAGAATTACTGACAAACACAGACGGCTTTGCAGACCTGGCAGGTGGAGATGCAGAAGCCCACAGGTGGTAAATGGCACATCCTGGGAAAGGGCAGACCTGACCAGACACCTGCCCTGCCCAGCAGCCCTGGACGCCCCAGTGTCCACCTGAGGAGCATGGAGCCAAGTCGGGGCTCACAGGGCCCCTACCGCACGGAGCACCTGCACCCATTCGAATGGCAAGAAGGAACTAAGTGACTGGAGACAGAGGGACAGGCAGGGACAACCGAGGGCAGGACCAGAGCCATCTCCACTCCTCTGCAGACACAGTCACACAGACCACTCCCCTGACCTGCACTTCAATGACCGGTTTCCTCAAGCCACAGCCCCAGGCTGGCCATCAAAAGCATTTGATTCTTTAAAGGTTCAATGTCTGAGGTGCTGGCCATTGGGAACCAGTGTTTCTTCCAGAGATGGCCTCGTAGGAGACAATCCAGTCCCTTCAAGGAGACCTCTCCAACCTTGGCCACCCCCATCTGAGCAGAGAGAGGTTCTGGTACCTCCGCTGGCTCCCCTGCCGGCTCTTTCCTCCCGGCTCCGCCTGACCTCCTGCCGGCACCCAGGACGGGACTGAGGGCCCCCGCCGTGCACTGTGCAGGGTGTTGCCCACCAATGGCCCTGCTGCTGGTGCAGCAGCCTGAGTGCGGAGCAGCTGGCATTTCGCATCCGCCAGGGCTGCAGCTGTGCCTGCGGGTTCGGGTTCGGGTGTGGGTGTGAGCAGTTTGCTCCCGCTGTCCCCTGGGGAGCAGCGTCCAGGTGATGTCACACACTGTAGCTCCAGCCCTTTATTTCCCTTTACCTAAGGAACTTCCCAAAAATGTCCACCAAGACCACGCTCAACTCACTGAAACCAAACCACGTCAGCTCCCAGTGAGACCCACCCAGTTCCGTCAGCGCAGGACCACCCTGTGCAACCTCATCAACACTGCAGCCACCCAGGCTCCGTGGATCCTGCATCCCTCCAACCCAAACCGTGCATCCTGAGGACCGGCACACCCCTGCCATCCTGCGGCCTCCCTTCTCCACGGCCCTGCCATTGCCTCCCCAACCCCAGACCCATGTTCTCTCTTCCCCCAGACCTGGCAGCTACGCCTCCTCTCGTCCTAGGCCCACAGTCTGAGGCTCACCCCAGGGGAAGGGGCCAAGACGCTGGGCCCAGGGACTGAAGGGGGACACAGAGCAGCCAAGAGGACAAGAAGCCGCTCCGTGTCTGGCCAGAGGAGGGCGTTGCCAGCTGGCCCTCAAGCACTTGCCCACATCACTCAGGCTGCCCAAGCACCCACATCCCTTGGCCCTGCCACTTCCGACCATCCACCTGCCCCAGGCTGCTCACAGGAGCTGGTCTCCTCCACATGCTCCCGACGGCTGCACTCTGGGCTGCCTGGAAAACCCAGAGGACCCCGGATTAGCCTAGGGATGGACCCTCTGCCCAGATATTGACCCTGAACTGAGCAAAACACACTGACTCGGGGGCTCTGCTCCTGCCCCAGCGCCCAGAGCACAGACACTCTGGCACAGAGCAGCAGGAGGTGTTTCTACACAGGTGTCTACTGCCAGGTAAGCACCACTCGACACACAGGCGCAGGTCGTGGGACATGAGAAGGAAAGACCCAAGTGAAGGAAGCTTCAGGTGACAGTGGCCTAAGGAACAGTGTGGAACGGGTCATTGGGGAGAAAAAGGGACATCTGTAACATTTTAAACAATAATAAAATTAAAAACAAAAACAAAAAACCACATTGCAAGGAACTGGCCATCACCACATCCAAACCCAGCAGTTCTCACATTTCCGGTCTCGGGACCCCTTTCTGCTCATGAAAATGATGGGGACCCCAGCGAGTCACCGTTACCTAGGTTTTATTTATCTGTATTTACTGCATGGTGAGTTAAAATGGAGAAAAATTTTGAATATTTTTAATTAATATTCATTGAAAAGTAATAATAAACCTATTATGTTATCCTAGCTAACACATTTAGGAAAAATTATTGTATTTTCCAAAGCAAAAAAAAAACAGGTGTCCTTCTGTGCATGTTAAGCACCCTCCCCGCGTCTGGGCTACGACGGCTGGATCTGCCTCCGACCGGCTGTGATGTCACAGAGGAGGAGCCTCCGGAAAGGCCTCTGCCCGTGAGAGAGGACAGGAGGAAAGGCAAATGACAGCGGGAGTGACAGGAGCCTGCCCCGAGCATCTGGGTGGGGCCCCGAAGCCCCTAGGCCGACTCCGAGAACCAGGCTCTAGTGAGTGTGGCCGAGCGGAGCCCGTGTCTGGGCCTTGGACACGCTTGGTCGACGCAGCGGGGGAGGGACCCACACTACCTGCAGCTCCTGCTTCTGCTTTAGCTGCTGAATCTCTACCGCGCCCACTGTGCTGGCCACCAACGCCCTCATCTTTGCCTCATAGTGCGCCTTTAACCGGGCCAGGTCACGGGACAGCTGAGCACAGAGAGACACAATCTTTTCACAAAATGCACTTTTGGTACTTCAGACAAACTCACATTGAAAGGGCTTGGGGAGCCTCTGGGAAGTGGCTGCAGGCTCCCGGGAGCCGCACAACCGTGCACACGAGCCCCCTTCCTATCCCTACTCTCGGAAATAAACACCAGTGAGTAAAACAGCATCAAGACAGACGCAACTTGCCCGGCCGGGCGTGGCTCAGCGGTTGAGCGTCGACCTAGGATCCAGGGATCAAGGTTCGATTCCCGGTCAGGGCACATGCCCGGGTTGTGAGCTCGATCAATGACTCTCTCATCATTGATGTTTCTACATCTCTCTCTCCCTCTCCTGTCCTCTTCCTGAAGTCAATAAAGATATATTTAAAAAAAAAAAAAAAAAAGATAGACGAAACTTTAGGTGAGCCAGACAGGAGACTTTTCTATGCCAAACAAGTGCAAATGCACAAAAAACCTGTGTCCAATCATTCCTTCCATTCTGATAAAATTTAAATGATCAAATATGTAAAATGTGCATGAAATTACTCCCGTGTGTCATCACCAAAGCAAAAGGAACTTGAACTTGGGAGGGTGGCACAATTGGGGGCAGCCAGAGGGGCCTGTAAGTCTCCGCACGGACACAACCTCCTCCCCGGCTGGGGGGCAGAAGTGAAATCTCATCGTGTGACCACAATGTGCGTCCAAGGCATGGAGACCAGGCCCCACTCCTCGGGTGAATGTTCCCCACGTCCACCACGACAGGGACACAGGAAGTGGTGCTTGATGAAAATGTGAGGCGGTTCCTGAGTTGACTCTCCAAGAACTTGGTGTTAGTTTGTAGTTTTTACAAGCTGAACTCTTCAACTAGGAAACCAGTGCTCCTGTGGCCTCTCCATCCTGAACACCGTTTCCCACCCCATCCCAGGATGCTGCCATGGCAACGAGCTCCTGGTCAGCTTGTGCTGGACTCACTCTGGTTTCTAGCGGTGAAGCTGCTGCACCAGCCGACATGCTCACTGGTCATTGCCGGTGGGTTGTCCGGGGACAGGGTCCATTTGGACGGCCCACAGACTCCTCAGGGGCCCAACCCCGACCCAGCCTGGTTTGTGCTATAATCAACCAGGCTGGAGACAAAATTTAAGGGTGTTTTGTCCACTCTTCTAACACTGAATACTCCATCCTGCTGAAACTGGACGCCAAAGCATTACTTTCAAATCTCAGTTTAAACCCAGGGTGTTGGGCTTGGCTGTACTGAGTCAAGTACGACTGTAGCCTCACTCCCTGGCTGAGGCTCAGCTGTGACGATCCTGGTGACGGAAGAGATCGATCTAAGTTCCTGGGAGAGGCCTGAGTGACACTGAGCAGTCAGGATGTCCCCACAGGTGGCAGACTGTGCTTGAGGCTCATGAACCAAGTTTGCAGAACAGGAGATGCTAAGCAACCATAAGAACCTATAAGCCACAGGCACCCGGAGGCTACCGCCAAGAGTATGTGGGTCTGGTTCCTGGGGGGGCAGGTGAAGTCTATTTACCAATTCTGTCCTGATGATGAGGCATCAGGTCACAGGCTGCATCTGTCACCACAGAGAGGTCACAGGCTGCATCTGTCCCCGCCGTCAGGTCACGAGCTGCATCTCAACCTCCCCGGAAGGTGCACGAGTGCACTGACCTTACTGCAGACATCAGTACAAACCGCCCCTTCTGAAAACAGCCAAAACCCCGACAAGAGCATACGTGGCACAGCCAGTCACCACGAAACCTGGGACCCCTCTCGGCTGATCGGCCTCAGCCACGCACAGCCCAGTTCCAGAATCCACGCTCCAACTTCTGGTCCCCGTGGGACCTGCGGGTCAGTGTCACCCACACCCTCCCTTCAGGCGTCGCCGCGGGGCAGGTCGGGGCTTCTGTCCTTCACGTCACCTGTTGCGTGTCCTGTTCCACAGCTTCCCGCTCATGGTGGGAACCTGAAGTTCTCACCACCTCAAAGAACAGCCGGCCGCTCACGTCTGGGCAGACCTGACGCCAGCGCCAGTGTGCAGAGCGGGTTACATGCACACAACACACGTGACTCAGAGAACGGCCACTTACTTCCTCACAATACTCAGGAGAGAAGCTTTCCTGGGACCTCGGGGCGACTTTGTAACAATTTAATCCCCGCCCCCGCCGTGGCGCCGCGACGTGAAACACGGGGCGCCGTCTCTGCTACTTGCCTCAGGCTACGTACCAGCATCTTCAAAACGCTTATGAAACGTGACCTGCGCCGACATCACACCTGATGGCCCTGGTTCTGCGTCTGCGGCGGCGGCCGGTCACTCACCTGCTTCCTGTGGCTGCTGCGCAGGAAGGACCGGGGGACCCCATTCCTGCTCTCGGGGTCGCTCTGCTCTTCGTAACTTTCAAACTCACTGGAACTCCATCCGTACTCCATGGAGCTGTTTCCACCTTCATCTCCGTTCTCAACGTCGTCGTAAATCATCTCATCTGATGCACAAAGGCCAGAGAGAGGTCAGGAGCGTGACCTCTCAGTGCCCATCCTTTCCTGCTTGTCTGTCATTTCACCACATGGCGGGGGGAGCCTCGCAGAAAAGCGGGGGGCAGGGCAGCCTCAGGCCTGCCCCCTGGAAGGATGTTAGGTGGGACCTGGGGACTTGGAGGTGAGACCTAGGGCTTCACAGAGACGCTGTAACACCCACAGAGCACGGGTGTAACACACAGGGCCACGGGGAGTGCGCACACGGGGAGCATTTTCACACCCGCGGGAGAGACTGCCAAGCTGAGTCTCCCAACACTCAATTCAGACAAAATCGAACCTGGTTCAGAGTCTGAATTCTCTCTCGGGACGTCATCATAAATGGCTTCTTCTGGATCTGGAAAGAAAGGAGGGGAAATTTTTAAAAATGACCAAGACCAGTGAGTGCGACTCCCACGTGACGGGGCCGTGGTCTCCTGAGGGGCTCGCCTGCGAGGCCAGTGACGGCCCCTCCCAAGCCCGAGCCTCACTCTCAGGGCAGGGCCCTCTCTCCACTCTATGTGGACTTGCTGTGAAATAGCCCCAACAGGAGCCTGATGGTTCCCGGTCAGTTCATTCCACTATTTTATGCTCAGTTGCATGTCTCCATGTGGCTCTTTTACAAACATTAAGTTTATGAAGTTAATGTGCCCTGACAGAGGAAAACACCAGGTGGCTTGCAGAGTGTCAGAAATAACGGGGTGGCTCAGGTGCTGCTCTGTGACGAGAGACACTATGAATACGCCGATGACGCAATGTCCCTGCCCCTGGACGCGAAAGGCAGCCGCCTGCAGGCCCAGCGATGGCGGACTTTCAGGACAATTTCTCAAACGGTGTTATGTGGAACATTTGTTTCCTTAAATGAAAGTAGGAGGGTCCTCCGTGGGCAAAACCCTCGAGTACGCTGCACCGGGCCACGGCGGAGAGCGGCGACGGAACCTGAGACTCATCTGAACGTTGGCGAGGGCTCCATGCTTACTACGCCATCTTCCCACGTGAAACCCACGAGGGCCACAGGGTTCCAAGAAAGAAAACGAGGTAAATACAGGGAACTGTCCCTCTGACCTCAAGCCACAGTTACCATCGCACACAACGGGCGGGGGAGGTGTGTGTGCAAATTCAGGAGCACCCGAATATCGCTGACTACACCCCCAAAAGTATCTCTGTCCTGTTAGGTAATGTGAGGGCTGGAGCCTGCAGAGTTTACTTACAAATACAGTTATTCCAGTTCACTGTCATCTGAGTAACAAAAATGAGCAGGGCGGGAAATTCAGCTAAATTTACTTTGGAAACGAAATTGCTATAGAACGACCCAATAATTTACTCCTGCAACAATCCTGACTTAACACCCTGCCCCCAGCAGAATCAGCTACTCTCGCTGAGCTCCTTGTTGGACAACGTCGAGATTAAAACCAGGATGAAACACCCCAGGGGTAACTTAGCAGCTGGGAGACAGCTAAGCTGGCTGCAAGTCAATTAAATAAAAGTTACACAGGGATTAGTGAGCTCGTGGGCAACAAAGGGTGATTAGAAAAGCACCTTCGCTTTTCCTTTGAAAATTAAAACACACGTAACTCTAGCCAAAATCCGCTGCACACTCTAACCCACCCATGGCACAGGTCTGGGGTGCCCTCGGGCCACGGGTGGCTGCACCCCCACCCCGGGAAAGGCACCAGGTCTGGGGAAGGGGCTGTGTCAGCGTCTCCATGGCCACTGCTGGCTGTGGGCGAGACCAAAGTCTCAGTCCCTGAGCCCCCAGCTGCTTAACAGCTGCTCGGAGCAGCAGCCGGGAGGCGATGCGCTGGGGTGGAGAGAGCGCGGGGACTGCCGGGCAGGAGCTGGGGCTGCCGAGCTGCACCCGACACCAGGTGAGTGATGTGAGTTAGAGCGCTCGGCCCTGACACGCGTGTGAGGCCAATCAGCAGAGCTGGCAGCTTACTCTCCATCCAGGCGGTGTTGGCGGGATCTGCCACCCAGCGGGCCAGGGCACTGTCTTCGGCATGGACCCGATCCTCACTGCAGGAGAGCAAACGGTGAGTCACCCCACTGACAGCCCCTCCAGTCACTCAGCTGCCGAATGTCCCCAAACTACACAGATGCCAATTCTGTACTTTCCCGGACAGGACTGCGGGCTCTCCCCACATCAAAGGGCCTTCACGGTGCTGAGGCCCACGGGGCGTCCTCAGTTCTGTGTGGTGTGGACTCATCCCTTGTTTTTCACACAGGATAACACTAGCATCCTGCAGAGTCCTGGTGTCAGGAGGACCTGGGCCCGGGCCACTCAGGGGCCCTGGGCGAGAAGGCAGAGAGCATGGGAGCGAGAAGGTGAGGGGCCAGGGAGCGGGCCGGGGGTCAGCGCCTCGGCGCACCTGGCCGGTCAGCGCCTCGGCGCACCTGGGCACCACTGCACTCAGTGCTCCAGAGAACAGTCACGGACTCAGAAAACCCTATAAAATCCACACAGGTACCTGTTTGCTGGGTCCTCAGAACTTAAGGAATTAAACTGGCCGTCTTCTGCTACTTCTGGTATTTCCGCTAAGAAAGAAAAGAATTTATATTACTCGATGCCTGATAAAAAGGTTTAGGAAGTTGGTTCTCATCCTTAAAATGATTTCCTACTTTGTTTCTTATAGATGAGAGGCTCATCTTCACATAAAGATGATGAAGTGATGGACTCAAGGTCCTTTATTCCAAACGGGATGACAGTAAAGAGTAAAATCCAAAGGTCTGTGGAAGAGCCAGAGATAAAACGACCCCCAGATAGGTCTTGGACTTAACAAGGACCTTCATACTCTCCCCACTTTCTTACATTTTCACAGGAAATTACAACTGTGATATATTTGAAAGTGCGTCTACATGGCAACCTCAGAAGATTTTCAAGGGAGAAATACTTAAGTTTGTGATATTGGACAATCAAACTTTACGCTGCTCACGTGAGCGCACAGCCACACGCACACAGCCACACATGCGTGCATGCACACACGCCTATACACGCTCATGCACACATACATACAGAACCACACACATGCGCATGCACACACACACACACACACACACTTGTGCACACACGAAGTCCGTGTCACACGTCCGGTGAGAGCGCAGGACAAAGGCCTCGGTGCCCGCTCACTATTACTTGCTATACCGGCAACGCTGACTAAAAAGCCTTTTAAAAGGAGTTTATCTTATGCTAAGAAACCGTCGTGACCCCTTCAGGCTGCTGGACAGCTGAGGCAGGTACAGGAGGCTTGGAGACTTCACCACAGAAACGTCCAGGGCCCACTAAGCAGTAAGACACCCGTTCGCAGTAGCGGGACATGCCGGGTGGTGCACAGGGACCTCAGGGTGTTACCTCGACAGTTCTCAAGGCCCCTGAACTAGGCAACCTCCCAAGATCACACACCAGGCTCAGAGGAAAGGTGCTGGGGAGACACAGCCTCCGGGCTCCTCAGCTCCCACGAATGAAGGCATGAGCCAGGAAGACCGACCCAAAGGGCCTGCTGCTCAGGGGTCAGTGGATGACGCCGGAGCGTCAGAGGTGACTGTTTAGGAAAAGGCATGATCGACGTCCCCAAAGGAACAAGACCTGGGAGCGCCTGGCGGGCACGGCGGGGACAGGGCAAGTCCAGGTCAGGCTCCGCTTGAAAATGCCCCGAACAAGGAGCTCTGAGCGCTCTCGGCTGTGGCCCGCCCCGGGAGAGACGCCTGGGCTCATCTCCCACCTGCGGGCGGGGGCGGGTGCGCGGCAGGGCCTACCTGCCTCCTCCGGGGACGCGGGGCGCACAACGACGGGGCTGGAGTAGGCCGGCAGCAGGGCAGGCAGGCCGGAGGGCACAGCGTAGCCGCAGGGCACAGGCACCGAGTACCCGCTGGGAACGTGCAGGCTCACGCCCTCCTCCTCAGCCTCGGGGTCCGGGGGCGCGGGCGGGTCCTCCTGGAAGGGCGTGATGTCGATGACGGAGTAGGGGTTCACTCTAGCCGGGACCCCGAGTTTGGTCGGTTCCGCCGGCACACCCATGTCGGCCCCGTCTTCCCCTCCTGGAGGCAAACGCAGCATCAGGCCTACGGCCCAGCAGGGGGCCCGACCCCACCCCGTCAGCCCTGGGCTCCCGGGGGGTCCCGACCTCAGGGCCTGGGTGGGGTGTGCGGGGAACTCCCGACTCCAGGGAGGGGGAACTTGGGGCGGGTGGGCACCCACGGCCTGGCAGCTCCCAGGACGGCTCAGCCGAGGCCGTGAGTGAGCAGAGCCGCCGGAGGTTGGGACCGTTAGCTACCCGAGGCCGCTGTTACCGACGAGGCAACGCAAGGGCGGTCGGCCAGTCCACGAAGTGGGTAACACAGCCAGTTCCCCTCCCAACGCCGAAATATACGCTCCCGCGGGTAGTTCATCCTAACACACTAGTTTAAAACTATTTCATGGTCTGCAGTGAAACACAGCTGAGGCCGTTTTATTAGAAACCAGGAACACCTGTTCCCTCCAAATTATAAAAGGCGGTAAGTGCACGGGACTGAAAGCCACAGAAACGGCACAAGTTAAAAGAAACTCGGGCCCGGCCGGGCGTGGCTCAGCGGTTGAGCGTCGACCTAGGACCCAGGCGATCGGGGTTCGATTCCCGGTCAGGGCACAGGCCCGGGTTGCAGACTCGATCAATGACTCTCTCACCATTGATGTTTCTATCTCTCTCTCTACCTCCTTTCCTCTCTCTGAAATCAATAGATATATTAAAAAAAAAAAAAAAGAAAAAGAAACTCGGCCACGTTTATGTGAAGTCGCTTCAGCTCCCACCGAATTGCAGGAACGGCACAACCCTCGCTCGGGACGACCCCTTCCCGGCAGGTGCCCCCCGGCAGGACGCTGAGAGTGGGTCTGTGGGGGGCTCCCTGAGACTCACCTGAGCCGGTGGAGGCGGCGTCGGTGCCCGTGTGCCCGGCCTCAGGGGTGCCCGGGGCCCCTCTGTCTGCCTCCGGGGCCTCGTCTCCACTGTCAAAATCAAACTGTTCTCCCTCCTCCTCTTCGTTATTGTTCGTATCGTATTTCACTTCATTTCCTGCAGGTTAAGACAACAGACACTACAGCGTTAACACCTATTAGCAGCAAGACCTTTCCACACCCCTGAACAAAGCGGCAAAGCGGGCGCGGGAAGGGCAGCGAGCTGTGCCAAAGGCCGCTCGGCGCGAGCAGGCCGCCCGCTGCGCCGCGGGAGCCCTTTCCCCGGGCCGGGCCGGGCCGGGCCGGGCCGGGGGGTCGGGGGCCTCGATGTCCTCTCGCAGGACCCACAGCTCAGTGTGAAAAGGAGGGAGAGCGCTTCCCACACCCGAGGCACAAACACGTGGGCCCCGAGAGCCGGGGAAGCTCCGGCCCCAGGCGAGCGTCGAACCGCAGGGGGGAGGGCACTTAAAATTACTTTGTTGAAGATTATTCAACAACAGGCAAAGAAGTTCTGACAAATTAACATGTTTTTAAACTTGTCTTTTCACACATTTAATAGGAGATAACAGATACTGGGGGAGACGGGGAGACGTGGACCGTGGCGCCCCACTGGTGGGGGTGGAAAACGTGGCCGCCGCCATGGACACCAGTGTGGTGACGACACAGAATCACCATTCGACCCACGTCCCACCCCTGAGAGGGGGACCCGGACAGCCCTGCTCCCAGGACCCGAGGGGCAGCACCCCGAGTGCGGTCGACGGGGGGGATAAACGTGTCCCTCCACACCGCGGAACATCATTCAGCCCCGCAAGGAAGGAAGCTCGGACCCTGCTGCCGCTCAGACGGGCTCCGAGGACACCGCCCAGCCACGTGGCAGCGCAGGACGGACGCCGTGACTCCCCTCACCTGAGTCCCTGGAGTCCCTGGGTTCACAGGGACAGAGCCGAGGGCCCTGCCGGAGCTGGGGGTGGGGGAGTTGGCTGGGGGGCTGCTTCATGGGGATGGAGTTTCAGTTTGGGGAGGGGGAAAGCTCTGGAGGTGGTGGTGGTGACGGCGACACAGCAATGTGACCGTGCCTAATGCCGCTGAATGCTCACAGAAAAATTACCACGTGCTCTTCTACATTTTGCTCATTTCCTGCAACGAGCGCACTTCTCGTCCGCTGCGCTGCTCCGGGTGTAAGAGCACGTCCTCCGTGGCAGCCTCACCTCAGTGGAGCAGGCTCATCCTCGGACGCTCATATTTCACTAAAACACGAAACCGCCCACTCCCTAGAAGCTGGAAGAGGAGGTCTGTTCCGTAATCCTGGATTTCAGCCTCACCAAGTAAGAAGCAAACCTGGGCGAGGGAGCCACGTCCCCTCTCCCCGCGGCCGACTCGGGGACTTTCCAACCAGCCCCGCTGCGTCCCGAACGGCAGGGAAGCCGCATGTCTGGGAAGACACTTTGGGCTCTACCGTTAAGCAGTCATTTTACTCACTAAATAAACTGGTGAGCGCGTTAGAGCAGCTCATCCCATCAACGGAAGAATAGGAGCTTCCGGAACACTTTCCAAGTACCACCGTCATCATCTCCTTGAGTTCACGCCGCCAGATAAATGTGACAGGGAAACAATGCCAGTTAATTACCTGACCAACGTAGAAAGTGCCTGTTCTGACTGGGATACGGGCACCGGTTCAAACCGGAGCCTGACTCGGAGCCACGGCCGCTCCCCGGTCAGACTGGCCTTCGGAAGTTACGTCTCCAGCAATGAGGTCACACACCTTGAGGTGATTTCTATGAAACTTGTTGCTTAAAAAAATAAAGCTTTAAAACATGTGGCGCAGCTCAGCCGGGCGTGGCTCAGCGGTTGAGCGTCGACCTAGGATCCAGGCGATCAGGGTTCGGTTCCCAGTCAGGGCACAAGCCCAGGTTGCGGGCTCGACCCCCAGTCGGGGGCATGCAGGAGGCAGCCGATCAATGACTCTCTCATCATTGGTGTTTCTGTCTCTCTCTCTCCTTCTCCCTTCCTCTCTCTGAAATCAATAAAGGCTTTTTTTTTTTTTTTTTTTTTGAATAAATAAAACATGTGGCACAAAACAGGCTCCTAAATACTTGTGAGGGGACGCAACGAAGCCTGAACTTCAGGACCTAAAACACAAGCTCCCTCATGAAGGGAACAGTGACTGTGTCCAGTGTCCTCGGGTCTGTACAGGGACGGGCAGGTGCCCTCCTCCCCTTCCCCCCAAAATGGGGACAGCAACCCTGCCAAGGAACTCTGGGGGTCACACCTGGGAGGGCACACGCTACTGAGGACAGGTGTCCACTTGCCACTGGTCACGCAGCCCTCGGGGCGAGACTGGCCTGCCAGCCATTCCCCACGGGATAGTGTGCAGAATGGGCGAGTGAGGGATCAGCAGATGAGTGGCTTCAAACATTTTCCCACCAAGCACACTCATTTTCCCCCCAATAGAACTGAAGAAGAATCCCAATCAGCAGAATGAAATAAAAGCAATGAAGAAATTCCTCCAAAGGGTTAAGTCTTAAACTGAGCAGCCAGGCACAGTGCCTGAGGTGCTCAGGTACCTGGACAGCCTGGGTGATGCTCAGACAGTGACTTCAGAAGCTGTGGGCAGCGCCTCTCCGCCCTGCCAGCGTGTTTCATACACCCCGGAGCGTGATGCACATCACAGCTGCGTCCTAGAAT
This sequence comes from Miniopterus natalensis, assembly GCF_054644295.1. Taxonomy (NCBI): domain Eukaryota; kingdom Metazoa; phylum Chordata; class Mammalia; order Chiroptera; family Miniopteridae; genus Miniopterus; species Miniopterus natalensis. Next base: position 511,286 of record NC_142082.1, on the reverse strand, counting down.
TCAGTCCCAGAAAATAAGCTGCCTCTCTGCACCCATGTCCTGGCGGCGACACCCCAAGAGCTAGACTGTGCCCGCCCATGCTGACTTCCCAGGCTCCCGCCATGGCATACGCCCTGTGGGGCTCTGAGCCCCGGGAGGCCGGCGTGACAAAGGAACTCAAGTCTACAGAGACGCTGTGCCTAGTCTTCCACACTGAGCCTCGCGGGCCTGAATCTCAGAGAACACAGCCCCCGTGAACACACCCCGCCAGGCTCCCTCTCCTGTGCCTGGGAGACGGGGTCTAGACTGAGACTCACGCTCACCTAAAAATAAGAGGCCTTCCAAAGTGAGAGGCAACGGCGTTTATTTCACATCAATAAGAACAGCTATACGGGAAGCACCGATTCAGGCAGGAGCCCAACCATGTTCTGATGAGGAGACAAAGGCGATGGGTATTTATGAGGCGGGGAAGGGGGCAGTGCCATCCAGAGCAGGAAGGCGTTGCTATGGGCGCAGATAGCAGGACACAGTGACGCTGACTCTAAACATTGTTTCTCATTCTCGGTCCAGTAACCATCTGTCCAATACTCGTCATCTCTGCTTTCTTGTTACCTTGGCCAGCAGTTCTATGGGACACAATGTTGCCGTGGGTCCAACCCAAAGGTTACTTTCCCGAGTTCTAACCTCCCAAGGTTTGAGGCATCAGACCTGCAGGGCAGTTCCCCTGGGACAGCAGCTCCAGCTCCACGTTAAAATGACTCCACTCATATTATTATCTACACAATGTATTTAGTCGTTGTTTTTAATAGAACTTCATTTTTTAGAGCAGTTCTAGGTTCCCAGCAAAACTGAGATAAAGGCACAGAGATTTCCCACATCCCTTTGCCCCCGACATGCACAGCCTTCCCCATTGGCAACACCCCACCAGGTGGGACATTTGTCACCACTGATGGATCTGCACTGACATGTCATCCTCACCCAGAGTCCACAGTGTACATCAGGGTCGCTCCGTGTTGTACATCCTGTGGGCTTGGACAATTGTACAATGACCTGTGTCCATCACGATAGTACCACACAGAGTAGATCCACTGCCCTAAACCCTCTGGGCTCCTCCTGTTCATCCCTCCCCCCAACCCCATGGCAACCACTGATCTGTCACCTGTCTCCGCAGTTTTGTCCTTTCCAGGATGTCACAGAGTTGGAGTCACACAGTGTGTAGCCTTTCAGACTGGCTTTTGCCACTTAGTCACATGCATTTCAGGTTCCTCCACATCTTTTAATGGCTTCATAGCTCATTTCTCTTTAGTGCTGAATAATATTCCATTGCCCAGATGGACCACAGTTTGTTTATCCATCACTTACTGAAGGACATCTTGGTAGCTTCCAAGTTTGGGCAGTTATGAATAAAGCTGCTATGAACGTCCATATGCAGGCTATTGTGTGACATCAGTTTTCAGCTCATTTGGGTAAACACCACGATGTGTGATTGCTGGGTCATTGGTAAGAGGATGTGATGTTTAGTTTTCAAAGAAACTAAACTGCCCCCCAAAGACGTGGCACCATTCTGCATTCCCACCAGCTGCGAGGGAGCCGGGCGTAACTCCCAGGGTGACAGGGCCCTGACACTGTGCAGCCACCCTAACGGGTGGGGTCCAGTAGCTCAGCCCACTTGCTCTCACCGAAGTGCTATCTGAGGGACCGGCTGGCCCTGGGCCCGGGATGGAGAGCTGGCAGCGGGGCTCAGGGGTGAGGGACAGGCCACCCTCCCTGTGTGCAGACAACCCGCCAGAACTGCTCAAACCCACTAATAGCCTTTAGAGACACGCAGCAGGTTCACATAGTGAGAACGGAATAAGAGAATCTTATGTTTAAGTTCAGAGATAAAAGTTACACATTTTGTTCCTGAGGCCTAAAAGGCAATAGTTAATTATAATATGAAAGTTTTATCCAAGACAGGATGTTTCTCTTACTTCTGATTAAGGCTGTTCTTCATTCTTTTATTGTTTAAAACAAAACAAAGAAGTAGGACTGTAAGAGGCGGCAGCTGCCCACGGCTCCTCCAACAAGGGGCTGCTCACAGCCTTTCCCGGTCTCCTCCTGGCTCTGGGTGTCACTGGGTGGCAGGTGCCTGTGCTGAACGGAGCCGTCTCCCAGAACAATGCCCCCCCGAAGGCCACTCCCTGGGGCTCGGCTCCCCTCCCGCTGCCGTCCTCACCTGGGTCTGCGCTCCCTGCTGAGTTACAGGTGTGTGGTGACTGCTTGCCCGGGTACCAGCATTACATGGAGTGACACACACAGCAACGGGACAGAACTGAGAGCCGGAAATAAACCTCTCAGATGTGACACTTCAAAGGTGCCCCCAGAGGGCAAGCAGCCCCCACAGCACACTGAGCAAGGAAGAGCTGGGGCAGATGTGAATGCCATTCGCCTGCCGCTTCTGCGGCCTCCAGCCCCGCCACATGCTCCCCACGGGTCTCAGAGCTCACGCAGCAGTGGGAGGGTCCAGGCCCCAGAGCTGTGCTTGGGGAAGTCACTGGCAAGATTGCAGGAGGACACAAGGTCCAAGTGTTGTTTGGGCATCACCGCGTTCGATGGGGTGGACGGTGGAAGCAGTGGTGGTCTGCCTCACTTTCAATTATAACAATCAAGGTCAGATCTGGCCCAGAAACCCTCACAGCAGCAACATGCGCAGGGATGAAACCTGAGGCAAGGACACACACAGCACAAACCCTCACGAGGCCCCACAGTACATCCAGGCCCCACAGGTGTCCAGGCCCCACAGGCTGCCCAGGCCCCACAGGTGTCCAGGCCCCACAGGCCATGGCCCACACAGGTGAGCTGACCACCATGCCCTGGAAGCAGAAAGCGCAGAGCCTGGCCTCCCTCCCTTGGGACAGCTGGGCTCCCTGCAGGAGGCATCGCTCACTTGGGTCCCACTGGCTTGGGTCTCACCTCACACCCACATGGACCCTGGTCACTCCACATCTACATGGACCCTGGTCGTCTCACACCCACACAGGCCCCGGTTGGGGACGTGTCGCAGAGACTGTCAACATGTAATCACGTCACTGCTGTTTCTAGGGGCCCTCACCACGGTCCTCACTCTCTGGTCTGTCACTCCTCCTGCCTCAGAGTCCCAGGAGGGGACAGCATCTCTCCCCTCTTACCGCTGGAGCTTCCCTCTGTCCCAAACACAGGCCAAACCTGCAGATGCCCCTGAGTTGCTTCCAGACCCCACAGTGACGAGGGTCATGACAGAGTGAGTGGTTATTTTTCTGCTGGGGGAGGGTCTGGCCTCCAGTTTGTAAAAAACACATCGGTGAAGCGCATGCAGTGAGCCTCCCATCCCAGAGCCTCGGGTCTGCAGAGGACAGACAGCTGTCTGCACATGTGGCCCGGCCGACACTCGGGTGACAGGAAACCCAGGAGCAGGCCCTGGGGAGAGCTGGGGAGCCCACTTTTCCCCATAGGTGTGTGCAGCCAAGCCCCTCCCTCAGTCCTCGTATGAAGCAGCTGAACAGAGAAGGTGGGAGTCCCGAGGAAGGAAGCAAAAATGGAAACCTCCTGACCTGCAGGGGCCTGGAGAGGCCGCAGGCAGGAGCTCGGCCAGTTGGGGACGCCTAGGTCAAGTCTCTACCCTAGGACGGCCGCCCTTCCTCACCAACCCCTCCACTCGGGCTTTTGGGGGGACAGCGAGGGCTCAGGCAGGACATCCTCAAAGTGAGGGGCACCAGAGCTCCATATCCACAGGGTCTTCGGTCAGACCCTGCCCTTCTGGATGAGGGGCCCATCCCAGTCACAGCCCAGGTGCCAGCAGCTTAATGATTCCAAGAGCATGAAGTCCCTGTGAAAAAAGCTCATCACCCTCACAATCACTGCCACTGTCACCATCACCATCACTGTCACCGCCTCAGTCACTATCACTGCCACAGTCACCATCATCATCACTGTCACAATCACCGTCAGTCACCACCAGCACCACAGTCACGATCACCGTCACGATCACCGTCACTATCACTGTCACCATTACTGCCCAAGTCACCATCACCGTCACTATCACTGTCACCATCACCATCACCCACTCAGACACCTCCAGCAAGGCATGGTCCTTACCTTCTGCACTGGGGGCAGGAGGGACAGGCGGCTCCAGTGGGTCCATGATGCGGCTCCGGAAGCCTCGGCCCTGGGCAGCCCTGCGGGAGGAGAGAGGCTCTCAGGGGCAGGTGGGGGAGCTGCCCTCAGCCCATGGGGAGCCCCAGGGACAGTGCCTGGGGGAGACGCTGGTTCCCAGTCACAGATGCAACGAAAGAGCTCAGCGCCTACTAGTCACAAGGACGGGAAAACCTCCCATAAATAACCTGGAGCAAAACCCGACAGAGTCCCGTGTCTGCCTTCATTGAGCGCAGCCAGGGCTCGACTTCTGCCACTGTGTCCATGCCGGACCCTCCCCGCCCAGCACCCAGGTCTCCTCTCTCCCTCCAGACCACAGGCTGAGGGGACAGGAACAGGGGGGTACGCGTGTGTCCTCCTCTTCCTCCAGCCAACACTTCAGGGTCTGAGTGAAGAACTGATTGTCCAGGATTAAGACCAAGGCTGGCCGCTCTCTTAAACTGATCTCTGTACGTCTGCTCTGTTTTCTCTCTTTTCTGCATTTCTCGTTTCCCCACGTGCTCGCAGGGCAACCGAGTCAGAGCACGTGTGTGACACCAGCTATATCATGACAAGGTGGGTCCCTCGCTGCTGTCACGGAGACCAGCGGTTCCCTGTTTCCAGGGCTACACCTGCCTCGGCTCCCAGCAGAGCAATGGGGTGAACAGCACAGTCTGCTCTGGAAGCCACACCGTGCAGGGCAAACACCTTCCCAGATCTCCAGAGATCCCGGGTGGGTCACACAGTGGGGAAAGCACAGACATCTCAGCCCTCACTCCACCCGCCACAGGCCTGCCTCGGCCAGAGGCCCGTCTACAGTTCCCTCCTTGCACAAGAGGGGCAGGCTCTGGAGTCCTGAGCCACACACCTGGATGCCAGCCACCCCTCGAGTTGCGGTCACCTAGTTAACTGGAGGCCCGCTAGTTTGGCACTTACAGAGGGCACAGCACACGCTGCTTCAAGTCCCAGGGAGCTGGGAGGCCCTCTGGGATCAGCCACCGAGGGACAGAGCGATCCCATTCCACTCTGCCTGCCGCTCAGCACTCACCTGGCCCATCACCCAGCAGCTGCCTGACCTGACTGGGAGGGCCAGGCTCAGACCTGCTTGCAGGGTGAGTAAGGCGGCACACGGGATTCTTTCCACCACAGCTCAGCACCTAGACCTAGAGCAAAGGTCCTCTGGCCTCTGAAACACGCTCATTGTGAATTCTCGAATCCCTGGGCCGAGCCCACACAGACCCCACAGGAACTCCATCCTGTCAGCTCAGCATGCGCCCAGCACTCTCAGGCCGAAGTAAGGCAGAGCCTGGCCGATGCGCCTCCTGTGCCTCCTGGCGCTGGAACCTGACTACATCCTTCCAACCCCAGCCTGCAGCTTCCTTCGCATTAGCGCAAATACTCCTATTCCAATTCACTCTCTCAGGGTCCTGGCCATCAGAAACCTGGCTGGAGTCCCTACTCTTCCTGTCAGGGAAATAAGGCAAATAACAGACCAAAACAGTAACTGTGCACAGCACTTCCATCAACACAAAATTCCTCGGCCTCTCTTGTCTAGTCAGCTTTCGTTGTCCACACCAGGAGCACAGGAGTTCGAAAATCATGCACGTAATTGACACTGGGGTCTGAACGTCCACATTGCTTTCTTTAAAATAGCAGCCTGTGCCCTGGAGGCGCTGAGGCCTCCTGCACAGTTATCAGTGTACAGAGAATTCATTCCTTTGTTTTCCTCATAAATTCCCCAGAATCCCGAGTGACTCACTGAGTTGAGATCCTGAGCTTAGACTGTGCCGCCAAGGGGCAGCCCAGTGGGGGGCCAGCGGCCGGCTCATCTCCAGGAGCACAGCCCGTCACTCAGGCCTGACACGACTGGAGGCGCGGCCGTGCCCACGCCCCCTTTTCCACGGCCACGGCAGGCCTGTGGCAGCAGGAAAAGGCATTTTACTTTAGAAGGTCATTTCTAGTACCAGAAAGTGGTTCGTGGAAGAGAAAAGCTTTAAACCTAAAAAAAAAAATTTTTAATATTTTAAAAAGTCTTTTACACATTCTTAACTAAAAATATAAAACACGCACAACCCACAGGCGGCCCCTTCTATCAGCAGGTGTGCGCTCCTGCAGTGACAGAGAGAAGAGCAGGGAGCAGAATGGCACTCGTGCCTGGGCCTGGCCGTTCTTATGAAATGAGGGGTCATTTTGAAAATTCACATACAGACGCAAATAAAGACGGGACACAAAGCTCTAGGCCTGGCCACTGTGGAAAGGCTGACCTGGGATTTGGGAGAGGAGACTGTGAGGGGTGTGATGGGAGGGGCTGGCGGCAGGTGAGAGGGTCCTTGGCCAGCTATGCACCCGCTCCTCACCTGTCCCCGGGCAGGGCCACTCACGGCCACCCCGTGACAGGAAGCACAGCCACCCTCTGGATCTGGCCCAGCTCCACCCCCTGCAGACCGAAATCATGGCCTCATCTCTGGGACCCTGCCAAGTTTCCCTAGACCTGGAACTCCCCTCTCTCCTGCAAAGCTCCCAGAGCATCCCCTCTCATCCTTCCAAAATTACACTTCCAGGAGGCATACCGGAGGGCTGGAATCCCCCTCAGGCATGCGTCACACCTGCGTTCCCGCCTGTCCCATTCCGCTCCCCTTACCTTTCTACCTGTGCAAACTGCAATGTGTGAACTGAACACTCATGTGCTCACTATCTCGAGATTGGGGTTTTTCACTGCGGCATTTTCACGAAGACTCGTGCGATAAAAGAATAATGTATTAGACAACAGGGTTTCTAGATTTTTACAATAACGTTTTCCAAAACGATTCGCAGAGCAGTCTGGCCAAAATAACTGCGTTTTCATTCTGCTCTAACTTACGCAGAACATTTTTAGGTTAGGAGCCTTTTCATACAGTTGCCTTCCAGCAATTTTTCCAGGAAACCGAAGTTCTGTGAGATAACGGGTGTGAGGGGCACAGCCCGAACTCAATCGGGGCTCCGAGGCGCAGCGCTGAGCCCCAGCAGGGGGCCTCTGTCCAGAATTCCCAAAGCCTCTCCCCTAATTTCACCACAGAAACAAAACACTCCGGAGAAAATGTGCATCTCGAAATATCAACGTGATGAAATTGGTAAAACTAGAAAGTCAGCCAGTCTCATACCACAAAAAGCTGTTCCGAGTAACTTTGGATTTTACTTCTTCCATAACTGTCTGGACTCCTCCGATGGAGCACCAATCAGCTGGGCAACAGCAGCTGCAACCAATGACTGACCGAGGGGTCGCCAGGGTCTACACCTGACCATACGGTCGCTGTGCACCTGCCTGCAGGTAATGGCCGCTAAATAACATCCCAGGGCCGAGCGAGCAAACGCGGCGAGCGCGCAGGAGGCAAATTATATTTTAAAATACACCAAGTTCATCTCACCTTTCTTTTCTAATACGAGTTATTTCCTATAAAAGAGGTGTTCAAAATATATTTTAGGCAGTAAAGGAGCCGTGAAAATGTTACCTCTTCCCACGTTCTACCTGGAGGGACACTGAGCGGCCCCCGCAGGAAACGCGGCTCTGCCGGCCGCCGCCAGGTGAGGCCTTTCCCTCCAGCAGCCGCGGCACCAAACGCGCCAGCCGCCGCCCGCGGACACTGGCGTCCCAGTAAAAGCCAGGCCGTGCGCTCAGACTCCTGCTCCAGCACCTGGGGTCCCACAGAGGGAGAGGGTCCGGGCGGGGAGAGGTCAGCGCCTGCTGACCAGCGAGTGGCCGCCCACCTGCTTCGGCCTCTGCGGCGGAGGCGGTTCCCCGGAGGGAGACCCGCACGGGTTTCTCGGGTGGGAATTACCTCCCCCTACAGCGGACCTTCGCCCTCACAGGGAAAGACAAACGACCGCTCCCCACGAAAACACCCAGCTCCCCCCACGCAGCTTCAGCCGGCTGGGTTTCTCCAGCCGCCAGCCCCGCCCAGGGGTCCCGACCGCCCGTCCCCGACAGTCCTCGGAGCCTCGGCCCCATCCCCGCGGTCCCCGGGGCCGAGGGCACCCGCTGAAAACCGGGGTGGGCGCCCAGGGCCTCACCCATCACCCGCACTGCGCCCACGAGACAGGGGCCACCAGATGAAGCCGGGGGGCTGCTCGCGGCCCCGTTAACCGCAGTCTGTGGTGGGAACAGGGGTCACCACGCTAAAGTTGGGGGGATGCCCCGGGCACGCGGTCACCAGGCAAGAGACGCGCGCTTCCCCGCCTCCCGGCGCCCGCACTTACCCCGCCGGGGACCCCCGCCGCCGGCCCTCCGAGCGCCCCTCTCCCCGCCCCGCGGCCGCCGCCGGGAGGCGCTCCGCCCGGCCCGGGGGGGCGGCTCCGCCCCCACGTCGTGATTAGCCGGCCCGGGCGGGGCCAGGAGCCCATTGGCTGGAGCGCCTGCCGTTCCGCGGCCGCGCCCCGCCCTCGCGCCAGCGCATTCCTGAGAGGCCACGTGGCCGCCGGCTCACCACCCCCCACCCCCGCCCAACGCCCGGCCGGGCCGCGCAGGCGTGGGCGGGGGGCGCGGGACCGACCCCCCCGCATCCGCCCTGCCCTCCCGGGCCGGCCCTGCCCTGCCCCCGGGGCGGTCCTGGCTCCTGGGAAGGTCAGCTGCCCTCAGGCCCGCCAAGCCCTGGGCCTTTGGAAATGCACTGATTTCACACATTCCCGAGGCAATTTTTAAGGCTCGCTGGAGCCAGAAGCTCATTTCCCGGGAACCTTCCCAGTGAACGTCAGTTGCAGCATTCCGGGGCCTGGAAGAGCCCGGAGGCGACGCAGCGGGAGGCAGAGCCTCACCGTCCAGCCCCGCCGCCCCCCGTCTGGTGCACGGGCGGACCCCAGGCCTGAAAGCCTCTTTGCCCGCCCCCAGGTGGGTGACTGTGAGCAGGTGCGGGGATCTGCACGGAAGCAGCGGTCCAGGGCCAGGATGCTCACGGAGGCCGCCCTTCTGTGCCCTGGAGCCTTTATTTAGTTTATAATTAAAAAGGAAACAAAATATTGTCTAATTACTACTAAAAGGAGAACCGTCAGACAAAGCATCTTTAACAACAATACAGAGAAACCAAAAAAGGACGTTTGCCTGTTCCCTGGTCAACACGGGGGATGTGTCAGCGATGCAGCAGCCCTGCCCCCACCTCTCCGCATCTTCAAGTGACGTGAAGGCGGGACTGCCTGATCCTCACTTGTCTCATACAATAAATACAAAATAGCTAAATGTCGCAAAGCCGACTCCAACATTCAGCAAATAAATCACAGTAAGGCAACGGTTTAGCCACGTTTATTATTAGCGTATGCTCCTTTCATGGAAATGGACTGAGCTACTTTTAAATGCTGCTTTAGACCTATCTTACAACCCACTGCAAAGCTACTAGAGCATGAATCAGTTAGAAAAATATGTCCTCCCCCCCTGGCTGGTTTTGCTCAGTGGTTAGAGCTCGGCCCTCAGGCCAAGGGTTGCAGGTTTCACTCCCAAACTCCCTGTACATGAGGAAGGCAACCAATGGATGTGTCTCTCTCATGTCAGTGTTTCTCTCCCCCTCCTCCCTCCCTCCCTTCCACTCTCTAAAAATCAATGGAAAAAATATCCTCATGTGAGGATTTAAAAAAAAACAAGATCTTTAACATCAGAAAAAATGTTTTAGTCTCTATTCCAATGGTTCTTTGAGTATTTTATTTTAAGGTCTTCTACTCAGTTATCCTAATGGGCACGGCCAAGAGAGGTGACTACGAGGCAGACGGCATTCATTCTCGTGGGCCACACAGGACCACCCTGATACTTGCTAAGTTTTCTGGTCAAGTCGGCAGAAATAAGGAGGAAATACATGCAGTACCAGGTATGAATTAAGCAAGGGATTTGGACTCAGTTTGGGGATCCTATTTTGGCTTCTGAGACTTCCAAAGTCCTATGCAACTCATACGAATCCCTGAGCTTCCATCTAACCATCTAGAAAACGTGACTAGTAATATCTGGATCACAGGTGAGTTTACACAAGAGACCTACACGACTACCCCGTGTCACGGTGTCTGGCACGGGCGCCTGCTCAGGGAGCCAAGTGATAATTTGGGTCCATCTTTCTTCTCTCCTTTTCAGAAGAAAGAAAACATATTGAATCAGTGTTTCTCATAGATGGTCCACAAGTTTGTTTTCGAAAACTTAAGCTCTAGAAGCTGCTATTGTGTCATTTTTTTACCAAGAAATTGTGTTGTTTTTGGCCCTGTGGGGACCATCATGTGGCACCATCATAGCTAGAAGTACAGAGTGTGACTCCCACATTCCCACATGGCCACAGGACCCCTAAGCTCGGGGCTGCCAGGAAGGACAGTGGGTGGAACTACAGGGCAATGCCGCCAGGTGGGCTGGCGCACAAGGACTCTGAGTCAAGACTCAGATCCCTCCAGTGCATCCTGTGCTCGTCACAGCTACGTCTCCATCCTCTGTGAGCCCGGATGTGGGAAGGTTGGGAATTTCCATTCTGATTCCCTCCCTGACCCATGAGACCCTGAGAAAACTTAGGTTCAATTTTCAAGCATTTAGGGGCTTTCTGGTTTTCTTTTTATTGTGACTATGGCTTGATTCTAGACAATCTGGTGAGCCTGATCCAGTCCCTCAAAAGTCTTCCCTGAAAAAGTTCTGCCTGTGGAAGGCAGATCACCTGGAGCCTAAGAACTCTGCCTCCGCTCCTCACCTGCCCCCCTCCTCTCGGGCTCCCCTCCTCCTGCTCATGGCCTCCCCTCCTAACAGCCCCCTCATGGTCTGCCTCCCAAATTTCAGACCTCCTAGTTAGCCCCCACACCCCATTAACCAATTCATTGCAATAAATCTGTGTTTCCTAGTGGTTGCGTTTCTCTGAGCCCCTGGCTGGTAGCCACACCCACAGACCCTGTCACTAGAATTGAGGTAACACCCGTGGAGAGAGCCCGGCTCACAGATGTGCAGACTCACTGGACCATATTGTCCACATTGAGCACAGCAGACTTTGGGGCCTGACCTCGGGTTCAGGTCCCTGCTGAGCGATCAGCAGAGCGACCTTGGACAGGTTTTGACCTTGGACAGGTCACATCTTCACTAGGCCTTGAGTTCTCATGTGTAAACAGGATCTATGACTGTCCCAGCACACGTGTTGGGGTGTGGGGGTGCGGTGAGCATGTGCTGAGGACAAGCACCTGCCTGGCACTTCACCCAAGGCAGCGGTTTAAGTGTCTGCTCACAGTTATGCCGGTGGTCAAATGACTAGTCAACAGGGGACCTCGCCCCAGTGCCACCTGGCCAAGGTCCCAAGTGAACCTGGGGATGGCAGACATTACTCCAGAGTCACTGGGACAGTGCTGGTGACCACGGGGTCTGCACCTCAGCCCAGACCCACCAGTCTGTCCCTGCATGAATGACCAGTGCAGTGTGTCTATGGAGGGAGGCATCAACCCAGCCCAGGTTCCTGGACTGAACTAGAGGAGCTGGGGGGGGGGGGGGGGTCCACCAGGAAGCAGTGGACAGGGACAGGAGCTCACTCCAAGTCCGGAGCACGGAGGCTGCTCTCCTGGCCGCCTTTCTCTGCTTGCCCCAAACATTCCTGCTCCCCTCACCCGTCCACGCCCCTTGGATGGAGGGTGTCGAGCCGGCCAAAGGGACATGTGCAGGGAAGGGGAAGGAAAAGCAAAGGCGATAAGGGGGGGGGGGGGTCCTGCCAGCAGGGCAGCCACACTGTTGCAGCTCAGACAGGCTGCAGTCCAGTGGGGGAGGAGGCATTGTCCCAGCCCCACACAGGGACCCTTTTGTTCAGAGCACTTGCAACAACAATGGACCTGTTTTCTCGCTCTGCTCCTTCTCGGTGGGGTGGGCAGAGGAGGGGGAGGTCTCAGAAGGGAAGGCCGCTCGGGGTCTGAGGAGACCAGCACAGTGCAGGGCGGGGCGGGGTGAATGAGCCGCCTGAAGTTACATGGTGGGCGTGTGGGCTCCTCTGGGCCCAGCAGGCTGAGCACGCAGGGTGCAGGGCGACCAGAAGGGCTGTTTCTGTCTCCACACCGAATGGACCACACAACCGCCCCCCACTCCTCCTGCCCTCCCGCCCTCTGTCCTACCCACACCACCTCTCCTCCGAGGGACCGGGACCCGAGCCTGGGAGGGAATGTCAAAGGGACAGAGGGCCAGGACCCTGAAGAGTGATCTAGAAGGTTCTTTCCTGCTTCGGCCACAAGCTCTAATTTCAGGGCCTTGGAGCAAGGGGGTCCTCAGCACCTGACAGTCGGGAGGGTGCTGTGATCCAGGGACACCAAAGGGAGCCCCCCCCAGCGTGTGTGCGGAGGCAGCTGGGGCTCCCCATGAGCGAGGACGGCTGGAGCCGCACAGAGGCTGGGCAGTGGGCCTTGGCCACGCCATCCTCTAAGGATCCTCAGGAAGGGCGCCAGGAGGCAGGGAAGGGAGGGAAGGGTGGCCCTGAGGGAGGGCGTGAGCCGGAGGGACAGGGGCTGAGACCAAGGTGGCCGCGGCAGCCTGACCCCCAATGGGGAGCACGTTTTCTTTGGTACATTTTGTCCCCTCAGTAGTTGCTCCAACCTTGGCCCATCCCACCAGTCTGACCCTCAGCTTCCCTGTCCCGTCTCCTTCCCGCTTTATCTATAAAAACTGATGCCCAGGGTGCCCCCACCCTGCCCACCGCCAGGACAGCCTGCAGGCCCGAGCTCCCGTCTCAGGGGCAGAGTCCGCTCCGCCCTGGCCCCGGGCAGGCGTGTGCACGGCTCTGCTGGACTTGGCCTTCGCCTTCGCCGTCCACCCGGTTCCCTAGACCAGGGGGCGCTGCTGCCGGGCCGGAGCCCGCGCGTCGCTGCAGGCGGGGGTCACAGCCCCCCCCGCGGGTCACAGCCCCCCCCCGCGGGTCACAGCCCTCCCCCCGCGGGTCACAGCCCCCCCCGCGGGTCACAGCCCCCCCGCGGGTCACAGCCCCCCCCCGCGGGTCACAGCCCCCCCGCGGGTCACAGCCCCCCCGCGGGTCACAGCCCCCCCCGCGGGTCACAGCCACCCCCGCGGGTCACAGCCCCCCCCCGCGGGTCACAGCCCCCCCCCCGCGCCCCCGGGGCCTTCGCGGGAACCCGGGGACAGGCTTCTGCAGCCCCGCCCCCGGGCCCTGCGCCCACCCGCGACAGCCCGCTCACCCCCGCACTCGGCTCCTGAGGCCCGCGGGACCGGGGTGGCCGGGGTGCGCCTGTCCCCGTGAGGCGGCCCCGGGGGCTCCGGGTCGGGGTGGGGACGAGCAACCGCGGCGGGGAGGGGGCTCCGTGAAACCCCGCAGCGCGGGCCTAGGGCTGCAGCAGCCTCCACGTGGGGAGGCCTCGCACCCAGCTCCGCGCGGACAGAAGCTGCGCCGACCCTCGCGGCCTCGCCCTGCTCGTCTCCTGCTCCGGCGGATCACCCGCGCCCGCCCGCGCCACCTGCGCCCGCCCGCGCCCGCCCGCGCCCACCTGCGCCACCTGCACCCGCCGCGCGGCCTCTAAGCCGGGAGACCAGGTGCGGCCCGGACCCGCCGACGGGGAGGGCGGGCCGGGCCCTGCGGGCGGGCGAGCGGCCCGGGGCCAGCGGGCCTGAGGGGCGCCCCCCCTGGCTGTACACAGCGCCCCTTTCCTAAAGGGGGTCAGTCCGTGCCTCTATAATTTTCATTTTTTGTCAAAGCAAGAAGTAAATACTTCAGAACCGTTAATGTATAAATAAAGTGAGTGAAGTGGTCCTCGTGGTAAGAAATAGTTTAATTTCATTTAAACAAAACGTCACCCGCTTCCACCTTCCCAGAGGCGCCGCTTCGCCGGCCGCGGGACGGGCTCGGTCCTCGCTCGGACGCCGGCGGCGGGACCAGGCGGACAGAGGCGCGGGAGTCGCGCTGCGCGGGCCGCCCCTCCCCGCAGACCCCCCCGCGGGCCCCGCAGTCCGCCCGAGCGGGCCTGGGCTCCGCTCCGTCCAGGCCCCGAGGCCCGGTCGCGCCGTCCTCCCTGCGGCTGCCCCGAGACCCTTCCTCCGGAGCCGGCGGCCGGGACGACTCCCCGGCGCAGGGCAGGGAGCGGACGCGCGTGGGGTCCGGGCAGACTCTGCCCACCCCCACCCAGGCCCCGCCTGCCGCGGGTGTGCACGCCCCGCACAGAGTCGGATCCGCAGCCGAGCCTGTCCCGCGGCGGGGACACCTTCCGGGACGCACCGTCCTCGGTGCGGGGCCGCGGCGGGACTGAGCTCCGACTGGGCGGGGCCGGGCCTGACCGAGTTCCCCCCGCCGTCCAGGATCCCTAAGGACGCCCTTGGGGTTGCTACGGGGCGGGGACCCAGGCCCCGCCCTCCCCGCCGGCCCCGCCCTCCCCGCCTCTGCTCCCTCGGGCTCGTGACTCTTTCCGTCAGCCCTCGGCTCTTTCCGTCAGCCCTCGGCTCTTTCCGTCAGCCCTCGGCTCTTTCCGTACACATCACTCGGCTCTTCCCGACGATCCTCGGCCTTTTCCGTCCCGTCGGCCCCCCCCCCGCATAGCCGGAGCCCCCCCTCGCCGCGCCCCCGCATCCGCGCGCAGCTCGGACACGCACCACCTGCGGGTCCACCCGAGTTCTTCCCGTGGCACCTGGACTCCTGGCCTGGCCCGGGAAGCTCCCGGCGCATCCGGGATGTGACCTCAGCCACAGCTGCCCCGTCGCTGACCCAGGGACAGTACAGCTCAGACGCGCTCCGCGCTCCCCGGGGCCGGTTGCGGTCAGGGTCACAGAGTTAGGGGTGAACCCCAGCGACTCCCGCTTGACCCCCACCCCGTCCTGCGCGGGATGCCACGTGCTGCGCCTGAGCTGGGCTCATCACCCCCCCAAGCGCGCCGGCCCCCGGGGCGGCCTCGGAGTTCAGCCCCAGGGCCCCTCGCGCCCAACGGCCCGCGTGCCCGCCGGAGACCTGTGCCCCCGCTGACCCGCCTGACCCGCACCCGCGGCCCGCGCCCGCCCCGCAGCCTGCTCAGCCCCGCGCCCCTCCTCCCCCCCGCGCCCGCTCGGACGCAGGCCCGCCTGCATTCTCGGGGGGCTGCCTTCTCGGGGGACTCTGCATTCTCGGGGGGACTCTGCCTTCTTGGGGGGGCTGCGTTCTCGGAGGACTCTGCATTCTCGGGGGGCTGCTTTTTCGGGGGACTCTGCATTCTCAGGGGGACTCTGCATTCTCAGGGGGCTGCGTTCTTGGGGGACTCTGCATTCCTAGGGGGACTCTGCGTTCTCGGGGGGCTGCGTTCTTGGGCGACTCTGCATTCCCAGGGGGACTCTGCATTTTGGGGGGAACTCTGCTGCACAGGGGAGGCTGGACTGGGGGTGGGTGCTGGTCCCACCCAGCACTGTTTCCCGCCTTCTCCTCACACCCAGAGCATTGTCCTCAGTGTCGGATGCTGCGGTAACTTCTGAGCACGTCCCGTTGGCTAGACCACGACCTACTCTCTAGATGAAAATCTGCTCCGGGCAGCGGCGGGGCTGGGGGCTGGAGAGCAGAGCCTGTCCTGCCCCGTCCTCCGTCCTGCTCCATCTGCCCCATCCCGCTCCGTACTGCCCTGTCCTGCTCCATCTGCCCCGTCCTGCTCCATCTGCCCCATCCTGCTCCGTACTGCCCTGTCCTGCTCCATCTGCCCCGTCCTGCTCCGTACTGCCCTGTCCTGCTCCATCTGCCCCGTCCTGCCCCGTCCTGCTCCATCTGCCCCGTCCTGCTCCATCTGCCCCATCCTGCTCCGTACTGCCCTGTCCTGCTCCATCTGCCCCATCCTGCTCCGTACTGCCCTGTCCTGCTCCATCTGCCCCGTCCTGCCCCGTCCTGCTCCATCTGCCCCGTCCTGCTCCATCTGCCCCGTCCTGCCCCGTCCTGCCCTGTCCTGCCCCGTCCTGCTCCATCTGCCCCGTCCTGCCCCGTCCTGCCCCATCCTGCTCCATCTGCCCCGTCCTGCCCCATCCTGCCCTGTCCCCAGGCCTCCCACAAACCCTGCAACAAGGGCCCCGGGGCCACATGCAGACGAAGAGGCTGAGGACGGACGTGCCCTTCAGACCTGGAGCCAGCATTTCAACCTGCGATGTCTGTGGTTTTAAACGAGCCTGTTAGACGCGTGGACAGTCATTCCCTTAGGGGACCCGGGCGGGGGGCCTGCCAGGTCGCTCCCGGAGGGAAAACAGGCCTCATCGAGGGGACACAGACGGTGGCTTTCTCCAGCACTTTCACTTACTGAATGACCCAGCACGTGGCGTTTTATGATATTCAGAACCAGCAAAATAAAACATAATTTTCCATTGGCCAACATAAATTTCCCAAGGAAATTACAATGATCGTACCTTCGCTTTGACCTCCTAGTGCGAAGTGAAATGCACATACTGTACAGAGAAGTCACTCATAAGCCAGCAACCAGGGCGACCGTGAGAACCTCGCCGCACGCAGAGGCCGAGCCCGGCCGTCGGGCCCCCTCCCTCTCCCCACGGGGAATGAGTCTTGTTTTACTTGCGAGCGAACCCACAGGCTCACCTCACCTCATGTTCCGAGGACGCCCCAGAGCGAGATGAGACCAACCCGCTATTTTTATAGGAAATTCCCTTCGGCCCGAATGCAGAATAGTTTCCATTTCTGAGCCGATGCCTGTTTCCAGTTCCCGTCTGGACTTCACACCGGAAGTTTCCTCACACGCCCGTCGGCCCAGCGCCTGGGAAACGGTATTTCATTGAGGGACTGGGTTAGGTGCAGTATCCAATGTCAGAGCTGAGACGTCGGCTGTGTCAACAGGATAAAATAACGGGGACCGAGCAGCTGGGGTAAACGCGGCCGACTGAGCCCAGTTCACTCCCGCTCCCTCCTGGAGCCTGGCTAAACGGTTTGTTTAAACTTTAACCGGGCAGAGAGGGTAAACCCTCCAACCAGAGACACAGAGACGGGAGAAAACCAGGCGCAGCAGCGAGCGGGGCAGCTGGGGGGCCTGCGGCAGGGGCCGCGAAGCAGCCAGAGGCAGGTGAGGGGCAGGCTCAGGGGAGCGACAGGAAGGCAGGAGGAGCCGGCAGGGCCTGGGGAGCTCAGGTGCCAGGATGCCCACCGGGTCTCAGGAAGCGGGCTGGCGGTGAGCCCGAGACAGGCGGGTTGTTGACAGTGAACCAATCCTCAGGTCGCCCAGACCCCTGCACACCCCGGAGAGCGGAGAACGGGCCACGCCCACCCCAGGGAAGCTGGGGACCGTCAGAGCAGGTGAGGGACTGACCTTGGGGATGGAGACTGACCTTGGGGATGGAGACTGACCTTGGGGAGGAGCGTTCTCTGCCCTCCTGGGGACTCAGGGGCCAGACAGTGACAGGCCGTTCAGGAGGGTCGCCTGTCCGGAGACACAAGATGAGCTGAAGGTGACTGTTTCAGGGAGCGGCCCGGGGGGCAGCAGGGTCCCCATTTTCTCGCTGAGCCCACAGAGTGACTTGACTTGTAAAGGCCGCTGAGGATACGTTACCTTGGAAAGAAATACAAAACTAAGTAAACAGAAAGCAACAGAGTCTGCCCAGCACACAAACCAGTAACAGCAAAGGTGAGTTCAAGGGATCTCAGGAGAGTTCCCCGAGGGATTCAGGATCACCTCGCAGACCCTGGACTGGTGGCTTTACCAACGATCCATCACCCAGTATATCTATAATATTATATCATAATACAGTCTATGTCATAATGAAATGCATTTCCTCCGTCCACGCTCCACAGGGTCACTTTTAGAGGACGTGTAATCATCTCATTATGGCAAACAGACAGCCTCAATTTGAAAAAGTAAACTCGGGGCGGTCGGGAAGCCAGGCTGAGTGGGTGAGGCCTGTCTCCTGTAAGGCTTTTCCCCCTCAGCCTCGGAGCCTCGCCAAGGCAGCCTCTTCCCTCCAGCCCCGGGACCTCAGTGTGAACCTGCGTTGCGTGACTTTAGGTCCCTCCGTCCCTGAGACGCTGACCCTCTGGAGTGAGCACTGCTGTCCCCGTAAAGTCCGAAGTCAAGTGGAAGCTTCGATTTCTCGCATGGAGCCCTTCGGTTCTGGGGGGTGGGCGCCGGGCTGGGCTTGGGGGCAAGGAAGTGGGCGTGAGACACGCTCTCCTCGCAGGCTGGCTCTTTGGTAGTAAGAGCAGGTTTCCATCGGGGGACGTGCGTGGAGAGCAGTCGAGCCGCCCTTGCTGGCTCCAGTGTCCCGGTCAGTCTCATTTTTTTGGAATTGGTTGGTTTTCTTTAATTGACTTGAGAGAGGAAGGGAGGGGGAGAGAGGGAGAGAGAGAAACATCAATGATGAGAGAGAGTCATTGATCGGCTGCCTCCTGCACGCCCCCGACGGGGGAGGGAGCCCACAACCCGGGCATGTGCCCTCCTGGCTCACAGGTCGACACTCAGCCACTGAGCCACACAGGCCAGGCAAGGTCGGCCTCGCTTTATATCTCCTCCCGGGTGACAGGGTCAGCATGCTCTTCCCATCCTGTTTGATATGACGTCTCCCTCTGTGACCGGCACCCCAATGCGCCACCACTAGAAAACCACTGATGGAAAACTGGGTCTCGGGGTCTGGACTCGCTGGGCATCCAGCCAGTCTGAGGTAGGATCAGGCAGCTCCTTACCAAATATAGTGCATGTTTTCCAGTTGTTAGTTTTCCAAACTCCTTCCTTCCTTCCTGTCTGCAGCACTTCCTGAGTGGAGGGGGCGGGAGGCCTGGCACCCACCTGGTCGCCTGCCCGGAACCTGGCCCCCACCACTGTCTCCTGGGAGTGCTGGCGTCCAAGGCAGGGCGGGCACCGGGGTCACGAACTGCCAGGCCTCCCGTGTCACAGGGAGAAACACAGCACCTGCAGCAAGGAGGCGGCTACACAGAAGTGAAACAACTGGCTGCTGGCAGAGATGGGACTTGTCACCAGATCTCCTAACTAATTGCCGGTGGGTGACCCCACAGCAGACAGACCTGCAGGTGGAAGGAGCTGGTCCCAGGAATGAGCTAACCTGTGGGGGGCTCACCTGAGGTCGGACCTGTAAGTGACTTGTTACATCCTCAGGAGGCCCTTTACTGATGACACAGCTTTGTCTCATATCTATCATTCCTGCCATTTGTCTGTCTGTGCCTGGCTGAGGGCAGAAGGCCACGGAGTTCGGAGTGAGTCCACCAGCACCGAACATAGCCAGTGACGGGAGGTCTGAGGTCCAGGGGCTGCCTGGGCCACACGCCAGTCGGTGGTATTTGTAACTTAGGGAGCTGAGTGTCCTTTTTGTCCCCAGGTTTCCTGTGTTCAAGGTCCATGGGACTGACCGTACTACTAGAGACATGATCTCCTTTCCCTGCCAGTAGTTTCAGCGAAAGCTGCTAATTTCATATGGAGACACACATGCCCATGGTTGGTTTGCTTTCTGAGCTCTGACAAAACGGGGTAATTCTGATATTGTGAGTAACCTGTGAGGCCTGAGCTCTGGAAAGGATTCAAAGACACTCAGACATGTGGCTCCTTATCTAACAGTGAGACCCTCTCCCTTCCCTCACCACCCCAGCTAATCAAGCGTAACAACATTCCTCAAACGGGCACTCTCCCCAGGGCCTAATCTCAGGGCTCACCCTGCCCAGGCCCCACTGCAGAACAGCAGCCAGTCAGCACCAGGCCCCTGGAACCTCCCCCAGGGACCTGGGAAAGGCGCTCTGGGTTCAGAGGTCAGGACCCTTGCAGTGATGGGCATCTGGACTGCACCAGCCGGGCCACATGCAGATGTCAGAGAAGGGCAGGGACTCCAGTGTCCTGGCAGGCATGCAGAGCTCCCGGGGGCCTGTGCCTGCAGGGCGGCCTGGTGGGCAGAGGGCAGTGGCCGCCCCTGCAGCTGGCTCTCCCAGGTGAGGCCCCAGCTCTGCCCCACTGGCAGGGTGATCTTGTTCAGGGGACAGGTGGGTTCTATGTTACATGACACACATTAGGTCAGTTGAGCAAACTCACATCTTTCAAAGGGGCTGGTGCCCGTTAGGAAGCAGGTTTCCATGAGCAAGCCCGACCGTGGGAGTCAGTAGTTGGGATCCAGGGAGCAGGACTGGGAGTTGGGGACACGGCCATCCTTCGGTCAAGAAGGGACAGTCTCTCCTGGACCTGACTCTAACCAGGCTCCCCAAATGCTCGACCAATGAGGCCCTGACTCGCGGTGAGTGGTGTCCTTCACTGTTCAGCCTTAGCCAGGTTCCTGCTAAGCCACTTCAGCCAGAATCCCCCACCCGCCCCACCTGGCCCCCTTCAATCAGATCAGGTTGCTCCTCCCCTCCTTCCCCAGATGAGGTCTGTTCCCCCATCTGCCCCCAGCTGGCATCCTTTAGGCCGGCTCAGCAGGAACCCTGCTATGCTCTGCCCCATCCCCCCCCCAATTCAAATCTTGACTCCTAACCCCAAGGTGTGGGCAGGCCCCACCTCTGCACCTCCTGTGAGCGCCCCCAGCCTTGTTCCTGAAGCAGTGTGTGTGGGGGGGGGCATTTCTAACCCCGACTACCATCCTCGAGCGGGAGGCTGAAAGCTGCCCAAACCTCGAACCCCGAACCTCGTGTGAGGATAGCGGGGAAGGCATCTGACCTCAGTCAACACACAGACAAGTGAGCAGAGTCAGGAACTGGGAGTCTTTACGACTCCACAGCACAAGGGCAGGTGTCCCGGGATCTTCCCGTCTTGTGGAGACCCCAGCGCGTCTGTGGCGGGAACCTCCCAGGCCAGCCTCTGCCCTCAGCAGACGTGAGTCACAGGCCAGGCGGCCGCAGCGCACTCCGGGCGCCTGGGGGACGGCTGGTGCCCCAATTCTGCTGTTGGGCTGCGGCTCCAGAGTGTCACCCACACGTGCCGGCTCCTCTCCTGTCCCCTGCAGCCCTCGTCCACACCCCTGCACTGAGGTACTGGGGGGCACAGTCGGTCCCGGTGAAGGTCAGGTAAAAACCGAGCTGAATGTTTCACACCCTACACGGACTCGTGAGCACACGGAGGTTCACCATCACTTGTGTGTCAGGGACAGAGTGTTCGCGGAGACGGGAACGGCACTGAGACAAGAGCCGACACCTCTTGGGGTCTGTAAACACCGGTTACTTTATTTCACTTTGTTAGATGTCTGCCACCTCTCTCTGCTTCCACAGGAACAGGACCGGCAGGCCGTGGGCGGGGAGGGGCACACTGCGGCTTAGTCGCCGCAGCAGGGGCCCGATCCTCTGGGTACTGTTAGGGTTTAACTCACATCTTAAGATGCGATAAGTAGGGTTACGTGATCAATAAAGTCAGAGCACTGGCAATCACAACACACGATCCTGAGGGTCCCGTGTACGTAACAGCCCCAGGTCCCAAACGATTTCACCACCGACAGACACATGTCCTTCAAAGGTGCTTTCGATAAAAATAAAGTTTTGATTTTAACTGCACACTTGTGACAAGAATAAAATGTTGTGCATCTGTGTGGGGGGTGCAAAGTCCACCCAGGCACAGCAGTGATGCCGATGGCCCCTGGGGCTTGACACCGGACAGCTGAGGGAAGCAGGGTGGAGCCCACGGCTGCAGGAGCTTCAGGGCGGCGGCCCAGCAGCTGAGGGCAGGGCCTGCCCCACAGCTGCAGGGAGAGCGGTCACTACCTGTCTTGAAATCTAGAGAAAACCAACCAAGGACTTGGGGTCTAATTTGGGCACCTGTTGGCAACTCGGTCAATTTGAAAAGGCTCTGAAATCTAGACAATTCTGATTACTAACTATCTTCCTTGTTTTGTCAACTGGGCCACACAATGTGAATACATAATTCTTGTTTTATAGCTTCCTTGATAAAAACCTGCAAGCCTTTGGGTCACCCACCCCACATTCGCTCTGCCGGGCGACCTCCAAGGTGGTGGTTCCCACACGGCGTCTTTACACCGCCGCGCCACTAGGTGGCACCGCTTCGCGCCGATCTGAAATTTCACGCCCTGGGAGACTTGAACGATGTACCAGGTCGCCTTCTTTTCTGCCTTGGGGCAATTCTTCTCAGCTGAGAGGACAGCCACCTGTTGAAGGTGTAGCCCGGAAAAATCCCTGCCCACTGGGCCACACTAGCAGGTGGCATTTCTAATAGGAAGTCACTTCAGTCCAGGCAGCCCTCGCAGACCTGGCAGGTGGGGTTCCTGACGACAGCAACAGGTGGGCATGGAAATACAGGAGTCGTAACCCTTCTGCTGGGGAGACACCGCCCGCGTTTGCAGAAAACGCCACATCTGTGCAGCACAGCAAAGCCGAAGGTGAGGAAACCCGGGCTGTCTGCTTTCAGGCACAGCCCTGCCTCCACCCCATTCCTCTCAGGACGAGCAGCCCACCCGGGCGAGCTCCCAGGACCATAACAGACAAGGAAACCAGTATGGAAAAGCTTTGTTCCTGAAGGCAAATCACGTCTTAGAGACACTCGGTGGTGACTTGGGAATTAATACTAACAACCACCAAGTCAGTCTCTTAGGAACAGCGCTCGGCGCGCAGGACCCACGGCCCCCTCGCCGTGACGTCAGCACTAGGGGCGCCAGGAGGCCAGCTGTGTGCTCCCCAGAGGCTACTGCCCCTTCCTTGAGGGCACCTGGCCGTTGGCCCTGTGGGGAGCGCTGCTCCGGGGTGGTGGCTGCCCAAAGTTCCAGTCCACGGGGTTGAGCAGCTGCTGTGTCTTCTTATGGGTCCAGTACGGGTTCAGCACCAGCGTGAGGAGGCTCATGCCGAAGAGGAAGAGCGCCAGGTGTGGCGGGTACAGGCTGTGGAGCAGGCCGTCCCAGTGCTGGATGCAGACCCACCACATGTGGTAGGTGAGGACCATGCGGCAGTGGAACATGTGGATCATGAGCCACTGGTTCACCTTCCAGAACAGAGAGTCGGACCAGCCCACCTACAGGGACACAACACAGGCAGTCAGCGCGGCAAGTCCCCAGGAGTGCACAGAGCCACGGCCAGGCAGGGCTCCCTCCCCATCCTGCCCGGGTGAGGCTCGGGAGGAAGGCCCTCAGCGCAGCACCAACGCAGGGGCCCCCTGTGCCGAGCACACTCAGCCTTTCTGCACACTGAGTAGGACCAGAGCTCGCTCAGTAGCACCGGAAGCTGCTGCTGGTCCTGTTGACGGAGCCCCCAGACCTCACCTGGGAGAAAGTCTCAGGAGAGAGACATTCAGGAGGAGACACAGCTCCTGGTCTATGTGCTTTTGGTACTTTTACCCCGGGAGCCCTTGGACAAAATGAACTTGCCTTAAAATTATTCTAAATTCACATTTAAACTAGTTTCCAACAGTTGTAGCTAAAATTGCAAAGGGAACATGAAGACGGCCCATACCTGAACCCCTCAGCTCTGACGGCCACACCTCACTGGCCCCCTTGGTGCTCGTGCCAAGACCCCCAGGCGGCCTCCCAGAAACACAGGGCGCTGAGTCTGCCCGACTGAGCTCATGATAAAACACGAGAGGCCTGCGCTGAGTCCCAGCTCCTGGTGGATCGGAACCACAGGCTTCCTGCGGACCCTGCACTGAAGGGTGACACAGCCCACACAGCACAGCATCCGGGTTGGAGGGGACAGACCTGGAAGATGGAGGAACTCGGACCAGGAGGGCCCTTGTCCCTCAGTCTGACGGTGACATGAGGGGGGAACACAGCCCACACGAGCACCTGCGGCCTCCACCTGTCCCCTCACCTGCAGACAGAGGCCCACTGGGCTGTCTAGGTTGTGCTCACACTGCACTCAGCTCTCAGCAGGGGTCATGTCCACCCGGCTTGCTGACCAGCCTGCCACCTGCCTCGCTCTCCCAAGTGCCCAGTTTGGGTGAGAAATAGGTCACTCTGCCAAGCAGCTCCATCACCAGGTCCAAGGGCAGCCAGCGAGGAGGGCATTGAGCTCTGGCACACAGGCTGGCAGTGGCCAGTGAGGCCCAGATTCAGGTGACACAGCACCTGTGTGCCACTGCCCTGGGCCTCTGCTCCACTGGGCAGGTGACTCTGGGTTACAGCCGTGTTTCACAAGCAGCCAAAACTGCACGTGGGCTCCCAAGTGGCGTGGGCACAGTCCCGGGCACTGCTGGCCCTGGTGATGTAAGAGCAGGACAGGTGCCAGGCAGTGACTGGGCTCTTCTTCTCTACTTCAAATGGAGCAGGCACTTCATGAAAATCTCTGCATGTCCATGTCCGTGGCATCTATAGGGACACGTGACTACTCAACACATTGTTAGTTCCAGGCGTACGAATCATTTGGTATTTGTACACAGATGTTCCTCAACCTACAGTGGGGTCACACCCCGGAAACTCCCCCGAAGTTGAAAATGCATTTAATACACCTAACCTACCGATATCATAGCTTAGCCTGGCCCACCTTGAACATGCTCTGAACACGACATCCAAACACCTGACAGCGAGGTGCCCCGCACCCCCTGAAGCCTAAGCCGCAGACCAGCCGCTTTGTAGAACAGTGGCCACAGTGAGTCTAGGGATCAGCCGCCACCATGCGCAGTTACCGTGTTGTGATGAGAACTTGTAAGTCACATGACTTAAGTTACATGTTAACTAACTTATTTCACAACTGGAAGTTTGTGCCTGTGCCCACCTTCACCCACACTGCCCGCTCCCCACCCCTCCCTCTGGCAAACCCCAATCTGTTCTCGTGTCTAAAGTTTCCTTTTGTAGATTCCACATATAAGTGAGATCGTGTGGTCCTTGTGTTTCTGTGTCTGACTTTCATGTAGCGTAATATTCTCCAGGTCCATCCATGCTGTTGCAAATGGCAGGATTTCCTTCCTTTTATGGCCGAGTAATATTCCATTACACAACACACGTGTGCCACACCTTCTCCATCCACTCACGTATCAGTGGACACTCAGGCTGCTTCCATATCTTGGCTACTCTACATAATGCTGCAGTGAACATGGTGTTCTGAGTTAGTGTTTTTGATTTTTTTAGATAAATACCCAGCTGTGGAATTGCTGGATCCCATGGTAGTTATGGTTTTAATTTTCTGAGGAACCTCCCCACACTGTCCACTGCACCGTCTGCACCCCCAGCAGGGCACAGGCCCCTTCCTCCCCCACACGTGCTCTCCTGTGTTTTTGGTAACGGCCGTGCTGACAGGTGGGGTGATGTCCCACTGTGTTCTGGTTTGACTTCCCTGATGACCAGGGGTGGTGAGCATAGCTTTTATGTTTCCCGTGTGCATGTGAAGTGACCTCTAATGCAGAGGAACCGAAGGGTCTTGAGTAAAAGGGGCACATTATGCTCTTTGATGGGAAAACGTCAAAAAGACTCTGCAGCTGCCCCCGAGTTCACCTGGAGCTTTAGTCCACTTAAGAGAATACATTCGTACTTTTATCAACTGAACCAATTAACTGATGCTCAACTGGTATAGTAGATACACAGGAACAGACCAGTGGGTCTGGAAAGAGCTGAGAACTGCATGCACCTTACTCAACAGCGAAACAACAGGCAGAAATAAACGAGGTGGCGCCAGTGCAAACAGCAGGTCAACAGCCCAACGTGCAGACAAGTAAACATGGGGAGCCCACCTGGCGGCCGGGCAGGCAGAGGAGGGCGGACCGTGGGTCTCCCCACCTTACTGAAAAATAATTCTCAAATAGTTACATATCAATGTTTAAAAGAAAACCACAAAAATACGGGGGAAAGCCATGGGGAGACAGTTGCAGAATCCCTGTGTGGGGAGGGGCCTGCCAGGCCCACACCAGTGAGAACTGACAGACTTCACACACAACAAAGTTTCTGAACAATAAAAGAAAGTTAAAAGGATGCACAGGGAGATATTTGACAGATGACAAAGGCTCCTTTAAAGATTTTACAAATTACCAAAAATAAATCCCACACAATAAAGGGGAACCTGTGAAAGGAAAAACAAGCAAAGCAACTTGTAAACGACGTCAACACGGAACAAAGCTCACTCGGCAATAAGAATACCACTGCGTGTAATCTGTTTATAAGCGACGTCAAATTGCATGTGAGGGGGAAACCCCGGGACGAGCCATTCCTGTGCCGGGGCCCCACCTAGGCGGCACGGCCGTAGGGTGTCGCCTGGCAGTCCCGGTGTCTGCTGACTTGTGGGTACTGCATTGAGGGGTGTAAGGAGCAGACACGTGGGGAGCCCTCCGTCCGTCCCGCACGGACAGCATCCTCACACGCTTCGAGAAAGCAGGAAATGTCCAGCCCGAAGCCGGCTCTCTGGTCACCCCCGAGCCTCCCAGCAGCCCCTCCGTCCTGCGGAGCGGGCGGCCAGCAGGGGGCGCTGTCCCCTCCTCCGGCTCCAGAAGCGCCGCGGTCAGGAAAACACACCTGACATTACACAGGATCACCCGAGGCCTGGAGAGACAGAACGATCACTTCTTTCTTTTTAAAAAACAACTTCTACCAAAAAATTTCAAGATAACTAATAATCTATTTTCTCAAAACCCAGGACTTAATCTCCCAGCATGTGTGTCCTGTGGGTTTTGGCTGAGGTCCGGTCCCCACAGCTGTCAGCACGTGGGCTGAGCGGCTCTTCCTCCCTCACATGAAACCACAAACGGCCACATGGACACGGGAAAGAAGGGAGCTGGAGACACACTTCCTGACTCAACTGTGCTACAAAACTACAGCAAACAAAACTGCACGTCCCGACAGACAGGCAGACGTGCAGGCCAGTGAGGCTGAGCCGAGAGCCCAGGAATGAATCCACACACACGGCTGGTCGATAACTGAGCATAAAGGAGACAAGATGGTCGTGGGGAAGGACAGTCCCTTCAGTTACCGGTGCTGGGAAAACCGGACAGCCACATGCCAAAGAACAAAGCTGAGCCCGAGCCTCACACCACACACAGCGGTCGTGGATCGAAGGCTTAGACGTAAGACCCAAACTGTAAAACTCCCAGAAGAAAACAGAAAAAAACGTTTCATGAAATTGGTCTTGGCTAGGATTTCGAGTCCATGACACCAAGACCACAGGCAACAGAAACAGACGTCAAGGTTGGGACGACAGGAAAGGAAAGCATCCTCTCGGCAAAGGGAACAGTAGGCTGAGCAGGACACCCGCAAAGCGGGAGAAAATATTTGCAAATCACTTATCTGATAAGAAAGTAATCAGCATACATAACAAACTCAAAACTCAATAGTAAGAAAGCAAAGAACCTGATAAAAAGGTGGGCTAAGGACTTGAATAGACAGTTTTCCAAAGAACGGCCAATAGTGTCTGAAAAAGTATTCAGTGCCACCAGTGACCGGGGAAGTCACCTCCGACCACAGAGACCTCCCCTCACACCGTCAGGTGCTTCGTGGGAAAGACAGACGTGCTGGTGGGATGGGGAGAAGCCGGGCCCCGACTGTTGGTGGGAATGAGAAACGGTGCGGCCACAGTGGGAGACTGTGGGGTTCATTTTCTAAAAACAGAGCTGGGATCTGATCCCGCGGTTCCACTCGTGGCTCCTGGGGGACGCGGGCTCAGTGGCAGCTGCTCGGGCCCCACTCTGCCGCCACCTCCTGGGCTCTCCTGACGCATGAGCACCTGGGAAACGGAGCCGCCAGACGGCTGCAGCTGAGACTGTCGCAGGGTCATTGGCCCGTGTCCGTCGTAAAATGGACATTTCTACGTCCACATTTACTTGGGCAGCTGGCAGGATCCAGTGAAGCCCACCCTGGAGCACCCTGGGGACCCAGATCAGGTGCCAAGTGAAGGCAAGGCCACTGTGCCCCCGCCAGCTCCCGCCTCCTCGGATGAACCTGGTCGGTCAACACTGATCTGTGGCAGGTGAGGTTCTCCACCTATGGACACAACACATTCCACACCGTTGCGGGGACCTCCGTCCAGGAGTCCATCGGGGCTAAAGGGCTTTTCCTAAAAAATGGAGTAATTTTGACTTGGTTAAGAGATTTTAGATGAGACTTTTAGAACCCCAGTGAGGTCCGGCGGTTCCCAGGAATGGAGGGAGGGGCGCGGGGAAGGCACAGTCAGGAGGCCCCAAGTTCCCTCACACAGGGGCGTAGGTCTGGAGAGCGGCGCACAGCCTCACACCCGCATCAACTGTGCGCGTCGAAACTGGTCAAGAGGCAGGCCCGTGCTACACAGAAAGCAACGTAACGTAAAGTTTAAGATATCTAAGCAGACATATATATCACTTTGACTTTTTTAGAAAGCATTTGAAAGGAAGGAAAAACTATACTTTCTGGGGCTCACAAATGCCACCCAGAGTCAAGATCTGCTGAATCTTCTCTGCTCTGAGGCTGGAAGCCTTAACGATGTGTTTAAAAAAAATAAAATGTAATTCAAACCAAGATGAGCTTGTGGCTGACACCGTCTGCAGTCAGCCTGCTGACGGCTTCACGGCCCACAGAGAGCCCGCGACTCGAGCCCACGACACAGGCCCGCAAGATGGACACGCACCCGTGAGACGCTCTCCCCAGCGGCTCAGCTTCCGCGGGGTGGGGGGCAGAAACTGCACGTCCGACAGGCACACTCACCTTCAGGAGCATCCAGGACACGCAGGTGAAGGGCGTGCTCATCTCCAGGAGCAGGGTGGTCATGCCTAGGTAGTGGCCAGCTTGGAGGTTGAACACTAACCCCAGAAACCCCAGGAAGGCAAAGAGGTGGTGGAGAACCAGAAACGGGTCGAAGGTCCGGAAGAGCACGTTGGACAGGTGCAGGGCTGTGTTCTCGAAGAAGAAGAAGCCCGTGGCCGTGGCGATGTGAAACCAGGACCAGCTCTGCTGGGCGTGTGCTTTGTCGGCCTGCAGGACGGGGTCCACCAGCAGCGTCCACAGGCCTGCGGCTGTGCTCTGGACCCCAAACACAGCCCGCGTGGCCGCCAGGTTCCAGAAGACCTTCTCCTTGGCCACCAGGGAACGGTACGTGACGTTCAGGGAGGAGGAGAGCTGGTGGCACACCACGAAGACGCCCAGGTAGAAGACAAAGCCAGCAACCACCAGCGTCGAGCGGATCTTCCATGAGGCATAGTCCAGGTCAAAGATGCTCTCCGATGTCCCTCTGTCACTCGCGAGGCTCATGGTCCTGTTCTATGTCACAGGTGCACCGTGGCCAACACAGGGCTCTGGGGCCCCACACTGCGTCCTGTCCAAGAAAGAGTGGGGGCAGCCGTCTCTCGGACCTTCATGTAACCGTCTTCAATCTGAGGAAGAAAAAGATAATTCACTTTATGTTGACTAAGCTGCAGCCAGGACACAACTCCAGGCCCACACATTATAATAAAGAGCATTTTACAGTTATCTACTGGATCCTTAGGCCTATGTGCAGATAGGTGACCACAGCAAGAAGACATTCTCTGTTGGATTTGAGAAAGAAAGTCAAGTGAGCCGTGAGAGGTGCGGCCGAGAACAGGAGGCAGAAGCCGCTCTGAGGCCAGTTGGTCCAGGACGCCTCCCACCTCATGGAGGCATCGGTCACACGTTCACGTTCCAGGGATGCACACACCAGAATGCAAGCCCGTCACTGCCAGAACCGGGACAAGAACATCGCAGGCGCCCCGTCTGTGGGGCCACGTTTCCGGCACAGGCTACGGGCAGACAGTGGCCGGCCACGCCTGGGTTCAGGTCCCCGCGGCCCCACGGCCAGGCTCCGGCTTCCTCAGTGGAAAGCTGTGTGTGAGCACCAAGGAGGCACCGTGTCCGGGACTGAACGAGGCCTGGCTCACAGAAGGCATTCACGCGCATCAGCGCGGCCACTCAGATGTCCCCACGGATGGCAGGAAGAGGTTAAGTCCTCGGTCCCGTCTGCTCACCTGCAAACGGTATGGGTTCCACTCTCAGTGTCCCGTCTGCAGGGAGTGCGCTGACCAGGCCGAGAAGGGCGAGGCCACCATGCACTGCTCCCGTCCTCAGACAAAGGGTCAGACACAGCTTCATCCCCAGCAGGGGGAATGTAGGAGGCAGCCGATGGAAGTTTCTCATTGATGTTTCTCTCTCCCTCTCCCTTCCCCCCTCTCTCTTTAAAAAATACCAGTAAAAACATTATTTTTTAAAAAATTGGCAACATCGCCCAGTTTTGCTCAGTGGTTAGAGCGTCGGCCCGTGGACTGAAGGGACCCGGGTTCGATTCCAGTCAAGGACATGCACCTGGGTTGCAGGCTCGATCCCTGGCCCTGGTCAGGGTGCGAGCAGGAGGCAGCCAATCGGTGTCTCTCTCACATCGATGTTTCTCTCTCTCTCTCCCTTCCACTTCTCTGAAAAGCAATGGAAAAAAAATTCCCAGGTGAGGGTTGGAAAAACAAAAAAAAGACATTTGTACATCCTGATAACTAAAGGCAAGAGCCCCGCCATCAACTGAAACCACGGAGGCGTTTTCACTGCTGTTCTGGTAAAGTCAGGACTTTAGTGCCGGCCGCCACCCAGGGGGAGGCCAGGCAGCAGTCCTTCTGTGGAGAGTAAGAATAAATATGTACAGAGCAGAGAAATTCCCAGTTATGTGACCTTTGTGTAATAAAAACTTGTTTAAAGTTTTTTAAAAAGGGAGTTACTCTGTACACAGACCAGGTCTGACACCAGATTAAGAGGCTGGCAAGAGCTCTTGGCTCTGGGCGTGGGTGTGTGTAATGTTTTCCTGCACGTTATGATGTCTGACATTTTCAACCCCCCCTGGCTGAAGAGAATGCCCCCCAGCCCAGCCGGGAGCACCCCTGGCACTCCTGGGACCTGCCCACCAGCCACGCGGAGCCAGTTCTCCCGGCCCTGCCCTGCACCCAGCAGGCAACACTCCTCACCGGGGTCACCACAGCCAGGAAACCAGGGACCATACCTGCAGCCCAAAGCCCCCAGGGCTGTTCAGTCTGCCAACCTCAAGGGTCCCCTGCCCTGTCTGCGTTTCCGGGGAAAGCCCAGTAAAGGGCGTGGCCTCACTCCTGCCTCTCGAGCCCGAGCTCCCCCTGTGGTCTGCTGCCATCCTGCCTGGGACCTGAGGGTGCAATGAACTGTCTCCCTGTGGCTGTGCCCCACTGACCATCCCACAGAGGAACGCCGAGCAGCCTGCTTGTGCAACGCGCCACCTCCCAACCCCCGGGTGGCACCACATCCCAACCCCCCGGGTGAGCACTGGGTGTGCATAGGGGAGGCGACCTCCAGGGAAGTGAATGCGGGAGGGAGACGGGCTCTCCGCACGCACGGGGTAGAGAGGAAGCCTCACCACCGAGAGAGGGCCCCCCCAGGACCCCTTAGAAGGCTGCCCTGCTCAAGACTGTAGACTAAGCTCAACACGGGCTCCTCCTAAAGTTTCTTGTTCTCTTCCCCAAGCTGGTCATGAGGTTGGGCTAGTTCCCATTTCGCCACGATTACATTAATACGCTCTTGGCCAAGCCACCGGCTTCTGTGGAGCCTCTGCCTTCGAGTAGGGGAGGCCCTGTGGCCGGAGAGCTGACCAAACAAAGAACTAAGTCCGCCCACGGAAGGGCTCAGTACAGGAAGGCTCGGTCCGGGTGGGCGGGCTCCAGGAACCGGGACCAAAGGATCAAGAATAGTCCGTCTCCGTGGGCTTGGATCTTGGTTCTGCTATTTAGGAGCTAAGATAACAAGTTTCTCACCACACTGGGCCCAAGTGTCTGCCCGAGGGAATGAAAGTATAAACACAGGCCGCCAGCGGGGTACTGGTCACCCATATGAAGCACCTGCTCTGTGCCAGGTGCATTCAACTAGGTCATTTTATCTCTATAAACACGCAATACCATGTTTCCATTTACACACAGAGCTCAGGCTGTTATTTGCGCCAAATCAAAAAGCTCTTTCCGTGGGGGTGTGGACTGTGGTATGATGGGGACCGCGGAGCCCTCTCCTGGTGCCCACTGAACCCTGGCAGAGGTGCTGTCTTCCCTGTGTTCTCCAGGCCTGTGGAATGTGCCCATGGGCCACCTCCAGGCATTCTGCCTTCATGCCCTGGACTGGGGACCAGGTTTGGGTGTTTTTTGGGCGCCCAGGTGCCCCTAGGCTGGTGCAAAATCCCTGAACTGGCAGAACCTCCAGTCGTGCCCTAGATGTTGAATCCTATGACTCGAATGGGGATGATTCCGTCTCTCCCCTCCTCCAGGCCAGCATAACTGAAAGATGGTGCGTAAGGGTCTTTCTCTGTGCTTCAGGTTGCTCTCGATGTGAGCTGGGCGCCAAAGCAAACCCAAACCCTGACCATCCTGCAGAGAACCGGGGAAACGGGCCTCCACCAGCCCCTCTTTCCCATCTCCCCTCCTGACCCCCCAGCTCCCCATCCTGCAGAACAAGAGAGTAGGGCCCTGAGGACAAGAGCAGAGGGTCTGGGGGGTCTGGGGGGGCTGAGCATACCGCCTGCTGGGTGAGGGAACTGGAAGAGCAGAGGCTGCAAAGCAAGGAACCACTGACCAAGGCTCCCGGGAACAGGGACCCCAGTGACCGAACCATGAGCTCGACGGTCTGATGGTGCGACACCTGAGACAAGGCCAGGAGGGACAGGGACAGGGTGCAGTGACAAGGCCCAAATAGGGAGCGCCAGGGAGGGCAGCGGGACCCGGTGCCAGCCCTCCAGGCGAGTGGCAGAACTGGCTCCAAGGACTCAGAAACCCAGGAAAAAACGCCATCCTTCCAAATTTATACCACTGAAAACCCCGAGATTGGCTTCCAGGTCCTCAAGCCTTGTAGGTACCTTTCTGAAGATGGTGTCACATCTAAAGAACTGCAGACAGCCCGGCCGGGCGTGGCTCAGCGGTTGAGCACCGACCCAGGATCCAGGCGATCGGGGTTCGATTCCCGGTCAGGGCACATGCCCGGGTTGCAGGCTCGATCCCCAGTCGGGGGCATGCGGGAGGCAGCCGATCATGACCCTCTCATCATTGATGTTTCTCTCTCTCTCCCTCTCCCTTCCTCTCTATGAAATCAATAAAGACATATTTAAAAAAATTTAAAAAATACAGAACTGCAGGCAGCTTAGGGTGAAAGAGACACAGGGAGCAGAGCTGAGGACACACCCTCTGGGCTGGGCAGGGTGCTGCCAATTAGACAACTGGGAACAACTTGCTATAAATACTTGTTACCCCTTCAAATTCTGAAACTGCTCCTGAGCTCTGATCCTTCCTCAAAACCTCCTGCATCTGCTCCTGCACAGCTGCACACACAGCTGCACACCCTGCGTCTCCGGGCAAACTGGTGCTGTGCTGCGGGTCTCTCTGGGCCTGGTTAGCACCCCTGCCGGGGGTGCACACGCCAGGTGAAGCACCCGAGCCACCAGGGAACAAGGCCAGGAGGCACGGATCTGCAGCCCCCCGGCCCTCCAGGGTCACGGCTGCCCCTCTGCACCGCCCAGTGCTGCTGGGACCCGCGTCCCAGGATCGCACCCACGGAAGTGCACCTGGGTCATTCTGAAAAGACCAAGCTCCACGTCTTCCTCTTACCGGCTACTTGCCCCGACCACATCCCTCTCATCTTAAATGACACAGGGGACACGGGTCACCTCCATGCTCACCTCACCTGAAGACCCAGACTTACGGGCTTCCGCGTGGTGCCTGAAGCCTGAGGGTCATGCAGAGTGGAAGTCACCGCTCCCTTCCCAGGAACACTGGGGACCCAGCAGCAGGGCCTCACCTGGTTCTTCCCGTGCCAAGACTGCAAAGCCCACGCACGGAGCCCCTTCCCTCAGCAGCTGAGGAGCCACAGCGGAGAGGGAAGTGAAAATGGCGGGGGGGAGAAAATCCCGTCCCGGGCTCCCCGCAGGCCTTCGTTTTCTGTGGGAGGTTTCTATCTACAAACCTCATTCCATTCTTTCTGTCGTGAGGTTTGGCGGCTTAAGCGGTTCTCCTGCACTGGGCCAGGCATTTTTACGTTAGTGTTAGTTCTAGTCCCGCAGTGTGACAGGCAGCTGGGTCTCCAGGACGGGACGCGGCCACCGTGACCCTTCCTCTTGGTCTGACACACGCCTAGGAGTTCACCGGGGGCACTATCGCTATGGATACCAGCATTTTAAGTACGGTTAATACAACTGATTCCAAACTTGGAAATGAAGCCAAAAACAGGAAAGAAGGTCGTGTGCTTTATGTCCCACTAGGCTATTGTGTAACAACCCCCACGGATCATCTGACTTGCTGGGGGACGGCTGACGCCATCTCCCGGGGAGGGGGGCCCAGACAGTCTGTGAGTTACCGAGGAGGCGATGAGGAGACCCCGGCTCTTGTCTTCTTGAGGGAAAGATTTCAATCAAGAGACAAAGTTTAGAAAAGAAAGCAAGAATTTATCGACTGCAGCTGAAATATACTTAGGTCAGTGAAACTAGGAAGGACATAGAAGCAACAGGAGGGCCTGGGCTGGGCTGCTCTGGGAAGTCAGAGAAAAGGGGGGAAAGGGGGGCTTGGGAGGCAGGTTCAGGGGGTTGGCCCAGGACAAGCTGCCCATTGCTCCCCTGCTTGCAAGTCTCATGGGGTCTCTTAGAGGTTAGGGGACACGGGGCTGGGGGGGGGGGGGGAGTGAATGGTACTCCAGCGCTCCCTGGAGGAGAGGGCACTGGGACCTTCATTTCCAGGGGTTTTAAAGGCTGGGCGAGGTCTTAGGGGCCGGTCGATAGAATATTTGGTACATCCGCTATTTGCTGATGCACCAAAATGAGGTTTATTCTCTTAACTTCATTTCTCCTTGGGTGTGGTTAGCAAACGGCACTAATTGGATTTCTGTTATCTGCCGCCCCCCCCCCCCCCCCCCCCCCCCCCCGGGGGATTTAAGCTATTTACCCTCTTGCTGGGGCAGAAAAGTGAAAACCATTTACTGTGTTCTTGGTTTAGGGAAGATAGGATTTACTAGATGGTTGCAAACAGCTGTTTAACTGTCTCATTTTCCCTATTCTGCTGGTCCTGGAATTTTCCTGGCCTTTACTATGCTGTGGAGTCAGAGGTTGACCTATGTGTGCAACACCGACAAGGTGCCACAATTTCCTTCCCACCCAGGAGAAGAGGGAACCCCCGCAGGCTGCTCCCCTGGGCCCGCGTTGCATCTAACCCAGCCCTCATCTCAGCATTTCTCTCATTCACTCTTTCTCTCTCTGTTTTGTTAATTCTCACAAGACGATATTTTTTCCATTGATTTTTTTTTTACTGGGAGGGGGAGGGGGAGAGAGAGAGAAACTTCAATGCGAGAGACACATTGATTGGTTGCCACCTGCACACACCCTGACCCGCAAACCAGGTAGGTGCCCTTGACCTGGAATGGAACCTGCCACCCTCTGGTGCGCCAGCGGACACTAACCACTGAGCCAAGGGCCAGGGCTCCTTCTCTTTGGAAGGACCTGCTCTGCCATCCTTCATCCAGGAGCCAAATGTAATCTGACAGGAGCTCACTGTTGGCCTAGACATTATGTTTCCAACATCCCCAGAATCAAACTTTAACAGCTTGTAACAAAATTTCTTCCCAAATCAAAAGATACATGCTCGGCGAACAGAATTCAGAAAACAAAAACAAGGCTACAAAACAAACATAAGATCCTGTAACCCTCCTACCCAGCTCAAAGCACTATTACTGTTTTTTGGTGCCTGCCGGGTCCATTGTTTTACTAAACACGAACTTTAACTTTTTTCATAAAAAGGGTCGAGCGTGTGCGCCGCCTGGACCCCGTCCAGGTCCCGTCCCGCGCCCGCGCTCCTGGGGTGCAGGGCTCCCCTGGGCCGGGACCCGCGGAGGCCGGGCCGTCGTTTCTCACCGGTGCCCGGGTCGGTCGCCGCTTTCTCACCGCCACACACGTTCCGCAGCCACCGTCTAACGTCTCCGAGACCAGACGCCCTGTCGGTCTGCATTTTAGCTCCAAAGGTCCGGGACGCGACATGCGCAGCGAGAACTCCCCGAGCCGCAGTTTCCCTTAAGGGGAGCTGGGGCTGCCCCACCGGGGGCGAGGGGCCGAGACTGTCCCTCCGCCCAGCATGCGGCCGCTCCGGGGGGCCCAGCCCCGGGCACCCCGACCCAGCCAACCCCGGACCCAGACCCCGCGGCCCGGAGCCCCATGATCCGGACCTTTCGACCCCGGACCCCCGCCCCTCTGCAGACCAGCGGCCGTGCGCCCCAGGAGAGGCCGCGGCTCGCGCAGGACGGGGTCCGCCTGCGTTGCGCCCCCAGATCGCGGGGCTCGCGGGGCAGGAGGTGCTCCCGACGGGGCCCCGGCGCGAACCACTCTCACCCCCGCCGCCCCGCGCGCCCCGACCCCGGACCCCGCGCGCCCGGCCTCACCTGCCCGGCGCCCCCTCACGCGCGCGCCTCCGCAGACCGACGCCGTCTGCACGACTGCGGCCCGCGCCCCGCACCTGTCAACAGCCCGGGCCCGCGCCCCGCCCTCGCCGACGGCCGCCATCCCGACCAGGCGCAGAGGCGGACGCGCAGGCGCAGCACCGGGGGCGGGGCCGGGCGCTACCACCGAGCGGGCGGGGGTGCGGGCCGAACCACCGAGGGGGCCCGGGGGGGTGCGGGCGGCGGGGCCGCCCGAGGGGCGGCGGGGCGGGGCTGGGGGTGCGCCGGCCTCGGGTCCCAGCCTCTCTCCAGAGCGCACAGCCCGGCCCGGGCGGACCAGTAACAACGCGGGGCTCGCGTGCACAGGCTCTCCGGGGCCCCCCAGGAGCGCGGCCCCGGGAGGCCTCCGCTCACCGCCCCCACCCAGGGCCGGGGCAGACCTGCTGACACCCCAGTGACGCCCCTGAGCTCCCCGGGAGTTCCCCAGGCCCCCTGGAGCCCGCGGCGGCGCTGCACCCGGGCTGCGCTGGCCTCGTGGGGACCTGGGTCCCAGCTGGTGCAACCCGCAGCCCCGGGTAAACGCAGGGGCAACCCCGGCCGCCAAGCCCTGGAAGCATCTGACCTTCAAAGCGCGAGTTTCACTTCCCCAGGACCCTGTGACCTCGGGCAAACGATCCCGTCTCCCAGGCCCCGCTTCTGCGCGGCCCGGCGAGGGCGCAGCCTGCCCGCCCCGCGGCCGCGCGTGCGGGGCCCCGGGAGAATCGCAGAGCCCGGCGGGCGGCGGTCCCGAGCGTGTCCGGGGACCCCGGTCCCTCTCGGGCAGGACCCGGGCGCGGGGCCCCGCCTCCGCCGGCCTGTGGTCCCAGGCTCCCAGGCGCGTCCCCTCACCCCCACGCACGGGTCCGCACCCGCCGTCCCCGAGTCCCCACCGGGCCTCTCGGAATCCGCACGCACCCGTGGAGCGCGCCAGGCGCCGACTCGGAGCACGGCCCACGCGGGGCGGCAGCGCCGTCAGCGCGCGTGGCTTAATTTTTAAAAAGGACTTAATTGTGAGTTAAGGTCGTGAAACAGCTTTATAAACTGTGAGCCAGGTTGACAAGGACAGTTGTCCCCGTTCCCCATGAGGAGAGGTCTGGAGTGGGAGGCAGGGGCGGAGGTTTACTGGCTTGCCCCCCCCTCCCTGCCAACAGAGGGTGGGGGTGAGGCCCTGGAGGCCTGGCAGCCTGGCAGCCTGGCACGGGCTGGGCTGTGATGGGCAGTGTGGAAGGCCAGGCCGGGGAGAGCGGGGAGCCTCACCCCTTTGCAGAGAAAACGTGGTTTTGGAGTCAGACGGGGCTCAGGCCCTGAGGCAGGACCTGGGCGATGACCCCGGGCAGCTGGACCTGGGTCAGCGCTCAGGCTTTCTGGGCCCTTCCCAGTTGAGGCGCAGACGCCCCGCTGGCCTGGGGGGGGGGGGGGGCTGCGTCACTGAGCAGAGCCCTGGCCCAGGGAATGCCGCCCTGAAGTCTCTCTTCTCTTTAAGGCAGTCACCACCCCTGGGCATTTTATAGTTTTCTGTCTTCGTTTTAGTCACTTATTTTTTTGTCTTCTGATTTTAAAATGTAAGGTGTGTGAGAGTCCGACTTGGTTTTGTTCAGTCGTCCGCCCCCTGAGTCCCTGTGCTAAGAGAGAGCCCCACGTACCCCTGGGGACCAATACACATGACCCTCCTCTGCCCCTCCTGCACCCACCCCCCGGGGCCTCCTGGGGCTGCAAACAGTTCACTGAACTGACTTTAAAATGTGCCAGCCCCTGAGGCCGTGTTTTGTGCTCCCCTCCCTGAGATGTGGTGAAGATAGCCAGGTCTTGCCTGCCTCTGGGGAAGCTGCAGAGACGGGATAAGAGGTTTAACTTGTGAACGCCCTTTGCCCTTCGAAAGTGAAGTGTCAGAAAATGACTGTATCTCCCCAGCCCCTGGGGAAGAGGCTCACCTTCACCCGGAGATGAGCTGTTTCTCCCGTGACTCCCTGAGGCTGAGCTTGCACCTTGACCCTAAGGATTGTAGGAACCTGAGGTGGGAACATAAGAAGCCGGGAAAATTCCTTGGCAAGTGGAATGGGGAAACTGAGGCAGGCAGCTGAACAAACTGGCCTCCCAATTTACAGCCTCCCAAGATAAAGAAGGTCTCCAGGGCAGAAAGCCCTGGGTGCCTAGCAACGGGCAAAAGTGGCACCGACCTCGCCCCCAGGCTGGCCTTTCCTCTCCTAGCGCATCACTGGTTTCCCATCCCCCTGACCTTTCCTCCCTGGAGACCATCACACCTGGGCGTCGGTTGTAATTCAGCACCAGGCCCAAAAGAGCAGCAAAATCAGGTGGAGGAGGCCAGGACCAGCTGCAACCACTCTGGCACTGACCAGTCAGTGGAGACCATGACCCTGACTGGACACCTGGAAAACCGATGAAGCCTCCCCTAAGATCTCCCCGTAAAGGTCCCAGCCCGAGTTCTTGCTCCAGGGAGCAGGCCCATGCCTCCCCACCCCCGCATCTCCTAAACAATAAGGGACCCCAGGACACTTGCAACCGGGGAGCAATGGGCGGCAGCGGCTCATCCGGGGCTACCCCCCTGAACCTGTCCCCAAGGTTCCTTTTCTCTGACTCTGCAGAGAGCTGACAGCGGCCCCACCCTGGCTCACCTCTTTCCCATGAGTTTTCTAGAAAGACAAACAGCCCTGCCTAGGCTCTCTCCTGGCTCTATCCTAGGCCCTTCCTTGTTTCACTGTCCCAGCTTTAACGAACATACCCTCAAAATCACCTGGGCTCGTTTTGTGACGTATTTCCTGCACAAGGTCAAGAGCCCACGTACTATAGGCCATGGAGGCAGACCCGCTCTGGGCCTATCCCCTTCCCGGTGACAAACGCTCAGAATGACACTGTGCCAGCAGTGGTCACAGTTCCCGTCCATTCTCACTCTCCGTGCAGGGCTGCCACAGGTCTGCCCACAAACAAGGAGCTGAGCTGAGAAGAACCAGTAACTGGTTCCGTCGGACACGTGGTGCCCTCTCAGCCTGGATGAAAATACTCAAGGGTTGTCTCTGCTCTCTGCCATCTTTAAAGCACAGCAATGAAAACAATCATCGTAAAAAACACAGGTGTCGCTGGTTGGTGAGAACCCAGGTGGAAATGAGAAGCCTGACTCCTGCTCGTCTCCAGGGAGGCACCAGGTGTCTGACCTGGCCACCGTCTCCTCCATCCCTCCACCACGGCTCTCACCGCCTCCTCCTCCAGCCCTTTCGGTAAGTGCGCACCTCACAGGTGGCTCTGGCACTCTTTCAGGCACTCTTACCCCTCTTTCGTAGACAAGTCACCAAGGTAAGGGCTGGTAAGCAACTGTCCAGCTCCCCACCCCTGCAGAAGAAGCTGAGCTTCCAAACACAACCCCACGAGGGCCTCGGACAAAGATGACTGAAGTGGACTTTTTAGCGGATGTGGCGAGGGAGCTTTAACATTCTGTTTTTTCCTGACCATATCAGTCATGCATGCTCATTGTTTGCTGAATCAAGAAAAAGACACATTTTTAAAAGATTAGCAGAAGTGTGGCAAGATTTCTTCTCCTCTGCCCCATTTCTTTCTAAGAACTAAGCAGATTACTGAGTCCCAGAGAGGGAGGAGAGGGTGTCACTGGGCAGAGAGCATCCTTCCTGGGATGGGCATTCCTCTCACGGTTCTTCCAGAAAACAGACTGAAGCAGAGGACCAAGTTCACACTCAGGGGACAAGGGATCAGAAACGCTGCATTCCCTGCTGTCAGGCCCCCACCAACCCTGCCTGAGAACGCCCCGCCCCGACCCTGACCCCACTCCAGCTGGCCCCTCAGCCTCCAGGCCCAACCCTGGCCCTGAACTTTTGGGGCTAGTCCCCCACCCTGGATATCTACCTGATCAAACCCCAAATCCCCCACCCCCATGCTATTACGCTTCCCAAGAATGCTGCCGGGTTGGTCTGGCAAGCATGCCCCTGGCCTCAATGTTTGTTCCTAGCAATTAGCCAGTCACTCGGCCCTCCAAGCACACCAGCTGCTGGGCTGTGGATCCCTGCTGGCGCTCACTGTATTCTCTCCCGACTGTTCACCTCTGTGTGGCCCCCTGAAT
Organism: Miniopterus natalensis; assembly: GCF_054644295.1. Lineage (NCBI taxonomy): Eukaryota > Metazoa > Chordata > Mammalia > Chiroptera > Miniopteridae > Miniopterus > Miniopterus natalensis. The sequence goes on along the minus strand of NC_142082.1, from coordinate 470,922 downwards.
AAAGTCTACCTTATAGTTCTTTTTTTTTTTTTTAATATATCTTTATTGATTTCAGAAAGAGGAAGGGAGAGGGAGAGAGAGATAGAAACATCAATGATGAGGGAGTCATTGATCGGCTGCCTCCTGCACACACCCGACTGGGGATCGAGCCCACAACCCAGGCATGTGATCTCCTAGATCCTAGGCCAACGCTCAGCCACTGAGCCATGTCATGAATCATATTTTCTTTAACAACTGTGTCAAGATTACAGCTGTTTAGAAAGAAACATAGTTGTCAGAAAAATGTATCTTCTCAGAATCATTCTTGCTTAAGTGAGTTCATTGTGTCCATTTTTTTTTTTTTTTAAAGGCTATTCTGAACCATGGGGCCTCTAAGATTCTTAGGATGTGGGGAAGGGCTCTGAACTGGGCTCTTGACATTCTCTTTCCTGCTAGGGTTTTACTGCTACTGGCTTGGTGACCTCACCAAGGGTTGATGAACCTCTCTGAGCCACAAACATAAAATGATGAGATTGGTCTCTAGAGTCTCTTCCAGCATCAAAGCTCTCTGATCTCCAGGTGCTCTGGGCTCAAAGTGACCACCTTGGCCAAAGTTTCCACTAGTGGCCGTAATTATGTGGGAACAGGAAGAATCTTTGAATCTCTGTGGGCCTTATTAGCATAACAACCAGCCTTGATAAAATTATGTTGGCTCAAGGGCCACAAAACCCAAGGTCACCTGGCCCAGCTCCTCCTGGGGGCTGTCTGACCATCCGCTTTTCACAGCTGGTGGGGGTGGAGCTTGAGATGCTGCCAGTGTGTCAGAAGCCAGGCTGTGCCCACAACAAAGAAAGGTCTGCTGTGAGGAGGCAGAGAAACCCTTGTGGAGCAAAAAGACTCCCTCCCAATCACAACCTAAAGTTCCAGGGAGAGGCCACGCTCTGAGCAGGCTTCCCCCTCAAAACAGGCCGGTCCGGTTCCGTCTCCACAATGGACCAAGTGGCATCCAAGTGACCTGAAGCACAACTTGGAGAAATGCCTGACTCATTCCACAGAAACGGCACCCTCACCCTTGGTTCATTCCTCGGCCCTGTCACTATTTTGGGAGAAATACAGGCTCAAAACAGACCCTTCTGCCGAGCACAGCACATAGTGAGAACCCTGAATCACACACAGCCGCGCGTGAAGAACAATGAAATCTTGTGAGGTACAACGTCATGTGGAAGGTGCAAGGTGGTAGGTCCCACAGGAACACACTGGGTCGGCAGATTTTCGAAACTGCCAAAGAAAAACTTACCTGAGAGCTCCCTTTCCAGTTTTCCTCCCGAGCAACCGCAAGGAGTTCAGATTTCAAGACAGGACGTGAAACTTCAGATCAGCTCCCCAGGAACCACAGGCAGCAGCCAGGAAACATTTCCAGTCCTCATTCTGGCCCTTTAACGAAACTCAGTGAAGACAGTCACCGAGGAGCTGGACTCCGATGCCCAGTAGCTCCCCGAGGTGGGAGGGACCCAGCACCCAGACTTCCCTCTCCTCCCCACCGGTGGCTGGAGCTTACTCAGGTGTAATAATCACTGGGTAGGCATCCAGGGCATTGCAAGCCAGTTCTGACTCACGCCACACGAGCAGGGTGAGGCACCCTGTTCCGCAGGAGGCCCACGGGCTCTGATGTCCGCCGTCACACCGGATGTGAGGCAGGTGAGATGCACCCTGTTACCACCCAGGGGTAGACCTGTGACTGCACAAGTCGTTAGAGCTCGAGAGGTGGAGAGACCACCAGGCGAGACAGGACTGTGGAGATCCAGGTGAGCAAGCTGTCCTGACCAGGGAAAGGCCACAGCAGTGTGACATCAGGTCACGCCGCTCTGTAGATTACGAGCCCCATTTCCAGAACAAAAGTGCAAACGTTTGCTTTATTTCTGCACATGGGCAATGAGGTTTCATGTTCATTTCACCAATAACTACAAACCACGGAAATCAATTTGCTTCTGACCTCCAGCAACTGGGTGCAGAATTCTTGTTAGTACACAAGTTACTTAAAGAAAATGAAAGGTTCTGTGCTTGTGTTTACAACTACCAAGAAGAGAGACCGAGATGAATCTTAAGGTGGTTACTACAATTTGGAGAAAATGTTATACCCTCGGATGTAAAGCTTTTGTTTACATGTTGTGTTTCATAAACACAGAAGTTGCTGAGAAAGACATTTGCCACTTTATCAAAATGGTGCCCAAAGCTGATGGCCTGATATTTCCAGGGCTTCTTTCCTTTTCTTTTCTTTGTAAAAATATGTTTTTATTGATTTTAGAGAGAGAGGAAGGGAGAGGAGAGAGAAACATCCATTGCTGCCTCCTGCACGCCCCCTACTGGGGATCCAGCTCACAGCCCAGGCATGTGCCCTGACCGGGAGTCCAACTGGTGACCTCTTGGTGCCTGGGATGACTCTCAACCACTGGGCCACACCAGCTGGGCTCAGGCCTCATTTTCTGAAACAGAGAATGAAATTATCAGACCCGTCCCCCAAGGCTTACTAAGAAACAGCCAGACAGCCATCTCCTAAGGGAACAGCCTCCCCAGCTCACAGTCCCCTGCCTGGTGCTGGGACCTGGTGGCCGTGTACCTGCCACCACAAGACCTCCATCCTGCCCCCAGGAGGTGGAGGAGCTCCCAAAAGTCGTCTGTACCCTCCCTCGGAGCAGTCTTGTAGTTGCCAGAAGGGGTGCTGCCTGGTTCGTGAATTGCTTCATAAAGCCAATGAGATCTTCACATTTACTCTGTTGAATTTTGTTCTTTAACAGCCGGGAGGTGTACTGTTCTCTGTGGGCCCAATGGAGGCAGCAGAGATGTGACTTGGGTCAGGAGCCTGGGGCGGGGGGGGGAGAATGGGGCTGGCAGGGGCCTCAGGAATGCCCTGCACACTTTATTGTTGGGGGGAGGGGTTCCCACATGTTCAGGCAGAAAGCACTTGGGGTGAGTCACAGAAAACAGGTCTCCCTACAGTGTCCTGTAACTTTAGACACGGTCCGGAACTGTACTGTCCTTTCCTGCAGATTTGCCTCCGTCTCCAATTTCCCTGAAATTTCTCTTCATTTGAGGAGAAAGGTTCAGTCGGGAGAAAGCTAGAGCAGAAAGTCCTTGGATAGGACTTCGATGAGAGGAGTATTTTCAGGAACTTGCCTCCAGACAGAGTTTTGGGTGGTGCTCAGACTCAAGGCACAAGGCCGCCTGGGGCAGGGGCCGGGGTGGGTAAGGCTTACATTCCAGTGCGGAGGATCTGGGTCCTGTGCAGGCAGAGTTCATCTAGTTATGGGACCTCTGGGTGTGAAAAGTGTAAGGGACGGACAAACTGGAAAGTCCCTGGGATTCCTGCTCTGGATCCGTGCACTGGGCAGGAGGGAGGGAGTCGTGGCCCAGCTGGGAGACTCCAGAATTCTGATGGTGGCAGCTGAGTCCACACCCAGGATGCCATCACCCATGAAAAATGTTTGGAACCACAGAGGTCAGGCTGCTGACTTTGTCTTTGTTTGCAGAGAGCATCTGGTTGGGGACAGTTCTCTGTAATGTTACATCACAAACTCTGGCCATCTGTTCAGAGTTCAGAAGTGGGAAGACTCCAGTCTGAACAATGCAGGGGATGCGCTGTAGCTAACAATACTGTTCGAATTCTTGAAGGTTACTAAGAGAGCAGATCTTATAAGTCTCATCACAAGAAAAAAATCTGTAACTGTGTTTGGTGGTCATTTCACAATATACACAAGTATCAGATCACTGTGTTGTACACCTGGAATGAATACAATGTTGCATATCAGCTATACCTCAATTAAAAAAATTAATTCAGGAGGAGCATTTTATCCATGTTAATTTCTTATCAGTGTTGTATTTTGGAGCTGACTCTGCCTCAGGGTTTAGAATCATGATTGAACTTGAACTTGATTTAAGGGTTACAGTCATGGTTGAACTTGTTCCCAGCACCTCCCGCTCATGTCTATACAGGAAATACTTTTTGTCCTGAAAAAGATGAGCAGATGGTTTCCTTGTCTAAGTCACTGCGTCTTTCCTCTGAGGTTTACCTGGTGCTTCCGTGTGCCAGGCTCAGAGCCATGGGAGGCTATCTGGCTTTTCTTGAGGTCACTCCTGCACTTTGCCCACGTGTTCCGGGTCCCATGGTAGATGCCGAGATGATGGCAAACTGCCACGTGGCATGCAACTTAATGCTGAAGGTGCTTCCATGCCTCCCAATGCCTACAGGATCCTGGCGAGGGGTCCCTGGGGGTCCCTGCTCTATCTCCCGCATCTGCTCCATGAGGTCTCCCTCTGGACATGCCAGGTGGGCCTCTGCTCCCTGCCTTACTGTTGATCTTCACACTTGTGTTTGACCTTTGCTCATGCCCCTGTCCCTCCTGGGGTCCCTGTGGGTCATCAGGACCCAGTCACCAGGCTGCTTTGTGTTGTGTCATCTGAGAGGAGCCCTCTCTGTCCTTGTCTGGCCAGGCCCCGCTCCCTTGGGGTCCTCAGTGCCTTTTATGTCACTGTCTGTGCCCTAACCTCAGCACTGGTCATTATTTATGAAAACTACTCAGTTGTCCTCCCCCTGTGGTGACTGCATGGTCAGCTTAGCTCAGGTGGGACTGAGTCTCTTAGAGTCCCCTCCCCGATGGTCCCAAGTACTCTGGGAGGGAAGGGAAATGGGGATTTCATTTCCCCATGACCCATACGGTGTTGTGGAAAATTCCCCAGAATGGGCACACATCTGGGTCTGACTTACCTGTGGGGTCCACACGGCCCGGGACATGGCCTCATCCTCAGCCACGCTGGTCACCTCTTGCTGTTGGCGCAACAGAAGTGATCGGACATTCACGGGAATGGAGACTCCTCTGTCCCCTGCCCAGTGATGGCTGGTAAATATTTGGCACACAAGAAACAGTTGGTTAGAGGCAACACATATTGGTTGCTTTGGACTAAGGCTCAAAGAGAAAAGATTAGTCACTTCCTGCTCTGTGTGTCCTATTTCTTTGTTATTGATGCTGCATAGACTGTTTCTGAGTCAGAGCCTGTTAGTTCAGAAAGGAATTTCTTGTTACAGAACATAATGATGTTTCCATGGTTAGCAGGGCAACCGTAATTTTGTGGCAGCTTGTATCAAACTGCTCATATTTTGAAACATAGTGTCGGTTTTCTAGTCCCTGTTTAATCAACATCCTTGAACAGAAATTGGTTTGTGAGAATCGGTTGACTTCCCCGTCAGTTGGTTTACGATCAGTGATCAGTGTGTGAGGACTATTCGTGGTTGTGGGTGCTGCCCCCTGGGGGAAGGTCTTTGTGCTCCAACGCTCTTCTCTGGGCCTCTACTTGGGTGAAGCCAAAAATATCCCTAGGCAACTATAAGAAATGATTTCCTGTAGAAACAAGCTGCTTCTGAAGTCCCTCAGCCACTTGCAGCCCCTTGTTAATGCATAAATTCCAAAAGACTTGCTGGGTACCAATTGCTTAATTCAAATGAAGGCTTCCTGTCCAACTTCATGGTGATAGGAGGTGGCTGTTCTGAGTGACTGTGTATGCAGGGGACTGCTGGTCCCCCCAGGCTCCCAGTCCCATCTCATCAGAGACACCTGGGGGTATCTCACGGGGCAGTCACACAATTGAGGTCAGGGGTGTGTCAGCCTCTGGAGTCTTGGCTTGTTTGGATTATCTTAGAAAACCAACTTCTCTTATTAGAGTGAGACACTGGAAATATTTCATAAGTTTTTACAAAACTGCAGGTCAAACATCCTTAGTGAGCACAGTCCCCAAAGGTTGGACATGGAGAATGCAGGGGGGCTCTAGAGAAGGTCAAAATTAATTAGCATTAGGTCCTCGTGTTAATAAGACAGTCGCCTGCCAATGGCAGCAGCTCTGTGCAGGGAGCCCCTCTTGTCTTTTGGGGGCTGCCAGCCCTTGGTCAGCTGACCCGAGGGCCTTTGAGGGCCTGGCCTCCCTTCACGAGGCTCAGTCACAGTGACCCCCACCACACTGGACACAACCATAACTACTGGGGGAATGCTGGCTCAGGAGTCATGGGGGCAGTGGGTTTGAAACAGAAAAGCAACATTGAGACAGAGTCTAAGAAAAATTTTGGGATGGTTCCCACTCAGCAGGGCACCTAGTACATGTGGTAGGTAGTTAGACAGACATGAGCAGAGCAATGATGGGCCAGGTACAGATGGTCACCAGAGTGGAAAGTCCTGAGTGCCTGGCAAAGGACAGTTGTAGGGTGGGACCTTGCCCCCAGGTTGGCCTTCCCTCCCCTAGCATATCGCTGGTCATACGGTTTGGACCCCCTGACCTTTCCTCTCTAGAGATAACACATAGGCCTCAGTTGTAGTTCAGCTCCAGGCCCAGAAAAGCAACAAAACCAGCCACCGCTGACCTCAGGACCAGCTGCATTGGATAACGCCTCCCACCCTGGCACCGACCAATCCATCAGTGGAGACCACAACCCTGAAAGGACACACCTGGAAAGCAGCTGAATATTCTATTGAGATCTTCCCCTGGGAACTCTCCTAAAAATTCCACCCTGAAAATCCTTTGGACGACGCCCCAGCATGCTCTCCCTTCCCTGGAGCATGCCCCTGCCTTTCCCCTCCAACCCCCTCCTTTCCCCCAGGCAGGTTACCATCACCTTCCTCACTCCCAAGCTCCACGGGCCCTTCCTTTGCCTCTATAACTTGTTCCCTCAACCCTTTTCTCCTAGGAATCACTTCTTCTACCTCTGTGATTTTATAAATAAATGTTCTCTTACAGTTTGAGTCTTGGCTCTGAATTCTTTCCTAGCTGAACCCAGGTCCAGTCTGACCCCACCGTCTAACACCTGGTGCCGTTCCTGCCGCCTACAGCAGTATCTCTATAGTTTCAGGACAAAAACTTACCACTGCTGGGAGAGATGTCCTCTGACCTCAGGTGGTTCTGTTGTGAGAGACAGATGGGGACAGGGTGGCAGGGACCCTGGAGAAAGGACAGGAAAGACTGAGGGGACCTCAGAGAGAAGGCTCCAAGCAGCCACGTCCCCCAGGGCTTCTCCGCACAGGGCTGCCTGTCACGGAGGATGCTGGGCCCAGGACACACGCAGAGGTGTGTGGGTTTGGAATGTGGTCTGCGTGGTCTGACTCTCTGCTTTGCAAAGTGTTGTTGGTATGAAGTTAGATCTTTCATACTCTGAAGTGTGGAAGACCAGAGTGATGTAATGAGGTCGTTTGGAAGTGGGTTTCCATTGACTAGGTGGGTGTCCCTCTGACCGCTCAGGGGACACCCACCTAGTCAATTTAAACCACAGCAATTGTGCACAAAGCACTCCCATGAGTCAGGGTGCTGTCGCCCGATGGATGCCGGGGCTCACAGTCGGTCTTCTCGGCTTTGCCTCTTTCCGAGACAACACCTGTGCCTTGCTCTCCTTCCCGAAGAGGCAGGTAGCAACTCTCTGTATGTATTAAGTGATACTAACTTAAACTCAAAATGAGACCAGGAGCAGACCTCCTCCAGTGTCCTAGTTCTAAAAGGGGACTCATCTAAAATGTCAAATATGGAAGGCAAGCTGCAAACACCCAACCTACTGCTCCCGACTTTTTCTAATGTTGCTTCTGTTTGAATGTTGTTTTTAATTCACAGCCGATCTGGGGTGAATTTTGATTTACAGGAAAATGGGGAAGTGAAGACAGAGTTCTCACGTCTCTCTTGCCCCACCCTGGACTGAGGTGGCCCCTTTGTCACCACATTGAAAACAAACACCAACTCACTGTCTCTGGACTTTTACTGACCCCTGGATCAAAGCACCGAGTTTTCGAGGCAAGTCCAAGTAATTTAAAGCTCTCACTGAAGGATTATGGGATTAAAAAGAAAATATACACAATTTTCCTTTTGCTGGTTGTGTTATAGAAGGAAATGGGGTCAGCGGGAAACTGACATGTTAGCTACATGTCTCAGTTACTCAGAAGTGGTTTATCCTAACTGAGCACCTTACAATTCATCGTTGTTAGTGAGTTAAATGGGAAGGATTCGTAAACAGGGTCGGTCTCTGGAGCAGTCCTTACACGGTGTCCGTGAACCTCAGCAGGAATCCCCAGCTGACTGGGTAACTCACTCGGGAGAAATTAGGACACAGACACTCACTGGAGACTTTTCTTCACCTTGCATCTTGTCTGCTCCCCTCAGGGAGCAGGTGGGGGGAAGCACAGGGAGGTCACCCTGACGGCCACAGGCAGTGATGGCCATGGGTCCTGATGACCACGCAGGGCCATGACTTTGCGGTGTCCTTCCTGAAGACCTCCGGCATGCTTCCCCGGGGGGCTGGAGGGAGAGACAGGAAAGGGAACTGCCTACAGTGACAGTCGTGACAGCTCAGGGACAGGTGGAGAGAAGGCGGTGGAGGCCATGGGAAAGCAGAAATTTCCAACTGAGGAGAAAAATGCACAGGCACAAGCGAAGGGGTCAACTGCCCAAGCAGGGCAGTGAGCAGCCCCGGGGCACACCCAGGACACGGCTCAGAAAGCTGCTGGGCCAGTCGCCAGGTCCCTGGCCTGGGCTCCTGCTGGCAGGCACTGAGCCTGCCTTGCCTGGACCTGGGTGTGTGGACACATCGGACTGATTCCCCGACAGTGTCTCTTCTCATTGCTACTCAAGAGAGTCTGGAACAGCCATTAGCTAAATACCGCAGTATTTATTAAACTCATTTAATCTATGCCATTTTGCATACAAAGGAAATCGTAGCCTTAATAAAGGTCCATTTCTTCTTAGTAGAGAGAAACTGAGGCTATTTCAACAATGAAATAGATAATGGAGGAAAGGTGCCACTGCTTCCCCGATAAAACTCTTTGGTCTGTACAGTTTTTCTTAGTTTAAAATAACACGAGAATTCACTCCAATAAAAAGTAAACATTACTTTCTCATAAAATTTAATCAAACTATTTACAGGAGGTGGACAAGCGCAGTAGAGGCCGCGAGGGGCGTGGCCTCAGGGCGTGGCCTCAGGGCGTGGCCTCGGGGCGTGGCCTCGGGGGGCGTGGCCTCGGGGGTGTGGCTGCGGAGGGGCGCGGACGGATCGTGAGCGTGTTTTCCCCTAAGTGTCCGCGGGAGAGGGACAGTCAGGAAGGAAAGAAACGCAAATAACTCGACCCTTAAATTCCTTAAAGTAACGACCCAGGTCCTGGCGAGAAGGAAAAGCAGGAAGCGGGAGCCTGGGGCGCGGGGGGCCCGCCGCCCGCTCGGACCGGCGCCCCGTGAGCCGCGGGCAGAGCCGACCCGAAGGGCGGGAGGGGTTGCGCCCCCGGGCAGGTCGGTGCGCGCCCCGAGAGCCCCGCGCGCCGCTCGCCCTCCGCCGATGGGCTTTCATCGGTTACATAGTATAGACAGTTACTTAGATACTTTGTTTCCTTTTGAGCTTGAAACAGCCGGCTTCCCGGTTCCGACCTTCCTTGAATCCCGCCGGAGGCGTCTCGCTCGGTCCTCAGGCCGCCCCCGGGCGTTGGCACCTGACCCGCGAGGGCCGGGGCCCGAGGGCGCGGCTCAGTCTGCGGACCGCGGGTGGACGCGGCCCGGGACCCGCCCCTCGGGGCCGCCCGTCGGGGTCCAGCCCATCGGCCGCGAGGCGCAGGGCGGGGCGCGCAGAGCCCTTCTCGAGGGACATGGGCGCAGTGTTGGGACGGGCGGGGCGGGGTCGCGGGGGGGGGGGGTCGCGGGGAGCGGGGCGTCGTCAGGCACTGGACGGCCTCGGTGCTCCCCTGGGCCAGCTGTCCCCTCGTGGCCACCGCGGTCTCCTCGGAAGAGGGACATTTGTACCGACGTTTGCACGAAGCCCGGCACCGTCCGTCCTTCCCTCGCGTGGGGGCGCGGACGCTGGGGCCCCCGAGACCTTGGGGTTTGGAAGAAGCACCCATGAAGAGGAGTCACGTAGGACCTAAGAGGAGGGAGGTAAACCCGGGTCCCTCCGTCTGTTTGTACAAAATCACGTAAGAAGCAGTGTTGTCGGTAAGTACCATCTCCTCTGCAGAGAAGCCACCTGTCTAGCGTTTAGATGGAGACTTGGAATAATGTAGGTTAATGCTGGATAGAAACGCCGGGTCAGGGCAGCAGTGCAGACAGGGCCCGCGCGTGTCCGTGGGAGGGCGGGAGGCGACCTTTCGGGGTCCCCGGGACCCTCCGCATCCCTTTAGCCTGCGCTCCGCTCACTCTCCGTTTCCTCTCTGGTGCAGCTGAGCCCTAGCCGCGGGGAAAACGTTGCCTGATTCGGGCTGGCACCTGCTTCCTGCTGGTGGAAGCGTCAGAAACACTTGAAATCTCAGCCAGAAAAAATGGAGAAAGGCTCCGAGGTGGTTTCTTCACCTCCACACCTCTGCGACCTTCGTCTGCGGTTGGCTGTGGCTGGGACCCACTCCGAGGATCGCCCGTGCCCGCCGTCCCGAGTCCGAGAGGTTTATGGCCTGACTTGACCTTGCGTCTGCCCCGCGGAGGCCGAGTCTGGGATGGGGACCCCTCACCTGTAACCACCTCCTTTTCCCAGGTGCTCACTGACGTCACTGATCTTCATGCTACGGGGTGGAAACTGGAGACGGGAGGCAGAGACGTGGAGCCTGCTGCTGATGTACAACCAGAAGTGGTGGTTTCACCGCCGTCTAGAGATTTCTGGGCATCTCATGGGTTTTCAACTCCTTCTGCAGCCACTGTGCTGACGGGCATTCAGCCTGACGCGGAAAAGGCCCCGCGGCCCCAGCCTTCTGTTCACTGCCCACCATTCATGGCAACCGTCAGCGCAGTGAAAGTCAGGGGACGAGCCTCTGGCCGAGAAGGTGCAGGTCTGATGCCACCTCAGGCGCCAGCCGAGGCCTCTGCTCCCCCAGGACCTTACGCCTGTGGTCTTCTCTCTTACTTTCACGGGTTGGAGCCCTGGGTCCCACCCAAACTTCCAAACAGCGCTAACAAATGTGCAGATAAAAACAAGCAAAGCCCTCAGCGGGTTCCGAGGGGTACGGCGTGAATGCTACCAGAGGGGTGTGTTAAATTTCAGTGAAAAGGAAAAAAGGGGAACAGAGGCTGTGGGGACAGGAGCACCCATGGGAAATGGAGAACTGAGCCACTTAGGCAGTTTCTGGGGCCCTGATTCTACATTCGTGGCCAGGACATTCCACTTCTCAGAAGGGGGCCAGAGGCAGGACCCAGGCAACACGCTCACATTCATGGGGACAGATCAGATCCTGCCTGTGGGGGTCCTGCTGCCCCCACTCCATGGCACACGGACGCCTAAGCACCCACAGAGGCCTAAGCTGACGCAGACGTGGCACGTGAGACCCTCTGGGCATTCGGAGGTTCTGGGAACCTGTCAGAACTCTGAAGAGGGCTGCTGGTGCTGCCAGCAAAGTGCAGGTCAGACACGGCTGTGTCCCCCTGAAAGTGGGCCAGTGTCCTCCAGGTGCTCGGCCACACCCCCAGCCACATCCCCGGCCACGGGGCCGGTCTGATTGATCCAGTCACTGCCCATAGAAAGAGACTTTCTGATGAAGAGCATTCTCCCTCTCTCCCCTCCCTATTTGGCCACCAAAGTGTTGGCCAAACCAGAGCCTGTCCGAGATGCACATTCAGGGGTCACCAAATGTCCCAGTAGAAGTCCATCCTGGGGGAGCAGGGGTGCCCACAGGGCCTGACAAATGTAGGAGACAGGAGCGAACACCTAAGTAACTAAAGTAACAGAAAGAGTGGCAGCTCAGTGTGGGCTGAGAAAGGCAAGAATCGGGGCAGAAGGAGCCCCAGACCCCAAGAGGAACTGTCGCCCAAGCATCGCAAGGCTGGAATCTCGCAGTCTGCTCAGCATGAACCTGGCCACGTCCAAACGGGCTGGCACTGGGATTCCCTCTACTTTTTGGGTCCCCGAGTTTGTGGCTATTTTTTTTTTAAAGAGGGAAGTTCAATGTAATCAGGCCCCCCCCCCCCCCCAATAATAGATGGTTCTGTTTAACCTGCAAGTCTTTAGTATCGATCTTGAGGTGAAAACATTGACCACACTCCCTTCTAAACAAAAATGTAAGTTTTGGGTACCATGTAGCAGTTTGATTTCTTACACACTCTTCTAGGTTGGGCTCTAACCTGCCGAGGGGAGGTGGGTGCCAATTGTCTCCGAGACCAACCACCTTACATTCGACACAGGGTCACAGACGGAGTGGGGACGAATCACCGTCAACAAGCGACACTCTGTTCCCGGGTTTTGCTAAACTTCAGGACCCTGTTGGTTCTACTTTTGATGCTGGGAGTTGAGGGAAGCCTTCGGCTTGTTGGCAGCTCCCGGCTGTGGGAGGGTTTCTAAGTAGCACTTGAGTTTGAACATTTGCCGGCCGTGTCCTTAGGGACTGCAGGCCTGTGAGCCCAGAGGACGCCGCCCTCCTTTACGATCATGTTCGTGGAACATGGTGCATTATCCTTCTCAACCATATCCTCACATTTATGTATCATCTCACATTAAAGTTATATTTTTAATGTGGTAAAATGACCACTGTAGAGCTCTGCCTCAGGTGCCTGCTGGAAATAAATCAGCTTGACTGATTAACACAAGTATGCTAAACAGTTTTATTTTTCTTTACATATAAATACGTAAACATGGCTTATCTCTGCATTCATGAGGGGATGTCAGCGTGTGAGAACTGAACATATTGCACTTGGTCACGTCCCGTGAGCAGGTAACATTCCATGGGGTCCAGCGTCTGCGCGGCCGTTCCACAGCCTTCTTTGGGACTCGGTGGACCGAACCGGTCCCTCCACGTCCCCCACTTCAAATCAGTGGCCTCTGCCACATCCCGTGGTAGGTTAATTTGCTCACCTAGGGGTGGTTTAGGCCAAGACTTTGGGGGATTTTAAGATAAAAATGAGCATACAAAACATAAAAAATTAATCCAAATCCAGTGAATACGTTCATCCAAGTCAGGATTAGAGAGTCTGGGATCCAAAATAAATAACTATTGTCTCATTCTATAATTTGTCGTTGAGGGTTCTGTACAAGTTCAAGGACGTGAGAGGAGACCCACCAGCTGCCAGGGGGCACACGTGTGCGCCGGCTGGCGTGCACGTAATTCTCACGCCTCCACCGGGGCTCTACATCGCTCTGCTCTCTGTGGCTCTTTCTAGAGAGCGGTTCATCCTAAATAGCACATTTTTAAAGTCTAAAGTGCCAATACTTGCAAATACATGTGTCTGTAACATAGGTTAGTGAGTATAGAAGAAGCGTTGTTATTGTGCACTACTCTGGATTTAGATATTTATTTAGGTAGAAAAATGCTTTGACACTCCAGGGAAATAGGGTTCATTATAGAAGAATATTTCAGGGAAATGTTTTTTTTTGTTTTTTTGTTTTTTGCATTTTTCAAGGATATACATTCGTACTGATTTTTGCTTCCAAATATATTTTAAGGCTGTTTGGTAAAATATATACCAGATATGAGGTTCAATTTACAGGGTGGTGTTCTTACAGGGAATTTCTTAACTACTGAGCTTAAAAAAAGTAAAACTTTGAAGCCAGACATGCTTTAGTATCTACCACTGTGCTCCGAGGAAGCCCATGCTTGGTGGGATGGAGACGGGGCCTGCAGGCTTGCCGGGGGCCGGCCGCTTCCTCACTGCGCTCGGGCAGGGCACCCGGTGCGAGAGGGCCGGGCGCGGCTTAAAGTGCACGTCACAGGCGGGACACAGTGCTACAGCAGGGGGCCGGGAGGCGGCTCCGCCGTGGCCGAGCCCTGCCCGAAGCAGCCCACGGAAGACGGAAGATGTGGCGTCGGTGCAAACATCTGTCGTGGCTGAAATCCCGCGTTGGCCGTGAGGGACAGGGAGGACTGAGCGTGGGATCCAATGGAGCAATCTGATGGGCGCTTCCTCCGGTCATGGTGTCTGAATTTACGCCAACAAAGCCTTTTCTTCAGTCCGTCCTGTTGCTCTCGGAGGCCACTCAGACCCGTGAAAACCGGTCACCAGAGTCCCCGGCTGGAGGTCGCCCGGTGCGACCTTTCCCGTGGCGTCTAAACCGGGCGGGAATGACCCCGGACCTCAGCGGTGCCGCGCAGCACGGGGCAGGCCGGAGGCGCACAAGCGTAAACCGCGAATCTGAGACGTGCCGCTCACATTCACATTCGAATTCCTTAAACCTTTTACAACATCACAACTGTTGTTTTAAACAAGCAAACTTTGTTTTTTTTTTAAGGGTACCCTGAAGAGTCACCTGACAGCTGTGTGAGAATATATATACACATCTATAAAAAAAACCACAGGTAGCATGAACGGTGAAACTGAAAGACAGACCGGCGTGTGGTGAGTTACGAGGGAAGGAGGGGCTCTGGGAGGGGGCCGCCTGCTCCCTCGGCACCCCCTGGGTGAAGGGACATTTCACTCACATTCTGATGGTGCTGGACCCTCCCCAGGGTCGGACCTGAACCTCTGGGTTATGGAGAAGCAAGTGGCAGGGAGTTTGGTGGCAGGAGAGACGACGTCTCGTTACCATAAACTTGGCACAAGGAACTGAGAGGTGGGTCAGCGGGTACTGGGGGAGCAGCCCCAGGCCGGGGGGGGGGTCTCCCCTGCACTTCAGGCTGTGTGCCTGCCGAGGGGGTCTAGTGCCTCCAGGGAGAGGGGGAGATGAACCCGTTTGTACCTGTGTGTTGTTCTTGCCTCTATCTCACAATTTATAAAAATAGAAATAACAAAATGTGAGCTGGGTCCCATCTCCAGAGGTGTGTCTTGCTCTCCCAAGAGCAGAGTGGACCAGTTCGGGGTCCCCACGCCCGCCCATCGCCGCTGACTGCGAGCCAGACCATCCGGTCGATAAAAAAGAAGGCGTCCCGGCAGCGAGCTTGGCAGGCTCTGGGAACCACCGGCGCCCAGAACGCACGGCGAGGGTGGAGACACGCAACAAGGTGACAGGGAGGGGACCACCTGTGCAGGTGTCTGCTGAGAGGACAGGGCGAGGGCGGGTGGTGTCGCCGCCTGGGGTCCCTAGAGCCGGGTCTGGGCCTCGGGGATGTAGATCTCGATGCTGTCGGCCCGCTCGCTGGCCGAGTTCTGGCGGAAGGACGCGGCCCGCTTGGCAGCCAGCAGGCGTCTCCGGGCTTCTTGCCGCTGCCGGTCGGGCAGGTCCAGGGACTTCTCTCTTGTGATGGGAAACTTCCCTTTGGGGGGCTTCTTTGGTATTGGAGGGGGGACCTTCCGTTCTTCCTGAAAAGTATCACACAGTTGTGGGCGTCAGGGGGTCACCCGGCCATGAACTTGGGAGTGTGTGAGTCACGGTCACACAAACTGGCTTTCCCTCTAATTACCTAGACACCCCCTCAGCTACGTGCCCGTCGCCACTGCCCCAGAGTCTGCCGAATTTATTTCCTTTACCATTTTATTTTAGGAATGTCGGTCTAGAAAAATCTAGATGTGATTTGCTCAGAACGTCTCTGAAGGGGTTAGGAAGCCAGTGTGCTTGTTGCTAATTCACACCTGTCTGTGAGCCCTACCAGAGATGCTACGGGAGAAATAAAACTGCAGGGTTCAAATTTAGTGGGGACATTTCAGCCTATTTTAAGGCTGAAGGAAGTTTACATAACCAAAGTATCGATAAAGTTCAAAGTGTCTTGTTTTCAACTGCAGATGTACAATTAGGAAGTTTCTCTGTGTAGGAGACAGACATTGAGACCCTGTGGGAAATCCTCTTAGTACGACCCAGAGAAGTTGGATGAAAATAATTCAGAGGATAGATCCCTATGAGAAACGGGACTAGATCCGTCCGTCATTTTTGGTGTCTTCTCTGAATTGTCCGTGACCAAGAGATGCAATAGGAGAGAATGTTACTACCAAAGGCCATTGACTTGAATTGCACCCCAGGTTGTATGTGCACACACACACGCACATGTACACACACACGCATGCACACATGCAAACGTGTATACACTCACCTGCACACACAGGTGCATGCACACACAGGTGCATGCACACACATGCATGCACACACACGTGTACACACAAACATGCACACACACACACTTGACCCTGCACTGCTAACCAGAGACCTAGAGACACACTGTGTTTGGAGCAGACCAGTGCAGGCAGAGCCTGCAGGGCGGCTTGTGGGGGGATGGCCTTCAGGGGCACACTCACCTTTCTCTCCAGAGACTCTGTCATCTTCCAGTCGTTGAGCTTCAGCTGCTGCAGCTCATCGAACTTCATGCTGACGTCCTCGACCGAGAGCTGGAGCATGTCCCAGTAGCCTGCCAGGTCCTGGGAGGTGGGTCTGGGCATGGCGCTGGGGTCCTGAGAATTCACAGCAGATTTAGAGCCAGAGCTGGCAGGGGTTGGGGGGGGTCTTTGGGGGAGCAGACTAGGGAGAAGCCGAATTCCAATTAGACACAAATATTCACGAGGGCCCAGTTTACACAAGTATTTGCTGACAGTTTAAAATCTGAAAAGGCTACACACTGTGTGACTCCAACTCTGTGGCATCCTGGAAAAGACAGAAATATGGGGACAGTGACAGATCAGTGGTTGCCATGGGGGTGGGTAGAGGGGCGAACAGGCGGAGCCCAGAGGGTTTAGGGCAGTGACTCTACCCTGTGTGGTCCTAGAATGATGGACACAGGTCATCACACATTTGTCCAAACCCACAGGATGCACAACACAGAGCGACCCTGATGTACACTGTGGGCTCTGGTGAGGATGACATGTCAGTGCAGGTCCATCAGAGGTGACAAATGTCCCACCTGGTGATGGTGGGGAGGCTGTGCATGGGGCGGGGGGTAGAGATGTGGGAAATCTGTGCCTTTATCTCAATTTAACTATGAATCTAAAACTGATCCAAAAAATAAAGTCTATTAAAAACATATATTGTTCATTGTATCGGCTCATTGTTTCATGCTGAACATGCTTCCTTAGAACCTGGGAATGGTGGCAAATAGTAAACTGTTCACGTGCTCGACACTTCACAGAAGCCACAGGGCCGTGGTTTTGGTGGGAAGACTGGTGCCTGCTCAGGGGCTACAGGGTCTGCCCAGACCTCGGAGGCCATGACCAGGGCAGCTGTCCCTCAGCTCTGACGGCAACGACAGCCGACAAATGTACCTTAGCGCCCACGCTGAGAGGACCAGCAACTAAATCACATGAGGGAACGAGATGATCTCTCGGCTGGTTCTCTGCACTTAGGAGGGGCGGGTGGTGCCCCCAGAGCCACCGAAGGCAGCTGTGGGCCGAGTGTGGCCCCACGTCCTGTTTATTTCTCCACACAGTGCCTGATGGACAGAGATTTAGTGGGTGTCTTCATTTAAAATTAGGCAACTTCCCTCCATCACAGGGCTGGCTGCTGGGCCATTCCACCCTCACAGCCCTGGCCAAGAACCACGGCCATGGCCACCTCTCTGGCCCCGCAGCCCCACATCCCCAGGCTGCTGCTCGCTGGGCACCTGGCCTGCCTGTGGGTGTGTGAGTTTGCAAGCCCTGGGTGAAGGGTTTAGGACGGCTGGCGAGCGGTTCCCTGATCGGGGAGGGCCTGTCTCATTACACAGTCAGAGGAATTCCGGGTGGGTAAATATTTATCTGAACTGGCTTGATACGTGCAATTTTCAGCTTTCTCTAAGTCACTCACATTAAGCACAACGGGAACTTCAATTTGGTTTGGTTTAAACTTCCTTTAACCTGGTCTCAGTCTGTGTGGGTGGCTGGAACAGAAATAGCAAGACCAGACTCAGAAACAACAGGCCTGGACTCCCCTCCACCTGGAGGCCGAAGCCGGGGCTGAAGGTGGGCAGGGTCCAAGTCTCGGGGGGCCTCTCTTCCTGGGCTGCAAGAGGCGTTTCCCCCTTTTCACCTGGGTCCTCACAGGGCAGGCGGGGGAGGAAGCTGGGTCCCTTTCATGGGGACACAGATCTCATCACTGGGCTCCACCCTCATGACCCGGTGAACCCCCAAAGCCCCTCCTCCTGACTCGGTCACCCTGGGGGTGAGGACTGCAGCCTGTGAATTTGGGGACGCAGACATTTGGTCGACAGCAACCTGGTTTGATATCCGTGTCAGAATGTTCAGTTTCGACCCCAGCCCCTTTCTGCAGAAAGCAGCCTGGCGGCAGCTGTGGGGACAGTGAGTCTGAGGGTAGGAACCTGCCCGGTGACTGTCCGTTTCCTGGGTGGGAGGCTGTTCCAGGACTGACCCACCAGGGGGCACCCTCGGCCCGTCAAAGCCCAGGAGCTGCCGCAGGTTGCACCCGGTCCCCTCACTCCCAAGTCAGCTGGGCCTCTGCTGGGAAGGGGCCCACGGCAGCCTTGCCCGTCTCCGCGATGGCAGCCTGTGGATCGACCCCCGCGGGCCCGGGAAGGCTCCCTGCCAAGGACGCGCTGTCCTCATCAGAGTCTCTGGGGAGCCTGCCGTGCCCTCCTGACGTCAGGGCGCCAGGAAGGTCCTCTGGCTGTAGGGTTGGGACAGTGCCGGCCGCTGCTCCTGGCAGGTCCCAGGCATCGATGGCTGGGCCCCAGTCGTGCCTGCGGTCCAGGCGCAGTCCCCCCGAGGGCGGGCACCTGTCTCTACTGTCACTGCCCCGGGCTGAGGAAGCACCGTCCTCTGAGCTCCCTGGGAGCAGAGGCTGGGCTGTGTCGTAAGGGGCACCGCCAGGGCCTGGGGGAGGGGTGCATCTGTGCCCACCGCTCATTCGGATCCCCCGGTGCGTTTATATGTTCCTATAAATGTCACGGGTGCCAGGCCCTGCCCCTTCCCCAGCAAAACCAAACTCGGCTGCGTGTCCTTGTGAAACTGCAGCCACACGGGGCCTCACAGCTCCCTGCTCTGACAGCAGGGCCCCTGACGTGGACTTGATGCCCCCAGCTCCCCCGTCTCTCTCCGAGCCAGCGGTGCTGAGAGGGGCTGGGCGGCCCCGCGGGCACACACAGGACTGTGGATGGCTCCAAACGTCGAGTGAGACCCAGTGGGTCTGAGGCCACTCCAGGTTTCTACCGAGCCGCCCGGGACCGAGCTGCGGGTCCGAGGAGCGCACGTGTCGCCCACAACTCCACGGGCAGACTCTTCTCGTTGTTGTCTGGACCCAGACCCCTCCCAGGATCATCGGCACAGTCATCATGTGATGAGTGACCTGCACACCGGTTCCCTTGAAGAACATTTGCTCCCTTCAGCACATCCTAAACATTGGGCAGGTTCGGGCTTTTTTCTAGGGTCATTTATTTGACTTAAAACTAGTTACTGACCCTAAAGCTCCCAGCAAGTAGCAATGTTGGTACCAAGGCCGTGGCTTGAAGACCCAGGCAGCTGCCTGCAGCTGAGCACCTCTCCCCAGCCAGGCGGCCTCAGACTCCCCTCAACTCCCCAGCAATTGCTTCAGGGTTTTTTTAATTTGTTTTGTTTTGTCTAATCCCGAGAGACACCAACAGGAAGGGAAGCAGCCACACCAGATATTCCAAAACGCAAAAGGATTTTTTAAGGTTAACATAAAATGTAATCAGACATGTATAAGAGGCATTGAAAATATCAGGATGGATGCTTTTTAAGTCTAATATTAGATGCTCCGGAAGAGAAAACATGACCGTTTTATAAGCTAGAACAGTGGGCCTCTGCGACAGGGAGGGGCCTTGGACAGTGTATCCCCAAGACAGTGACGGGAGCTCACCCCACGCAGGGTGGTGGCACCAAGCTCTTTAACGCCCAGTCACCCTCTACAGATGATTAAGCAGATCTGACAGAGGCGAGAGTGCGCCCGGTAAACATGACAACACCGTTGCTGCAGCGACACGTGTCTTTCAGGGAACTCCGGGCTCCCTGCTCCCCCTGTTAAACGCTGACGGTAACTTCATGCCTCAACAAGAGGGTGGTAATTTCATGGTGAACTTTAACAGGGTTAATTGGAAAATATCAGAGGAAACATACTTTTAAATGGTCCTAATTAAAAGGGATGAATTGCCAACTCTGGGTGCTATGCTCCCTTTGATGCTTAAGAGCATGTGTTAGATTCAGTCTCCTTGCAAATTAAAGAACCAAAGCAGCCAAGCCACCTAGCAGGCTGCTCGGGAGCTGAGCAGCGACTGTCTGCACTTCAGTGGAAGTGTTTGTCTGGAAGAAATCAACACATGGAGTATAGAACGGCCTATGAAGTGACGCGAATACTAGTCAGCTGTTCCTCCAAATAGTATTGAGTATTTTTAGTCAGATAAGGAAATGTGAACACATGCACACAGACACACACACATGTACTTATACATCGATGTGTAAATAAGCACACATGTATTTATATGTATAATTATGTTTGCAAGTTGAAATACTTATATTTATATATAAATAAGCATACACATAAATATTAATATATAAATAAGTATATATATGTATGTTTGTTTATAAATAGAAATGCTTATATATTTGTATGTATATAAGCATACATACATATAAATATTCCCATATAAATAAGTATATATAAACATATATTAATATGCATATATATAAATATATGGTTTTTCTTTCCCTCCGATTTTCAGGAGCATCAGAACGAAGTTTAGTATTAACTAGTCTAGATCAACGGTAGGTTCATTTCACTCCTGACTAAAATATAAAGCCCAAGTTATTCCTAAATCTCTCTAGTCCCTGTCAATGTGGCTGTTGGTGTGTTGTGGTCAGGCTGCCTCATCTCATGGCCTTCGCCTGTGGCATTTGCCTTAACAGCCGCTCACGTTTTCCTTTCCTCAGGCTCAGGGCAGGCAGCCCAAGTGCGAAGGCGACAGGGACCCCCGGCTCCCGCAGGCCCCGACCCTCTCCCACCAACACCCTGTGGGGCACCCTCGGGGCCTTGGCTGCCCCGCTAAACCGTCCAAAGCCAGGCAGTGCCCTCTCTTCACTCAACAGTCTGCAAACTCACAGGCGTCTTCACAAACGAGGCAGCGGAGAGCCTGTGAAGGACGGGCACCGAGCCCGCCAGGCGCCAGGTCGGCCGGGTCCACTCACCATGTTCTGTTGGCAGAGCCAGTAAAACTGCTGGAACTTCTGGGACATGAGCAGCTGGGCACTCCCCACGGCGCTCCTGATCTTGCCGAGGACTGTTCACGACAGACAAGCGGGAAGAAAGCCCATCAATCAGGAAGCCCCGGGGAGTCCGTCCTACAGAGTCAGCCGTCCTGTTACCTCAGACTCAGACTCGGCATTTACTGCTCGGACTTGTCCCCGGAGTAAATGCTTTTCAGCTCCTGATTCACGAGGGAAACGCAAAGATGACCACGTGTAGCCCTGGCCGGTGTGGCTCAGTGGTTAGAGCGTCGGCCTGTGGACCTCAGGGTCTTGGCATGTACCTGGGTTGCAGGTTCGATCCCCGCCCCGCCCCCCCCCCGGCCCCCGGGGAACATGCGGGAGGCAACCCATCGATGTTTCTTTCTCTCTCCCCCCTTCCCTCCTTCCCTCCCTCCCTTCCACTCTCTCTAAAAAAAAAAATCAATGGAAAAAATATCCTTGGGTGCGAATTAACAACAAAAGAGAGTGGAATGTGTAACACTTTGGCAGCCTTGCGGCCTTAAAAAGAAGCTGAACAGTAGGTCGTCCTGCACGTTGCTACCTGGGCCCTTGGTCCAGTCCCAGGGGTTCCCGCCCCGCCTCCATCCTGCCACCTCCCTGGTGGGATCTGTGGGCAGCAGGAGGGAGGGGTCAGGGGAGGCAGCGGGGAGCCCCAAAGGGGATGGGGTGGAGGTGAGGGAGGTGCTGCGGCAGGGTTCAGGCGCCCCAGGGGGAAGGTGGGGCCACAGCCATCCTGGGAGGGGCCACTTCCTACTTGGTTCGCATTTTAATCCTCCGGGGCTCTGGTCTTGCTGCGGCCCAGGACAGGGATTACCTTTGATTTTAAAACATGTAGTTTTAAAATACTGAATTTCCACCTGTAAACCCCTATCGCCTGCAGGCTGACGAAGACATTTAGAGAACCCGCTTTAATCGAGTTCTTGCTGCAGGAATATACAGAAGTGACAAACATGCTCACTGCTCATGGAGCCCAGGCGTCCTCGGATGGAATTAGAAAGTCAGGCAGTTTTACACGATTGGGAGATTTAAACCCTCATAGTCCCATCTCCTGAAAATGCCACTCAACAGGGGTTTTGGTCTAAAAGGCCTCAGCGTATGACCTTTGGCACCACGTGGGCAGATGGCAGCTTCTTGGTGCTTGTTTAACATAGTGAAGTGACCATCGGGGGTAACTGATCACCGCTGGGGAGGGACAGTGACTGTCGAGGACGGTGCCCGAGGACTGGACGGTGCACAGTGGGAGGCTCTGCGGCTCAACCGAGGGGACGATTGTCTCAACTTCCTGGCTTCCCGTGGTTGCCAAGAATTTGCAGTGAAAATTCAATTGATTTTCTTCCAGGATACTTCCCTGGTTTTGTCAGAGCTGAGACAGGTTCTTCCGAGCGAGCGCTGCAGATAAGGACCAGCGCCCATCAGAATGCGACTGCGACTGTGACTGTGCAAAGGACCCGGGCGACCTGCCTCGGGTGTGGGAGAAACCGACTGGCTCCGGGCTCCTCCGATTTACTTCCCAGGCGGCTCCCACCTTCCCTGCTTCCATCTAAATGCACCTGAGGTCTCAGGACAACATTCACACCGCTCGTCTCTTGGATTTTGAACTGGGTTTTTGTGGAATTTGCAGGTAGTTTGATGCGATCCCCTCTGCTCTGGGATTCCTGCAGTGATTTGGGGGTCACTGTCTCCTCAAATCTCCCTTCAAGGTCTCGAGCTGAAGGAGGTCCACATTTTCTGGGGGAGAGATGTGTCGCTGCTGGAATTCAGGAGGCAGCGCTGTCCCTCAGGCTGCGGCCGCCGCGGTGGACACAGTGCTGACCTGCCCAGAACCACCCTCACTGTCACCTTCTCTGTTGATCCGGGACATCCTGGGCGAACTGCAGACACAGGCCCGTGTCCTGCTCGCCCCCCACTTAGGACGTGGCCTGTGCATTCACCGGTCACCGGGGCTGTGTGCTCTCCACTCTCCCTGTGGCCGCGACAGTCTGTGCGCCGGCCCTGCCCCCACCCGGAGGTCGTGGCCGCTCCACACAGAGCGGGGAGCCCCTGGCTGTGTGAATGTGCCCAGTGAGCCTGGGCCCCTCCCTGGCTCTCCCGGACGAGGGTATCACTGAAGCCTCCCAGCTCTCCAAGTCCGTGGTTATTTAGATTATTAACTGTTCAGGGCAGAGTTGTTTTGAGGCAAGAGAACTTCCCAAGACCTCTGGAGAGACCTCACCATGGAGTTCATCGTGTGCGTCCCTGCAAATAAGATCGCTGTGGCTTTGGAATGATTTTTTTATTTCAGAAGACATCTTACTTTGGGGGGGTTTCACTTTATGTCAGTTACTCACTTGGTTTAACATAATTAATACTAAAAAATCCCTAACCCTCCACAGCGATCTACGTCTGTGTTAACAGTAGGAAGCCTGCAGAACTGTGACCTCACTCACGCTGGCATTTATTTGGGCTCACGGTTGTTTTATTAACCACAGAGGACTGAGTGACTCTAAATTCACTCAATCAGTTCAGGGAACTGTGATTATAAAATTATAGTTTTTGGGGGAAAATTATTCCATTTAATGCAAATTTCAACAGTCGGACCTCATAATTTTGGTTTCACAAGCCATTTAATTTCATCTTTACTTTCTGAAGGTGTCATAACCAATAACCCTGTATCTGTTCTTAAAATTAGGCCTAGACTCAAGAGCTACCTTACCTTTTAAAAATCACTAGAGAAATATCTAAACTTGATTACTAGGCACGCAGAAGAGCTACACAATACGTGTGTGTTGTCGTTAATTTTCACCTGAGGACATTTCCCACTGCTTTCCAGAGAGTGGAAGGGGGAGGGAGAGGAACATCGATGGGTTGCTTCCCGCACGCACCCCGAGTGGGGCTGGGGACTGAGCCTGCAACAGGTACATGCCCGTGACCGGGAATTAAACCCGAGGCCCCTTGGTTCATGGGCCGATGCTCTAACCGCGGGGCCGCACCAGCCAGGGCGTGTTGTCATTTTGTTCACAAGAAGATCCAGATAGCGGCCAACTTGAGAAATTAAGAAAATCCCCAAAGGTATCACGTGGGTCGCTTCTTTGTCTTTGTGTCCGAGGCTAAGGGCAACAGAGTCGCATTTAGTTATTAAAGAGCAGTGGGAAGGGACCCACGGGAAATCGAACTTAGCAGGTGTCTGTACAGGAGGAGTGCACAGGCCACGGCCCTGCCCCCCTGTGGGCAGAAGGACGCCCCGGGGTTCGGAGGCTGCGACCAGGTGAATGTCCTTGGTTACGGGACCACCCAGGTCTTCCCGCCCCGACCTCTGGGCGGCAGGGGCTTTGTGCCAGACACTGTCCGGGCACTGCTGGCGGATAATAAATCCATCAGATGTGATGACCTTGTTCACGGAGCTGCGGATCTCACATGACAGCTGACGGCAGAGCTTCGGGGAAGCTTGGGGCCGCCCTGTCCTTTGAGAAATGCGTGTCCCCAAGGGCTGGACACTGAGCCACCAGGGTTGGAGCAGATCTGTGCTGCCCACAGCTGGGCAGGAGTCACACGGAGGCCTGGTCACCCCGGGGTCGGACAGCCAGGAGCACCTGTCACCTCCCTGACCGACGGACTTTCCTCAGCAACAACTTTTGTTTGGCATAAAGCTAAAGCTATTCATTTTTATTTTTATTTTCTTATATGTTTTCAGAGAGAGGGAGAGCGAGAGAGAAACATCAATGATGAGAGAGAAACCTCAATCGGCTGCCTCCTGCACGCCTCCTACTGGGGGTCGAGCCCGCAACCCGGGTATGAGCCTGACCGGGAATCGAACCGGGATCTCCAGGTTCGCAGGTTCACGGTCAAGCACTGAGCCACACCAGCCGGGCAAAGCCCTTTCTTACACACTCGGGAAGGCAACAATCTAGAAAACGGCGGGAAAGCTCCAGGCCATGTTGCTGGGGGATCTCAGGGGCTGGACCGAGGCTCTGAGACAGAGGATGTGCCAAGAACTCCGCCAGGACCACCGGCCAGGCTACCTGACAGACAGAACGGGGCCCTTGGGTGCCTCAGCGTCGTTTCTGTCCACTTACCTGCGGTTTCCTTTCCTGGGACTCGGAGGGGGTGAGGGTGGGGGCTCACCACCCTCACTCACACCGTGTCAGGGAACTCCCCACCCCCCGTCCACACGGTCCCTGGCCTGGGCCTACGAGAGGCCAGCAACGGGCCAGCCCAGGCCGAGCGCTTACTTTCCTCGGCGAGGTCGTTGTCCTCCGCCTCCCTCTCCATCTCCTTGCACCAGCCTTCCATCCTCTGCGTCTCCGTGTGCAGCAGCTTCAGGAACCAGGAGCCGTCCCGGCGGCAGGGCGACATCCTCCCGCTCTCCGTGGCCTCCGGCTCCAGCCAGGGCTCGGGCGGCGGCAGGTTCGCCGTGTCCGCAGGCGCCCGGTAGTCCTCTCGGTAGCTGAAGAGCCCCTGGGTGCGCACTGTCCTCACCGCCCCGTACTGCGTGGGCGTGCTGGGCTCCGAGTGCCGCTGGAAGGAGGAGCCGAACTGCAGGCCCTTGTCCTCCGTGGCCACGTGTCCCGGGAAGCCCTCCAGCTCCAGGTCGGCCTGCACGGCCGCCGTCACGCTGTTGGAGCGCTTGAAACGCCCGTGTCTGCAGAGGGGGGAGGAAGGTGGGGGTTTCTGAGATGAGGTGGAGCCACCAGGCCCAAGCACAGCTGAGAACAAACCCTGACCACAGCGCTAACGACTCGGGAAGATCCCCGCTCACCTGCATCACTGACCTCTGTTCCCTCGGTGGGACAACACTCGACTTTGCAAATGTGAACCTCTGACACCTACCTAAGTCTCAGTGTCTAGACGACACCCGAAGATTTAGGTTTCCTGGGACACATGAGGGTCCCTGGACTCCAAGAGACGCAACCCCCCAGTGGCTTCCCTTATGTGGGGACGCCTGTCGCCTGCTGATCTGTGGCCATGCCCCACGTCACATGTCAGGGCACAGGTGTCTACTCCCGTCTGAACAGCCAAGCATCTTGCCCACTGAGTCCTTCATTCCCCGCATGAACACGAATTATGACCTCAGCAGGGCGTCACCATCTCCACACACCTGCTAGCAAGGTGACCAGCAGGAACGGGCTCAGCATCGGAGCTCAGGTGCTGATGGCTGAGAGCTGTGGTCGTCTGCACATGCAAACTGCACCCCAGCTGTACATCTGGCTCCCCACCCACGGGTGCCACAGACAGCACAGCTGTGACTGCAGCTGGGGAGTGGATCTGTCACTTACTATGCTCGAGGCAAAGGGGTTGAGATCCAGCTGCTGCTGGGGACGGAAGGCAGAGGGCTGGGTCCCAGGAGCAGAAGAGTCCATGTGCTGAGGGGTCTTCTGGGAACCTGGGAGGCCTTTACTTTCTGGTCTGAATTTCTTTGCAGTGAAAATCTTATACCAACTAGGTGTGGACTGAAGCTCAAGATGCCGTGGTGATTAGAATGGGTTTCATAGCCCTGGCCAGGCGGCTCAGTTGGTTGGAGCATGGCCCTGCACACGGGAAGGCTGCAGGTTCAATTCCCCATCAGGGAACAGAACCAGCTTGTGAGTTCAATGCCCGGTCAGGCACGTTCTGGAGGCAACCAATAGATGTTGCTCATATCACTGTTTCTCCTTCTCTCTCCCTTCCTCTCTCTAAAATCAATAAAAAGAGAAAGCTTTTTAAAAAATGGGTTTTTATAAAATTTACAAGATATACTATTCTAAATATAAAACAGCCAGCATAGCTCAGTAGTTGAGCACCAACCTAGGAACCAAAAGGTCACAGTTCGATTCCCGGTCAGAACACGTGCCCGGGCTGTGGGCTCGACCCCCAGCAGGGGGCGTTGCAGGAGGCAGCCGATCAATGAGTCTCATCATCAATGCTTCTCTCTCTCTCTCTCCCCCTTCCTCTCTCTGAATCAGTAAAAACATCTGAAAAATAACGACCCTGCCCTGGCTTAAAGATAATGCCCAGGTGATGGACACCCTGTCCTCCGGAGTTGGAGGCAGCTCTTTCTAAGTGATGCAGTCACCATACAGCTGAGGTCCCTCTGTCTTGGTCCTGTCTCCCTGGGTCTTTCTTTTCACCCTGACCTTGTCAGGTGAGGCAACACGCGCCTGCTTCACCTGGGCCTGTTTTCCCTCTGGGTAATGCGCCAAGTCCCCGCTGTCAGCCCGTCTGCTCCCACAGACGCTAAACTGCTCCAGGGACAGTCACTCCCCTGCCTTTTGCAGAAACAAGGCTCGGGCGGACCCTAATTCATACTCAGATGGTGGGAACAGACAGGCGAAAATATATGACCCTGTTCCCACCAACGGCATGAATCGCTGACGGTCGGCCTGACCGGACGCCGGCGACCGTGCTCCCAACCAGCTGCTGCTGCTCGGAAGCGCCAGGTGTCCCGAGGGGCGAGTTACCGCTTGGCATCCTCCACCTGCACGCCGACCGAGTGGTACTCCCGCAGGCCGCGGCTCTCCGTGTCCGAGTCGGTGGCGGTTTCCACCTAATTCAACACAGAACATCTCGTTTTAGAACGGAGACGCAGGACCCTGCCAGGGACGGTCTTCCTGCGTGTGCTCACTGGCTGTGATTCATTACAGTCTGTTTAAGTAACGAGTAAAACCACGGGGGGGGGGGGCACCCAGGTTGGTGCCTATGCTGCTGCTACAACGTTTCAGCACATCCTATGTAACCGCTTGAACTCGGCTCCCAGGTTGGTGCCTATGCTGCTGCTACAATGTTTCAGCACATCCTATGTAACCGCTTGAACTCGGCTCCCAGGTTGGTGCCTATGCTGCTGCTACAATGTTTCAGCACAACTATGTAACCGCTTGAACTCGGGTCTTTTCGATGTAGGCAAGGAACACCGCTTGGTTCCACTCAGGCAAAAAATAGGCTTTGCAGGGCTACGTTACCGCAGGACATAAAGGCTCTTATCACACCCTACAGTGAAAGCACAGCGTAGACCAGGTAGAGCTGATGACAGAGAAGCGATTTAATAAACTGTATGGCGTCTGCGTCCAACACACACGGAGAAGCCAGGCAGGCACAGGCGCACGGGGCAGGTGCCGGCCTCTCCCACACGCGGCTGCGTCACAGTGGCTCAGAGGACCGCGTCCGGCAGGCGACGTCAGCACAGGACAGAAACCGAGCATTCACACGGGACCCTCACGCTGCTGCCTTCACCAAAAAGCCTCCCGAGACCCACAGAGCATCCTAACGGTCACCAGTGGTGTGACGTGGACACGGGGGGGGGGGAGGGAGGGATCCCAGCCCAGCACATTTTATAAAAATAAAACAGTAAAACCCCAACACTCTCAGCGTGAAAAGCCTGCGAAACAGAGGTCAGTTTGTTTACTCACAAGTAGCATCCCAGCTCCTCAACCGTCCCTTTTCTTTCTCACAAGAAATACTACTTATTGCATCCATGGGACTTTGACCCCCAACCCAAAATGTCATAACTAAGTTGTAAAACACATCTTTTCTTAAAAATATTAGTGATTACTATAAGGGAAGATACAAACCATTGAGCACAGAATTACAACTCTCTCCTGTGAGTTATGAGAGAGAAGGGGCAGCTACTTAACAAGCGTGGTCGCGACTTGCGAGATTGCTGGAGGCTGAGCCCCGGCCCCTGGGGGAGACTCGATCGGGGGGCGCACAGAGGCGATGACACCAATAGCTGGTGTTTTACACTCACTGTGCACCCGGCACTGTGCTAAGAGCATCACACACACGTAGCCCACATAGTACCCGCTGTTGTGTCGAGCAGCATAGCACTGACCGGTGGAGGAATCAGAGAAGGTGAGTGACTTGCCCAGGGGTGCACAGCTCGTGGGGGCAGAGCCAGGACTCACGCCTGGATCTGTCCGATGGCAGAGACTCGCTCTGCACTGACCCTCTGTGGCCAGAATCAACCTGTGCCATGGAGAATGGTCAGGCGCACCCCGTTTTTGTTGGTCTAATTCTGAAAACATGCAAGGGAGTCACGCCTCGTTGGCAGGTGTTCTGACAGATGAGAGAGGAGGCAGGAGAGGACCGTCCTGGGTGAGAATCCTCTCGCTGCTCTTAGTATCGTTTCTCCTGGTTTTGGGGGGTCCCGGCTTAGATGAATCTGTTTCTTACTCATGCTGGGTGTATTTAGGACACTATCTGGGGCAGTGTGGATGGAGCTGCCCGGCCCTGTCACAGTGTGTGGCTGCATTTCATGGAAAGAACCCGATCTGTTCACTCATCTTCCGTGGAGGGACGGCGGGTTCCTCCTGGTGACGCTGCTGCTGCTGTGAGGCCAGGGCTGCGTGTGCGCCCACAGCTCCCGCGCGTCCATTCCCGGCCGGTGGCGGCCGGGCAAAGGCCCAGCATGGTGCAGTTTGGGTAGATAGTGTCCAACTGGACAGATACACGATATGGGGGGATCGGTCCACACGGGCACTTTCCGAGAGAGGTTTGTAAGGAAAGAACACTAACGTTTATCGTAAGTGCTCAGATGTGCCTCCCTGATTCCATCAGGATTCCAGTCTAGAGGAGTCACCGTAGGTTCTGACAGACGTGCGGGGCATTTGTCGTAGGATTATTCATAAGGTGGGACACGGGGACGACCGGGGACAGCAGAGGGCGGGCAGAGTGACGTGCCCGAGAGGAGACCGTGGCCATAACACGAGGGGTGTTTATGACATGGTGTGGACAGAACACTGAAACCACGCAGACAGACACACCCACAGACACCCAGAGGATGTCCAGGCCCCTCGGGACCCAGCACCCTTCCCTCCCTCCCCCGGCTGTTGTCAGAGGGGCTCCTGAGCACACGCCTGGTGACAAATGGGGGGGAGGACAGAACTGAGCATGACACATTTAAGAAATAGGAGTTTGGTGGCTGGTGTGTGTGTGTACATGTGTGTGCATGTGTGTGTATGTATGTGCATGTGTGCATGTGTATGTGCATCTGTGTGCATGTGTATGTGCACATGTGCATGCTGGGGGCAGGCCCAGTGTGCCCTGGCCCTGTCTCCTGTGTGGCCCTGTCTGCAGGAAGTCAGGACCCATGAGCTGCCCGCCATCTGAGCCCGGGTTTCTGAGGGACCTGGGAGGGATCCTGGCAGGACCGGCAGCAGCCAGCCTGGTCCGAGCCCCGGCTGCAGCACTGTGCTTGCAAAGCTGACCTCATTCACGCTCTGCCTCCTCCAGCTCGAACGCAGTCGGGCAGGTATGGCTCTATAGGGTCACCGTGTGTCCCTCAGGCGCCTATTCTAAGTCCCAGCCCTGAGGCCACGAGACGCTCACAGCTCCGCACAGCGCTATGGCCAGCGGTGTGGGGCTCGGCTCCAGCTGACCATCCAACTTGGATTCCTGGGTAAACCAAGTCTTCAGGGAGGACACTGAGCCAAACAGTGACACAGCTTCCCCAGGTGCCCCCGTGTGCCCACCCCCTGTGGAATCACAGGGCCTGCCCCCTGCTCAAAGGGGGGAACAGAGGCAGGTGCCCTGAAGGTTCCTGGATATTCGCTCCAACGCAGGACCCGGGCACAGTCAACACTTTCAAGTCTCATAAACACACACAGACACACACACAAAGGAAAAGGAAAAATTGCAATAACAGAAAAACACACACGAAAACAAAACCAACACAAAGAAAACCGTTAATGTAACTGTGACGAGAGAGGGGAGGAGAGGAGGGTGGGCAGGGTCTCGGGAGGACAGGCCCCGGCCCTGCTGCACCTTAGAAAGGGTCCGGCAGCCACGGCCCAGCCCTGCAGACCCAGAGCAGGAGGGGAAGGTCCCCGGACGAACAGGCACCGAGGCCACCAGGACCCTGCCCGCGGTAGCTCCCCAGGGCCTGGGCCCATGGGAGGTGTGAGCGGCTGTGTGAACTCTATCCAGCCAGAGGGACACTGACTGGACGTGAAGATTCTCCACCAGGAGTGCAGATGACACTCCCCCAGTTTCCCGGTCAGCCCTGCTCTGGGGAGGGGGGTCTTCGGTTGGGGGTGTCACCCGCCCGGCGTAGGTGGAGCGTGTCGAAAGCCCCAGCCTGTCTCTACCGGCCGCTGGACAGAGCGACGCCCGCTCAGAGCACCAGCCCTGGGGACACAGGGCACATTACCCTCCTCCCGCTCCTCTCCTTGGGAAGCAGAGGGGACAGTGGGGGGCAGGATTCCACCCTCCTGGCCATGTGCCCTTGGGCAAGTCACTCACCCCCAAGCCTCAGTTTCCCCGTGACACCGCCTGGCACATGGGGCCATGGTGGGAGGGGGGCATGTGGTGGGCCTGGGGCTCCGTGACGTGTCGTCACCGTGGTTACTTTGACCTGGGCGACGGCAGTGACGTCCCAGCCATTGTCCCAGCCCCGCCCGCCCCACAGCGGCCTTTCACCCGACCAGTCGCCCCTTTTCCGCCACTTTGTTCTCTGCTCTCTGCTTGGCGTCTACACTCATCTGTTTTCATCTTGGGCTCGTTTCTTTACCTTAACCCTCGACTTTCTGTGACAATGTTTCCTCTTGGCTTTTTAATG
Source organism: Miniopterus natalensis (assembly GCF_054644295.1). Lineage (NCBI taxonomy): Eukaryota > Metazoa > Chordata > Mammalia > Chiroptera > Miniopteridae > Miniopterus > Miniopterus natalensis. The sequence continues at coordinate 439,421 of NC_142082.1, read as the reverse complement.
CCCTTAGTCCGACCATCGCCACGTTACGAGCTCACGTGGACTGTGCGCTTTTCTTACTGCCGGAGGAAGTCTGATCCGACGTACACGTGCACCCTCGTGTTTAACGCCCCCCACCCCCAGCCCGCCCCCCACGTCCCAGTCCAGTCTCCGTCCACTCACTCATCCAACACTGACCGCGCACGCGCTGTGTGCCAGGCACTGTGCTGGGCGCTGGGTGGGGCCGAGGCGGAGGTACCGCGGCTGCTGCGGAGACGCAGTCTCGGGGGATGGCGCCCAGAAAGGCGTCTAGGGAGGGTGGCCCTGTGAGCTGAGTGAGTGGGTGGAGCGGGGGTGGGTGGGGCATGGGCGAGGGAAGGTGTCGGGGGGCTCCTGGGGTGACATGGGGGTGGGAGTGGTACCCGGACAACCTGTGTTAGTTTCTGAAATGTGTTCCCAGGACTGTCAGGTGACGTCAGAGCTGCGCGTGTGCGGAAGGTGATGCCACCTTCTCGTGGGCGGTGGGCAGGTGGGGAGAGAGTGGGAGGGTGGCTGGTGGGAAGGGCGAGGTTGCAGGGTCGCCCAGGAACGGGAAGCCCCCTGGTCAATTTGGGGACCTTGAGAGTCTTCTCTCGAGACACGGCTCAGGGCCCCTGGGTGCCCGTGGGCTACACGGTGGCAGCAGACAGTCACCGGGTGGTGTGAGCCCCTTTGTCCTGATAAACGGGGCCCATCTACACACGGGGCGCCGGGCCCTGCACGCGCGGGGCTCCCAGCACAGTGCCTGGCACCTAGCGTCAGGACAGAGAGGTGACAGAGCAGTTGTATGGAATCCAGAAAGGGAGGTAAACAGAGTTCATGCGAACTGGCTGTGAGCGCGTGGTACTTACATCTGACCTTGGGTATGGCTGGCGCTCGGGGAACTCAGAGTCCTAAACAAAACAACGAACCACAGTGTGGGGACCCAGCCTGCAGGGCGGCCGCGGGGCTCCCCAGCCTGCTCCCGTCCCGGACGCCCAGAGCGCCCTTGCTCGTGGGCCACGGCTCTGTGCCCTCCTCCCCGGGCCGTGAAGCACCCGATTTCTAAACCGTCTGCCGGGCTCGTTGCTGAGCAGGGAGCGAGGGGAAGTCAGAGCAGAGCCCCGTCTGCAGGGGGTGAGGTGAGAATGCTGCCTGGTCACGTCACAGGGCGAGGGAGGGGACTGTCACCGGGGCAGATGGGGGGACGTTTCCTCAGTGTGAGCTGCGGCCGTGGAGCCCCTGGGCTGGGACACGAGTAGAAGGTGGCTGCCACGTCTGCACTGCACCCGCCCCCTCCAAGCACTCGAATGGACGCCCTGGACACAATTAGGAGCAGGCGGCAGAAGGGAGGGAGACGGCAGGGCCACCTGCTCAGAGGCCCAGGAGGGCGCAGCCAGGTCTGCGTCTTGGGCTGGCATTGGGGCCCTGGTGGTCTGAAACCACAGGATGTGGCACTGGTGGCGACGCTAAAGCCCCAGTGTGTCCCACGTCTGCTGCAGCAGTGCCCTGGGCGACCCACACGTGAGTGACGTGAGCACCTGGGTCAGAGCCAAAGGCCTGTCTCTTTGCCTTGTGTTCCCAATGCCTCCCCCACTTGGCTGTTTGGCCACAAGGCTAAAAAGCTTTGAAAAAACAATTTCAACAAAAAAAATTCCTTCTTAAGCATCAAAATGACCGAATTCCTCGCTCTCTAAGCAGCCAATGGCCCCCAGACAATGCCCTGGGGAGGTGGGAAGGGGAGGGGACCTTCGGTCAGCAGGGTGGGCCTGGGTTAGGGACAGAGTCACCCTGGGATGGCCGTGTCTATGCACTTGCAGGCTGCCAATAGGGACGAAGACCCGTCTGGCATCCCCGGCCTCAGAGGCCACGGCTCTGCTAGGGACCAGGGCACTGGCCTGGCCAAGTCTTGTCTACCTATGTGCATTCCTGAGGCAGTGAGCGGCTACCTGGATCCCGATGGAGGAGCGCCGGCCCCTGAGGAACTCCTCGGCTTTGGACGCCAGGATGGCCTTATCGCTGGTCCGCCCCAGGCCGCCCAGGCCGCCCTGGCCCTCTGCGGCGTGGCGCTGGGCGGCGGCTGTCTCCAGGGCCAGGTTCAGGGCCTTGTTGCTGTCCAGACTGTCCGTGGAGTTGTAGAGGCCACGGCCGTCCTGGGGCCACGGGGACATCCTCTGGGCGCGGCTGTCCTGGTAGGCATCCTGCGTGGACTCGGTGCTGCTCTGGGCCGTTACTGAGATCAGAGGCTTGGAGGTGGTCCGCGGGGGCACCGGCGGCGGTGTTTTTTTGTAGTTTGTATAGGAGACGGCTGTAAGAGACACGAAAGTCCCACGTCAACAAAAGCGCATTTCCCGCCTCCCCCTGCATGGGAATCGGCCGACAGTCCCTGTCCACGTGCTCACTCCCAGTGACCCATCAGGCATGTCCACCCCCAACGTCCAGCCTGAGAAAATGAGATCAACACAGAAAAAGCTGCGCGATCAGAGTCCGTCTACACGGGTATTTTCAACAGCGAGAAGTTACAAATACGTGAAATCCGCGAGAAATCCGCGATGGCCACGGCGTTCCGTGACTCCTGAGGCAGTAGGAACAAGGGCAACCTCACGGTGACTTCCAGGCAGGCCATGGTGTCGCAGGGAAATGCTCACTTTACGACCCATTAAAAAGCAGGAAATAGCAGGTTCCATCGAGACTAAGATGGAAAAGAGCGGAACTGAAGCCGGTCAACCGCGGTCCTCACCGCACAGGGCTGAGTGTTTCCTCTCAGTTCTCTGTGTCGCTTGCAAACGCTAATAATGAACAGGTATTTTTCTTAAATTTTTGTTGTTGTTAATCCTCACATGAGGATATTTTTTCCATTGATTTTTAGAGAGTGGAAGAGAGAAGGCGGGAGGTTGGGAGAGAGAAACATGGATGTGAGAGACGCACGTCGATCGGTTGCCTCTCGTATACGCCCTGACCGGGGTTGGGGGATCGAACCTGCAACCCAGGTACGTGCCCTTGACCAAGAATCGAACCCAGGACCCTTCGCTGCACAGGCAGATGCTCCAACTACTGAGCAACACCGGCCAGAGTGAGAATAATAGGTTTTATACAAGTTCAAGAAAGAAACAGAATTAGACACACACACAACTTCCAGGCACCGACCCGACTCCCTCTCACATGGGATGTGGAAGCCGAGATGGGATTTGTATCTGAAGGTGTCAGACGGGCATTTAACACGCACTCTGCATGTCCCCAGGTCACTCGCAGGGCCCGTGTGCATATGACACGGGCCTGTTCATAGCACAACCACCAATCACTTTTATGTTCCTGGTTAACAGAATGTTTTCGACTTTTACAATTTAAACATGAAGTCAAGCATCAGTCCTGAGTAAATAACTGCAGTGGCCCGGCCGGCGTGGCTCAGCGGTTGAGCATCGACCTAGGATCCAGGAGATCAGGGCACATGCCCGGGTTGCGGGTTTGATCTCCAGTTGGGGGCATACAGGAGGCAGCCGATCAATGACTCTCTCATCACTGATGTTTCTCTCTCTCTCTCCCTCCCTGTCTCTTCCTTTCTATGAAATCAATAAAGATATATTAAAAAAAAACAAAACTGCAGTAGATCACATGTTTCAGAAAAAGAACACAACTTGGAGACAGGATCTTTTAAGAAACTAAAGTGAATCAGTGCATCCATTCATTCATTCATCATCCATCCATCCCTCATTCATCATCCATCCATCATCCACCCATCACTCATTTATCATCCACCCATCACTCATTCATCATCCATCCCTCATCCATCCATCACCCACCCATCACTCATTCATCATCCATCCATCCCTCATCCATCCATCACCCACCCATAATTCATTCATCATCCTTCCTTCATTCATTCATCATTATCACTTGGCCCCTCTCCTGACACACGTGTGTTGGCGCCTCCGGCCCTGGGGGACAGGGCTGTGTATTCCCAATGACTCGCTGCAGTGAGGACAGAGGCTGGAAACACAGCACAGAAAGAATAAAAAATGATCATTTGATCGTGTTAATTTGCTGCCATGGACTAAAATAAGCAATTTAAAAAATCATTTTACACATTCAAGAGAAACATTCAATTATTCAGTTGAGCAGTTTGGGAGAAAGTAATTGTCTTCATTCTGCGGATGTGAAGACACAGCTAAAAGTATGAGTTAGAGGCTGTGCCATCCATCATTTTCTACATGTGCGTCAGGCACACACTAAATGCAGTTGAAAAATTTAAATTTAATTTAGCAACAGAATTCTACTGAAGTTTGTACATCTTCAAAGAGCAGACGAATCAATGAAGACAGGTTTCTAAACATCGCATTAGGTTTATTTAACTATGAGTGATTTTTGAAATAAAAAATTAAATGGTTACTTAATATCTAAGGTAGCTGAAGCCCTGACTAATCTATTTTTATTTTTATTATGTGAGCCCAGACATAAACATCCTCTTGGCTGTAGTGCCTCCATCGATTTCCTCGCCGTGTGTACAGCGCTGCGAAGATCCCCGGTGGTTTTCCCAGTGGCTTCCTACTTAAAGGGAGAGAGATTAAAACACACCTGCGTGTTTTCCAATCAAATTACTGAGTTAGTTTGGATTCTGCGTGCGTCTCAGAGACCAGGTGAGCTGGCGAGAGTCGCCCCGAGATAAGGGAGTGAGAGGGGAGCAGCTCGCCGGGGGCCTGAGGGAATCGGCCGCCGTCCCAGCAGCAGAGGTCCCTGCCCGACTGGCGGAAGGAGCCGCGCACGGACCACCTGTCAGCAAGGTTTCCGTAGAAATTGTACGAAACGAAAGTGGAGATGCTGGGAGGACATTTTGCTCAGGTGGGTGAGTCCTGCTGTTGCAGCAGAACAGAGGCCTGGGTGAGGCGCAAGGCGTCCCCTCCCGTGGCTGTGGCACTGAGCTCACGTCACCAGGACCCCTCCCGAGGAAGCCGCTCAAGGCCCCGAGTGAAAGCACTGCAGGCGGGAAGGCGCAGCTGCAACACCGTGGGGGACACCGTGGGGGGGACACTGTGGGGGGGACACTGTGGGGGGACACTGTGGGAGGGGACACTATGGGGGAGACACTGTGGGAGGGGACACTATGGGGGGGACTGTGGGGGGACACTGTGGGAGGGGACACTATGGGGGGGCACTGTGGGGGGGCGCTGAGGGGACACTATGGGGGGGACACTGTGGGGGGGACACTGGGAGGGGACACTATGGGGGACACTGTGGGAGAACACTGGGGAGGACACTGGGGGGAAATTATGGGGGGGACACTGTGGGGGGGACACTGCGGGGACACTATGGGGGGGACACTGTGGGAGAACACTATGGGGAGGACACTGTGGGGGGAAATTAGGGGGGACACTATGGGGGGACACCGTGGGGACACTGTGGGGAAGACACTGTGGGAGAACACTATGGGGAGGACACTGTGGGGGGAAACTAGGGGGGGACACTGGGGGGGACACTGTGGGGGGCCCAGTATGGGGGGACATTGCAGGGGGCACTGTCCCCAAACATGAATTCATCTCTATCACATGCACAAGGAGACATTCTACACCCCACTTCCAACAGCAGAGCGACAGCCAAATCTCAGTGACCCAAACTTCTAAATAGCCAAACACCTAAACTATAATTAAAACAGTGTCTCGCCCTGGTTGGTGTGGCTCAGTGGTTAGAGCATTGCCCCCCCCCCCCCCCCCAGGGTCGCAGGTTCGATTCCCAGTCAAGGGCACGTACCTGGGCTCTGGTCGGGTGCGTGCGGGAGGCGACCCGGTGACGTGTCTCTCTCGTCCATGTTTCTCTCTCCCTCCCTCCCTCCCTCTAAAAATTTTTTGTGACTTCAGGGAAATGGCAGTGCGCAGGCCTGTGGGGTGGGATTTCTGTGTCCTGTTCCGCTTATACCTACGTTTTGAGGCTGCCATTAATTAAAGTGTCGGTTCTTCTACTCTCTTTAAAAAAATCAATGGAAAAAATATCCCCAGTGAGGATTAACAACAAAGAAAACAAACAAAACCCCGTTTCTCGGCTGACGGGCGGCACCGGCGATGCGACCTTGGGGGCTGCAGCTGCGCCACATTCCCGACACCCCAGAGCGTTCCCACGGCGTGGAGTCTGCGCCAGGGCGTGTCCGCCTATCCGCCCACTGACGGCAGGAAGCGAACGGCCTTGACCATAAGGACGTGCCTGAGGGTCTTCGCGGGGACGGGTTAGCACCTCTGCTGAGGGCGGCCTTGGAGAAACACGTTTTACTTAATTGGGATGAGCTGACTTGACTGGGACGGAATGAACAGCTGTCCCGTCCTTACTTCTGCGGGACTGTGAGCCGTCTCGGCGCGAATATGTCGTTACCTCCAATACGCCCTCATTACCACCCACACCTGGACGCCGCTGAATTCAGTCCTCGGGAGTCGTTGGCACGCCAGAAAGGAAATTCAGAAATTAGCCTTCTACCATCTGAAGCACAAATACGCAATCAAGATAAAACACATTCTGAACGGCAAGCGTCGGGTTCTGCTGAACGCGGCAGGCACGCGGAAGCCCCGTTGCACTCCCTTAATCAGGGCTTCAAAGACACCAGCATAAAAGGAGGGACAGTAATCAAGCCGCGGGCGTCCAAACGAGGGCCTGGATCCTGGAGACACCCGGCTTTGAAGGCAGCAGATTCAGCAGGAAAGATGAAAGCCATTTTGACACTTTAATTAACGTCAGTCTCAAAACATAAGTGTAAACGGAACGGGACACAGAAGTCCCACCCCACAGGCGTGCACACTACCATTTCCCCAAAGTTACAAAAAATGACGCGGGCGGCCCGAGTTCTGGGCCGGCACCGGTGGGTCAGCAGCGGGGACGTCGATTTCAAACGCGTTAATTAGCAAGAAATGAGAGTCTAGCCAGCATTTAACATCTCGTAGACACTCCCTGTCTTCATTTTAATTTTTAAAATCCTCCCCCGAGGATGTTTTTGCCATTGCTTTTCAGAGAGCGCGGAAGGGGGGTAGAGAGAGAGAAACGTTGATGTGAGAGGGACACACCCACCGGCTGCCTCCTGCGAGTGCCCTGACCGAGTCTGCACAGAGGTACGTGCCCTTGTCCCGAATCACACCCTGGACCCTTCAGCCTGTGGGCCGAGCCTCTAACCACTGAACAGACTGGCCAGGGCCTGTCTTCATTTTAAATATTAAAAAACTTGCATCACACAATGAGAATGTGGGCTTTCTGCAGAAAAACTGAGAAAGGACCGACTTTTAATGACACGAAGAGTCAGGAAAGTGTCTGAGAGCAGAATATTCGAAGGGCCAGGCGCTAATCAGGTGACGACAGAGACCCATTAGCAGCGACGCCCCCGGAGGTTATGAGGGTGAGATGCGGGGGTGAAACGGGAATTCGAGGTGTAGCTCCCGTCCCGCTCCCTGTTCTATAGGACACGACTCTGTCCTGTCTCCGAGAATGCGACGCTTTAAACTTAGATGAAAACGTTTTTGAAAAGAGTAATTTTTTCCAGTGGAAACGGTGACCGACCAACAGCAGTGACACCACTGGGTGGCACCTGGGTACCGACGAACGTTCTTGGAGAAGCTGCACCGTGTGGCAGGCGGCACTCGGCACATGCTGTGAACATGTGCGTGTAGTTTCATTCAGGACACTTAATGGTGCGTGAAGTCTATAGAAAGTTGCATCGGAATTATATTTTTACTATAAAAATCTGGGGGGAGGTAATTGTTGGGGGGTGCTTGGCGTGGTGACGAAATTGTTGACTCTCATGTCTGCCCACGGCGGATGGTGGTGTGTGGCTGTCGACGACCTGGGTTAGTACAGGCAGAATTACCACCGTCTCTTTTCTCAAGGGAAAAGGACCTTCCATGGACACAGTGAGTAAAATAATAAAGCCAGGGCTCCTCGAAGGGTAAAAACAGTACATAACTTCCGATCGATTTCCTCTCACAGATGCTCCACGAACTCAGCCTAAATCTTGTCCATTTCACCCATAAAGTCCCATAAAAATTGGAGCCGGGTGCTATGGCTCATGACTGAGCGCTGATCTGTGAACCCGGAGGTCAGGGTTCGATTCCCGGTCAGGGCACATGCCCGGGTTGTGGGCTGGATCCCGTCGGGGGCGTGCAGGAGGCGGCCGATCGATGAGTCTCATCATTGATGTTTCTGTCTCTCTCCCTCCCTCCCTTTCTCCCTTCCTCTAAAATCAATAAAAAATAGTAAAAAAAAAAGTTGGAAGTCCACAAACCCATAATACGGACGCCATAGGAATAATCTCAGGTAACAGGAAGGGAAATACAGTCACTGATCCCCCACAACAAGGACCAAGCACTGAGACAGCCGACAGCTGCCCGGGCTGACGTCGGCTGTGACGAGACGTCAGAGCTCCGGCCAGGCCCCTCCGCGCTCGCTCAGAGCCCGCTGGGATCAACACGCCCACAGGTCTGTGCTGACCAAGCAGACACCCCCTCGTGTGGCCAGGAAGCCGGTGGCCACACGGGAAGTGCGGTGGGCGGGGGCTCTGCCGGACTCGAGACTATTCTGGCTCCACCGTGAGGAGCCCTGGGCCTGCAGGCACCTGCCACCATCGCAAAAGGGGCCGACCGCTGCTCCCCAACGAAGCTCAGACCCAGCACGAGGCACACACGCTGTGTGAATGCAGAGTTACTGTTCACCCCGCTTGGCGCTCGTCACCGAACTGTGTCTGCCTCAAATCCCCGTCGAGATGGGGCCGCCCAGCACCTCGGCCGCGGGCTCCCCGCAACCCTCTGTAGCTCCGGGGACTCGGTCCCGAGGCAAAGGGCAAAAGACATGCCAGAGGCAAGGCTGGGGACCTCGGGGTGACTCGTCCCACAGCAGGGCCTTGCTGAGAACACAGGGAGGACGGCATGTGGACCAAAGTGCCAGCTGCCGGCCACCCCCAGGTACCAGCACCTCGTGGTTCGATTGAAGGGCACGGCTACAGCCTTCCCTTTCTCGAGGGAGCAGAAGAGTTTTTTTCAATGTTCTCAGAATATTTCATAATTGCATGAATTGAAATAATTTGTCTTACTTTCATGCTTTCTAAACTAACGTGTTGTAAGGAGTACAAGCCACAGATCCCTGGCTTTGAAGGCATGTTTATGGGACCATGTGAGTAAATACAAATAGGAGTTTAATTCTCTGCCACAGCCTAAAGGTTTTGGCATCTAATATCCACATATCTTTAAAAGAGACGTATATTTTAAAGGGAAATGAAGCCCAGACAGCGTGGCTCAGAGGTTGAGCATCGACCTAGGATCCAGGAGGTCAGGGTTCGATTCCCGGTCGGGGCACATGCCCGGGTCGGGGCTCGATCCCCAGCAGGGGCCTGCAGGAGGCAGCCCATCATCATTGATGTTTCTCCCCCCTCCCTTCCTCCCTCTGAAATCAATAAAGATATGTATTTTTTAAAAAAGGATATGAAAATTAATTTTTGGGGGTAGTATGTTCTTTGGAACTTGTCCCTCAGAGAGTGGGAGGGAGGAATTCATGTTGGACGAGACTATGTAGGGGACGAGTGAATCCGTGAAGGCTTCCTGGAGGAAGTGATGGCAGCTGCACCTGAATTTGGTTTTGCGTCACTGGAGTGAACTTGAATTTATTACAAGGATGAGCTTTACGTGCCTGGAAGAGGAGTGGTCCCAGGCTTCTGTCTGTCCGATCCTACATCAATGCTCCTCTCGGGGAGTCCCAGAGGAGGCCTCATTCGCGCACTCAAACAGCATTTATTGAAATCCTATTATGGTAGGAACAATAATGCCCTCCCCCAAGTCCACGTCCTAATCTCTGGTACCTGTGACTGTGTCACCTTACAGGGCAAAGGCCCTTTGCTGATGTGATTAAAATTCAAGCAAATTCATTAAAATTCAAGGAACAATAATGCCCTCCCCCCAAGTCACGTGAGTGGGCCCCATGTCATCCCCAGGGCCCTGTATAAGGAAGGGAGGTAGGTAGGAGTCAGAGGGCAGGTGAGGGTGGGACCAGGCGAGAGTCCTGTGCCTGGAGCTGAGGAGGGTGAACTCCCGAGGCCTCAGGTTATCCTGGAAACTGGAAACTATCATGTCCCCTTGAGAGACAAGTTGCTCCAGACGTACAAACAAAACGGAAATGAGTTACGGCTGTTTGCCCTGTTGGATTTTCCCTCTGTTTTAACGACTTCTTGAATCAGCTGTGACACATGCTGAGAACATTCCTGACCTGGAGCAAAATCATTATAATCTAATTTTCTAGCATTTTCCTCCACGATATCAATAGCACTCCCTCCCTTGAAAAATTGGGTGAAACGCCTGTTTAGACAAGTAGGCGACGCACCTGATAAGTCATATCCCGGGGGAGGAAGCCATGTGTGAAATGAAAGCTAGATGTTCTCAAAACCACTTCGTTTAAAGAGAGGACACTAATCAATGCTAGTGTTTCCCATAAGGGACGGGACGGTGGGGTGGGGGGGGGTGCATCGCTGAGCAGTGGACGCCTGCAGATGAGATTAAGGGACACGGTTTCCGCTGAGTCACCTCGGGCTCCAGGGGCTGCCTGGCCAAGGGCAGGGAGCTCGAGACCCCAGGCAAGCAAATCCACCAGCAGCAGCCGCCCGCGGGGGTTTGAAATACAGGGTGTCCCCCAAAATATACACACACTGTGACAGCTGGCAGGTCAATTTTGAAACGGAAATGCATTTTAATCAACACTGTCTTTATGATTATTCAAAGTGTGTTTAGGCACTTTCTTGGGACACCCTATAGCTGCTCAACACATATTCCTGAATTCTTCACAGACCTCCCACGCACATATTTTAATATTTAACTATTGCTAGATGAATATTAAGATTATATATTTGCATTTTATACAAGGGGAGGTGACCTAGTAACATTAACTTGTTTTTCAGGCATACAAAAAGGAGCATTTAAATAAATCCTATTTTTCAAGATAATCACTGTGACTGTTTTCAAAAACAACTTTTTGGAATTATTTTCAAGAGATAGCTTTAGAAACAAAATTAGTTTGTCAGAATAATCTTTCTCTCTCCACACAAAATTACTGACGTCCCGTCTGCCTCCGCGGCAGGAAGCCCCGAATCAGGTCGGACGCTCAGCCGTGCTCACCAGCGGGCGTCTGCGTCCTGGGGGGTTCGACGGTCTCTCCATACGTGTGTCTTTCTGCTTTTTCAGACAGCAACTTGAAATTTCTTTGGTATTTGCCACACTCTTATTAAATAGACTATGGCCGCATGCCTTCTCAGTTCTATTTAGGAAGGAAGTATTGTAAATACCTAACAGACGGCGCTCAGAGTAAAACAAGGACAGGGAAGGTTCATGACCCACCTGCTTGGACGTGTCCTCCTGGTGGCACATGTCCCACCACAGCCGACGCCCCTAGAGTTTCCACCTCTCTCATTTGACTCCCGGACCGTCCTCACCTCCGGCGGCCCCCTCGACTCGATAACTAGCCCAGGGTCCAATAGAAACTTTGAAGAGAAGCATCTTGTGTGATTTATTTGGTACGTACACTTTGGGGATATAAAAGTGCACTGGGTAAATCATGTGCACATAAATTAGAGATTTAGTCTCAGCTCCCCACTGTTTTTTTTTAAATATATCTTTATTGATTTCAGAGAGAGGAAGGGAGAGGGAGAGAGAAACATCAATGACGAGAGTCACTGATCAGCTGCCTCCTGCAGGCCCTCAACTGGGGATCGAGCCGGCAACCCGGGCGTGTGCCCTGACCGGGAATCGAACCCTGACCTTCTGAATCCTAGAGGTTGATGCTCAACCGCTGAGCCACACCGGCCAGGCCCCCCTGGTTCTTGTGTCACCTGTATGATCTGTTTATTTTTATTCTGCCCGTAATGACAGCTTGAAGGTGATCGATCGTGTTCCACGGGGCGGTCACCCTCAGAGCATTTCTGAAGACGTGAGATGGTTTGACTGTCCCTCACCCATAAGATACACGCCACAGATGCTGGTAAAAGTACCAGTGATGACCTTGAAGTGCTTTTCAATCCAATGACGGTGAAGCTCATCACTTCCCGAGTTTCTAATCTGAGCTTTTCACATCTCTTTTTATTCTTTTAATTTTTTTGTTAGTCTTCACCTGAGGATATTTTTTCCACTGATTTTTAGAGAGAGTGGGAGGGAGGGAGGGGGGAGAGCAAGTGAGAGAAACATCGGTTGGTTGCCTCCTGCACATGCTCCAGCCTGGGCAGGGGACTGAACCTGCAACCCAGGTGGGTGCCCTTGGACGGGAATTGAGACCCTTGGGTGTGCAGGCCGATGCTCTATCCACTGAGCACACCAGCCAGGGCTCTTTTTTCACATTTCTTTTCCTGGAAGGGCAGGGGTGGTCCATGCCTTCCCCGAGGGGAAAAAACAAAAGGAACAGGACAGCCCAGAGGACACCACGGCTCAGCCCTTTCACCCACGACCCCCTGATCGTGCTGTGATAATATCCACAGCCCTGCAGACCCCTCGGGACAGGTCTTGGCACTGCCCTCCGCGCCCCCATGGAGCCGGGCTTCAGAGCGGAGCACCCGGGGTCGAGGCTGCAAGGCTCGGCCGTCAGCATCACAGAGCCTCCCGTCAGGGGCCAAGAAGTGCACAAAAACACCACCTCTGGGAACACATCCTAAGACGCCCAAAACACGAACCGGAAAGAATTTATGCGCCCCTGTGTTCACAGCGGCGCTGTTTACAACAGCTAAGGCCTGGAAACAGCCCTGGTCGGTGTGGCTTCGTGGTTAGAGCACCGACCTCCACATCAAAGGGTCTTGGGTTCGATTCCCTGGCAAAGACACGTGCCTGGGCTGCAGGCTCGATCCCCAGCCCCGGTCAGGGTCTGTGCAGAGGGAACCGATCGATGTGTCTCTCCCACATCGATGTTTCTCTTCTCTCTCCCTCAAAATCAATGGAAAAAATATCCTCAGAGGATTAACAATAACCACCAAAAACCTGGGAACAGCCCCAGTGCCCAGCAGTAGACAAGGGGATAAAACACGGTGGGACATTCACGCCATGGAAAACGACGCGGCTGGAAAAAGGAAGACAATCTCTCACTGTGAGTCAGCATGGAGGGACCTGGTAAGTGAAATAAGCCAGTGAGAGGAAGGCAAGGACCCCACGGTCCCACTCACATGTGGAATCCAATGAACAAAATAAACTGATGAAGAAACCAGATCGAGAGACACAGACGCTTGGCCCGGACGGAGGGATCTCAGGGGAAGGCGGGGGTCGGGGGAAGAGGGGAAGAGATTAAGCAGAGGACTTACATGCATCTAGGCACAGACCATGGGCACAGCCGATAGTTCAGGGAAGGCCTGGGGGAGGGGCAAGAGTGGGGGGGACAAAGGGGGGGAAAGGGACACCTGCAATACTTTCAACAATAAAGATAAATTAAAGAAAAAAAGATCACCGAGGACCCATGGCCTCTTTGAAAACCAGAGGTTAGGCTACTGGATGAATCGGCCACAGCTCCTCATTCCCTCGGATACCCCAGAAAAGCCAACTTGCTAAGACCTTGGAGGGACAACATGCTGGACAGGGTCTGGGTCCTGGCTACTCCTTCGGCCGTCTCTGGACTGCACATCGGTCAGGGTGCTTCCTCTAAGAGGCCGGTTAGTGCTGGTTTACCAGCGGCATGCAGTCTGCAATTTGTAATTCCACGTAACCTCCCCCAGGTCTCCCGAAAGCCGTTAGCATGCAAGGAGAAAGCTCTGTTTCTGGCCCGGCCAGTGTGGCTCAGTGGTTGAGCATCTACCTAGGAACCAGGAGGTCAGGGTTCGATTCCCAGTCAGGGCAGATGCCCGAGTTGTGGGCTCGATCCCCAGCAGGGGCCGTGCAGGAGGCAGCCGATCAATGACTCTCTCGTCATTGATGTTTCTCTCTCTCTCCCCCTTCCCCTCTCTCTAAAAAATCAATAAAAACATTTTTTTAAAAAAGCTCCATTTCTGGTACAGGACACCCCCTTCCCGGACCCTGCCTGTCCCTTCCCCCACTCCGGTTCTTGGTGCTAGAAATCAAACCCACATTCGCCCCAGTTCCTCCCAGAGCTGCCCTTAGCTCCTCTGACAGGTCGCGGGACCCAGGTCCCACGGCACCCGGGTCACCTCGCTCCTGCGCTCGGCTGGCTGCTGAGCGGCCAGCTCGGCTGTCACGTGCAGCTGGGGGAATTTTATGGCCGGCTCTGCTTTATGGCTCCTCCAGACCATGGATATTCATCGCGTCAGAGAAATACGACAGTGCGGAGAAATATTAGGCCGTGCTGTTTAGCTCGGGTGGTAAATTTTCAGGGGTGGATGTGGCTGCCGTAAGGACGGAAGGAAGCGGTGACATTGAACCGGCAGAGCCCAAAGACGACAGAGAATTTGCATTAACGATCGGTTCGCTGGCAGCCGTGAATCACAGTTATGGATTCGCTTACCCAGAGACCAAGATTTGGGCTGGATGTGGCCACGGAGAAGCCCAGGCGTCGCTGTGCATCCAAGGGCTTCGCTCAATCCATTCAGCTCCGACATTTAAAAAGCAATCACCTGCTAAATATCAGGGCTCACATTTTTTCCCCATACAAAACTTTTATATTTTATTATCTTTTTAAAATGTTTTTATTGATTTTAGAGAGAGGAAGGGAGAGGGAGAGAGAGAGAAACATCAACATCAGCTGCCTCCTGGGGATCGAGCCCACAACCAGGGCGCGTGCCCTGACTGGGAATCAAACTGTGACCTCCGGGTACACGAGACGGTGCCCAGCCAGCTGAGCCACACCAGCCAGGAATACTTACTTACTTTTAAAAACTTTGATAATTATGGATTTCATTCTAAAAAAACAAAGGTTGGCCGGCCAGCATAGCTCAGCAGTTGGGCATCGACCTAGGATCCAAGAGATTGTGGTTCGATTCCCGCTCCGGACACATGCCCGGGTTGTGGGCTTGATCCCCAGCCGGGGGCATGCAGGAGGCAGCCGATCAATGACTCTCATCACTGATGTTTCTCTCTCTCTCTCTCTCCCCCTTCCTCTCTTTGAAATCAGTAAAGAAATATTTAAAAAAATTAAAAAATTAAAAAAAGAAAGGTTACCTGTGAAAGAAATGTTTCAAAACACCACCGCAAATGTGACAATGTTACAAATGTAATTTGGAATAGTTACCAAACACTGGAGACTAAATCACACCTGCGCTCAGGGTGCGCCCTGCTCCTTCCGGGGCGAAGGACCTTCGCGCACCTGTGTGTTTTCCACCAGGACGGTCAGAAAGGGCGTCCTTACCTGCTGTGGACCTGACAGTGGAGGTGACGTTGGAGGGTGTCAGTGCGGGAATACATTCATCATCTTGGGAGTAACCAGCTTGAATGGCGCGAAGGTAGCTGTGACTCCGCGTCCGGAAGCACCCGGGGAGGTCCAGGGCATCCATGGCCTGAGACTCCACCTCGCTGAAGACGGACTCACACACGGACTCGAACTGCCCATTGACCTCGGCCTCGCTCATCTGGAACAGGCAAGAGCGTGGTCGGTGGCGAGACCCACCAGGGTCTCTGGCCAGGCCCCACCTG
Source organism: Miniopterus natalensis (assembly GCF_054644295.1). Lineage (NCBI taxonomy): Eukaryota > Metazoa > Chordata > Mammalia > Chiroptera > Miniopteridae > Miniopterus > Miniopterus natalensis. Next base: position 423,876 of record NC_142082.1, on the reverse strand, counting down.
ACCTGGCTTTAGAGACTGGCCCCAGGGACGGAGGGGCGGACAGTGGGTCCCACCTGGCTCACGCAGCTGGCCTGGCTCAGCATGCTGAGAGCTCTCATGTAGCTCTGGTTCCGGGAGCGAAACTTGGGGGAGTTGTAGTTGGCAGAGGGGTCCAGGCCGTGACCTGCAGGCCCGTCGCTGGCCGCTTGCAGGTAGCTCTGGCTACAGGAAAGAAATAAGAGGAAAGGCGTTGCACGGACATCACTGAAGGGACAGCGGGCAGGTTAGGAACCGACGCGGAGAGGCCGCTGTAAAGTCCCCAGCCCCCGACTGTCTGTCGACGGATACCTTCGCCTCATGCAAACATTCCCAAGGCTCACACAAATGTGAATTTCATCCAAAGTAATAGGGAGGCTATTTGCAAAATTGCTTTGAATCTTGACATTTTATGGCCAGGTAGGAAATTAGGATCACTCCACATTTTTTTAAGAAAGTGCTGAAAATGAACTCGGCTCCTGAGCTGAAGCCAGAAACCTATGAAAATCTCATAAAAACAATGTTTGCTTTAGGCAACGTTATCTGCTCAGAAAAATAAAAGGCTTGCCTTCGGCCTTAACGTGTGCAAAGTGTCTGGACGGTGCACCTTGGGCAGAGAGGAAGAGCCGACCGAGAAATTAATTCTGCTTTATCATCATTATGACCTTCTCTCCCAAACTCCCCGGAAAACCGATTCTCTCCGGTCTCCCTGCTATTTGGTAAAATGTTAAAAGTGTGGGGAGACGTGAGGGTGTCTGGCAGCTGGAACGTCAGAGTAGCTTAAATTTCCGGCACGTGGAACCTCCTGCCAAGTTTTGCTGACAATCTTTCCACAGTGGAAACACCGAATGAGGTCACTGCGCAGGCCTGTGTATAAATATCAGGTCACCGATTCTGACTCCAGTTAGAAGCTATTATTTGGGACACACGGAGGGACCTGGAGAGCATTACGCTGAGTGAAATGAGCCAGGCACAGAAAGACAAGCATGGGACAGGCTGAGGGATCTCAGAGGAAAGGCAGAGGCGGGAGATAAACCGAAGAACTTAATGCACCTGTGCAAAGCCCAAGGACAGACAATAGCGAGGTGAAGGCCTGGGGCGGGGTGGGTACTGGGTGGTGGGGGCCATGGGGGGAAGGGGAACATCTGTAATACTGTCAACAATAAAGATACTTTAATGTATGTTCCTTGCTATTCAAAGTAAATTCTTGATGTAATTTGTTTTTTTCTGTGACTTACATCTTTCCTTAAAAATGGGACAGTGGAGGAAAAACTGGGCTGGATTTTAAATTCTGACCAAGCACAGCCCATTTATATTTATTTATTTATTGTTAATCCCTCACCTGAGGCTATTTTTTCCATTGATTTTTAGAGAGAGTGGAAGGACCGGAGGGAGGGAGGGAGACACAGAGGAAGAAACATTGATGTGAAGAGACACATCGATCGATTGCCTCCTGAGTGCACCCCAACCCGGGCTGGGGATCGAACCTGCAACCCAGCTACGTGCCCTTGACGTGGAGTCAAACCCACGACCCTTTGGTGTGAGGGCCGATGCTCTGACCACTGAGTCACTCTGGCCAGGGCAAAGCCCGTTTATTATAGATTCAAAGTCACTTATTCTGCAAAATATTAATATTTTTATATATTAATAGAATATAATTTAGTTTTAAAACCAGGTGTATCCCGCATTCCAGCTGCTACCTGCCTTCCCTCCACTCGAAAAGACAAAAGGAAGTCGAGGAGAAAGCAGCGTTAAGCTTTACGCTGGTCCTGCTCTGGCAGGTCGGGAGGGCGATGGCTCCTTGTCCGCTGTGGTCAGGGCTGCCCTCCCTGGTGCGTGGCACCTGACGGGCCCCTGGCCTCCCTCCAGGACCGTCCCTCGCTGTTCCCCAGAACTTAGCCCATAGGAGTCCCCTATCATTTGAAATTTCCTTTAAGCCCCTCGGTTATTCCCCCAAAATGATAATTCCTACTTGAGCAGCCCGGCTGTCAGGGGTTGAAATGTATTTTCATGTGTAGACGTGGTGGGAGCTCAGAAAAATTTAAAAGGAAACCGTAAAAGGATTTCTAGAAAAAGACAAAAACATCGCCCCCCCATTTTTCCCCTTTCAAATGACGTGGGCCTCGGGGCGCCCTGTGCATTGCGAGGCCCTCGCGTCCCCCGGAGGCTGCAGGAGAGAGTGGCTGTGGAGCAGAGAAGCTGCTCCCCGGAGGCTGCGTTCCCCGCCCGTCTGCACGCGGGAGGCTCGCCGGCTGCGCTGTGGGCTCACAAACCTCTCCCGTGACTCAGCTCATGGAAAACAGGTTTACGTAACACATGTGCCGCCCCAGCCTCTGCCCACAGCTGCTGACACAAGTAAATAACCCGAGAACCCAGGCACCAGCCGTCCCCTTGCCCGTCGCCTCAGGCAGGTGGGAGATTTTCGTGGGTCAGATGAAGGAGAAACATAAGACTGAATGTGTAATTCCAAACACGGGGCATCTTTCTTTTTTAACTATTTTTAAAAATTGATTTTTAGAGGGCGGAAGGGAGCGGGAGAGGGAGAAGCTTCGACCGGCTGCCTCCTGCCCGGCCCCCACTGGAGGTCGAGCCCACAGCCCGGGCACCCGCCCTGAGCGGGGATGGAACCAGCGACCTTTTTGGTGCCTGGGACGAAGTCCAACCCACTGAGCCACACTGGCCAGAGGGGAGCGGGTGGGAAACGGGGTGAAGAGGGATTAAGGGGTATGAACTGGCGGTTACAGAACAGTCGTGGGGCGTAAAGCACAGCACAGGGAGCGCAGTCGGTAATATCGTAATAACTGTGGATGGTGCCAGGTGGGGACTGGAAGTATCGACGGGAGCACTTTGTAAAGTATGTGATTCTCTAACCACCATGCTCTGCACCTGAAAATAATACAAAATAATTCTGAATATAAACTGTAATTAAAAATGAAAGCACTAACCATAAAAGGGTATTTAAATACTGCTTTGAAAAGCGATCGTTTTAGATAAATTAAGACCATGTATGTTTCTAAAAGGAATAAAAAGTGGTATTTTAAAAACCCCCACAAAAGTGCAGAAAAGAAAGTCGTGGGAACAAAAGCTGGAGCTACACTTGGGACCCTTCATCGTCTGAAACACTTTCCCTCCCGAAAGAGCATTCAGCTGAAGATCGAAGGACAAAACAGGCCTAAGGACATAAAGGGAAAAACTGTCCAGAGAGGCGACGAAGGAGCCAACAGGAAACAACGGAAACTGCAAGAACGTTCGGCGGCAGGAGCCGGTTCCCCAATCTGGCCTCACGCCTCTCGGGCTTCACCCGTCCCCCTCTGCAGGCAGCCCCAGCTCGACAGCCTGCGCGGCCTGGGCCTGCGTGGTTCCCCCGACGCGCAGCCCACAGGGACCCTCTGAGGCCTGCATTTCCTGAGCATGGGCGGGCTCTGGAGACGAATGGAGTGGCCACGACTCCTGGGAAGGGCCCGTGTTGGGGGTGAGCCTTGCTGGCTGCCGCGACAGGAGTCACCAGCTGTCTTCAGAGGATGGTCTTTCTCAGGTCGTGTCCTGTCACACGTCCAGGGAGATGAGCCACGGGCCCGTCCCAGCAGAATCCTCACAGCGCTCAGTGGGACAGCGCCCGGTTGGGTTGGGAGAGACCTGGGGCCCAGCGCCAGGGGCCACCCGCACCCCTGGTCCCTGCCTCCCATCCAGACGGTGCACCTCTGACAAGAGGCACTTTCCGCCCCCTGGAGCCCAGGAGGTCGGGCTCATCACCGGAGTTGCAAATGCACCGCCTGGCAGCTGGCAACAGGGTCACCAAAACCCGCAGAGAAAACTGCCCCCGGCCCTCCAGCCCCAGTGACCGGTGGGGTGGCAGTGGGAGCTGCGGCGGGAGACACCCCCTCCGCGGAGCACAGGGCGGCCGCAGCCGAGCCGTGTGCACTTCAGCTGCGAGACGTTTCCAAGGGCCAGCATCTGGTCCTTTCCCACTGAATTTATTGGGGAGCATATGGCCTTCTTGATGGAGATACAAGAATCTAAGGAAGTGGAGACTGAATCGCTTTACACACGTCCTTTAGATGGATGACCTCTAATTTTAGAATCCTTAAGAACGGTTATTTCACGGGTGCTCTTAATGCTCCTTCATTTATTACGTTGATTAGCAATTGTCCCTGACGAGTGGCTCACGGAGCTCAGTTTTCTTCATCGTTCATTGTGTACGCGGCACAGAGGGCCCGGCACCGAGGAGACACAAGGATGGCGACAAATGTGGCGCATGCCCCCCCCCGTGTGAGCAGGGCACAGGGAAGCAAGCGGGCGGCCGGCAGAGGGGAGCACGGGCTGGGGAGCTGCAGGGGCCCCGCCCTCCGGGAGGCGCTGTGCTCAGCACCGTGTGCACAGGCAGGGGAGCAGCGTCACAGAAACAAGGCCTGGCCCGAGCGTCACTGACCCGCGAGCGTTACGACCACCAGCTCCTGTGTGATGTCAGCAAGGCACTGACCGGACAGTTCACCCTGCTGTCGACCTTCACACCCAACAGCTGACCGTTCTCCTGGGAGACGGGGCAGTTCTCCCACGAGCACCCGCACCCAGCGGCGGGGACCACGCGGACCAGGCCGACCAGCCTGACGCTGAGGAGAGTCCTGGGAATCACCGACTTACCAGACAGTCGTCTCTGTCTGCATTTGGAAATTAAATTTATCAATAACGTATCTTTGGGCAAACATACAAAACATATGCTGTTATATTTGTAAATCAGCCCATTTCCTGTCCTCAACCTAAAAATTATTCCCTAAAAATGCACTTATGAAGTTACGGTAAAAAAAATGCCCTATTATGATTCACACACACACTCACACACACACGCACACGCACGCACACACACGCTCACACACACACGCTCACACACGCTCACACACACACGCTCACACACACACGCTCACACACACGCTCACACACACTCACACACACACACACGCACGCACACACATGCTCACACACACTCACACACACGCACACTCACACACACACGCACGCACACACGCTCACACACACTCACACGCACACACACTCACACACACACACGCACACACACACGCACACTCACACACACACGCACGCACACACATGCTCACACACACTCACACGCTCACACACACTCTCACACACACACTCACACACACGCTCACACACACACTCACACACACTCACACGCACACACACTCACACACACACACACGCACACACACACACGCACACTCACACACACTCACAAGCATGCTCCTGATGAAAATACCAGGAATGACGGATGGACCACTGGTTAGGACAGCTGCTTTAAAATGAAAGCTGAGGTAGAAACCGCCCAAGCCTCTCTCCTTAATTACTACGTAATAAGTAAATAACCAAAGGCCCGACTTGTTCTAAGAGACCTTGCAAACCGATGGCCATAGTCTAAGGGTTTTAACTCAGAAACTGCTTAGTCGAGGCCGCTGGCCGCGGTCGGGCGCGTTGGGAGGGGGAGGCCCGAGGCGAGGCGCTCGGGGGAGAAGGCGCGTCGGGGTCTTACGTTTGCAGCCCTCCCAGCGGCCTCTGTCCCAGGGATTTGAGCAAGGGCTCCGGCCGCAGGGCCACCGTGGGCGACGTCTTGGGGCTGGAGTCGGACTCCCCGCTCTCGTCGTCGCCCATGGCCTTGATGTAGCTGCCGCTCCGCATCCTCCTGCAGGGGATCTCGTCCTCCTTGCCCCCAGGCGGGTACCCTGCCCACTCGTCCGGCGGCACCTGCAGGGGAGAGACGGGCACACCTGCGTCAGTCGTCCGTCCGAGCCCAAGCCCGGCTCTCTCGGGAACAAGCTCCCCAGGGCCCGAGGGCAGGGCCCGATGGTCAGACGCACAGACGGTGCCTCGCAGGGCAGCCCTGATGGGACGTAACCATGGAGTGATTCTTTCTTCTCCTACAGGAGCGACAGAGAACGTGATGGAAAAAGTGAGGGTGTCAGGAAAGTGACATGAGGAAACCCCGTGACCTCAGCACCTGGAAAAACCACAGATAACGTTTAGATTAATTTCCTCCCAGGACTGAAGGGGTGAAAATTTGAGAGAACTGAGACTAAAAGGGCTGCCGGTGCGGAGCAAGAGGAAGCGGGAGAGGAGGGCAGTGCCCACGCCAGGCTGCAGGCCCAGGGGGAACGGAGCCCCTGGGCACCTTGTATATTCCCTGCAGGGCCCCACTTGAAATGCCCGCTCGGGCTTTTGTGCCCCGTGTCCAGTCTGGGTGCAGGCTGAGCCTCAGACCCGGTCACGCAGGTTGACGTCTTGGCCCTTGCCCCCCCCACGGGGAACTGCGTGGAGGGACGTGGTTTCTGTGGCAGCCAGGCAGGGTCTGCGTCGTCTGAGCAGATGAGATCCCGTTGACGCCGCTCCGGTCGCCTCCGGACCCCGAGTCCAGTCAGCCTGGCCGGGGAAGCGCCTGTGTTCATTTATTTCCGTGTTTTATTTTTCCTCTGAGCCACTGTTCAGGTGCCCAGTTCATTTTCTTAGGGTCACACCCCTCCCGTCTCACCCCTTTAAACCCCAGCCGCCGCCCAGCCAGCGTGGCTCAGTGGTTGAGCATCGACCTATGAACCTGGAGGTCGGGGTTCGATTCCTGGTCAGGGCACAAGCCCGGGGTGCGGCTCGATCCCCAGCAGGGGATCATTGACGTTTCTCTCTCTCCCTCTCCTTTCCTCTCTCTCTGATGCCAATAAAAACATATTTTAAAAAAAAGCAAAAATCCCCAGCAGTGGATGGAGCAGAAGCCGGGGGGACCGAGCACACATCGCACGGCCGAGGCTGGGTCATGCGGGGACCCCACCGGGACAGAGCGAACACTCAGGGAAAAACACTCCGTCGGCGCCGTCCCAGGTTAGGTCCACCGCGCGCATCTCCACAGGGGCAGAGCCCCCCCCCCGTGCCCACATGACAGTGTCACTGCCCGACTGTCCTCCCCCGGGCTGGGTGGCCACCGCCCACCTTCCTTTCCCCAGAAGCCACTGCCCGGGCGACCTGCGGGGCTCTGTGCCCCCGAGCTCGGCTGCGACGTGCCCACCCGCTCAGCGTGGCATTCACTGAAGGCTGACCTTCGAAGCTCTGTCCACTGACGGAGAAAATTCGAAAACAAGAGCTTTCTCAGAGAACAAATGGATCACATTTCCCTTCACTCGCCCGGTGTCTGCTCCGACCTCAACAACACAGAGTCTTCCTCTGACGGTAACTCCGTGTTCAGTACAAGGTGAGACTGAAAAACAGCCCCGTGTTCAGCTCCAACTCGCTCTCGTTTGGGGTGAAAGGCGGCGCAGAACGCGAGCATCTGCTTCCCCCCCCTTGGGTGAAACCCTCCCTGTAGGTCACAGGACAAAGCCCTCGGTGCACAGCCCCTGTCGGTAAAGCCGGGTCTGCACGCGAGGCCCCTAGTCCCTCGAGGAGTTTCACGCAGTCCACGTGCGGGGACATCTGTGCCTGAGCCTCTCAGACGTGCTGGACCTCAGCTCCCGCGAACCCGACACCGGCACAGACTGCCGGGGAGACGTGAGCGGGTCGGCTGCTCAGGGTCACGAGTCTTCTCACGCGGGACCCGCGGTGACCACGAGGACAGGGAAGGATGGAACCGCCGAGCTGCGTCGGGGATGCGGTGGCTTCACGGAGACGCCGAGGTGGGAGGGACAGGAACCGGCTGCTGGAAGAGACGAGCCCCCTGAGGAGCGCGTGTCCTCGCGGGTCCCAGGGCTCAGGGAGCCAGCACCACCCCGGGGACACCACAGCACCCGCCACACCAGCAGTGCCTCCCACCGGGGGGCAGCCCGGGCTCTGCTCGTTCAGAGACTGAGGCTGGTGTCCAGGACAGCTGTCCCTGAGGTGGCCTGTCTGGGGCCAGGCCTACGTCTGGGAACCTGCAGGGCCTCAGAGGAACGGAGGTGACAGGTGGGTTTGCCGGGGACAAGGTGACCGTCCTCCCTGCTCACCTGGGCCTCCGAGCCCCGTGGTTTCACTCCAGGAGCTTGGGCTTTAAGGTGGGTCCACTGAGTCACAGCTGTCACGGGATCGGGTCACAACCTGTCATTGTTTAGATGCTGCCATGTAAAGGCCGAGTGTTCTGAAGTCTGGGGACGTCACAGCTGGTCACAGCTCAGCCAAGCCCTCTCGCCCACACCGCTGACGCCCCATCGTGTCCGAGGGGCAGGGACCAGAAGAGGAGGGGAAGGTGTGACCCAGCCTCACGGGCTAGCCGAGGAGGACGTCAGTGAACGTGACGCGTTTAGTGACCACACAGCGCACACGGAGAAACCACGGGCATGGGAGCCAGAGGGCCGGTGGGCAGTGACGCCACGGGGAGGCCAGAGCAGGTGGCAGTGATGCCACGGGGAGGTCAGGGCAGGTGGCAGTGATGCCACGGGGAGGCCAGGGCAGGTGGGCAGTGACGCCACCAGGAGGCCAGGGCCGGTGGGCAGTGACGCCACGGGGAGGCCAGGGCCGGTGGGCAGTGATGCCACGGGGAGGCCAGGGCAGGTGGCAGTGATGCCACGGGGAGGCCAGGGCAGCCGGGCCCAGACAGCAGGACAGTCAACAAGTGGACAAGGTCCTAAGCTCCACCCCAAAGTCACAGGAGGAGGTCGGGGAGGAGGGAGAAGACGCAGAGGAGGGACCTGCAGATTTTCAACATCAACCCAGCCCCATGGGCTCCCCGTCTGTGTCTGGACTCAAACTGGTAAAAAGAAACTGTGACAATCAGGGAATGTGAATACTCGCTGGACCCGAAACCACTGGAGTTGATGTCAGTTTTCACGTTGGTAACGGCACTGCGGAGACGTTTCAGGGGGGCCCTCACCCCCCGGGCGGGTCCTTGAGGACAAGTGCAGAGTATTTATTGGTCTTCAGGGGACTTGCGTGGGCGCAGCCTGAATGGGCAGGTGTGTGAGGTGCCGACGGACAGTGCAGCCAGGTGTTGGCTGGTCCTGAAGCTGCGTGGGGAGTGCATGGGGTTCGTTGCATTACACCCTGTTATTTTCCTTTTTTAAAAAAATATGTTTTTGTTGATTTCAGAGAGGAAGGGAGAGGGAGAGGGAGAGATCCACTGGCTGCCACCCGCCTGCCCCCTTCCGGGGACGGAGCCCACAGCCCGGCAAGTGCCCTGACCAGGAACTGGACTGGTGGCCCCTTGGTTCCTGGGCTGAGCGCACCTTTTTATAGGATTAGATTTTCCATAATTAAAACATCAGAAAGGGCCGCTGGAGGGCAGGGAAGAGGGTGTTACAAAGGAGGGCGGACAGAGGAGGCCTCGGTGGGGCCCTTCGCGGGTGTGAGGCCGGCAGCCGTGGCCGGTGGGTTCGCCGTGCTGAGTGTCCTCTCGGAGGCCCCCAGGGACAGGCAGAGGGGCGGGAATTCTGCTCTGTCGGTGACCGTGAAGGGCCTGCTGCTGCTGGCAACGTGCTGGTGAGCATTTTATGTCTGCACATTACTAGGACTCGCCAACCACCCGCAAAATCTACGCCCCTCACGTTGCTATAAAAATACCCACTTGTCTCTGAATAAACCTGCCCGTGAAAGCAGCTGGGTTAGCGTTTCCTCGATAAGCAGCACCACCGGGTTCTGGACGATGGCCCCTGACTCCTGAGGCCGCTCGGTTAGTGATCTGCTCCGATAACTGACGCCGGTGACTCAGGCGGCACCCGGCCGGCGGCTCGTCCTGTGAGGGTCCCTCCCCCAGCCTGCGACCTGCGGCCTGCGCCCAGCACGGTCAGGAAGGGGGTGTGACTGTGGATGGAGAACAAGCTACACAAACGCTGGAGAAAAACACAGACCCTCCGGCTCTGCTAATGACAGTTAACAGATGCAAGTACTCACAGAGGCACCCATGGGCGCCTCCCGGGCCGACGCTCCCCCACACACTCAGCGGTTGACGCGATCTGGAGGCAGAGTGAGAGGGAAACACGTAAACCAGAGATTCGCGATGCTCTGCCTCTCCCCACCCACGATCGTCGTCCATCTGTTCTCGCCCTTGGTGAATTCATTCACCTGCACCCCAGAGGCACAGGGGCGTTTCCCAAAATCGCGCCTAACGATGCCATGGTCGGGTGGGGCCAGTGAACCCACTCAAGCCGCAGGCCCGCTTCCACGGGGCTACTTTATGTTTGTTTTTTCAAATTGCGTTTTAGAGAGAGAGGCAGAGAGAGGGATACACGGAGAGAACACCATCGACCGGCCGCCTCCTGCCTGCACGCCCCCTACTGGGGATCGAGCCCACAAGCCGGGCACGTGCCCTGAGCAGGAATCGAACCGCTGACCTTTTGGTTCCTGGGTTGACCCTCGACCCCTGGGCCACGCCTGCCGGGCCCACCAGCCACTTCTGAACGAGAAGACGTTACCTGGGCTAAAACACCGTGATGCTAAATCCTGCAGCCGAGAGGCATCAGAGGGAGGACCCATCGCCCGCGTTCGAGGGGAGGACCGGGCTGCCCAGCGGGTGCCCCCGGGAGAGGCTGCCGCAGAGACCTCGGTGCCCGTGGTGGCCTGGCCCGAGACCTTACCTGGAGGTAGTGGCACGGCCTCAGGGCCGGCTTGATCTCCTGGTGCACCAGCGGCTTGTCCAGGTTCAGGGAGCTCTTGCGATACGCCTCCTTGGCCTGGCTCACGGTCAGCGTGGACCAGGAGCTCCGCTTCATGTACTTGGCGTCGGGCGTCAGGGACAGGCCCTCGCAGGCCGAGCACTTGACGTCGTTGTTGCTCCTGGACGTCTTCAGGGAGAGGTCCCCGAAGGGGCCCGGCAGCGGCTCGGGGTAGCAGTGGGACAGGCGGTCCGCCAGGGGCCGGCTGGCCACGCTGGGGGCGCGGCAGGTGCTGTCGCTGTCCAGGTTGTCGTCGGAGCTCCACCAGCTGCTCAGGCCCGACCTGTGCTTGCTCTCGGGCTTCCGCTCCTTGCTCTTGCTCCGCCTGCTGTGCTTGGCGTGGTGGCCGTGGTGGTGGTCCTCCGCCCGGCCCTCGCCCTTGGTCCCGTTGACGTGGCCCTTGGAGGAGCCCTCCAAGGAGTGGGACTTGGTGAAGAGCTTCTGCACGGAGTGGACGAGGTGCCGTATCCGGCCCGGGCTCTCGCCCCGCTGCTCCGCGGCGGCCGACGTCCGCTGGTACTGCAGGGTGTGGAACCCGTCCCGGTGCAGGGGCAGCTGCTTCTCGAACTGGTCCAGGAGGTTGGCGGGGATGCGGTTGGCCTTGGCGCCCGCGTGGGGCGCGGCGCAGTCGTCCCTGGCGTCGTAGTGGGAGCTGTAGTGCATCCTGGGGAAGGTGCTGCTGGACACGTGCCCGCCCAGCACCACGGGCACCATCACGCACTCGGAGTGCACGGAGCTGCGGGGCGAGCAGCGGTGGTGGTCCGCCGGGCAGCCGTCCGCGGGGCTCAGCAGGTAGGGCGGCCGCGGGTCCGGCCCGTGGCGCAGGTGCTCGCAGTCGTCGGGCGGGGCCAGGCCGCAGGTGTGGGCGGAACACAGCGGGGCTTGGCTCCGGCTCCCCGGGAACCCTTTCATGTTCCTGGGGGCGGGGGAGTATCTTTCCTCATCGAAGTGCTGAGCGGGAGACCACGAGTACTGCTGGTCTGTGGAGGAAACAGAAGCGTCGTGTGAGACTCGGTGGAAACGGCGGCAGAAAACGAACGGCTTGACACCCCAGGCACGAACTGTATGCAGCGGCCAGCGGTCCCTCTCGGTCTGGGCACGCACGCGGGCGGCACATTCTTACACATCAACTGCTCCAAACTACAAGAATCTCAGGAAAAATAAACTGGTATTCCCCAATACGGCTTTGTTTGTTTATTGTTTGTTAATCCGCGCACGAGGCTATAGTCTCTCTTGATTGTTTTAGAGAGAGTGGGAGGGAGGGGGAGAGAGGCGTCGGTGGAGAGGCAGGCCGGTTGCCTCCCACACGCACCCCACCTGGGGCCGAGGATCGAACCTGAAACCCAGGTGGGTGCCCTTGACTGGAAATCAAACCCACCGCCCTTCAGGGCCAGGCCGATGCTCTAACACTGAGAACACTGGCCAGGGACCAAATACTGTTTTACAACGACAACTATGCAGTGTCTCCTAGATGCATCAGGTCCCGTGAAAGCAAGGTTTTGTGGTATTAAGCAAATGAACAGTTTGAGGGGAAAAATGAGTTACATTTGATTACCTGAGTATTACATGCATGTACAGTAGGTAATATGCATATAATATTCTACATGGGAAATAACAGGCTCTGTCAGTGTGTGCTGTGCACAGGCAGACTGTCTGTATCATGTAATAGTCACCGCAATGCCCATCTACGGTGCGCAGATGATGTCACTCTGTATCTATCATGCGCATAGATATTACATCACATGCACACAACAGGACCCCTGCAGGACACACAGGCACAAGAACCTGATTCGGCAGGAAAAGGGGTGGGCGGAGCCCGGGAGCCCAGGAGAGGCCTCAGGACTGCGCCTGGGGGGAGGCCGTGGCCCAGCCCCGTCCCCTTTGGGAACGGCACAGAGCTGTCTCCTTGGGGAAATGGAGACCAGTTGGCTCCGTTGACCACGGCCCGTCCCCCAGAACTCAGAGCCACCCACCCGGACCCCACAGCGACCTGCAGGCAAACACCCGAGGAGACGGTGGGAAACGGGAAAGAAGCTCAGAGACACGCAGCTTCCACCCGGTAATTCGCAGCCCAGCCCTCAGTCGCTGACACAGGAGACACCACTCGCCAAGAACATTCGCCAGGTCTGAGGTCTGGGTGCACATGTCCCAGGTCAGACACGGGAATATCCTACAGGGACGGGACATCCACTCCGATCCCGGAGGAGTCAGGGGCAGGACCTCCCGCAGCTGGGAGCAGAGAATGTCAACATGTTCTGGGGATCCCAGTGGGCTGGGAGCGGGCTCGGGGGCTGCCTCACCCTGCGGGCAGCAGGGCACCTTCCTGCCCACGCTCACAACGAGCAGGTGAGGGATCAATGACGCCCTTAACTCCGAGGAGAGCGCCACTGTTTTACGGCTCAAGGTGTGTCACGGTCTCTGGGAGCGACTCTCCCGTAATAGCTGTTCCGGGCCTTCCTTTTTCAACAGCCCAATTATAACCGGAGCCCTTTAATCTATCAGGAGGGGGCATTTTAGGTTATGTTATGTTTTAACATAATTAAAAGCAAGTTTTCAAAGGAAATTCTACATTCAGCTGGCGAACAGCAGCACCGCGTGCACATGGCCACGTCCTCCCGTTACCTCCTGCTTTACCCTCCCGTGAATGTCAATCTTCCTGCACATTAGAAAGGGGGCCCTCGGCCGGTCGCTCACGTCTCCTGTCCTGCCTAAGGCTTGGCCTCGAAGCCTGTGACGGATGCCGTTACATAGAAGCACACAGTCAAAGACACAGCTTTAAAGGAAACAAATTAAACCCGATTATGTGACTTGTGGATACACAGTCTCATTTCCGCCACCCAGGGTGGTTTCCTGACGGACGCAGGAACTTATGTGTTAACTCTTAAGGTAACTGCAGCAGCCCTGACGGCGACGATGACACACTGTGAACGCTGGTGGCACAGACACGCGTAACCAGGCCTGGGCTGCAGGATTTCTGTGTGTGTAACAAATAATAACACTCAGGGGGAAGCACTTTCTCCTTGTGAAGCCGCGAGAACACACGTAAACATGGACAGCGTCTTGCTTTCCAATTCCCAGCGAGTCATTACTCACTAATGTCACCTTGAATTCAAGCCGGAAGGGAGGGCGCATTTTACTGCGGGTTTCGTGGGACGCTGGCCTCCCCATCCTGAGAGGACTGTGCCGAGTGTGGAAATAAAACCGTACAGTCCAGCTGGTGTGTGTGGTGTGCCGGCTGCGGGGGGGCGCCTGTCACAGGCTTCGCCTTCCCCACGCCCTGCAGGAGGCAGCGTGGTCCCCTCTGCCGGCTCGGGAAACGGGCTGGAGGGCGCGTGGGGTGTGGGTGCTGAGGTCCTTGCACGCAAGGAGACGCACAGACATGCAGACACACACGTGCCCAGGCACACACACACGCACACACTCGGTGTCAGGGCTGCCCTGGACCCCACATCCAGCTCCAGGCTGCTGATAAATGGGGGACGGTGGCGTGTGGGGCCCCAGGTGCTCTTTCCAGTTACACCAGATGGTGGCTGCAAACCAGCACTAGTCTGAGCCCACCAGGCTGGGTGAACCCTGAGGGCACCGTGGAGCCACACCCCCACCCACCCTTGGAGAGGAGACGTGGCAGGGATGGCACTGGCCGACCTACCCACTGCGGGCACCTGGGTGTCCCTCCCTGCCCAGGAGAGCAGTCTTGTCTCCCTCTGCCTGAAGCCCACGTAACCCATGTTACCCACCTGCCTGCCTTTCATCGGATTTTATCTGCCCCTGGGGGGGTGGCGGGCAGTCCCTCCACCTGTGTCGTGTGCTCATGATCCACCTTAAAAAGAAAATCCTTGGTGGACGCCTGGTGAACTAAAAGTAAAAAAGAAACCCAAACAAGACAAAACCAAGCAAGAACTTCACAAAGTGGACTGTGAGCTATCATGTATTTTTCCCAAACTAGTTAAATTTACTAACATTTGTTCAGAAATTCAGTGGGAACTTGCAAAATTGTCCAATGGTCCTGGCTGGTCTTTTGCATCACCCTGGCTCCACCCTTTCTCTGCGGCTCCCTCCGTCCGTCTGTCCATCCGTCTGCCGGGCCTTCCCGGTCCTGCCCCGCCCCTGCCCCGCCCACCAGGGCAGCACCTGCAGCTGCCCCCTCACCACTGCCCACGCCCAGCGCCCACCTCACCAGTCAGGCCCTCGCAGCACAGGGCAGGGGAAACGAGGAGGAAGCTCATGTGAACCTGCCCGTCTTACCTTGAAGCTACGAGAGACACGCCCGTATGTCAGGAGCATCTATGTGAAGCCAGAGTAAAAACAATTTTCTCAAAACTTTAACACAAAAGAGTTAATGGTTTGTATGCTGACAACTACAAAACGTTGAAAGAAATTAGTGATGCTCTAGCTGAATGGAAAAGTGGCCCATGTTCATGGAAGACAACATGGGCCAGGGCACGTCCCCGCGTGCTTTAGGGTCAGCGGAGGGCCTGTGCAGTGGGGTTTAGAAGCGGGGTGTCTGCGTCTACGGCTCCTGTCTCTACCCACCACACGTGCGGCTGAAGCGTCTCGGCTTCGCTCCGGCTGCCGTGAGGCTCAGAGGCAGATCTGGGCTCGGCTTTAGGGTCCTCACAACATCTCGGGTGTCCGTGTCCCTTGTCTTTGCCCTTTGCTCCTGTTTACATTTCTGGGACCATGACTCAGATGGACACATCATCAGTATGTTTCACATTATTTCTGTTACTCACTGTTACATTGTTACAAAACGAGACAAAGTATAAGTTAGTAAATGAATTAACTTTCACCAGCCCAGCCAATGATATTCAAGCCCTGCAGTGAGGGGCTGACAGCTGTTTAACCTCCGGCCGGGACGGCCCTGAGGAGCGCAGGCAGGCGATGGTGTGCTCCGGGCACCGGGGGACCCCACGCACCTTGTCAGCATTTCTCACGGACGTAACCCAGCCCGGCCGGGACCTCACCAGCATCCTCTCCCTCATCTAGCCAAGGCGTTGGCTTTACTTGCCGGGTTATACACAGAGTCACCCGGGAGTATTTCTAGGACAGGCCCTGCGTCCCCCAGACGCAGCAAGACTGGCCGCCCCTCTGTCCATGCCGGTGGCTGCCCACGGGCCGTGTTCCGCGTGCTGACCCTTCATGTCCATCCCGGTGCCTCCCACCAGCTCCCTAAGCTCTGCAATCACCTGGCACTCAGCAGACACCCTGAGCTAGAGCACAGGCCTCATGTCTGGTGGGGAATGCACACACACGGGTTGGACGTGAGCACCGGGCTGGCCGGGCTCAGCTGGAAGACCCCACAGGGCTAGGAGCTGTCTTCATAGCCTCTCCCCAGTTCTCAGGCCGGAGCCGCTCAGAGTAATGAAGAGCTAGCTCCTGAGCCCTCTGAAGTGAGGTTCTGTAGGGGGCCCCCCACAGCTTCCACACAGGGAGCTCCGGGTCCACTTCAGTTCACAGGACCTGCTGTGCTTTCAGTCACTTCCTCTGCCTTTTTCTCTAAACGTTCTCTTAAATTCTGTTACCAAATGATGGCCCCAGAGGGCGAAACCCTTCAAGTCCGAGTGGTTTCACCCCCGTTTCAGAGGCACCGCTGGTTCCACACAGGCTCAGACAGCTCTGACTCCCGAGGGGACGGCTTGGGCGGGGCCGGCTGTCCTGCCCCCTCGGGACTCTCATCCGGCTGTGTGGACACTGAGGTAGGCCATCAAAGCCATGAGGCTGCTCTTCCAACCTCAGGACGCACCCAGAGGGACTCTGTCTGGGTCAGGTGACAGGTGCTTGTTTCTCTCTTTCAGGGTCATGGGCTCACAGGAGGTGACAGCCCCTGGCAGGGGTCCCAACGGCGGCTGCCTGCCTGTCTCCTCCCGGCACTGGCCCCTCCTCTCCCAGGACCTGCTAGTAGGTTTCTTTCTTACTCCCATTGGCTCCGCCTATATCCAAGTTCCAATTTAAAAGACAAACGGCAGAGCTGTTTAGAATAATGTGAGCAGAAGGAAGCCGGGTTTCTGAATTCAGGTGCTCAACTCGGCAGCTCCATTTCAGAATTTCATTATATTTCCGATTGAGCATGGAGGGTGAGCACATTTGCAACTTAATTGCACTTAATTATCCAATGATTTCTTATTTATGGGCTAAATAAATAGCTTTAAAGCAGATCTTCAGTCTATCGTTTTAAAAAAATGGCTTGCAAAGTGTAAAGGAGCCTGCCGGGGTGTAAACCTGATCCAGTTAGAGTCATTCGGCTGCGGCACCCTGTCTCCAAAGTCTCTTTCTCCTGGATCTCCTTTGATACAAGTCAAGAGGCTCCTTAATGTAAATCAATATATCTTTTTTTTACCTTTTACATTATTTTTTAAAAGGTTTTTTTATTGATTTTTAGAGAGAGAGGAAGGGAGAGGGAGAGAGAGAAACACTGATCGGCTGCCTCCCGCAAGCCCCCGGCTGGGGATCGAGCCTGTGACCCGGGCCTGGGCCCCGACCGGGAAGGGAACGGTCGGTGTCTGGGACGAAGCCCAACCAACTGAGCCACACGGGCCAGGGCACCTTTTCCAGAATTTTTGCTGATTACCTTATATTTTTGCTTTGAAAAAAGTTTATAACCTGTCAGAAATGTGTTGCTGATTCCTAAATGGAGATACCAGAGTCCAGCAGAAGAAAGTTTGCTTTAAAATATTTGATTTTTGAGAGTTATTTCATAAGCAAATATAATTTTGAAATCGGAATTCACAGTCATTTTTTAACACTTCCTCGCTTTATAAACCTGAATGAACTTTTATGAAAATTAAAGGGCATCATCCTAATACCAAAGCCAGGCCGAGGAAAGGGAACCAGAGACCAGGCATTTCCATCATGAACACACGTCGACAAAATATCAGCCAATGGAACCAAACCGCGTGGCGCTGACCTCAGGAGGGCGGGACTGACTGGACAGTGAGCCCAATTAATGCCATCACCACGGCAACGGGCCGGGCAGAATCGCAGGAGCCGGTCAACAGATGCAGAGAAGGATCTGGCAAAAACCAAACCCATTTATGGTAAAAAGTCTAAGCAAAAAGGAATAGAGGGAAGTTCCACAACTTGAGGCAAAGGCATTGACCGAAAACCTACAGGTACTTAATAGTGAGGCGCCAGATGCTCCGAGAGGAAACGAGGCGAGGATGCCCCCCCTCCTACCTGAGATCTTGCTGGAAGCTCTGGCTGATACAAGACAAGAGAGGGAAGCAAAAGCCGTGCAGATCGGGAAAGAGAGAAAATGCTTGCTGTTCACAGGGGACATAATATTCTACATAGAGAACCCCAAAGAATCAATCAATTCCTGGAAATGAGGGTGCGGGATTCAAGGGCAGTGCGCAAAAGGGAACTGCTTTCTTAGAGCCCGGCAAGGAGCAACCAGATTTTGAAATTAAACACACAAAACCATTCACACCGACTCCATAAAGGGAAACAGCTAGGTGTAACCTAATAAAATACGTACAAGGCCGACCTATCATAAATCTCTCATGAAACCAAAGGTGTAAAACATAAAAAGATGCTCCATGTTCACATACAGGAAGACTCAATACGGCCAAATTCCCAGCCCGACCTACAGACCCAGCGCAGCTGCTCGCGGGCAGTGACAGATTCCACAGCTTATGGTGAAGAAAGTGCCCGAGAGCCAACAGTATTGAAGGGGACCAATGGGGGGGATTCCCTGACCTCCAGTCTGGCTGTGAAGCCACAGACGCCGAGGCAGCGTTATTGGAGAAAAGACGGACAGCTAGGCAATGAAAGAGAGTCGAGCCCAGAAGCAGATCTACGTCAAGATGGTCAGCTGACAAAGAAGAACCAGCGATTCAGTGGAGCAAGGACAGTGCTTCTGGTTTTGTTTTGTTTTGGTTAAATAATGCTGGAATAGCTAGACATCTGCATGTAAAAAAATAAAACTGCATCTGGATACAGACCTTGCACCTTTCATAAAAAATTACCTAAAATGGAACCACACACGTAAATGTAAAGTGAGAAACTACAAAGTCCTCAGGAGGTAGCAGAGGAGATGATCCAGGGTCCTTGTATTTGAGTGAGTTTTTGGGTAGAATACCAAAAGCATGATCCACGAAAGTAAAAACAGACAGGCTTAACTAAAATTAAAAACTTACCATAATTCCCCAAACTTGGAGGCGGCCAAGATGCCCTATAGATGACAGGTAAGTACACGGTGGTCCATCCAGACAACGGAATATTATTCAGAGCCAACAGGAAAGGAGCTCTCAGGCCATGAAAAGATGCGGAGGAACCTGAAGTGCATGTGCCTAAGTGACAGGAGCCAACCTGAAAGGGCCACGCAGTGACGACCCCTGTCCTTTCCAGCGTCGTTTGTGTCTGGCCCTCTCCTCGCTTTGCCGGGTCCCTCACCTCATTCAGACCTTGTTAGAATTTTCTCCGTGTCACTGTCCCTGCAGGGTTTTGAGCCCGTGTCCTCCGGAGGCGGTGGGCCCTCACCTTCCCTGTCCGTCACCCGGTTCTTCCACATCAGAGGGTCCTCAGCTACGTCCCCAGTGCTCGGGGCTCCGTCTGGCCGTCTGCATCAGCGTCTGCACTGCCCTGCGGGCCCCAGGAGCGTATGTGCCCGAGGGGCTCTGACCTGGAGGCCGACCTGCTAAATACAGATTCCCGTTGCTGTGGTCACTGACCACTGACCACTGACCACGGCCGCAGAGTTTGTGCCTCACCTTCCCACCTTCAAAACGGGATGAGAAAAGGGGATTTGACTCTGGGTGGTGAGCACACAATGCAATACACAGCCGATGTGTCAGAGTTGTACACTCGAAACCTCTAATTTTATTAACTGATGTCACTTCAATACATTGAATAAAACAAAAACAACCAACCAACCAAGATGGGATGAGAGCAACCCGCCAGGACAAGCACAGAGCGTCAAACGGTCCGAACTCAGACCTGCCTGTCCCGCGGCAGACGACTCGCGCCCCCCCGACCCACATCTCAGTGTGGATGCTATTAATGGTGCGTCCCGTTATGTTCTCCTACTCAGCATAAGTTATTTTCACACCGCTCCCGCAATACGGTGCGACCAAACTTTTATAAAATGTCACTGAGTTGTAAAAATGGAGCTTAAAGGGCCCTCGCAGATCCTGTGCTGCGAGTAAGAGAGTGGGAGACACGTACATGATATTTAAAAATACCCGGCGGTTAGGCTTAGCCTCACTTAGTAGGACACGGGCTGTGTCTGGGAAGATCGGCATAAGAAAAAGAAATGAACTTCAGCCCAGGCAGGGCAAGGACATTTTCTCTGGAGAGAATCTCATTTCTGACTCATTGCAGACCCTTGTCACCTGCAGATCCACCGCCCCTTCCTCGCGTCTAACCGGGGACCCTCCTCGCTGCTCCTGGCCGGGCACCCACAGGGTCTGCCTCGGGTGCCTGCACAGCCGTCCCGCAGGGCGGTGCCCCGACGCGTCGCCGTTAACACAAATCTAAGTGACCGGCATGGCCTAAAAGAACCAAGGATTTTGAGAGAAGATGTAGAATTATTTGCATCTTACAGTTCAATATCTACGTAGTGTTTTGCACAGAGCAGTAAATGCTGGAACGAGAGAATGGACGGGTAAGTGAGCGATTGAATGGACAGGCGAATACATAACTGAACAGATGGATGGATGGGTGAGCGAGCGAGTGGATGGGTCTCCGAGCTCCATAGCTACCACCTGCAACGTTAGAGGCTGTGCTGTATTTATCAGGATGTAATGACAGGGAAGCTGGATGAAGGTGCGCAGGACCGTGGTTCTATTTCTGAAACTTCCTGTGAATCTATAATTACTTATTAAAAGGTGCTCCCTCTGGGCCTGAGAAATGGAGTGTAATTAGGGAGCTTTCACTGAGGAAGGCGGGAGCTCCCAGGGGGGTTGGCACAGCCAGAGGGCCTTGGTGAAGTCTCGCCTCCACTTCTGGGTTCAAAAGTTCCCTCTTGTCAGGATCCAGTCCTTTCTGTCTCCGGGAGGCTGGGGCTGGGAGACTGTGAGACCGGTGTGTACACAGACGGCTGGTGCTGGTGACGGCAAAAGGCCCAGGTGACAACACATGTCCTTACCCCTCCCCACCCAGTCCTGCTGTTGGGATGGAAAAGGCAGACACCTGCTCCTCTGTGGAGCTCCCGACGGCTGGGCCGGGCCACGCGCACCCTCCTGTCCCGACTGCCTGAGATGCCAATACGAGCACGTGGAGAGAGCCATCGCAAGGGGAAGCCAGAGTAGAAAACTGGGTTCAGGCTTTTCTTCGTCTGGTTAATCTCAGGTTAACAAGCATAAGACAGTGCAGCTTGCTGCGGTCTGCACTCCATGGACACAGCAGCGAGCTCATGTGCACCTGCATCGCAAGCAGCTGGAGTTTCCAGAATCTGCTCGGCTTGACCAGTGGCTGCACAACTGTTTTTAATTATTAATCTCCGTTGTGGGTGTTTCATGGTCTTGTCAGGTCGCTGTGATTTGCTGGCTTTACTCAGGAGTGTGCGGTGAGGCACCTGGGGACCCGAGGGTGTTTGGGGCTGTGACTTGCCCCTACTAGAGACCTGGTCTCTGCGGTCTCGCTCCCGCAGCCTCCGAGACCCCTTCTTCTGCACCTGGATTCACCAGCATCCTCCGGTGATGATCACATGAAGACAAGCACCATAAAAGCTAACACTTGTCACTTGTTGTGATAAACCCTCTAAGGCCTGGTGCTATCAGGTCTAGTCACCTTAATAATCCCAAGAGGTAGGAGGCAGTCTTATTACCCACCCAGTTTCTTTTTTAAAAAGTATTTGAGAGAGAGGAAGGGAGCAAGAGAAACATTGATCGGTTGTGCACCCTCCCCCCCCCCGGGAAGGGCCCCGATGGGGCACTGAACCCGCAACCTAGGTATGTGCCCTGAACCAGGAATCGAACCCACAACTTCTTGGTGATGGGATCACATCCAACCAACTGACCCACCCGGACAGGGCTTAATAAGCGAGGAAAAAGGGGCTCATGGAAATTAGGCAAATTGCCCGGCTCCCACGCAGGCGGGGGTCCGCCCTCAGAGCCTGGCCGTGGCGTCTGAAGTGGGTCGTTGCACAACACAAGATGCATTTACACAGGAACCTAACACACACACACGCATAACCCCTCTCCTGTGCGCTGCACTTTGACATTTTTATTATGTACATTCTATACATTCCCGTCCTTTCCTTTTTTCATTCGACAATTGCTGGCAGTGACTCAGGAACTCGAATTCCCAGCCCACTGAGTTGCAACCGCAGTTTAAACATCAGTGTCATGTAAACAAACGATTAGACAGCGAAACGAACAGAATCACTTACTGGATGAGAAGGTGCGTTAAACGGACTGCGTCTTCTGTTATTAAACACGCCTATCACCGGCTTTCCTTCCCTCCGCAGCCTGCTTCCGCCCGAGACCACTTAGTGTAAAAACCATCATTTACCCATTTCAGAAGCCGCCAGCCTCCCTCGCGGCTGCTGGAGAAGTGTCATCTCGAGAGGGCTGCTCTGGAAGGAGGAAGAAAGAGCTCGTGTGTTGTTCAAGTCTGCGTGTGCGAGTGTGTGTGTGAGTGTGTGTGTGATTGTATGTGTGTGTATGTGTCTGAGTGCGAGTGTGTATGTTTATGTGTGTATGTGTGAGATTGTATGTCTGAGTGTCTGTGTGTCTGTGTGTGTGACTGTATGTATGAGTATGTGTGTGTATATGTGTGTGAGATTGTATGTGTATGGCTGTGTGTATATTTGTGTGTATATTTGTGTGTGCGTATGTGTGTGAGATTGTACGTGTGTGAGATTGTACGTGTGTGTGAGTGTATGAGTGTGAGATGGTATGTGTGTGAGATTGTATACGTGTGTGAGATGGTATGTGTATGTGTGTATATGTGTCAGATTGTATACGTAAGTGTATGAGTGTGTATATTTATGTGTGAGATTGTATGTGTGTGTATGTTTATGTATGTGTGTGTGTGTGTGAATGTTTATGTGAGTGTGTACGTGTATGAGTGTGTGTATGTACAAACATACCTGGAAATATCGTGCTTCTGTATCCAGAGGCCCTGGTGCCCTTGCCCTCCACCTGGTGAGGACTCGGCGAGAAGCCGCCTCAGGAACCAGGAAGGGGCCTTGGCAGGACCCACCTGCGGCACTGTGACCTTGGGGGTTCCACCCTCCGGAATGTCAGGAATAAATTGCTATTATTTACACGCCCCCCAGCCTGGGGCATTCTGTCATCGCAGTCAAGCAGTTGAGGACAACCACGTGGTGCACGGGGGCATAAAGGAATTAATAAAATTTCACTGTTCGGGGAGGGCACCCGCCCAGGGAAAGGGGCTGTAACTTATCGGGCGGCCATCCAGCTCAGCAACTGTGCACGCTAAAAACCGGTATTTACAAGAAAAGGGAGGGAATGTGGTCAACAAATTTAAATAAAAAATCCCAAGATCCTAATTGAGTAACTTGAAAACTAATTTTGTTTGTGTAGAAATAAAGTTTTAACTTGACACTGTCAAAATAAAACACATCTTTTGGAACGTTCTCTTGACTAACTGGCATTGAACCTTCCCTGGAGGCCAGCCCTTCCCCTTCTCTGCAGCAGGGTGATGACTTAGTTGGGTGTCACCTGCTGGGCAGGAGTCCTCCACCTGCTGGGCGGGAAACATGTGAATGTCCTGTAGGACCAGGAGGTGAAGGAGAAGCAAAGAGGGTGCTGGAGGAAGGGAGGGTGCGGGGCGCAGGGATGGCTCCTGCTAGGATGTAGTGAATGAATACAATGTTACTGCCAGACAGACACAGCACAGTGAATGAATACAATGTTACTGCCCAGACACACACAGCACAGCACTTGGCCCACAATTTCCAGCAACTTCTAGAAATTTACCTCAAGGAAATAAGTGTGGTTGGCCATCAAGTTACAAACTTGCATGTCTAGACCTGGCCAGTGTTGCTCAGTGGTTGGAGTGTGGGCCTGTGCACCAAAGGGTCTTGGGTTTGATCCTTGGTCCCGGTTGGGGCTTATGCAGGAGGCAGCCAATTGATCTGTCTCTCTCACATCCATGTTTCTCTCTCTCCCTTCCTCTCTCTCTAAAAATCAATAAAAAAATATCCTCAGGTGAGGATTAATAACAAAAACCACACACGCAACAAACAAAAAAAAAACCGGTTACATGCCTACAAGATGGCCAGGGGTGGTTATAAGAGGACACAAAAAATAAATTTCTAAAAGGGAGTTCTTTTAAAATAAGTTAGTGCCATAACTATTATGAGGCCTGCAAGCAGTCAAGCGGTGGGCAGACCTGAAATGATGCCGAGTGAACATTTAAAATCATTTCCACCACACACCTGCCTGCCCCGAAGAAGGCTCTGAGTGTCCCTGGGTATTATTGTAATAAGAAGGCATTTTAAAAATTACACTGCATTCATTTTCTCACTGCTGTGTGTCATATAATATGTGCCTAATAGTCTTTGATCGATCATTTAATTTGCCTTTTTCTCATTTCAATTTGCAATTGATTTACCACTGCAAACTCGGGTCCACGTAACAGTCTCATAAATGCTTGGAAATGGCCAGCTCATTACCTCGGATTTAAATGTAACTTTCAAGAGAACAAAGAAGAGCCTTTCTTAGAAATAGCATCTAAAATGAGCCAATGTCACCAAAAGATCACTGGTAGAGGGGTTTAATTTTAGGGTGTCTGAAGGTCTTTCGTCAGAACATTTCTTCATCAAAAACTAGGTTTTCCTCTTCCACTGAGGTCTTTTGAATGTGCTGCATTAATCCGCTTTTATCCCCGACGTCAGGTTAATTTAACAGAAACCTTCTTTATCTCCCTACTCCATGGCCATTTCCTCAGCATACAATTACATTCAGGCGTTTTATCATCGGAGCTGCGGAGAAAGCAAATACCCTTAAATGTAGTGGGCACAGGATGGGCACGGCTGCGATACTCTGATTCCCAAAAAGGAAGCCTCTTCAGACTGCTTCCTGGTGACGACTCCGGGACACAGCTGCTTTTTTTTTTTTTTTTAAATCCTCACCAAGGATATTTTTTCCATTGCTTTTGAGAGAGTGTGTGTGGGGGAAACATTGATGTGAGACGGACACATGGACTGGTTGCCTCCGGCACTCTCCCGACCAGGGCTGGGGATGAGCCTGCAACCAGGTATGTGCCCTTGACGGGAACCCAGGACCCTTCAGTCCTCAGGCCGATGCTCTAACCACTGAGCAAACCCAGCCAGGGCAGGGACGCAGCTTCACGGAGGGAACCAGTCAGTGCGAACTTGTTCCAACGGGGCAGCTGCATCTCCTAATAGGAGAGAAATAACCGACTCGCCTGTTTCCAAGGGAGGAGAGGCTTGTTTCGAATGGCAACTTAGACGTAAACTTCTAACCCAATCAGAGTGGATGACACACTGTCATTTTTTCAGAACTGTCCCTGTTTTCATAATTTCAAATTGAAAAGCACACGTTTTTGGTTTCTGATTTTCTCTAAAAGTTATCATGGCTTTATACAAACGGACTCCTCCAATTTTCAATATTAACCTTTTAGCCAGTCCAATGGGCAACAGATTCGCTGGCTAAAATCTGAAATAAATTAAGAAAATTCAAATTTATAATATAAATCAACTTAGGACCTACAGTGCAGCCCTAAGTGGCGTCGGTGGCCCAGGACAGGGAGCTGGGACTCTCTCAGGCAAGTGAGTCACCGATGATACGGTGTCTTTTCCTACTTTCGGTCCGACGCTGCGCTTATCCAATGTGTCACAGGGTTGGCAGATCCACCCCTTTTTATGTAAACACGAGTCCATGTCAGGTGACGAGCGCCAAATACAGCCCACCTTTCCTGGGTCAGCGCAGCATAAAAACAAGATCTCCACGCGGCTCTCGCAGCCCTGGGAAAATACGACACCACAGGAATTCGGGGGTCCCCTGGGAGAAAGGACCTGGCTGTGCTCAGCCTCCACCCCACGGCGTCCGCTGGGCTTGGGAAAGTAATCAGCTGTTTGATGTCAAGTCAAAGAGCCACGTGAAAAAATGCCAATGAAAGAACTTTCACTTCCTGAGATTCACTCAGTGAGGTTGAGACACGAAGGAGATAGGAGAGGCGTCATTTGCATCTGCAGACACGCACCAGAGACGTTAACTGTAAGGACAGAAAGCAGGCCTTGCCTTTTCTTTGCTGTGGTCATCCCCAATTTATGAGAAGCACCTGGTAATTAAACCCTGAGATTGTGGGTTCATCTGTTCAAACTGGGGGACAAGGTGAGCTACTCTCAAGCTCCATTCCCGCGTCCTGCTCCACTGCTGTTCTCACAGCTTCAGGATAAGTTGTTCCTTATGCCTCCCCCCCCCCCCCAACGAGCCTCTTTTGAACTCCGTAACTTGTCCTAAGCTTGTCTGACAGGTTTGGGAAAAATACTGATAAGACGCGTCCCTGGGAAGTCTGCCGGATGCCTCCAGGAAAGCAAGCAAACTAACTTTTCAGGACAGAACCTGGTATCTGCTCAACTTGGAGACAACCCAGGCCCCTCCCTTCCTCGTTGCTTAGCAACAGCAACTGCTCGGTCCAAGTGCAGCCGCCCAGCTGAGCTGACCAGCAACGCGCCCGCCGTCCTCCCTTGGAAAGTAACCGCTTCCTCTCTGCATCTCTTCTCTCCGCTGTGAATTCTGTCACAGCTCGTGTCATTGGCCAACCCTAACGTTAATAACCTGCCTCAATAACTAATAATAATAATAATAATAATAATCATCTGAGGTAATAATTAACCCATGATGACCCAGGGAAACGCGTTCCCACCAGAACTTTCCATGTTTATAAACTACTGTGTGTTTTTTTAAATTTCACCTTTTACTGAGGTCTCATCAGGACACTGAAGTCAGACATATGCATAAACCTGTCAGTGGAAACGGTCACAGGGACAGGCGTGCGGACGGCCCGCAGCCCGGGTCTGTGGTCACCGCCTGTGCGTGACCAGGGCTGGCCTGCTCCTTACCCAGATCGTCCTCTGCCGGCCCCGGGAAGCTGATGCCCGGCTGGACCAGGTCCCCGGCCTCCTCCTCTGCAAAGAGAGAAACAAAGTCACAGTTTAGTGTGTGTCCTGTGGGACCGAGTCACCACGATGCACAGACCCGGGAGACGCGGGCGTATTTGATCAAATGTCGCTGCCCAGAGCTGCGTTCTGTGCCCTTCCCGTGAGGACAGCCCTGTTACCCACACAGGCAGGTGCCCACGCAGGTGCCCATCAGGCAGGGCGGCCAGGTGCTTCCACCTCCACCTCCGGTTAGCGTCAGGTTTCTTAGGCTTGTCGGCATCAGGACAGAGCTCCACAGACTCCCCAGGCTACTGTCTGCCTGCTGCCTGCGGCTGGTCGGGTCCTGGGGAGCATCGCACCCCCGGTGAGGACTGTGCTCCCACGGACATTTGCTAGTTGCATTAAATACAGTGAGCCGCGCCGGAGCCTCAGACGGGTCCGTCCATCCCAGCACCGTGACCAAGCCCACGCGCATGGCCACCGCCTGCCATTTCCCTAAGTTTACAGAAAGGGAGCCGGGGCCGACCGGGGGGGCGCAGAGGACGCGGGTCACCCCTCATGCAAACTTGTGGCCAAATCCCCCTCACAGGTTCCCTCAGTCGCTGCTTTAAAAAATACGTGATATATTATATATATATATATCTTTTAATTCTCACCGAAGGATATTTTTTCCATTGATTTTTAGAGAAAGTGGGAGGGAGGGGGAGGGAGAGAGAAACATCCATGTGAGAGAGACACATGTTTGGCTGCCTCCTGCATGTGCCCCGGCCAGGGCCAGGGATGGACCCTGCAACCCAGGGAATCGAACCTGAGACCCTTCAGTCTGAGGGCTGACGCTCTAACCACTGAGCAGCACTGGCCAGGGCAAAAAAATATGTACGTATTCTATATATTTTAATATATTCACGTCACACATTTATAATATGTATAGTAAGTGTCTGAACTGGGTTAAGTATTTTACAAAAAGGTCTGTTCAGATGATGGAGCAGGACTCGCCCGGACAGCCGACCGTCCACATGCGGCTCGCGTGGGTCCTGGGACTCGGGTCAGCCGATGGGCACCCTGAGCAGGAGGTGAAACCCGGGACGGCTGTGCCGTTGTTTGTTGGAAACAACGAAGTGGGACAGGCCGTTCTAATTAATGCGGTTGCCATGGAGACTGCAGTCACGTGGTCAGCATCTCACCTTGACAACTGTCCACGGCGGTTGGTTGGAATGGAATTAGTAGAATAAACCATACGAGTCCTTTCTCTCGGGTGTCACCTGTTCTCCTTGCTGTCAACACACAGGGACACAGGACAGAGCACAGGCTCACAGAGTGGGTGTGATGAAGGGTGAGCGTGGCGCTGAATCTTGAGAGTGAGGGCGCAGCTCACGGAAACGCAGCGGGCCAGGACCGCAGACAGCGGGCGTGCAGAGCTGCGCCCTTCACGGGACGGCCTCCCCCGTCCCGAAGGCACTCCCTGGACAGCATGTGCATCTGTGTGGGGTCAGCTCTGTCTCAGGGCAGGAACGAGCACCTGTTACCTGCACATCTCACCAGGTAAAGGTCAGGCCAGGGGCCGCTGAATGTGGTTGGAAGACAGGAGCTGGGTGGGGGTCGGGGCCCTTGGTTTCACTGCGCAGCCAAAGGGCCCCACTCTGCCTGCTGGAAATTAGGACCCACGGGCTCAGGGTCCTTCATAAAGATTCGTCCCAAGCTGAGGTACACACGTGACGTCCGCGCCTGAACAAGATTGGGCTGAGAGAAATCGAAACTACCAGGGACAGGAAGCCCCCGCTGAGGCCTGGTTCTCCTGGGATCCAGACGATATCTGCTGTTTTGACACCATGAACCACCCCCCCGCCCTCCTTCCCTGGACCCCACACTGGAGCCCCCCATTCTGTGAGGTGCTCAAGGAGGAACCCGAGGTGGCATGCTGGGGTTCCCCAGAACTCGGTGCCCCGAGAACCACTGTCATCAACATCCAGACAGAGGTGGCCGTGCCTGACCACACCTGTTCAACATGCTCTCCTCAACCCCCGCCGCCTGGGCTTCACGGCGTCACCTGCCCCCTGAAGTCTAGGGACCTGGAGATGGTGGGCGACGTGATGGGGCCCAGAGCCGTGCGTCCGCCGCCAGGTGCCTCAACATCAGGGCCCTGGCCTTGGGCCTCCTCCTGACCATCACTATTTTCATCACTACAATGGTTCACCGATAATTTTGAAGAAAATCTGACGTTGTAAGAGTGGCAGAGGCCCCTAGCCTGAGGCTCCCACCCTTTTTTTCAGCTGTTTATACACACGTGTCTACAATTACATTTGATAAAGGACCAAAAACAAAAACAAAAACACAACACAAAAATCGGGCTGCAGGACCTGGACTTGTGCAGCTGATTTACTGCCTCCTCCTGGGAGTGGTCCGAGGCTTCACTGAGGAGGGCCCCTCGGCAACTGTCATCGGTGTCACTGGTCATTTCAACCACCGGCTGCTTCCTGTACTCAGGTGATGGAGTCTGAACACCCAGGACCCGGAGGCAGCGCAGTGGAAAGAGAAAGAGCTGGGCCTGACACTCCAGCCACACACGCGAGAGATGACCCCCCCCCCCGTTCCTCCCCGACAGGAGGCGGTGATGTGTTCATAGCTGATGCTGGCACCCAGCGTGCCGAGGGCCCTGCCCTCCCTCCTCCCGGGTGCCACTCGCAGGGCCCGCTAGTGTGGAAGCCGCTTCCTCTCCAACCCCGAGCGTCAGGGCTGGACCAAGGCCACCTCCCAACCCACATCCTGTGTGGTTCCGGGTGAAACCACAACCACCTGTCGGTAATGTTGTTATTGACTTGGCTAATCGGGGTTTCCCCAGTTTCCTTGTGGGCAACGGGAGGGATGGCACCATCGTCCCCCTTGACAGCGGCCGGGGCCCGTGGCGGCTAAGTGACTGCCCACGGCCCCCACCCAAATCCTCGCTTCCGTGCTATTTTCAGTGGCACAATTCTTTTTTCCCAAATGACGTCTACACAGAACTCCAAGCATTAAAAAGCAGGCTATGAGCCCCACTCTGCAAACATTGGGGGGGCTGTGAGGTGAGGTCCCCTCTGTCCACCCCACCCCCAGGCCCCTGGAGCTTCTTTGCAGACCCGGAGCTCAAGGAGCACTGACCGTGGGGACAGTGGGCAGGGACCTGAAGCTCCTGCCCTTGGGCTTCTCAGCAGGACGCCCTCCCTTCGGTGGCTGGGGCTGTATGCTTTCATCTCACGGGGCCGAATGTGAAGCTTGGCTGAGTGAAGGTTTCAGACTGTGGCTAACACGGGGGTCAGGT
Organism: Miniopterus natalensis; assembly: GCF_054644295.1. Lineage (NCBI taxonomy): Eukaryota > Metazoa > Chordata > Mammalia > Chiroptera > Miniopteridae > Miniopterus > Miniopterus natalensis. The sequence goes on along the minus strand of NC_142082.1, from coordinate 393,914 downwards.
CCTCCCCCCCGCGCTGCTCGGCTGTGCCTGGGCCGCCCAGGGGCTCAGTACCACAGCCGTTCCATCTCTTCCCATTCAAGCCCCGGGGTCCACCTGCTCACAGAGAGGCTCTCAAGCCACCTGGGCGTCTCCGCCTCACCCCACCCGCTGGTCCACCTGCACCCCTGCCGCTCACCACACCTCGGCTCCGCCTCCGCCGTCCCTCGCGGCGAGGCCCTGCAGAGCCGCAGCCCTTCAGCCCGGCGAGGTTTCCTGTCCCGGTGGTAACTTTCTGTTCCTGTGTATTACCTACTTGGGGGATGGAGATGGCGGTGGGGGGTAGAAACGCATCCCCACTGGGTGACTTTGGCAGGAAACTGCTCCGCGTGGGCAGAAAGGGCGCCGGTCCCTGAGCTCCCGGAGCCACGGCTGTGGCTGGTGCGGGTGGAGCGGTGGCCCCGGAGCCCGTCCCGGCTGCAGGTGACGGACGGCAGCTGCTCCAGGGACACGCACAGGCGCGCTCAGTGAGCCCGGCTTCTGAAAGACGCACGCACAGTCTGCCCAGCTTCTCGATCCTTTCCATTCTTTCAAAGTTTACTTCTAAAGAAAGCACGCGCGAGCCTCCTCTCCAGCGTCTCCCTAATGACAGCATCCGAAGCTGCCTCAATTAGGATTCATTTCTGCTCCGTGAGGACAAAGACTCTGATTGGTTTCAACGCTGGCTTCCTCTTCCGTTCCGTGCACAGCTGTGCCGCCCGCCCGCAGCCAGCCCCGGCGGTAATGATCGCTAATGGCTTTTCTCTGAGAGCCATAGAAATGCTCCTAATTTTATTTTGGACCCGGGACTGAGTCTCAGCAGAAGCTGCCCCTCAATCTGCAGAATTTTCACTAATACTTAAATGTCACTTAAATCAGTCAAAGAGAGAAGCTCAAAGTCACTGATGAGGCGACTCCTCTCGGCTGGGAGAGAAATCAGCTCTCAGAACAGGTGGCAGCTTTGACTCAGACGTGGGCATTGGCATTCAGGTCCCACGAGACGCCGTGGCTCACCCCACGTCTCCTGTTTCCAAGCTTTGAGGACCTTGTCACGTCAGCCATCACCCAGAATACAAATAAATTACAAAATCATCTTCCAAAGGAACTCAGTTATGACTAACAGCAACACACACTTAATTCTGAGTTTCTCTGGACTCCGAAAAAGACAAAATGCTGAAGTAAAAAGCAGACTGTGCCTTATTTAAGTATCTAAAAGCTTCAAGATGAAACTGTGTCTGCCGTTAAACTTGAATGGTAGTCGCTTCAAAAGTGACATTAATTACATTTTACATAAGATGTCTCAAATCTGAATTCCAAATGAGCTCGTGTTCCATCCATGCCAGCACCATCTGCATTTAACAAGGTTTTATACAGATTTCTTTAAAGATACGTCCGTCATGTTTCAACTGGAAACACTGTTTCAAAGGCGGAGGAAAGGATGGGTTTTTGCAAAGCTCAGAAAACCTGTCCTTCATGCCCAACGTTGCTGCTGCCCACCCCCGTTACATAAAAGTCTTGGGGGTCAGAGTGGACTCTGCGGAAACCAAACGTGTTCTCGTCTCTGACCGTGGTCGGCGGTGCTCACGCCAGCTGCACGTGAAGTCCAGGAAGGCTGCCAGGTAACACACGGGACCCTCGTGAGACCTGAATTTCAGGTAAACAAAGGATGATCTTTGGTGTGTCCGTGCAATGTCACTGTTGATCGGAGACTCAGTTACAGGAATGGCTCCACGCACAGGATCCTGGCTCAGTGGGTTGGGGTGGGGCTGGGGGCTCTGAGGGGAACCTGCTGTCCCCAGGGTTGAGAACCCCCCTCAGTGGAAAGAACAAAAGTCACTTACTCGAGCCCTCAGTCCCTTCTCTCCCCCCAACTGAAAACACGAGACCTGGCCACCCACCGGCCCAGGGCCCCAGCGTCCTCAAGCTGCCGGGAGCAGGGTCCCGACCTCGTGTGCGCAGGGAAGGGTCCTCTGCTGCCCCCCGCAGGAGCTCTCAGGCACCTCAACACCAAACACGGGCGCGCTCACTGGTAACTCCAAACACTCAACTCCTTGTTCGACATGTTGTCTTCATTTCCTACACTCGATGGGTTGTTTCAGACCCCGGATCTCTGTAAACATCCACTTTCAGTCCTATTTAGCCATAAAACTGAATTTTGATCTAGATCCCCAGGCCTCACCGTTTTTCATGTTTCCCACTTTGGATGTTAATAAAAGCGAACAGCGTTTGTTCAACATGACAGATGAAGTGGTTGCCTATTACTCATCGACAAATCCCACCCAAGGAGTCAGTTTTCTCTGTGTAAATACATCATGCGTCGAGTCGACGCGCAGGAAACAAAGAAAGTGCCAGGTTTTGCAGCAGCACCTGGAGCACAATCCGCTCCCAAGCCCCGGATTCCAGATCGATTTGCCCTAACAGGCTATGCAGCCCGGACCTGACACGTAACCGAGACAGGACCGGGCCACACCGGGCCCGCTGGTAGCCACAGTCTCGTTTCAATCCACCTGAATGGTGGTCTGGGTCACCCCGTGGCGTCCGGGAGCGGAGACCGACGCTGAGCTGGGACGTGCCGGGGGCCAGCGGCCGCACGCGCGCAGGCTGAACGCCGCGTCTGTGACACGCACACAGGGTCCTCGCAGGCCCGGCCCGCGGGCAGCCTCCTGAGTTCAGCGATTCTCCTTTCCCCTCGCGGAAGATCCCGCCACTTCATCCTGTCTGGCCCGAGGCTCAGACATCACTCAGGAAGAACAAGAGGTGCCTAGACTCGCGTGACTTCTGCCGTGGCCCCACGTGGTTCGGAAGCCACCGTGCCCCAGGAGACCCCGCAGCCCCCACCTTGTCCGGGACGGTGCTGAACAGATGGCCGTCCAGGGAGGGGCTTGTCGCTAAGGCAAACCCCTCTGAGAGCTATTTGGGACTATGGCCTCCGTTCGCGTCACCGTGAGGGCAGTGCCCTCCGCGGCACAGGGGCCCGAGACTGCAGGGCGCCCGCACCTCCGGGAGCTGGGACCCCGCCGCCTCTGCGTGACCCAGGCCACCTGCCCCGGCACAGCTGCCGTTTCTTCCCACGGCCACCCGCTCGGAGCCGGGCTTGTGCGGTTTGAGCCTCAGGCCCCCATCTGTGAAATGGGGACAGTGACACAAGTGTCAGAGGTTGTTTAGGAGATGAAGCGAGACAGGCCGCAGGAGGCCCCAGCAGCGCGAGGCACTGACACACCCTCCCCTCCTGCCGTCTCCACACGGGTTTTCTGTGAGTCTTGAACACGCGTGGCTGCCTGTAAAAGCACCTTCTGTATCTGAATAAAAGACAGGTCCTCCGGTGCTCGAAGGTGGAAACACTATGAACAGTGACAACCCTGCGATTCACCGGCTGCGTGTGAGGCCTCAGCCGCTCTGGCTTCCACCTGAAGTCTAAGTCGTGCTAGGGAGCCGGTCGTAACTTTCTGGCACGAGGAGGGCAGACAGACAGAAATGCCTTTTCTGATGGAAAAATGGCAGGACGGCTACAGTCAAACCGCCCCGGTTTCCAAGCTCACTTCTGACCCTTCCTATCAGGGCGTCTTCGCAAGTGGGCGCAGAATTCTCCGCGTCGTCGCGGAGCCCGGGGGCGCCCAGCGTTGACCCGCAGTCGTCACCCCCCTCCTCCCACGTGAGGTGACATCTCACTGACCTGCGGCCGTGGCTGGAAAATGAAGTCCCAGCCGGGCCCAGGTGAGCACAGAGAACGGCGGGACACGGGGAGGGGGCGGACGTGAATTCCTAACGGGAGGAGCTGGTTTTCTGTTGCCAGGAAATATATGTATTTTTAAATGATTTTACTGATTTCAGAGAGAGAAGGGAGGGGGGGAGAGAAACATCCACGATGAGAGTCACCGATCGGCTGCCTCCTGCTCGCCCCCGACGGGGTCGAGGCCACATCCCGGGCAGGTGCCCTGAGCGGGAATCGAACCGCGACCTCCTGGTTCGGGGGTCGAGGCTCAACCCCTGAGCCACACTGGCTGGGCCCCCAGGAAACGTTTAGAGTCTGGAGCCTCGGCTGGAGTGTGAACCAAAGGTCTCCACAACCACGCGGACCCACCCCGTCCCCGCTCCTCCAGCGCCGAGGTCGGTGAGCGTCGGGGTCGGTGCTGGACGGCGCCAAGCCGCCCGTCGCTCAGGGTAAGAACCCACCACCCCGGCACGCGCTCGGGGTCACTGCCGCTCCTCGGGCAGAGCCTTCCACTTGCAAGTGGACGTGGCTGGGCTGCAATCTCAGTTTTATTTTTCAGTATCTCTGTGCAATGGGGACCCGCAGAACTCACGGTGGTGCCTTAAAATAATCGCCATTGACGTCTCTTTTTTAAACCGGAAATGCTCAGCTCCGGAGCTCATGACGGTTTATTCTGCTGGACCAGGCGACGCCGCAGGTCTGACCGCCAGAGAGAGCTCCCGAAAACCCTAACAGCCGACGCTGGGAGACGCCGGTTAGCAGTTCACGCGCCTGTCAGGGCCCTCCCGCGGCTGTCTGTCCTGCGTCCCGACGTCCGTCAGCTGCTCCCAGGAACCCAGCCCTTCCCTTCGTCCCTCCCCTGCGGGCAGCACACAGGACTCCCATCTTCTTTTAAAATAAGGATTTTACCTCTTTGACCACTATTAGGGTTATCTTTCATTTGACAGGCACCGACCAATGAACATCTGTAACGAATGGCAGTTTCCAGACCCTCAGGACCACTGCTCAGCAGCTACGCTGGGCTGGCTCCCTCCGGTCAGTATTCCTGACAGAGACCGAAGGCCCAGCTGGGGGCCGAGGGCCGGGTCCAAGGGCTGGGGGCCTGGGGCTGGGGGCTGAGAGCCAGGGGCTGAGGGCCGGGGCCGGGGGCTGGGGGCCTGCGGGGTCAGACGTCGAGCCCGGTTCCCTCCATGAGGCCAGAGGGTGCCCCTGGGGGCCGCGGGCCGCGCCTGGCAGGGGTGGAGAGTCAGTGAGCGGGAGGCCGACTCCGCAGGGCAAGCAGCCACCACACGGCCCGGCCCTGCGAGAAAACTGGAGAGTAATTAACCTCCCAGAGCCGCCTCCTAACGGTTACGAGGCGTTTCCAGGGCTGGGGTGTGAACCATCGGGAAGGAGGGTTATAAACTGCTCAACACGGCGAACGTTCAATTGAACCCTAACGTCCAGTATTTCTAGAAATTCTTCAAAGAGTAGTGCAATGAATTTCAATAAATGCTAAACTGTATTTCAAACATAGAAACTGACATGATGAAGCATGAAAACGGGGCAGAGCGTGGCCAACACCACGGGGCTAAAACCCGTGACACCGTCCCACTTCCGGGCCCGTCTGGGACCAAGAGGCCAACCCAGGGGCTTCTCCCGCTTCTTTTCCAACGGCTTGGAACAGCAACTGCTCTGGGCTTATTTTTTTAATAATGTTTTTAAATCCTCACCCCAGAATATGTTTTAATGACTTTAGAGAGGGGGTGGAGAGGAACATCGAGGGGTTGCCGAGATCGAACCCGCCACCTTCTGGTTTACAGACGACACTCCCACCAACCGGGCCGCCCGGCCGGGGCGATGGCTCCGAGTTTAAAACTATCTTTAGGACCCACACAGTGGCCCTCAAGCGTACAAGTGTGACGTGAGCAGCGTGGTCCCCACTGTCGTGGACGCGGGATGCCCAGTGGCGTGTCACAGACGCTGGGGCGTCTCCCAGCCCTGTGAGCACGGTGACTCCGTGCCCTCCATGAACACGTCACCAGCTGTCCCCTCAGGAAGTTGGACGGGTCCCAGGGAGGTGCCCAGGCGGGAAGGGGCGCGGGGACGTCCTGGAACCTGCGCCCTGGTCCTCAACTCAGCGGCGATGCGGCCGGCGGCCGGTGACCGTGGCCGATCCTCGGGGAGGGTAAGGACCTGACCCCAGAGTGCGCACAATGCTTGGGGGTCCCTGAGAAGTTTAATTTTCTGGGGCAATCGAGGAGTTGGGATTTTTTAATTCGCTTCCAAGAGTTTAGTGCCTTAGAAACCGTCACCCAGTGTTGGCTTTTCTCCCTGAGGTTTTTCTGGGGCGAGTTTCTGCCGTTGGACAGATGTTTTTCCTGTGACCTCGGCCTGGCTGGGGACTGTGGCCCCGTCACGGATCCATCCTCTGCATTGACCGGGTCGGACGCCCACGAGCCCCTAAACTCACTGCTCAGGTTCCTGTGATTCGTTCTTCCATTCTGCTTGGTTAACAGGGACTCCCCCCGATTTGGCAAATTGTTCATAATGGGACGGGCCAGCCAAAGATGAGCTGCCCTGCGGTTGGCTAAATCAACATCTTACTTAAGTTGCTTTAAAACAAAACGTGTGTGTACGTGGCTGCCACCCCCATTCGCACAGTCGCTGCTTAGTGACAAGCGACCCGAGCAGGAGAAAAGAGGGCTTTGCCTGAAGCGTCCCTTCCCCCCTGTCCCCCTCGAAGTCTTCAAGAAAACACAGGGGACCTCATTCGACTCCCGTGGCGGACGGGGGCCACAGAGCGAAGTCCCACCCTGGGGCCTTGGCCACGGCTCTGCCCGCAATGCGGACGCAGCCACTCGGGCCGTCGCCCCCCTGAGCCAGGCCTGTGCTGGTTTGGGGCACCGTTCCCTCGGGTACCATGCTTTCTTTCCCACCTTCCGAATTATTCTGGGCTCCACGATCTGTCTCTCGTTGTCTCTGAGCCTGTGAACCCATAATTGGTATTTTTAAACAGGAGAGACTGTGTCGGGGAGTGACTGAGCCACTGTGCGGCTCCCCCTCCGAGCGACGGGGAGGACTGTTTATCCCGGCCGCGCGCAGGGGCCCCGAGAGATCAGGCATGGATCCGACAGACGCTGCAGAGATGACAGACGCGGCCCACGGGGCTCAAGGCAGAACTGCGAGGAAAGAGCACAGTTCCCCTCACTTGGGCCTGAATGGAGAGAGCTCACTGGGGTTGGGCCGCGCAGGACGGGAAAGTGCAGAGTCCCCGAGACGGGGAGGGGAGAGAGGTGCAAGCGGACGCAGGGCCGGGCCGCGGGCGGCAGCTGGTTTCCTCCAGGGCAGCTGCCTCACCCGGCGTCGGCCGCGGGCACCGACCGTTCCTGGAACGACGTTGCTGCCGCCTGTCTCCTGCTCGATGTTCTCACCTCCCAGCCCTCATCCAAAGACCGGAGCTGGGCAGACAGGCGGCCTCAGACCCTGGCTCCTCACGTCCCCTGGGCAGGACGACCCGGGAACACTTGTCTTCAGTGTGTCCCACAGGGCACCCGACACCCCACCCGCCTCACCGCGCCATGTACCCGACGGAAGGAGCCAAATCCCCTTGAAGCAAACGGCCGTGTCCGGCGGCTGCAGGCGTGAACTGAAACTCTGTGCACCACAGACAGTCTGTTCTGCGCGGAGCACCTAAGAACCGGCCTGTCTGCCCGCGAGAGCCCCGAGTGTCCCGCGAAGCACCTGCCCCCAGCACACGCTGGCTGTAAGTGCGCAGGAACACAGGCCACCCAAGTGGGGCCTGACTCCAGGGCAGGTCACCCTGGGGGGCTGGTGTCTCAGGAATGTCACCCTGGTGGTGACAACACCGAAATACACACTGGGGAGGGACCGCGAGGAAGCGTGCGACCAGGACGCCCAGGCTGGTCTCGGCGGAAACGAGCCTGACGCAGCTGCACACGAGCAGTTAGAGGGGACACGGAGATCAGGCGAGTCCCTGAGCACCGAGGGAGCAGGGGATTTGTCAGGGGAGCAGGGTTACTATTCAATACGTGCAGGGGACGTTCTTGGGCCTACGCTGTTTTCTGCTGTTTCCTCACGCAGACGTGCACGGAGCGAAGGCTTCGGAACGGCTTAAGGGAGCACTTGAACGGCTCTCCACACACTCACTAAAACCCAACAAAAGCATTTTATGCTGAAAACTGCACAAAGGCAGGCTCAGCCTTCACGGCGGCATCTCCAGTCAGGGCGGTGGTAAGACTCGTCCGCCGTCTTGGTTCCGCACAGCGGACGGCCTTGCTGCGGGGGCTGTTTCCCCCTCACGACGCCGACAGCCCAGGGCAGCCCCGCGTGGAGGACGCCTTGGGCCCTAGGAGTCCTCACTCTACAGGGTATCGGCCAGCTCTGCCTATTGCACGTTCAGACTTTGCAAGAGTAGCTACAGAAAATGTTTTATTTTTAATGAAGAAAAGAAAGGGAACCTGGAAAGTAGATCTTTCCATTTGTTTAGTGAGAAGAAAAGACCTATAAACCTAATTCTGGAAATACCATCGAATAGTTGGTGAAAAGCAACGCTATTTACAAACATCTCCCTGCCTTCTGTCCTGGCTCTGCACGGCCCCTCCCCGGGCTGCAGTGTGGCCCAGAGACCCCCCGAGTAGAAACTGTGTTAGAAAAACCCACACGGGATGCGCAGACGAACAGCCCACTTTCCAGTGGGACACTGCAGGGCCCCCGTGAGGCATACGCTCCGATTTAGAAGTGATTCTTCGATCTTGGGTCCTCAAGTCTCCAAAGAAATCGCTCTACAAGATGAATTGAAGTTCATTCTTTGGCAGTTGAAAAAATAGTTCCCTAATCCAATGTACAAAACAGCGCACAAGGAATTACCCAAATTATCCGTCTTCTGTGGAAAGGAACCAAATTCGCCACAGCAGGTGGTGGAAACTGGGATGGGGATGGCTCTCCGGTCCCGCGGCTCTGAGGTGACCAGAGTGTCCGCAGGCAGCTGCGACGGGGGGAGGGTGCACTCAGGCCACAGTCCTGAGACCCGGTGTGTGGGCCTGGAGGTCATGTCGTCAGTAAAAACGGGTCACCTTAATCCTCAAGGGGTTGTTGTGTGTGGACCCTGAGAAAGACGACACCTAAGAAGGGCTCCTGGTGGCTAACTGGGCTCAATCAAACCAAAACACCAGGCCCAGCAGCCGCGCCACACAGGGGCCCCTGCGCCCACACTGCAAGCGCGCCCCACCCGTCCCGCCCGGGAGCCCGCACAGGACCCCGCTTCAACCCACAGCACCCAGCTTTCCCCGCTGTGCGGCCCTGGCCAGGCAAAGCAGCTCTATTCTGACCAATCAGAACAGTGCCTTTGGGCCAATCGAACTGCAAGGATTTGGAGCCCTCATTGGCATGAGGATGGGCCAATCAGGGGCGGGGCGGGGGGGAGGCTTCTGTCCACGGAAACCAGCTCCCCTCTGGCCCTGGGGGCACATTCCCTCCCCGCTGACCGAAGGCTGTTTCCCTGGCCGAGCCGAGTCACCACAAAGCCTGGTCAGCAGGAGCGGGCGCAGGCCGGAGGAGCAGGCTGGCAAGGGCCAGGGCAGGCTGGCAAGGGGCAGGGCAGGCTGGCAAGGAGCAGGGTAGGCTGGCAAGGGGCAGGGCAGGCTGGCAAGGGGCAGGGCAGGCGGAGGGGCCCAGGAGGGCCTGCCCGGGCCGCCCACAGCCGGCTGCATCACCACTGGGCCGCTTGCTCTGCATAAAGTTTCCTCTTCACCCCAAATGGGAGATTCCTGTTGGCACTGAATTGGCACCAAAGGCCATCCGTTGACATGTGAGATAAGATGAAAAAGTCCCAGCAAATGTCTGGATAAATATTTGTTTAAATAATTTGTTTTAATGAAAACATTTAAAACAATCCATTAATATTTGTTTAAAAGATCAGAGCTAAGGGTCTGGTTTCTTTACAGCTTAACAAAAAGAGATATAAGACATAGTCCAAAGGCAAGCCACTTGGACACCGGGGTAAAAGTGAGCGTATTTGGTGAAGTCGTCTTAAATGTAAAATAATTTAAAACTGGCACTCAATTCGTAAGCCCGTGTGACTCCATGTTTCAAAGGAAAGACAACGGGACAGGCACCTGAATTTAGGAATATTCTAGGCAATGTGTTAAAACCGCGCGTTTGCCGTTGTCTAGTTACCATCAGTCATCCCACTGACGCCAGGAAACGAAAGTGCTTATTAGTGTCACTCCATCCAACGCACGCAGGTCTCAGCACTCTGCAACCACGGGGAAAACAACAGAACCCAAACGCCACGAGAGCTGCTAAGTGGAAGCGACAGACGCTCGCATTTCACATGTCCCTGCGATTAATCAATTTTACAAATAACCCATGCCCGGTACTGCAGCTAATTGGAGGAAGAAATGAGTCTGAGCTCCTCTAAAGTTTCCCCGACAGTGATAAACAAGCGTGCTCGAGCGGGACCTCGCTCTAGGATCCTCCGTCGCGATGTTAATTATGGGTAATGAACATCGTGACTCAAACAGGAACAAGGCACACATGACGGGCGACACCCCCCATGTAGAGCTACTTTAAAAAATGTAAGTGAACAAGAGAGTAAGGTGGGATGGAAACCACCACACAAAAGTGCCCCAACCTAACATGTTTAACCTGCTAAACACACTTAATGTTGCAGCTGAGGCTCGGAGAGGGGAGACCCCAGGTGACACGAAGCCTGGCCCGGGGCCTTGGAGTGGAGCCAGCGAGGGGTTCACAGTGGCGGGGGCCGGGGGGCGGGGGACCACGACATGCGGGGCCACAGGGGCTGGAGGCCTGGGCTCTGCCATGAGCCGGTCACCTGCTGTGTGGCTCCTCGGGTCCCACGGCAGGACACTGGGCTCCTCCGCTCTCCACAGAGACCCTTCCGAAGACGATTCACTGACGCGCAGACCGCAAAGCTCAGTCACGGAGATGCTCAATATTTGGCAATTATTAAACAGGCATTCTAGACAATTCGCCAACCATCTGTCTCATTTTATTCTCTAATGAGTGAGGTTTGTTCTCTTTGATGGCACTTTTTTTTTTTTTTTTTTTAAATTAAAGAGCTTATCCTGCTGCAAAAAGGCGACGCTTCTGGTGGTGACTTTTAAAAACCTGCTTTTACCATTAAATTGGCCATTTCCAAGCCTGCACTGTAACAATCCCAATAGTCCCTTATTTGCAGGCAGCAAAACAGCAAAGGCGCCTCCGAGCGGTGATGAGACGGCCGTGGGAACACGGCTCACGCCCACGCGGTTACTCACTTAGGGAGCTGACAGCATTTCGTCCCATTCAGAGAGAAAATGAGCGTCAGCGGCGCTGGAGCTCGGAGACACTGCCCCACGGTCGAGGTGGAGACCCACCCCCCGGGCTGAGTGGGCGCCCTGCTCGCAGCGTTTCCACCAGGAGACGGAGCTTCCCGGGTGCAGAGCCTGGGGAACCGACAGCTTTCTCAGGAGAGGCTCTTCCTCGACCATGACGAAGCCTCTCGGGGGGGAATTACCCACCGGGAACTGCTGGAAGACCACACCAGCCAAGAGCAGCTCCTCAGGGTGAAATCCTCAGTTAATGGGGTGACAGCTGGCACAGCGAGTGCCCGCAGTGGGTTGGCGGTGGCCGGAGACGTGACACGATGTCCCTAATGGAACCTCTCAACCTTGGCACCGATCTCGGCCACGCGGGGGCTGCAAGGCGAGTGAGAGGCCCTCCTACCTGCCCCCGTGGTGCGTGGCCTCCTGGGTGCACCAGCCTCGGACCAGCAGGGGGCTTCGCTAACAGAGAAACAAGGTATATTTGCTTCGCCAGGTAGTTAGCTTAGGCCTGGGGTGGGGAACGTCTGGCCCTGCCAGGCAACTGCAGGCAGGGCTCTAAGGAGTTGTTTTCATAGCTAAATTTTAAGTTGATAACCTTGTATGGCCCAAGAACGATGTTATAAATATCTGAATGGCCCTTGGCAGAAGCAAGGTTGCCCACCCCTGGCAGGCTAAGGGTCAAGAAGAGCTTCCCTGAGGAAGTGACATTTAGCCCCAGAGGAATAGCTTCTGCGCCCGTGGGGGATCCCCGGCCCACAGGAGGCCCTGGGACCAGGCCTTGGGTATATGGAGCCCCCTGTGCCTCAGCAGTGCCCCCAGGAGGAGGGGAGAGGTGCAGGCGTCTCTGTCTTGGGCCTGAGGGGTGGAGTCCCAGCATCTAACTCCTTTGCCTCCTTAACCAGGTGTGAATAGGACCCGGACGTCTCGGTTCACTCCGTCCAGCGCTCGCTCCTTGTTTTTAGCTCTCCCCCCAGATCTGATCTCAGCAGAGGAGGACAGGCGTGGGCCCCGTGGGGACGTCGCTGGCCCTTCGTCGGCAGCATCCCCATCACCTGCGGGTTGGACGTGGCACAGGCTGTGGGAACCGGCCCTGTGCTCTGTGGGCCTGGTGCCAGGCAGCTCTGTGGGCTCCTCACCCAGCAGCAGCCAGGCCACTGAAGTGGATCCCAGCAGGATGCAAAACGACCATCTGCTTCCGAGCAGGCCGGGAGCCAGGCAGGGCGGGAGACACGCGACAGGAGCACTCGCGGCCGGACACAGCCAGCCGGTGTCCGGGCTGCACCTCTGTGGACTCGGGACTGGGGGCTCCCTGGCGTGGGGGTGCCCAGGGAGGGGAGGGGCCCTGAGGCCTGTGCCCCCGTGCAGAGGGGCATCTGGGGGACACGGCACAGGAGTGTGGGTGCTGGGACCCAAGCTCAGTGGGGTTTTCACTGCCTTCCTGCCCTGACCCCTCCAGAGACCCCTCATCAACTCCACCTGGACACGCTCAGAGGAAAATGACACGAAAAGAGGGTATCGCCCCCACGGAGACGGTTCCTTTTCACCCCTGCACTGGCGCTCAAAAATGCGCAGGCATTTTATTTGAGAAAAATGTTTCCCTTGAAACAAGAACTTCAGCCAGTCTCTGCCCGGCCACCACACAGCGGCCACGGCCCCACTGCTTCTCACGCCCACGGCGGCACCTGGGGTCACTTCCCACCAGCACCGTGTGAGGAGGACCCGGGCGAGCGAGCCGCGGCCGCCCCGGCCTCCAGGCTGAGGGAGTCCTTCTCCGCAGGCAGGAGGTCCAGCCTCACACACACTTAGGAAGGAGGGGTCCTCGGAGCCTCAACCCCGGTCACACAGGGAGCAGAGTGCCCTCAGCCCACCTGCGCAGACGATGCTGTCGGAGGTGAACCGCTGGCCGCAGACAGGCGTCCGCTCTCCGGGCGGGGAAGCTGCTGCTGGAACCTTTGTTCACACTCACCACCCCCTCCAGGCCCGGAAACGTTGGCATGTTGGAGTTGTCTGTTTTTATGAAGTTTCCAAGGTTCTCTCCTGCCTCAGTTCTGAGTTTTGAGGCTGCCGTCCGCAGCGGCCACTCGGTGCTGACCTCCGGATGACTTCCCCGCCCACCCCCGTGGACTGCCCTGCGTCTGGCTTTTTGTCTGTGCACGTGTCCAAATCCCAAGACGTGCAAAAACTCCAAAGACAAAAATATCCTAACGCATCTGAATATCCCGTTTCCATGGAGACCGACATCAGCGTGAACTGTTTAATGAGAGTTGTTGTTTTTTTAATAACTGCAGCCCGATGCCGAGCCGTCCTGGGCTGTGTGAAGATGCCCGCGAGCGGCCTGCCTTCTGCACACGTCTTGCTCACGCGAGGAGTGCGGCCGGCGGCTCCTTTTCCGGGCTGTGCCCTCCGTGGCCCCACAAGCGCTCCCATCACACAGGGAGGCCCCCAGCACCGTCCAGCCCCGAGACGCTTTCTCAGGCCTGGACGTGGTGCTAACCTAGGTCGACGTGGGCCCCGCGGCACAGATGAAATTACTCTTCCTTCTTTCAGGGACCCCAAGAGCTGTTTTGTAAGACGCCACCACATTCCAAACTCAGCTCACAAATGACTGTTGCAGCACAATCCGCTCAGTTTCTGGGTCTCTCCTTCAGGATACACACCCGGGCCGCTGTGCCCAGTGGTCAGCACACTGGCCTGTGCACCTAAAGGGTCTTGGGTTCGAATTCTGGTCAAGGGCACGTGGCTGGGGTGCAGGCTGGGGTGCGTGCCAGAGGCAACGTATCGATGTCTCACATCGATGTTCCTCTCTCCCCCCGTTCCATCCCTTCCACTCTCTCTAAAAAGAAGAAAAAAAAAAATCAGTGGAAAAAATACCCTTGGGTGAGGGTTAACCAAAACAAAACAAACAAAACCCCACGGAATTTTAAAAACTCAAGATAGGTTTCTGTTTTTTACTAGGTCCACTGCCTAGAAACCTGACCCTGAAGTTGCGCCATCCCACCTGTGTCAGAAGACGGCGAACTGATGTGAACAGATGCTCACAGCACATCCCTGCTATCAGCAGAAATGAAGATGTTTGATTCTGTCACCACCTGTGGGCGGAGGGGAGCCCTGGCAAACACACATCCCCACGCCAGCCGGGATCGTCTGGGTGCGGGCTCAGAGTCTGTCCAGGGCCGCCTAGACTTTCTAAATTTTCTGTATTGCTTATGAATTGTTTTTGCAATAGGAAAAATATTGTAGTTTTATTTTTTATTTTTTAAAAAATACATCTTTATTGATTTCAGAGAGAGGAAAGGAGAGGGAGAGGGAGAAACGTCAATGACGAGAGAGTCATTGATTGGCTGCCTCCTGCATGCCCCTGACTGGGGACCGAGCCTGCAACCCGGGCACGTGCCCTGACCGGGAATCGAACCCCGACCGCCTGGATCCTAGGGCGATGCTCAACGCTGAGCCACGCCGGCCGGGCTGAAGTTATTTTTTAGCATACATAGAGCGACCCAGTATCAACCCACTATTACTTGTAGGATTAAAATAACAATATAACTAACGGTTGCCTGGCAAAGGGAAATGTCCTAAATATTGAATGAAGTTCATTGAAATCACATGAGAAGAGCCACTTCCACCAACGTACGTGCTTCTCTTAAAAACTCTTACGGAGGAGCCTCCGGCGTAGCTATGTGATGGCAACGCCCGAGGGCAGGACGGCCCTGGTCACTGCGGCCACCCCAGGGTGGGGCCGGTGGACAAGCAGCAGGATCCCTGTGCCGATAAGTCCTGACTGGCCCAGGAGAGGCCACGGGGCCCCTCAGCTTCCCAGCTTTAGCCTCCCTGTGCCACGTGGACACTCCCCGTGGAAACCACTCCATCAGTGACCGTCCACCTTCCTCTACGTTACAAACTGGGAAAGAAACTTCAGGGGCAACAGTGACGCCAACCCTGAGTTTACTCCATGTGGAGCCTGAAGTCACTAAATCTCCCCAAAAGCAGACACTTGACAGAACTCGAGGTTGAGGACTTGGTGCTTTTTAAAGATGACCCAGGGAAGCGATTTTGCCCAATTTTATCACACAATGCAGACAGCATATCCGTAATTAAATCTCTGGAGTTTATGAACACTCGGAACCCATTTCAACGAAGAGATTAGCACTAAATAAATACCACATATCAATTAAATCAACACATCCCTCCGCGCGGACGCCGCCTCCTCCGACGGCGGCTCTCAGAGCTGAGGTTCCCCCTCAGAATTCATTTCTAGCACAGGATTTCCCTTCCAGTGGCTCCCACGTACTTTAACTGTAACCCCTGAATGCTTCAATTTTCTACATGAGCCCCAACCATTTGGCTAGAAAATCAACGGGTATCGTGTGCCTTGACGTAAAGCTCATTTTATAAAAGACGTTTTAGAAGGTACTCCTCCAACCGGGCCATTTAAAATGTGCACTTGAATGTTTTTAAAAATCCGCTTTAAAACAGTACCAAGCACTCAACAAAAACACTCCTCAGCTTAGAACACGTAACACGAGCCGTTGGTCCCTCCACTCCTGAGGCGCCCGACACCCGCCTACGGACACGGGCTCGCCGGCCAACGCTGTCCCCCCCCCCCCCACGCCGCGTGATGGACCCGGGCGCCCCCGGAGCTGTGAGAACAGCGGCCTCACCTCAGGACAGGACGGCAATGCCATCGGCCGCCACCTGTCAGCCCCGTTTCTACTCAGAATGGCCCCGACTCTCCATTTCCGCCGTTTTCTCCCTGTTGGGCTTAGATCACCCTCCCGGCAAATGCACCTTGTGTTACGTTTGCACAGAAAATGAGTTTCTTCCCGCCTCTTCCGTTCCTCTCGCCAATGAGTCGCCGAGGCCTCTGCCTCTGGGCCAGGTACCACCTGGCTGGTTTTCACACGTAGCTTTGAAAAGTTAGTTTTAATCCAGCGCTCAGGGTATAAACTACTTTCATGGTGGTCCCATTTTCAAGTTAGAGTCAACATGTCTTAAAGCACAGCGTTCAGAAGGATGCTGACGCAGAAACCGAACGCAAATGGGTACCCAATTTATACCACGGTGTGGGCCTGAGCCCACATTTTCTACGTCTGGGGGAGGCTCTAGCGGGGTCTTTCCCCCCTCCTTCAACCAACTTTTTAAGAGAAATAAAATCCAATGTCCCATTTCCCAAAAAAGTGAGATGCGAGCGGCAGTTTTGAGGCTGAGCGTCCCCTGGACCACAACCAACACGACTCACGTTCGTACAGAATTTTCTGTTTCTCAAAACGCCTTCACTTTAGCTCGCCAGGAGTAACTTCCACGGCCCCGAGATGGACGCGGAGAGATGTTCCAGCCTCTCTCTCAGGGAGGGAGCGGCGGAGCCGGGGGAGGGACATCGCTTCTAACGCGGCTCTGTGGCATCTAATCGGGTTTGTCCTATTACCCGTCCTGGCAACTCAACCACCTTGTCGCTGCAGACGGATCGTTTTCTAAGGAAGCTAAACTCGATGTCCTCAGGGCGGCTCTAAGAGGGTCCAGTGTTTCCCTAGAGACAACCTTCCGGAGAGACTGTAACGAACCCGCTGACAGGATGGACCCCGACCCGTCCCTCGGATCAGCCCACCCTGCGGAACAGGCTCCCACCCGGGGCTGGCTCTTCACTTGCTGCGAAATGTTTATCTGGGGGGAGGGGAGGGGCTCGGTAACACCCCGTTTCCTTCTCTCTCTCTGATAATATTTACAAGAGGAATCCTGGCCGTGGGCTTCAGGGAGGTATTATCCTCTCAGCTTCTGAGAGCCTAATACTCCCCAGGCCGGAGAGGACGCTTGTACCAGGCGACACCCGCGAGCGGAGCCGGTGACGCGCACACGTTGCAGCCTCTGATCCGGTCCGA
Organism: Miniopterus natalensis; assembly: GCF_054644295.1. Classification (NCBI taxonomy): domain Eukaryota; kingdom Metazoa; phylum Chordata; class Mammalia; order Chiroptera; family Miniopteridae; genus Miniopterus; species Miniopterus natalensis. Next base: position 376,986 of record NC_142082.1, on the reverse strand, counting down.
CTCCCGCCAGCACCAGCGCTGCTCTCGCCCCTGTCCCAGGTGGACGCCCCAGCGGGAAGCGGGTTTGTCCCTCTGCCTCTTACCCTCGGCGTCCAGCACAGTTCCGGGCACCCACGGGAGCTCGGTGGTTTGCTGAATAAAAGTTGTGGACACAGAGATGTTCCCCACCAGTTAGTTTGTTGCCACATTGGTTCCTCCTGAGATTCACACACGCCCTCGGGCTGGACGACGTTCCTGGGCCAGCTCACGAAACGGGGTGCGACTCATCCGCCCAACAGGCAACCCCACCCCACCCCCTGTGCTGCCAGGGTGACCCCACGGCCCAGCGACGAGCCTCTGCAATGGCTCACGGCTAACACGAGAGGCTGGGACGAGACCCAGGCCCCCGGGAATCTGCCACGAGTCTGCACGTGCATTCACGCTCCCATGCCTGAAATCTCTCTCCTCTCACGTGGTCGTCCCCCGCATGCCCCAGCCCCGCCTGCAGAACTGATGCCTCGGGACCCGGTGCCCAGGGGCCCAACACTGAGCCAGACCAGACCACGCAGCCCAGCGGAACCAGACACACCTTGAGGGGAAGCCACGTGCTCTTCAGGCTGACAGGCGTGGGCGAGCCACCGTGGCCTGGTATTTTATTCCCCAAAACCCACGCCTGCCCGATACAGCAGAAGCATAAAGGGACTCACTGCGAACCTTTCGAATGTGTTTTCACTACTGATAAAAAATGGCCCTGGCCTCCCGGAAACAAAAATAGAGACAAATTTTCGTGAGTTCAATGCCCACCACCTTCACTCCCAATGCGCCTTATGTGCCCTCCCCACAGTCCACAGTTTCAGTGGCAACTTCAAGGGAAATGATTCATGACTCTTTACGGGACAATTAAAAACGTTTGGAGCCGCCGTGGTTCCCTGACCTGACTCATTCTGGACTCTCGCTCCTTCCGATTAAGTGGCTGTCCTACCGTTCCTTCTCCTTCCCCAAGGCACGTGGCCCTTCTTGATGTGGAAGCATTTTCTCAGATTAAATTTGGCAGCTGCTTTTGTGGAGAGAGCAACGCAAATCAGCGAAGAATTTCTAAATGCCGTCCTCTTGATCCCGGCAGCTGGCTTTACAAACAGTCTACGCCGGCGGAAAGAGGCCGACGGGCAACACCTGCTCCCGTAACGCGCGGGTGGTGGAAACAGCACGTCCTGGCCCCATGATGACCCTCAGGTGACCGGCCGGCACGGCGCTCGCTCGGTGCCAGCTTCTGAGCTTCTGTCCTTCTGTCCCGGGCATCGTGATGCATCAGAACAGCCCCTGAAGGACGACCGTCAGCATCTCCATTTCGCAGATGAAACCACCAAAGGAAGGAAGGTCCAGTGAGCTGCCCAGTGTCTCCGACCCCAGGAGAGTGAGCCGGGGTCAAAACTCAGGCCACCAGGTCGGAGTCCGCACCCCGAGTTCTCAGCCTTATCTGCATCTGCCTGTGTGGCGTGACCAGGGGGCCCCTGAACCGCTCTGAACTTGGCTGTGGGGACCGAGCCAGCTCCGCCGTAGTCGGCGGTGAGGCCCTGGGAAGGGGGCAAGGGTTCCAAACAGCAAGAAGTCCCGGCCTCTGTCTCTCCTCCCTGTTCCCCGTTCCCGAGGCTGAGCTGCTCCGAGCCAGGTCCGCCTGGTGAGCACACGGGGTGAGGTCAGCAGGGTGCTGACGCCCAGGGGTGGGCCTGCCTCTCACCTACGCAATCGATGGGTGAATACATAAAACTGGGCCCCGATCGTGTGGGGCCGATTTACAGGCTAAACACAGAATGCAGCCCTTTTATGTCTTTGGGATCCACCCTGGGCAGGTCAAACATTTGAGAGGAAAGTGATGGGCGTGAAGCTGTGCTGCAGGAGATTTTATACAAAAACTCAACACAGCAGATGACGGGATCCCAACGGTGCTGGCAGGGAGAAAGGGCTTAAAATGTTGATTTTTTTCCAAGTTCACGTACCTGAGACACTGGAAGCAGACTTAACTCACTGGATTCAGGACTTAGAGACGCAGATGTGAACATGACTGTGACTCGGGATATGGGGCTGGAAAAACATTTCCCCAAAATATGCCAGAATAAACCCATTTGCTAGATTTTTAGAAATGACCTGAGGATATATTGTCAAACTTAATAGTTTTCAGGTTCCAGAGCGTTTAAAGTGAGGCCCCATAAATTCTGAGGCACGTAATTTATGGATGACTCGGTTGTAAGATGTGAATGTCGACCTCTTTTGTGTTCAGGGCTGCGGACCGTCCCACATGCGGCGACTTCTCTGTAGAGCCGAGACACGGGTCTCTGACAAGGAACTTCAGGAAGGCATGTGCCCGTGGCAGTGCCAGGTGACAGGGATTTGTTGACTGGTGGAGTGAGATTTTCCTGCTGACGAAGCCTCCCTGCTCGGAGGGCACCTGAGCCCGCACATCCCATGGCCACAGCCTAAGTGAAGACCCGGCTCCGCTCCCAGCCGTCTGAGTCACGTAGTTCCTTTGAAAGTGTCGAGTTTTGGGTGAGCAAACGGCTCCTGGAGGGCGGCTTGTGTGCTGCGAACTCTGGGTTCCTGCCAGTGAGGACGAACAGGGATTGAATTCTTCAAGCACAGTGGCCGCCTCTGTGTGGACACCGATCGGTTTCTCTGACTTCCTGCCAGGCCGCTCCGCAGGCGGCCTGTTCAGAGCCGTCCTGGACCCTGCACACCCACCTGGCTCACGCGCCTGAGACACTGAGCCCTCAGCGCAGAAGGACAGAAAGACGTGGGGTCCGAGAGAAACAGGTTTGCTGCACTGCCTGGGCCTCAGTTTTCTTTATTAGCACTCAGGCAGGGACAGGGAGAGGCGTCCTGTGCCTTTTTGTTCGGTGGGTGCTGGGTGCAGGCCCCTCTTTCCCGCTCCTCCTGCTTGTTCTCTGCTGAACATGCTAAGGGGGGTCCTTTCTGCTGCATAAATGGCTGATCACCCCCCCCCCCCAGCTGCGTGAACCCTGCAGCTCCGGGAGGCCTCCTACATCGCTGACTCTCCAGCCACGCGAGCCCATCGCTGGAACAAAGCCCATCCTTTATACGCCAATGAGCATTTATACTAACAGGCCTTCCGCGGAGAGCGGATTTATGTCCACACTTTGGAGCAAATGCCTGAGGAGAGATGGACGAGCGGAAAGACGGCGGGCGCCGGAGGTTCCTGGAACAAATTCGACAGCAGAAACACCTTCCTTCCACAGCTGCCCAGCGCGGGCCACCGGGCTTGGCTCCTTTCTTCCGTATAAGCTGCCTGACGGAGGCCATGCCAGTTTCTGCCACCAGCTGTGACCCTGGGGGGGTGGTGACTTCAGGGCTATTGCAACCCCCTCTCCTCAGCCACAGACGCAGGAACAGAGTCTGATTCTGTCCCTCATGGGAGGACCAGACACGCTATGGGAAAGTGAAACGGGCACACAAGCGTGAACTGGTGATTTCTGAGACCCACGAACACAAAAAGCCGTAAGTTCAAATATTCCACTAACCACTGGATGTCAATTTCTATGAAGGTCTTGGTAGGAACCCAGGAAAGGTCACCCTGGGTCAAGTTAACACACGTTGAGTATCTAACGTCAAAGACTAATTTGGGCTCAGTCTGCTTGCCTTTCAAAGTGAGCATTTAAAATACCTTGAAAAGTACTGATTCTCCCGCCAGCTCATACTATGCCATGGCCGCTGTGTCGCTACCGTCTAAAGACACCCCGCTCTTGAAGCCATTTTTATCTTGAACCTTCATTGCTGTTGGGGGTAGTCAGTCCCCCCCATCAGTCTTCCCAGCCTTTATTTTAAAAACAATACTTTTAGTCACTAAAGCACCCGATTAAGTTAAAAGGGAAAAACAGAAAGTGGAACGGGGGTGTGGGGGTGTGGATCAGAAATGCAGTGTCAGCCTTACAGAGCCACGGGGTGGCTGCCCAGCTAAAGGTCCGTTTATAGAATGAAGGCCAGACAGAGACGAGGTCAGAGAAGCTGAGTAGAGTCGCTGTGTGCGTGCCGTGTGTGTGCGTGTGCGTGCCCGTGTGCATGTGCACAAGTCCACAGGCAAAGGCAGGACACATGGAATACGGTGACCAAGGCCCTTTTCTTTTACTCCACAAGCTGGTCTCTGCTTTGAATCGAGACATGCTGAAGGCAAAAGCCAGCTGGACTTAAACCAACAGTGAACATCTGAGGCGGCGGCTAACCCTGCCGCAGTTGAGGCAGCCCCTCCGGCCCCACGGCCACGGCCACGGCCTCCTTCGCCCACACCCGTGGCCACACCCACCCCCGTCCACTGGATTTCTACTTTAGCTCTGACCACCCTCCAGCTCCTCACCTGGTGCGCACCTGCTGTTCCATGTGCGTCTCCCAAAGGTGGAAGTTCCTGGGTCTTGACCTTCAACCCCAATTGCTAGCTGGCCCTGAGGGGTTCTGGGTGCCTCTTCTCGGCTGCGCCCTTCAACCACGCTGGCCCCCTGACCACCCATGGTGCTGGCTACTGAGAACAGACTCGCCCCCAGCGGCTCAGGACACTGACCAGAGCACCGACACCACCATTTCCATCCTGGTCTCACCATTTCCCGCTTCTCTCTCTGAGCCCAGCTTCCTACTCAGTCCATCTCTCTGTCGTCTCTCAACAACCCTGAAAATTTGTTTTCTGTCTCTTGAAGGTCTCTAACTCTGACGTCATAGACCCTCGAAAACACTTTTTAAAAAATCTTCACCCGAGGATGTTTTCTCCATTGCTTTCAGAGAGTGGAAGGGAGAGAGAGAGACGTCGATGAGACACATCGGTCGGTTGCCTCCCACTCTCGCCCCAACCAGGGCCAGGGGCCAGGGATCAGGCCTGCAACCGAGGTAGTGCCCTTGACCGAGAATCAAACCCGCGACCCTTCAGTCTGCTGGCCGAGGCTCTAACCACTTAGCCAACCCAGCCAGGGCTGAAAGCGCATCTTTTCATGGACGTGGCCTCCTGTGAAAATGCTTCCCTGGAGCCGCGCGGGGCGTCCGGGGTGGGGGGCGGCGCTGAGCAGCTCCCACAAACAGAAACAGGGACACACAGTGCCCACAGTGCAAGGCTGGGTCTTTGATGTGAATTCTACGCGAGATATTTCTTTACACCTAAGAATCGAGAAAATCTGTTTCTTCCGAAGAACTGTTGTGCTCCTTCAATAGGGGCCACAGACACGCTGCCACCAAGGGGGTTCCTTTCCTGAGCCTTGGCGGCCTCAGAGCTCACACCCGAGTTTATCCGAGACCAGAGCAACCACCGCGATGTGTCTGTTTTCACAGACGTGGAATCAGGCTCAGTTAATGAATTCTGACCTGGTGCTTTTAGTAACTGACACTCAAATCAGGCGTATTCTGCCGTGAAAAGGCCACTGAACAAGACCCCTCCCTGCAGGTGGTTGCCACCTGTCGTCTGAGCTGCGGACACCGGGTCCCAGGCTGCGAGGCTCCCTCTGTGGACGCGCTATGTCCGGAGGGACAAGAGTGAAGGCAGGTGTCCCTCCATCTGCCAGCCTCCATCCAGAGGCATCTGCAGCTAATGGGCTCCATCACCCGTGAAGAATAAGTAGATTAGTTGACTCAGCTGGAAGATGCTGGCCGGGAGCTGCCCGTGGTCATCTGACCAGGAGTTTAATTCATTTAGTTCATGCCTCCAGTCGCTCCCAGGCCCATGGGCTCCGAGGGGGCTCCAGAGGCGAGCGGCTTCCACTGCCCTTGAGGAGGGAGAAAGGCGAAGGACCGGGTCTGAGGGAGGCAGCCCAGCGTCCGCCCGGACTCGCAGGGGAGAAGGGCGGGTGAAGCGGAACCAGACTCAGCCCCTCACTGATCTGTTGTGTTCCCTCAATATAGACAGAAGCAGGAAAGCGGCGTCTTCTCGGGCGGGCATCCAGGTGTCCGTCATTAACGTGTTCGCTCCTCCAGTCGGCCAGCCAGCCTCGCATCTGGCCCCATCGTGAGGGGGACACGCTCGGCCGGGCTCTCACCGCACACGCTGGGGTTGCTTTTACCCGTTTATCTCGGGGCTGCTCATCCGTGTCCACGACCTGGAGGTAGTTTTCCATACTGGAGAAATTTACTTTGTTCCCGAAACTACACAGGAAGGGCTTCATTATTTTTTTCAAAATAAAAACAGCCCATTTTTCTTGTTACAAAATCAATGAATACACATGATAAAAGTAACTCTAAACTTGCTAACACACGTAAAGGAGATCAGCACACCACCTCACAGTATAAACATGACTGTTTACATCTGGTTAACGTCCTCAGCATTCTCGGTGCCCGTTGATGCCAGGAGTCGTGTTTACAAAAGTAAGACGACCCTGGGTAATCTGTCAGCTTAATTAGCTTAATATCATGGGTATAATTTCTTATGGATTTGAGTCTCTCCTCTCTCTTTACCTACACACACTCCAGACACTCACACTAACACACTCACACGCACGCACCACAGACATCTGCCCTCCGTATGTTAATGGCCCACACGCTCTGCTCGTCTGGGAAACTAAATCTCACTCGCCCAGTGATCTCTGGTGGGACAATCCTTCCGGCTTCCCATTCTCACTACTGTAAAAACAAATAGTACATATTTGTGCACATACATCTCTGTGTATTTGGTTTTTTCGAGGCTCCATAAATAAATACTTAAAGCTTTCTGTGTATTTTATATTCTAGGTGCTGGAGTTTATAGGTAAACAAAAAATTTACATTTGGCATGTTCTTAACATAGATTTGTAGGAGTGGAATTCCTACCTCAAGATGGATGATAGATGATATAGATAGATAGATAGATAGATAGATAGATAGATAGATAGATAGATAGATAGATAGATATAGAGAGAGATAGATAGATACCACACACATACCAGGTAGAGACAGGCAGGCAGACACAGACATACAGACATACACGTGGCCCTCTCCATGGCCCCTGGTGTCTGGGCAGGAAGGAGGGAAGGCAGGAAGGATGGTGGAGGGACAGAAGATTATGCTAAATGTCAAATTTAATTGAGCGGCCTTTCGTATTTGGTGGCTTTTATTCATTCATGATCTGTTCTGAACAAATGTTATTAAAAATGCCGCTCACCTGAAGCATTCAGTGAGACTGTTATGACGGTTACGACAATATTACTGAGCTGCAGAAAGGAGGGGCTGTGGAGCACAGCCTGCGGGACAGTGGCCAGAGGGCCAGGTGGGGCTGCAGGTGAGGGCCAGGTCCTCGGCGCCCAGCACCTGCTGGCCACATCACCTGGAGGTCCCCTCCCCAGCGGGGTCTCAGCGCCCCATCCGCAGAGCCCAGAGGCTGCTGCGTGAAGCTTCCTGAGGTATATTAAAATGCTGCCATTTGTTAGAAATTCTCTCTTCCCTGCGCCTGTTTTCAGAGGGAAGTGTCCTGTTGAGAAGAGCGTCTTGCTCTCCCCCCAGCCCTGTGACGCTCTGGGCTCGGTGTCCCCTCCGGAACCGTGGGGCCACTTAGGGCCCATCTCCACAGGTTCATGTGATAATTCCATGATCCAAAACAAAGCACTGAGAATACAAAAATGACGCACCTTCATTTCTCCTTCCTAAACACAACACCCCAACCACAATTCGATTCTTCCCACCCACAGCCCGGAGACACCCTGTTAGCAATGATTTATTCTCAAATTCCAACACCCAGTTTCATTACCATCAAATTTAAGAAAACACAAAACCTCTCTCATCTAAAACAAGCCACGGCAAGCGAGAGAAGGGTTTAGGGGGAGGAGCTTCTGATTACAGAAGCCCCAGGCCACTGCTGAGCGTGACTCTGCGTGGCCCAGCCGTGGGCACTCTGGGCAGCGCACGGGCCTGAACCGCCTTCCCTGCTACGTCCACGGTTCTTGTCGCGAGTCCAGGAAACGCACTGACGTCTACAAAGCTGATGACCGACCACACTAAGGCACAAACCGGACTGCTGGGCCCCACGAGTGCTGAAGGTCAGGCTGACGAGTGTGGCCACAAACATGGGCTACGTTAAGGTTTAGTGCCAAACAAAGTTTAGACACAGAGGAGAGACTGATGGTCGCCAGAGGGGAGGGGCGGGGGGCTGGGTGAAAACGGTGAAGGGATCGAGAGGCAGAGACGGGCGGTTACAGAACAGCCACGGGACGTAAGCACAGCGCAGGGAGCACAGTCGCTAATACTGTAGAAACTGTGGGTGGTGCCAGGTGGGCACTGGAAATACTGGGGGACACTTTGTAAAGCATGTGATTATCTAACCACTATGCTCTACACCTGAAACTAATACGGAATAATATTGAATGTAAACAAGAATTGAAAAAAAATTTTTTTAAGGCTGTTTCCAGTGGGGGATGCAGCACATCCCCGTAGTTACCGGACTCCGAGGGGAGTTGCCCAGCACAGCAACCAACGCCGCCTCCCGAGGCGGGTTGTTTCTTTTTACTCTCACCCAAGGATACGTTTATTGGTGAGAGGAGGTGAGAGAAACACTGATGAGAGAGAGAAAAACCGACTGGTTGCCTCCCCTATGGGCCCCACCTGGGGATTGAACCCACACCCTACATAAGTGCCCCGACTGGGAATCGAACCCACCACCTTTCTGGTGTACGGACGATGCTCCAACCAGCCGAGCACTTGGCCAGGGCCCAGGGGCTCCTCTCAGCTGTGTGGGCTCCGCCTCCCCGACTTCCCAGACGAGCAGGCGCAGCCCTGGGCGGGAGGCCCAGGTGACGGCCCCCAGCTCCGAGGAGCCCACCGGTCAGGACCCCAGTTTCTCAGGGGGCTCTGGGAGTCATGACCCAGACGTGGGTGCTCGTGTCCGTGTGCCTGTGGATCTGGGATTTCTTCCAGAGACAGGCACATGTTTGCACCCAGTTCTTAAAGAGGGTGGGGTCCAGGCCTTGTGAGCCTCAGACCATAACCGAGCAGCAGGGAAAGGCTCACATTTTGGGTCCACAACCAGCCCTCGCTGCTTCAAGAAACCGTTTCTCAAAACATGATTTGCAGTTAATGCCCCACCGGCAAGTGGGTCCCGTGGTCCAGTGTGTGGCGGGCAGGTGGGGGGGATTAAATTATGTAAATTTCAACGCAGTTATTTACTGAAGAATGTCTCTCAATAACTCTCTAAAACAGGCTCATGCTTTATATTCTCAGAAATGCAGGAACGTGTTGGAACGTGGGCCCCGGGGTGACTGTGTTCAGCCCCTTAGGTGCTGGGTCCACGTCCCTGCCCTCAGTTTCGGCTGCACTCGGGGTTCTCACCCTCAGGCCTGCTGCTCGGTGTCACGGCCCCTGCACCGGCCTCCACCTGGAGTCTCTCTGTCCCCCACACCTCTGACCTTTTCACTGGCCCGCCCTTCATCCTGAAGCCTCAGCCAGGCACCACCTCCTCCAGGAAGCCCTTTCTGATTGCTCCCCCTCCCCCGGGTCCAACGCCTGTCTCCTCTCCCTCCAGAACACAGAGGACGCAGCTACGACCACACGTATTTGCAAGTGTAACGGCCAGTCTCTGGGCAGGTGGCCCCACGACCCCACGGTCCTCGAGGACAGACACACGTCTTATTTATCTACATCATCAGCCCTTGGCGCTGAGTCAGGCACCTGTTAGGTGATCGTTATTTATTTTAGGAAGAAATAAGCACAAGAATGTTGACAATTAAGATGATGACTCATTAGAATTCATTTTAAAAATAGGGGGAAGGGAGAGAGAACAGGAACCTGTTCAGCACCGAGCGCCTCATGAAGGCCCACGCTGGCCGGCTGGGCGCAGTTATGTAAGTGGCCCGGCCCGGGCAGCGTAGATTTATGGGGCTGGCAGCTCGGAGGCAGCGCCAGCTCTGCAGGCGGCAAGGGCACGGCTCTCACAAGGACAGACACTGCCAGCAGTCTCTCTAGCGCACCAGCGACCAGCACTCCTCGCTACGCGGGCCTCCCAGCACACACTCACTCTGGGCCCCCCTTTCTCGCCTGCCCTCCCGGCCCCGCTCACAGCCTCCGGGGCACTGGGCACGACCCCTCCGTCCCCGTGACCAGGGCCGGGGAAATCGAGTCACACAGGCTCCAGCGGCTGTGCCTGCGGGGCCCGAGATTGACGCTGCCGTCTCCGCGTGCTGCTCACTTGGTTTCCAGACGTCAATGCCATTCATCGCTGGAGGTCGTTTCAGGTAACGGCTTTGAGTTCAGTGAGTTATTTTTCCAGGTGAGCAGGCGGCCAGCCCCGGCTCCACGGAGGTCTGTTCAGTGACGGGCACTTTCTCCATCACAACTCGGGGAGTGGGGCTGGACTCGCCTTGCAGAGATGCGGGGACTCCGGTGCTTGGGGTTCTTGGTGAGCTGTGTCCCTGCGTCCCCGGACCCCGCACGGGCACGTGGCTCGCTCACCTGTGTCCCCTGCAGGGCAGCCCCGCTCAGCACCTGACCCAGAGGAGCGGGGCCAGCTCTGACCACCGGCTCCTTGCACGGGGACAGGAAAGGGGCTCATCTCCCAGGCTTGGTTGGGGACCAGATGGAACCGACCAAGTGGCCTTCACGCTCCCCCAGCTTGATGGCCAGGCCTCTTCCTGGCTCCGCCTGGCCTTTCTCTGCCCCTCGGAGAGGTGTGTAACTTTCTCAAAGCCGCGTGAGGGTTCTGCCCCCCAGGGCTGTTTTTCTCAGAGCTGGGGACTGTCCCTCTGACACGTCATCGGGGAAGACGGAGCCCCACCTTCGGTTCCTGCGGGAAGCAAATGTCAGAAGACACCTGAGAAGCGTAAGGTCTCTTTCCCTTCGGGTGAGGCCAGTCAGCAGGCACAGGTGGCCAACGGCCCCCTCCCTCCGCCCCGGCAACGTTGGGCCCGATTCCCACCCCCATGGCTGCCTCGAGTCCCCGGCCCGTCCAGCTATGTCCAGCGCAGCCCTTGCCCCCGCAGGTCTCAGCACGGGGACGCTGGCATGTCCCACGGGCTCTCTGCAGCTCCCTGAGGATGGTCCACAGGCACATGAGGTGCAGGTGGGTTTTCACTGCCCACGTCCCGTGCCCCTTCCTCCAGCTTTTCCTCCTCATTTCCCCTAATTCTCCCCAAACTCTAAGGCTGGGAAGCGAGTTGACTGGAGCAGAGCGGACAGGCTCCTTCCCAGGTCCTCACAAGGCAGGATGACCGCTGGGCGCCGGGTAGACCAGGAGAGTGAAGCCTCCGCAAGGGGACAGCGCCGTCACCCGACCCGGCAGCGTGTCAGCAGAGAAAGGGCCCCTCGCACAACGAGCGCTCTTTCCACCTCGTACGTCTGCGGAAGGAAGCGGGTCCCAGAGAAGACCCGGTCGTGCGGCAGGTGCTGTGGACAAAGCAGTCGCCAGCCAGCCCGCCCCGCCGGAGGCCCTGCCCGAGTGGACGCTTAGATGCCGACTGAACGGAGAAATCGAGTATCGGAGACAGGTGGTCTCCACACTGGTTCCTGGTTGTTTAAACTGTGCAGAGTCAACATGTCAATTGGAATTAGCCAATTCATTTAATATCATTTACCCAAAACAAAACAAAACCAAACCACCACCACGGCCCTGGGGAGACATCGAGGCAGACGCAGAGCCTAGAGCTGTGGGCTGACCTAGTCCTGAAGCAACAACACAAGGGAAAACTCATTAGAGTTAAAATTAAATTTTTTTAAATCCTCACCTGAGGATATTTTTTCCGTTGCTTTTCAGAGAGAGTGGAAGGGAGGGAGAGAGAAACATCAATGTGGGAGACACACATCGATGGGTTGCCTCCTGCACGCACCCAACCGGGGCCAGGGATCGAGCCTGCAAACCGAGGTACGTGCCCTTGGCTGGACTCGAACCCGGGACCCTTCAGTCCACGGGCCAATCCTCTAACCGCTGAGCCAAACCAGGTAGGCCGAGATAAAGTTAATTTTTAAAAGCAACACGATTTCCTTTTGTTTCCCCTTCGTAAGTTCTTAGGAAACAAGCCCGCGTCCTTCCAGCACGTCTGCAGGGGAAACTGCATCGAGGCTGAGCCCCGGCCACGGCCCTCGCCGGGGGCTGATGCGAGACGGGCGGCTGCGGGAACAGGGCCACAGCGTCCTCCAGACGTCATGCTCCAGGACGGTCGCTCCGGGCGTCGGCGGCTGCGCGTCTGTAGCAGGGGTTTGGCGGTGGCAGGAACACGGCCGTGAATCTTGCTCACGAGGCCCGGGGACCGCCCCTGCCAGTCCTGCCAACTCCTGTCCCACGCGCAGCGTCCACCTGGCTCTGCCCCGAGCAGGGCGACACGGGCTTAGGGGACGGGACCAGAGAAGGGCTCTCTTCCTGGCCACGGGGGAGTTTAGTCGGGTGACCTTTTTATTGTTAGCACCCACCTTTATTTTATTTTATATTTTTTTGTTAATCTTTGCCTGAGGGTGTCTTGTCCATTGATTTTTAGAGCGAATGGAAGAAGGGGGTGGGGGAGAAGCACTGACATTGACGTGGGAGAGGCACGGCCATCGGTTGCCTCCGACACACTCCCGGGTGTCAGACCAGCAGCTCTGACGGGAGGGGCGTGTCCGGCAAACTGGTCCTGGGCCCGACGGGGGGCAGAGGGAGCGAGGATGGCGAGGGGACAAGGGCAGGCCCTCTGCGAACCAGGGAGGTGCCTGCGAGCGCCAGGCGAGACCATGGGCAGGAAGAGGCTGCCGGATGGCTGGGCTTGGGGACCGGAGCGGAGGGGCCCCTGGGGTGCGGAGGGGCCCCTGGGGTGCGGCCGGGGTCCTCACGGCTTTCCTGAGCCCCAAGAGCAGGAGGCTACTCCAAGGTCGTCTATCTCTTCCTGAGCTGTAATAACCAGCTGGCTTCACACATAAAGAAATTATGGCCCCTATAAAGGAACCTGTTTCATCCAAAAGCCATATTTTTCTTCCCCTTATATTAGATTTAAGGTTATATTTGTTTTGTTTGCTGGGGAAAAATACAATGTCTATAAATATGGCACATTCGCAAGAATTTGCCCGGAGATATAAGCAAATGTGTTTTTCTTGACTATTAAACAAATGTGTAGAGAACAGTCCATTTAACTGGGCTGCGGAATCATGGCAGAGCCACAGGGAACTCTGGGACGGCGCAGGTGCGCCCCGCTTCCCGGCATGGGGTCGGCGCGGGTGAGCGTCGCCTCCCTCTGGGGGCCTGGATGTGGCGGGCGACGCGGGTCTCACTGCAGCTGCTCTCCAGCATCTACTTCCCACATCTCAACCATTTAATATTAGGGTTTAATATTTAACCGCGGCCAGGACACCGCTGCGTTCACAGTGCTGCGTCCGCACGAGCGAGCGGCAGGGACCCGCTCACCACCCGAGCCTGCGGCCCTTAAACACAGGCTCCCTGGGGCCCTGCATCCGGAGCTGACCCCACAGGAGAAGGTGCCAGGCCATCCCCTCCCGTCCAGCCACTGTGTCACCACAGACTCCAGAGGGCTGGACCTGCTGACGTTTCGCACCGAGTGACGTCGCTGAGCTGAGCAGGGGGCCTCATTTCCAGCTATGATGCACGACAGACCCCCGGGTGACCCGAGGACCCACCACGCACGTGGGACCGAGGGGGGAAGCCAGCCTGTGGCACGGAGGTGTCGGCTGGTGACAGGACACCGAGTCCAGCTGAGTGCTCCAGCCAGAGGGCACGTTCCACTCCCCGGTCACTGACCACAGGGCCGACTACTCAGGCCCGGCCTTCGCACACTGTGGACACCAGGAATGCCCGGCTGGTGCTGTTCCCAGAGGCAGACGCCCACCTGCCTGCATGGGTCCAGACCACCCACCTTCCTTCTTGCCTCTGGAGCCACGGGCCTCCCTCATGGCGCTTTTTTCCCAGGTGAGCTACAGCAACCCGGAGCCCACGTGAACGTGCTTGTTTAATTCACAACCACCCCAGGCCCTGTCACAGCATCTTACACTGACCCCCCCAAGTCCCCCGCATTTGAAGTGTCTGATTCGAAGACGGCCGATCCCAGACTGTGGGCTCTTTGCGAGACAGAAGCCTCCCTTTCCCTCTGAACCCCAGGGTCCCGTGTGCGGCGCACAGATTGAGTTTAGGGCACGAGACCAGGAGACCAGAGTGAAGTAAATGCGAGTGCGGTGCTTTATCTCCAATTCCATTGATAATTTATCTCCAAGTCCATTGAAACCGTGCATTTTTAACCCAATCATTCTGCGGTTTATGACCCGAATATTTTCTTACAAGAATGGAGACGGCTTATCACATTAAAATGTACAAAATGGGAGAGTTTGTGTAAAAATGGAAGTTACATCAGAAAACCGTTTCAAGGAAGGGAGATAATTTTATCTGGAACCTGAGGTGAGGACACAGGGAGGGGCCTCGGGGAACCAGCCCTCATCACGCTTTCCCCAGGTTCCCAGACCCACCCACACGCACTGTCCGCCCCCCGCTAGCTGCTCTTGCCTGAGCGTCTGATTTGCACCCGAGTCGGGGGAGGTCAGTTTCCACTTTCGGGGAACCCGTTCCACACGCACAGACGTGGCAGGGATGGTGGCCCCAGCTCCTGGCAGGCGAGCTCCCGCCTCCCAGCACACGGCAGGGGCAGAAGAGGCCGTGGCCACGGAGAGCGCCCGGGAGCTGGCCTCAGCCGGCCCCTCAGAGCCAGCCACGGCCTGGCACATGTCCACGTCCGCGTTCACGCCCCCTCTCTGCTTAAACGAGCCAACGGGGAGCTTGTTGTTTGACCCGAACCCTCACTGACACACCATCCAAATCCGAGAGACCACAAGGGAGATGCTGTATTGATTCCCCTCTTACAGGGAAGAAAAGTCAATGCTCAGTTTTGACTTCATCCTAAAATCTATGGGGACCCGCTGAACACTTACAAGTGGTAAAAGGACAATTAATTTTGCATTTTAGAAAGACTGCTGCAGCGGCTGTGAGAACACACGCTGGAGACGCCAGGGGCTCGGGCAGCAGAGACTGGTTGTTACACTGAAAATCAAGTCTTCACATACACATACAGTTATTCTTAAATGCAAAACGAATGCTGCTTATATTTTCTTAACCTAATAATGAGCTATTGCACAAGGAAAGAAAGCCATAATCCAATACATAAGTGTTATTTTTTCCGTAGTCAGCTGTGTAAAGCAATGGGAAGCTACTGCCCAGCCCAGGGACCAGCATTCCCCAGACGAAAACATCTCCAGGCTACACACCCTGCTCCGGTTACTATGTTCTCAGGCAAGGTGGACAGAGCTTTGAAACAAACTATAGTTTGTATCGGGATCTTGCTAAACAGGAACCTAATGTGAAACTCACTACACAGAGCTTCACCATGATATTTTGTTATTTTTTATTAACTACTTTGGATGTTGCAAGAAGGGGTGTTGGGGCTACATGGTTAGTGTTTCATCAAAGTGAATACATTTTTGGCAGCCCCAACTGAGACAATGATATTCTGTGTAGATCACTGAACCTGGAGACTCAGATGTTTTTTGTGTGTGTACATCGTACGTATCACTTAGTCATGAACTGTGGATTTGGGGGGAAATCACCATTTCCACAGCGCAGGGTTCAGCCAGGGCCTGCAGCTGAAGGCAGCTGCCCCGCTTGCCGGAGGGTCGGCTGCTCTCCATGCTATTCCTTTCCTCATTGGTCAACTCACGCAAAAGGGAAGCTAATTTGCCCTGGCTTTCGTTTAATTGAATAAAACGATTAGGAAAATCTTGCTGTTGTGCACAGACCAGAAAAAAAAAAAGTCTATCTATTAAAACAATGAAATTGATTACAAAATTAAGAAGCTTAAAGTAATTGTAAGGAATGATTTGCTAACGTACTTGTTTGCGTTTGCTAGAAGCTGCCGTAACAAAATACCACCGAACTGGAGGCTTAACCAAGAGCAACCGACTGTCTTCTCTGAGCTCTGGAGGCCAGAGTCTGAGATTGTTTCTGGCTGTTTCTGTTTGTTTTTGTGTTTCTGTGGGTGGACGGCCCTTGGAGCTACTTACTCCACCCTTTTTCATGGTGCATCTCAAATTTCCCTTCACAGAGGCTGCACCTGCCACGGCTGGGAGCATCCAAGGGCATCACCACTGTGGTCACTGAGAGATGTTTTGATCTTGGCCAACTGGATGAGAAAACATAAAACAGTCCATAAAAATATTTCTATCTTCATTAAAAAGGCTGAGCATCTTTTCATGTGTTTAGGAATCATTACACATTTGTACAGTGAAATATGCACCAGCCAGCAAACCAGCTAAATGTAGTGACTATTCAAAGATGAGTCTGGCCAGTGTGGCTCAGCGGCTGAGCATCGACGTGGGATCCAGGAGATCGCGGTTCGATTCCCGGTCAGGGCACATGACCAGGTTTGGGCGCCATCCCCAGCAGGGTGGGTACAGGAGGCAGCTGATCAATGACTCTCATCTTTGATGTTTCTCTCTCTCTCCCTCCCTTCCTCTGAAATCAGTGAAAAATATTAAGACCTCACTCACTGAAACAGGTAAGGAGAGAGTCCTCATTTCGGAGGCTGTTTCTCTCAATGAAAAAGGGCCCTGTCCTCTGAGGCAGCAGGGGGCCCACGCTCAGCTCCCGGCTGCTATGTTTTGTGAACTTCGTCTTTGAATCAGGGCCGACTGCTTTCCTCCGGCTGTGAGGCTCCTGCCAGCGCTCACACCCTGCCCCTCTTGGTAAAGGCTCTAAGCCAGCGATTTTCCACCATGAGCCGCAAGAATTTTTAAAACACACAACACATGATTGTTTAATCAGGGGCACGGGCCTCTTTCTTTCCCCTCAGGTTGTCAAATAAAAGATGACAACCGCCAACACAACAGTAACCGTCTGGTGTGGATGAATCAAAATCATACCTATGTTTTGGTCAGATCAGCAAAAATTGCATTTTATTGGTGTGCCGCAGAATTTTAGTAATTAGTTTATGCGCCGTGAGATGACACAGGTTGAAAATCGCTGCTCTAAGCCAATTAGACAAGTGCTTTGAACCTACAGGGCCCTGGGGGGTGAGCAGCAGGCCCCGCGAGACGACGCCTCTGTTAGGGCCAAACATCGGATCTCACGATTGTCCCCCGAGAAACAGCCGCTTGGCCCCAGAAACAAGCAAACAAAACCCCCACAGAACCACCTCTGAGCCAGGAAAGACGACTACATTCAGGGGAAACTTGCTGACTTGCTCACTATAAACCAGAAAACTGACTTTAGAATTAAAAACTATAGGAACAGTTTTGAAACGAGTCAATCGGATATTCTTTGTTAGAACCTGTGGAAGACACAGAAGAGGAAAAACACTTTCTTTAAAGCAGGGGTGGGAACACCCGGCCGCAGGCTGCACACGGCCTCGCAATCACGGGGTCTGGCCCTGCCAAGGCAACCGCAGGCGGGACCCGAATTCCATAAATCTAAGAGCTTTTTTCATAGCTGATAATTCTGTACGGCCCAAGAATGATGTTATAAATTCCAAATGGGCCTTGGCAGGAAAAAGGTTCCCCACCCCTGCAAAGGATACAAATGTCATTAGGACACACAGAAAGCCGCCTGTGACGACAGGAGTCTGCCGCCAGCGGTGACGGTTGTGTTGTTTGCCAGACGCTGCACAGGAGTCGTTCACGCAGATCTCATATGGTTGCCCGTTTTCTGACAGGTAACCGAGGCCCAGGGAGGTTCGGTACCACCAGAAGTTGTCAAGGGCACGGCCAGAATTTTAACCAGTACTTCCTAAGGCCTGTAACACTGTTTTCAACCAAGTGATACAATTAAATAATGGTTACATCTCGTGGAGACTGTGGCTTGCAGGTTGGTGGCCAGGACGCTAGGCAGTCGGACTCTTGCTTTCTTATGAAAACATCACACCCGATCCCCAGCTCTTTGATCCCTTAGAGACACGTTTGCTGTGAGCCGACCGTGGGCCCGGCTGACAGCATCCAGTCGTGTTCAGCACAGAGCAGAGACCATCCACTGCAGGATAGACGGACGGACGGACAGACGGGTGAGGAAATGAATGAGCTCAGCATGTGGGCTTAGAGAGTTTAGGTTCTTTACTTCTACCTGACCCTTTATAAAGATGGTGAAATAAAACTGTTCCCAAGATCCTCATCATTGCCAATCAGTTTCCACCTGTCCCCAGTGTCCGTCTCTGCATCCAAATCACCCTTCGGTGAAATGAGCATGTTAAAGTCCCAGAGGAGCAGCCACAGCCTCAGAACAGGCGAGGGGGTCGGGTGCAGCCCCCCGAGCCCAGCACAGCCTCCCCAGCCCCGGACACCTGCCCAATCGCGGAGGCCCAGCTGCTCCGCCCATGCCCCCGGCACCCGCCCTCTCGCCACCTGAAGTTAGACTCCAACGTGAGAATTTCTTTAACTCGTGGTCCGTTACTCATCAGAAAAATGGGGAAAATAGCTCCAAAGGGGGAGACACTGTAACACCTTTGGGCCCCTTGAGGACCTCAGAGGAGGCCAACGTGGCGTCTGTGAAAATCTGATGTAAAATGTTATCTTCTGCCAGAATAGGATGATGTCCACTCAGGCAGGGGGGATGGGATCGAGGAGACACCCTTTTCCTGACAAACCTGGACCGTGAGCCCGCCCCGCAGGATGGGGGTGCTGCTGACCTGCGAGATGACTGACCCCCGGGGACCTTCTCTTGGCCTCCGCAGAGCAGGGACCATCCAGCAGCCCCGGCCCCTCGGCGAAGCAGCTTCCTGCCTGGACTCCGGCCTCTGAAAAGGCCACGGCCTTTCTGTCCAGGGTGCGAGCCTCCCTCAGCCCGATACCTGTTTTGCATCAAGATGAACCCTGTGTAGGTCCCGCCGTGCACCTGTTTCTGAGGAAAATAAACTATTTTAAAATATGTGATCGATACCAACTTCAGAGGGAAATATTAGCAGTATCCAAAAATCCAACAAAGAGGAAATTTTCAAGAGTTAGGGATCGTTTGTATCAACACAGGGGTGGTTTCTGCATATTGTAATTTTTGATGTAGTATAAAAGATGTAACAAGTCAAAAATGGAAACACTTAAGGCGTATTTGTGATACCTCACTTCATAAGAAAGTCTCACTTATAAGCTCTTCTCTGCTTTATAGTGCTGATCGTATGAGTCAGCGGAGTGGGTTTCTCAGGAAGACGCGTCTCGCTCTCCATGCACCTGGACGGTCGGCTACGATCACCCCCAGGCCTGAGACCCCGATACTTAGGCAGCAAAGCCAGAGCAGGTCTCGCACCATCTCTAGGACAGTTTCTATTTATAAGAGCTTTCTTCTCAAACATCTTCTAAAGCACAGCGTCTGAAAGCACCAGGCCACACGCATTTGTCAGTGTCTCTGAAACATGACTGAGCTTGAGAAAAATGACTCACAAGGTATTTTTAAAAAGAAATGTATGAACTGTCTTTCCAGCAGTGGGTTCTGAGACCAGCCATTCCTAAGGTCAATACCAAGACGTTTTAATGAAAAGTATTTTTTCATCACGTACCCGTGGAAACCACTGGGAAGGAGATCGTGAACTCTGATGGCACAAACCTGTGGTGCAAACGTACATTTTCATCGCTGGGTCTCACGAGGGAACCACCGTATCTGGTAGAATCTGTGCTACACGTGATGGCTGGTGCTGGCAAAACACCCCATCAAGTAACTAAGGCAACTTGCTGCTCGTTGAGCCTGGGGATTTGTCAGGGGGATGGGTAGGAAAGGAGGTTAAGAGGAACGAGGGGGGTTAAGACCAAAGGGGTCAGGGGAGAAGTGTTTGGACAAAGGACAGACAGGAGCAGAGAGAAAGGGGCAGGCGGGCAGGGCTGAGGGGGGGATTCCCGCCGTCGTTTTGTGTTGGAGAAAATCCTCTCTTCTTTGCATTAATGTCGGAGACGGGCAGACATGCCGCGGACCTGCCGTCTGCTCACGCAGGGCCCCGATCATCCTGACGGGGTTGTTTCAACGGGCTTCTTTGAGGCCATTTAGAAAGTAGGTACTGAAAACACAAGGCGAGGACAGACGCTTAAATGAGCACGGCAACCAGGAACCCACGCGCCCCGGAGACCGTGCCCTCGGCCACGCGAATGAACAGGCCACGTGATCCCGAACACATCCTGTGGCTTTCCTGCTGGGGGAGGGCCGGGCAATGGCAGCATTTAAATGATTTGTTTTCCATGATCAAGAAGTCACAAGCTGGTTATAGAAAATTTAGAATGTGTGAAAAGGGGGAGAAACAGGAATTAGAGTTCCGTTTGGAAAGATGACCTCTTCTCACGTCATCTTATCCACAGGTACCTGAGGAAATGTCGTGGAAGACGCTCGGGGAGCAGCCCTGACCACCAGCCAGTTTCCAAATATTTGCTTTTATAAACAAAACTGCCACACGCGCTGGCATCGAAGCTTTCTCTGAACATTTACTATTTTCGTGGACTGAGTCCCAGAATTATAATTATGAGGCCACAGTTCAGGAACATTCTGAAGATGCTTGTTAGGTGGCAAAGAGAATTTTCACTAAATGAAAGTCGAATATTCAATAAATGTTTCATCAGCATCATTGCTGTCATTCTCTGGAGTTAAAATAAAATGCCAAACAGAAAATAGAAACGAGATCAAAGCCAAGCTGGGCCTTGGGGCTCAAACCGACCGTGTTTCGCAGCCGTGGAAGGAAGTTCACCGCTTCGGTCAGCACCGGAGACCTGGTTTTGTTTTACTTGAAAACACCTTGTATTCAGTAAATAAGACAAATGCGCTATCCCCAAGGATCAGGCCTCTTCCTTTGTAAACGGAGGAACCGGGGACAAAGCAGGCTGGGGCCCGGGGCCTCACTGCCGACAGTCACGGGCACACGACACTCCTCCCAGAGAACATCGAAGACAAGTGTGGCCGACACCAACTGTCCCCTGGGCCTCTGCTGTGACTCACCCGCCCGACTCCCGGGAGGGTGCCCATCGGCGCCAGTCAGATCTCGGTCCAGGACACTGCTCGTGACCAGCTCCCGGTTCCACGGGCCTGGGCCGTCCTGACTGGAACGGCTGCCAGAGGACGACGCCGTGTCCACCTGCTGACCCCGCGTGGGCTTCTGATCTGCGATAGGCTCAGCCCGGCACCCACCTCAGGGCCCTGAAGGCGGGCGGCCTCGGGGCTGCGTGCCCGGGGCAGGCACCCGGGGGACAGGCGGGAGGGGAGGGACAGGCGGGTGGGGACACACAATGAGCTGGAAGCCGTTTGGAGAGTCTGAAGGACAAGGAGCCGGGCCAAGGTCACCAGGATAGGAGCCCGTCTGCAAGCTGCCTTCACAGGGAGCCAGGGGCCAGAGGCACTTGGCTCAAAACCCAGACCTAACGCCTGGCAGGAGGCGCTTTCTGAGGTTGCAAAGTCAGCACTGAACAGCCATTTATAGGACGCAGACTAATTTAAAAATCCCACGAGACAGGTGTACTTTAACTGAACCGTTACCACGTGTCGGGCATTAGGGTGAGAACTTTCCACCCGTAACCTCATGCAGAGGTTCTCCCACTGGGCTCTCGCCACCCCACGAAGAGAAAACTGTTTGTTCCCTCTGGTAGGGAAGTGGCCCCACACCCCTTTGCTTTTTGGTCCCCAGACCACAGGTTCTGCCCCTGACACCACGGCAATTCCCCTCTCCAGACACACGGTATCCGAATCCACAAATCCCGGTGAGCGTTCCCGCTACGTCCGCTCACAGCCCGAGCCTGGCCCTGCGACCACAGGTTAGGGGAGGGCACAGTGATCGTGTGGACGACTTTCTGCCCAAAGATGTTCTGTAAAGAAAACCACGGCAGAAACCAGTCATCAGTCACTCACAGCACCGCTCGTGAGACGGGACCATCGGGGAGAAGCGAAGTTATGAACACGTATCGTCAACAACAGGAGCGCCTCCCATTTCTGTCCATCACTAAACGAGACGGGTAACACCTTAAACGCAGCCCAGGTTTATAAAAAACACTTGAGCAAGGGTTACAGGAAGGCCGGTGGGGTGACCGCGGTTCACGTACCTCTCCGTGAGGCCCTGGGACAGCCGCCCGGGCCCACGCTGCCGGTCCTTCTAGTATGTTTTCTGGGCACCGGGCACTCAGGCTGGGACCCTCCCACTCTTCTCCGCACCCAGGACAGCCTCTGGGAAGCACTGAGCACCCGAAAAATGCCGCACGAAACGAAATGGGGAAGGCAGGAAGGAGACGGAAGGTGCCCCAAGTGCCCAGCCTCGAGTGCACCCCAAGCAAGGAGCCCGCGTTTAGTCAGGCCTTTTCTCCAGGTCCCTGGTGTCCCTCTGGATTTGTCAGATGGGAGAGCAGGGCCCTGTGGACAGGACCGGACGGGATGGGACTGATGTGCAGGCCGCTGGCCATGGGCACAGAGCTGCTTGAGGCCAACGCTGGAGCCCAAACCTGTGCCTGTCTCAGAACGAGACTCTGGGAGCATCTCATGTTCACAGCTTATAGCGTCAAACGCAGGTTAGAAAATTACAGAAAACAGGAACCAGGTGCCATAATTTTCCTCCTGCTCAGACAATTCATTCCCAGGAGGCAGCACTGGACTTGCTTGTATTCCTGGAGCTGAACAAGGTCGTCGGAATCCTCTCGAGGACTCTGGACTCTCGCAGGTCAACTGAAGGACACGGAATTGGGGGATTTATGCACATGTCACGAGATGGCACAGAAGACGGTCAATTTAAAACCAAAGCTCCTGCTTCCACGGGGCGGCAGCTTGACATGGGACGAATGCCAGGCCCAGTCCCCGTGTCACACGGCCGTCACTGCCCATCTTTTCCACGTTGTGACGGAGCTTCTGTGAGTCACCAAGAGGACCTGGGACCGGCCCTCTTCACCATCCGACTGCAGATGCTCAGTCTGTGGTCGTCTCCCAAATATGCTTCCAGATGCAGCAAACGGGCCACGCCGAGCGTAAGGAAACAGTCGGGGCTTTATCTAAACCTACTGAACCTGAAACCTGGTATTTAAGCTCCTTGGTGACCAGAGACGGAAAATATGTATTTATTCTGTGAGCAAATTAATGAGGTGGGATTGTTTCAATGCCAGCTGGAAGCCTGGACCTCAGATATTTGAGCGTCTAAAACAACAGATAACTGCAAATTAGGGCTCACTGTGCGTCTTACATCATTCTGCACAAGTGCGGCCCACCCCACTCACCCAGTTTATCCTATTTAGAAGCTGTGGCCTCACCTCCGATGCCTCTGTGGTGATAAGACCAGCTGCTAAGTGGTCAGCTTCATGCACATGAGGCAAAATGCACGGCTGGGCAGTGCAGAGGGCCCCCAGGGTCCCAGGAAGCATGAAGATGATGCCCCTAAGCGGCCAGTGCCCAGCTCCGCTGGGACACGACCATGCTCAGCAGGTGCCCTGCGAGGAAGCACGGCCCTCGGGTTCTGACCGAGTCACGACTGACCCGGGACAAGTCTCACACTAACTGCACATGTGGTCCGTCTGCAACACAGGTGTGGCATTCAGACCTCAGCTCTGTGCCTGGAATGTGTGCTTCTGTTGGCAGCTTCGTATTCCACCTGGGACCCTGCAACTGGGATATACTTCCTCGATGCTCTCCTGGGCCAGCGTTTTCCAGTCCTTTCCTCATGAGGGGACTCACTGCGACTCCAGGTTTATTCCAGGGGCTCAGTCCCAGCATCTGTGGCCTGCCCTCCTGTATCACAGGTGCAGGCTGCACCCCACCCCACCCTCCTGTATCACAGGCGGGGGCTGCACCTGTCCCCTGCCTGAATGCTAGAGCTCTCCCAACCCCGACGCCCCTCTAGGCTTTATTTCTCTGGGGCTACAGCAGCCTTGACTCGTGCCTGTCCTCTCGTGAAAATTCCTTCTTAATTCCCAGGACCTAGGGGATTCCCTTTCTGTCTCTCACTGAAGCTTGACGGTGCAGAAAACAAATTCTGACACGTTGCACGGAATGTTCTGCGTGTGCAGTGGACGGACGAGCAGTGTCCTCACCACCTCAGCTTCCCCGCTTCTGGAGTCGTCCACCACAAGCCTCTGTGAGGAACAGTGATCCCGCTCCTACTGTGGATAATATTGTCTCATTTCCACTAAAACACCAACCAGGTTAAGGTCCGGGGACAGACTGGCTGCGGTGGATTTCTGTTTTCTCTAAAAACTTAGTTGAATTCTTTAGTCCTGAGCAACACTAGTTTTTTCTAGAGCCGGGCACACATTGAGAACTTAATAAATGCTGGTTGTATTCCACTAACCACCCACAAACAACCATCAGAAAAGACCATTTTTATCCAAAGCAAACAATTTAAAAAGTACGATCTCAGAATGAGGGGAAATCAGTAGTATTTGGAAAGGGACCCCCCCATCTCCAGGACGGCACAGGGATGGAGCTGGGAGGGGGAGAAACGCTGATTTCTAAGCCTCCGAGGCTCCGTTTTCAAAAAGCAGCCTTGTTTCTTTTCCCAGCTGCAGAAAGGCCTTCAAATCTCGGGAAGGCACAGACTCAACCACAGTGCAGACAGAATGGAAACCGCCCTTGTTTAGAGTCATCTGTGGAGAAAATCTTCAACATTTGTGTTAAAAAATCAAGAACATAATGCTACTAAACACAAGGCAAAGGCCTCCACTGTCCTTCCCGATGAGCTGTGCAATGGAAGGCACCTTGGTCCCCTGTTTGCAGTAAAATAGGAGAGTCTCCATGCCTGTGTTTTTCAATCATCAATTTTTTTTCTTTCAAAAAGCAGATTTAGAAAGAAAATCTCTTAAACTTTTTAAAAACCTGTTCTTACTTTTGAACTGGAATTTCTACAAATCACATTTTCCAGGCAATCGGGGCACAGTCATGTCTCCACAGACGGTCAGCTGCTTTGGAAGCTACGATCTCCAGGCCACATACATGGAAAAACCTTTCATGCTAAAATCAATCCCAACACTTTGTAGCATATCCCTTTGTGCCAAGTTTATGTCATAAAAGCTTATTTTATTTCTTACTTTCAATTGGGTTGAATAATGTGGATCTGATACATTGTTGTTACATTGTAGCAGATTTCAAGCAAGTTCTCCTCAGCCCTTCCAGGTACCATCATCCATCTTCCCGCATCAGAAAACCTGCTAGGAGGCCAATCAAGCCACAGACACGTCAACAAACAGATAAATCTATGAGCTGACACCTGTGGTCCCGCCCAACGCCCATAGTTTTCCCTAGAGTCCTGGTAAAGAGCAGGTGCCTTGTGTATCTGTCAGCACAGCTTGAAAAGGATCATATATCATCAAATTACTTTCCTATACGAAATCACTGGGTTACATAGTACGAAACCTTCGAAGGTACTTGTGATGTCAAGATAAATGACAAAGGGGCCCAGCCGGCGTGGCTCAGAGGTTGAGCATCAACCTAAGATCCAGGAGATTGCAGTTCAATTCCCAGTCAGGGCACATGCCCGGGTTGTGGGCTCCCATTGGGGGGCGTGCAGGAGGCAGCCGATCAATGACTCTCTCATCACTGATGTTTCTCTCTCCCTCTCTGAAATTAATAAAAATATAAAAATATATTTAAAAAAAATGACAAAGGGATCTTTTTGCCACATAGTATCCAGCTACTGCCAGTCTCTAAGAGGTAACAGACCAGTAGGAAAATGACACAGATTGAGACAGTCTTACTAGTACAGCACTCCAGCAAGTTACTCTAACAAATGAGGTTGCTCTTGGCTAATTTTAAACTTTTTCTTTTTTGGCCCTAGCCAGTGAGACACCACAGCCACCCCCTGCCTTTGGGGGACGAATCTGAGCAAGCTAACAGCTCCTCCACTTTCCTGCCCCTTTCAAAACTTAGAGCCGAATTAGCTGCACATGCTGCATAGGAAGAAAGACATTGATAAAATAACAATATGTCCCCCAAACAATGCACCTCATAAAACTGCCGTCCAAATCGCAGGAACTCCGCCACATACAAATGCAGGCAGTTTGCATATTGAAATTGTGATCCATGTTTTATACACAATTAAAAATTTAAGTTCTCTGGAAAACAGGCCACCCCATAGCTGGGCCGGCTGAGCCTGAGGTCTCCAGCATCCCATAAACTTACTTCCCAGTCTCGCTCCTTGACAGATATTATCATCTGAGAAGGTGCTAATTATTCCATCTGCATCCTTAGCCTGCTCTCTCCCAGGACTAATCATTAAAATGCAAATAGGTGTTTCCCAACCGGGGTTACACTGAGAGACTGCTAACAGCTTCTCTAGGAGGGAGAAGCTAAGTGAGCCAAGGCCCTAACCTCCCCGACTTAGGGGCAACAAGTGCCCAGGTCTGACTCCACCTTCCACCACCACTGCGGGCTCTGATCCCTTCTGTGCGGCAGTGCTGACGAGTTAACCGATGGAAGCTGCTGAAGAAACGCGAACAAAGCAGCTGATTTCAGATTCCACTCACTGTGCGTGGCCAGCTCCCACTTAGACTAATGACTTAAATGATTTAAGCTGGATGAATATTCATGCCTCGTGCTTTTCAAAACCTAGGGCGCAGCTGAGACCCTGCCACCAGCCTCCTGCCTCCCTCCCCTCCCTCGCCCCCTCCGACGTGGGGCCAGCCCACCTGCATATCTGACCCCCCTCCCCAGGCTCCAGAGAATCACAGCAGAGGTGGGCAGGACGGCAGTCCAGGCCCCACCTCCACCTTCGCGTCCCACCTCGTCACTGCCCCCGCCAACGCCAATGAGGTTCCGGCCCCAGGTCCCCTCTGCTCAGGTGGGATGGGGTCACGTGGTCTCATTCTCAATATTTTCCACGGATCCACACAGGCAGTGAATCTGCCCAGGATGACCATGACCACGTGTCTTCCTTCCTCTCGTGTCACTTGTAACCTCTCGTGCAAGTGGACAACAATTGTAACGTGGACGTGGAGGTCACCCCAGAGCAGGCTGCTGGGGAGCGGCCCTGAGATTGCCCAGGACGGGCAGATGGCTCTGTGGTCGGCAGGGGTTGGGCCCACAGGCGCTGGACCCGGGCCTGGGATGCTCAGAGGGAGCGGAGCCCAGTGTCGCAGGCTGCGTGGCCATCGGGTCAGCCCAGGGCCACTCTAGTCCGTCTGGCTACCATGCTGTCCATGGAAACAGCCAGCACCCCCTGCTGAGTGAGGATGCCCGAGGGAACCCACCTCACCCGTCACCTCACAGCCTGAGGGGGCTGACTTGTGGGAACAAACCTGCTGTTTATAACGAGAAACAGCCGAGACCCACACTCCACACACCACACAGAGAGCACGTCTGTTAACAGGAAGAGGCAGATGGAAACCACAATGCGGGGAGTGCGAGGCTGTCTCAGTGCACACAACACGGGAACAGCCCGAGCAGCGTGAGTGTGAGTGTGGGTGTGCACTAGGGGGTGTGTGATTGTACGTCAGTGTGTACAGGGTATGAGTGTGTCGGGCGGGTCACAGAGAACTAAAGACGACTGAGCAGGACGTGCGGCTCCCAGTGTGGGGATGACAGTGACATTGGAAAGTTATGATCATGATGAGAAATAAAGTCCTGGGTGCCTGGAGGTCCCCACACTGTCGGAGACCTCGATCCGTCCCCACGACACCCTCCCTGGGCCTCGCCAGGCAGCGGGTGCCAGACTAAACCACCTCCGCAGGGTGGTCCTGGGACAGTCACCAGGTGACCAGAGGACAGTCCTCCGACCCTCAAGACACCAGGACCCACAGTCTCGCTGTTCACACCTCAGTGAAGCTACGGCTTTAACATACAAGTTGACGACTTTCCCGTGGCTGCATTTGCACGTTACGTCCTGTAAACAGCCTCGAAAGGAACCTGAAAACTCTCACATCTCAAGCGCATCACGGGCAAACCAAGCCTCCGGTGGAAATTCCAAACCAACCACACACTCAGTGGGCCCTGGCCGCCGATCTCGCCATGGTCCACGTGGGGGCCGCGCTCCATCCCCAACACGGGCGGACTCGGGGCTCACCGGCCCCCTGGCCCGAGGCTGACCATTTCCCAGCCAATCTGCCTCTTCCTGCTGAAAGCTCACGACGAAATCAAGGCCTGGGCCCCTCAGTCCATCGCGGGCGGGATGTTCACCTCCATTCTCTCTCAGTCACCAGACGGGACGGAGACTTGGGCTCTCACTGTTTGGAACATAGCTAACAATGTCCTCGGAGCTCCACTCTAAAGGTATTTTAGACAAACAGAGGTTTGGCTGCCATTCAAATCCTAGTTCACGGTCGGTACCCGGGGCCACTCCCAAGTCTCAGGCCGACCCCGCACAGCTGCCGCCACTGACCAGAGGACTGCCTGTGGTCACCTCATGGGAGGCTCCCAGCGGCTCTGCTGATGGACTTACAGCCGGCAAATACGTTGTTTCTAATAACAACACCTGTGACCTAGAGAAAACTGACCCGAACTTCGAAATGCAGAACAGAAAGAGCTGCGATTTGGCCGTGACATCAGCATCCTTCAGACGCCCTCGGTCCCGCGCTCCCTGCAGGCCCCGTTCACCTTCCATCAGACACCCGCTCCAGCCATCGGGGCCCGCGCCCACCTGAGGGGCCCGGTACACACTTACCTTCCGGCTCCCCGCACAGCGTGCACTGCGACTCTGGGGGGGGGGGGAGAGAAAGAGAGAAGCGTTACTTGCGGGCTCAGGTCCCCGTCAGTCACACTCAGCAACAGCGCGAGCAGCTTGCAGGTGGGCTCTGGGCTGGGCCACAGGCCGCAGCTCGGCAAGGAGCCAGTTCCCACCTGCACTCACACCGATTTCACACAAAACGACCCCTAGCAAATACTGTATGTATTACACTTTCTTAAACTAACACCCTCTATCACATGAACGCGCACACGTTAAATACGTTTTCATACGTGTTTATGGCTCGAAAGGAATTACTTTGCTGGAATCAGGACCGTCTGTTTGACGCTCGGCTTTAACAGGCAAACCTCGCTTTGTTTACCAGTTTGTTGTACCGTCTCTTGGGCGCACACGATTATAAGCAGAAGTGTGAAATTACGTCTCAGGGCAAACACTACAGCCTGCAGATGCCGCCCGAGTCCGCAGGAGGCAGGCCCAGGACTTTGCAGAAAGCCTGAGGTGTTCAGGGACCACGGCATTATACTCGCATCCAAAGTGACCCACAAAGTCAGAACCTTCCCGGGAGATTTAAGCTCCGTCACAGGCTGTGTGTTCAACATTATCCGGAAGGTTCAAAGTCAGTAACAAGACAATAACTCAGCTCAGCCACCGACACCTTCGGTGACTCAAATCTTGGAATCAAAGACCCTTCAGAAGCAGGCGGGGTCCAGCCTGTGGTGTGTTCACTCCCCAAACGCGAGTCTCCGGCACTCGCCGCTTCAGATCCGACGGTTAGTGCACCTGGGCCTCTCCTCTATAAAGGTGTCCCCAGCACGATCAGAAGCGAGAAACTGCACCCGTGGGTCCCAGCCCAGGACAGGACACGCCCCGCCTGTCGCTGTGTCGCACTGTGGACAGTGCGTTTCTGAGGGTCCATCTCGACCCCCCCCCCCGCACGAGCCCAGGAGGTGAGGCTGGGTCTGCGGCTCTTCGCAGGCGACGCACCTGGGGGAGGTCGACCCTGAGCTGGAGTAAGGACTCCAGGGAGCAGTGAAATCTGCTGTGGTGGAGTCTCGAGTGTGGATGTTCATGTCCTGACCGTCGGGAGCCACCCGCAGGCGGGTGAAAGGCTGGGTCGGAGTCTCCAGACATCATCAGCCTTGCAATCAGAATTATCGTCCAAAATAACAGTTTAAGCCCCGACCAGTGACCCAGGTCATGGTGCCTGCTGACCTCAGAATGACACCACTCACTCCGACTCCCCGACTGAGTCCACTCCGAGTCCTGTCTCCCCGTGGGAGCCCGGTTCCCCCTACCTGGTGCCCAGGGAGCGAGGGCCCTACAACTTGGACAGCAGCCCTTCCAACAGTGGGGACTCCACCAGCAGCAGACACACTGTGCGCTCGGCCAGAGGCAGGCAAAGCCCCAGGTGTCCTGGAGACATTTCTCACAAACGCGGCCCTTAGGTGTGCAGACGTGAGCAGCGGGAAGCACACGGCCAAGGGCGAGGCAGATCGCAGATCCCCGCACCCGTACTGAGTCATGCACACAAAACTCAGCAAATAATAATACTGACTCTCACAAATACCCCGAGTCAATGTGTTCTTCCATCCTGATGCCAGCAGAATGTCGGGGTACAGCCCTAGGTCCCGTGAAAGCCGCCCCTCCTTGGGTTAGAAACCGAGTGTGAGCGGGAGGTGGCCCTTGGGAGAGGGGTTACCGCTCGGTGTTAACAGCTAGAACCAAGGTGATGAAATGCAGAGGCGCCCACGAGGAAGCGAACGGCAGCTGGACTGGGACTCGCCGCACAGGGGTGACTTATCGGGGTCCCACGACCCCCTGGGAGCTTATCTGAAGGCTGAAGTCAGTGCTCCCCAGGGTGGGACACAGATGCTCGGAGGCCAGCCTGGGAGGATGGGCTGTGGGGTCACAGGCAGCCTTCCGGGGGTCACGTCTCCTAGAAGGTAAGTGGCCGTCAGCGTGTCTGCAATCCGGGGGTCGGACTCATTTCCTCCCATGGAGAGAGCTGCTCACAGACAGACAGCTGGTCGCAGACACACGGCATCCGGACCAACAGGATGAGGAGTGGGAGGGAGGGAGCAGCTGGGACAGGGAGCTGGCGTGGCCATGGCCGTGGCCGTGGCCGACGGTGAGGAAGACGGGCCACCACTCAGGGCCCAGAGGTGCCTGGAGCTCACCCCTCCGGCGAGACCACTGCAGCCCTTTGCAGGTCCAACTCCCTATGTGACAGGAAGAGTCTGGAGGGAGAAACGGGGCGGCTGGCGGAGCGTCTCACTCACGATTTACTATAAGTAACGGTTTCCCCCCAGGCGTGTGGGGCTCGCTCCCTGGGGGGGGATGGGGGGGGCCCTGGCCACTCAGATAAGGGTTCCCATGGGCTTCCAGTCGAAGCTTCCGAGCCTTGGTCCCCCCCTCTCCCTCCTCTGAAAGACGGAGTCCAGCTGTCCTGGTGATGAGTGACCTTGAGTGTGTTTAACGGGGGGTGCCCGGCGCAGGGCAAGGCTCAGCCAGGGATGGCTCTTGTCAGGGATGGCTCTTGTCTGTACTCGTCCTGTGTGCAGTCAGACTGTGTCCCCACTTCCACCTCCCAGGCCATGGCCTGGCTCATGCGCTGGCAGCTGCTACAACGTGGCAGGACATGATCGATGCCACCGCCTCCCTGAGCAACACCCCAAAAAACATCCTCAAGTTGAAGGGAATCAGCTCCCCACACCAGGTCCATCGTCGTTACTGCAGCCTCGTTTACACGGGAGAAGACTCAGCCGTCTGTGCTGACGACACAGGACGGGAAACCGCTGACACTCTGCCTGCCTGTGATCTGTACCTGCCCAGACGCAGCCCCGGAAACCAGCCTGTCCCCTCGCTGCCGGCAGGGGCGGGAGGCCAGCCGCTCCCAGGCACAAGGCCTGCACCCGATTTTAATCTTCCAGAAAGGAAGGGGTGCTGAGTCTCTGCTGTGACCCCAAAGAGCCCTCCATCCCTGGGGTCACGAAATGTCTGTGCATATGTTAGAGCCACGGCTTTCAGCCCCGTGAAGGCAAGAGCTCACGCTCGCTCACACACACACTCACAGCCCCCCCCCCCCCGGAGCACCACGGGGGTTGGGGCACAACTGAAGGCAGGGCCGAGGGCCGAGGGCAGCTCCCCAGGGGCCCCGAGAGAGGCAGCAGCCGCCAAGCTAATGCGGCTGCTGGGCGCCTGGTGAGGCCAATTTCGGGATCACCGAGAGCAGGACACGGCTTTCCTGAGGCTTCAAATCCGGCAGAAGCAGAGACACAGCCCCTCACTGTGCTCCCAGGAGCTGCACTGCGGACGGGCACGGGGGGCCTTGCTGTGGGCTGGGCAGAGCAAGGGCACAGGCGAGGGCCTGGAGCTGGGACGCTGGCAGGGGCCCCCCGACCCTCCTCTGCCTCCCCCGGGCCGTGACTAAGGGGAGAGCAGGGCTTGTCCGTCCTCTCCCGAGTCGCCCCCAGCCCCAGAAGCTTCCCGTGCTCAGCACCGAGGACGCTGCAGGCCGCACGGAGGCCGTCCTGCGGAGGGGAGAGAGCGGAGGGCAGGGTCAGGCACGAGGAGCCCGATGCCACTGTCGCCGCACTTCTCGGACAAGCGAGCGCGTGGAAACGCGTCCCTTCGCGGAATCGTGGGGGCAGGCATGCTCCCACGCACGTGATGATGGGCTGCACGGCTGTGACTAGATGACTGCACATGACACAGCCACGGGACAACACGTGATACGTGACAACATGACTGTGACATGAGGCCACATGTGACGTGGCAGCAGGACCCTGCCCTCCCGGCCCAGTGCCACTGAGACTGACTGTCCACGGCTCTGGCTATATGACCCTGCGACAAAAGGACACTAAAGACGACCCCGAGGCCACGACACTGCACTGCCACGGTTCTGCGCCGCTGTGACTACGTGCTGCCAAGACTGCGTTTTACTTCTCTCTGGCAACACAAATTTGTGCATTCAACGCCTCAGTGCCGCCAGGACTCAGTGCCACCTCAACTCTGCCACCTCAACTCTGCCACCACACCTCAGTGCCGCCAGGACTCAGTGCCACCAGGACTCTGTGCCACCTCAACTCTGCCACCACAACTCTGCCACCACACCTCAGTGCCGCCAGGACTCAGTGCCACCACAACTCTGCCACCACGCCTCAGTGCCGCCAGGACTCAGTGCCACCTCAACTCTGCCACCACGCCTCAGTGCCGCCAGGACTCTGTGCCTCCAAGACTGTGTCCCAAGACTCAGTGCCACCTCAAGACTCTGTGGCTCCATAACTCAGTGCTGCCCGACTCTGCATTTACGACCCTATGGTAACACAACTCGGTGGCTACACGACTCAGTGCCACCACGACTCTGTGCCTTCACGGCCAGGTGCCGCCAAGACTCTGTGGCTCCGTGAGACTGTTGCTACACCACTCAGTGCCACCACAGCTCTGTGTCTTCAGGGCCCCAGTGCCCCCAAACTCTGTGCCTCCATGACCCTGTGGCTACAGGAGCCTGTGACAACATGACCCTAAAAAGATGACGCTCATGCTACCACTCTGTGGCACCCCAACTCTATGGCACCCCAACTCTGTGGCCCATGACCCTTTGGCCACGTGACCGTGTGTCAATGCGTTTCTATGGCAACGTGACTTTGTGGCTCTGCAACTCAGTGGCTCCAACATGATTCAGTGGCTCCAGCATCACTGACTATACGACTCAGAGCATCACCTGACAATTCACCAACCTGGGATGCTTCACTGAACCACAGTTGTCTTACGTGTTAAATCTTGTGCTAATGGGGAAGATCTCAGACATTTGGACCAAAGAAGATCGGAGGGGCGGGCACAGTAGCACATTTCATTCTCGCCTGTTGTCTTCGACACTCATTCAGTGAGTGTTTATAGAGAGCCCACTGTGCGCAGGCACGTGCTGGGGGACAGACCCAGGGATAACACTGTGCGGTGATGGGCGGTCTTTGTTCACAGCCCCGCGGGAGAGCCTGGGCGCCAAGCAGCAGGGCGCAGAGGAGGTGCTGAGGGAGGAAGCCTGGTGCAGGCACAGGACTGCTGGGCTCAGCTTCCAGAGGGAAGCACAGAAGCGAAATGCTCAGTCAGCACAGGTTCATTCTTAATTTGAAGAGAGTTCTTAAAAATGCAAATAGATTACACATAAAGGAAAAATATTTCTGGCATGAAGTCAGTCCTGAATATTAGCTGTTAATGTCACTATTATCTGAGTTTGTCTCTGCTCTGATGTCAGGATAAACAGGATAAAATTTTACTACGAAGGTGAGAGTAATCGAGTCCACCTCTGGGGTCACTCCAAAAGGAAATGAGAATCAGGTAAATGCCTTTCCCCAAACCCAGCACATGCTATTGATCAGCCAATGTCACCGAGTTAAAGAGCATTTTCATTGGTTACTCATCTACAGCGATGGCGGGGACACCCAGCCTGCAGGCCATTCACGGCTGCAGAATCCTTGGGTCTGGCCCTGCCGAGGCAACCGCAAGCGGGACTCGAAATTCAATACATCTGGGAGATTTTTCACAGCTAATTTTTGTTGATAGTTTTGTATGGCCCGTGAATGATGTTATAAATATCCAAATAGCCCTGGACAGAAACAAGGTTCCCCACCCCTGACCTATAAATACAAGAGGCGCCCACAGGGCAGACACTGAGGAACCCATCGCGAGGCTGCAGGAGCTGTGAGGGGGAGAGTGGGGGCAGACCATGAGCTCCCCCTTTGGGGCCCTGAGGTTCTTTCCAATATAGTGCGTGATGTTGGTCTTCTCCCCACAGGGATCCGATTGTGGAAGTGCATGTGTACATGTTTATATATAATATACAGTGTGTCCCAAAAAACTAAACACATTTAACAGCTGACAGCTCAATTGATATTTCTTTCTTTTCAGATTTAACCCATTGGAGTTAATAATTACTAAAAGTGTGTATACATTTTTGGGGACACCCTATATATACATAAACACATATGCATTACATAGGGGCTCTACTGTCTAGAGGCCCAACACAGATCAGAGGTGGGGACAGACTCCGACGTACGGATGTGCCCGCCCTGAGCATCCTTTTACGTAGAACAGCACACTCGTAGGTCTCAAGTGCTTATTAATATTTTTACAAATAGGTGTTCCGTCACATTCCACATCTATTTCTGATCATCCTGCACAGAAAATAAACGTTAGCCCTGGGGAATCTACTGTTAGCCTAATCTACTGTTGTCAAAATGAAGAAAATCTGTATGAAATACAACGGTACCAAACAGTCTGCAATGTGGTGAGGCTGTGGGCACACCTGGGGCAGGGGCGCTATCCCGAGCCCCACGGGTGAGAACGGGTCCAAGGCTGCCAGGGTTGTTCTCACTTCTCCGAGCCAGAAATATTTCCATCAAACCTTTTCCCAGCCATTAATGTGTCCTTAGTTTGTTCCAAAGGTGTCAGCAAACCATCACTTATTTTTTAAATTTATCTTTTTTTTTAAAGTTTAATTTATTTATTTTTAATATATCTGATTTCAGAGAGAGGAAGGGAGAGGGGGAGAGAGAGAAACATCAATGATGACAGAGTCATTGATTGGCTGCAGCCCGCAACCCGGGCATGTGCCCTGACTGGGAATCGAACCCCGATCTCCTGGATCCCAGGTCGACGCTCAACCGCTGAGCCACGCCCGGCCGGGCTAAATTTATCTTTATTGTTGAAAGTATTACAGATGTTCCCCTTCTTCCCCCACTGACCCCTCCACCCTGCTCCCGCCCACCCCCAGGCCTTCACCACACTACTGTCTGTGTCCGTGGGTTATACACAGATGCATAGAAGTTCTTCGGTTAATCCCTTCCTGT
The DNA here is from genome assembly GCF_054644295.1 of Miniopterus natalensis. Lineage (NCBI taxonomy): Eukaryota > Metazoa > Chordata > Mammalia > Chiroptera > Miniopteridae > Miniopterus > Miniopterus natalensis. The sequence continues at coordinate 341,669 of NC_142082.1, read as the reverse complement.
ACCTCCCTTCCCTCTGAGATCCCTCCGTCTGTTCCATGCGTCTACATCTCTGGATCTGTTTTGCTCATCAGTTTATTTTGTTCATTCGATTCCACATGTGAGTGAGATCATGGGGTACTTGTCTTCCTCTGCCTGGCTCATTTCGCTCAGCATAATACTCTCCGGACCCTCCAGCCGTCTCAGAGGGTAACATACTCCTGTTTGACAGCTGCGTAGTATTCCTCGGTGAAGATGTCCCACAGCTTTTTAGCCCACTCATCTGCTGATGGGCACTTGGGCTGTAATTTCCAAAATATATAAAGAACTCATACAACTCAACAAGAGGAAGACAAACCATCCAATTAAAAAATGGGCAAAGGACCCAAATAGACACTTCTCCAAAGAGGACATGCAGATGCCAAGAGACACATGAGAAAATGCTCAACGTCACTAATCATCAGAGATGCAAATTAAAACCACATGAGGTGTCACCTCACACCTGTCAGAGTGGCTCCATCAACAAGTCAGCAATCGACATGTGCTGGCGAGGGTGTGGAGAAAGGGGAGCCCTGTGCACTGCTGGTGGGAGTGCAGACTGGGGCAGCCTCTGTGGAAAACATGGAGGTTCCTCAAAAAAATTAGAAACGGAGCTGCCTTTTGACCGAGTGATCCCACTTCTAGGCACATATCCTAAGAATCTGAAACACTAATCAGAAAGAACTTATGCCCGTGTTCAGAGCAGAATGATTTACAGTAGCCAAAACCTGGAAACATTGTTTACTGGTGGGACTCACGGGCGGGTGAGCAACATGTCACTTAGCAGCACAGACCGAAGCTGCTCCCGTCAGCTCCGCTCATCGCTCATCCTGCGCCCAGAAGCGCTCCTCGGCCGGCGGGGGGGGGCGGCTGCCACACTCTAATTTACCACAATTTGTACTTTCTATTTTTGACCCATGGCAACCCATTTTTCCTGTTTCTTTCCCATGTAGGAAGTGCATGAATTTGAAGGCAATCAAACCCATCACCAAAGTACAGGGTCTTACACATGTGTTGAACTTCTGCTGAATGCATTGCTCAAAGCGAGTCTTTGCAACAGTTTGGACTATAAAACACTCCCCTGACCTGGAGGCAAGCTCAGCGGGAAGCCTCGTCTCCAATTCCGAGAACCTGGACCTGATTTAAAATACAGGCTCCTAAGACCACGTTAATGGTGCCTCCCGATGCGCCGGACGGTAACTCTACGTTTAGCATTTTGAGGAAATACCAGCTGTTTTGCAAAGTGGCTGCACCGTGTTCCATTCCCACCAGCGGTGTGTGCGTTCCGACTTCACCACAATGCCAACACTTGTCACCGTCTGTCTCCTGGGTGACAGACCCCCGGAGTGCGGGGTCTCCCTGTGGGCCTGACCTGCGTCTGAGGACTGATGACCTGAGCGTCTCCTCAGGTGCCGACCGGCTACTTGCATGTCTTCGGTGGAGAAATGTCTGTTCGAGACCTTTGCTCATTCTGTAGATTGGCGTTGCTTTCGTTACTGGGGTGCAGGCCTTCTTTCACTATATACGTTCTTTGCAAACACTCCCCCATTCGGAGGGTTTTCCTTTCACTGTCTTGACCATGGTGTTTGGAACACAGCTTTCATTTCAGGGAAGTTCACCTGCTCTTTTCCCTCTGCCGCTGTGCTCCTGGTCACCCGGGAGAAAACATCCCTGAATCTGAGATACCGAGGTTCACGCCGGTGCTGGGTTCTAGTCTCGCTCCCACGTTAGGTCTCCGATGTTTGTAGGTGGCGTGAGGTGGGGCCCCGGCTCCATTTGCCAAAATCCTATGTGTTCATTACTTTTACACCCGTCCTTCTGGGACATCAGCTCTGGTGGCTCCGGGTGAATTTGCTGCCCTCCTGTTTCCACCTCACCTTCTGCAACACCTTGATCTCACCTCTCTCCTTCAGGGCACTGTCTCTACATCCCCGTGGCCTTTAGGACACGTGCTCAGTCCACAGGGCACAATTCTGAGTGAAACTGATCTGAAATGCATCATCTATGCACCAATTTAGCATCTGTCTGGCGTGTGCACCCGTGTGCTGGGAATTGGGGTATGAAGCCACGTTGCCTGGAAGGAAATGCCCACGGCGCCCCGGTGCTGGGTTTTGGAGTGTGGGTGCGAGCAGGGGACGCCCGCTACAGTTTTAGTAAAACACACAGATGCCACGAGCGGGTGTATCACTCATTGTCCACGCCCCCTCTACCAGGGACTAGGTTCCAGCCTTGGGAAACCCCACCAACCAAGAGCAGGAGTTCACGGGGAGCTTCGGGGTCCCTCCTCCCCAGGCTCAATTGACACAGCGGCCACGGCCTCCCATGCTGCAGGCCCCACGCCAGGTGCTGAGACCACCGCTCCACAAACATGCAAGCAAACAAAATCTGAGGGTAATGGGGAGTGAAGAACAGAGACCAACCCCCAGCTGGCCAGCGGTCAGGAGCACTGACCACTGGCTCCTCAGGGAAGAGGTGATTCCTGAAGCCGGGGGGGGGGGTTCCATCCCTCCCTTTCTTCCTTCCTTGTGGGCCCCTCCCTCTTGGGGCCCAGGGGAGAGCGGTGTCTACTAACCAGGGAATCACAGGAATAAATACCACACGCCCCTGCGGGCCGTGCCCAGGGGAGGTTCTCGGGCCCATGGAGGAGAGGGCCAGCCGCCTCTACAGCCGGGAAGTTTCTCTGAGGAGTGAGCCTGAGCCACAGGCGGAGGAGGCAGGATGGGGAGGCGTTCCCGAGAGAGGGAGCATTTCATAAGCAGCAAGTGAAGCTGGGCATGTAGGCATTTGCCCATTTTATGCGTGGGAGACTCAGAAACTGCGCAGGTAACCAAGGTCCCATCCTGGTAAAGACAGGTCGCGACACCCCCTGGTGACCCAGGTCTTGGCATCTCCTCTCCTGTGACACATCCCCTCGAGGTCCCACGGGGCAGAGGTGACTTTATGGTTCCCCTATGACCCCCTTCTCCCGCCCCCATCACCCCCAACTGTCCAGTGTCCCTGGAAACACCCATCCCCCCACCCAGCTCACACCAACGGCCCAGCCCTGTCTCAGCCCCTCAGTACCCGAGCTCTGCCGGCAAATTGGATAAACTAATTAGTGCTGCTGTGTTAATTAATTTCCGTTGTTTGTATAAGCTAGGGGATTTCTGTTCTTGCGATGGTCCCTTTAGGTGAGCTTATCTACAAACAAATTAAATCCCATTATACCAAATTATACAGGAGTGTCAATCATCAAAGCAAGTCTTAAAGGCAGGTCTCTCCCTGTAGAGCCCTCAGAGATAATCTCACACCATAACGAGATATTTAAAATAGAGATAATGTTCATAATGGATGTGCACTGTCCTATTAAAACCACAAAACATTTACTAGAAAAGCCATCTGAATGGTGTGACAGCTATATTTCCTCTCCACTCCTACGCTGAGAACATTGAATCGTCAAATTTTAGTAGAAGCACCTCCAAACTTTAAAATCAAACGAGGCCACTCTGAAAGCTTCCAGGATTGATTACTTTTCCACCATTTACATATTTTTTGCCAGTTTAAATAGAAATCACACTCTTATTCTGAAAAATTAAAATTATACAGATTCTTCATTTTCAACACTATTTTGACTGAGTTCCTGGAATTTCCATATGAATTTTAGGATCCACGTGTCAATTTCTGAAAACGAACACAGTTGGGACCTTGACAGAAACTTGTTAAACCTGGAGATCTGGGGAGTGCTGTCAGCTGAACAACACGAAGGCCTGTGATCTGGTCCATAAATACGGGTGTGTTTCCATTAATTTAATATTCTTTAATTTCCTTCAACAATATTTTTATAAATTTTCTAATTTTTTAATTGATACTTAGAGAGAAAGGAAGGGAGAGGGGGAGAGAGAGGGAGAGAAATACAGATGTGGGAGCAAAACATGGATCAGATGTCTCCTGCATGCCCCCTACCAGGGGTCAACATGCAGCCTGGGCATGAGTCCTGACCCAGCGGCCTTCAGGTGCCCGGGACGATGCCTGACTGACTGGGTCACACCATCCAGGTCCCTTCAACAGTGTTTTACAGTTTTCAGAGTACACATTCTTATTTCCTTTGTTACTTTATTTTTAAACTTTTGAACTGTTTGTTGGAAGGGGAGTTAAATGTAGTTAATTTCTGTATTGATTTAATATCCTGTAACCTTGCTGAACTCTGTCATTTTTTCTAATAATTTTCAGTCGATTCCTTAAGATAATTTCACGTTGTCTGAAGAGAGACACAGTTTCGCTTCTGTCCTTCCGATGTGGACGCTTTTTCCTTCTTGCCCGGCAGCCTGGCTGGAACATCCAGGTCCAGGTGGAACAGAGGCGCCCCGGCTTTGCTCCTCGCGGGGTTTTTCGCAGACGCCCTTCTCAGGGTGAGGGCTCCCCTCAGTCCCGGTGTGTGCAGCGTTTCTATTGTGAAGGGTACAGCATTTTGCCAAATGCTTTTTCTGCATCTACTGAGCTGATCCTGTCCTCCTGGTCCTTTCACTCTGTCACCGTAGGACGTGACGTTAGCTGACCTTCAGACGTCAAACCAACCTTGCATTCCCGGAGATCCGAGCTGGACGCCGTGTGACCTTCGCATGCGGCTGCGTTCGGCCCACTAGTCCTGTGTGGAGAATCCGAGTCCACGTTCTGAGAGATGCGCGTCTGTGGTTTGTTTTCCTGTGATGCCTTTGCTTGCCGTTGGTGTCGGAGTAGCCCCGGCCTCAAAGAATGAGGTGGAGTTTCCCCCTCTTCTGGTTCTGGAATAATATGTGAGGGACTGGTGTTCACTCCTTCAATGTTTGGTAGAATTTACTAGTGAAGCCATCTTTGTGGGTGGGACTTGTTTTATTTTCGCCTTTGTGGGTAAGTTTTTGTTGTTTTTTCCTTTGTGAGTAGGTGTTTTTCTGTTTTGTTTTTCCATTAATGTAATCTTTCCTTCTCAGATATTTCTTCAAATTTTAAAAATATATCTTGATTTCAGAGAAAGGAAGGGAGAGGGAGAGAGAGAGAAACATCCATGATGAGAGAGTCATGGATCGGCTGCCTCCCGCACGCCCCCGACTGGGGATCGAGCCCGCACCCCGGGCCTGTGCCCTGACCGGGAATCGAAACGCGACCTCCTGGATCCTAGGTCGATGCTCAACCGCCGAGCCACGCCCGGCCACGCTGATTTTCTGTTTCTTAAGTCAGTTTTGGCAGGTTTTGTCTATCTAGGAATTTGTCCGTTTCCGTTGTTACCTAATGTATTGTTTACAATTGTCCATAGTAGTCCCTTATAACTCTTTTTACACTTTCTTCACAATCGAGGTGGAATTCATACAGTATCAAGTTAACCACTTTAAAGTAAACCACCCAGTGGTATTTCGTACATTCTCGGTGCTGTGCAGCCGCCTCCTCCATCTGGCTCTGAAACATTGTATCCCGTTCCCGTCCCCCCCCCCCCCCCGATGCCGCTGGGGCTGCTGCACTTCTCCCCTCGGTCGCCGTAGCATCTCTGCCTCCACCGACTACCAGCTCCGGAAATTTCACGGAAGGGACATCGCACACTACGTGGCCTTTGGTGTCTGACGTCTCCCACTTAACATAATGCTTCGGCGCTGGGTTATTTATGCCTGTGGCCACTGTAAATAGTGCTGCTGTGAACACACATGTACATGGACTTGTCTGGACGCCTATTTTTAATTCTTAGGGGGATATACGTACGAGTTGAACTGCTGGGTCATGTGGTCATTTGAGTTTTGTGTGGACAGCCAAGTGTTTTCCGTCACAACTAAACCATTTCACATTCCAAACGGCAATGTAGAAGGATTTTTATTTTTCCACATCCTTGCCAGCACGTTATTTTCTGGGTTTTTAGTTTCTTTTTTTACAACAGTCATCTGGATAGTGTGGTTTTCACTTGCTTTTCTCAGATGTCTAACGAGAGTGAACATCCTCCCACGTGCTTGTTGGACATTCGTGTACCTTCTTTGGAAAAATGTCTATTAACATCCTTTGCCCACTTTTAAATCAGTTGTAATTTTTGTTGTTGAACTTTGGAAGTTCTTCATATATTCTCAGTGCTAATAGTAATTCTCTTTACATCGCTGAGATCAGTCTCTTCTTTCATTCTCTGTTTTAGCAAACTGAGTCCTCTCTCTTTTTCCCTTTATCAGTTAGCTGACGGCTTAACCACCGTGTTGATTTCTTTTAAAAAACCAGGTTTTGGTTTCATTGATTATCTATTGTTTTTCTATTCTGTATTTCATTAATTTCTGCTCTATTCATACACAGCGTTGTTGTGAGAGTAAAACAAAACCCTGAATGTGAAAGGGCCTTTAGGAGTGACCTTGTGGGTAAGTGGCTATTAATTCAGTGACTGCTGACTGGATGTGTCCCCCCGCCAAGCACCCCGCCCCGTTCTAGGCACTCATCTAGACCGTGGCACTTTCAAATGTGCAGACTCACCGCATTTCTCACGTGGAAGAACGGTGCCTCGCTCACCCTCGTTCCCCCTTCCTGGACCACAGCAACGCTCCGTGAATCAGGAAGGTGCAGAAGGAAGGGGAAGGTATTTTTATTACCTACCATTTTTCCTGCAGTTCCTCTTAGGCCATGGGCTCTGCCTCCCAGGACGCCTCAAACACACTGTGTGCCCCCAAAGTGCCACTTTAACAGATTCACTCAAATCTGCCTTCATGTTAATTAATGTTTAGGGGACACACAGGAAGGAGACGTCAAAGCTGACAGGTGACACCACTGAGGTTAAGGTGGGACCCTGAGTGTCTAATGACAAGGACTGTGTCTCCCGCTGCTTTTCTGTCCCGCGAATTGCTTGCTGTAGAGAAAAGCAGTTGGTTTGTCCTCAATAAAATGTGCCTATTGTTCAGTTAGTGCTTTTCCTAGGGCTCCGACAGGAAACCGCCGCTGCTCCCTCGGCAAGTCTGAGCAGCCACGTGAACCCTCGGCAGCAGCCACGGGGCTCGCGCTGCAGAACATGCGTGTCCTTCCCGTGGCCTTGCGGGGCTCAGACAAATCGGGGCCGTGTCCGCGCAGATGTCCTGGCGTTTGAGCCACACAGGGTGCTTAATAAATCACATCGTAAAACGACATCAGCCTGTCAAGAGGACAGTCTATAACATTATTTTAAGTTGGATTTCTCCTCTCCTGCTGACAAACAAGAGGAAGAAGCAAAACTCAGCCATTCTGGCCACTTTTTCAAGCAGCCGCTCTCAGGCTTTTTCCTTCAATATTTTACACGTCTAGTTGTCTCGCAGAGGAAAGAGGAATGTCAGCCTCCCGCTAACAGGTTCACAGTCCTCTCTTCCTTCCCACCGAGCAGTTAAAACACGGAGCAGCCGTCCTGCGACGTCCCAGGGAGAATGATGAACGGGGCCAGTGCTGCAAACGCCTCCCCCTCGAGTTCCACCGCTTCCCTCAACTGAGACGAAGCAGGTGCACCCGCTTGTGTCCCTACTGTTCATCCGCACCCTTCACTTTACATCCGGGTCCGGGAAACGCGAGCTTGGCGGTGGGGCAGGCGGGACGACACACAGTTACGTGCGGGGACGCGATCGCTGGGGCCGTGGGGTGATGTCGTGCCCATGAAGGGACAAAACTTAAAACTGTACCAGTGGATCCAGAAGCATTAGGACGAAAGCCCGATTCACTGTGTCTCTCTGGAGCCCAGAGCGTTGGTGTGACGCAGACGTGGCCGCTTGTGGCTCCTGCTTGTCACCTGGGGAGACAGGCTTTTCCATGTCACACCTGCAAACCCCCCCCCAACGTGGGTGCACATGTCAGTCCCCCAGGGGCGGCCACAGATGGCACGCACGCCCGTCTGCCCCTGCTCATTAGAAACGGAGGGTGGAAGGAGTGTCCTCAGAGCGAGAAGGAAATGGGCCTATGGAGCCAGGCCACGGACAGACAGACACACACACGCCTCCTCCTGGCACTGTCACCAAAGGCACGGTGCCCGAGGTGACACACATCAACCCGTCCGTGTGCCCATCATGTCCATTTCCGCGGTCCCGTCGTGGGGGTCAGTCTCGAGGGGCCCGTTACAGACACGTGACGTCAGCGCTCGACTTGAACTGCCCGGACTCTCCCGCCTGACTCCCAGTCCGATGGTGCGATTTTCTTTCTCTTCCTAAAACTGCGATAACTGATGACCCCCCCCCCCCCCCCCGACACATTTTCTCGGATGCGCCGAGCCCTCCCCGACGGTGGCACTTCCCGTTTCCCACAGGGGTAGAGGTGCTACTCCCTTTTGATTTTTGATGATTTCTGTGAGACCGAGGACAAGTGGGCAGCAGCCACAGCAGCAGATGGCTCATAATTCATTAGAGAACCGCATTTGTAATCCAAGGCTAATTAGGAGTCCTGATGGCAGAAAGAGCAACGAGTGTGCTCACCACCCCACACAGGTTTACGGACGCCTCCTGTGCGGGGGATACGCAGGCGCAGGCGCAGTGAGGACGCTCGCCGCCCGCGCCAGCCGGAGCGCAGGGCCCGACCAAGGTACCCACCCGAAAGCTAAGACTCGGCTATAGCACGAACCAGGGGAGCGCTAGAGTTGGAGGCGCGGGGTCGGCCCCATCTCAGCACCACGCCTGCCTCACTGTCTTCCTTGTGCAGCCAGGTGGTAACAGAGCCTAACACCGAGGCGACTGGGTCACCTGGGTCCCCCAGCAGTCCCGATGCGCCCGTGGCCTTTGCTGTGGCTCTTGGCACAGCAGCCATCCTCTGTGGAAAGAGCCTGGTGGGGACAGAAACCGTCTGCAGCAGTGAGAACACGGAGGCCTGGGGACCTGGGACCTGGCCAGGAAGCTGTCACCCCACCGAGTGTTCATACCAACAGGCCACGCTGGTCTTGATGGACTGGAAGGGCATGAACCAGGAGCGGCCTCGATCCACTGAGGTCCCCGAGGACATTCTCACTCCCTAAGGCCCCCGAGGAGCAAGGCCTGGAGCAAGCAGGGCGCTCATTCAGCTCCAACAATTTGGGGTTGGAAGTAAAACGAGACCAACTACAGCCGTGTGCCTGGAGCCCCTGAAAGTCCTTGTCAGGGACCCAGCAGGCAGGTTACCAGCTGTTTCTCTTTTCTTGTGTTTTCCCAGGGGGAGCCCTGAAACACCTTGTGGGGTTACCGCAGCGCCCACATTGGACTAGAATAAAGAGATGGGACTCTGTCATTTCGACTGTCAGGATAAATTTAGGCCAAAACACCCCGAGTTCAGCCCTCTTCCTTGTTCTCACGTGTCCAGGGCCCTTCAGCCTGTCCTGCAGTGTCCCCTGAAACCTCAGGGCGGCCCCAAGGCGCCCAGCGCAGCGGCCTCGGTGTCCCCTCCAGACACATCAGGCTCCGCTGCAGACCTGGCCTGATCAGCAAGGATATAATTTGTGCAGCTCGTTAGCTGCGGGAGGTGGGAGAGCTAATGATCAGGACGCCGTGATCAGCTGTTACAGAACGCCCCGGGAGGCAATGTGCCTGAAAATTAAGGCATCAGTTAGGCCTGGAGATTAAACTACACATTAAGGAGGGAAATGGCTATGTCCGCACAGCAGCACCCACGTTTCTGGGTTGGCACCGCTCAGTGCCCGGTCCTCACTCTCCATCCCGGGTGCAGCACCCCTCAGGCCCCAGGACAGCCCAGCCTCTGAGCTCCACTGAGAGTCAGAGGCTGTGAGCCATGAGCCACGGTCGGTGCAGGTGGAGGCGCAGGACAGATGGTCACTGTCCTGGGAGAGTCTGAGGACCTCGCACAGGACGCCACACTGAGTGGACCCTGAAGGCCCAGCTCCCCCAGGACGTCCATTCCAGGAGGGAGCTCGAGTAGAAGCTCCATCAAGTGGGCGCCCGGGTGAGCGGGTGGAGCCCAGAGCAGGGGGGGAAGAAACCAGAGGCCACGGGGAGCCAGGCGGGGGTCACGGCAGGAGAGGAAGAGGGAGGGCTTCCCGCTGCAGGAGGTGTGGGCTTTGAGAAGACAACAGGCCGCCAGTCCCCGCGACTCCCCCTCCCGTGACCGCTCGCCCTGGCGTCTGGCTCCACCGGCTCTCACTACAGGTGATGTTAGCTGAGGAGGAGGGACCCCACAGTGGGATTTGCACTGAACCATCTATGTGCTGCTCGGAGCCCACGGCTGATTCGTCCTTCAAGGGCAAAAATACGCTTGAGCCGAGAAGTGAGGCCACAGCCACAGGTCTCTCCGAGTCGCCCCTAAGCCTCAGTCCGGCAGTCAGGAAACGGGTTATGAAAGTAAAAGCTGCGTCAGTCCGAGTTCGTCCAGGCTGCCCGATTTCACGTCTTCACATAGACCCAGACCTGAAGCTCGAGGACTATGTGCCCCCGAGACGACTCCGTCCAACACAGCCTTGCGGGTGTCACCAAAGGCAAAAGCTTTGGGTGCTAACAGCTGCGGGAAGGGGTGCAGGGTGGTGGCTCCTGCAGGGCTGAGGAACTCGGAGCTGGCCTAGAGGACGACTGTGTTGTCCCCGCAGCACCGTCCCCAGGGAGCAGAGCCAGACACAGACAGTTATGCTAAGTTCCCAGTATGAGTGGAAACTCCACGAATCAGGGTGAAGAGCAACATCGCTAACCAGCACCTCGGGGAGACACCGAGGGGAAGCCACGGGCTGGGCTGTGCTCAGAGACAGGACAAACAATTCTACAGCAAAGACCGGAAACACGCAAAACAGTCCTTGTTGGAAACTGAGGTCTAAGAAGGAAAAACACGAGGAAATGCAGAGGAAAGTCAACCCAGGAGGGTCCCGGAGAGCAGAGCTGAGGCTACGCGGCTCCACGCGGCTGTGACAGCTCTGGGCAGTGTCAGTCTTGGGCCCAAACCTACTCTGCCCCCCCATGGGCTCCGCTGACCATGTTCACTCCCGAGACTCTGGCTCTGACCATCTCCCCCGTCCCCCAGGGTTTCTGTAAAGCGACGACGGATGAACTCGCACAAACAAGATGGGAAGAGCCCAGGGCCCTCATTCCACACGGTCCGCACAGGTCCTGCGTCACAAGGACAGGCGTGGGTGAGCCACCACCCAGCTACTGGAGCTGGGGTGGATCACGCGGATTTCCCGAGACTCACAGTCTTCTCTTTACGGATCTGAGTCCAGTGAAAGTTTACCTTCCTCACGCCTTCCCCACCTGGAGAGTCTGCACTCGAGGGCCCTACACACAGCACTTAGCAGGCCGACTGCCGCTGAGCCCGTGGCAAAGACTCCGGCCAGAAAGCAGCGTTTCTCAGACAAAGGGAGACACCCACGTCCTGGCATGAATCTGACCGAGGCGAGTTCAGTTCATTAACATCATTTTCCCGAGACCTCATTCCTTTCCTGAAGCCAACTTTGAATTTTCTCACCTACAGGCCTGAGAAATAACTGGGTCTGAAGACTTTCCCTCGACTGTGCCATGTGTGAGTGTCCACGTGTGAGTGTGTACACGTGTGTGCGTGTGTGCTGTGCGTGTATGCCTTTACTGAGCTCTTGAACTTTATATTTTATCCAAAATTGTGAAATAACGTCTGCTCATTTGTTACGTGTGCTGAAATCTATTTTCCGACTACGCATGAAAACAGGAAGTAACCTAACAGCCCAACCAGACGACGCGTAGGAACTGCTCGGACATCGGAAGCGCTTCTTGCCTCGCCGAGGCAGGTTCCCGAGCGATACCAACCCGGTCTCACCCTTCATCTCTCCCAGGGAGCGCGAGGACGTCCGCGCCTCGTCTCCGTGAAGTTCCTCCGTGGCCCAGCATCCTTTCAGTGACTCAGAACGTCTTCTGTGTGGACACATTTAAATTTTTGTAACTATTTCAGATCAAACTCTCACTGCTTCAGACCAGCAGCCCTTCCACACTGAACAGGAAACGGGAGCCTGGCCTGGCTGCTGCCCCACCTGCGGGTAAGGCGTGTGGGGTGATCCCGAACCTCGGCTCCGGGGGTCCGTCCCTCTTAGGCACAAAGACATCAGAAGGACACTCTGTCCCACAGACAACGGGTCCCCTTCACGCTCCTCTTGCTGGGGTTTAAAAAGTGCCTGCTGCTGTTGGTCAAATACCTGCCCTTCCCATCTGCTGTCCCTCAGTATCAACTGGGCAGGGGCAGGACGTTCCGGAGACAGCGGGGACGATCGGAACACCAGCCTCCTGTCCTGGGCCTCCCCCTGCAGGTGGAGGACCCGACTCCCTGTCCCCCTGGACACTGGGGGAGCCAGGCTGGTGCGGGGGCTCCTGTCGAGGGGCTGTGCCAAGCACTCCCCGACTCTGGGCCGGGAGGCCCCAGCGGAAGAGCAGATACAACCTCCTGTGGGAGGAAAGGCCACCTTGCCAGGCGGTGGTCACAGAGCAGGGGAATGGTGACCACCGAGTAGAACCCTGGTATCCTAGAGACACGGTTCTGTTCCGGCCATAAAACCAGCTCCGAGTCCAGTAACGGGCTAACACAGACGTCGCCTGTGCGGGAGGGAGGCTCAGTTTCATTCAGCCATGAACAGTCAGGGGACCTCAGGTGACGAATGTCAGGTGTCCTCTCTCATCTGTACCCAGAACAGGGACGTGGTGGCCGCCCCACCCCACCCCGCGGGGAACGCGCAGAGGTGGCTACGCCGCTCAGGACCCCACCAGAGAGATCACTTGTGTGAACAAGCGGCGATAATTCATAATTTAGCACCTCACACAGAGAATATTAAACAGAAATTCTTTTGAACTGAAGATCAATCCCCAGGCCCAAGCCATCTGTTAGGGGAACGACTCTCCGCCAGCAGTGTGAGGCTGCACTCCCAGGACGGGATGAAATTACATCCATAAAACTCCCCTCCTCGCCGCCCGCCTCGATCATTCTGCAGTATTTATGTTCACCTAAAACGTGGACGTCTATCCACCCATCCCGTGCAAGTAACAGCAAAAATATGTCCTGGGTGTGCAGGGGAGACACTGATGTCGTCTGCGGCGGGTGCTGGGAGGGTCCGTGGGTGGTCCACGGCCTCCACGGGGCTGGCCTCTGAGGTCGCCTCTCACAACCTCGCCCGTCCCGCCGGCCACAGGCTTTCTCTCCTCAACACCGTGGGCTCGCGCATCTTCCATGCTTAGGGGCTAAAAATCACGACCAGGTTTTATGGCCATTTCCCCATAGACCACGGGAGACAGTGTAATGCCTCCCAAGCTCACTGTACACGCAACGAGCCCACGTTCCTGTTAAACGGGTCCATAGTGACAGAAGCCGGGAGACTGTTTGCTCTGGTGGCTGAGGCTCCCCCGGAAGGTCCAGGAGGGAATTTTCCGGAATGCGGACGAGTTCTAGGCCTTGACGGTGCGTGGGCTGCGTGGGCACACGTGGGACGTGGGACCCGGGACCTGGGCGTGTCACTGGATGTAAATTACTCATTGGTAAGAAAGAACAACTCTGGCTTTATGAGAAAAATGAATTATGACTTGTATCCTCATTAGTTTGGGAAAAAAGAAGGTTTATGTCACTGGACAGGTATATCCGACGTGATTTATTTATTTGACGTTATGGACTTGATGGAAAGGAGACATGAACACTCAGGATCCCTTCGCAGGGAACCTTCGTTCAAATGAAAACAGACGAGATTATGTTTCCCTTTAACGGGCTTGTATCAAACGCTAAGTGTTTTAACTATATTTCCTCCAACAGGAATCCCATGTTTACGTCCAGGGGATGCTCTAACCTTCCGGGGCTGGCGTTTGGCGCTCACGGAACTCGCTGTGCTCTGCAGCTGCTGGTACATGTTGGGCATTTTTATTCTACTCTTGCAGGTCACTGGGTTCACATTTAAGGGAATGTAAGCGCAAAAAGACCTTTACTATTTCATAAAAAAACTTTACTCACGTACTTCGCGAAAATATTTCAGATCTGTGCACATGTACATCAACACAGAAACTTACACTCTGGTATCGTTGAACATACGTTTTAAAAATTAGGATTGCAGTGCAGAGAGAAACATTTATTTAAAACTTCGATTAAGGACTATTCATTTTACCTTCCTGAATTAAAAAGAAAAGTAATATGCTAATTTTTAGTATTGATAATACTAAATAAATGTAAACAAAACAAACATTTAGGACTGATTCCACCAGGCCTGCTGCCCATTTAGCAGCAGCAAGATTTGTGGCGTCTCCATTTGGACCCACTGAAGGTGTGAAAGCTGGGGGCGCACTGTCCTCCTGATTTCAGAACCGTCTCCTCTCTGCTCCTGGAACGCTGACGTGCTTCCTCCTCTGGCCCCTGCAGAGGTGGCCGTCCTGGGGCAGAGCCTGTGGCGAGCGCTTTGGAGAGCAAGTCCCACTCACTCGGCATCTACTTCTCTGAAATAATAAGTGGTTGTTTCTCCCAAACTGCACAGTGGACGCAGAACAGGTTGCCACCTACCTTCCTTGGGCACTGAAGGGATTAACAAAGCCCATAAAATACTCTAGGCTCTTTAGGGTGATGCAAAGGGGTAGAAAAATCACTTTTTCTTTTAAAAGCCAGGTGAAATGTGTGGGCCTCCAACAGGTGAAACAGTCCCGGGCCCAGGCAGTGCTGTGAGGGCCGAGGTCAGGGAGGCGTCGGGCAGGCCGCGGCTCCCCACTGAAGCAGCGTCGGAGGGGATGCGCCCGATGCAGGGCACGCAGGGCACCCGTCGTTCCTGCAGCCAGACACAGAAGGTGCCAGGTGACGGAGCGGTCAGATGCTCAGGGGTGCCAGGTGACCTTGGGCCTCCCCCAGAGTCAACAGAGCAGAGTCCCAGTTGAGATCCTTGGCCAAGTGGAAGAAACCCGCAACCCTGAAGTCACTGAAACATCCCCATTTTGTGCCAAAACTACTCAAGGTGGGTTTCAATGTCGCGCTATTCCACCCTGTAAATCAGGGTGAAACGAAGCAGTAACTAGAAGTTTACCAGGAAAATCGCCTAACGTTACCTCAATATCTGCATCTCTTGAAACCCCACGGGAGGCCCAGGGAGGTGGTCATCAGTGCTAGCGGACGTCTCGGTTTCACTGTTTCTAAGGGTTTCTGTGGTCACAGCACAGCGATCGGGGTGCTATCTCTGAGTTAGTCCCTCACAACCCCAGGAAACCCCCCACCACCAGCCACGCTCCGGAAGTGCAGGCTTTGTCCTAAGTAGAAGAGACCAACGACTGGCCTGCAAACCTTGACCACCAGCCGGAGCCACAAAGTGCTACCTCGTTCGTAAGTCACCTCCTCGAAGTGCCGGCACCTGCACACTCAGCAAACTAGCCTCATCCTTCAAGTCACCTTTCACCAGCTCCCGGCAGCACCCCCAGGTGGATGGTCCTCTCCCGGGAGGCTCTTGGTCCCCACCTTAATGACATGCCCAGGCACCCCTTTCACTGGTCCCGTAGCTCAGGGCCAGCCCACCGTGTCCCCCGGTGAGGAGGCGGCTTCCACTCTGGACACACCACAGCCCTGCACATCTGGAAACAAATGCTTCTTAGAGTTTCGTCTCTTTCTCTGAGATTGAAATGTTATGGAAATAGACGCTGGCTAAGATTAAAGACACAAATAGATGCAGCCACGGGGCGGGGAAGCCGATGGTCCCTCCCTTTACTCAACCCCACGTGCTCAGGGCACCGGAGACGCCAGTGCACTGTGTCCAGCTTGGGGCTGGCGGCGGGTTCTCTGCGTGGAATCTGACTGCGGTCCCGAGAGGAGTGATGTGCCGTGTGCCAGGATCTCGCCCTCCCAGCGGAGGCCCTGCTCACGCTGGGGCCGTCTGACCATCTCCACAGGCTCTGGGGCAGTTCAGTCTTTCATCCCTGCTACAGAGAGAACCTTTGATCCTCAGACTGAGAGCTCAGCAAAACCGTTCCGCCTGCCAGCTGAAGTTAAACTCCTCTCTCCACCCACCCTCTGGTCTCCAACAGTGAAGGACAGTCAGGCCCTGGGCTCCTGATGGTCAATTTGCATATTTGTGAATCAGAGAAGGGCCCTCCCATGAGGAGATCTCTGCCCAGTGGGAGGTGCCAATGTCTTTACAAATAGCCCTAATGTAAGCTGCTTGTAAATGCAAGACCTCATTTTATTTATCATTGCCCATAATTTTTAAGAACCACCATAAAACTGACCTCCTGTCCTGCTACAGGCCAAATGAAACACCGATGGCCTCTTCAAGCACCGGTGGGCACCCTGGGTACAAGTGAGTCCAGGAGACACGAGGGCAGAATGGGCTCACCGAGGGTCTCACACTGGTCTATTTCTGCTATAACTCTGGTAAAATGAGTAATTTTTAAGTGAAAAGCCTGCAACATCACCAGTCTTCACTACTCCGCTGGTCGGTAGAATTAGGTTTAAAAACAAACACAACCAAAGTGACACCTGGTGCTGGTCCCTGGAGAGCTGGGCAGGGACCCTGGGTGCTGCGGGGTAGGACTGGCCAGGAAAGACCTAGGCTCAGTGTGGCTTCATCTCCCGAGTTTGTGCCACGCTGGTCTGCGCTCCTGGAGCCAGCCTCCCTCAGCACAAACCCAAGTCGAGACGAGCGACCCCAGGTGGGCGGCGTCTCCAGAGCCTCCCTCCACAAGGAGGGCGTTCTTTCCTCAGTGAGCTGATGAGCGTAAGATCCAAGAACCAAACATGCACCGTGTCCGGCTGTTTACAGTCAGAAATCACAGAAGATTCTCTTGACTGAAGAAAGTCTCTGAGGCCAGAGAAAACCACACACACCCACCCACACCCACACCCACACCCACACCCACCCAGGTCCCTGAGGGCGGCTGTGCTGACTCCTGCAGAGGTGAGCGCTCAGTGCAGGGAGTACAGGGGACCCGTGAGTCCTGGAGCTGCCTGGGGTGCAGACTGAGGGTTTCCGCCGAGTTCAGAAACCACTGCGTCATCATGAGTGTTTCTGTGATGAGCCGCCTACTTCTAAGTAACAGCCTCGGGCTGCGTTGCTGCTGTGTGGTCACCAGGTAGGACGGGCCCAGCACCGCAGGCCGAGGTGGGCGCTCTCGTGATCAAGCACATGGGGGCCCAGCCTGACGGTCGCTGAGTGAGGCCTGTGCCGATTTCACGTTAGGCTCTCCGGGGAGGGTCCCTGGAGTGACAGAGGGCATCGCAGGCGCAGGGGCTCAGGGGACCCGCAGATAAACACCAAACCAAGGTCTGTTAACACCCTGCCCAAGGTCCTTGGGAAACAGAGAAAGTCTCCCCTGTTCCTCGAACGCTTCACGGGACTTTTCCAACCTATGACTGGAATTAATGCCCATGAGTCCCATGTAAATGCAGGAGGAAGGTGATCGATTAGGCCTCCCGCCCCCTTGAGGTGCTTCAGACAGACACAGGCAGGTTGTTTCTCTCATACAAATCTGGACAGGACACCGAATCCACAGAAAGTACCTGTTTGAGTTAATTCTTAGACTCTTATTAAAAATGCAAAGAGCTAAAACTTCTGTGTCACGCCAGCCAGACGCAATGTCTGGCGTGTAAATTCGTGGTGACCAGGTGCAGACCTGTGCGTTAAGGGACACGTCTCAGGGACTCGAGACCTGTTCTGATCTCACAGAACAAAACAATTCTGGAAACGAAAGAAGCCCTAACACACCCCACTCATTCCTGACAGCTTCCCCCACAACGTTTAACTACAAGTTTCTTAAATAGGACACACTTGCTTTCACAGATGGAACAAGGACCCTCCAGCCCCCCCCCCCCGAAATTCTCAAATTTACAATAGTTTCAAAAGCGGGGGGACCTCCATATTTCCCATATTTAAAAAAACCACACAAATCCCTTACAGATATGAAATGACCGCCTCCTCCCTCCTGAAGGGGACCTGCCACCCCTCTGCCCCGTCGACACTCAGGCCTGTTCTCCGCAGAAATACGAGAGGAGGAGCCAGTTTACGGAAAGCCTGGCGCCTTTGACCAGCGAACTTGGGTTTGGTTGGTTCAGTTCCGAGGGTCGGGCCCGACCTTGTCCTCACTTCCTTTGGAAAATGAAGAGTCAAGATCCCACCAACGTGATCCCCACAGCGACCGAGTCACCAGAAAATAAACTCTGCAGTGGTTGCCGTGGACGAATCACGGCAGAACCTCGAAGGGCCTGCCTGGTTTGAGCCACTGGGAAGGCAGGTCCGTGCACAGCAGGACTCACACGGGGGCGGCCGGTGACTGCGTCCCCGGGTCAACAGGGCAGAGACGCGTCCGTTCCACAGAGAGCCGGCCACTCACCCGCCATCGCCCACAGTCTTCAGAGAGCGATTTCTACCTGTGGAAACGTCGTATTTAACGAGTCACTTCAGTGTAGCCCCAAAAGGTATAACTCTACATTAAACATTAATGACGGAAATTACTCAGGGTCCAAGGATATTGATCCAAATCCATGCTCAAGTCAGAGCTGGTTTGAAACGTGAGTGACTCGTTTGGGCAGGAGTATCTCGGGGAATAGATGGCATCAGACGCACACCCCCCGTAGGTGCCTGTGCGCATATATCCACTCACAGCGAGGCTATATCCGTTTATTTCTCAGTGTAACTAACACACTGATAGCGTCCATGTTTTTTTACATTGCCTAATTTTTTAAAATTTAAAAACGTCTATGGTAGCCACAGACTAACCGCCTGGTTTCGCTGGCCACTTCAGGCAAACACGGCTGTGGTCGAGCCTTACGCAGGGGCCGTGCGCCCGGGGATGAGGCCCATTGGGCCGGAAACCACAGGCTGAGCCCGTCTGGGTCGGACGCCACCACTCTGAGGCTGCACCCGCCTGCGCGGCAATTTCGTTTCTCCGGCACCCACTGTCCCCGACTGTGAAACTGGAATCCATCCCCGCTGTTGGTCATGTATTACAGAGGCACAAAATGTGCAGAGTAGTGTTTAACTTGCCCAGAAAACGAAACACACAGAACTCGGGAAGCCCCGGGCGCAGGCCTGGGCTCTGCTGTGCAAGGCACTTGTCCTCTCTTCTCCGACCCAGACACGAAACTTCAAAGCACGAGTGGCGAGTGCCGAGCCCGCGCCCGCAGCTGTGAGCTTTGTGACTTGGCCGGGCTGCCTTGTGAGGACCTGAGCACGTCAGCCGAAGAGAAACCACCCCTCAGAACAGCGCGAGAACTCGGCGATCCCCCAGCCGAGAAGCGGCGGCGAACCTGGGAGCCCTTGGGGATTTCCACGTGACCTCCTCTAAAACCAGGACTGGTCCCCGGGGTGGGGAGCAGGTGGGAACGGGAACTTCACACCTCAGGGGCGTGAACAAAAAGCCGGAGTTTGGTCTCTGTGATTCTGCCGTGTCCAGCGTGTGTCCTTAAAAGTGAAAGTTGGCCCTGGCCGGTGTGGCTCAGGTGGTGGGAGCATTGTCCCCAAAACCAAAATTTTATAAACTTACAGTCAAATAAGTTATATTAAAGACAAAGGCATCATGCACTAGCATTCACCTCTCCCTACGGTGTTACCTGCCCTCGCCTACGCCCTGGCGGCTGCTCGCTGAGTCATCTGGGCGAACACGACACGGCGGCTGTGCCTGGTCCCCACGCCTGCAGCTGCGGTCCTGCCGGGACTGAAGGCCCACCGGGGGAGTGGCCGGGCCAGGGCCGTCCCCTTGTGGGGCCACCAGGGCCTGTCACACAGTCACAGTCTTGGTGCAGCTCTGAGACAGGGAAGGCAGAGGAAGCTGTGAGACTCCTGGGTTTAAAAATAACGAGTCCTGTGCCATTTCACCAACCTGGAGATTCACTCCTGGCCGGGCTTTCCGCTGTCTGCCACCTGGGCTCCCCGTGGGGTCTGAGGAGGGAGCCAGCTGCCCTGTCAGCCTTGGGTCAGCTCTGTCCTCGCTGCTGTGTCTCCGGCTGATGCTGAGGCCGGTACCCGAGCAGGGGTTGCCTAGCAACCTGCCTACACTGCACCGCGGATCCGCCGCCTGAAATACCCTCCTGCCACGGAGCTTCTTGGAAAGTTCTGCAGCACATTTTTAGAATGAATGTCCCGAGGATGCTGAATGACTACGGGTGCTGGTGAGAACTGTGGCCCCCTCACCGTCTCCCGCTCGGAGAGCCAGCGCCACGTGGCCACTGCTTGCCCAGCTCAGCCTCCCCAGGATGGAAGGAGCCCCGAACCTCCCAGAGGGAAAGAAAGGGGCAGCTCAAGGGGGACGAGCAGACTGGGAAGAAACTGGGGGTGGGGGTGGACGGTCTTTCCTCCACGCACTGGCGCACGTGGGCAGTTTTCAGAAAACTCCTGCTGATGGGTCAGCAGGTCCTGGCCAGGCAGGGACACACTCACTTGGCCCAGCGCTCACAGGAAACCACATTAAACTGCACACGCGGCCACTGAGCCCACTGATGGGAAGTGGGCAGCCCTGAGCGAGGCACCAAGGGGCCCACAGGCTCGGGAAGGCCACCCGAGGGAGTCGGATCTAAGCTGAGGCAGAGTGTCAGGGGGCGAGAAGGGTGATGGGTGCACCCAGGTCACAAGGGGCAGGAGTCCTGAGGCCAGAAGAGTCAAGGAGGTTCGAGGGTCCTGCGGGTGACGCCGGTGAGGAATTTCCTCGAAGACTGTGAGGGGCTATGAGGAGCTTAAAACGGGACCCCTGTGTGGTGCTCGTGAGAAAACTCAACGGTCTCCTTCCTCCTGAACACTTTAAAAAGCCATCTGGGTGATTTTGGTAGGTTGGCAAATTTCCAGGGTACCACCGAGGGGCCGCAGAATCGGGGGGAGGGACGCTCTCCAGGCCGGGGCCCAGGGCGCCGGGAACTACAGCCACCAAAGCGTAAAGCGCACAGCAAAGGAAGCGGCAGTGACATTAGGACCCAAGATTGTCCTTGGTCGGGAACCCAGTCTGTCAACCCCCCCCCCAGAGACAATGGGGACTGAGACCTGCCAAAGAGACGGGGTGCTTGCCCCACAACAAATCTCCCGGGACTTTCTTTTTTCTGCATGTCCCTCTGTTCTGACTGATCAATGCCGCGAGTGTGGTCACTTCTGTCGTTAATTATTTGCCTATAAATCTGCCCTTATTCCGAGAGAAGGCAAAGAAAACAAGTCAGGAGGAAAACGACCGAAACACTCCATTCAGCACATTTTCTCTCCCTACCACTTTTCTGCCCTCTTGCCTGTTGCTTTCTTTCTTTTCTGTTTTTTCAAAAGGCATTTAAAAAAAATAAAAGATGAAAAGTGCTGTGTGACCACTGCTCTAAGGGAGGCGATGACGTTGCCTGACGCAGGTGTGACCTCACCCGCAGCAGGTGGCACGTAAGGATCAGCCCAATACCTGCCCCCCTTGAATCAACAACGTCCTATGTCAGCGAAACCTCAACAAAACTGGAGTAAAAGGGGCTGCTGCTAACGTGCACCTGCTGGGCTCGGGGAGACGGGGTCCATGGTTATTTCCAGTCCAGCACCAGCTGGACATTCTCAGGTCACCAGTGTTTCCCCCAAGGAAGGGCCTGGAATTGTGTCACTGGAACGGGCCGGGAGCCCCTTGCACTGTCTCTTACTATGGTTGCGAACGTGCACCCCTGGGGGCCCACGACCCTGAGACGGGCGGGTGGTCTGGCAGCACTGGAAAGTCCTAACTTTGATGGACTGGGCCTCATTAGCTCACAGCACAGAAAGTTAAAATCAAAGCTGCTGGCTTCCGGCTCTCGCTGGGTGGTGCCTGACCATCGCTCAAGAAAAAAGAAAATCCACGCAGGTCGGTCAGCCTGGCGCAGCGGCGGAACATCAGCTGTCAGGGCCACCTGGGGACTCCGCAGGTGGCAGAGGGGGGCCTGGGGCGTGACCCACACGCCTGAGCGGGGCCACAGCCGGACCCGGCGCTGATGACGGGACAGCGAGGACACAGCCGCTCGTCGCCCACAGGCCACCAGCTGCTCTCCTGGAGGAGCCGAGCTCGTCCTTCCGAGGGAGCGACCGGGATCTGGACAGGCTCTGAATTCAGTGCGGGCCGATGACCCTCTGCGCACGCTGAGAGGGACCGGCCACCCCTCGGAGCCTGAAAGCGGAGGGTCCCCCCGAGGGGCAGTGCGGGGACAGGGCTTCCCACACGCCCCCTTCTCTCCACAGGAGCTTAAGAATGAGCGAAGGAGGGAAATTTCATGTTCATTTTCTTCAGAGCGGCTTGGGTTTCAGTGAGAGCCAAATATATCCCCGAGGGAGATGTCTGCGTGGGCAGCGTTCCATGCTTTTAAACACGCTAATTCGCTGAGCGGCTATTTCAAAAGCGAGTGGACGGCAGGACGGTGGCCGTTCCGTGGGAGGCACAGCGAGAGCCGGCGAGTCCTCGTGTGTGGTTGGCGCGTCCACTCAGGCGCACACCTGGGACGCCGTTCGCAGAGCTCCAAAGAGGCAGGGCAGGTCTGCGCCCGGGGCTCCAGATCTGACTGTCCATCTGTCCGTCCAGGCCACCTCGCCACGCTCCGTCCTGCACGATGTCCGACCCCTCTCCTCTGAGCCCCCAGAGACTTTGACCAACCGCCACCCTCCTCACAGCTCTGTCTCATAAGTCACTGAAACAACAGTGTCTAGGCCGAAGGGAAGCAGATGTGACCCCCGAACACGGCCAGTTCAGGACACGTCACCCCAGAACTTGCCGCTCTGGTTGATGACTGAGCTGGGGCCCTGGGAATGCAGGGAGGGTTTCTCTGAGCACCCATCTGCCTGCAGACAGGTCCCCCCCAAAGGGAACCGCTGGCACCCTCCCCTCCCGAGTGTCCCCAGCAGGGGGGTGGACGCATCACAGGGGAGGACACTGGAAGTCAGCCCCACACACTCCCGCGCCCCCACCTGCTCTAGGGACACCCCCCCTTTCCTACGGGACCTCCGTCCCCTCCGCTTTCCCTATTCGACGGCGTTAACCCTGAACCCTGGGCCGCCCAGGGTGTTCATTTTCCCGGGCCTCTCCACGTGCACACGAGTATCCATGTCAATAAGCTGCGTGTTTTCCTCTCGTCAATGTTTTTTACTTATAGGGTCTCAGCCAAGAACTCAGGAGGGTAGAGGGGGAATTATTTTTCCTCCCCTTCAAGGGGGAAAAAAATGAACAGGTGTCTCCCATTTCATTAGGACCAGATAACAGACCACAGACGATGGAAAGCCATGAGCATCGCTCAGGCCCTGGCGGCCTGAGGCTCCGTCTCACCCGGTGAACATTTAGTGCCGTCTCCTCGGGGGAGGCGCCCGCCCCACGGCACCCGGTGCCCAGCGACTGGATGGCATGTTCCAGGGGAAAGTTAAGGATACATCACAATTTATACATGTTGAAAATAGTACTGACAAGTCCAAATGGAAGGATATTTCAAAAAATAAAAAATGGTGTCGATACTCTACAAAGAATTCTTAGGAAACAAAATCACTAACACTCCCTCAGCAAAGTAGAGAAACGTCTGCAAATAACACTTAGGAAAGAAATACCAACAGCCAGTAGATACGTGGACACATGTTGTGGCTCCCTAGGAAACTAAGGGTTGAAATTAAAACAAGATAAACAGGCTGGGGGGCCCCAGGGGGGAATGGGGACAGGAGGGGCTTTGCTGGGGCGACGGGCGGAGGATGCCGAGTGCAGGTGACGCTCTGTGGATTGTACACCTGAAACCTGCATGGTTTTGTCAGCCAATAAATCCAGTAAATAAGTAAGTGAGCAAATAAAACAAGATACAACTGTGGCCTTTTAATTTGGGAAAGGTTAAAAATGCACTATAACTTAACCTAGTGAGACTGGGCGAGAAAAGCACCCATAAACTTCTCGTGGAAACGCGCGTTTGTTTAAACAATCAGAGAAGCAATTTGCCTTTGCTCACCACGACCCTTAAGTTTTGTAATATTTGATCTGTAATTTTACTTCCAGTAGTGTATTCTAAGGTAATAACCGGAAATGAAGTCAAAGACTGGTGTAAAAAGGGGCTAGAGCAACAGATGGGTTAATAAAATAAATCGTGACTACACAGAAGGCAAGAAAGGAGAGAGAAAACACTGAAGAGGTGCTACGAACACGCCCGGGAGCTGCAGGTTCCAACGCGACGCGAGCAGGTCAGACTCCCCTCCAACGGGACGGCCGGGCTGGCGAGAAACAAGCAGCCTCGGGTGCGAGGAGCTCACTGTACGCGCCGGAGCAGAGAAAGCTGAAGGGTAAACGGTGGGAAAAGTCACACTCTGCAATATCAACCCAAAGAAAGCCGAAAAACACGCACCGGATAATACAGATTTTAAAGCCAAGAGTCCCTGGAAGGCGGAGTGTTGCAGACGACAGAAGGGCGCATCTTCCAGGAAGACCTGAGAACCTAAATTTGCATGTCACTCTATTACCTCAAACACAAGCAGCAAAAACTGACAAACCGCTAAGAAAAATAAATCTAGATAAAGCTGATAGGTTAATTGGGAAATAAAAGTAAGGAGTTGAAAGTTCTGAACACAGGGACCAACAACTGGAGCTGGTGATTTGCGCAGGGCCCAGATCCCAGAATAAAACGATCCGTCCGTCCTGAGCACAAACAGGACATTTGCCAGCGTCAGCCGTGTGCTGCGACCTTGAGCGAGTCCAGCAAATTCCAAACGATTGAACACTTCAGAGTATGTCCCTGAGCACAGGGAACTGAGTTTGAACAAAACAGATAACCAGCAAACGGCCATTTCAAAACTGAGCAGCGTGTTCCCAGAAATTCCTTGTCAAAGGAGAAATTAAGTGAAGATTTGAGCATAGTTTGAAGTTCATGAAAGTTCTACCAAGACGGAACGTGAGGAAGATCTGCAGCCTCAGCCTCAGATCAAGATCGAGGCTTTAACTCCACATCACAGGAAGTTGGAATAAAATAGAAAGTAAAGATAACAGCACAAATTAATCACAGAAGAAACATAGCGCCGAGAAAAGTCAACAGCCAAAAACCTGTCCTCCTTTCAAGACTGTGGGTTCATAAGCCCCTGTGAACTTTAAGAAGTGAAACAGGAGGACGCCTCAAAGGGGCACGAAAGGTCGTCAGTCGTTTTAAGAGGCTTCGGGGAGCAACGACTTTATGTCACAAAGTTTTAAATGAATGGAAATGAAAAAATTCCTTGAGAAACACAACTTATAAGAGAAAGAAAAACATCAACAACCCTACATCAAGGAAAGAAATCAAATCTGAAATTGTAAATCTTTTCATAAAAGCATCGCCAGAGACAGATGGCTTCCCCAGAAATGTTTCCAGTGTTTCAAAGGATAAATAATACTAATTATACAAACTCTTCAGAGTAGAGGAAAGAGAACACCCCTCAGTTTGTTGTGAGGTCAGATTAACCTTAATTCCAAGCCAAAGGGATTAAAAAACAAATTAGGCCGTCCTTTACAAACATGCAAAAAGCACTAAGCAAAGTAACAGCAAATATTATGCAATGTTTCAAAAGGATAAAGCACAAAAACATAGTGTTTATTTCAGGAATGCAGGTGTGGCTCATCTATGAAAATTAATTTACACCAGATAAAATAAAGAAAAATCGTATAACCATCATTATAGAAAAAACATTAATTAAAATCCAATTTATGATACAAATTTTAATCAGATAATAGAAACTTTCTGAGCCTGTGATAAGCATCCTACTTAACACAGAAACACTGCAAGTCCCCACCCCTCCCTGATTAGCAGGACCACCTGGGTGCCCATAACACCAATTCCACTCACATGGACCAACCTGCAGGTCCTGGCCAGCATGATAAAGCTAGAAAAATGGATAAAACCACCAGAAAAAATAAAACTGGCATTTATAGCAACTTACTATGGATGTAGAAACTAAAATGTCTACAGAAAAAATTAACTTATGTAACTAACACGAATGCAGCCACATGACCGGAAACAAAGTAAAACTTTTATGTCTATAGAGCAGCAATAAACCACGAGAAAGTTTTGGTTCATCTGTATCTTTAATACGTTGTCGATCGAATCCCAGCGGTTACTCATTATGGAAACTGAAACGCTGATTCTAAATTTCACGTGGAAATGACAAGCGGCAGGACACGAGCCGACGCGACGCTCGGGGAGCTCAGCAGGAGCCCGGCAGCAGGGTGCTGGGCAGGCCGAAGGGCCCTCGCCTGCCTGGTCACCTGGGCCTCGCAGAGGCCACGCCGCGTGCAGCGGGGAGCGTGTCGTCTTTCAGGGAGTGCTGCTGGGTGTCGGGCGACAGAATGGGCCGCCCAAAACACGCCACGTGGGCGCAGGGTCGCTGTGAGCTGAGCACAGCTGAGGCGAAGCAGGTTCAGGAAAAGCTCTCTGCCCCCCGTTTACCTGAAGCTGGACACACCTTTACAGAGGTGCCCGCCCTCTCTACCAGGAAGGACAGAGTGACCGCTGGAGACAAATCTGGACCCTGGCCAGCTGGTGATGGCACCAGGTGAACCTGACAACACAGCAGCTACAACTGCCCCATCCACCTCTCCCCCCACAAGGTCTAATTCTCCATCTGGGCAGCAGTGACCCGGCGGGGTCCACGCTGTCAACAGCCCCATCGTCATCACCGAACGGTGTGTCTTCTTCCTCACGTTTGTTTTACTGGACAGCTTAACCGAGACTAGAGACAAGTAAAAGCCTGCTACGGAAAGAGCTGCATCTCTCTCCTCAAACGTGCTGTGAGCGTCCGAGGAGGCTGCCCCATCCCCGGTGGGCACCTGAACCGCGGTGCCCAGCTCCGGGCGGCCATGCGATGCCAGAGTCACATGACGGGGTGCAGGAGAGACGCGGCCAAATTCCCATCACCCTGACGACAGCCCTTCCGACGGCGTCTGTACTACAGCAGGGAGGAGTGGGAGCAGGAGGAAACAAGCTAGTTAGACTCAATTTCTGTATCTGTGGGGAAAACAGGACACTAAATAGGACATTAAAAGGTCTCTGTTCTGTAACATCTGGGGTTGGCCATGCGGGTAGAGACAGAGGCCTGAAGCCTGTATGTTAATGGATGAAAGAGGCAACATCGAGTCAAAGTGATACACAGATTGGGGAGAAACATTTAAAAATAACGGGCGCAGGCTCCCTGCCATTGCTATTGACACTGCCTCCGGGACTCCTTACAGGAGCCCAATTCCACCGCACAGCGGGGCCCTGGCCCGGGAGCAGTAATCCTACCTCCCGACTTGTTTCTCTTTCATCACCTGCTCTAATGCTCTGCTGCATTTTGTTTCTGGAGAGGGTAGGTCTGTGCTCATTAACTTCCTAAATGCCTTCCCGGCGCACGGCCGGAGAACGTGCCCCCGGGAAGTCCCCCTCCCTTTCTGCCTCGTCTTTGTTCTGCGTGACTTTCCTCATTAATTTACTTCATATAATTGCTCCTGCTCTGGATGTCCGTGAAAAAGCGTGAATCCTGGGGATGGCAACAAAAGCTCCGGGAAATGCTGTGTGGGGGAGGCTGTGGGAGGCTGTCCTAGTGGCAGGTTTCCCAGAACTCCCCACGGTTATCTTGCCTTTGCTCATCTGTCCGGCTGCTCACATGTGAAACTGGTGCGTGGGCCAAAGTACCCCACTTAGCACAGGGACCACTGTGAGCTAAAGGCAACTGAGAAGCAGGTTCAGGAAAAGCTCTCTGCCCTGTTTGCCTAAAACTGGACACAGTTTACAGAAGTGTAACCTCTCTACCAGGAAGGACAGAGGTGACCACCAGAGAAGTCTGGACCCTGGTCAGCTGGAGACGGCACCAGAGGAACCTGACAAACCAGCTACAACTGCCCCACCCACCTCTGGTCCCCACAATTTGCCGCCCTAGACACTCACAGACCTTCTCCTTTGTCTTGTGTCTTCGCTACAAAGTTGCTGTTTGTAAGATGCTGAGTGAGCCTGAGCTCTAACCACTCCTTTGAGTTACTGATCTCTGTGCTCCCACAGGCGTGCGTGATGCACATGTTAATAAACTGTTTGTTACTCTTTTGAAGCTGTCTTTTGTCAGTCGAATCTGTGGGCTCCCAGCTGGAGGGTAGAAGGAAAAGAAACATTTTCCTTCCTGCTGCACTCACATTCCCCTTGCTCTGGTCACTAAGCTCAGAACTGGAGACACAGAGCTGAACCCACTATGGCTCTGTGAGGTGCCCTTGGTGATGGCGCAGAGGGATGAGCACTGTCCGTCAGGGTGTGAACAAGCCACGTGAACACAGAGGGCTGCTCCCTGCTGGCTGGTGGGCCGGAAGGACAGGGACAAGAGGAAGATGCACAGAAAGTCAGTGTGACTGGTGGGGAGGGTGCATGTGGCAAACAGTGGGAAAGGGAACCAGAGGTCAAACAGGCCAGGTTCTGAAGCATCTTAGATACCACAGAAGGAATTACTTTACTCCAGGCTAATACAGAACCTGGGACTCAGGACACTGATGACAGTTAACTTGGGGGTTGTTGCTGAATTTGTACCTGTGTTCATTTTCTAATTTATTAATCACAGTTGCTACAGACTGAATGTGTGGGTCCCTGCAAGTTCATGTTCAAGTCCTAACCCCTGAGGCGATGGTGTCAGGTGGTGAGCAGGTCCTGAGTGTGGAGCCTCCGTGCGATCCATGTCCTTATGGAAGAGACCAGAGCTCCCTCTCTTGCACCGATGAGACCCAGAAGGTGGCTGTCACAGTGGCAAAACAGAAATTAAATGTGTTCATGCCGAGACTTCAGAGAACACTCTTGTTACAGCTCGTCTTGCAGAGAACAGCTGTCTAGGTGGCCATGTTCTAACACATGATTCACAATTCTTCAGGCACCTTTACCTGTTTTCATTTTATTCCTTTTTTAGCCTTACCTGAGGATATGTTTTTAATTGACTTGAGAGAGGGAGAGAGAAACATTGATCAGCTGCCTCCCATATAAGCCCCAACCGGGCATTGAACCTGCAACCTTTCGGTGCTCAGGACAACACTTCGAACAACTGAACCACCCGACCAGGGCTCATTTTATTCTTGTAATAACCTTGTGCAGAGCACAGTGGCAGAGAACAGAAGAGGTTATTTTTCCCAGTTTACAAATGAGAAAATTCTGGCCTATAGAGTGATGGTTTAACTAAAAGAGAACAGGTGAGTGGTGACAGGAGGCGGATGAAGTTCACCCTCCAGGTTCCTGGGCATGTTGGGCGTGGTCCTTGCAGATGAGGCCCCAAGTTTGCTGAAATCAAACCTCAGGAAAACAGACTTATTCCTGTGCATTTTCCCTTTCTCTGAGAACGTCTCTATCAGGAGGGAGGAACAGTTTGGAGAGGAAGAGATATGACCACACTGCGGTGTGGCCACCGCCTGCCCATCGGTGTCACCTGCGTCACGCATGCCCACCTTCCCCGTAGGCATATGTCCCTGAGGACAGGTCTGGGTCCCACAGGTTCACCTTCCTCCATGCCTGGAAACGTCCTGACTGATCGGTACAGATGGGACAGTGTTTAAAGTAAACTCCGCCACTCTGTTAAAGTAACCCTGATTGCCAGAGGGACAGCCGTCGCACACGGTACACTGGGGAGGCTGCACTTATCCAAAAACCCTGACACCGCAGCTCGGAGAAAAGGAGTTTACAATACGTGCCCTTTGCAGTTCAGAGGCAGAAAGGCCACGCTTTGTCTCCTTACGGAACTTTTACAAAAGATGTTCTTCTACTCTGACCCCGATCCCTCATAAATACCAGCTATCAAGTCCCCGAAGACGCAGCCCTCCCGACCTGTCCATTCAGACCCTCGTCGCCCAGTCTGGGGCTGCTGAGAAGCTGCAGGCGCACTTTTATTAGATGTTAAAAGACGAGGCATTTGTACTCAGGGCCCTGGCTTTCTTATCACACGTTTTCTTCAGAAAGGAAAGAAAACTTGTGTAACCCTTTGATTGACAGGTGAACCGCTCACGATTCTTAGTTATATTATCTAGCTAAAGTACAAGAAAATCTCTTTAGTAATCTCCCAGAACTTCACAGATCTTCTGATCCTCAGATAAAGGAGCAAAGCTATTATGTCAAATGTTCGAGATGATTCCCTGTGAAGGAGTCTTGTCAGATTGTGACATCATGACAGAGTGGAAATTTCTACATGTCCACACCTAGGAAATGGAAAAAACTTGGATATATGTTGTCAAATATTTTTTAATAAAAATAAGATACTTATTTATGAATTCTTCTGTATTAAATTTTATAGAATGCTTACTAATTACAAACCTAAAGTCTCATCAAAGACCGGCCAGGCAGTCAAGGGAATTCCTGTCTCTCTTCCCATGAAAAGACATGGAATTTACAAAGAAAAAGGCGAGACTTCCGGTTACTGATGAAATTCAATGTCAGAGATCAGGCGAGATACTACATGCTTCAAAGATGGGGTCGAGCCCTGGCCGGGTGGCTCAGCCGGCTGGAGCATTGCCCCGCGAACCAGGAGGTTGTACTTTGCACCAGAAAGGTTGTGGATTCAGTTCCAGGTCAGGCCGCAAGGGAGGCAACCAACGGGTTGATGTTTCTCTCCTCTCTTCCCCTTCCTCTCTAAAAAATCAACAAAAACATTCTCAGGTGATGATTTTACAAAAACCAGCCTGTTGTATGTCTATACCACGTGCCTACACTTCCATCTTACGTGGCCAACAGCAGGAATGAGACTAAAACATCCAAGAAAGCTTGACATGCGAAGGCACTAAAATCCCTGGGGAGGGATTTTTTTAATGTCTACACTGGAGAAATGGAAAGTCTCCATCAAATTAAAACGAAGAGAAATAGAGTCATTTTACCAGAAGGCGCTTTGGTCCTGAAAATCATAATCAGAGTTTAATCAAACGGAGCTCTTTTCTGACGTTTGATTAAGACCCTATTTCAGATACTTACTCTAAATTACCCTGCTCGCCGTAATGTGGTTCATGCGAATATGAATTTCTGGCACTGGGGATGCCAGTGGAGCTGGAGTCTGATCCTGGAATAAAATCCAACTGATCAGTTAATCACATCCAACCCCATGACCTGGGGATGGAATGACTGGACCCAGGCCCTTCTTAACCCAAAATCAGCTTCGTACACTAGGGAAGATGGGCACAGTCCCAGAGACCTGTGTCTGATACAGTTGGACTTAAATTTTTCCAGAAAATGAGTATCTATTTCGGTGTCGTCCAAAATCCTGTTTAAAAGTAAAACCATGGATTTGGGGCCCTGGCCAGAGTTGCTCCGTGGCTAGAGCACCAAAGGGTCATGGGTCTGATTCCCAGGCAAGGGCACGTACCTGGATGCAAGCTCGACCCCCAACCCCGGCTGGGGAGAGTGTGGGAGGCCAGCAATCGATGTTTCTCCCTGCCCCACATTCTCTAAGAAAATCAATGGAAAAAATATCCTTGGATGAGAATTTAAAAAATAAGAAAACACAGCCACATACATACAGAAACAGAACATTAAATTCCCGTCATCTGAAAACCACTTCTCCAAATACCTCGTTGAGTCAAGTGACGGGATTACTGTTATTGTGTAAAGTGTGCGCACATGGGCACACACGTGAGCACGCACACACCGGAAACAGAACATACGAAAACCCAAAGCTATACCCAGTTACAAGCATCACCATTGAGCTGATTTGAGAAAGTGAAGTAAAAATGAGATCAACAGAACAGGTGATGCCTGCCTAGGAGCACAGACCACACCTGCGCTGCGAGGTGGGGCTCTAGGAGGTGAGTCTGCACCAATGAGGTTAATGCAGCACTTCCTGGGGTATTTCATGGAAGTTCATTAGAATTACAGCCATAAATGTTAGCGACAGGACTTTCCTCAGCTCTAAAAAAGCATAAAATTGCCTTTGATTTTTAATCAGCTTTACTTTTGAAAAACTATGTTAAACACATGACTAATTTCCACGACGGAGCACGAAGACCAGGCGGTCACAGAGGTGCAGTTTCAAGTGGCTCAGACCACGGAGCTCAGCCGTGAGGGTCTTAGGACCGTGCGGGGCATCGGTCTCGCTGGGCCCGCACACGCACACGGGCCGGCCCAACTCAACTTCGTACAAATATAACTTGCATTATGCTTTCGGGGTTTATTCCCAAAACGGATTGACCGAAAACTAATGAAGACTAGGTTTCCGACTCTAAAAACAAGCAGATCTTAACGTTGTCTTATCACAGGATGACTTGGGCACACGGAGTATTTGTGGACCTGGAGAAAGCTACTAAATCCTAGTGTTCTGAGATTTCCGACACATGCTCCTAAGCGTATAAAACACTAAAGTAGCTAAATATTAAGAGTTTTAGCTACTCCTTTTAAAATAGGCAATAAATATAAAAATAAAGCTGGTATTTTTAATGGGAAATATTTTAAAGTACTTTGCATGATTTGTTCAGTATTGAAAGATTTAAAAAGGAAGTCACATCTTTGACTGTTGGCTGAGACTCAGCACGACTGACTGAACACGAGGCGTCTCCCTCACAGTCACGGGGGCGGCGCCTCGGAGCAGGTCCCCTGGGCGCCCACGTTTTCCTGAAAGCTGCCCTTCTCGGGGTTTCAGTGAGCTCGCACAGTGTTACCCTTGTCTCCTTACAACCCTGCCACCACCAGAGGTCCTGCTCAGAGAATGGACACCGAGGGTCCGAGGATCCCTCACCGTGGCCCCGTGGCCCATCACCGCCTGTCCAGCTGAAGGACGGGGCCGTTCCCGTTGGACAGCAGGGCCGGGCAGCCCTGTGCAGGGGTGTGGCCGGGCCAGGCCCTGGGCAGGCTCCCCCAGGAGGGAGCTGTGTCCTCCAGGGCGAAACACCTGGACGCTCTAATGCGTCGGGGCTTAGTGGTCGTGGTGGGCCCTGCAGTGCAGCCTGCGCTGTCCGAGAACCACTGGGCAGGTTTATTTCTCAGCTTCCCCTCGTGTGTTTAAGTTGAGAGCTGTTGGCTTCGGAGTTTTTGCTCTGGTTCCGGTATCTGCACATCAAACTGTGTTCAGATTCAAATTCGACTACTTTTTACTCGGTTCCTACCAGGTCCCAGGTATTGTCTGGGTTATTTCCAAGTACCTGCCTCGTCCTCACTGTCACCTCTCCCACGCTGTCCGAGGGGAGCTGGCTGCAGGAGCCTCCACACGAGGGTGGAAGTGCCCCGCCCAGGAGAGGCAGGTGGAGGAGCCCTTGTCTCTCTCCATTAGGGACTCGAGCTAATCAGAGTAATTAACCCAGCAGCGGGCGCTGGTGTCCCTGTCCCCAAGACGCCTCACAGACACACCTGGGGCCACACAGTAGCCAGAAGGGTGGGGGGACCACTGTCCCCTGGACCCCGACCCCTCAGCATGGTGTGTGAGCACAGGGACACCCGACCCCACCTGGCATCTGAGCAAGAATTTCTTTACCTGTAAAGAGGGTGTGGACAGCTCTCCTAGAGGGGTCTCCAGTCTCACCCTCACCAAAGATCCCACTACACAGCCTTTCCTGGCCTCCATGGCGTAGGTGCTGGGACCACCCCCACCCAGTACCTGTTTCCTCCCACAGGACAGCGTGTCCACTGGGAATGACCGTCAGCGGAGGCTCCAGGCTTAGGAACAACGTGTGAGACATCCTGCAGGTCTGAGTCACAGGTCTAATCACCCACACAAGGGCCTCCTCCTGGTACCTCCAAATGCCACCAAAGTGAGCTCAGTGTGACGGGGACATGACCAAGTGCTGACCCAGTCACCTCGAAGACCCTGGCACTGTCCCCGAGGCACCAGCTGGAGAACTGTTGCGGGGACTGTGAGAACTCGTCTTCCGAAGCCAAACTTCGTGTCTGTGACGGGCTCCTCCCACGGGACATGCTGCAGAGCAGGTAACACCTTCCACTCGGCCACAGTGTGGTCTGAACGTCCCTCTCAGCTGTCCAGTGGGCCCACGGGAGACAGACCTGTGGCCAGTTATCGTTTTCCTGCTGTTGTGGTTCATTCTGAGATCCTGTCCTCACTCATGAGCTCCATGCCCCGTCTCTACCCCCAGCCACCCTCTGAGAACAGGAGGGGGTGAGTGTGGGCTCTGGGACTGAATTTTCAGGAACCAAATCGCAACCTTGCGTGTCCAGCTCAGGATTCAGAGACGAGTTATAACCCTGTGATATTACACATGATATAGCAATACTTTTTCATGGACGCGAGGATGTTAAATGTGTGTCCACACACATTAGGGAACTTTCTAGGTTAAACTGAATGATCGTCAGCAGCCAAAGGCGGGTGGGTGTGAAGGGCCTGTGCTCTTTCTAAATGCTGCTCACGCTGATGCTGTGTCTGGGTGTCGGGACCTCTGACGAGTGAACAACCTGACCCCAAACAGGCCAATGGGAAGTCCAGCTGGGGGACCCTGCTTCCGAGTTCCACACGGACACGTCTCAGCAGCCGGTCCCTCTGCACCGACGAGGCTGTGTGTGTGGCTGGTGGGCAGCCAGCTTCCTGAGGGTCAGTCCGTGGGAGTTTGCTGACTGGTTGCCTCCCACACAGCTCTGGGCACACGCCAGGCTCGAGGCAGAGAAACAGCTTCAAAAATGATCAGATCCTCAAGTCTGCCCCCTGGGATCCCACGTAATCCAGTTGCTCCTTGTTTTCTATCATCTCGAAGCTTTTCAAGATGCCAACAGAAAACAGCGACTCCCAGGAGCACCCGGGAGAGTTCGCAGCATTACTACAAATTCTGAGGATGAACAAATCCAACAAAACTTCAGGGTGATAAGGGCTTTAGAAAGCCGGACGCCAGGAGGTTACTACGCTGAGAAACTGGGTTATTTTTTCCCCTTTTGCCTTCAAAGAGTCTCTTTTACACAACATAATAATAGTTATTTTCTAAAATATGCGTCAGCCCCAGAGGAGCAGCCACGAAATGCCCCGTCCCCGGTGAACAGGCTGCCGACGTGCCCGCCTGCCCACCTGGAGGCGCACAGGCTCGGGAGCAGGCTCTGCAGCGTCCACAGAGGAGAGAGACCCACCCCGTGCCCGGGCTGCCAGGCGTCTGCAGGTGACGTCCAGGCTCCATGAGGCCTCACACCTGGTGAGATGCTCTCAGACCCGAGGACACACACCTACCCAGTCACACGCTCTCAGACGTGCCCACGGGCTGCGAAACCACGTCGCTCGGGATGCCTTCTGAGGTCGAACCACAGCCGCACCCACGATGCGCAGAGCTGGGGCACATGGCCACGCTTGGGGGAGGAGTTGCAACAAAAATATTCCGCAGACTTTGCTGCTTAAAAAGAGAGGCAGTGCCATGTCCTGCAGTGAATGTGGCTCCCTGAGGGTCTTCAGATGAAACCAGTGAAATGAGAGAAGCAGGACCCAGAGGCCGAGTGGTCGGGTCCGGGCGCAGATACAACGTGATGGCAGGTGCTCGCCCCGGTCCCAGGTCAAGTCTGCAGACTCCCTGGTGATTGCTCCCTGGCAGCAGCGGCGGGGAGGCTGGTCCTCAGGACCCGCTGCATCCTCGAGTCTGGAGATCGACTCTGTTCTCCCCTCAGACACAAAACAAAACCCACACAAAGCAACAACGAAAACAAGCCCAAGAGACACGTGGCTCGACAGGCCAGCACCAGCTGGATGGCCCTGTCTGCCATTCGTCACCTTCACCCACCCACGGGTGCAACCCTGCTCAGAGCTGCTCCCACGCCAGGGGAGGAGACAGCCCTGGACAGTGACCCGCAGACACGAGCCACGTCGGGTTGCCGTGTGCTCGCCAAACACCCAGTAAACACACAGATGCAGCGAATTTTGGAGGCTTTGGATAAACCCTGAAGGACCTTCTATTGTGATGAGCCAAAGTCTGCAGCTGCTGTGCTCTGGAGTCGCCATAGAAACGAGACGGGTAGAGGCGGCGATGTTGTCAGAGGACCGAGAAACCTAAGCCTCAGCAGAAAACAGAAATGCGCTTGCAGGATTTTTTTTACCCAGAAAAAGTTATTTCTTCTCTGTACCGGAAGTGTATAGTTTGCCCACAAACCCACCACTCTCCATGCAGGGGACTCGTGAGGACCCACCTAGCCAGTCTGGGAGTGGACCAGGAAGGAACCACGTTTAAAGCCTTAAGTTCAATGCCTGGAATCATTCCACCTTCAGCTCCCGAGAGCTTTATCCTGTGGAAAGTGCTCATCCTCCCAGCTTGTGCTGGGTTCCTGCCGCCCCGGCACCTGGCTGATGACCTGCCTGATCAGGACCCACCCTCCAGGTGAGTCCCTGGGTCAGGAGAGTCCTGTCCTTAGATCTCCCCTCTCCCACCTCCACAAGCTGTCAGCTGACCTGTCCACGGCACTTGTGCAGAGGAATGGACACTTCCTCCCTGTGTGGATTCTCACAGGGCCTCTGGCGAACCCACTTCAAGTAGCTAATGCAGACATCTCTTCAGACACCTGGGCCCCAGGCCATGTCTTAGAGTCAGTGCTGCTGGGGATGGATGACTATGTCCACTTGGCTGGCCTGGTTCCCAGATGCTTGGTCCCACACCAGTCTGCATGTCATGGTGAAGGTACTTTTAAATGGGATTAACATTTAAATCCATGGCCTTTGGGTAAACCAGATGACCAGTCAAGCATGGGTGGGCCTCATCTGATCAGTTGAAGGACCTGATCAAAAAAGACGGAGGCCCCTGAGTAAGAGGAAGCTCCGCCCAGACCCTCTCCAACTCAGCTGCAGCATCAGGTTCTCCCTGGGCCCCCGCCTAACAGCTAGGCCTGCAGAATTAGGCTCTGCCAGATGCACAATTCTTTAAAACAAGCGTCTCCCCTGTATGTCTGTCTCTGTGCACATACACACACACGCACACATGTGTGCACGCACCCCCCCCCCACTGGTTCTGTTGCTGCCCCATGTTGTGACTGCTGACCTGAGCTGAGCCTTACAAAGACGCCCACACTCACACTCTCTACAAAATCCCCGTCATTGAGGCTGGAGGTCTGAGTGTGCCCGGGGTTGTGACCGGGCAGGCGCTGGGCCCACCACAGGGCTAGCACATCCCTGTCCGCCCCAGTCCTGTCCTTTACCACCGAGACCCCTGCACCTGCGCAGCACCTCGCACTGGCTCCTCCTGAGGGTGGGGGCTCCTCGCACCCTCCTCAGCCCCCAGGTCTGGCTGGCAGCCGGGTCTAAAGGTGACTGGTAAGTCCCATAGGAACAGCTGGAGGACCCTGTGGGGACACTGTCCAAGTCCGGAGGGAGACACCCTCCCCTCCTTTATTCTGGAGTCAGCCTTTTATTTGCCGTGAATAAAATCCTAAACACTGCACAGTTCTCTCTCTTCTGGGTCCCCTCCTTTTCCTTATTAGCTATTTAGGGTCAATAAAGCTGAATTCCTTGGCCTGGAAACCAGTACTAATCTACCCTTTTCCAGCACATTTGCAAAATACCTGTTCCCACCCCAAACAGTGAGCAAAGGCCCCGAGTGCTCCCGGTTGCAAGGCTGGGGGAGGGTGCGCAGTCGCTGCAGAGCATCCTGGGAGGCAGGCCCGGGGAGCCGCAGGGGACCCCAGCAGGGCAGGGAGGCCACGTGGCCCCAGCCAGGCCCGTACGCTGGAGGAGAGTGCAGCTGTCCAGCGGGAGCACCCGTGGGGCCACGCGCTGGCATCAGCAAGGGGAAGGGAGTGTCTGTTTTCACAACAAGATGCCACACAGGCTGACACACCATGCCGAGCCTCAGAGCTGCGTCCACAGGCGGCCAGGGGAGACTGTCGGGGGCGTGGGGTTTTCTGCTCAGCCTGTGGGAAGGAGGGACCAAGCAGGTAAAGTTGCCCATTTACCCCCGAAACCCAGAGAAAGGTTGGGACTGAACTCTGTAGTCCCAAGGGTGCCCCAGGTCAGAGACATCCACCCTCCAGCTGCCTCTCAGGCGCAGAGAACAGACCTGTAATGGCTCCACCTCCCTTGACCGTAGGGACCTCCCTCGCTGGGCAGCGACCGTGGGCAGTGGAAATAAACCCACTGCCCATGTCGAGGAGGAAGGAAGCCTTAGGATCTGGTTTGGAAGGGTTTGCTCGGCCTGGCCCCACAGCCCTGTGTGCCACCCCAAACCTTGCCCACCAGACAGACGGGTAGGGAGCAATCGCTGTTGGGATCTCGGATATTGATGAAATGGCACTAGAGCTCAGAGAAGCAAATGACTGCAGGATGGACGCCGGATGGCATGGCCCGTTTAGCACGGTCTCCGTGTGTCCCATGGGTGATGTGGACCCAGGCGAGATCTCGAGGAAGGCCCTAAAGGGTTGGGGCCCTGGACTATGGGGCAGCAGGAGGGAGCCAGTCAGCACACTGTGGACCTGTCCACGCCAGGCCACGGGTAGAGAGAGGATGGTGGCCAAGGAGCACACGAGAGACAGGTGCAAAGATGGCTGGGGCTCGGTGACACAGCGGGAGCAGTCTGAGGGCGTGGGTCACAAGGAGAAAGCGTGGAAGGCGGGAGGGGGCTCAGAAGACGGGATAAAGACATCGGCTGTGAGGACACTGTGTTTGACAACAGGCCACCAGGTGAAAGGTCCAGTAACGTGGGAAGAGGCTCTGATGGTCCGGACACAAGTCGACGCGAGCGCTCACCTTAGGGGATTCAAGCCCGTCGAGGTAACAGTGAGAAATGACATCAGACGGGAGATAAAGGGGACCAACAGAGAAGGTTGACAATTTCCTACATTTTGAACAAAAACAAGGAGTTGTACATGCAGATGACCGAGCAAAAGTCAGAGGGAGTGTCTGATTCTCAACCGTCCAGGAAACGCTCCAGGAGCTACACCCCCGTACTTGGCCTCGGAGAAAGCAGCTGTGGGGACCTGGGGGCATTTACAGCGTGTTTACTGAACCTCCAAGCCCACTGTCGGGACCTCCTGCTCAGAAGAGTCTTTCAAATACCCCTGCTCACCGACAATGCACCTGGTCCCCCGGAGCCCTGGTGGAGATGGACAAGGAGATGGATGTTGTTTCTGTGTCTGCGAACACAGCATCCATCCTGCAGCCCCTGGATCAAGGAGTAATGTCAACTTTCAGGTCTTATTACTGAAGAGATTTATTTCGGAGGCTGTAGCTGCTGTAGACGGTGATTCCTCTGATGGATCTGGGCAAAGTAAATTGAAAGCCTCCCGGGAAGGATCCACCACTCTAGATGCCGTAAGAACAGTCGTGATGCATGGGAGCAGGTCGAACTATCAGCATTAACCGAGTTTGGTAGAAGCGGATTCTATCCCTCGTGGATGACCTTGAGGGGTCGACTTCAGCGAGGAAGTAGCTGCAGGTGTGGAAACAGCAAGAGAACTGGACCTACACGCGGGGCCTGAAGATGGGCCGGGTTGGGGCAACCTCACGATCAAGCCCGAACGGACCAGCAGCGGTTTCTCAGATGGGCTCTCCCCCGGAGATGCTGTGAAGGCTCCTGAACTAACAACAAAAGACTTAGAACATTCCGTGAACTTGGCCGTGGCAGCAACAGGGTTGAGAGGGCTCCAGCTTTGAAAGTTCTTTCACAAGTAAAATGAAATCAAACAGCATCGCATGATACAGAGAAATCTCTTGTGAGAGGGAGAGTCAATCGATGCGGCAAACTTCAGCGTTGTCTTATTTTAAGAAACTGCCACAGTCACCCCAACCTGCAGCAGCCACCCCCAATCAGTCAGCAGCCACCAACACCCAGCAAAACCCTCCACCAGCAAAAAGATGACAACTCGCTGAGGACTCAGAGCATGGTCGGTGTTTTTTAATAATAAAGTATTTTTAAATAACGTATGTACATTGTTTTCTTAGGTATAATGCTATAGCACCCTTAATACACAGCACTACAGGGTAACTACCTTTAAGTGTACAGAGAAACCAAAAACCCGTGACTCCCTTTATTGTGTGTTTTTTACCGTGGCCTGAACCTGCAGTGTCTCCCAGGTGCGCATGTGGTTTTATACTAACGATATGACCCATAAGGTACGTCTCACATGCTGGAAACCATAGAGTTTTAATAGGTATTTAGGTTCTTATGGATCCAGAGACTTTTATGAACGGGAGCGGCCTTGACAAAATAGGATGTGTCCCCCATATGCCGAGATCGTGCCCGGGACGCAGCAGCAAGACCTCGGAAGGCTGTGACTCTGCATCTCGCCAGGAGCTCTCTCCTTTATTAGCTACTCAGATACATGAGTCACTTTCTATATTAGGAAAAAATTCATTGTGGTGCAAAATAAGCCTTTTTTTTCTGTTAAGGTGCATTCATAGTTCTCATTTCTAACTTCTGGAACTTAATGTAACTGCTGAATCGTGTGGTGGTGGCTGCCCATGAAATTAATGCCCTTAAATTCTCTTTAATAATCTACTTGACAGACGTGCGCCCGAGCAAGAGACGAACCAAGATCACATACATTGTCCCAACTCAGCCAACCACTAAATTTGATTCTCAATGGTTCCTGATGTCAGCTAGTTTAATTATGAGGAAAAGAGCATTTCTAGGCTCACACTTAATATATTCATAGAACATTAATATATGTATACTTTATGGAATGAATGATCTCAATTCAAAATATTCAGAGTATAAATTTGGGTAATTGAGTCAATACAAATTAAAACTTCATAAAGAAGCTAAAATGACTTCAAATTCCCCATAATGGCTGGTATTTCAGAAATTCAAGCAAAGTAGGATCAGAGAGAGAGGGGAGAGCTGTCCCCAGGCCTGCAACGGGGCTGAGCTCTGTCCCCCAGGACGAGCCGCGTCTCCCGCTGGCCTCCGCCCGAGGCATGGCTGTGAGCAGACGGCTACTCACTGGAGAAATGATGTTCGTGCCACCCAATGTCCCTTAGGTGAGACTCTATGTGGGGAATTTCTTTTAAAATTTAACATATTCCACTTGAAAAGTGACTTCTTTGGAGGAAGAAATCACTATACAGTGGGCCACAATTCTTTGTTGTCTTGACCAACAGTAAGCCTGCAGTTAAATCTCATATCTAAGTGACTAATTGTGGTTAACACATATTTTCTCTTTAAAAAAAAATATTTTTATTGCCCTGGCCGGTTTGGCTTAGTGGTTCGAGTGTTGACCTGCAGACTAAAGGGTCCCGGGTTCGATTCTGGTCAAGGGCACGTACCTCGGTTGCAGGCTCAATCCCTGGCCCCAGTCAGGGTGCGTGTAGACGACCAGTCGATGTCTCCCCCCCACTCCCTTCACTTCCACCCTCTCTGAAAAATGGAAAAAATATGCTTGTGTAAGGATTAAAAAAAACATTAAAATATATATGTTTGATTTTGAGAGAGAGGAAGGGAGGAGAGAGGGAGGGAGGAGAGAGGGAGGGAGGGAGGGAGAGAAACATGGATGTGAGAGAAACACGGACTGGCTGCCTCCTGCGCACCCCCTACTGGGGACCGAGCCCACAGGCTGGGCCTGAGCCCTGACCGGAAATCGAACCAGCGACCTTCCGATGCCTGGGCTGTCACCACCCACTGAGCCACACCAGCAGGGCCATATGTCCTTTCTCTAATGAATTTTGATACATATTTTAACATTTCAATATAATTCAGTATAAGCCCATGACAGGCCCTTTTAAAAATAAGTTTTATAAAATTTTTTTTAGGGGATAGGACTAGGAAATAACACCTCAACCCTACCCGACCCTCATCGTAAATGGCGTCAGGAAGAGCCTGTCTTGAATTCTACTTTTCCCAATCAAATTAGTCACCACCAATTATCTCCACAAAGTGGCATTTTGTTCCTACCCGGTTTTTTTATCCAGGTAAAATCTTACAAAGAGGAACGGAGATGTATAGGCTTCCCCTGCAGGGTAAGCACCCCAGGTGCCCACAGTCCTCCAGCCGCCGCTTTAACTTTCCCTAGGAGTCAACACGGATGGAGACAGATGGACGCAGTGTGGAGCCACGCTGAGCCCAGCCCGACTTCGCCAAATTTTGATTCTCTGGCAAGCGTGTTCCCGAGACAGGTGCTTCTCCTTTTGAGTCTAATTGTCCGTGAGGATGTCATTAGCCCGCCCACGAGGGCCACGGTGTCACTTGATGCAGGTATAAGATTTCCTCCATGTGTCCCACATTCACTGCCCTGCCCTTACCCCACACAGAATATACTATTACCCTCAAAAAGGACATTTAAAAAATATATACGTCTTTATTGATTTCAGAGGGAGAGAGAGAGAAACATCAATGATGAGAGTCACTGACCGGCTGCCCCCTGCACGCCCCCCACTGGGGATCGAGCCCACAGCCCGGGCCTGTGCCCTGACCGGGGATCCAATCGTGACCTCCAGGTTCATGGGTCGATGCTCAACCGCTGAGCCACGACAGCCGGGCCCAAAAAGGACATTTTAAAAAAGATAAATGTAGGAGTTTGAAGATCAAAAAGAGTCAAAGAAGAAAGAAAAAGCCTGAAAACATGATTTTCTTGTTTTCAAATTATGGACATGACACACGTCCACGGTGGTTCTCACCTCCTCCTCAAATTGTCTTCCAGCCATTTTATTTCTGTCCTATGGAGACGTCTGTGGAAACGGCTCACACCCCCCATGCAGAGGACGGGCTCTGCGGGGCTGGTCTTCAGTCCCCGTGTCACAGGAGGAGGGGGTCCCAGTGTCTCCCTTTCCTTGGGGTGTCCCTTCCGAATCACCCTGGAGGCCAGTGGGCATTTTCCTGTCCCTCCAATCAGGGCTCAAAGGGCCAGGGCCAGGCCACAACAGCCTTGAGCCCACTCCCTCTGCACAAGGCAGAGCATGTTTGCCCAGTACCCTCTCTGATGCTGTGGGCGGCACTGAGTTCAGAACGTGATGATTTTCCACTTTTACAACCTTCCAGGTTCAGTGGGCAGCCAGCACGTCGGACTCAGCAAACCACAAATGAAACGAAGCTGGTGGAAGAAGAAACTGCTGGAAACTTCCTTGAAGTGTTTCGCACTCACTGTTACCAACCAGAGACTCGTCACACAACAGCCACGGCCAAGACGGCCGCTGAGCTGGTCCTCTGTGAGGGCACCCAGGGGACACCTGGACTCACACCGGTGACGGTACTAGGACCTCAGGGGCGGAGGTGTCACTACTCTTTTTTTCTCTGTTAATCCCCACCCGAGGATATTTTATTCCATTACTTTTTTTAGAGTGGGAGGGAGGGAGGGACACATTGTTTGGTTTTGCCCCACAGGCACCCTGAGGCCAGGGATTGAACTTGCAACCCAGGTCCATGCTCTTGACCGGAAATCAAACCCTCCCCCCTCTGTGCGCAGGCTGGCATGCTAGCCGCTGAGCCCCACCGGCCAGGCCAGTGCAATTACACGTCCTTATTAGCAGTTCAGGGTCCAGTGAACATGAACAGATGCAGAAGCTCCGAACCTCAGTATCCCAACTACAGAGAAGCAGACTCCGTATCAGTGCAAACCCAACTGGATTTTGTCATCTCCCCATAAACCTGTATTTTAAACTTTAATATGCAAAGCGCAACACCTGTGTATGCTAACGAAGTAACATACGTATATAATGTCACATCGTTAAACGACTGAGATCTCCAGATCTCCACACTTCTCCTTCTGGATCAGGTATTTCCAGTTCCAGACGTGACTCCCTCAGTGCAACGTTCAGCAGAGTCAGTTCCCAGAATGAGAAACTGGTGCTAGATACGTGGACTGGACCCTGTATAAATTTACCACTTACGAGGTATTTTTTAAAGTTGAAGACATCAGCATCTATGATTCACACTGAGGACACTGGGGGTCCCGCAGGCATGGGGAGCTGAAGGACCCCGCCCCTCATAGGTGGTGAGCACCAGGGACAGAGCTCAGCGAACCAGGTTCTCATGTCCTTTCTTTGTGACACCAAAGACCGCCCGCCCTCTGCTTGAGACAACACAGAGCTCCTAAGGCAGACCGCAGTTCCCACGCGGGACAAGTTCACTCATAAAACTCAGCTTTCACCAGGGCCCCATGTCCATGTGGAAGGCGGCCACAGGAGCACAAGAAGAGTTCTCAGGAGGAGACTCAGATTCACGCAGAACGGGTGTGTCCACCTGTGCCTGACAGGCACTCGGCTCCCTGTGGGAGATGAAGCTGCAGAGAGCTCTAAGGTGGGCATCCCCACAGGTCCCCGCCCAGGCCATTCACCAGCTCTCAAGTCTAAACGCACATCCCCAGCCCATCTCTGCCCCCCACGGCTCCGTTCATCCATGTGCAGAATTGGAGTAACATCAGCATGGTGGTGTTGACAATACTAAGAACAGTGGCCCAGGAGGTTAGAGACGGCGCACACTCGGGCACTGGTTGGACTGTCACTGAGCCACCTCCTGGCCCTCAGGATGCCACGTGGTTCCCGAACACGTCCCCCATTGTCCTCACGGGCAAATAACTTCATCCAGGTCTGTATGAAAATGCCAGCTGCACTTCCACATCCAACAAAAAGCTCCTCCCTCCATGAAAGTGCCTCCTTCAGACCCAACCTAAGCTGACTTTGCCCTGCATCCCTGCCGCCCTGCGTCCGCAGCTGAGAAAAGTTTCCCACTCGCCAGGGATCCCCGCTACTTACGTCTACAACCCTCTTCCAGACGGATCATAACCTCCTTCGATACGCCAACCAAACTTCAATTGTCTGCCCCTCCAGCCTAGGAGAGTTCCTGGGCTCACAGCCGATAAATGTTCATAAAGGTTCGAGTGTCAGGGCCTAGACCCTTGATGGGAAACCAAGCGGCTCGAGTAAAACCCTGAGCACCAGGATACGGCAGCAAGTGAAGGCCGAGCGAGTGCCCAGCACCCCCCGCTCCTCAGCAGGCATCAATACCACTGCTGACCCCACTTTAAATTTCTT
This sequence comes from Miniopterus natalensis, assembly GCF_054644295.1. Classification (NCBI taxonomy): domain Eukaryota; kingdom Metazoa; phylum Chordata; class Mammalia; order Chiroptera; family Miniopteridae; genus Miniopterus; species Miniopterus natalensis. The sequence continues at coordinate 297,079 of NC_142082.1, read as the reverse complement.
CAGAACACATTTCAACAAGACCTGGCAGAAAGCATTACTGACATATATTTATACATTTATATTAAAATAAGAGGGTGAAAGGCAAGTCACCATCTGAGAAAAAAATATTTGCAAACACATATCTGACAGAGGCCTGAGATTCAAAGGATTATCATCATCAAGAAAGAAACAACCCAATTTAAAAATGTACGAAAGAGCTGGGTGTGTACAGGTGACAAGCATTTAAAACGACCCCCACGTCATATCTACAGCTACTTCAGGAGACTTCTCGCAAAGCGAAACACATTCTTATCATAGGACCCGGCAATCACGCTCCCTGGTATTTACCCAAATGAGCTAAAACTTACGTCCACACAAAACCTGAACGATGTTTACAGCAGCTTCTTCACAACCACCGACACTTAGAAGCAACCAAGACGTCCCTCAGCAGGTGAATGAATAATAAACTGGGGTCCATCCAGACAATGGGATATTATTCAGCTAAAAAGAAATGAGCTATGAAGCCATGAAAAGACAGAGGAGCCTGAAATGCATGTGACTCAGTGACAGAAGCCAGTCTGACAAGGCTACACACTGATTCCAACTGTGACATCCTGGAAAAGGCAGAACTGTGGGGACAGTGACAGATCAGCGGTTGCCAGGGGGTTGGAGGAGGGGTGAACACGGGAGCCCCAGGTTTTATTCTACGTGATGCGCAATGTTGGAAACCTGACTACACATCTGTCCAGGCCCATAGAATGTGCAGTAGAGACTGAACCTGACGTCGAGATCTTCTCAGTGACGATCAGAACCGAGACTGCGGTTTACTTTAAACTCAGAAGCCCCAACAGCACCACTATCCCCCTGTCCCCAAGCCATGGGGGTGACACTGTGTCCCAAGGTCAGTTATTAGTAAGTGTTCCCCCAAATCCATAGGGTGGAGTCCTGACCACCAGGACCTCAGAATAGGACCTTATTTGAAGACAGGTCATTGCAGATGTAACTGGTTAAGGTGAGGTCAGACTGGAGTAGGGTGGCCCTAATCGTATATGACTGGTGACGTCACAAGAAGGGATTTGGGAGACAGAAGCAGAGAGGAGGCTGTGTGAGGACTGAGGCAGAGATGGTGGACACAGCCACACGCCAAGGATTTCCAGAAGCCAGAAGCTGGGAGAGGCCTGGATACCCTCCCTGGGCCCACCCTGCTCTGAGACTTCTCCCCTCTGGGCCCCGAGACAGTAGACGTCTGTGGTCCAGGCGCCCATCTGTGGTCCGGTTAGGGAGGCCCAGGGAAGCTGGCACACAAGGGTTAATGCCTTCATCTGAGGGGGAGCTACTTTGTCTCCCCAAACCTGCAAACTGCCAGGAAGGGGACAGCAGGCAGCAACGTGTCTGACATACTCCACAAGCAAAGACGGGGACCAGTCAGGTCCAGGGCCATGCACCCCACTGTTCATCCCTGCCCACCAGGGTGGGCGCAGACACCAAGGTCACTGTCCAGACAGCCCAGCCCCCGCCGTCTGCGGAAGGGCCAGCCGGCCGAGGCTTCTCCATCCACAGAACCCCGGTGTTCAGCATTCCCTCTACCTCTCGCTGTTTGTAGGGCATGTTTTCTCCTTGGAAGGTGCACTCGGATCTGTCCTCAGACCACTCTCCCTTCAACAGTCCCCCCATAATCACAACGAAGGACCCTGCAGACCCTCAACCCTGGCTCCTTTATGAAGGGCACTGTTCTCAACATAAAAGTGAGATGCAGGTGCTGTGGGTCAGGATCCAGCCTCATCCCCACCGACATGGGGCTCACCCTACATGTGCACATGAAAGTAGATACACGCCAGCGTCGGTGACTGTCCAGAGAATCCTGCCCTCTTACAGCCCGCCCTGCCTCGGATTCCACTTGTGTGCAAAGCCCCTGGCGTCCAGAGTTCTGCCTGCCTCCCGGGGAGGTGAAAATGACAGGACAGGACAGGGCGAAGAGGGGCTGGACTGAGGGATGACTTGAGCATCGCTGGGGAGGAAAGAGCTCTAGAGAGGGGCCTGCAGCCTCCCGCCCGCGAAGCTCGGTGCACCCCCCCTCTCCTGTGACCTTGCACCTGGAGCCTGGCCCACGAACACGTAACAAGACGGCCCATATTCGCGGGGAGGCAGCCTGACTGTTCAGCTAGACAGGTTCCCCCAAAGCTGTGCATGGCCCCTCAAACTAGACAAGGAACTTTCCAGTTTGCCCAAATTGAACAACCTCTGGCCAGAGAGAGAGAGGGGGGAGAGAGAGAGGGGGGAGAGAGAGAGGGGGGAGAGAGAGAGAATGGGAGAGGGGAAGGGGAAGGAAGGAGGGAGGAAGGGAGGGAGAGGGTGAGTCATCACATTGATCCCTGGAATATTTCGAGGCTCTTGCCCAGCCAGGACGTGTGGCCTTTGCAGAAACCGGCCCTGGTGGAACCCTGGTCTCTTCTTGCCGAGCGGACACTTGACAGCCAGCAGGAAGCGCTGGGCTCTGCAGCCACCGCTCACCAGCTCAGTGTGAGGTCTGCAGGGGGCAGCACCCTGTCGAGGGCCCTGTGACCCAGCACAGCTCCCCCAGCTGAGTCCACACAGGACCCTGCTGGCGGCCGACGGCCCACGGGAGCTGAGGCTCGTGTCCCTTTGCCAAACATACTGCGTCGGGTATATTCAATCCCCAAGAACCAACCAGCGACCTCTCAAATCTCACCTTTGCCTCCACGTCTACTTACGATGACAGGCGGTAGGAAGGGCCCTTTCCCCAAAGTTTAACACTGAACATCCGTCCCCCGAGCTCACCGGCAGGACACACACTGCCGCTCGGGAAGTCTCGGGAGTTGCTGCCCATCCAGCTCCCTGCTGGACAGGAGGGACGGATGTCAGACTAGCAGGCCCCGGGGTGGCCCTGCCTGGGAGGCGGAGCTCCCTCCGCCTCATGCCTGTACCACCTGAAAGGGTGTTTTTCCTTCTAAGGCCCATCAGATGTGTCACAGGCAAACAGGGGACATACCATGAGCTGACCCGCTGTGCACCTTTTGTCCCAGTGAATCCAGGTATGCACCCAGGTGGTCAGTTTCACTTTGAAGGGTAAACATGCAAAAAAAAAGCAGAACTTAATCCGCTGGACTCTGCCACACGTGGCGGCCAATAAAAATGTCCAGGTGACAGGAGCGCGCCTCAGGGCCACTGAGTTCCTGCACGGGAGCCCGGGAGCCCGGTGCTGGAGGAAGTCGCCCAGCCGGTAAATGTTCCTGCTGCCTGTGTGCCAGCCATGTGTCTCCCATGTGCCAGCCATGTGCCCTGCATCTGGTCCATGGTGCAGCATCTCCTGCAAGGAATTCACACACTAAAGCAGTTTCTCTGGGGAAACAGAAGCAGCAGCTGGGAAGAGAGGAAGGTGACAAGCTATTCATTTTGGGCCCATTAATCATCTTTTAAAACTCTGAGCACAAGAGTTGGTCTTCATTGCTCTCCGAGTTGCGTATCCTTCCTTAGCTGTGTTTTTAAATCCTCACTCAAGGATATTTTTCCATTGCTTTTCCGGGGGGGGGGGGGGGGCAGAGAGACAGACATCGATTGGTTGCCTCCTGCACTTGCCCCAACTGGGGCCAGGGGTTGAGCCTGCAATGGAGACATGTCCCCTTGACTGGAATCGAACCTGGGACACTTCAGTCCGCAGGCAGATGCTCTACCCACTGAGCAACCCAGCCAGGGCACCCTGTATTTTTAACACTGACATAAAAATTTAACACAGAAATCCCTGTAGGCAAAGATGCCTTACTGACTGTCTCTGAGCAGCCTCCTGCACAACTTCCCAGTCCTGTGATTCGACAAACAAGTGGTTTGGCTGGTCTGTTACGTCCATTAGGGCTTTTTAAAGTCTTAGTGTTTCTGGTAAATAGATGGATGCACTCCGAAGGCAGGAGAGAAAATGATCACAGATACCCTTCTAGAGTTTCTGTTCAGGAATCAGTTTGGAAGGTGGAAATCCCAAACCGGCAACCCACACAGAACACTTCTCCCCAGGTGGACAGAGCGCCTTCCGCACACGCTGGCCGCCTCGCCCAGCCCCTGGGACCGTGTCAGAAAGCTCTCGGCTTTCCTAAGCGGGTGACTAAGGACATTCATTTCATTGAAGGAACATGTTATATTCACCCACATATATATGGAAAACACGTTAAATGAAAATAAACTAGGGAAATAAATCTAAAATACACCCCTCCCCCCAGAGACTGTCCTAAAGAGCTGGACAGTGTTCACAAATGCCTTAAAGATGAACCTTACACACGGGAACAGGTGACAGGCCAGGCGGGGAAGGGAACGGGGATCTCAGGTCCAGTGAAGAGGGGGCAGGGGCCCTTGGGGATCTGAAGGGAGACAGAACACAGAAGGCCGTCTGGGCAGCTTGGGCCGCTTGGATGTCCAGCAGCAAATGCTTTGCTGACGCAGATCCTGGGAAGCTGAGCTCCACATGTGGACGTGAAGACACAGACACATGGGCCGGGGGGGGGGGGGGGGAGGCTGCATCCTGCCCGTGTGGTGAGGACGTCTCCTCGCTGAGCCGGAAAGGCCCGTGGAAGAGTGGCTGTCGGCGTCAGTGATTTGGGCTTCAATGAAGGTTGGTCCCTGTGCTCACCACCAGGCAAAGGGTCACACAGGGGGATGGCTTTGCCATCAGCACAAACCACCCTGGGGAACAGCACACAGGTCACCCACTCCACTCTGCAGGGGTCTGGGACAGACGGTGCAGCCAGCCAGAGCACCCAGAAACACGCTCACTCCCCAGCCACCGAGTGACATCCTGACACCGATCTCATCCCTCCAAATGTCAGCTGAATCTTCTCAGGACCATGATCAGAGCCTCTGGGTCCCAGGGCCCAGGAAACTAGGACAGAGGGGTCTCCTCAGACCTGTCCCAGTCCCCCCAGATCTGCAGGGCATCCCCTGCACTGAAACGCCAGCCAGCCCTTCAGAGGCGCGTCCATTCGCTCCTCCCACACGTCAGCTGAGGGGGAGAGTTGTGAAGGCCAGGTTTTCCCTTGTTTTCTTTCCTGTGAATGGAGGGAAGTTTTAAAATAACAAAGCTGCACCTTTTAAGCCGAGTGTTCAGAATATGAGCAAACATTGGACAGATAAAAACTCCAGACCGTCACTCATGACATATACACAGCACACCTGGGCCACACCTGGAGGTCCTGCCTTCTCACCGCGGGTTTCTGGGTGGCGTGTGGATGGGTTGTGTGGCAGAGGGTGGGTCACCCCTGAGCTGCTCGGTGAACTCCACCCCCATCAGCACAGGGCCCCCTGGGCCTGCGGGCAGAGCCAGGGCTGGTGTTCAGCTCTAGGGCAGCAGCTGCACATGGTGTCTGTCGAAAGGCCTTGACCATGAGGTTGTCTCTTTCCCCGGTGATGGACAGCAGGTAGGAGGAAAGAAAACACAGCCTCTCTGGGGAGCCCTGACACCCTCCCTGCTAACCCATCCCTCCCCCAAAGCTGGGAAACCACAGCCTGGCACAGAAGCCGGAGACACAACCGTGTCCAGGGACGACATCTAAGGCCACTCAGCCAGGAGTCAGTTTTCTCCTGTGCCAAAGGCAGCCTCAGCCCGGCCTCCCCTCCACACACGAGCCGTGGTTCACGGAGGAGCCCTGTGTGGGCACCCTCCCCACCCTCCCTCCTGGGACAATGCAGGAGCCAGTTACCAGGTGACCCCGAGTGACAGTGAAAGGGACTCAGGGCCCCTCAGTGTCAGGCTCAGCTGGGTGTGGGCGCCGAGGCCCTCATCTCTATCACAAAGGGCTGGGAAGGACACGTGGGGGGCCTGGGTCTGGATCTGCAGGTAGAGGACACGTGAACGCCAGGACATCCGACCAGCGGAGGCAGCCCAGGCCCGTTGGTGGCCTGAGGTCCCTGTAGGGGAGCAGGACCAGTCCACAGGAACCAAACCTAAGGCCCATGCGAGACTGAGCAGGGGGAACGGACAAGGTGCAGGGGTGACCGTGGCTCAGTGGGTCACCACGACAAAGCCGCCACAGCCTTGTGGGTTCCCTGGGAAGGATGTGGATATTGCAGGTGACTGGGCAGAACTGCACACAGAGGTGACATTCCCCCTTCTCCTCCTGCCCAGGGAGCAGCTGCCCTGGACCCACCTTCCTACAGGGGGCCCCACGTGCCACATGCACGGCCTGAGGACAGCAGGGGTGAGTGGAGTGCGGTCGCCCACCCTGCGCAGAGTGGCAGGCAGACCAGGGTCCCTGAGCGACAGGGGTGTCGTGAGCACCAGCTGCATACACAACTGTGCAGAGAGCCAGGACGCGGGGCGAGCTTCCCCGGTGCACGCAGGTCCGGGACTAGGGCCCGTCCCTCCCAGGGGTGTCAGGAATGAACTTGGGAAGGAGTCACACTGTCCTCCCACTGACCATGGAGGTGACCAGCCCCTGCGCATCCAAGTAACTGAGCAGGTTCACCAGAAATTCTTTGGAGCCCAGCTTTCAATGATGGTCCCATGAAACTATTTGGGGACTTGGATAATTACAGTTCTGTCTCCGAACAATCACGTAATTAAAAGGGAGGAGCAGAGAGCCGGGAGCGTAGCGACTCCCAGAAGTGGCTGAGTGGTGGGGTCACGTGCCAGGGACAAGCACACGGCGCTCACAGGACCCCGCGCGCCTGGGAACACACGCCTCTGCCACAGAGTCCGGGACATGAGACCCGGGTGTCGGAAGTCCAACTCCCAGCCACCACGTAGAAGCAAAGCCCTTTGTTCTGTGATAAAAACCAGAAACGGGAGATTCCTGCCTAAATGTTACTCTTAATCCCTACGCAACACTGTGTTTTTAACAAATATATGTGACAGGAAAGCGATTTCATGATAACTGTTCTCTAAATAGAAATCCTGAGACTTTTCTCCAGATGCTAATTTTACTCCCAGTTATTATCTGGAAATAATTGTGAATAAAATAACGGCCCAGGGATCCAGTTTCTGGCGACTGCTGTGTCTTTGAAAATAACTGACTGAGTCAGAGTTTCAGGCCCAACCTCTGTGCACGTGGTTTGTGTGCACAGATGCCTGCGGGTGAAAAACTGTTCTAAATGGAGAACATGAATAAAGGAGTCGCAGTTAGTGCGTGGAGGTGTTTACTCAGAAACCCCCTGCACAGGTGCACACCGAGTGAGAAACACTGTGTGGAAGGCTCTGGTCTTATCTCAAGACCCACCCACCAAGGAAATGGGGAAAGCACCCTGGCCCCTAACGTCCTCCCCGCGCCTCCTAGACACGTGCAGGGCTGCCCCAGGGTCATCCTCCACGGAGCCTCGAACACGGGCTCTGTAAGTGAGGTGTGTGACGGGGCTGTGTGTGTGCATGCATGCACATAACCGTCAGTGTCACATATGTGATGCATGTGCGCACATGTGTGTGATGGGGCCTTGTGCGTGTGCCTGCATGTGCATGTAAGTGCGTGCATGCATGCATGCAGTGGGGCTGTGTGTGTGCGTGCCAGTGTGCAAATGTGTGATGGGACCATGCATGTGTGTGTGCATGTGTGCACATGTGTGTGATGAGGTGGTGTGTGTGCCTGTGTGATGACGTTTCCTTCCTAACAAGCACGTGCGCCATCGCAGTGTTCATGGACTAAGTGCATAGACTGAGAAGATGGAAAACCTTCAAATTTCATCACAACCGAGTTCAGTGTCCCTGTGCCGGGAGTGTGGAGCGGCCCATTCGGCCGCTCGGATACCAAGTTTTAGAGGTCAGTCTAATCCACTAAACAAAGACTCCTTCTTTTAAGGAAAAGCCAGCCATCAAGTTACACAGCATGTAAGTGGAGGTGGTATCGCTTCAGACGACAGAGCTTGGAGGTTTTTCGAGGTGGTTTACTGGTCAGAGTGGAGCCCGCCGTCCTCAGCGGCGCCCAGTCTGGTACCTGTCACAGTCACGTCATAGGAGGGATGCCCCTCCTATGACCATGTTTTCCAACATCTCATTTTCAGTTTCTTCACTTGTTCAACCATCAATTAACTGATGTAACTTAAATTTGTGGTTCATTACTTGAATGAGTGCTAGAGACTGAGGGTGAGAGTTAAACTCAGGAAATTGCTGCTCCAGGGTCGGCACCTGCTTGTCCCCAGACCCCAGACCTGTCACGCAGGTGGCAACTCTGGGTGGATCTCCCTGCTATGGCCCAAATCCCACGGAAGGCCCCCATTTCCTGGTTGTGCTTTTACAGACCCTGCCCGAGGGAGAGGTCTCTTTAGGGAGTGACACTGGTGGTCAGAAGTCCTGGGTGAGCACTTGTTGCTGAGTGAAAACTGGTTAAAGGCCACAGAATTTCCACTCTGACACCAGCCTCCCTGCAGAGATGCACCTGAGCTTCGGGGACAGAATTATGAATGAAACTGTCAATATTCACTTAAGCATGGACAAACCAACAGCGTCTCCTTACTGGACATGCTCAGTTCTGTGTGGAGTAGAACATCCACACAGAAGGCATTTGGTGGTTTATCGCAGGAACTTTTAAAACCAGCAATTACCTGGATGCCCGAGTCCCTAACAAACCCCTTTACTGACCTTCCCTTCCATTACACAGGGGCTCGCTCGCTGCCGCTGTTTCAAGGAGCAGAAAATGTCAGCACAGCACACATGCAAACCGGCCTCAGCAAAGACCTCGTCTCCCTTCAATCCACGCCAGTCACTGGCCCCAAAGTTCCCTGCTGAGAAAGCCCCAGGGTCAGCTGGGGGGGGGGGGGGCTCTGGGGACCCTCGTCAAAGCCTGTGCCCCCTGCAGCAGCTCAGCTGACCTCAGCAATCCCCACTGCCCCTCAGCACGGTCACCTCCGACCCGCAGAGGACAGTCACTCGGGCAGCTACAAACGTTCGCATCTCCTGCTCTGGAAGAGCCTTTCGGTTTTCACAGCATAAAACACGCCGCACGTCCCAGCCTCAGCCAAACGTCTCTCCCTCTCCTTTCATGCCATTTCCCACAGCAGCGAGGCCTGACCTCCTGCACCAGGCACTACCCAGGGAGCTGTCCCTGCCTTCCTCCCGTGGCCTGCAACTGGCATCTGAAACGATCGCATACTTCCCAACTGCGGTCCCCATTCACGCGCTCCCTGGGGTGCTGCCCAGCGCCCAGCCCTGCATCTCAGCTGCTGCGATCAGAGCCCCAACAGCTCTCGCATCACAAACTGCTCTGGTCTGCAGGCTCGTTATGAACTTGCCTTCTCAGAATTACAGTGGAGTAGCTCCAGACTGCTGTGCGAGACCCCCCCCCCCCCCCAATCCTCCATGGCAACCAAGAGGCTCCCTGGAGGCCAGTAATTCCGCCCTCCTGCTGCTGCTGGGATGTCTGCCTGCTGGGGGGATGAGCATCTCACTCAGGAGCTGAGCAACCTACGGCTCAGAGGGAGGAGGGTGGAAACCATGGTGCAAAGTCCAGGGGGCGCTGCCCAGAGGTCAGCCACCGGGGTGCCGGCCGCCCACTGCCTACCTGATGCCGCTGTCCGGGTGGAGTGCCAGCCGAGCAAAGTGAGGACTGAGTCATCGCACTTACCCAGGTAGTAAGCCGGGGGCACAGCCCGCAGCATCCAGACGCCTGGAGGGAGCCAGGCTTCTCAGCAGCCGGGGAGCCTCACGCTCGGAGGACAGCGAGGGCTCATTGCAGGAGGCGGTGGCCAGCGGCGGCCGTGCGTCCAGGGGCCGGGTCAGCCGGCGCGGACACCTCAGCAGGGCTCAGCCAGCCCGGGGACTGCAGCAGGGCGGCACAGGCGTGCGATGCATGTCCCACATATCCCAGCACCACAGAAAACATGGACCTGGAGCCCGCTCCATGTGGACGTGGGGGCTGTTCCTACGGAGCAGGGGAGGGAGGCTCGGTCCTCCTGCCGGAATCAGCCATGGAGCCGGAGCCTTAGTTACCCTGCGGCGCTCTCCCCTCAGGACATCAGTTACAGAAAGCAGGTGCCCGTCTCCTGATTTTTCAGTTAACGGTCTGTAATCTCATTTCACAAACGATCCCTGTTTAGGCAGGAGCCGCCTATTGTGATGATATCATTTGCTCCAGCCCCATAAATGGGCAACTTCCTGGGGAGCGTCAGCACTGACGACAGGGTCTGTGTGAGGGGCGGGCAGGTGCTGCGGGGAGAGCGTCCACCAGGCTGCTCGCTCGCCATGTCCAGTGCTCCCCACGTCTGAAAAGTTACAGACGGAGAGGAAAGCCCTCCCGCGAAGGGCTCCGTCCACCCTGAACTGCTCCTCTCTGGGGAGGGGAGGGGAGGGGGCGGCCTGGGAACCAGCAGACTGGCACCTGCCACAGGACCTTCCTCCCTGGGCCCCTCTCAGCCCCCGACAGAGGGTGTCAGGGAAGCGCTACCTGCAGACCGCAGAGGTTGAAGGTCAAGCCTTGTTGGCGCTGTGACCCCAGCCCGCTCCTCCCCCCACGTGGTACACACACCACCCAGAACTGTGGTCAAGAGGGAGGAATTCAGGCCAGGACAGGTGTCATGCGAGGGAGGCCAAGACCCTCCCCACGCAGGACACTGCACTGTCACTAAGTGTGGACTTCTCTAAGTGGACGCCCGGGAGCCGACGACCCCAGGTGTGCGTGTAGACTCTTCATTTCAGCATCATCTGAATGATGCGTAACGTGGTGTCTCCACCTGGAGATGGGAAGGGGTTTTCGGGCATATTTTCATCACAGTCTTCTCGATGTCGCCTCCACTGAGCCCGTGGCCTACACAGTTCAGTCTGAGGTGGCGGCTCCGTGGACTCACCCACCATCACCGAGATGGGTCCACTGAACTGTCCGAGTCCATTACAGGGAAAACACATCTGTGGACAGACAACCCTGGATGCTCTGGGGCCATGTTTCTGCCGGCTCAGGCTCCTAGCCAGCATTCCCAGAGGGCCGAGGCCGGCCTTGCTCCTGTCCCCTGGGAGGGACGAGAGGTGCCCAGCACAGAGCAGCCTCCATGAGCTGAAATCCATGCACAGCCCACGATCCAGGCAGATGAGACCGAGTCTCCCTCCCTGAGCCACACCCCAGGATGTGCACACCATCTGAGTCGGCACCGAGGAGCCACCTTGGGCCTGACCTCAGGGGGTTCATGGGGACAGACCTGTAGCCCATGGACCCTTCTCGGAGGAGAGAAGCCCGCCTGCCACGTCTTGCTGACACATAGGTGCTTCCTTCTGTGGGGACGTCACCCGTAACACCAGGGTGGACTTAGCGTCCGCCTGGAACCCCAGAATGTCACCTTATTTGGAAACAGGTCTTTGCAGATACAATTAATCAAGGATCTTGAGAGGCGATCATGGAGGACTGGGCTGGGCCCTAACTGCAATGGCATCCTTGTAGGATGGGGGAGGCCACAGAGGCCACAGAGAAGCCATGTGCTCACAGCCAAACACAGGAGTGACTGACACACCCCGAAGCCACAGAACAGCAGGGACGTGGCCACAATGGAAGCTGCTGAGCATCTGTTACTAGTTCTTTAAGGCAGACACAGGTGGGCACTGTCAAAGGGAAACTGATGTTCAAAGGTGTTAGGTTATCTGATAGGCATGTCAGGCTGTGCCTCTCACTTCCGCTCCTGGGCTGAAAATGCTCCTTAAATAGCACGCCAAGCCCTGGCCTGTGTGGGTCAGTGGTTAGAGCATCGGCCTGCAGACCAAAGGGTCATGTGTTAGATTCCTGGTCAAGGGCATGTACCTGGGTTGCAGGTTCAATCCCACATGCAGGAGGCAACCAATCAATGTCTCTCTCTCACATCGATGTCTCTCCCCCCCCCCTTCCACCCTCTCAAAATCAGTGGAAAAATTACCCTTGGGTAAGCATTAACAAAATTTTTTTTAAAAACCCTGAACAAAATAGGCTGAGTGTCCACCTGTCTACACCGGCACCAATGTCTGCCAGAAGTGACCAGAGGACGTCTTAGAAACCACACCCTGGCAGGTCAAATTCCCGCCCCCAGGGGATGACAACAGAGCTGGATTAACTGACCCAGTCAGGCAGCTGCCCCTCAGCTTCACCCCCTTCCTCTTCAACGCGGGCTCGTCTCTGCCGAACCGCATGTGACTGTCTGGCTTGTCACAGGGCCGCCCAAGATTTGAGGAGGGCTGCACAGGAACTGAAAGCCACCCTGGAAGTCCACCAAAGGGTCTGGCCGGTCAGCGCAGACGGCAGAGCTCAGCCACGCTGCCCCTCCAGCGCGTGGTCATGTGTTGGGTCCAGTATTAGTCCAGGGTCTCTGGAGAAACAGGGCCAGGAGGGACACAGACAACAGATTTGTTGCAGGAATTGGCTCCTGTGATGTGGGGACCAGGAGGTCCCTGATCAGCCATCAGCAAGTGGGAGGCCCAGGAGAGCAGGAGACCATGCCTGAGGGCAGCCGAAGGTGGGCATCCAGCTCAGGCAGAGACCGTGTCTGCCTCCCTCCACCAGGATGGTCCGGGGACCGGTGAGGCCACCTCTTTACACAGTGTGCAGGTGCAAATCCTAATCTCCCCTGGACACCTCACAGGCACCCTAGAAATGTTGTTTATCAGCTCTCTGGCCTCCCAAACTGACACAAAGTAACCACTAGGCCTGTTCTCAAGGAACAAAGTAGCAACAACCTACTTGGTAAGCAACATCTCAGTTTCAATAGGAGGGATTTCGGCAAAGTAGCAAAACTGAGATGTAAGTAAATGAGACTGAATGGCCAGGGTAAGCCTCCCTAAGTGTACACCCCACACAGCCTCCTGTGGGCACACGGCAAAGTTACGTGACATCCACCCTCTCAAATCACCGGGGTCACCTGGAGCAGCTCCCACCAGGTGTTTTCCATAACCACAGATTCAGGCAGAACCACAAACAAAACAGGTTCTCATGTCTTCTTGCAGCTTTCTGAGTCCTAGCACAGACGAAGGATTTGAGATTTGGTAAGTCAGGGAGCTGATACCCCAACACGTCTTTTACGTCTCCAGCCTTACACATAACAGTTTCCACAAGGATTCTGTTTTACTCCATCGAATGAAAGATTATCTTGCTTTTTGTTTTCTCGGTAGCAGCACGGTTTAACCCCTAGTGTTGGTATCAGTGAACACAGTCACAATTCCTCAAGATGAAAGGCCGCAAGCTATTGGCAAATAAACCTCACTCCGAGAAAATAACACCCGAGGCGCTCCTGTTTGCCTGGTCCTGTGCGTAACCCCCAGAAGGATTTTTCTGGTGTTTAGATTAGAGATCCCTAATCTTCGTTCAGAGGTAGACTTAAGAAATGAAGACACAGTCCAGTGAGGGAGTGAGAGAGGCAATAAGCAGACCTAGAATTCTCAGGGCAACGCCATTTGTATCTATAAAAGGGAGGGATAATCGGTCAGTTACTGACTTGGGCCCTATTTATACAACGGTCACGATGGATGGTAACTTAGTAAAATTGGAAATACATGCGGCATCTGGACGTTGGATTAACATGAACTGTGGGTCGTCTGGGTTCACCTGTGAGTACTGGGATGTATTTTAATTTACTTGTGTTAACTAATAACCTGCATTAATACAAACTGCTAACTTCAGTCTATCACACCTGCATGCACATCTAAAGGGACTGTGTGTGTCCTGGAGTCAGAATTAATTCTAGGTTGAATACTTTCCCAGGCTTTGAAGATGAAATTTGCAGTAATAATCTCACAACTGCATTTGTTCTGAGCTCGTGGTGGTATTTCCAGTCTACAACTAACCAGGCTGAGGTCCATCAAAATTAAGTTGCCTCTGGAGCTACCATCTGGGCTGGTCAAATTCAAGCCCAGCTCTGACTCCAAAGGTGATGTTGGCCCTGCTTAATGCCATGAGGACTCTAAACCCACACTTGGCAGGAGTCAGCTACTGTCCCTTGACCTGGCACCTGGGTTCACGTACATTCCACACACACTGGGATCATGGGATGGGGTCCCCACTTAGGGACTATGCAGCCCCCCTTCACTGGTTCCACGGCAAACACGAGAACAAGAAATACCTCCTCGGGGACACATGTCCAAACACAGGGAAAGCCTCAAGTTAAAACCAAAAGGAAACACACCAGGAAAAGACCCAGAACAGAGTGAAAGCTGAGGAGTGTGTCTAACCTACCAGGACCCAGTCCCCTCCAAGTGCACAGAACACCCAGTAAAACCAATCCACACGTGCAGACTAGAGGGGCCACGTGTGTGCGACACACGGGGTTACGAGTGGAGGGGCCCCATGGCCGGGCCTCCTGTGCAACGTCTCCATGTAGGACACTGGACTGAGGCCGTTTAATCTAAAGCTCAAATGAGAAACAGCGTGGGTAGGTTTACCTGAAACATGAATATCACTTTTAAAACCCTCTAATGTTGCTATGAGTTGCCTTAGGAAGTAACACATTCGGGGACTACCCTGAGCTGCTTTCCTGGTCATGAAACAATTCTATGTGGATGACAGTGACACATGTACCTACGTGACCTGCTCTTCCCCATGACACGCCATGGTCATGTCCCCACCACCGAGACCACACCATGGTCCTGCTTTCCAATGACTCTTTCCTGTACTCGAGCAGGCATTGCTGCCCTTAATATTTAAGTTATAAGATCATGGAGATGAAAATTATGCCCAAGTACATGAAGACTGAGACGGGGGCCTTCTCTCCCTGGTGACGCCCAGGCAGAAGCTGAGGTCCACATTCGTGCGCAGCTGGACGGTGGCCCCGGCAGGGATGCAGCCCAGAGCTGTTCCTAGTGCCACAGAAAGAACTTGGCATCAGAAAGGAAAGACACTGGCTTCAGATTTCTGAGGGGAAACGCTTGCCAACAGGACTATTCAATAGCACATGATGGAATCTGAGTAATAAGTGCAGAGTCTAAATGGAAAATGGATCATCCGACTAGAGCGCTAACCAGATAAGTACCTGGCAGGTCCATGGACAGAAAACGGGTCATTTATCACATCAGTACTTAGAGCCAGAGGAGGGGACCAAAGAGGTGTGGATGATTCTAAGTCACTGTCCTTACAACACAGAAATCAGTCGCCGGTGTAAGCTGAAGCTCCAGACCTTAGTGAGTTCATCTTTTTCCCCCTAAAACAGGTCCTACCAGTCCCAAACCAGCTGCCTCATGTGCTGAGATTGTCACGTAATAGCTTCGCCACGTAACTGGAAATGTGAGGAAGTGGTCTTGTGACAAATTCTATCAACCACCTTCTTTACCAAAATGTGTCTGCATAGATTTGATCCCTGGTAGAAAGTTTGGAAAGTTGGTCCTTACAAACCTCTGAAACACACCTGTCATGCATGTCACATGTTTCATGTGTGTGTCGTGTGTCACACATGTCTCACAGGCCTGGATGTAGTGATCGCTGACTGTTGTTCTGCTCCCTTCCCCACTCCCCTCTCGGTGTCTCAGCGCAGACTTTGCCCGCAGAGCACACACTGCGCTTTCTTGCATTAAAATTACCTGCAAACACGACATCTCTCTCCTGGGGTCTTTGAGGTCAGGGATCACAGGCGACTTAACTGAATATCCCACAGCACTTGACGTGGCACCTTATGAAAATAACTCCTCGGTATTTGGGGAAGAAAGAAGAAAAGGGAGAGAGGGCCTCCAACAGTGAGGAGCCTGTGGACCCCACTGGACTAACACCCGACCCCACAAGCACGTGGAGACGAGACCAGTCCTGGTGGGTGCAAGGACAGGCGCTCCCTCCTCCTGCCTGTGAGACGGGGCTCGGTGCCCAGCATGACCGAGAACTGAGCCACCGGGCAGGCGGGCAGGTGCTGCCCTGGCTGCAGAACATGAGTTTGGGGAGCCTGCTTCTCCCCTGCCTCCCTGGGGGGGCCCCACGTGGGCGGAGGGTGAGCAGCGGGCATCCCCTGGTGTGCAAGTGAAACTGTCAAATATCCGTGTGCCACGTGCAAGCTCGCTGGCCTTGCAAAGTCACAGCACATCAGATTTCAAACAAAACAAGTTATCTGCTCTCAGGGTGGCTGTTCCCCATTCAGAGGCGAGTCCGTCATGGCCCGGGGGGCTTGGGACCGGCTCCAAGGTGCTGTGACCGAGCAGAGGTGGGAACAGGGCCTCCATGGGACCCGAGGCCCAGTGTGGCTGGCTCGCCGGCCAGGATTAAGGCCATGCTAGGAGGTCGACTGGACAACTGTTGATGCAAAATCTCAGGCCACTTATGTCCCAGCACACACTCTGCCAGGATAAAACTGGAAAGTCTAACGTCTCCACTGTTCGTTTTAAACAGTCTCCCTACGCCGTCTCACACTGAAGGTGCACGGTACATTAACAGAATCTACGCCAATGCTCCGGAATGGTGCCGATGCCTCTGCGTGCCCGTGGCACTGGGCCACTTCACGTCTGAGCACAAGAGAACCTCGTGCTCAGAGAAGAGCAGCCACTTCGACACCACGGCAAGTGCTCCTTGTGGCCGAGTGCCCCTGAGAGCGCTCTCACGCGAAGAGGTGGGCTCCCGGGATGCCACAGCAGGGGCGTGTCAGTACCTGGGCAGACGGCCGGGTGCACTGCCGTGGGTTTTCCACCCGAGTCGCCTGGGGGGCAGCGGCTCCTCTGCCCACCCCGGCCAGGCCGGCTTCCGTCGATGTCACCTGCTCCTCACAGGCTGCTGCGCCCGAGCCCCCCGAGGCAGGTGAGCACGTACGTGGGTTCGTGTCTCTGACAATTTCAGTGACAAACGTGTTCTCAGATGTTATGTATAATACTTAAAAGTGTCAAGAATAGGGGACTGGGTTGAAAAAGTCACGAAATGTATCCACAGAATACTGTGTAGCTGTTAACTTCACAGTGTGAGAACACTGCACACACATCTACACATTTATAACTTACGATTAATGTTTAGAAGTTGGAGAAAACTTCTCGCAAACCACAGACTCGTTTATTCTCCAGGAGTGTATGTGTCCATGTGTCCGTGTGTCCCTGTGTCTGTGGGTGTCTGTGTCCATGTGTCCGTGTGTGTACAGTGGAGGTAAATACAGCAGAATTTCCACAATAGTAACTTCAGTGCTCAGAGTCATAAGGAGTAACAACATATCTTTTTCTATACGCCCTACATTTCCCCAAGTCAACATTGTTTATATCACCAGAGAGAAAACCACAATAAATTTCACTTTAACAAAGAAGAGGGTAGGTTCTATCCGCTTACGGTATTAAATCAAGTGTTTAGAAAGAGACATGAACACCTCTCGCTGACGGAATCCACGTGCCAGGGCTGCGTTCTAGGGGCCGGCGTGGGGAAGAGCGGCCGTGTCTTTGAAGACACTAAAATTACAGAGGTGGGAGGGCCTTCAAACACTTAGTTTTCAATAATTGAGTATAATGCAGTAGTCACTGCAAATGTCACACAATTTCTGTCCCAAATATTTGAGATAAATATAAAATCTTTATGATATAAACACTCAGATACATTCAGTAGTCTTAAATTGCTTTTTAAAATATTTTTATTGGTTTTTAGAGAGGAAGTGGAGAGAGAGAAAAACATCGATGAGAGCGGAACATGGATCCCCTGCCTCCTGCATGCCCCCTACTGGGGATGGAGCCCGAAACCCGGGCATGTGCCCTGCCTGGGAATCGAACCCTGACCTCCTGGTTCATGGGTCAATGCTCAACCTCTGAGCCACACCAGACAGGGCCTTTTAACCAATTATTGATGACAGCCTCTTGAAGTATGTATTTATGGGAATTTGCACTTAAATGGGAAATAACTTCTCAGCGACAGGCACAGAACTTGTCAATCTCTTACCAAGCTCATGCTGAGGATTCCATAATATATCGTATTTCCTGAACAACTGAGTTCCCATTGTGACTCAAACAGTAACATCACTGCTGTTTTTCTACCTTTTAATCTGTTCCTGTCATTTTAATACTGTTGTGAAAATCACTTGTGCAAATTATTAGGCACAAAGTTTAAGGGGAGAGAGTACCTAGGAGAACATCTAATGAGAGCTCATTTTATAGAGGAAGCAGAAAGGAGACCCCTCACGGGGAAGTTTACCCAGGACTGTCGGCCTCCATGCAGAACTGCAGGGATCCGAGTGCCCAGTGCCCAGGTGGCCTCGGTCCCTCACCCTCTCCTCCTCCCACTGCGCCAGCAGCCCTGGGCCCCAAGCCCAGGCATATTGTCTGTACCCAACTTACTCAAACAGCTCAAGTAAATGAACAGAATACTCACAATGGTGCTCTACTGGTTAGAAATCATTCCAGCAGAAGGATTGGACGCTGTTGCAGACGACTGGGGGCCTAGGGGACAGTTACTGACCGACAAGCCCTGTCCCTGCGAGTTGGCAAGTCCCAGAATCAGCATCTATGACAACTGCTCCCTGGGAGAGGCCCGGGAGCTGGGTGGGGATTCAGGTCATAAATTCAAGTCAGAATAAGGGAACCTACAACCTACAGGTAAAGCTCCTTGGTGGAGCATGTCTGAAATACTTGACAGAAAACAGAGAAGCCAGTGCCTTCCCAACGCTCAGACCCGTCTCCCACCGAAAGGCTGCACTAGAGGCAGAATGAAGGACGACTGTCAAGAAATAAATTATCACACGATGCCTCAACACTCCTGTCAGTAGGTGCCTAGCTCCCTTCTATTTACCATGAATTTACTAGGAACTGGATGGCTTTCGTGTTTCCAGGTTGCTTTTCATTAATTTTAGTAGAAAAACTTTCAATAAAATTGAACAGCATATTTCTCACATTCTCTCATCTACTCTGGTGTCCCCGGCACCCCTTCACTGTGACCCACTAACGGGGACCCAGCACCACGAAGCCAGGACCACAACAGGTCGGAGGGACAGGGCCCTCACATCCCTCCCCTCAGCAGACATTTACTATGTGCCAGGCACCCTCCAGGTGTGGACAGAAAAGCGAACAAAACAGAAAAGCCCGTCCTGTGAACTGGCATTCTAGTGGGGAAGCAACGAACACCATAAACGTGTTTACTGTTTGGTGGGTAAAAGGGGGAGAAAGGTGTCAGTGTCCAGCTTTGACACGGGGCAATGTGTCAGGTGGAAAGAGCGGCACCTGAGAGTGACGTGGGGCAGGAGACACAGGTGGGGGACAGGCCTGTCCTCCCACAACCCCAGGTGCCCTAGGAGCTCAGAGTCCCGACTCCCCAACAGGCCGGCCCTGCCGGCCCGTCCCCACTGGCTGGCCTGGGGTCCTCACTGGAAAGTGCCCATAAACCCTCCATCCGCGACTGAGTGGCCTCCACGCCATCCCCTCTGCCACTTTCCACACAGAACACGATTCCTGGATGACTGCTTTCCTCCGAGGTTCCCTTCCTCAAGGTAGTGAGCGGCTCGCAGGGACTCGCGGTCAGAGGTTAACCCTGTGCTCTCCCTGTGTCTCAGGGAGTCTTCCCCAAACCTGCAGGGAGCCCAGCAGAGACCTGCTCTAAGCCAGAGACAGCTTTTGGTCCCCTACCCCAGGCCACATCACAGTCCAAAGGGACACCTCTGTCTAGGATGCCCTGCTGGGGACCACAGTGAAACCGGTGCCCCTGGCCTGAGCAGTGGCCTGACCAGGTGATCACACCCAAGTGGAGAGCTGGTTCCTCCAGGACGGGGCAGGACAAGCTGGCCTGAGTGGGGGACACACAGTGGGGGACACGGGAACCCCCACAGCAAGTGAGCGCAAGCGCACCATGGCCGTCTGCCACCTCTGTGTTGTTTGCAGCTGAGGACACTGGCCGCAGACCACCTGCTCCCCAGGCCCACGTGCTCCTCCCGGAGGAGGACGGCTCCACCTAGAGGACACACGGACGCCGCAGCAGGCGCTCAGAGGCTCTGCAGGGACAGGAGCCGCACCAGGAGAGTCCCCCCCAGAACGGGCTTCTTCCACATTCTCGATGTCCGGCTGCCGCTGCAGCAAAGACCTGAGGACCCCCAGCCCAGAAGGGCCCAAGCGGGTGCGGTGGAGTCTGGAGGTGAAGGGACAGGAAGCGTGAGGAAGGCCCGAACCAAGATTCCTCCAGAGGCACCGGCCTGAGCTGCAGCCCCGGAGACGAGCCAGACAGAACCCGGCCGCCAGACCCAAACATACCAGGCGGCTTCTGGAAGGACAAGCTCCAGGCGGCGGCAGGACATGCCCCTCACTCCTCAGAGATGTCAGGTGAGCAAAGTGCAAATACTGATCCTGTTTTATCTCCCCAAATTTAAGCGAGCCCACGATTATATGTTCTGTGTACATTTTGTTGAAAATTAACCCTCTCGAGGGCCAAGGGCAGATGACCTCCCCCAGGACAAGACAGGAAGTGAATCTGCACGGCACCCAGACCCCGTGAAAAGGGAACCCACTCCCCATGTCACTAACGTAGAGCAACTGGAGAGGTGGTTTGGCGGGTCTGACGCGTTTTACTTATGAAAACATCTTGTGGCCTTGTGCAACCCTGAATCACAGCCAGGCCATGAGGGGCAGCTACAGAGCAAGGCTTCGTCCCGGAGAAAAGGCTTCTCCTGGCGTCCGTGATGAACAGCCCTGTCGTCAGGAAGGGACCGTGACTCGGCTCCCACTGGGACCCGGGTAACTGCCCCAGAGACAGGGGGCTCCCAGACCAAGCCAATCTGGCCTCTCCCCATGGATTACCTCCGATGGGCCTCACCCAAACCAAGCGCTTCAGGGCGTCTGCTGAGGCGGGTCTAGTTTCCATTTTATAAAAGAAAAAACGGGCCGAAACAATTTCTGACAATCAGATTTTTACACCTTGAGATCTGCCCACCAGGTTAGAGCCCTTAAGGGTATAAGAACTGGACACAAGTTGGAGAGATACGAACCCGACTCAGAAGGACGGTGCCTGAGAAACCTGCAAAAATGTGGCACCAAGTGACGTGGGAGCCCTTGGGATTCTGCTAACACACTGGTTTTCTGACTGAGAAACTCCTGAGCAGGTGCGGGTCATGTCACGTCGCATCCTGCTGACCCACCCTCACCCGGTTCGTCTTCTGTTGCAGCTCCATTACTTCTTCCAAGGCCCCGATTTCACACACACACACCCCAACTTCTCACAGAAACAAAAAACCCCGGGAAGGAAGCGGTGAAATTAAAACCCTAACTAGAGGGCATTAATTTATCCAAATTAGCAAACCCCAAACAGGGTCACTTCTTGAGAATTACAGCTAAGTCTCAATATTTATTCACTGCCCAGAGGACATTCCTCAGGCAGGATCCCCTCGGCCACTCGACTTCCAAAGGGCGTCTCGCAGAGGCTCTGGGGACGAGACGGTGTGTTCACCTCGAGGGTGAACTGGACACAAGTTGGAGAGATACGAACCCGACCCAGTCAAAAGGACTGTGCAGGCACTTTCCTAGGTTTCCATTTCTCAGGTTAGGGACTGGCCACTGGTGTATCTGATGTTCCTGCAGGGTTGGGGCACCCGGGGTCCTTAGTCTTTTTTTTTTTTGTTAACCCTCCCCCAGGACACCTTTCCCATTGCTCTTTAGAGGGAGGAGAGGGAGGGAGCGACACCGATGCAAGAGAGAACTTGAATGGCTGCCTCCTGCACCCACCCCGACAGGGCCGGGGATTGAGCCCGCAACCCAGGTAGGTGCCCAATCGGGAACTGAACCTGCGACCCTTTTGGTGCTCGGACCAATGCTTGAACCACCGGGCCACACTGGCCAGGGACCCTGGACATTCTTGACAAGGACTCCCCAGAACTGAGCCCAATAGAATTTAGGGAAAAAGTTATGACTTGATTGTCCAGTTATAATCCCGCCAACAGGCATCTGAGGAAGGCCCCAGGCGACGGCGCCCCACACCTGCTGCTCCGGCCCCCCAAGCATGAAGGCACACGCAGGACAAACACCACGGCACTTAGAACGCCCCACTGTGCAAGCGACAGCTCAGGGGTGCCCGGGGCTGCCCACCTGAGCCCACTCCCCTGGCGATGCCGTTGGAGCCTCAGCTGAGCCCCTGGTCCCCTGCGGCACCGAACCAGCAGCAGGGACAGCACCTGGGAGCCCACCAGAGCTGTGACTTGGCATCACAGGTGGGGCGCAGGGAGCCGAGTTCACCCCCCTCCGGGTCCTGCGCCCCTGGGCACGGCCCCGCCCGCAGGAGGGCAGTGGCAGCCGGCACTTCACTGTCCTCAGGCGGTAAAGGGCCCGGGTCCTGACGTTTCTCTTTGGCTGAGCTGCTAATCGCTCTCCACAGGAAGAGCCGCTCCTCCAGGGCCAGCACCCTGCAGCCCCGGGCACTCGTGGGGGTCTCAACCCTTTCCAGCGCTGTGAGAGGGCGCAACGGCCTGAGGATGTGCCCAGGTCTGCGGGGCGGTGAGCTGCTGGCGTCTCGTCCAACGCGCACAGGAGGCCTCCCCTGGGCCCTGGGGTGCAGGCGTCGGGGGCCCCTACAGCCTGACAACCAGCTAAGAGTGGGCAACGCTGGGTCCCAAAGGTGGGTCTTGGGTCCTGCTGAGTGGTTGGAAATCAAAGGCAGCCCTGCATCACTCGCGGCCTCGCGCTTTTATCTCCGTTCCCTTCCTTCCAGTCCCCTGAAGAAGTGGCCACTGGCTCAGAAGTCAGGGGACGCCCGCTGGTTACTGGACTCAGGCTTCCTGGCCACATCACAGCCACCCCTGGGCTCCCTGCCCAGGTGACACTGCCAACCACAGCCTCGCTCACCTCCTGAAGGCAAATCGCAGGCATCGCCCGTGGACAATCTCGCCGGCACCTCAGGCACCTGCTCGGCGCCATGTGCAGTTTAGTCCATAAGCAGCTGGAACAACCTTCCCCCAAGTACCTGCCCGACTGAAATCCTGCCTCTGTTTAAAGCTCGACTCTTATTAACCGCAAACCATTTCATTTTGTGCAGATAATTTTCTCGGCATTTGTTCAGTTAAACGTTAACTGTGACCATTTCAAACAGACCTCAACCCCCTTAATTACAGTGTGAGCTCACGGGACAGCAGGGATGTGTCAAAAATGCTCTTTGAAAACCAGCTAAAAACCATATTAGT
Source organism: Miniopterus natalensis (assembly GCF_054644295.1). Taxonomy (NCBI): domain Eukaryota; kingdom Metazoa; phylum Chordata; class Mammalia; order Chiroptera; family Miniopteridae; genus Miniopterus; species Miniopterus natalensis. Next base: position 274,147 of record NC_142082.1, on the reverse strand, counting down.
GTAGCCCTGTCTTTGCTCAGAGACCACTGGGATCCGACTGCCCAGGAATGAGTCCCGGCCTTTCCCTGCATCAACTCTGCAGCCTCAGCCCTGACTCTGCTGGAAACGGGGAGACGGCCGAGCCAGACGCGAGGAGGCCGAGAAACCCACCTGAGGACACCGCAGTCCCCGATCGCTCGGTTTGCGCTGCGCAGGGAGAGGAACGCCCTTCAGGGAGTTCACCAGGTTTACAGTCACTTTTTAAGCTCCAATGAGTTTTTACTGGGTCACTTTCCACACCAGGCTCGTGGCTGAGCCCATGGCCGTCTGCTCTGGTTCCCAGCCCCGGTGTCTGCGCAGCGATGTTCGGGATCACAAGACCCCCTCCGCGCTTCTGTTCTCACATAGTCGCAGAGGTTTAAACCTGTCCGAGCCCCAGAGAAACACGAAGGCGGCAAACCGCTCGCCGCCAAGCTCACGAACCTGGTAAGTCCTCGAGCTTCCATGTTACCTGGGAAACTACAGCTAGAACAGAAGCGATGCTGGAATTCTTTCTAAAACACTACTTCTGCTTTATCCTTAAGAGCAGTCCCGTGTTTTTCCTTTTTGTCTCTTATAAGTTAGAGGTTTCAACCCACTTTCTCAATATTTTAAATACCGGAGTGTTCTATAAACAAAAGCACTTTGATCAACAATGGTATCACGTAAAAATTTTTAGAGATGGAAATTTTGAAAATTAATATTTAAGTATTTCGTTGTGAAAGACTGGCCTAAAAATGGTAAACATTAGAACAAAACCACGGAAATGACATGAAATTATGTTTTCATTTACAAGTTGCTCAGCGGGCTTCTGGTTGAACAGGCTTCAGACAGAGACAGTGGAGAGAAGCTACGTCCAGCGTGTCCTCTCGGTCGTAATTAAAGGGAGAACAGTGAAGGCCGTTCCTTCCTCCCCCGGCTGCACAGGCAAACACCTAGCCTGGGAATGAAAGTGGCATCACCTCAAAACCAAGAACTAAGTCAGGACCAGCAAGTATCGAAACAGATGCAAATTAAAACTCTTGACGTGGGTTTGAGATGATCACACGGAAACCAAAGCGGGGGAAAGACGACACACGACAGGAAAGGGAACTGGTGCGGCCAACGGGGAGGGTCCCGCAAACGTCACCCTGCGGAGACAGGAACGAACAGGAAATAAAGTAACTTCGAAGATGTAAAACTAGGAAGAGCCTCTGGCGTGAATAAGCCATTGAAAACCACAGCTGGGAAGAATATACGGTCGTCTGAAGGAACTCGGGCAGAATAGCTGATACCGAGAAGTATCCTGTGATTAGGATGAAGTCAAGCTCGCCCTGCGGGGATCTGTCCTCGCCGTCTGTCCCTCTAGCACGGCAGCCGCCTGCCCTGGCTCAGGGCCTCACCCAGGAGGCAGGATTCGAAACCGCAACCCGGGCCCATTTCCGTGCGTTTCCCAGGTGACCGTTGGGCCTCCCGGGGAGAGCTCTGTCCTCTCTGAAGCAGCACGAAGTGTCCCCTCCAAGCGCCTGGGCACTCTGGGGGTACGTGGCATGTGACGTGTCACTAAGGTTTCCGTGTCAAAGCCACAGGAAAGGAAGGTGGTTCTCGGTGCCGGAGGTCGGAGACACCACGGCCCCGACGCACTCAGGTTCCGGGAACTTCCCAGGTGCCTGTCTGGCTTTCTCTGCATCTAGTTCTGGACATGGGCTGGGCTGGGCTTCGCCTCTGCCCACTTCGGAACCACAGGGAACAGGTTGCTGTGCCCAGAGCCCACGTAGCGCCTCCCCGGACAACAGCAGAACTAAATCCCCACCTTCCTGTCGTCGCCTGTGTCCCGGGGCCGCGTGGGCAGCGACGACTGACTCCAGGGACACGGCTGCTCACACGTCCCGCGGAGTTTCCACCCGTCTGCCAGCACCCAGAGAAGGGGCACCTGACCGTTCTATTGGGCATCCCCTCTCCAGGCCAGCCCGGCTCACGGGTGACTAAGGCCTTTTGTGAAAGCGATGAGTTTTCCAACGGAAACAGTTACTGTTTGTAAATGGCCGAGCTGAGGCCTATTTCAGGGTTGGTTCCTGTTGTACCAACCATCTCGGAACTTAAGTAGAAACAGGCCTCAGCCTTCCCTCTGGGGGATGGCGGTTATCTTAATAGCGTAAGTAGCACTGATGCTCTGAATTCCATTTGGAAGAACCAAGCACATACATAGTAGAAATACGAGAATCCACCGATGAAAACTGTAAAGGAAAAACCTAATTAAACTATAATTAGACTTGGTTTTCTGTTGTAGGCCAAATAAATCATTAGCTTTATACATATTTTAAGAGGTAAAAATATTTAATTACAAAATTACTATAAAATGTGATACTCAACACGAAAATATCAATTGCAGATGGATCTTAACCTCATAAAATCAAAAAGCTTGTATCACAGAGGTAAGTACCTCATATGAGTGCAGCCCACGTCCCAACCCACCAGACAGCCGCCTCACGCAGCTGGAGCTGGCTTCCCTTGCACCAAACAAAAGTTCATCGAAGGCAATAAAACACCTTAATTCCAGGTATTCTCTTTGCCGGTCATATCCCTTGCAGACACGTTGACGGACTTGGAGATTACGTTGAGCACTGAAGTCGATTTCAGCACCTCGACAGGTAAGTTCACACACACCTGTTTCCTGTGCCAAATATATGGCAGGATCCGTGTGAAGCCAACTACAGTCTCTGAATTGCTTTAGACTTTCTATTTCCTAAGTCATTAAGGCCAAACACGCTCAAATGTAGAATAAACTCTAACAAAGTGAAATAGTGCAACTGACGCAAGATTAACCCACAAAGCCCTGGGCCAGCACATAGTGTGACATCAGGAACAAGGGGGGCTGCCTGGCGGATGTGGCTCAGCGATTGAGCATCGACCGAGGATCCAGGAGATCAGGTTTGATTCCGGGCCAGGGCACAGGCCCGGGTTGTGGCTCGATCCCCAGTCGGGGGCGTGGGGGAGGCAGCCGACCAATGACTCTCATCACTGATGTTTCTCTCCCCCTCTCCCTTCCTCCCTGAAATCAATAAAGAAACCACATTTTAAAAAGGAGAGGGCAGGGCCCTGGGCACAGCAGTGTCTGAGGGTTGGCAGAGCAGGGGACACGGGCGGCCTGGGCGTCAGCGCCAAGACGCTCTTGTGCCGGCAGAGGGTGGAGCCAGGTCAGGGATGGAAAAGACAGATTTGTAAGAAATTTTTTTAATTGAATTTATTGGGGTGACACTGGTTAATAAAATCATATAGGTTTCCAGTGTACAAGCCCACAACCCAGCATCTGTATTGTATTGTGTGCTCACTGCCCCAGTGGAATGAATTTCTGGACCATCTATTGTGTTGCCAAAGGAACGTGAAATCAGGGAGAAGCCACACTTTGTCCTTCATGTGAAATGAATAGCGAAGGAGCCCGAGTTCGGCAGGTAATAAAAGTTTTAGGCTGAGCACACGCCAGAGCTTCAGGGAGAAGGGCGAGGAATTACGCTTTGCCTGGAGACTTGTAGATATTGATGTTTCTGGGTTTCACGGTGACCCTGAAGCTAAAATCTATTATTTCCAAACACACGTGGTTATAAAATTCTATTAGGCACCTGAGGGCGATTTGGTACCTACGCCCGAGTCTGAATACCAAGGGGCACCAAGTAGATAATATTCAGGGACAGAAAATGCATTTTGAGTGAAGTCCATGCAGTTGAGCATGGACCTGGGTGGCATGAGGGCCACCGGTGAGGTGCAGCCCACGGCCCAGCCCACGGCCGAGCGCCCCCGCTGTGCACGTGCTCATGCGTGAAAACTCCGCAGTTTAGCAGCTGCACCCGGGACCGAGAGCCTCCCGAGGGCTCTCGCCGCAGCGAAACACCGCCTCCTTCACACACCGAGCGTGCTGCTGCTAAGACGCGGAGCCCCAGCCGACCTGGACTTTAGCACCTAAAGCAGCAGGAGGACCTGCTACCATTTCCCCACCGGATACAGGCAGCCAGCCTGCAGAAGTCACTTAGAAGTAAAACCGAGCTCCACTAAAACAGCTACCGAGTCTTCAAGCGGAAACAGGCTTCTTATGAACTCAGGCTAGTTTCCAAGTCCTCACAGAAAAGCTGAGGGTAAGTTTATGGGGATGGAGCAGGAGCCGCGAGCGACAGACCAGAGCTAAACATCTCCACGAAGAGGTGCTCGGTCCTGGCGGCTTGCTGGCCGAGTTTCCAGGGCAACCACAAAGCCAATAGTTCAACCAGAGATGCTGCGGAGTGGCCAGTGCGAGGCTGCCTGGGCGTCCGGGGGGTGGGACGGTCGGTGTGCGGCTTCCCGTCTGGTCACGGAGACCTGAACCTTCCAGGGACGAGCAGGGAGGGTGGTGGGGACGCACCTCCAGCAGGATTCCTACAGGTTGCAGACCTGGCGCCCACGCCTCCCAAGTCCTTCAAGAACGCGGCAGGAACACAGGGATGCCTCTCTGTGCCCAGCACTTGTGACGCCACGGGAGCCACGCCACCCACCAGCCCACCAGCGAGGGTGGCAGGGAGGATTCAGAAGAACAGGAGAAATCTGAGGAATGTTACAAAAGCAACGTGCTGGTGGAGACAGGGAAACAAAACTGGAGTTCGACCCGATTTCACCAGGTATCTGCTCTGATGTTGAGCCGCCTCCTTTGGGGCACACGCTAACCCACACCGTGAACTAGCGGCGTTTGGCCGGGTGGCTGGTGGGGGCCTGTCCCTTCTAACCCCCTGGACTCCGAGGCTGGGCCAGAGCTTCCCCCGTCTCTGGCATTTGGGGGAGTCGCCGTTGTAACTCCTCCCGTGGGACGTGCAACTGCTGCTGCATTTGAGACGAGATGACAACTGGAAACCCCTGAACAAAGGGGCTGAACGGCTGAAGTGAGATTCAGTTCACGTTACCTTTGGCCAGAAGGCGGGGGTCTTGGAGGCCGGCACCCCATCCTGCCCTGAGGCGCCCGATCGGGAGGAGGCCCCACCACCCAGCGTCCCAGCCATCCTCCCTCCAGCTGCACGGCCCCAAACCAGCATCTTCTCCACACAGTCTTATTCCACCAAGAGCACGGTGTGAGATGAAAGACCTCGGCTAGTGTGGTCAAGGTGCCAGGACACCTGGGAGCCGTCGGGGGTGAACACCTGCTGAAGCCGTGGGTCACAAACCAGACAGAACAAAGGAAACAACAAACCCACCACACAGAGAACACCACACATCAACAACAACAAGTAGGGCAGAGAGAATTCTTAGAATATTTTCCCTTGACAAGTCGCCAACTTTCAGGGGAATTAACCAATTTCTGCCTTTGCAGGATGTTTTCTCAGATAGACATGGGACTTTATTATAATTTCATTTTACAAGACAAAAGATCCTGTGTAAGTTATTGGTCTCCTCTCCAACACAGAGGGGCCTCTCTGCAAACGTGGTCGTGTGAACCACCTCGCTGCACAGCTGTGGGTGGGAGGGAAGTCGAGATTCCCGATAAGACCTGTGTGCCGTCACGTGTGACATCACACAATCCGCAACGTGGGAGACAGCTCCCGTGCCCATGGTTCTAACCACAAAAACCAAGGTCCTGGGAGTTAAATAACTGGGTCTGAGATGAGGAGCTCACAGAGCCACCAAGCCAACAGTGACCGTGGTGCTCCGAGTGCTGACGGGCAGTTACCAGGACGGGAGGGGACAGTCACAGGCCCCTCTGCCCTGAGCCACTCCGGAGACTCCCCTCCCGCTGTCAGAACTTGGCCTGCCCACCGAGGCATCCAGATCCACAGGACGTCAGGCCACCTGCCGCAGGCCACCGTCACGGCAGAACCACGTGAAAACGCCAAGCAGACTATCAAGTGCTTTACAAACATTTGCTGACGTTCCCCTGAAGACTTGTTTGGAAGTCATCTGGGACATTCAGCATCTGCTCTGTTCAAGCTCAGTGCTTAGAAAGACAGGCAGCAATTGTGAGGGACGGTCCGTGGCCTGGTCACCTCACCTATCAGGGTGATCGGTGGTGACAACGGCAGACACAGCCCAGCGCAGGTCATCCCCAGGTGAGGACAGGGAACAGCCGGCACCTCTATGCACCGCTTCATTTACTTTCCTTTATCGACCGTTTATACCTTGCTCAGATCCCAGACACTAAATAATTAAAAACATGGAACCTGATGCGATAATGGGAGCTTTATATCTGAACACATTTTACCTAATCCCGTCCACCCTCATGCTAACTGTGTGGCATGTCCTGTTCCCAGGGTGGTGACAGGTGTGTGCAGAGCCGTCCACGGCCCTCCTCACCTGTCTGTGGGCAGGTGCCGGGCTAGGTGCCAGGCCCGTGGCTTGGTCTATGGCCATGGACTAGAGCCACGTAGGGATGAAGCTGTGCCTGAGCTCAGGACACAAAACCCACCACCACAGAGAAGCTGCAGTCGGGGTGGACGCTGAGGCCTGCCTGGCAGCGGGGCCAAAAGCGCTTGCTGGGTGTGGCCCACGGTCATGACGGTGACAACGACAGCAGGTGCACACCAAGATTCGGAGACGGGTGGTGGCACCCCGTCAGTCCTCCTGTCCTTACCTGTGAGGAACGAAGGTCCTCAAAGCTCACCCGCCTGAGGTCCCTTGTAGAACCGCTCCTGGAACCGCAGGCTTTTACGCCCCAATCCCAGGCTCTCTCCCTGCAGAGTTTAAAGTACACGCACGAGACTCCGTGACTTCCGACTATGATGTGGGTCAGGCACTCAACAGCTGTATTTAGGACACTGCGAAGCAACTGCCAAAGCTCCAAGGTCGGCTGCCACAACGGCCTTCCTTCCGCCCCCACAACCTCCTGGGGGACCCTGCAACGGGGAGCCTCCAAGAAGAAAAAGTGCCCGTGTGCCAGGCATTGGACTGGCGCTTCAAACGTGACCTCACCATCATCGCTCAGTCAACAGAGGAAACAGTGTCTCAGAGAAGTGGGGATGCGTGTCCAGTCCTGGGAAGGTAGAACTGGACACCTGAACGTCCAGCCCCAGTCCCTCCATTTTCCAGTCAGATCTCTCCTTCTGAGAGCGTCTTTCAGGGTCTCATGGGGTCGGGCTGGAGGGGACTCCAGGTCCACCGTGCCCCGGCCCACACAGAAAGTCAACAATGGTCTTGTTTTCCAGAGAAATTGCTCTTTAAGATTTTTTTTTATATTAGAGAGGGAGGAAGGGAGAGCATGAGATGGAAACATCAGTGACAAGACTCACTGACCGGCTGCCTCCTGCACGCTCCCCACTGGGGTCAAGCCAGCAGCGTGGGGAATGTGCCCTGACCGGGAATCAAACCTGCGGCCTCTTGGTTCATAGCTCGAGGCTCAACCACTGAGCCAACACCAGCCAGGGCAGAATTGCTACCTTAAAGGAAGGACACAGACAGAAATATGGATTTAAAGCAAACATTCAGTGGACAAGTCTTCTGTAGGATGTCCTCCTTGAGAAGTCCCCGAGGGTTCAGAGATGTGAGAAAGTAGTGTCTCCTCCAAAGTCCTCAGGCACAGCACAGGCCACAGGCAGACCACGCGGACCTCAGGGGCCCGTGAGCCGAGGTGAGATAGAGGCCGCTAGGGGCCACGGGCCGCGCCTGAGCCCGTCAGGAAGAGCCAGGGCTCTGCACTCGCGTGGGACAGGCCTGGAGACGCTGAAGCCCTCAGGTTGGCAAATACCCCGCGGCACTCGCCTCCCGAGAGCGTGTCGCTTTCAGCAAAGACTCCTCCCTCTCCAACCTCCTCACCTCCCGCCACTCAGGCAAGAGCACAGGTGGTTTCTTTATGGGGCTGTATTTTCCCCACAAAGCAGCAATCCTACCACTTCATAAAAATTCTTTATGAACTCTTCCTGAAAAAGCCCCCTGGGTACCAGGCGCTTCGCAGTCCTTCAGATCGTGGTTGCCAGCTGCGTATTTCGACTTCCCAGACGCAGAAGAATCGGGTGAAGGTAGAGAGACAATAAAAACACTGAACCTCCCGCGCCCCCGCCAGCTCGGGGAGGATATAAGAAATGCCTAAAACCGGCAGCAGGCCTCCCGAGCCCCCGCAGCCCGGTGAGGCTCCGAAGGGTGTGTTAAATCGTCCATTTGCAAACTCTCCCCTCCCCCCCCCCGCAAGTTAGTGTGCCCACCCTGTGGGGGAGACGGCTGAGGCTCAGCAGGGTGAAGCCGGGTGCCCACCACGGTTCCCGAGACGGCGTCCATCCCAAGCTTTCACCTCACGCGCGGTGCCCACTCGACGGGCAGAAGGAGCCCCGGCTCACGGGGAAGACACAGAGCCTGGGGTGACTTTCTGAAGTGGGAACACCTGTGTCATCTACCTAAACATACAGGAAGCAATGGAAGGACTGTTTCTACTCACTATTAAAACAAACTCCCCATGAAAAGACAACCCACAGGATGGGAGAAAATGTCCTCTCATCGCCCCTCGGAGAGGAGGTTAACGTCCATAGCATCTGCCGACAAACCAATCCTGCCCTTAGAGCTGTTGACGGAACATCGGTTAGAAATGTTTGCTTCAAAAAGCAGTGAGGCGACTCTGGGGGATGTTGTCTCAGGTGTTTAAAAAAAAATCTACTTATTTCAGAGAGAGGAAAGGAGAGGGAGAGAGAAACATCAATGATGAGTCATTGATCGGCTGCCTCCTGCACACCCTCAACTGGGGATCGAGCCCAAAACCCCGGCATGTGCCCTGACCGGGCATCAAACCCCGATCACCTGGATCCTAGGTCGACGCTCAACCGCTGAGCCACGCCCGGCCGGGCTCAGTTTTTAAAGGAACTGAAGACTGTGCCCTGATTTACAACTTGTACAATTGGGAAGATCACTTCATTGTAGTTTAACTTCACTTATCGGCTATAATTTGAAGAGGCCCCCCCTTAAAATTCTTAATGAGCCTGGTTGATGCTGAGATCATTCGCCCATGACACCCCTCTGAGCCTGCGGAGCTTTCGTCCCACATGGACCCCAGATTCGTAAATGAAAGGTCAACTCATTGGGGGAGGGGGGGGGAGGTTGCAGTTATTTCTGTAATAAGATGTGTGATGCACTTTTTGCTATTAGTGAGCATTATTTTTATCTTAGAATGCTTGGGGAAACCTGGTTCCATAAGACAAAAAAAAGTTAAGCTGTTTGCAAAGGCTTTTTTGAATTTATAAAAAAGATACATACCAGCCCTGGTCGGTATGTTCAGTGGTTAGAGCACCAGCCTGTGCACCTGGGTTCCAGGTTCAACCCCTGTCCCCGGCATGTGCGGGAGGCAATAAACCGAGTCTCTCTCTAAAATCAATAGAAGCATGTTAAAAATAAATAAAAGTTAAAAAAAAAAAGAATAACTGATTCTTCCTGGGAAGCAGAGGTGGGTGAGATTTTCCTTTGGCTTCCCTTAATCTCAATTTTTCTATAAGGAATATTCTACAAATTGTGCTACCAGGGACGATGGGAGTAATGCTCAGATGTACCAGCTTCCTTCTTGGTCTGCGACCTCCAGCTGTGTTGCGTTTCTCTTGCCACCTGTGTCCTCACCTGCACAACACTGGAAACGCTCTCGTCTCATACGTTGCTGGAAAAAACCCATGAGACAACCCAACCGAGGTGCTAATAAACACTATCACTTCCATGTATTACTGTGTAATTGAAAGGTTGTGAAAGTGACATTGGATGCTTTCCTCTGAAAAGCGCTCGGTTGTAACTGTGTCCCTGTCAGGTTCCATCACATCAGTTGAGCGGAACAAAATTGGCCACATTGTATTTCTCCCCGTTTGGTAACATGGTCTCGAGGAGCCGCATCTCCGGGTCACAGGCCTCACTTCAGGGGCAGGAGCCTAAGGAGGCAGCTGCGAGCCACTGTTCTGGACCAGATCTCCTGCTGGCGACTTTCCCTGCATCACGGTGCTCAGCAGGTGCAGGGGGACACACCATCCATCACCCAAACCGCGCTCCTCGGGGCGGCCAGAGGGATGCACCCCATGACCTGTCCATCTGTCATATGTTTGGTGCCTTGTTTAAAAAATGTTATTAAAAGCTGTGGTGCCCGGATGTCTTCCACTGATCGATTTTCCTGTTGGCAGAAAACCAACACTATTTCACTCCTCTGCACTTGTGTGGACTGCCAGGTGGTCTGCAGGCTCCAGACTCCAGGAGACACATGCTCACCTGCAGGCCCTGTGCCCTTGCAGAGCCTGGGGCTTAAGAAAAGCGCCCAGCTTCTCCTGACCACCAGCTCCACTCTGTGCCCGTGACGAACTCCAGATTGTCTGTCCCTATCCCTGAGGTGACCTGAAGACCATTCCGGACATGAGGGATTTTTCACAGGGGAGGGGAGTCAGGGAGGAGACTATTGGAAATCAGAGAAAACCTCCCAGAAAGAACAAAGCTAGAAGAGTGAGCTCCAATGACAGATGCAGAATCCAGAGACGCACCCTGCACAGGTGCACACATGTGTGCCTATGGTGTGCATGTGCACGTCTGGGCAGGCACTGGGCCTGGTGATGGCTCCTTGGGTTCCTCTGCTGGATTTTCTCCATCCTCCCGAATTTTCACCTTAGGCTCAATTTTCCGACCTCTCTTCTCTGTCCACACTCACTCCCTGGGGTCTCACCCAGCCCCTGGCTCTCAGCACCATCAACAAGCCGACACCCCCCAGCACAGCTCCATCCCGACCTCCAGAGGCACACCCAGTGCCTGTCCACGCACAAGCGTGAACGTGCAGTGGGCAACCCAAACACGGCAGCAACTCCCAAAACCGAGTTCTTGTTCCTGCCCCCCGGCTGCGGTCCTCCCTCGACAGATGGCAGCTCTGTGCTCCCACTTGCTCAGAGGCTCATCCCCGATGCCCTCTCCCAGGACCACACCCCCTTCAGATCAGTGGGTCCTCCCAGCTCCACCTGCCACCTGTTGCCAGCCTGGCCCTTCCCACCCCTCAGGGCTCCACCCCAAACACCCACCATCATCTCAGGCAGAGGGCTGAGCTAACCACCTGTGGGCGCCCCCACCCCCCACCAGCTCCCAAGTAGTTTGCAAGTACGATTCAGGTCCAGACACTTCTCTGCTCAGAACCCTCGGCGTCCCCTGCATTACTCAGCATAAAGCCAAAGTCCGCACATGACGGGAGGCTCCACCTCACCCGGATCTCGACCCCTCCAGTTCACCTGTCGCAGAGCACACCCCTGGGGTCTGCATTGTGCACCCCCGTGCCATGGGCATCTGCCACCTTCTGAGGCCCCTCTAGGCCAGCCTTTCCTGGCACTTGCTCTGTGTTGTCCCCCAGCCCTTGCCTTCTCACGTCACGGAATCCCCAGGGCGTTGAGCCCTCGGCTATTTCCATCCAGTTACCCCCGTGGAAGCTGTCCTCAGGCCACCGGGTCCCTTCACCATAGAAGTGGGACTGCTGGTGGCACAGGCCCTTGGACGGCCTCATGCTCTCGAAAGGACTCATTTCAGAGACAGAAGTCCTGCAGGCTGGTGCCAGAGCTCCCGGCAGACGAGGGTGACAGCCTGGAGGAGGGCGGGCCCAGGGGGACCAGGGGCTGGGGAGCTGAACCCCCCCAGGCACAAAGCCTCCGGCTGCTCAGCTGCCCGAGCCCAGCAGGTGGCGCTGCTGCCCAGCCCTTGGGGAGGGACGGCGTCTCCACTGTCACCGGGTGGGGACGGTCTCCGCTGTCACCGGGTGGGGACGCAGCCCTTCACCCCCACGGAGTATGAGGAACACCTCCTGCCCCGTCTGAGCAGCAGCAGACCAGAGACCCTTTCTAAGTAGTGCCAGGTTAAACCACCCACAATCGCCTGGCCTGTGTGGCTCGGTGGTTGGGCATGGACCTGTGCACCAGGGGATGGAGCTCGATTCCCCCCAGGGCCGACCCCTAGCAGGGGGCGCGCAGGAGGCAGCCGATCCATGACTCTCATTGATGTTTCTCTCCCTCTCCCTCTCTGAAATTAAAACATGAAAAAATAAAGACCATGGCCTGTGTGGCCCAGTGGTTCGAGTGTCGGACCATGTGCTGAAGGGTCACGGGTTCGATTCCCGGTCAAGGGCAGGTTCTTCCCTGGCCCTGGTCAGGGTGAGTGCAGGAGGCAACCAATAGACACGTCTCTCTCACATCAATGTCTCTACCTCTCTCCCTTCCACTGTCTTTGAAAACCAGTGGAAAAAATATCCTGTGAGGATTAAAAGAAAAAGAGCCCCCAGCGGCACCAGCCTCAGGCTTGCTGTCAAAGGCTTGATGAGCAGACGCAGGAGGTGGTCTCAGGAAGACCCGAGCATCCTGTGCACGTCGGCGAGTGAGCTATTTAGGGACGTCACCGCCCTCCGACTTCCCTGCAGTGACAGAGCCGACACCAGCTCTGCGGCCTGAGGGACATTTAAAAATAAGCTCAGGCATTTAGAAGGGGCAGTAGTGACCGCAGGCTGGCAGCTTGCGACGCGGTGAAGGGCTTTGTAAAAACAGTCAGATGGCGAGAAGATGGGAACCTCGCATGCACCGACCGCAGGGGACATCCTCCAGCCAGGCTTTCTTTGGTGGAACCACCTGTAGAAACATTAAGTATCTCTTTCACCCTCATTCCCCCAAATCAGCAAAATACTCATTGGAATAGTAGCTGCCCTCCGACCAGCCGTGTTCCTAGTGCTCCGGCTGACACGCGAGTTGCTCTCAGCTGCTGGTCCGGGTTAGGTGGTGAACAGGTATGTGGGTGGGCACTTCCTCCTGCATAGCTGATAAGCTCTTTGTATTTCTGTTAATCCTCCCAGAGAATACTTTTTCCGTTGATTTTTAGGGGGGGGGGGCATCGATGTGAGACGCACATGGATTGGTTGCCTCCCACATGCACCTCGACCCGAGCTAGTATCAAACCTACAAACCAGGTATGTGTTCTTGACCAGAAATCGAACCCTGGGCCTTTCGGTGCTTGGGCCAGCACTCTAACCACCGAGACCACGGAGCCACTCCGGCCAGGGCTAGCTGACAAGTTCTTAGACAATGAGCTCACGTCCCCTGGGCGAGGGACATTCTCAGAGGCCCAGAAGTAACCGAGCAAATGTCCTCACAGGGATCCTGTGCCACCTGGGGCCTTCTGTCTTACCGTTTCCCCTTTAGAAACGTGTGTGATCCCCTCAAAATAAGGTCTCCCGGGGTTTCCCTATGTTCCCGGTAGAGCCGGTCACCTGGCTGAGCGGCAGCCTCCCGCTCGCTGCACATTCAAAGCCCTGGTCACAGCTCACACTCCCACGGCCGCCCTGTCACCTGCTGTAACCCTGTGCTGGGCACCGAGGTCCCCTCCCTTCACTCTGCTCTGCGCACGGAGCTGCTCCTGCACCGGCCTCGGCCTAGCAGGATCCACATTCCCCCAGGGTGCAGCTTGGGTCCTCCCAGCCCAGCAGAGGCCTTGGTCCTTAAACTGCCTACAGGTTCTTGAATGTTCCCAAGTTACTAGGACAAAACCAATGCTCTTCACTCTCTTGCATCCCCCACTTTTCATCAGGCAAAAACGAAACAGTTTAAAGGTATGTTTGAAATAACCACGGAAAAGGCATACAGGAGGTCGAAGGTTCGATTCCCAGTCAGGGCACATGCCCAGGTTTTGAGCTCTATCCCCAATAGGGGGCGTGCAGGAGGCAGCCGGTCAATGGCTCATCACTGATGTTGCTCTCTCTCCCCCTCCCTTCCTCTCTCTCTGAAATCAAGAAATATTAAAAAAAACAAAAAACAAAAACCTCACCTAGAACAGTGCCCAGCAAGAAGACACACTGTGCCTGGGGGAAGGTATAAGAAGGGAATTAAAACTGGCTCCTGGGCTCACAGAACAATTCTCCTGAGACACACTCAGGGGTTCCCCCCGCCCAGAGTGCACCGCCGACCACAGTGAGCGCAGAGATGCGTAATTGGTGGAAAGTCTGCGAAACAAGAGCTGTGCTGTCCTAGACAGTGTGAGCCATGCATACGACCTCAATATTTTATTAGCCACATTAAAAAGGAAATAGGCGAGACTGATGTTAATGTATTTCATTTAATCTAATATACCCAAAGTGTCGTCATCGTAACACGTAGGCCACATAAAAAGTCGCGATTCTGATTTTTCGTGCCGAGTTGCCACTATCCAGTTGTATTTACGCTGAGAGCACCTCTCATGTGGATCCGCTGGGCATCCAGAGCTCAGGGGCCATGTGTGCTGGGGCCTCAGAGAAACCAGACTTTTTCTAAAGCAAAGTGCATCCCGATGACGCCTCAGAGACATGATTCTGTCACCAGAATCTGCATCCAGGCTCTGGAGCCCGAGGATGGAGAAGGGACCACGTGTCACCCCCCCACACACACACACACACACTGTAGCAGGAGCAGCAGAATCCGCTCAGCCAAGTGGTCGGGGACAAATGTCACAGTAAACAGCACGAAAGCACGTGGTCAACCAGGTTTAAAGGTTCCGTGTCTCCGGAGGAAACCTTTCCCCCAGTTCCGAGAAGCCAAGTAAATACACATTCTTACACATTCTCACAGTAAAGACGATCTGACGATGCCCGAGTCTCCTCCTGCCCCCCCCCCCCCCCGGTAGGAAAAGACGACGGAGTTTGAACGACACCGAAGAGCACACGTCCCGACGTGTTCTCTTGTTCGGGCCTTGAGTAGGTACCGTGGGCGGCGGCCGCCAGGACCAGCGCTCAGGAGGCCTCTCAGGCAGGATCGGTGGACAATCTCCTGACGGCACAGCCGACTTCAACAGCAACGTCAAATCCTGTCAGTTCAGCGCCAAACAGGATGTTCTCAGACACCAAGGCTGTTGACTCCCGTACTCGCCCCCAGGTGCCCTGGTCACCGAGGTGCCGGGTGAAAGGACAGACGGAAAACGCACCTTCAGGCCGCACATTCGCCATCTGCGTCGGACCCCCCGGAGCTGCCTTTTCACTTTTAGTTTATGAATCGTAACATATGGCCTCATGTTTGCACAACTGCACTTCTTTTGGGGAAGAAGGGAGAGGGTATTATAAATAATTTCAAAATCTGGGTAAAGATGCTGAACTTGGAGCACCTGGTCTTTCAAAGATGTGACCTCTCACCTTTGACCCAGACGTTAGAGAGCCGCTCACCTGGCACCATGACAGTTAAGTGTCACGTGTGCATGTTTTTACCTAATTACACACCTTTGTAGCAGCAATCCTGCCCGCACTTGTCCCGAAGCCCTGGGGACCCTGCTGGTGGCTCCTCCCTCCTGCCCCTTTGGGGTGTCCTGTCTGCACCGATTTTGACAGGAAGGCCTCACTGGACAACTCAGGGCTCAAGAAGGTCATCACCCCAACGTGTGCTGACAGAATGAAACCTACATTTGAGTCTCAGCAGAATGTGTAACAGCTGTTGACAGTGGAACGTCCTGTGCGCTTAGGGCCCCCCCCCCCCATCTGCACGTCTTCACCTCACGGAACACAGCTGGACCGGCCAAGGTTAGTATGAAGACGCCATGTGTCGACAACTCAGTGTCAGAATTTAAAGTTAACTCCAGGTAACGACACTGTGCCTCCTGAATCCCATGCAGTTAGGTGTGAAATTAGGGAAATAGTCTTACTTCCACATGGGCTGTCTTGGCCACGCTTTAAAAAAGTGATTCTCAATCATGGAGCTATATAGACAGGCCTGTGGCAGAGAGCAAGCTTTCTCATGTGTTTTCCCATATTTGTTCGTCATGAAATTAAAAGCTCAAAGGGGACTTGGGTGTTGGAACTACCCAGCAGCCACCCCACTGTCTCCACACCGCATCCCTCAGCCGTTTTAAACTTAATGTGCAAACTGCTCCAGCACGTCCATGTTCAATAGCTCCGCTCGCTAAGTAGCTCAATGTGTCCAAACCTTATACCCAACAGCCAAATATAAGTTATCTGCTTAACCCTTTGCGGTCGTATTATATTTGGACATGGGTGTCGTACTGGTCGGAATTAAGAGCTTTCAGAGAAATTATGAACTGACACATGAATGAATAGAGTTAAGATTCGTACGGTTCCTTGCTGTGGTGGCTGAGAGCAGACACACGACCAGAACAGTAAAAAAGCTTTGGTGGCTCAGAGCAGACATACGACCCCAAGGGTTAAACCTGAGCACCCAGTTACAAACATTCCATTTTAATCCTGTATACAGTGAACGATCTGCCACCATGGAGATGACACATGGACCATGCCCACAGGCCACGGCCACTGAAAAGCCACTGACGTGCACACAAGAACCAGGTCCTGGATCCAGCTCTCACAGCTGCGAGTCGTGGCTGGTGGCCACATGCAGTGACTTCAGGGCACAAGCACCTACCCCATAGCGATTGGCAAACCGCCCACAGGGCTCTCCTACTCCCGGCACCAGGCTCAGGAAAGCTGGCTGTCCAAAGCAGACCAGCATATCACTGGTCAGAACGCAGGATCCATCCAGGTCAGAAATACACACGAATCAGTTACTGTCACACTACGTATTTGCAAACATGCAAAAATCAGTCCCACAGGATATACGGAAAATACTTTAAATCTTTCTACCAATTTTTATGTACAGATTATTTCATAACAACTTTGCTCTCACTACCAAGTAGAAATAGGACATATCTAAAAAAAAAAATCAAACCACTACACGCCTCACCTGTTTGCGGTTTCACTAGTTACCTGAGTTTGCATAGGTAAGACCTGCTGCCTTCACAGAAAAGCATTCATTCCTGAAACTTCCAATTATTCTGCGCCTTCGATGGCTGTCACCCAACAGACGGGAGGTAAGTGCTTTGAGGGCTGAGCACAGACTTGGATCACCAGCCCCTTGTGCCACCGAAATAAGGGAATTTATTAGCTCACTTGCCTCAGCTTGATTTTCCCAAATGAAAGGCAATTCCGAAGCCACACCCCTGATAGGACCAGGCTAGGCCATGGGAGACTGAATGCTCCCGACCTCCCGATGGCTCATTAGGAAATGTCTAGCACCTGCATTTTCTACCAAAGGTAGTCTCTGACATGCTAACATTGGTGATATATAAACACACACAGGAATCGGAGTCCCCACCCCACCGATATAACAGAAGAAGATTAAAAAGATTTCTGTAGCTTAGACTAAAAAAATGCCTAAAATACTTAAAGGCCAGCTCACTTTAGTGCAAAAAAGAGCCAATCGTAATAAAACACATATGAAGAAGCCACAGCCCAGAAAGGTTTCTAAACCACATAGAATGAGCCCCATTTGGGAGGACTTTAAAATGCACAGGGTACTTGAGCCCCAACCAGACTGGCCGGCAGCAGATTCAGAGGCTGAGGAGCCAGTTTCCACCGAGACCAGGGGGTTGGCCGGGGAAATGGCCTCCCAGAAGCAGGTCACCTAGGGCAGGTGAGAAGCAGAGGACCAAGGACATCGTCTCAGCAGCTGTCCCAAAGTCCTCGCAAGTCCTCCTGCATGGGCATCCCCCCTGGAGCTGGTCCCCACTCACCCACCTGCAGCTCCTCAGCAGCTCCAGGGAGGGGACAGCCAAAGGCACCTGCAGGGTCCCGCTTCCAGTCAAACAGGAACAGGAAGGGAGCTTGGGGCAAAGCCGAGCATTAGAACAGCTGAGAGCGTGTGCATGTGTGCACGTATGTTTGTGTTTGCGTGGACCATTGCTGGCCTGTGTTCCTCCTTCACAACAGACACTTGACCTGCTCAACCCTCAGCTTTCCTGAGAGAACATAAGAAGTCAGGCAGTTCACAACATCGTCAATGGAATTCACCGCAGCCCTAAGTCATTCACCAAAATTATCACAAAGTGCCAAGAGGCAGTGGGGATGTGTTTATCCTGGAAAGGAGCCCTGTCTAACCTCAAATGTACCGTCCAATGTTCTCATCACCCCTGGGGTTGCTGGGTCTGCCAGGTGTTTTCATTCTACGACAATGAAAACCAGCTGAAATCGGGTCTTCTCCAGATATTCAGCTACAAGAAGTTAGTGCACAGCACTTCAAAAAAAACTCAAGCAAAACCCACGATTCGCCCCAAAGTTGATTTAATTGCAGTAAAATACACACAACATAAAAGTCACCACTTTGACCGTCTCTAAGTGCGCAGCTCAGTAGTGTTAAGCATGTTCACCTGGTTGCGAGGCACCCCCACCACCCGCGGAGAGAACTTTTCCATCTTCCCAAACTGGTACCCGACCTGTTCCGAAGCTGATCTTTTTAATTGAAACTTTTGAAGAGTCTTCTAAAAAACCACTAAGGTAAAACCAAGTTACATTCAAGTTCACAAGGGCCCTGTGGGCCATGAACATGCACAAGCCATGACCCCCGAGTCTGAGGAAACCTCCAGACATTTACCAAACAATCCAGCAGCTTCAGGCATTTCAGGTTAACTTATACGGGAAAAACCAAAATCCCCAAATCTTCTGATTCTGAGTGAACCTACACTTTCAACAGTTATAATCTCCCCCGATCTTTTCCTCACACTTGATTCCTCCCCTTTCCTGCACCTAAAGTCACAGTCTCGGGTCCTCCTGGAACTGACTTCACAGGGAAACTCTCCACAAGGTCAAACACCTTCAGGGAAATTGCCCAGCAAATGTCCTCAATATTCAAGTCTTAACGGAAACATGGTCCATGGCCCCAGAGGCTGATGGCTTGGATTCTTATGAAACTCAAAACATCTCAATTTGGCAATATTTATTCTCATATTAACTTGAGACTTCCTATAAAACAAACTTTAAAAATATAGAAGTCAATTCAACATTTAAAACCCACTCATTCCCAGAGAACAGTGCTTAACATTTAATTTTATTATTGTTTGTGCCCCTCAGATTTGTGATTCACCCAAAAGAGCTAAAGTGGAAAATTCATTCTTTAAATTGTGTTTCACTCACTGGTGCTGATGGACACAGCTTGCAAAAGTATTAACATATGAGTTGTTCATTTATTTTTATTACAAATGAGAACTTTCAGAAAGCAGAAAGACACTCAATAATATTAACTATGTTCTGAACAAACTTTCCTATAAGCAGTGAATGTGCTAAAATCACAGCTGAGAAGTGACCGAATCAGTGGAAAAACACAGTTCTATGAACTTTTTTGAAAATAGGGTCAGAATGTCATCTATCCATGTGCATACATTAAGAAAAAAAAAAAAAAAAAAAAGACATTTTCCCCAAAATACTCAGTGATTTGCACTGGAATTTATAATATAAACCAACGCTAACCAATCTGTCAAGAACGGTAACCATGGCACCCAGTCATGTGGTAAAGGTGCTGCTAACCATAAAAATAGAGGAAATCCCACCAAATTAGAGTCTAATTGTCACAGAGGAGTCCACGAGGATTCACTCGTGACAGCGAGAAACACCAAAGGAGAGTCAGTCATCTCATCACACCCAACGAGCGTCCTGGGTGCGCACAGACCACTGATCCCAGAAACGAAAGCACCCATCGTGACCTCTGCCGAAGGAGCGCCTACCCTCCACCTTCTCAAACCCACCGTTTCTTGGGTGAAAACACCTCCACTGAAAAGTCCTACCCGGGAGGGAAGTGAAGATGACCCACAAGGTAACACGCACCAGCTGGTTCTGCTTCTCTGTTGGTTTCTTAACTTTAAAAAAACAAAGTCCCGGGAGGGGCGGGAGGTTGTTTTTTTCCTCCATCAAGTTTCCTTAAAAGTATGCAAATCGCCTCCCTTACAACCTCTAGCCCTGCAGGGTGGCCTGCGGCGAGATGTCACACCAGCGAGCCCGTGGTCTCCACCACAGTCACCGTCACATTTTACTCAGAGACCTTGAGGGTCTGAGCTACGACCTCTGGCCGGCTCCCCCCGACTGCAAGGGAAGCCTGGGTCGCAAACAGACGCCAACTGCATTCCAGGCCGGCCAGTAACGGTGTTTCCCCTTAATAAGCATAATCAACAACAAAACTCTGAAATTAATGTATTCAACCTGATAATACAACCAAATCCCCTTAAAGATCCAAGGCAACAATCACATGGAACTACTTCCTGTGAGTCCAATAAACTGAGGTCTGAGCCCAGGTCCTAACTCCCTGTGGAGCTGAACAAGCCAGTTTACTTTTGCGGTGAATGCAGGATCCTGCACTAAAACAACGACCAAGACCCAAGGCATCCGTGTCGTGTGCTCGGGCTCCCCACTTCCCGTGGGGCGTCTGTGGTCGCGCCAGGAGCACGGACGCACTCACCTGTGTTCCTGTCGGGCGAGATGCAGCAATGCTTCTGCAGGATGCCGGGCAGCACCTGGGTCGGAACAGAACAGGCGTGGTTACCACCAGGTGGAGACGGGCATCTCAACGGTGCGTGTTTCCCAACAAGATCCCCCAGCGTTGCAAAGTCCTCGAGCCCAGGACGATCTAGCAAACTCAACAGACCAGAAACGCTCGATGACCCATTTTCCACCAAAGGTTAGTCAGCCTGGCGAGTCGCTGGTGGCCTGCGCTAACCTGGACTCTCGCACAGCAGCCCCGGGCCGCCCGGAAGGTCCCGGAGCCTCGGGAACCTGCTCTCCAGGGACTCTCGTGAGGCAAACCGGCTTCTAGATTCAGGGTGGGGCAGAAGTGGGTTTACAGTTGTGAGTACACAGGAGTTTATTCTTGTAGTGTTGTTATTGTATGTTTTGCATAGAACTGTAAACCTGCTTTGCCCCACCCTGTATTAGGTGTACTTAGGGTCTGAAACAGAGGGCTGCTGGGTTAGCATCCCAGCCGGCCCCACCCAGGAAGCCACTTGCTCCTCGGGGGACACACCGGTCACAACTCTCGCTCAACATGCCGTCCAGCTGAGGGGCAGCAGCCGCTGACAGCAGAGCAGCGTCCCAAGCTCCCCTAGGGAAGAGCCACCCCATGCCCCTCTCTGTGAAGAAAATATTCTCACCAACGACAGTTATTCGTGAAAAAGACAACATCACCCCTCTCGACAGTGAGCAGACCTCAGAGACAAGATGAAGCAATAATCAAACCTGCTGTGGCATCCAGGCACAGAGCCCCCCTATTCTTAAATGCTCCCCGAGGGCAGGCGGGTTGAGCGGAACTGGACGTTCAGAGGTGCCTTCAGGCAGGAGGGGTAATCTCTCTCCCTTCACTGTCTTCTGTAAACCCCTCAGAGGGGACAAGCCTGAGGAGCCCTGCCTTCCCCTCCCTTCCACCAACACTTCAGAGGCCATGGCTAGACTCAGCACCGCGTCTTTCCCGTGGCCATGGCTGGGAGGAGCTTGTCCAGATCAGACAGGAGAGCCATTCGGAGCACAGACGGAGTCGGTCCTGTGGAAGTCAGAAGTGCGTCCTGGTAGCTGTCTACAAGGTCTCCAGGACCCTATGTTTGCTGCTTGGGTTCAGTGAAAAGAGCGTGGCACACCCACAGATGACTTGAAGTGGGGGTGCTGGGACCTTGGGTGGCACCAGTGGCGTGCTGGCTGGAAGCAGCATAGGGCAGCGTCTGGCGATAGCAGAGTCTTCCATCATGTTCGTCCACATGACCACCCGCAGCACTTCTAACCACGAGTGCCTCTGAGTAAACACGAGCATGCCTAATAACTAAGAGCACACCCACGTGACCATGAGCACGCCCACGAGATGAGCACGTCCAGGTGAACATGAGCAGGCCCTATAACCACGAGCAGACGCACGTGACCACAGGTACCCCCAGGTGAGCATGAGGATGCCCAATAACCACGAGCAGACGCACGTGACCACGAGCACACCCAACCACGAGCAGATGCACGTGACCATGGGCACCCCCAGGTGAGCATGAGGATGCCCAATAACCACGAGCAGATGCACGTGACCACGGGCACCCCCAGGTGAGCATGAGGATGCCCAATAACCACGAGCAGACGCACGTGACCATGGGCACCCCCAGGTGAGCATGAGGATGCCCAATAACCACGAGCAGATGCACAAAACCACGAGCACCCCCAGGTGAGCATGATGCCCAATAACCAGGTGATCACCAGGTTCGTTCCTGGACATCAATTTCCATGCTTGTTTGACTGTGCTTCCTGTCCCTGCCCTCTCATAAGGGGAATTTAAGGTAATTAAGAGATTGGAAACCTGCTGGAGCCCATAGCCGGATAAAGGTTGGGGCCAGAACTCACATCCACTGACTCCCAGCCCAGCTACACATTTTAAGCATTCGAGCACCTCTCGCTTGCTCAGCCATACTCAGGGTGAGAATCTGGCGTTGCTAGAGTTGAGGAGCAGGGTGGTGTGTTCACCGTGGCCCCTGACAGCCGGCAGGGAAGGTGGGGCTACACACTGGGGATCCACATGTGCCCAGCTCTCACCTCACGTGTACACTCAGCTCAGCCTTGCTAGGAGGGTAATGAGTCCCACACGTGAGACACGTGGGAGGGTGCACTGCTCAGAAGCACCCGAGGGCCACGGATGTCACTGCTCCGGTGTCTCAGGCTCTTGTGACAGACTCCTTGGCACGGGGGCTCACACAGGACCTTGTGGAGCAGAAAAGCCACAGGCAGGGGTCCCAGGGTCAGGGCATGTGCCCTGGGCCACCAGCATCCTCACCTGTAGGATGGAAATAGCACAACCCCACACAGCCGGTGTGCAGCCCAGTCCACACAGTCAGGGCGGCTTGTAAAGCCCAGTGCTTCCCAGGAGGGCTGGGTCCCAGGAACTCGCATGTCCCTCACAGGAGTCCTGCAGGTCCACCCCGCTGGTCAGTCTGGTGGTCAATCAGGCAGACAGTGAGCTCCAGAGACCCACCATCCAACAGGGGCCCGTGGTCAACCACATGGAGTCACGCACTGAAGACCTTTGGAGGGCGGGTCTCATGTTCAGTGTTCTCGCCACAGAAACAGACACAGGACACTCGGAGGTGGTGCCCGTTTATCACCTTGAGGGTGGTGGTGGTTTCCTGGTTCTGAACCATCAAATGTGTACATTAAATATGCCCAATTGCACCTCAGTAAAGCTGCTAAAAATGTCTGTTCCAAAGTTACAATAAATGCCTGCTGCACTTTTAAACACCAAAGACACACACACACACCAGAATCTGCATTTCCACCACGCTCCTGGTGCCACCAACGCTGCTTGGCCAGGAGACACCCAGAGAACTGGGCACAGATCACGCCTCCGGTAAACATAGCAACACGTCCATCCATCGACCTTCAGCCACACTGACCAACGTGACTAAAGCTGGCAGAGCAGTTACAGCGAAACCTCACACGCACAGGATGGAAGGTGCCAGCACGTATGGAAGATAATTCAGCATATTTTTTAAAGAAAAGTTGCAGGCAGAGGGCTTTCCTAGCAGAGCCGAAACCTGGGCCCGTCTCGGGAGTGTATCCAACGAGGACCCTTGGCATCGGCTGGAGAGGCTCCAGGCTTGAAGCACAGTTTCCCCAGAAGATGGGAGTGACACCTCAGGGTCCCGTGCCCCAAGGTAGCCTGACCATCTCCACGAACCACAGAAACAAGCAGAGGAGACCAGACAGCCCGGGTTTCAGGGACGAGCCCTGGGAGAGGGGGGTCAGCAAAGTAAAATATAAAACCTGCACACGAACCAGCGCTGCCTCCGATCGACGTCCGGAACCAGACAGCGGGCTCCACCGGCCCCATCCCACCTCCCCAGGCAGGAGAGTGGGCTGCTGGCTACGAAAAACAGAAACGGCCAAGAGAAGAGCCTCTGACTGAGCAGGCCTCCCGATTAGACTCTGCGGTGACCCCACCTGCCAATGACCCCGCTCGTTCCCCACAGGAACTCCCCATAAGTTTTTAACGTCTCGCTTTTAATGAAGACTCGCAGCTAAGGACGATCACATTAAGAGAAAGCCACACCTGAGAGCCACTGAAACAGAAAAACAGAAGTAGAAGAAAACAGGCTTAGGAAACGAGAAGGTTTTGAAATAATGATATTTCAGAAAGGGCAGGTGTTTCACCCACGACTCAAGAGGGTGCCCTGCTAGTAAAGGGGAAACTCGCCGGATAAGAAAGCTTTGGAAATTAAAAGCAGGACAAAATTTAAAAAACAGTTGAAAATGAATTCCAGGAACTATCCCAGGAAGCAGACAAAAAAAATACAGTTGGGGAGGGGGCTTAAAATTATTTGGCCTTTCCTGGAATATGCTGTCTGACCAACGGAGGTTCGGAATAAAAACTTCACAGAGAGGAGGGGACACGGTGCCCAACAAACACTAAGTCCTCATGTCCGAACAGCATGAATTTCTGATTAAATGGGCCCACTGAGCACCCAGCACAACCAATACCGAATGTCCTGCCTAACATGCATTAATGTGAAAATTCAGAATAAGAGGAGGGCTCCAAAGACAAGGCACTGGAAGCTAAGAAAACCAGGAACGGTGCTTTGGAAACTCTGAGAAGAAACGACTCCGACATAAGCGATGGATGAAAGACGACACCGTTGAACAAGCACCGGGCAAAGCCCGCGCCTCCCTGAGCTCACCCCGCACACACCAGCGGGCGCTGCCCTGGGAAGAAACCCGGAGGCCGGAGGAGCAACCTCACGGGGGAGGTGAAGGTGCTCCGGGGACTGCAGGTCCCAGCACGGCGCCGGGGCTGGGGACCAGCTGGAGGATGGGGAGCCAGGAGGGACGTGTCCCCAGAATGGACAGACTGAGGTTGAGTACATGGAAGAGAGAGGAGTGTGATGAAGACATAAAGGAATAATCCAGGCTTATTTTTTTTAAAAGCAATTAACAATGAATAAAACCTGTTACATAGAAGAGGTCGAGCCCGGCCCAGCCCGGCCCGGCCCGGCCCGCATGCCTCAGTGGTTGAGCGTCGACCTAGGATCCAGGAGATGGCAGTTCGATTCCCAGTCAGGGCACATGCCCGGGTTTCGGGCTCAATCCCCAGTCGGGGGCGAGCAGGAGGCAGCCGACCAATGACTCTCATCATGGATGTTTCTCTCCCTCCCTCTCCCTTCCTCTCTCTGAAATCAATAAAAATTAAAAAATTTTAAAAATTAAATTTTAAAAGAGGTCTAATCCTACAAGTTTAACGTGATGTAACTAAGTATTAGCTTACCCAAACGAGGAAGTGAGCAAGTTGAGCACATGGGGAGGGGGCCGGGGTGCAGGGGAGCTGGCCTCCCCCTGGGGGCGTAGAAGACGGGAGAAGGTAAGGGGGGGGTCCCTGAGCAGCAGGACGGGGGGGGGGGGGGGTGCAGTGCCGACTGCTCTTCATCAAAGCCTCTTACAACCACTTCACTTTTCATAAAACGTACACGTACAGATTAAGTGAAATTAAAATTAACTCGTAAAATAACGGATGGCAGGTCTGCACAGTGAGTTTTACAACCATGAGGAAGCAGCACTAAAATGTGCCCAAGAATATTTAAAGTGACCGAGACACCCATTTGGAATTAAGGTGTCTCTACTAGACATTTTTATAGCTTTCTCATTATAATTCAAACACGTTTGCACACTCACGGTCTTTACCTCTTTATTCAAAACGCGTGTCCAGGAAACCGAGGAGCAAGCTCAGGGGTAAGAGCCAGAACACAATCCGAGCAAGTCCAGACCCAGTCCAGTCACTTGTGATAAAATGTTTATAAAGGGCAACAAAGCAAAGAATTAAGGATGATTCATACAGTCCTATGTGAGCTGCAGTGATCAAAACAGGTAGTATTGGTGAGAGACTAGTCAAGAGATCACCGGAACAGATGAGAAAGCCCAGAAACTGACCCACGTGAGCACGGTGAATGGTCTTTGACAATGGAGCGGAGGCGGAGGGATGGAGGGAGAACTGCCCCCTTGACAAATGCTCCCGGAAGCACTGGACACCCACGCGCAACACGGTGGCCCACACTCAGATCTTACACCTTTCACAGATTAACTCAAAGTGGATTACAGACCTAAGTGTGAAATGCAAAACACTATAAAAGCCCCATAAGATAACAAGGGAAAACCTGGGTGACCTTGGGTACAGTGAAGACTGTTTAGGTTCAAACCAAAGACACGATCCATGAAGGAAACAGATAACCTGGACTTCGTTCAAACAAAATTCCCAGCTCTGCAAAAGGCACAGTCAAGAGACTGAGAAGAGAAGCTACAGGCCAGGAGAAAATGTTTACAGAAGACATGTCTGTAAAAGACTGTTATCCAAATTATACAAAGAACTCTTAAACCTGAACAATAAAAAAAAAGTAACCAGTTTATTAAATCTGGCCAAAGACACCCTGGCCAGTTTGGCTCAGTGGGTAGAGGGTCCGCCCACTGACTGAAGGGTCAACAGGTTTGAGTCCCAGTCAAGGGCACGTGCCTCGGTTGCAGGTTCGATCCCTGGCCCAGGTAGGGGCACATGCAGGGGACCGATGTGTCCCTCTCACAAGGATGTTTCCCCCTCTCTCTCTGCCTCCCTTCCCTCCCTCCCTTCCACTCTCTAAAAATCAATGGAAAAAATATCCTTGGGTAATGATTAAAAAATAGTAATAAACAAATAAAAATAAAAATGGCCAAAGACCATAACAGACACTTCACCAAAGAAGAGGTAAGCACATGAAAGGATGCTCCACGCATATGTCATCAGGGAAATGCAAACTACAACCACAAAGAGCCACCGCGACCCATGACCACGCCCGGTGCTGGGGCGACGCGGAGCTGCAGGAGCCTCCCGCACGCTGGTGGGAACGCAGATGGCGCAGCCACTTAGGAGGACGGCTTGGTGCCGGTTTCTCACAAAACTAAACATACTCTTACTATAGGATCCAGCAATCACGCTTCTTGGTTAAATGAGGCAAAAACTTACATCTACACAAAACCTGCACACAATGTGAATAGCAGCTTCATTCATAATGGCCAAGACTTGGAAACAACCAAGATGTCCTTCAGCAGGAACACGGATGAACTGTGGGACAGCCAGACAATGGAATATTATTCAGCTAAAAAGAAATGGGCTATGAAGCCATGAAAAGATGTGGAGGAACCTGAAATGCATGTGGCTAAGTGACAGGGCTGATCTGAAAGGCTACGCAGTGTGATTCCAACTGTGAAATCCTGGAAAAGACAAAACTATGGGAAATAACAGATCAGCAGTTGCCATGGGGCTGGGGGAGGGAAGAACAGAAGAG
Organism: Miniopterus natalensis; assembly: GCF_054644295.1. NCBI lineage: Eukaryota > Metazoa > Chordata > Mammalia > Chiroptera > Miniopteridae > Miniopterus > Miniopterus natalensis. The sequence continues at coordinate 247,135 of NC_142082.1, read as the reverse complement.
TATATAGTATACAGTATATAGGATATAGGATACAGTATACAGTATATAATATATAGGATATAGGATATTATAGGATACAGTATACAGTATACAATATATAGAATATAGGATATTATAGGATACAGTATAGAGTATATAGTATATGGTAATAGGATACAGTGTATAATATATGTATACAGTATATTGGATACAGCATACAGTACACAGAATATAGTCTCTATCTGATACTATAATGATGGGCATTGTCATTGTACATTTGTCAAAACCAACAGAATGTAGGACACCTGGAGTGACCCTAATGTCCACTGTGGACCCTGGGTGACGATGACATGTGGGTGTGAGTTTATCAATGAGAACAGCCTGACTTTCAAGACCTCTACGTCTCACGGAGTCAAACGTTCCATTTCTGGGAATGAAAAACTGAACCCTTGTGTCCTCTGGCTACATGGGGAAGGCCACGTACAGGGCGTTCCACACACACACACACACACACACACACACACACACACACACAACACTTTGTCCAAAATTATTATCCCCATCACAAACGGATCATGACCAAGAAAAGTTACAAATACTGTCATTCTTACAAAAGAGACCATTTAACTTAATGTTACAGAACATTGATCTGAGCTTTAAAATAGCAGGAATTTGCACATGGTGACTTTAGATGGGCTATTTTACATAAATCCACAGAAATCTCTCTGGCTCAGTCTGCCTCCATCTCAGACAAGGGCTGACGGAGCCCACAGTCTGGACATGTTGGTGCCCAGGGAGGGGGCAGGGCCACCCCCACTGGCTCTTCAGGCGTCTACCCATAGAGACCTGTTGCTTCCTGTGACATTTCACCAACACAAGCATAAGTCCCGTGGCTGCTGCTATGAAGTGCAACCCACTGCAGGTATGTGTGCGCAGGTAGGTGTGTGTGTGCATGTGAGAGTGTGTATGTTTGTGTGTGTTGGTGTGTGTCCATGTGTGTGCATGCGTGAGTGTGTGCATGTGTGTTAGTGAATGTGCGAGTATCCATGTGTGCACACATGTGCTTGTGTGCATGTGCATATGTCCATGTGAGTATGTATATGTGTGCATGCATGTGTGTCCATGTATGTGAATGTGTTTGCATGTGTGTGTGTGTGTTAGGGGGATGAGAATCGCACTGACCACCCCAGCTGCTCTACCACTCAAACGCGTGGCCCTCACACATGCCGAGTGCTAGAACCAGGGCGGACAGGCGAGAGTCTTCCCTTGGCTCATTCGTTGCCACGGGAACCGCCTGTATTCCCAGATGACCCCGGAGCAGTGAGAGAGCAGAGGGTGGGCACTGCTGAGGAGCAGCTGTCCTGCCCCACATCCCGGAGCTGGACAGAGCCTCACAGAGCTGGGACACAGGAGACGCTTTCCAGAAGAGCAGTTACTCGAGTCACAGACAGGTGCACAGACAGGAGGGCGGCGGGACTCTCCTGTGAAGCTACAGCATCCCCTGCAAGGAATGGCCTCCTAGGAGGATGCCTTGCAGCTCCCGGGCCGAGGTGCAGTCCTGAGGGACCCCAAGGCAGGAGTCTCCACCCAGGACCCGGGGCCTTGCCAACATCCTCTCTACTTCCCACTACAGACAGGGGTGTACACTGGTTCCATCTAGTTAATTAACTCTAATCAAACGTATTTGCAGTGTAAGCGCACCGAGTGCCCAGAACATATGCACTGAGATAAATCACAAGACATGTTCATTTAATCAGTCTTCTTGGCACAGCTGAAAGGCATGAGAAATTCTTCCAGGGTGTTCCACGTGCTTTCTTCTTTCTGCTGAGTGGGGGAACCATTAGGGTTCTCCAGAGACAGTGTGTGTGTGAGTGTGATTCTGTCTGTGTGTGACTGTGCGAGTGTGTGTGTACAAATGTTTGTGTATATTTGTGAGTCTTGTGTGTTTCTGTCCGTGAGTGTGTGAGTGTGTGTATAAATGTGTGTGTTTGTGTGAGTGTGTGCAGCTCATACACACATATTTACAGAGTTTCTCCACAATCGTGAGCGCTGGCTTCTCACAAGCGCCCGTCCTGGCTGCTGGGAACCTGGACAGCGTGTCTCGGCCCTGCGTTCAGTGGGGTTTCTGGGCCACATGGTAGCTCTGCTATTAATTTCTGAGGAGCCTCCACACTGCTCACAGTGTCTGCACCAACTCACGTTCCCACCAGCAGTGCACACGTCCCAGTTCCTCCACGCCCTCGTCAGCGCTGGTTATCCTCAGGTTTCGACAGTGGCCATCTCAGTGGGCGTGAGGTGGCCTGTCACACAGTGAGCGCCCCAAAGTCCTCGTTGCCACACAGGTGCCAAGAAGCTCAGGAAAGCGCCTCCCACTCTGCACCCCACTGCATTGTAACACCTCCAGGATATTTCGGGGTCCTTCCCCAGCCCCCAGGTTGGCTGCAGTAGGCAATACTTTTCCTGCCAGAACACGTTGCAGAATTCCCTCTACATATGGCTCTCCTACCCCCACTTCTCACTGTTAGACTTTCCCAACCCTCACACCCCAGGACACGGCCCCAGATTGCTCCTCCTGCAGCCCCCCTTCTGCTCAGACAGGGGCGTCCTCAGCAGCCCCCCAGGACCCGATGGATAGGGCTTCAGTCCCCGTGGCCCTGCGTCTGCTGGCATTCAGGGTGACAGAGAAGAATCCTGTGCTTGAGCTTCCGTCCCCGTGTCGCCTGCTGCCCGTCTCCCCAGGACAACAGCTGAGACCACAGGACAGCCTCCGGTCTCTGTCCCACCTGCCCCTGGGACAGGTGCCTGTTTTACCCCCACACAGGCTGACCTTCAGCTTCCCTGTCCCTGAGCCCGGAGATCTTCCTTCCTCTGTCGACGGAAAGGTCGAGCGTTTTTCCAAATCCATCTCACATAAGGCCCCTCCATGATTTGTTCATGCCACATAGGTCTTGGTCACCTTTTACTTTCAAACTCGATTACGTACCGCAGCGCCCTAAACTGTGCTCCTAAACGGGACGCAGCCCCTGGGGACTGCGATGTGGCCTCACTGCGAGCATCCCAATGCCATGCTCCCTGAGCACTAGCGGGCACCACTGGAGGGGGGGTGATGAGGACACCCTACACCTGTGCCCCACAGTGTGCAGTGGACAGGGACCCAGACCCACAGACCCCCCAAAACAGGCCCAGTAAGAGGATCGGAAGGAAACGCCCCCAGTAGGTGTGCCATGCCTGGCAGGCGGGAACAGAAGTCACCTTGGAGTGGCATGAGGGACAGTTCTTCAGGAAGAACAGCTGAGAGGGATATGCCAGCAGAAAGAACGCCAGGCTCTGGAGTCTTGGAGGAAAGGAAACAGCCAGGAAACGCTCCAGGGTGAAGACGGGCTGTGCAGTGGCCTGGTGGGGGCCTGGTGGGGGCCCGGTGGGGGTGGTCACAGAGAGTGACAGCCCTGAGACCAGGGACACGGGAGCTCTGCTGAAAGGTGGTGTGCTACCCCGTGGTGACGGAGAACACTCAGAGAAATCTGCAAGGAGATGACACAAATTTACACCTGAGACCAGCACCCCTGAGAAGACTGCAGAGGACAGACTAAGTGAAGACTTGATCAGTCCTAAGATCAGCAGTACGTGGGGACAGTGACAAAAGATATGCAAGGTGGCGATGGTGGGAGGGAGAGCAGACACATTCTGGAGGCCTGGGAAGAAACCTCACAAACGGGCTGAGTAGAGAAAGGAGACAGGGAGAGACTAAGATGACTCCTGCTTCCAATTTCCCATCGGGCTGGAGCTGTTTTCCAAATCACATTCCCATGGCAGGAAGAGACTGTCTCGGTGAAAGAACCAAGGAAACACTCGGGCTGGTGACTGCCGATAACGGTCAGCATATTAAAGGCTTTGAGAAGTCCTGCAGGAAAAATTCCACTTTGACATGGGGTGTGTGCACAGTTTCTGTTATTGGTTAAACTTGGACAGATTTTCTAAAATGTTTTTGTCAGAAACTAAGTGTCCAAGGACCATGCTGAATTTCTGTGCCGCCAAGGGGTGGAGACAAGCTGATCGGCACAGCATCCTGGGGCCGAGCCCTGCCCAGCTTTAGCTCACAGGAAGATGAGTCTCTGTATCAGCTACATGGCTCTGGTGGGACTCAGCCAACAGTGGGTTCGAGACGGTGCAACAAGTCAGCCTGAGTGGTGGGGAGATGGAGGTCATTGCTCAGACCACATTGGAAAGTCACTCTGCCCACAAGAGGAAGAGCTCTGCACCCTCGTGTGAGCACCATACGCACTGCACACAAGACCAGCTGATGGCACAGCCACTGTGGGCGCGGCACCAAGACTGAAGTCACCTGCAGGGTCCCCAGGATGGAGCAACCCTGAGCAGCACCACCTGTCACACTCAACTCAGCAGGGGGCTGATGGGGAGACTCTGATGGACCAAAACCCTCCCCAGTGGGAGCAGCCAGAACTGACACCTGGAGGGACACAGAGCAAGACCCAGGGCAGCACTCAGGGGCTGCACAAAGACACTCGCTCAGAGGGGTGTGCAGATGCTCAGAGAGGTGTGCACAGACACTCAGAGAGGTGTGAACACTCAGAGAGGTGTGCACACTCAGAGGGGTGTGCACAGACACTCAGAGAGGTGTGAACAGAAGCTCAGAGAGGTGTGAACACTCAGAGAGGTGTGAACAGACGCTCAGAGAGGTGTGAACAGAAGCTCAAAGAGGTGTGCACAGATGCTCAGAGAGGTGTGAACAGAGAGGTCTAAACAGACTCTCAGAGAGGTGTGAACAGATGCTCAGAGAGGTGTGAACACTCAGAGAGGTGTGAACAGACAGTCAAAGAGTTGTGCACAGACACTCAGAGAGGTGTGAACACTCAGAGAGGTGTGAACAGACGCTCAGAGAGGTGTGAACACTCAGAGAGATGTGGACAGACGCTCAGAGAGGTGTGAACACTCAGAGAGGTGTGAACAGACGCTCAGAGAGATGTGCACAGACGCTCAGAGAGGTGTGAACAGAGAGGTCTGAACAGACTCTCAGAGAGGTGTGAACACTCAGAGAGGTGTGCACAGACACTCAGAGGGGTGTGAACAGACACTCAGAGGTGTGCAAGATTCTCTGGTAACGAGCTACCTGAATAAGTAAACCCCACCTGGTCTCACAGACAGCAACACTTGGGTTAACTGGGTGTACACATGTGTGTGCATGTACCCCTGAGTGTGTGCCTGTGTGTGCATGTACACAGACATTTGTGATGCATGTGTGTCATTCAGAATGTCTCCGCCTGCAGACATTAACTTCTCTGATGAGGAGCCATCTCAACTATGACAGAGAAATGAGTGGGCTGGGGGCCCGGCTGCCAACATCACAAGTTGGTGCCCAGAATGGGCAGAGACGGAGCAGCACCGTCTCCAACACGCGACATGTTTGTCAACTGTGAAGCACATATGGGCGGACTGGGGCGTTTCTGAATGAATCAGCCCGGCCAGGTGAGGGGGCTGGGACTAATATTTTTTCTGTTACATTTCCTGGAAATTAAAGTGACAAAATGTATGTTACCAATAAAAAGTGAGATGAGGTGGGGGCAGGGAGGAGGAACTGTGTGTTCTTTTAAATTGATTCCTCCTAATGTATTAAACTGTTCCAACTGCTGTTTTGCTTTCAAAATACAACAATCTGAGAAATATGGGACAGAAGAGAAACCAGATTCTCTGAGGGGAAAAACAACAACCAGCCAAAGGGCAGAGGGCAAATGTCCTGCATAAAACAGAGGGTAAGTGAGATTCGCGGTCAGGCGAGGCCCCTGCCGGTGTATGACACTCGGAGAGCTCCGGTAAAGAGTGTCTATGAAGCTTCTGAAGGGTACAGACTCTGTCCTAGGCTGTATAACTCTGCTGAACTGATTTCAAAAGAAATGAAGTCCTTTGAGACAGGCACGATCACGTGTTACTGTAAGTCCCTCCATGTCATTTTTGCAGGTTCTTGCGAATGTCACTTGAGCTCTGGAAAGTGGACGTGGCTCTTACTCATGGGTTAACCATTCACGGAGTGGGTCCTGGAGATAAAAGCGGGCTGTCCAGCCAGAGAGGCGGGTGTGACCCACGCACACCTAGGCTCTAGAGGGAGCTCAGGGCGTGTCCCTTGTGCTGGGAAGGCCACCTACGGGTGCAGGACGTGCTCAGGGAGACTGAGCAGGAGCTCTCCCCCCGAATCCTCCGCAGAGGCCCTGCCCCCAGAGTGTCACTGGCACAGCTGACCACGTCACCAGGACTCTGCGGTGGATGCAGACTGACAGTCACTGTGGCCTGAGCCCTGTGTGCGACCTTGGACACCATACTGGGAGCCCTGGTCTGATAGGGACATGAGCAGTTCTGCGGGGGGGGGGGAACGAGTCCCCACAGATGCACTGGGGACACGGCAGGAAGAAAGGTGATGAAGAGCAGTGAAGGGGGGAAGCATTTTGGTCAGAGGAAGGAAGAGGGACACACCTGACAGACAAGGGCAAGGGCATGGACACCGACCGCCAAGAACATGGCCAACAGGAATTCCATGAAACCAGCAGCCACAAGGCAGCCAGAGTGGTGATACTGATACCAGACAAAACAGGCTTTAAAACAAACTGTTACTGGAGACAAAAAGGGGCATTTAGAATAAAAGGTCAGCCTGTCAGAAACACAACAACTGTAAGTATAGATGCACCTTAATAACAACTAGAAACCCTGAGCGAAGACTGACAAACACGAAGGGAGGTGCTCGACGGACTGGCGCAGACCTCGACGCCTCGCCCTCGACCACGATGGAACCGCCAGACGGAGACAGGAGACGTGGGTGACGCCATGAGTCAGCCAGACAACATGGGACATTCTACCCAACGACCGCAACGGAATATGCAGCCTTCCCAAGTGCACACGAAACACTCAACAGGACAGGCCATGCCCTGAGCCGCAAAACAAAGCCCCACAGGTTTAAGGAGAGAAGTAACACAGGCGTGTTCTCCGACCACAGCGCAGCGACATGAGATCAGGATCCGGAAAAACTAAGGCACTCCTGAGTAACCACGGACAAAGGACAAAGCAAACGGGAAGTCGGGAAATACGTGAAACTAACAAAAATGAGGGCGCACGTGACACACACCGAGGGCAGCAACGGCGGTGCCAGGGGGACGCGCAGGGCAGCGGGCGCTCACCTCCCGCCCGAGACACTGGGGAAGACGAGCGAAGGAGCCTGAACAGGACGGCCCACAGGAGCTCCACGAGAACACGAGCACAAGGCACTGGTGACACTGGTACCAGCAGGCAGGAAAACACAGGCTCAACAGAAACGTTTTAAACAGAAAATGTAAAAACAAAAGAAAAAATGAAACCAAAAGCTGGTTCTATGAAAAGATCAACAAAATTGAGAAATCTTTAGTCCGACCGACCAAGAAAGGAAGGGAAGGCTGGGGTCACGAGATCAGAAATGAGACAGGGCAGGGCGCAGACCCCGCGGAAGGGACAAAGGGAACAGTGACGGCCCTACATTAGACAACACGCGTGAGGAGGGCACATTCCTAGAAAGACACAAGCCCCAAAACTGACTCACGAAGCAGCAGAGCACGAGAATGACCTGTACACGTGAAGACGACGAATTAATAATAAAAAGTCATCCACAAGGAAAGATCCAGGTGGCGTCGCCCCTGAATGCCGCCAGAGCTTTAAGGAAGGACTAGTCCTAGTTCCTCACAAATGTTCCCCAAAAATGTCAGAGGAGGGAACATTTCCCAACTCATTTGATGAGGCCAGTTTACCCTGATCCCAAACCGACGAAGGCGTCCTAAGAAAAGAAGGCTCAGGATCGATATTTCTGATGAACACGGAGGCAAAACGCTCTTGGTGAAATACTGGCAAAACATAAAATCATCAGAAATTCCTGATAACGCTCCACAAACCAGGAGCAAAAGGGAACTTCCTCAGACTGATGACGGACATCCGCAGGCTCACAGCCAAGGTCACGCCCGGGCTGAGCAACTGAGGCAGGAGCCGGCAGGGACGTGGGCTCTCGTTCTGGAGGCCCTGGCAGGGTGGCGGGGCAGCTGGGCGGCGGGGCGGCTGGGCGGCAGAGAGAAAAGTCACCCTGATCGAAAGGAAGAAGCGAAACCCCCGCCTGCTAAGGACATGATCCTGTAAGTAAATGACTCCAAGAAACCAATGGAAACGTGAGAGTGAGTTCAGCAAGGCTGAAGATACACGATTGATATAAAAAAAATCAACTGTAATTTTATATATTTGAAATGAATAACCTGAAAATAAGACTAAGGGGACAATTCCATTCACAACAGCGTAAGAAAGAAAAAGAGCCCTGGCTGGTTGCTCAGTGGTTGGAGCACCGGCCTGCGCACCGGAGCGTCCCGGGTTCAGTCCTGGTCAGGGGCCCGCCTCTGGGCTGCAGGTTTGATCCCAGCCCCTGGTCGGGGCGTGTGCGGGAGGCGACCTGTCAACGCGTCTCCTTTACACCCATGTTCCTCTCTTTCTCCCCTCCCTCCCTTCCACTCTCTAAAAATCAACAGGAAAAATATTCTTGGGTGAAGATTAACAACAAAAAATAAAATAAATACAATAAAATCCAGCTCTCAGGTCCCTAAAGCAGACAGGCACAGACGAGAGCCGAGATGTGTCACAGCTGGGGGAGTGCGGGGCAACCCATCCGCCACAGGAGGAGGTCTCCGAGTGGACACACGGTGAAGTCACACCTGCCACGAACCCACGTGGCCTAAAGTGGGTGACCAAAAACTAGAAACTACAAGAAAAGTCAGCAAGGACACAGCAGTAGGAAGGGTCCACCTCCCACCTCATGTAATGTCACGTAGGCAAAAACCCGTGAAAAAAACACCAATAAAGACGATTCAGTGCGTCTTCAACTACACGGAGACATGCGCACTGACTGCTGTGAGGGTCTCGAAGGGACGGCTCCTCCCAACTCTACCGTCACTCCAACCCGACCCCCGACCAAATCCCAAACTCCAGGCTTTGAAAACTGGAAACATGATTTCAATGTTTATCCGGATAAATAAATACGTCCAGGGATGAAGGGGGTTCCCCTGCCCACTGCTACAAGACTGATCCTGAAGCGGTCGGCTGTTGCTACAACAAACCGAAGAAAGGAAAATCCAGCGATGACCCAGATGAAGCATGAAACTCGGCGGATGATAGAGGTTCCATCAAGAACAGGGTTAAAACTGAGCAAAAGGCAATCAGTTAATTCAGGCGTGGACACCCAGGGGCCTGTGAGGGAAGACGCAGTGGGTCCCGCTAGCTGGGGCTCTGCCGGGATTTGAAGACACGAGAGACTATTTCGTGGTGAAGGTGGCGCCCACGGCATGGGGCAGAATCACTCACTCCTCACCCCGAGGTCTGCGCTCTGTGCCAGCAGGGGGAAGGCTGTTCTTGCTGCCACACATTTTACGGAGACACACGGGGCCGTTTGGTGGTTTCTATTTATTCTGAAGAATTAGAGGAAAGAACAGATGAGCTGCAGGTGCACATTTTGGGACTTGGGGGAACAGCACAGGCCACAGTGCAGCGGTCATTATAGCGTGTGGGCCATACTGGGGAACGATCTTTGCAACCATCACAGGCCCTCTGACCAGTCAGAACAACGTGGCATGTTCACGGTGGGGACAGGGCCTTTCATTTTCTCATTACGTTTATGGAGCCCAGCTTCAGGCAGCCACCGGGTGGGGACAGGCGCGAGGCCTGGCTAATTAGAGAGCGTGGGCCTGAGACGTGGCTCCTTTTAGCGATTAGCAGCGACTGGCTCTCACTTTCCACAGAGCGAAATTAAGAAACATCCCCTTTAATTACCGTGCGCTCCAGCTCTCCGAGCACCCATACACACGGACTTTTCTCTCACTAAAAAGGAGATGCGCAGCATTCCGTCGGCCGGAGGAACCGCTGCTTAGAGCCCGAGGAAACGCCCGTAACCAAGGAGACGCGCGCATGGTCCCCCCAGCCCAGCTCTACTACTGAAAGCTGGACACACCCTCAGCCTCCACCACCCTGAGGAGGGTAAGTGGAGTCACTGCCCACCACGCGACACTGTGCAGGGGCTCGGCACTCGAGGCTAAACACGTGGGTACCAATGAACTTCACCTGCACACCACTCGACATCAGATTCACGGTGCACACCGAGGTCACCTGTGACGACACGTGCGCGAGAATCAGGCAGCCAGGGGCCGCCGAGCGAGTCGGGGGGGGGGTGGGGGGGGGACAGTGACGCACTGAGGAGGGTGCAAGAACCCTCCAGCGGCCGCATCCTGACGCTTGTCTCTTAGAAGGAAAACACGAGGTGGATCTGCCCGGGGCCAGGGCCGCCCCACCAGGCGGGTGGACCGTGTGAGCACTGCCGTGCTGACTCGTAAGTCGGCACCCAGGAGAGTTATAATAAAGTGAAGGAAACTGCATATAAAGCCCTGGCCGGTTTCACTCAGTGGTTAGAGCATCGGCCTGGGCACCAAAGGGTCACAGGTGTGATTCCCGTCAAGGGCACGTGCCTGGCCTGCGGGTTCCGTCCCCGGCCCAGCTGGGGCGCGTGCGGGAGGCAGCCAATAGATGCGTCTCTCTCACGTCGATGTTTTTCTCTCTCTCTTTAAAAATCAATGGAAAAAATACCGTCAGGTAAGGATTAACAACAAAAGGAATAAAAGAGAAAAATGTTATAAATGAGGGGATAGGTTAAGGGTTGAAAAGAGACAAAATACTCACTGACTCCATGAAATCGAGGTCTGAGCCCTCGGCAAAGGGCCCCCAGAGTTTCCCAAGACACTCAGTCCCGTCCGGGGCCCTTTAGCCCGCGAAGCTCTTTAGTCCATGACAAGCAATACCCGTCCCTGGGACGGAAGAGCCTGGGCCGTAGTCGGTGGAGAGTGTGGAGATGGCGCTGAAGTCCGGCTGCCTCTGCTTCTGAGCCTCGGCACACAGGCGAGTCACAGACCACTGGGCCGTATAAATCGGCCGTGAGCTACCAGAAATTAAAGTGACTTTTCCGGAAAGTCCTCCCAGAACTCCCCTCTCACTCCCAACCGGCTGACGCGAGCATTCACATAACAAAGGCCACGCTTCAGACGCTGTGGCTGGTGCTTCCCCGAGAACAATGAAAAACTCCACCGGCCATTAAAAGACCAAAACCCAGGAAATATCCTTCTCAGCTTGTTTCTTTGATTGGGAAACTAGGTTCTGAAACAAAAACCAAACTTAGCAGGTAAGGAAATCACCTTGGCTAACGATAATTTGAATCTGTTTTTTATCACTATTAACAGTTAAAAAGTTAAAAAATAAAAAGCAAAACCTCAATATTAGAAATACTGTGTGTGTCGGCCACGGAGTCCCTCACCCTCCCAGGCCCGGGGGTGCCCGCCCCCCCCTCCTGCTACGTGAGCAGCTCCCAGCTCCCGCCTGACCAGATGCTGGGTTTGGCCGAATGCTTTTTCCACAACTATTTGAATGATCCTATGACTTTTTTCTTCTTTGCCCTGCCGATGGCATGAATTACATTAACTGATTTTCAAAAATTAATTTTCTAAGACCAGCCTCCTGTTCCTGGGATAAGGCAGTGAGTGACCTGTGTCCTTCCACTGTCCCCTCTCCGTCCCCAAGCAAAGGAAACCTGGCTTTGTTCCCAGGCCCCTGAAACTCACCGTGGCCTCTACCGCGCTAACTTGACAGACACTTTCATGATCCTCCTGGATGTGCTTCCCGGGCCCAACCCTGGGCGCCCTCCCGGAGCCGGCGCCTGGCTCCCTCTGCCTCCTGCTCAGTCCCTCCGCATTTCTGGAGTTCAGCTCGGCGTCAGCCAGCATTCGGTGCTGGGCTTCCAGGGCTGCCCAGAACACGCTCCCGGGGGCTGGAAATCCACGTTCTCGGAGAACAGAGGCGTCGTAAGAAAACACTTGGAACACAGTGTTAGGGCTGAACCACTCCGTACGCTGAAATTCTAACCCTAACACTTCAGAAAGCGGCCTTATTTGGAGATTTTACCTTCGCAGGGGACACTGGGTCAAGATGCAGCCACCTGGGGGGAGCCCTAGTCCAAGACTGAGTGCAGCCCTGGTCAGAGGGGAAGTCTGGGCAGCAGCCTGTCTGAATTCTCTAACGTGAAGAAAAGTCATTTTTAACTATCATCTTAGCATCCTGACCACCCCTCCCATACACACACTCAGATTCCTTTCTCCACCTGAGTCCCTTGGACAGAGATTCGAGTCTTGAGACAAGAAAAAAACCTGTATACACACAAAGCATCCTGTCGTTACCAAAACAGCAGAAGGAGCATCTAAGGTGCCAGGTGCTAAACTGTCCCAGAGCCCAGGGCCGGGGGCTTCAGGGGGCAGTTGGGACCATCAGGGCACGAAAATTATTAACAGCAGCAGCAACAGAGAGGTAAGGGAAACAAGGCGAGTGCACAAAAGCCTGGGTTCACAATGATATTCAGGAGAGAAGCGTTAATAGAAAGTGTCCTAAGAAGCACACAATTGAAATACCAAGAAAAATATAACCAGATAACTACTTGTTATTGATTTTAATGCAAAGAAACAACAGGCATGGGATCCTCTTTGGTGCCTCGGGCGAGCACTAATCTGTTCGTAAAGTCTAATCATGTTCTTTATTTTATCTTTGAAAACAGAAAAGTAAATAAAAGTCTGAGACAAACAGATTCTGAGGACACAGGGGACACGCGGGGAAAGGAACGGCCACAGACAATTAGCCAAGAGCAAGGCCCAACAATTTAACGAGCACCAGTTGTCACAAAAGAAGGTTTATTCCAAAATGACAAATTAGCCGGATCTCCTGGAAGAGCTGCCCTGTCTCCTAGGAGACAGACGTCTAAACAGCCGTTTACCGGGAGTTTTAAGGGAACAGGCACATTTTTATAACAACAGCAGGCGAGGTCGAGGAGCCATAAGAAATACAGACGTGCAAACCTTTTTGAAAAAGTACCATATTCCTGGAAATAAAGCCAAACCTCCAAAACCCCTAAACCATGAAAATGGGGGCACGAGGGTCGAATGATATAAAAATAACAGCCTGACTGTGTGACAGGGGCTGGGCTGAGCGGCGATGGTTGTGTCTAACCTGCCTCGGTCCACAGGAGCAGCTGGGCTGACCGGGACGTCTGCCGAGGGGCTGCAGGGCCTAAACCTGACACGGTAAACGCTGCAGGGCCCCAACTCCCAAGTTAGTTGCAGAGCTGGAGGACTCACAGGAAAACGGGTGTGTGTGGGCACAGGCGGGTTTACAGTTGCTCCTCTGGAAACGATACAGTGATTAAGTGATGACTAGAGAATAAACTCTGCTTTGCGTACTCACGGCTGTAAACCTACATTTGCCCACCTGTATTATTTAAATGTTTAATTAGAAGGATAACATTTTAGCCCTGGCTGGGTGGCCCAGTCAGCAGGAGTGTCATCCTGTATACCAAGAAGTTTTGGGTTTGATTTCTGGTCAGGCACATGTCTAGGTTATGGGTTCCATCCCCAGTCGGGGCGCATACAGGAGGCAGCCAATCAGTCTCTCTCTCTCTCTGCCCCCCTTCCTCTCTCTGTAAAAATCAATAAACAACATATCCTCAGGTGAGGATTTTTTAAAAAGTATAACATTTTACAATATCTTATAATAGAAGGGTTTTCGCCAGTATTGTAATCATTGGGGTGTTTTGTCTGTGTTTGTCAATAAGTTTGGATCACAGTGTCTGAGATCTACACAGATCTACTCTGATAACTGTGAATTAAATTAAATGTTTATAAATGGCTGAACACTCTTAAATTGGTATTTAAATGCTTATTAAACTTTTTGTTGTTAAACCCATAATGCATTAATTAACCATGAATTTGGTGTGCAGATGTGTGGGGAAAGGTTAACTGCTGAATGCTCAAATAAAAATGAATTATTCAATCAGCGTACTCAGTGAATAACCTTAGTGAGTCTTCAACACGAGCATCAGTGAAGCTACTCATCCTGACCCGCCGTCTACACACACCACACGCCACACGCCCAGACACACACACACTCACATACATACAACACAGACACACAGACACACACACACATACAACCCAGACACACACAAACACACATACAGACACACACACCATACGCCCAAACACATATACAGACACACACAGACTCACACACATGCGCACGCACACACACCACACACCCAGACACACACACACACACTCACTCACATACATACAACACACACACAGACTCACACACACACACACACCACACACACCCAGACACCCAGATAGACACACACACAGACACACGGCCTCACACACACGCACACGTCCACACCTAACACTGAATGGATGACCAGGCCTGAGTTGATGACGTCTCGGTCTTGAAAGCCCTGAATTCAGGCAAAACGACTTTCTGGGAAGCAAAGCAGAGGTTTGGGGAGAGACAGGATAGGCCGCGAGGACAACGGCGTCCTGACGGGCTGGTGGGACAGCGGGGAGCCCGCAGGGTCCGCTGAAGCTAGAAAGAGCCAACCACACGGCTCCAGCGCAGGTGTGCTGCCAGCAATGAAATCTACAGGTTTTTATACTAATAACCGTTTGTTCCACTCAACAAAAATGGACTGAATAATGTTCTGGCCCCAGAAAAAGGCCCGAAAGCACTGCTTCGCCCGTTTGCTCAGAACCCGTTACAGCTTCCTGCCCCGGTGGTGGCTCGAGCACCAGGCTTGTCTTTTTCCCCCGTATTTTCACCTGTTAGAGCCCAGGGCTCATAGCGTTGTGCCCGACGCGGGGCGGCGCTGTCCCTGACACGCCCTGCCCCCATTCCGGGGGGCATCGGATTCAGGACGTCTCCCTCCCAGGGGGAGTGCCAAAACGAGGGACCCTAACCACATCCTGCCGGGTCCGACCACACTCACACCTGTGACTTACCGGAGGTGAGTCCTGCGGCCTGGGTCCCCCTTTCACGTCGGAGTCCTGTCCTCGGCTCATTCCACTTTTAATCAGGCAACACCTTAACCGGTTGATGTATGTCATACGAGAGGGCAAGCCCATTGCACTGACAATAAATTACAAATGCAAGTCCTACTGGGCAGCCGTTGGCGTAAGTAACTGTTTTGCTACTTTAAAAATGGCGAAGGAGCTAACTTTACTTACCTGTTATGTTCTGAAACACTGATAAAAGATGAAATATTTACTCTGCAACTAATTTTCCAAGAAATGCAGAAATTCTGTTTGTTCGTGATAAAAATAAAATCTCTAAAGATAAAAGCTAAACATGAATTCAAATAGAAAATAAATATTGTGGCAGCAGGATGCTGTCCCCAAAGACGTCCACACCCCAATCCCGGAACCTGGGAATATGCTATGACATGGAAAAGGGACTTTGCAGGTGGGATCGGAGCAGGGTCCCGGGCCGAGGAGAGAGCCCCCAAGAGCGGAGGCGGGTCCCAGCTGCAGAGGACTGAGAGGCACAAACCATCGGCCTCTGTGCTGCTGGCTTAAGGACAGAGCAGGGGGAAGACGGGGGCGGTGCAGCCCGGCCGCTGGGAAACGAAGGAACCGGCCTGCAGACACCTTGAGTTTAGCCCAGGGAGACATGTCAGACTTCTGACCTACGGAACCCAGAGACGACACACCCGTGTTGTTTAAGCCAACACGTTCATGGTCACTTGTTACAGGAAAACCCTGCGCTCCCTCAGGATAAGGGCACTGGAGTGTTTACCACATGCCACCCCAAGATTCTATGCATGACTTCACAATGTCACTGCTACCTGACATCAAATACCTGCCTGAAGTGCACACACCGTCAGAAACACGGGGTGCCCTACAGACAGCGCAGGAACCGCGAGCAGACCTGCCACCCCCGTCCCGCCCCAGGAGCCCCTGTGCCTCGGAGAGCTGCCTGTGGGGTTTGGAACTGTCCCCATGACCACTGACCTGCTGCGCGCAGATGGGAGTGGACAGGTGCCCTGCACGTGTCCCGTCATCACCGAGACCTGACCCAGCAGGGAAGCCGTCCCCACACACCTGCCGACCACACGGGGCACAGCACACCGCGCTCTCCCCGGGACCCTTCCTGGAGCCCAGCCCCAGCTCCCAGGGGGCACCGCACACCACACACACGCACACACACACGCACACACGTGCACACACACACACACGCACACACGCACACACGCACACCACACACACGCACACACGCACACACATGCACACGCACACGCACGCGCACACACGCGCACACACGCACACACACGTACACACACGCGCACACGCACACCACACACACGCACACACGCACACACACCAATTGTTACCTCGACTGGCACTATGAACAGAAAAGACAAATAACTTTTTCACAAATGTTTGTCAGTGGAAAGGAAAAGTGTTAGGAGGCACACGTCTGGCTCCCTCGGCACCCTCCCCAGAGACAGAATCCATACGAGGACGTGGGAAAGCACCCTCCTCGGTCAACGGCATTACAGTGGCTGGTTAGCCAATGAGAGCAGCCTGCACTCCACGCAGAAACCAAAGTAAATTCAGAAGAACAAATACGGGCGTGAAGGAGGAAATGAAAACCTTAACGTCAAATTTGGCTGAGTGTTTATGCAAATTTTGACGAAGGGAAGCTTTGGAAGGATGACACCAAGTCCGAAGTCAGGAGGAACCGTCCCTAGAAGCCTGGGGCGAAAGTGCCTCTCACACGTGGAAACTACAGGCTGGATCTCGAATGGCAGCCGGCCCAGGAAAACATACCTGGGAGTAAACACACGAGGAGTCAATACCTGTGGTCATGACTCCGAAAGGGTAGAATAGACGTCCTAACAATATAGAAGAGAGTGAAAGGCTGTTCCAGGCACTTGGCTCACAGAGGGAGGGAGAGAGGAGGCCACTCGACAGCACCACCCACCAAGGGAGCAGGGCTGCCAAGGACCTGTCAGGTGTCAAAACAGCAATTTAAAGAGCAGTTCAAAGCAGGTATTAAGTGTGCAGTCTTGGTGGGAGGAAAGCAGGTGCATTTTTCTGGAAATCATACTGAAATTCAATACATGAAAAAATCTGTAAAATCTTCAGGTCTTTTCGAACACTTAAGTTCAAAAATGTATCCGAAGGAAATAAGTAACTGAATAGAGGAAATTTGTCCAAGTGCTATTTACATCACCAGAAACTTGGACCTCGCTGTCAACAAGCCACTGGCTGCAGAGACTGAGCTGTGCCCATAAAATGAAACACTTTGTAGCTATTAAAATAGTTTTAAATACTTTTATTGAGAAGGAGTTGCCATAAAATACTGTGTTAATTTGTTAAAACATTGTTATTGGTACAATCATTTTATTAATGTAAATTATATGTATGTATATATGTATTGTGTGTGTGTATATATATATATATATATGAACATAGGAAAATATGAAAAGTAAAGCAAAATGTTAGCATGGCCATCTCTGAGTCTCTTGTCTTGTTTATGCCAATTTTTCCATGATAAGATATATTGTTTGTATGGTTTTTAAAAGGAGACAAACGACGTAGTTTACAATTACAGTGTTCAAAATTTCTACAAGCAGATCTCCGAATTGACTAAGTAGAAGGCACTTCCACAAATAATTCATATAACTTATTTTTAATATAATTTACTTACTGAACTAAAAACGTTAAAACTGACTTTAGGAGTGGTAGCTACTCGCTGTCTCGTGCCCAGAAGTCCCTGTGGGTAAGTGAAGTCCTGCCACAGAACTTAGAAGACTTTGGGCTCAGGACGGGAGCCCCTCACCTTCTGATGGGAAAGGAGACAGGCAGGTGAGCTGAGGCCGTCACGTGAGAGTTTCTAACCACCACGCCAAACACTGGCGACCTTTCCACGCTCTGCCTCCATCTCCTCTGGGAACATTAGAAACTGGACTCTACCAACTCTGCAGGCGATGCTCGCAGCCTCCTGGTGTTCCCGCCAATGGGAGAAAACGCTACGAGGTTTAGCCTAGTAAACAAAAGAACCAAACTGGACCCAAGTGTTTAATAAAGAAAAAACTTAGCGTTGTCCAAGTCAAAAAGCGATGGCTCTCTACCCAATGAAAACCCTTCGCTAATGGCTGTTTCCTGAGCAGGGGCCTCCCCTACATGAGCGTGAGTGGGCACTATTTGTTTCCCTCGCTACAGAATCTGTCTCTGAGCAGCATAGATCTGTCTACTCGTAGCTGCCTTGAGGAAAGAGAATTTTGTTCCGTAAAATAAATTCGATTTCTGCATTAAGAATTCTGGTGGCTTGACCAGGACCCACGCTGAGAAGTGAGATGTATTCCCTATTGCCGTCTTTCCCCAAAAGCGCAAATGAAGAGTGGGGGACGGGGCACCTCCTGAGAACACACGCCAGCCTTTGGGGTGTTAGGGATGTGTGTCCGTCACTGGTCCTCAGCCCGTGAACCTGTCCCCGTGTCCCCAGCCGCGCACAGGAGCAGAATCAGCAGGGAGCCAAGGGAAGCCGGGTAAGAAGTGAGGTAAGGTCGTCAGAGCACCACTAGGGGGCTCTGTTCGGGGCGTTGGGTTGACTCGGTCACTGCGGCCTGTGCAGTGGATGACACCGGACACGTGTGATGAGACCTTGTTTCCACACCCCCCCCCCCGAGCATCTCGGGGTCCCGGCACCACGTCCTGAGTTACAACTACAAACACGTGACCCCTACACCCACCGAAGCCGCGCTGTCCCCGTGTCCCCTGAGTACAGTCACCAGCTGCCCCAGCACAGTGACACCAGTGGCCAACGTAGGAAGAGGGAGATGACAGCCTACCTGAGCGGTCCCCATGCTGGCCAAGCGACGGTGTGGGCCGAGGATGGTCACGGGCAGCTACGGCCGAGCCTCAGGCAGCGGGGAGGCCTAGGAGGAGGAACAGACAGAAATGGGGAAAAGATGGCACCAGAGGGTCAGCAACTCCCCGCGGGACGAGCAGGGAGGCGCAGCAAGCACGAGGCCAGGCGGCCACCCCTCCACCGGAGCCGCCGGGCGGCCAGGGGCCTGCGCACAGCCAGCAACACCGCACACGCCATGAAAACTATCCTGATTCTCAGGCAGAGTTTGAAATGGTGATAAATAGGTTTCAAAACTTCAAAATATCAGCCCCATAGAAATAATAAAACCGTACTTCAAATCAAGGCTTATCCTTCCTCACATAACTTGGTAGGAACAGTATCTTCAAACAGAGACCAGCTCTGCAAAGGGCCCGGGCAGAGCTGGGAGTATGAGCAATGGGTCATTCTATCTCCAGGGGAAAGAGTGATGCACCTACAGAAAACGGTGTGGCATTTAAAAAGGGAAGGGGGTAGCCCCGATACTGTGATAAATTATAAAATTCTCTGCTCCTTTTGTTCATTGCATATTAATGCATGAAATCATTGTCCTCCCAAAAAACAGTCGAGATGAATCCGGAACACGAGGTTTGGGGAGAGACTTGTTCACAACATCAGGGTGAAAAGACTCGCTGCTCTTTTCTTCTTACTGAGCTGGCCAGACATCAAGGGCACCCGTCACGTGGCCCAAAACTACGGCCGGGCTGTGCTCACTTTCATGACAGTCGGGAGTCGACACCGTGTTCTGGACATTCTGTTTTCTCAATATCTTCTCTGACGGAGCAAAAGTCTGACCCTATGTTACTCAATGCCCTCTACTTGCTTTCAAATACACGACCCCAGAAAGGTAAGGCAGGCAACCAGTTTATAAAATTGATTATAAAATAATCCACAAACTGGAAGCAGCCGTGGTCTTCAGTATACAGTGAACACACGGTGCTGTGACCGCCGGTATGTTTATGTCCGGCTTTTACTGTCGAATATCCACAAGGACGGCTCTGCCTGGGTCAGCATGAACCGTATCAGGATCTCTCCACCTGGGCACAGACAGAACCGCTCATTTCTTCCCACCTGGAAATCACTACCCTGCAAATCCCTTACTGCTGGGCATTTCGGGTTTTCCCAGTTTTTCCCAGTGCTAATGATTCCACACACATTTTGCAGGCTTCCCAGCGAATTCCTCCTGAGCAGGTTTCTAAGACTGGAATCACCAGGTCACAGGATATGCAATTCTTGGTCCAACACGCTGCCAAAACACTTTGCCAATTTACACATCACAGATTTTCAGTTTTTGTTTTTGCCTCTGGTGAAAAAAGGTTTCTCACTGTTTTCATGGAGTTTAAGGGTCTTTTAATATGATTATTGATTGAATGTATTAATGTGTAAATTGCCTGTTCCACAGTTTGACTAAATTCTTTCGGGAGATCAATTTTTTTTTAATGTTTTTATTGATTTCAGAGAAGAGGAAGGGAGGGGGAGAGAGAGAGAAACATCAGTGATGAGAGTCATGGATCAACTGCCCCCCTGCACACCCTCCGCTGGGGATTGAGCCCACAACCGGGGCAGGTGCCCTGACTGGGAATCAAACCCTGACCTCCTGGTTCATGGGTTGATGCTCAACCTCTGAGCCACACGGCCTGGGCGGGCTGATAAATCTTTAGTTACTAACTAATATCTCCTTCTATACCCGGGACCACCTGTCTGCTCTGTGGGTTCTGAATGGTTTCTTCCTTTATCTTTTGTACGCTAACTTCACCATGGTGTCTTTAACCATTTAGATGGTTTAATATCGTTTATGTGTCCAAATCAATACTTTCCTCATGACTTCTATGATTAGATTAGATCTGCCTGATTCCACAATTTAAAATATATATATATATTTATTAAATGTATTGGGGTGATATTGTTTAATAATATTATATGGGGGGCAAAAGTAGGGGTACAGCTGTGAGTGTGCAGAAGTCTATTCTTGTACTGTTACTCGTTAATTACTGTATTATTTCACGTACCAACACTGGTAAACCTACTTTTGCCCCACCCAGTATATTCTACTAAATTTTCTTTTAACACTTCAAAACTATTCTTAATCATCATATCTTTAATGTGTTCAAAACTTTTGAGTTCCGAAATAGAAATTATCTCCTCTCCGATGACTAACCAATTATCCCAAAAAATTTGCCAAATAATCCATATTTCCCTGCCAACTTGAAAATGCCTCTGAACAGCACTGTCCTGTGGATCTGTTCACTTCCTGTGGCGTCAGCATCAGCGCTTCTGTCCGGAGGACAAACTCCACCAGGCAGGTTCCCTTTAAAAGTTTTCACTGGGCCTGGCCGGTGTGGCTCAGCGGTTGAGCACCGTCCTAGGATCCAGGAGATCTCAGTTCAGTTCCCGGTCAGGGCACATGCCCGGGTTGTGGGCTCGATCCCAGTCGGGGACGTGCAGGAGGCAGCCGATCCATGACTCTCTCATCATTGATGTTTCTCTCTCTCTCTCCCTTCCTCTCTCTGAAATCAATAAAAACATATTAAAAAGTAAATAAATAAAATATAAATTTTCATTGAGCAATCTTGTGAATTTACTTGGTCTACTTAACTTTAGTATCCCTTAATCAACCCCCCTCTCTCACCTCATGGCCCCTCCAACTGGGATTCCAACTAAAATTACATGACACACACACCCCCTGAAGGGAAGTGACAAGTTCAATGCTGACTTTTCTATTCAAGTGTCTCCATACCAAGAACTTGCTAACGTTTTGTGTCCTTTCTTAGTATTTTATAGTTTTTCCCTAAAGACCGTACGCATCCCTGTTTCCTCCCGAGGTATCCTGTGGGGTTTGCTGTTTCAGAGAATGCACCGATTACCATAGACAGTACAGTCAATACTTTTTATTTATTGATCTAGTATTTGTTCTAATAATTGATAGTCCTACTTCTCTGATAGACTAAAATAAGTCTTGTGATTCTTAATATTTCATCTCTGTCATCTTCCCATATAACCTTAGGTGGAGACCCTGTACTTAGAACTTACCCTGTGCCTTTGATCTCTTTGCTAACATCCTCTGGGTTTATTTTTCCTCAGGCTCAAAAACATCATGTTTTTCTTTCAACATGGTCTGTGTGGGGTAAACTTTCCAAGTCCCCATAGGTCTAGAAATGTCTGTATTTTGCCCTCAACACTGAGTGACAGATGAGGTATAGAATTTGAGACACTCGGTAGATTTCCTCAAAGCTACAGTCACAGTTGCACGTTTCTTGCCAGTGTGTAAGCAATTTCTACTGTCCTGGGTAAATCCTTCAGACTCTGCCTTCACCCTGCTCACCGTGGTGCTTACAAGGAAGGGTCGGGGGTGTGAGTCATTTGTCTTTATTCCGGCCCAGCGCTTGGTACGATTTTTCAACCCGAGAACAGTTTTCCTCGCTTTGGGGGAATTGCCACCTTCCTGTCTATTATCACCTTCTTTAGCTTTTACCGGATGAATTTTTCCCTTTCGGGTCTACCCACCAGCTCAGTAGCTGTGCTGTTTCAGGGTCTCTTTCTAGCTCTTTTGCTGTTAATAATAGAAAATTCTTCAGCTTGATCTTCTAGTTTACGCATTTTTTTCAGCTATGTCTGATCAGTGAATATTTATGAGTTTTAATTTCAGGGGATATATTTTTTATAATGTTTCTAACCAGTCCTTTGACATAATTTCCTATTCCTGCTTTATCGGTGTTCACTTATCACACTGGTTAGAAGCACGGCTCTGAAGCAAGGGTGTGAGTCCAGGTGAGTCATCCTCTCCCTGCCTGAGTCCTAAGGTGAGAAATAGAGGTAATTACAGGACTTGCCCTGTACCATAGGTGTAAAGATTAAGTGAACGACCCGTGTAAAATCCTCAGAACACTGATGGAAACATCTGAAAAGCTCGGCAAACGTTAAAACATTGCCTCTGAAGCCAAAGGCCTGCACCCAGGTCTGAGGTGCTGTCCACCCTTGAACTGGTCACTTAATGCGATCGTACTAATCCAGGGTCAGCAGCGTCCACTCTGCTTCTCACCCTGTTAGTTTCATTTCTCTCTAAAATCCTTCCTTTTTCATGGCATCCCACTCTTACTTTGTAGATGGAATTTGAAATGTCCCTTCAATGACAGGTCTTTTCCTAAGCTCTCTCCTGTTTCTTCTTTAAATTTACTTTAACAGGAGGTCACCTTCTGTGATCCAGCGTGCTTTCTCTTTTGGGTTGTGACAGCCTTTAGATGTCATCTGTTCACCCTCCTTGCTGCACAGACTGGGCAGCCATGAGTCCTGCTTCTGGGCCCCAGAGCGCCGACCAGCAGGTAGTGTTGAATAGGATGAGGGCATCTCACGCCCCACTAGCTGGAGAAGGCAGGGGCCTCTCGGCGGAGAAGGAAGGGGGAATTGGGTTCTCAGCTCCAAGTGTTCAGAGCTGGAATGTGAGAGGGACCTGCTTTCCCCAGCTCCCGATTCGCCCCAGGGGGAAAGTGTTCACATCCATAGGGCAGGCCGAGGGGC
Organism: Miniopterus natalensis; assembly: GCF_054644295.1. Lineage (NCBI taxonomy): Eukaryota > Metazoa > Chordata > Mammalia > Chiroptera > Miniopteridae > Miniopterus > Miniopterus natalensis. The sequence goes on along the minus strand of NC_142082.1, from coordinate 223,813 downwards.
TCCAATCAGCAGCACCCTCAAGCTCTTTGGCACCTTTTAAAACTATGCTGTATAATTTTAATATAAATTTAACTTTCCATTTTTATTCCTCATTGTGGAAAAATGAATAGGTTTTAAGAAATCTCACACACACACTTCAACAATGCAAAGCAGAGCCTAGTCCGTATTTATACTTCACATAGGGTATTTCCCTAACTTAAAAAGATGAAATTATAGGAATCTTCTTTCCAGAGCACAAATATACCTTCCCAATTGCATCATCTATACATCATTATAAACATTACAATGAATATTTCCTACCTCATTTCTGATATCCATGAATATTTTAACTGATATCCCCAAATATCTCAGCTGCCCTCTAGCCTTTGGGAAGGAACACAAACCCCAGTGGCACCTACGTCGCACCAGGACTGTAGAGCACAATGTGTTCACTCCCTGCTCTTTCAGGAGGATGAGAAAGTACAGAAACGCCAGTTCTATTTAGATGTTTGAAAGTTAATTTTGACTCAAAATAATATAAAATTCGAAGGTCTTCTATTATAGCTCAGAAGAGGTTATGGCAAAACATTGTTCCTCACTTGAGCCCTGCAGCTCAGTCTCCATCTCTCTCCCAAGACAGAACTGGCCACGTTCCCATGTCTGCGGCCATAGAGAGGAAGCAGAACCTGTTCAGACACATGTGTGCTGACCTTTACCCAGATTTAACTTTTCTAAATATCATACACTTAGGTTAAAGTCAGAGAGTAAGCCCAGAAAAATCAACAATTAGAAAAGAATTCGTTCAACACGCTATCAATTCAGGTAAGTCCTTAGTTCCCCCCCTTCCGGCATTCACTCCATTGTGGTGCTCGGTTGACAGCGAGCTCCTGTGGTTAGAGAATGAGACCTCCTAGTAAAGTTTTAGAGGCATGAACATAGATGCAGAAGCAGGTGAGGTCTAATCATCACGTTTTAAGTAGGATTTTACGACACGCAGGTCAGCATAATCACTGTGTGCCTTAAACAGTTTTCCTATTCTCCAAGGCCGAACTTCACAATTTCTATCTGATGTCTCAGTCCAGGTTGGGAATCTAGTTCATGTGTTCACGGACGTCTTCTGATGGATGACCTGCTACCCTGTTGCCATTGAGGCCTTAACCGAATCTCCAAGTCACACGCAGGGGCATGCAGCTGACTTCATTCCGTCCTCTTCCATCAGATTCCTTCATAACATTTACTCTCTAATGACTGATTCTTTACAGCATCGTACTCCATCATTCCTGATTCCTTTGCAGCATATTTCTCTGTAATCACAGACTTAATCAAACTGTCATTATCAGCAAAAGAAGCCAACCTCTGAGCTGCCTTCTCTAACACACTGCACTGTCCCCACCACAGCCTGACTTCTCCCTCCTGCACCTGTTGTTCTACGATCCCTCAGTCACCTTCCTCCAAAGCCGAGTGGCGGTGGTGAGGCCAGCGGGCCAGGCCGAAAGTGAGACAGGAGGAGGAGAGAACATGGGGTCACCACCACCCTTCACGGGCAGTTGTCAACATTTAATGACACACAGACAAGCACACACAATGCCATCTGGCACAGTCAGGTCCAGGCTGTCATCTCACCACCTGATGACCCTCAGACTCAAGTTACAACAGCAACTCCACTCCCCCTACCCGGCCACATCCAGCAGGGCAGCCTTTCTGCCAGTTTCAGATGTGTGGCCCCCACAACGTGGGCCAGTCACGCACATCAAGCTCTCTGGCTCACATGCGATAGAGACACAGGTGTGGATTCACATCCTGACAGCGGTTTCTTTGGAGAACCTTGACTGATGCAATTCTGGTGGAAGTCTGGAGGCACCACAACCCGTGTTCGCTCGGAACTGCACCCCCAACATTCATAGTGTGCTTGGTGGCGGGTGATAAAACCCTAAACTCACTCAGTGGTGAAGGTGACTTACCGGCTCATGTGGGTGCAGAATGCAGCACCTCGGGCTGGCTTGACCCCTGCGGGTCTGTGGGCCAGGCACCTGGCTGACTGCCATCTGTTCACCTGTGTCCCATGACCCCAGCTCCCTCCGAGAGCTCACTGCACCTCACGGGGCAGGAGGGCTGCAGCTCCGCCCAGAAACCTTTCAGAAGCTGCCATGGCGGAGAGGGAACCTCATTCTCACAGACCCCCTTCAACGTCAAAGGCTTGAGTCCAGTTAGGGCTCCCCAGGAACACAGGGCTGTGGCATGTGACGGAGCTGAATCCCTCTAAAGTCCCTAGGCTGCACGGGGACGTGGGACGAGGTGGGGGGGGGGGGTGGACATTCAAACAGAAGTCAGCGTCCTTGTCAAGGAATCAAGAAATCAGAGCTGAGAGTTTGGGCGATGACCCAGTTCCTCACATCGTCACTGTCCGAGCTCATAGTGTCAGGTCCCCTCTCTGGGAAGCTCTTGGTTTTGTTTTTTGTTGTGGGTTTTTTTGTTGTTGTTTTTTAAAAATTTATTTTATTGTTGAGAGTATTACAGATGTCCCCTATTTCCCCCCTTTTGCCCCCTCCCCAGGCCTTCCCCTATCGTCTGTGTCCAAGGGCTGTCCACATGTGCTTATAAGTTCTTTGGTCAAGCTCTTCCTGTCCTCCCCCTTCCCTCTGAGACCCGTCAGTCTGTTCCACGCTTCCATGTCTGTGGTCCTATCTTGTTCAACAATTTATTTTGTTCCTTAGATTTCACAATAAGTGAGATCCTGTGATATTTGTGTTTCTCTGACTGGCTTATTTCACTCAGCATAACACTAAAGAAGGGAAGCTCCTGTGTTTGCTCAGGTGTAAGAGCAGGAGGCTGGGTCAGCACTGCATCCAGACGTCACTATTAACCAAAGAGCATCTAGCAGGTGTTGCTCTTACACTAAACATGTGTCCCTACGGAAGAGAACCGGCCACTGAACACTGGAGATGGCTCGGGGGAACTGAGTGCCAGCCTGTGCACACAGCAAGACAAACCGCCCGCAGGACAGTCCTCAGAAGCTGACTCACAGCCACCGGGAGACACCTGTCTTCTTCCGTCCTCGGTTCTAAAAATCATTAATAAACAAATTGAACAAGAAAACTCAATTACACCTTTTTAGAGTGGATTATCATGTTGAAAATAGTAATGAATATGCTTAGTAAACAAAGGTTCTGGAAAATTGCAATGTGGCGCATGACATAAATAAGATTATAGAGAAACAACTGACAGTGTGATGGAGTTTCCTTTATAGAATGTACTTCAAAACCAGTAGGTGGCACCGAGCTAAGTGTGAAATCCAATTATCAGCGCATTAGGCATTTACAGCATCCTACCTGAATTAGTTTGTAATCGCCATTAGCCTACAGTGTGCAATGGCGTGAACCAAATAAGATACTGTTTATTATGCTTAACATTTTAATTAATGACTAAAAAGATAATAAACAGCATTTCAGTACAAGATGCATTTTGAACAATATTAAATTATCGAGTGTTGTAAGAATCACTGAAACAGGATGAATTAACGGCCAGGTTAGACATGGAGACAGTGCGCACGGCTCCATGGCAGGAGTTCACGGATCCCAGAGAGATCCGGCACCCGGCCACGTCTTAGACCATGAACATGTAAGTGCAGAAGGGTCTGAGACGCATCTCTGTGAAATTCCAAAGCAACGTGGATAAGGTCATGGGAATGAGGCCACAGACCCCACAGGAGAGGCCGTCAGACAGGAGGGAGACCCACCATCGTCCACACTGTGCGGCTCTAGGAGCAGGACCGTGAACCCAGACTCCAGTGCTCAGTAAAATTAGATTCCACATGGGAATAAACATATTTTTAGTCACCCGAGGACTGTGAAAGCTTTCCCACTCACAGATGCTAATGAAGACGCTCTTCAGAAGGCAGACATCAGAGAGAGGAAGAGAAGGGGAGCTGGGGAGCCGAGGAGGAGCGTGGACAACACCAGGGGAGGGAGATGAGCAAAGCAGAGTCGGGCCACTGGGGACCCGGAATGACCACGAATAATAACCCGGGGGTAAGACCGCAGCCTCTCAACCCAGGAGAACAGCACGGCCAGTTCTTGTTGTGAAGGGAAGACACTGGTGGAAAGATAGGAATCGAATGAAACGCCTTCCACCAAGTCATGAAACAGCCAAGATTCTCAACCGAACACTAGCAAATGGAACCCAGCAGGGTATTAAAACAATACTTAACTCTGAACTGAGAAATGACTCAATATTAGAATATTTATTATTTTATTCAAAAGGCATTAAAGAGGGGGAGAAGCTTATTCACACTGGTACAGAATAAGACTTCCATCAATTTCAAGACCATTCCTCGTTTTTTAGATTAAAGGGAAATTTGTTTCATTTGTAAAAGGTTATTCCCTTAGATCTATGGCAAACATTCATGCTGTAATTAGAATCATTTTTATTAGAGTCAAAAATTAAACAAGGACATTTGCGATATTTCAGTATCTAACACCATGCTGGTGATCCCGCACCATGCAGAAAGTCAATCAGAATAAAAATATCAGAAAGGGAAAAAGGAAGCCAGAATTTACTGACCAGGTATCTACCTAGAAAACCCAAGGGTGTCAGTTGACAGCGATCCTTCGGTAAGAGGAGGAACAGCAGAACTTTAAAACTGGGGAAAGAATATGAAAAGGGGATTTATGAAATAGTACTAATCACCCTGTGAGTACTGGTATCTAGTAAAATGATGTAAAATGTTCAACGTCACCGTGCTCTTGGGGTTCTAACTGGAACAACTCACACGCCCGCACCAGAGGAGAGCCACGAAAAACCTTTGAACGAGTGGGCACGGCATCCATCAGAGTCTCACATGCAGGTTCATGGACCCAGCGAGGCCTCGTAGCGAACAGCTGCACGTATTCAAAACAGTGAGTACACCAGGGTGACATTCAGAGCACTGTATTCTGGAAAAGGCCAAATCGACCTGCGTCCATCAAGGGGCGTGGTTAAACAGAGCTCGATGCACCCGCACTGATACGCGGGGATGTATCGCAGAAATGTGCACCTGAAGCCTACGTAACCTTATTAACCAATGTCACCCCCATACATTCAATTAAGATACAATAAAAAAAATAAAAATAAAAAAGAGAAAGACAGTGTCATGGGCATGATAAGCTTTTGTAAAAACACATTAATAATAATAATAAAATTAAAAATAAATAAATAAAATATATTATGGAAATGAAAGCGGTGAAGTGAGGGGACTAGCGAGATGCGGTGACTCGATGCAGCGTCTGACCCTGAACTAGGGGGGAAAATGCCATAAAGACATTATCGGGTCAAAGATGAAACTGGAGCATGGGTAGTGAGCGAACACATTCTATCAAGTTAAATCTGCAGGCGATGCCTGGACCGTGGTTACGAAGCGCGTACCCACGTTCTCAGGGAAAACACTGGAGAACCGGAAGTGAAGGCAACGACACGTGCAACTTATGCTCTCGGTTCACGAAGCACAGCCACGTGGGGGAGAGGGCGTGGTCAGGACGAGGCTGGCCCAGGGGGTGGCTGAGAGGGACGGCACTCTTGCTACTATTCTTTTCTTGAAATTTCCTTAAGTTTGCAATTATTTCCAAATAAAAATGTTTTGTTAAAAAGAAAAAAGTTGCCCTGGCCAGTGTGGCGCAGCGGTGAGAGCCTCAGCCCAGGCACGACGGGTGACAGGTTCAGCTCCGGTCAAGGGGATGTACCTGGGTCTCAGGTTCAGTCTCCGCCCCAGACAGGGCGCACGTGGGAGGCAACTACGCGTCCCTCTCCCATGGATGCTTCTCTCTCCCTCCCTCCTTTCCACTTTCTCTAAAAATCAGTGGAAAAAATACCCTCAGGTGAGGATGAACAAAAAATAATAATAAAGTAGATTTTTATGACATACATTGAAATAGGAAGCTCTTTCTGGTAGCTAAGTGGAGACGGTGGCTGGAGAACACCGTGCCCGGCGTGATCTAATTGATGCTAGAATCCGAACAGGGAGACTCCGGCGCATGTCCACTCACGGCGGGTATTGACTCCCATGAACGTACAGGAACAGGGGAGTCTCGGAGACAGTGCATCTAGGGGCTGAGCGTTCAGGTTTAGACACTTTACATCCAGCTTTGAAGTACCTGCAATCCTGCAAATCTCTCCAAGACCTATTCTTTGTTTAGCCTGTTTTTACTCGATGATGCTGATGGCGGGGGGAGGGCAAGGGGAGGACCGTGAGGGAAAGATGAACGACCATCTTGAGGCCCCTGGCTTCTCAGTGTCACCAGATTCCAGGGTTGGAGAGCAGGAGCGTCGACCACCCATAACCCAGGACGGAGCCCACAGGGGCTCCCTCCAGGTGTCAGCACCACAGTGGGTCACGACCTTCTGCCTTTCACTTTCCAATACTCTCCACATCTTTTACGGTGTGATCACATTACTTTAAAAATGGAGAAATTACTAAAGTAAAAAGTGCAATTATAAGTCCAGTGTCAACAACAACAAAGTGGTTCAAAAAAGTGTCAGATGAAGGCAAAGCGGGGGGAGCAAATGGGAAATGAAATAGATTTCCTGCCAGCACTGGCTGTGCACCTCGGCACCGAGCGTCAGGATCGGTCTCTCCGAGTGGCCCCACCTGCCCCAGGTGTGACCGTCCACACAGGGGCCTGTGCACTGGTAAGTGACACCACAGGGAGTAGGGGCTGAAGAATGGAGGCAGCCTCTCCAAGCTGCTCACGCCCCCCTTCACTCTGACCTAACCCTCCCACCTCCTCCCCTGGCCACACACCTGCCGCTTCCCAGCCTCCCCTCCCCTTCCTGTCAACGACCTGGGTGCCTCTCCTCCCTCCCGTCTCCCACCTCGTGGCTGAGGACAGAGCCAGCCCAGACCTGACCCCACTCGCGAAGTTATCTGATCATCACCGCAGTCCCGAGGAGGCCGCTGTGACCTCCCCACTGTCCACATGAGAAATCAGCAACTCCACAGAGGAGCATGGAGTCTGGCCTCCGGGGTGACCGCCGTCTCCAGCCCAAGGTCTGCGACCACGTTATACACTCACGGGGATGCCAATCGTTCAGGACCTCCCACGACCACCTCTGCAGGCCGGCCCGGGTCCCACCCACTGCTGTACACAGCACAGCACCTCCCTAACGCTGAGCACACTAGACCCTCACTGAGCATCTGTGAACGAGGTGACACTTCCCACTCTGGGAACATCTAAAACACCTAACAGACTGTCGCCGAGAAGAGAGTGAGCATGATTGGAGATGCCGATGCTGCCACCGAAAGTCAGATTCTGTAAACGCAAGCGAGGGGGGAACCAAGGACAAACCGCAGAAGTGGGGAAACATTGCAATCACTGTCCAACAAGGTTTTATTCGTCCAGAATGTATAAAGAACTCACAAAACTCAGAGGAAGAAAACAGACAACCTGAGATTTAAACACGGGTGCAGACATGAGACGTCCCCTCACCACAGAGGGTAGATGCAGGCAGGAGGGGTCCGTCCACCCAGCTGATGTGACAGCTCAGAGCCTGGCCGTGGCCCTTCCAGGGGGCAGGAGTCATTGGCACATCATTTGAGGCCCAGACACGCTTCACAGGGAAACGCTGCCTCTGAACCTCACTGAACGCAATACACCTGGGGAAAAGGTCTCGAGGACAAATGAACCTCTCGATCAGCTGGGACAGAGCCTGTCATTACGGGGGGCAAACAAGTGACTCCTGATGTGTTTATTCATTACCAGTATTTACTGTATTTAAAAGAAGTTTGTCAGGTAAAGGAAGGCAGATGCTCAAGGTGAGAGTGACAGGCTCCTCCCTCCTTCCCTTTGCTCTGCCGTCAGACTCTGCCGACTGCTCTGCTCCACGAGGCTTCTTTTCCAGAGAAATCAGCCAATGGAGGACATTCATCTTATCAAAGGGGTGGGTGGTCTGTAAACAACTCCTGTCTGCTCTATAAGATAAAAATGTAAGTGTGTGAGCTGCCTCACAGCATCAACAGCAGCAAGAAACCCCCAAGGAAGCCTCAGAGGTCCGGCTATCAGTGGCCAGACCACTCAAAGGCTGACCTTCAAGGCTTCAGACATACTTGTTTCTCTACAGACTAACAGCATAGAGCTGTTGTGGGGAAAACGCAGGGTTTGATTCAGGATGTGGGGGATGTCACAGCTCCCCCGTCCGCCCAGTGTGACTGCATCTCACCCCAAGGAGCCTGGGAGCAGGTGGGTGAGATCCAATCCCATCACCAGTGCTCTTTGTTGGCCTCGTGGAGACGGCATTAAAAAATTAACTGGAGTTTTATGATTTTGTAAAACCATTCAATTCTTTTAAAAGTTCAAGTCGTGTAATCATTCACTTGAAATTAGCGATAACCAGGACAGCTCCCCCTTGCCTCTCACTGGTTCTGACCCTCAAGGCCACACGGCCCCTGCTCAGAGCGCACAGCAGGCCTGTGTCTCTGTCTGTCCCTGAATGGTACACACGTGGGGGGCGACAGCCACTTCTGTGGCCTCATACATGTCACAGAATGTAGGAGGATTGGCCTACATGTGGAGGATTGGCCTCATTCACCATCTTCACATTGACGTGGGTGCAAGAAAAGCTCCAAAATGGCCACAGCATCCGGCCAGTGTGGTTCAGTGGTTGAGGTCATCCCATGTACCAGTAGGTCTCAGGCTCGATTCTTGGTCAGGGAAAATGCCCGGGTTGCAGGCTTGATCCCCAGGAGGGGGCGTACAGGAGGCAGCCCATCAATGTTTCTGTCTCATCAATGTTTGTATCTTTCTCTCCCCCTCCCTTCCTCTCTCTCTAAAAAACAAAATAAAAACATATTTAAAAAAACAAAACAGCCACAGCTTCTAAATCCTTTGCTAACTCTCCTTTCTTGGCCATTCTTTCAAGAATCGATAAAAACTGACTCTACCCAGAAGAACACATGTAGGCAGGGCCATGTTGCACCCGTGACGTGGCTCGGAGGGCATGGGCCTGATTTGTGGCATTTGCTGAGTCCATTTGCAATACTGGGCCAATTTCATGCTATGTATGTGAAATCACAAATGTAGAAGTGGGGAGATGCCCGCCCACCTCCCTGAGCTCCTGTGAGGACGCCCCAGACACCACAGGGCCTGATGCCAATGAGCTGACCGGGAGAGGCTGTGGAAATTGGAGAGAGGTCAGTGCCACAGTGGGTGGCTTCTGGTCCCAACACTGCACCTCCCTGAGGCAAGAGACGCATGGTGACTCTCAGACAGGCCTGGTCTGAACTGGGGAGGAGGCAGGTGGGCTTGGTTAGCACAGTTTTGATGGAACTTTCTCCAGAGGGGCATCTGGCTGCCAGCAGGGGCCCACCTCTGGCTCACTCCTCCCAGGCTCACACCGTCCTTGCTGAACCCAGGAGGCAGCGAGGAGCATGCAGATGGGCAGGCGGCCAGAGGGAAGAGGGCTGTGGGTTTTCACCTGAGACTGAATCACGCAGTGATTCGATGAGAGAGCAACAGGGTAAGACCCACATTTAAATGCCAAGACGTTTCCCAGAACATACTTCAACTTCCTTCCCGCTCGCTCATGTGGTTTCCCAGCTAGTGGAAGCAGGGTGACCCCGTGGTCGGTGGTACCTTCCCTCCTTCCCCACGACCGGCATGAAGGTGTGAGATGCAGGTGGCCCTGTCTCAGGAGCACTGTCACGTGCGCCCCTTGCGTGTGTCTAAGCTCACATCTAACATTATTTTCCATTGGTTTAATCATGGCAAAGGCCATAAAGACTAATTTACACTGGCTTTTTGACGTAAAACCTCCACGTTACGCTCTCCTCTGCGCCTCACCTGGAATCTAAATGCCACACCAGCTGATATCCACCATCACCCGTTTAAAACACATGAACAAGTTTGTCTCTAATAGCCTAAAACATTACATTGCTCGTTTTTTCCTTAAACTCTTATTTCTGGTCCACCTTCCTCCACAGAATTATACCCCGCTGTCAATATGCTGAGTTTAAAAGGCTTCCCGTTTCTCCGCAACACACACACACATATGCACACATCCAGGAATGTAGTCTGTAATTTTCTGTGACTGAAAGATTCTAAATGATAAAAAATTTTACTTAGCTCAATTATCAAAACTCTCAGAGGTGCATAACCGACCCTAAAGTATAAATGTATTACAAATTTTGATGAATGAGTACTAAATATAAGCATTAAAATTTAATTGGAAATGTATCTCTTAATGCGATGGAGATTTTTCCCAGTTCGTTAATGCACTTGTGGGTGACTATTACTTTTTAGTGGGGAAAACAGTCCAGCACCAAGGGCTTTTTTAACAGCCACGGGCACGCAGGAAGCAGTCCATTAGCGAGAGATGGTGACGCACGCGTTTTGTTCCTGCCATGACCCTCAGTTCCTGGAAGTCCTTCAGAAAGTAACTATTTGGTTAATTAGACGGTGGGTCCATGATATCATCGCTCAATTATGCTGAAAGCAAGAACCTGGAAACCAGAAGTGGTTTTCGCCCATTCGCTCGCCTCGCCACCTCTGCCCGCGGGGGACGGTCCGAGCCCCCGCCTGGGCAACCTGCAGCCTCCAGCGGCGCGAGGGGGCGCTGCTCCCGACGCCAACACCTGCCCAGGTGAATGTGCTTTGAAAAAACACCTATGAAACTTCAGATAAGAAATTAATTTCCGTAAACTATCGCGTATCTCGTTCTCCATAAAAACCTTGATGCTTCGCAAGCGGAAGCATCTCGGTTCCGTGAGAATCACGATGAAGGAACCACGAGAAAACCCTAACGTGGGAGTCGGGAGCCCGCAGCGGGCGCCTCAGGGCCCAGCACCTGTGCGAGCGCAGCCGCCGACCGCCGCGGGGCAGGGTTTCCCCTCGCCCGGCAACAAGCGCAGCCAATGGAAATGCTGCAGCTCAGCCAATGAGAAGCCACCTCACCTGGGCGTCCTCGGGCGGGCTCGCTCCCGCCCCGCCTCCCTTCTGCAGGAAGCCCCGCACCTGGCAGGTGGGCCAGACGCTGCCTCGAACCGTTTGTTAAAGCCAATTAGACCGTCTTCAAATCTGCTGTTAAATCCTGTTTATTGACAGTTCGAAGAATGCTGTGGGAAGATAAAGTAATAAAACAAATTCCCGAGGGGTGGGAGGGGTGGAGGGGTCCAGTGGGGGGTGGGGGCATCTGTAATACTTTAAGCAATAAATTTTTAAAAATTTTTTTATTGATTTCAAAAAGAGGAAGGGAGAGAGAGGGAGAGAGAAACATCAATGATGAGAGTCATTGACCGGCTGCCTCCTGCACGCCCCCTGCTGGGCATCGAGCCCGCACCCCAGACTTGTGCCCCGACCCGGAATGGAACCTCCAGGTCCTGGACCCTAGGCCCAAGCTCAACCGGTGAGCCACACCAGCCGGGCAAGATAAATTTTTTAAAAAATCTCTTTTATAGTCAACATGTCAAGAAACTGCATCTGTCCTGTGTACCCAGCTTTTTAAACTCAGAGAACAGTCATAAGTGATATTTTCCTCGAGTATATGATATCACAGGATTACTTTAAAAATATGAAAACAAAAGACTAAACAAGGACAAATGAAAGACATGTTCACATGCATTTTAATTCCCTGAACAGTGTTCTCACTTGAGCACAAGTTTCCAAGGGAACGGGGTGGAAGCAAACCACAGTCCATAATATTTCTAGCAATTAGGAGCTGCTCTGATTTTAAGACTCCTCAGCAGCAGGGCGAAGGGCATTATCCATATTCGGGGTATTTCTTGAGGTAGGAAGTTGCAGGAAGGTTTGCAAGCAGAGTGACAACTTGCCCTGGTCAGAGGATTCTTTCGCTGTTGAATCATCTCCTGGGAAAAGCAGCCTCTAGTGTGACTCCAGTGGATCAAGTGCAGCTTCACCCAGTTGCTCCCACAGTGACGGATGATCTCCCTCGCCGTTACCTCGCTCTGCCCCCGCTTTGCTGGTCAGGTGAGGCAGCACAGCCAAGCACAGCAGGGGGCACACAGTGCACACTGAGGTGTTTGGGGTGCGTCACCTGATAGCTGACAACACAGGAAGCTGAAGGACATCTGGAAAGGCCTCAGAAGTGTCCTTGAGGATGACTCAGTCTGAGAAATATTTTCGTGCCTCGCCCGGCTGGCGTGGCTCAGTGGTTGAGCGTCAACCCATGAACCAGGAAGTTATGGTTCAAATCCCCGTTGGGCACATGCCCGGATTGCAGACTCAATCCCCAGTAGGGGGTGTGCAGTAGGCAGCCAATCAATGACTCTCATCATTGATGTTTCTCTCTTTCCCTTTTCCTTCCTCTCTCTGAAATAAATTTAAAAAAAATTTTTTTAAAGAAATATTTATACGCCTTAAAATGTTTTAAGGTAGGCATGTGATTGGCAGGCACTAAACTCCTATAAGTCTCACAAATAAGACAGAACCATTGATGGAAAAATGGCTGATAAACAAGTGCTCAGGACAAGGTGGGCAGCCCTCTGGGACCTTGGCCTATGAACCATAACTTCAACTTTTTGACATGTGTGGGTTTGAATTTTCCATAACAATGATTTAATCCAAATTTGTTTCTCAACTATTTTATTAGGAATTTAAATATTAAACATTCAAATAAAGTGGTGCAGAGAGACTGACTAATAACTGAGGATGGTTAACTTTAAATATTCCCATGAAATATCTCAATGTTACAATACTTTAGGTATTTATAAGTGACAGCCTGGAGAGACACAGTATTTATTATTTGTCATCAATTCCAGACACAGTCTGGAGCCTTGCAGTGGCTTAAAAAATAACTCAAGCTGGAAGTCTATCAAGATACCACCAGCTTTTAGAAGTTAATTGCGGTGCAACGGCAGAATCAGGTGAGTTGCTATCTCCTGAGTGACAAGAGTATTATCCCCTAAATGCATTCAACTTTTCCTTTTAAACAAAATTATAGCACAAAATTGGGTTAAATCATTTTGCTGCAGAAAATTGTAACAAACATATGTCCAGAAATGAGATTGTAGTTTCCATAGCAACAGTTGTGTGGGTCTTTTGACCGGCTCCGTCTGTATGTTTTGTGCGGCTCCACCAAGTAACTTAATTTCTTAACCTGCCATTTAAGTGCGCGACTGAAACAGTGCATCCTGATGAACCACTTCCCCTTCTGTATCATTTTCTGAGCCCTGTCACCACCATCCTTCCATTGTTCACAGAATCAATGTACTACTTTGGCAATACTTGGATTTTAAGAGGGCTGCAAACACTGAAAACTTAATTACATCATTTAATCACAGTTGAAGGGAGTCTCAAGGCTTTCACAGCTTCATACATTGTATTTTTTAAGCTTTAATACAAAAAGTGAAGTAATATCCATTATTTTCTTTGATGTTCTTTACCCTTCTACAAGTATCTTTAGAAATAAAATTTATTAATCAGAGTCAAGAAATAACAACAACAAAAATGTTACCAGCACTTAAACAATGGGAAAAATATAAGTAAAAATGTTGGACACAAAATTTTAGTATCTAATTAATTTAATGAATTTATAAGTCTGACCTATTTGGTGTATTGTGCCAAATAATACAGTACTTATTAATCATAACCATGAAGTATTAATACAAAGACAGACCAGTGCAAATCTTTAACAGATGTATGACTTATTGTTATGTTAATAAAGACATATACACATATTTTTGCACCTGGGTTGAAACAAAGCTAAGAAATGCTTTAAAAATCACAAAGCACCATGTGAGGTAACTGAAATTTCTCCCAAGTGCTCATTCCCTTACACAAAATGCTAACACAGGTGCATTTATCTTGCACACTTTTAAAAAATATTTTCCATAATTCCCACGCTGGCCCAGGGCAGATTCCTTGCCACCCTTAGGAGAGGGAAGTGAAACGGCGATAGAATAAGAAATCTGGGTTTGTTCCCGCCCTAGTTCCTGGCACAGAGCCCTAAAACCCTCGGGATTTCTGAGGGCAGATTCGAAGAGGCAGCCAAACGGTGTGGAATACGTGTCAGCTCTGGGTGGGGGCCAATGTTATGTCATCAGCAGCAGCATCGTCATCAAACCCACCCAGATCAGACTAGGACCAAACACCTTGTAACTGAGACATACACACGATGAAGTTTTCAGGTTTATAGAGAGTTTATGGAATTTAAGCCATCGCTGACATAACTAAGGGATTTGCCACCCTGCTCCATCTGACCCGGACGTGGGCAGAGGAAGTGACCGAGCACCAGAGAGAAGACCAGGCCAGGGCGGAGGCCAGACATGTGGAGAAAGACAGTGAACTTGTACCAGCCTCACGCTGGGGACAGACCGTAATGCTTCCCCTGAGAACAGTTTTATGTACTTTATTCAAAGCCAGAATAAAAGGATCTCAAGGGTATATTCGTTAACGGTCCCCACTGGGACTGAGGAGAGTAGGGCAACTTGCCTCACAGAAAACTGGCGCAAATTCCCACTGGGTGTGACAGCCCTCATGGCAACATTCATAAAAACCACTGCGCTTCTTACAAAATATAATTTCTAAAGCAAAAGCAGGCTTGCGAGTCAAATGTTAGGTTCTGTGGGGAGAGAGAAATTCAGCCGTTAGCTGATTGTGTGATGTCACCAGCTGCCTGCGTGTTCTCAAAGTGCAAGTCAATGAACTTGTCACAGCTGGTGAAGGACACCAACGTGGACAGAGGGGGATGTCCTCAAGTCTTCATGGTCAGAACAGAAAGGGGGCACCCTCGGGGCATTTTCCAAGCCCTCAGAAATCTCAGGGGCAAAAGGCAGGTGAACTACGGATATGCCCGGGGAGGGAGAGGACATGAGCTCCGCCAAAGCAGAGAGCAGTGGCCTGTGGACAGCCAGCACCTCAGTCTCAAAGTGCTCTTCCTATGAGAAAGGAAGTCCTTGGTCATTCAAGAAGTCCTAAGTTGGCATAATATGAGACTGTAATGAAATAAACAGAAGTGCGAACGGCTCTGGGTGAGAAGGCAAGGTACTCGGACCCAGGAACCTTTCTACCAGAGCCAGCCTTGTCTACGCTCAGTGAGCAACATGTGGTCAAGGTCAGGGCCAGGCAGCCGGCATCGAGTCCAGGCTCCAAGCAGACTTGTAACTACCTTGTGCTGTGGAAACTAATTTGAATAAGTAGGAGTAAAGTCTGCTGCTTCTTTGCAAGAAGATTAAAATAATACAGATTAAAATAATCCAGAGAAGGTCTTCAAGGTACTGGTAGAAAAATGACCCATGAATATAAGATCCTATTATTATTATTATTATCATTGCTCATACCTACAAGAGTCTTTCCCTCCATGGTTTACTATCTGACCACAGGCAGAAAATGTCCCCGGGCAGAGCCGTGTTCATGACTCAGAGACAGGCAGGCACAGAAACACCACCGGATCGGCCACATTCCCTCTGTGGGGTTTTTGCTGTGTCCCGTTTTCTGGAACACACTGAGGACGCTGCCCACAGTGGGCCTTGCAGACACATGAGTGTGGCTTCTGCGGCCTCGCAGTCGTCATTCCTGACAGGAGGATCCCGAGCCTGGAAGGGTACGGGAACAAGATTCCTAAGTCCTGGATCTGAACCACCTGCTAGTTCTTGGGGATCAGGCAACTCCGCCCACAGAGCTGGAGTTTGAGCTTCATCAAATCACTCAAACTCCAACATGCATCCCTCTGAATGTCCCCAACTCATCGATTTTAATGAGCATTAACCTAGATTTACTCCCCTGTTCCTTCCCAGACTTCATGGAGATTTCTCATGAATTAAAAACACAGAAAGCTGAGCTCCACAGATGGTTTTCAGAGATTACCTGTGTCAGTCACTGAAAAAACTGTCACCTTTCTCCTGCATCCGAGGTTAACTGCACACTTCCTGGGTCAGCCAGGCTTTCCCGGGTGGGAGTCCTGCTATGGGACCACCAATCAGCCCTGAATGGTCAGCATTTAGCTGGATGTCTGCGGGGAAATCCCAGAAGGCAATGTCCCCGCCTGCTGAGACCCAGCCCCACTGGGACTCCACAGGTCTGCCTTCCCCAGAGTCTCAACTTTCAAAGTTACTTCCCAGTTACTCCCAGGGGTTTCCTTTTTATCGTTATTTATTTGCCCTGAAAGACCTTGGCACTGATTTTCTTCCCCAGGGCGTCTAACTGATAGGTAGTCTCTGATCACTAATATTTACTGATCCCGTACGAGGCACTGGGAGCCTCCCCTCACCATCCGGGCTGTGTCACTCTGCTGATCAGAACAATCCCTCAGCATCACCCGCAGTTTACAAATGAGGGAGCGTCACCTTGAGAGGGATCCAGCAACATGCACATCACATGTGCCAGGTGGACATCTGTGGTTCGATGGGAGTCGCCCTGAGGCCACCATCCTCTGTCCCCACACAGACCAATCCTCCCACCCCAGACGTAACTCCCTAAATATCAGTACAAGACTTGTACATTGTAAGTCACCCTCAATTTAAGTCTAAAGTGTTTGAACAGACTGATTTTCAGTGTCTAGTATAAAGCTTCGTTTGTGCCCCAGTAGCAAAATTAAAAATCTCATTTGGGTATTTCAAGCGTTTTTTACAGTTTCACAGGAACTGTTGGCTTAATAACCTAAGGTTACACCAAAATCACCGCAGCTCACCCAGCTGTGACCAAGCACCACAAACCTACAAAGAGAAGCAGAAACATAAAAAGTAATGAATGATCCAAATAACCATTCCTCTCCTGGGGGATCACTCCAGAAAATGTCTGTGATGCCCCCACAATTAAGGTTCAGAGGTGAGTGAGCCGGTGACATAGCCTGCGACCCACAGCAGAGATCCAGCTCCTGCCCCGGTGCATGGCCAGACATGGCTCATCCCATCCACGGACCATGGCCAAACCCGCCCCAATCAAGTCCCAGGAAAGGGCCTCAGTTTCATCAGCTCCTCGCTCCAGTTCTCCCTCTTCACCTCTGCCAAGGCCACTGGGCACCATTTTAATTACAAATCAGACAAGCGTTGATTTCCAATTAATGCCTGTGATTAGTTCTTAAATCGTAGAAAACAGGTGAAATATCCTTAGGAGGAGATTTTTAATTTGACTATTGAGGCACAAACGAAGTGTTTCACTATAATAAATTTCTTCCAAATGACCAAGTTCACTGAATTTGAGTTAAAAACCTTATTATAGCTGCTAATGTGTAAACCTCTCCTTAGCAGCATTTGCCCCAAAGTTCTGCTGAATCAGAGTCTTGCGTGTCAAGTATTCTCAGTATCTCCCTGAAAATGCTTCTTGGTGCCTCCTGTCACCCTCAGGGCTGGTGTGCAAACTCCTTACATGTTAAGAGAGTAACTGGCTGGCACTGTCTCTGCCTCTCAGCATCCGCGGGCATCACCTGCCTCCCCTGAACAAAGCTTCTCCAGCCAGATTGTCCTTGTGTCTCCTGGCTGGAAGCGAGGACCTTGTAGAGGCAGCCAGGAGGGGGCGGTGCTGAGCCCAGGCAGGTAAATTCCCCATTCACAGGGAGGGAAGCCCGCCTGGAAAGGAAAAACTGCAAAACCCGTGGAGACCTGACCACACCACCTGAATGCAATTTCTCCTTTACAGAAGTTAATGCTCAAGTAACTTGATTATCCAAACTCTCACCACCCAGATTTTGCCTCCTGTTGGTGCCTGATACAGCCCCGGGCAGAGCTCAGAGACAGGGAGCCATCTTTTGATGAGCCACTGGCTCTGGAGGTCCAGTAGCCACGGCTGCCCATGGCTCACACCTCATAATTTTAGGCCATTTAACTTCCTGCGGCACTGAGAAAACAGCTCGTGAAGATCCAGCTGGCAGGTTTTAGGGGACAAAGTTCTTTGGAGTTTGACTCTGAGAGGGCAGAGTGTGGTTAATCTAAGAATGAGCATCATCCACGTAGAGCTGCAGGTGTCCACCAGTCACCTGAAACGACGCTCCGAAATATCATGCGTGGGTCTCCTCACCCATAGGGACACATCCACCTTCAACATGTATTTGCTGCGTGGGTCAGGTCACCCCAGAGTTCAGCTCTGGAATCATTAGATTTATTTGACCAATTTCCACAAATGCTACGACTCACCCAGAGAACAGTCTCCAGCACAACCCTAACTTTCCCACCCACGCGGGTTCCCACACATGAGTCCAGCCCACCTGATTAGCTAACTAGGAAGGAATCTGGAGACCTGTTGTATATCCCACAGCCAAGATGTGTGCCTGTGTGTACGTGTGTGTGCGCATGTGTGCATACCTGTGAGCCCATGTATGTGCCTGCATGTACAAAGGTGCATGTGTATGTGTGTATGCACATGTGTGCTCTCTCTGTGTCCCGTGTCCATGTTCCTGTGTGTGCATATATGTGTGCATACCTGCGAGCCCACACATGTGCACTGTGTGTATGCACATGGCCTGTGTCTCTGTGTCCGTGTGTCCGTGTGCATGTGCACATGTGCATGTGTGTGTACAGGTGTGTGCATATGTGTACGTGTGCCTGAAGTGAGGAAGAACGGGTGGACAGACGCCTGGCATGTGTTTCCTCCCGTAGTACGTGTCCCTCTGACTTTCTCACCTCCTCAGCCCTCACAAATATAGTCCAAGCCACCGTCTCTAAATCCAAAAGTCGAAAATTCAAAAGGTTCTGGGCATCACCAGTGTGCTGGCAACTCAGCAAAGCCTGACCCCCACCTCCCCGAGGGACAACCGCTGACCGGAACCGACCTGCAGTGACCCGTCCTCCTGCACCCGAGTCTCATGCTGCAGAAACATTGACATGCGGATCACAGGGCGTTGCCCGGGCCCCACAGACACACCTGTGCCTGACGTGCGAGCTGAAGTGATTTGAGAGACGCTGCCGGATGTCCTGACCAGGCCCCTACTGGCCCACTCTCTCCTCCCCCTTTTCCCGGGTCCTGGTTCATTGTCTGCTCCCCAAAGTTCCATATTCATTTGTCCATCTGCACTACTGAAAAACACGGAGGGACCCCGGAGCAGGCAGTTCCCGTGATTCTGAGCAAGAAGCTTCCTGAGAGCCAGGATCCACCAGCTTCACCTGTGAGTCCTGGGACCCCGTCCCCTGAACAGAGCTTCACACCACACAGGTGTGAGCCCCTGAGAGGCAGGAACGCTACTCCAGCCATTTCTGTGCTAGGGCTGCAGCTTCTCAGAGCCTCGGGCGTATTATTTTAAAAGAGAACCGAGTAACTTCCTGCACCATTTCTAATTCTTAGTGTATAAGCTATGATTTCATGACACGAGCATCTCCTAAACTGAAGGTAATTCCAGACAGAGGAGAAATGCAGGCAGAGAGAAATGAACCCTGCAGGAGGGTCTTGGGACAGGGGAGGCAAAGGACCCTCACTCGCTCCCCAGCACCTGAAGCCTGTGCGTCCCACGAAATTCAGTCGCACTGTTAAACGAAAGTCAGGGGGAAGTGTTTTATTTAGAGACACTAATAAATGTGTGTAGTGTCGTCTATAACAGATGCACATCTCACCAAGGAAGAGTCACCCCCAGCACTCACCTCTCGGGAGAGCAGGGCAGGAGCCAGGGGAGCCTGCTGTAAAGAAACGGAACCTGGGGTTTCTGTGAACCGTTCACAACAATCCGCTGCTGTCTGAGCCCTCGCTTGGGAGGAAAAGCTCAGAGTCAGGGAGGAGGAAGGGGAGGCAGGTGCTCAAACAAGCCCCAGAGCAGTGAGTTCTGACTGCTAATTGGGCATCGGGAGAAAGGAAGGAGGGGAGCAGAGGAAAGCAAGGGAGACCAGGCAGCTCAGCTGATCATGGGTTCCGAGTGACAGCGGGGCCAACACACAGGCCGTGCTGCCCAAACACCCACTAAGTTGCAGGACACACCTCTGAGGCCTGCGCCCCACCCCGAGCAGGGGTAGGTCCATGTGCTCACTCGGCATCTCCTGACCGAATTTAAGAAAATCCAGAGTGGAAAACCAGACGTGACACCGAGGTTACTTCCAGGGACTAATTATGACCCAAATGTCAGATGGTGGTGGACTGCTCGAGGATGAGTTTGGGGACACCAGGTTAAACCACGCTGGAGGGTCATTTACTGCAGGGCTGCCTGGGCCTTTCCTACAGCGAGGGGCACGGTGAGGACTGACCACCCCAGAACTGACACACCCCGAGCCCTGGCTGCCAGCGGGACCCGAAAGGCAGGAGGGACCACGTGGCTGGGCTCAGTAGCCAGGAGAGCCTGCTGCTGACTACTCACCATGGACTGAGAATTCCATGACAGCCTCTGTCCCAACACTCTAGGGCCCAAGGCCATGAGGAGCCCCCATCGGGAGGCCCAGCACCCTGGACCTGCACCCTGGACCCCCACACTCAGGCCCCCACGTGCCCAGCGCCCTCTGGTCAGAGTCAGAGCCTGGGGGACAGGACGAGGGGCTGTGCCTGGGAGCTCGCGCAGGAGAATCACACGAGGCAGCAGCTCCCTGTGACTCAGAGCTCAGCGAGGGGACAACAAATATAGAACATGGAAGGGCGGTGGCAGATGGAAGGAAGTGGACGGGAGCGGAGCACGGGGCGGCCGTGGGTGCTCGGAGGCTTGGCCACCAGATGCGCACAAAGGAAGCCGGCTGTCGCCACAGCAACCTCAGCCTGAGGCCCAGGAAACAGGACAGGCTGCTGTTCTCTGGGCACTGGAGCCCCAGGGGTGACTGAGCAGGAGGGAGGAACGTGGCGGCCAGACGCTGGTCAGGGCCCCGGCTTCGTCAGTATTTGCTTTACAAACCGCATGCTGCTCCTGAGCGGGTGGCCAGGGACCAAAGCAAGGACCTCCAAACAGTCAAGGGAGGGGTTCAGGGGTAAACAGAGCCCATCCAGATTGCCCCGCTCTCCCCGACCAGGGCCAAAGGCTACATGGAAAACCAGTGAAATTATGTGACTTTCCATTTCAAAATGAGAAATCTACTCTGGACGCCAGGATCTAACAGTCTGCCTTCAGCCTGGCTCCAAGTCCTACATGGGACACAGCAGTAGGTTCCAGCTCTACATGCCCAGGGGCCGGAGCTGAGGCCACAGGTGTCCCCATCACAGCACAAGCCTCTCACAGCTCACGTCTCCGGTGAGCCAGCACATCCCAGGCTGTTCCTGGGGAAGTGGGACCTGAGGCTCAGCTCCCCAGAGCTCCGAGATCCAGAGGGCTCTGGGGACCCCACGGGGCTCTCTCTTGACTGAAGGATCTCACATTGTTGTTGTCCTATGGGGCCCAGGGTGCCTGTTGCTCCCTGGCCCAGCTCCTCTGCTGGCTGCCTCTCTAGGGAACACGGCCACCTCTGAGTGCCCTAGAGAGACTCCCTTGTTTGAATACCTCTCTCTCTCTGACTCGGCTACAGAAAGAATCACTTTCCTGGGTTTCCCTGAAACTTGCTCACATCCAAATATATTCACCAGTCTGGTGCCTGATTTCCCCAGGGAGCATGTCCCCGGGGCCCTCCAAAGCAGGCGTCCACGCCTCCGACCGCCACCAGCCGCTCTGATGCCTCAGCTCTGAGGCGAGGCTGCACCGAGCTTCGCCTGGATGCTGGATGAAACTTTTCCTATAAGAAATCATTCCGCGTGTTTTCCCCCAGATCCAGCTCTGAGGAGACAATTCCCTTCTCAGGAGTCAGCTGCCGGCTTTAATGAGCCTCAAAAACCCATGTTCCCCCACTGGGTCCCTGAGGACGTCCAAGAACCAGCTTTTCGTTACATAACCAACTTGCATCCCCAGGTCAGTACTGTCTCCACCGCCCAGGATCCCAGGATGCCAGGGACCCTGTCCCTCTGTCCTGTTCCCACCTGGTGGGCCCAGGTTTACGAGTCAGCCGTCCACAGTGCCCCGCGCTTCCTGTACCTGAAAATCTGTGTCCGTGGGCAACCCTCCAGCCCTCCAGCTTCACGGGATAGGACCTGAGAGAGACCGTGAAGCCGGCACTGGAATAAATCGACAAAGAAAGAAAACCCAGAAGGAGACCCAAGTGCCCAACAACATGTAAACTTTTACATCACATCACCTCTTAAAGTCCTAAACCGACCATCAAGGTCCTGCAGCTCCCGTGCACGTCAGGTGTGTGGCTGCACCTCCGAGAGAGATCCTTAGTGTGAGCTCCTCCAGCGTCAGTAAAAACAGTGTTACTCGGGGAATCCCACTCACGTCTCCCTGCATACCTGTCACTGTGGGAAATACTCGCAACACGGAGTTTTCCACTAAGCCCCACTCGGTGCTCCGGTCTGTGGCATTCGGTACACTCAGTGCTCTGCGGCTGTCCCCTCTCACACAGCTTCAGGTATTGGCCACACAGGGGTCAGCACAGAGCAAGGAAATAAGAGCGAGTCAGGCGCAGTCCTACACACCCGGTTTCCACAGGTGAAACAGTAAGAGGCTAAGTACAAGGAGGGGGGACAGCACCCAGCAGGGGCTCAGAGTCCCCGACGAGCTGAGTGGCCAAGTCGATGGGACTCAGCTGCCGAGGTCACTGACGTGCGGGACAGAGACCGGCCAGTAAGGGTGGGTGAGTCTCGTCACCAGGGATGAGACACAAGGACCCAACGACTCACTCGGGGCAAGGCCAGGCCCATCCAAGGACCCCAACAGCTACTTCCTAGTCGTCACTCTGTTGGAAGACACGTTAGTGGGTTTGGAAGAAACTGATTGCTGTTTTTTAAACACCAAAGTGACAAAAGTACATAGCAAGCATTTATCTAAGTTTCTGCCTCATTTCTTCTCCCGGGCGGAGTCATCACGGTAAGTAAGGAAACCCAGGCCCCGAGCTCCTCTCTGCCAGGAGGTTCGGTTGCGGACTCAGCCTCCTTAGTTCCTACGGGTCTGAGCGGCCTCCCACGCCTCCCCAGTCAGCCCGGCTGTGTGTTCCGGGCACTGGCCCAGCGGTTCCATCTCTTGGTGTGAGGCCCTTCACCACAGTTCCTGAGGATCCTCGTATTTCTCAGGCACCCACTGTGATGTCTCCTCTTTCATTTATTTTAGGTGAGTCTTCCCTCCGTTTCCTGTGGGTCTAGCTCCAGGTTTGTCCGTGGCACTTACAGCTCTGTGCCCTCTGGACCCGCTCAGAAAACAGCAGCTAGAACTTCATTGTCTTCACAGTGCTGTCTGAAAATAACTGACCACAGAGGGGCTGACTGTTTAGGGGAAAGAGGAGATTTTCAAAAGAATGGGGGTAGTATGTTTATTAAAATCAGCCATCAGCAAAGTAACTGCTGGCTGGATGCTGGTAAAATAACCTCCACTCAGAAAATACAAGTTAGTGCAACCATCAGGCACAAAAGCTGAGCGGCTTTTGGTACTCAAGGGGACACCCAAGGGACTTCACTGTGACTCTGTGGATGGAAACACGTGGACCCCATGAGCGGGGGACCTGTGATGAGACGGGGCTGAGGGCGCACCTGCGAACAAGGTCCCACAGCAGCCGACCTGGGCACCCAGACCCATGGACGCTGACGCGGAAGCTGAGCCCGCTGTCCCAGGACCCTTCCTGCAGGAGAGGATGCCAGGCTGTGCATGGCAGCTTTCAGGAGCCACGTCGAGACTGAAAACGTGAGAGACTTGTGGAAGCATGTATTTTTCTAAAGTTCCTGGGAAAACCTGTACAGCAGCTTTTCCGACGTCTACGATGACAAATTGTTTGGATATTTATAATTTAACACAGTTACTCACAGATAATTTTTTAATCAATAAAAGTAAAAGGCCCTGTGTCTCATACTGATTGCTAAATTTAAAGAAATAACAATAAGAAAGAGACTGAAAATGGCTTTGCTGCCCTGGCCAGGTGCTCAGTTGGTTAGAGAGTCGTCCCGATACGCCAAGGTTGTGGGTTCGATTCCCGACCTGGGCACATACGAGCAGCAACCAATGATGTAGCAATAAGTGGAGCAACAAATTAATGTCTCTCTCTCTCCCCCCACCTCCCTCTCCCCCTTCCCCTCTCTCTCTCAAATCAATAAATTTAAAAATTGCTTTGCCCTAAAAATGGGATACATACTAGTACCTTATAAATACAGTTCTCCCTACACTAAAAAGCATGTTTACAACATGTGTGCAAATAAACTCACAGAGAAGCTGTGAGCTGAGGAAGAAAGGAGCTTTCGGGGGACAGGACCCCTGCGGGGGGGGGACCTGGTGTGAGTTCTGGCTCACCCCACCAGGCTGGAACCTCTGCCCATCCTTCAGTCCCTTTAGGCCTCAGTGACCTCAAGTCACTAAAAGACATCTGGCCTTTGATACAGTGACCTCTACTCCAAACTCCACCCAGCCGTGGGCCACCTGCCTTGCGTAGGCACCATCCCCAACAGATGGGCCCAAAATCATGATGGTGTTGTTCTTAGGCATCTGCTGGACGTCCCATCAGCCAGTGAAATAGGTGGAACTCAACTTTCAGGACAACACACCTTAGCCCTGTGTGAAATCAGTCAGTCTCATGTTAGTGCTGGCGCAAACCGGGATGGTTCTTTTGGTATGTTTGGTTGGTTGGTTTTTGGTTTTTTACTGATTTTTTTTTTTTTAGAGCAAGGAAGGGAGAGGGAGAGAGAGAGAGAACCATCAATGATGAAGAGAGTCATTGATCGGCTGCCTTCTGCATGCCCCCCTGGGGATTGAGCCAGAGACCCCGGCACGTGCCCTGGCTGGGAACCAAGCCCTGATCTCCTGGTTCATGGGATGACACTCAACCTCTGAGCCACACTGGCCGGGTTGGAAACGGTTTTTTAAAGGATGCTCATTGTGGGATATGTCCTAGTATATTTTCACAAATCTAGCTAATCATTACATAATGACTTGCTGGCTGGATTTGGATCTTACATAAGACGCCTTCTGAGTGTCATCAGCTGGGTAACTAGTTGCTAAAGGGGTCTTCAGAGCTGGGGGGGACGTTTCCAGGAGGCAGGTCCAGCAGCACAGGGGTTCCTGAGCTAGGCAAGAAACAGAAATGGACATAGATCAAGACACAAGTGGATGAAGAATGTTGCAGGTGGACGACCTGGCACGTGCAAAGGCCCAGTGGCGTGTGGTCATGAGCAGCAGCTGAGATTTACATGCCCAGGGCCAACACTGCAAAAAGGCTCGGGCCCCCGGAGTGCGGACATTTTGCAGGGAAGCTGGGAGAGCCGGCAGGGAGGAGTCTGGATCTGACAAAAGGCAACAGAAAGCAGCCTGCAGAGAAGTGACATGATGAGAAGGGCTCGTCGGGAAGATTCTCCCAGCAGCTGTGTGTAGGAAGGTTTCAAGCCGAGAGAGACTGGAGGCGGGAGACCCAGCTAAGAGCATGTTCTTCTAATTCGGGCACAGTGGGGAGGGTGTGGCCAGTGAAGGGTGCTCTCGGGTGGGCTGGGGGAGGATTCTGGGCCCGGCCCTCCGTCCACACTATAAACCATGAGGCTCAACCGAGGGCATTCCAACCTGAGCACTTCTTGATTTGCTGACTTCTGTCCCAGGTGACATGTGACCACGGGCAAGCTCTCTGGGCTGGACGTGAACACGGGTCCAGGGAAAAGGGAAAGGCAAATCCCAACCTCGCGCCTGAACAACAGGCCTGGTTTGGCAAATTACAGTTCATGCATTTTTTTTTTATCATGTCTTTAAATCCTGTTAAATATATAAAATTGCACCCATGCTAGCTAAAACCAGACTAGCATACACGCCCAATAGTAGGTGACCGAGTTCCAACCTAGCCATGCCCTGGACAGAAGAGCAAGTCCCCCTGCTGGCCCAGTCACCCTGGACGCCTCAGACCCCATTCCTGGAAGCCTGCCCTGCACCCCAGCTCTGCTCTCGTTCCCACAGTCAGAGCTCGTGGCAGGCCACCTGCCCCCGCGTAGGCAGCCCCTCATCACGCATCGCTCGTGGAACCAATGCTTCTCCATGGCAGTCGTCACCCTGAATTACAATGATCTTTTTAAAATTTTACCAACTTAATTGTCTGTGTACTTATTTGACATTATCTCCCTCACAGACTCGTTCCAGCACCTCCTTTCTTATTTACCAGCATGTGAAGATGCCGGCACAGTGCGCAGCCCATCGGGAGTCTGCAACGAGCACAACAAACAAACAAATTCTTCATCAGTAATCAACACGAGAGTCACGCCCTCTTTTGTATCCATCACATTTACCAAAAATTTATATTCCAGGCCTCCGCTGTGTGCTAAGTGGTTAGAGTGCTGGCCTGCACACACCGAGGGGCTGTGGGTCTGACTCCCAGCCAAGGGCATGTACCTGGGCTGCAGGTTCGATCCCCGGCCACGGTCGGGGCACGTGCGGGAGGCAACCAATGGATGCGTCTCTCTCACATCCATGCGTCTCTCTCACATCCATGTCTCTCTCTCCCCCACCCCCCTCACTCCCTCACTCCCTTCCACTCTCTCCAAAAAAAAAAGAAAGCAATGGAAAAAATATACTGAGGTGGGGATTAACAAAAAACAAACAAAAAATTTATATTCCAAAGGACCATGTGATCGGAGAGTCTCCTGAAACTCAGCCAAAGTCACCCAGCTTACAACAGGTCGCTGAGACGATTTACCCGCAGGCTGAAAGTGTCCATCTTAGTGACAGTGCCATGGGCCCATTTAATCCCACCTGGCTCCAGGCATATAATTCCCAAGAGCTTCATAGGGGCAGAGGAAGCCGGCGTTGCAGCCCTTGTTTCTGACCAAGTCCACTTGGCTTCCCCAGAGGGCATCACATGCAGGAAGCAGGAGAGGATGCCGCAGGGATCCAAGCTCAGGGGCCCGCAGCTCAGGGACCTCCAACCTCCCCAGGAGGGCAAGGGCTGCATCTCACTCGGCGTTCTGGCCAGCAGCGGTGATCTGGCATCTCACTCGGCGTTCTGGCCAGCAGCGGTGGTCTGGCATCTCACTCGGCGTTCTGGCCAGCAGCGGTGGTCTGGCATGGACAAACCTGTCCCCGAGGAGCAGCCAGCCATGGAGTGTGGAGACTGGCCCCTGGCCCATCAGCCCTCGGAAGTAGCAGGTGCGTCGGGAAGTCCCTGGTGTCACCACTGCCCCATCACAGGGCAACAAGCCAGAAGGCAGAGTCCACATTGACCTCAGATGAGTGTGACAAGGCAATAAAGTGAAGGGTGACAGGCCCAGAGCTGGGGGCCCAGAGCAGGTCCCTGACACCCTCCCCTCCATGTGCAGGAGAGATGGAAGTGGGTGGGCGGGCGCCGGGGCTGAGTGGAGTGTGTGTCATAGAAAGGAAAAGGGGGGCCTCTCCTAAGCTAACAGTCATGCTCCTTCTTTAGGGGAAAACAATAAACTTGAAAACATGTCAGATAAAACAGAAATGTGAAAATTAGGAAAGGCACAGGAAAACCAGAAAAAAGCTTACATTTTTAGTCCTATGAGTCATCTCTTTTGACATCTTCAACGGGAAAACAGTGACAACTGACAGGGGACCCGTGAGGTGGCCCAGCTAGAGAATGGGGGGGGGAACGACCACGGAGCTGAGACCTGTCGCAGTGGCACCTGAGACGCTGACCTCACCACCTGCCCCCACGGCAGGGGCACAGGGACAGCAGACCCTTGGGGACAAGTGGTTGTGAGGTCACCATGGCCAGCGACACCTGTTTGCTGATGAAAGAACCAAGAGGAAGGGCTTTAGGCTTCACATTTGACCGGCTCACCTTCTCGGATGGAAACAGCTTGGCTGGGGACAGAGGAGTCTATTTCCAGACTGGACATTTTTCAGACACTAAATTTAGCCAGCAGAATTCCTTCTTTAAAACGCTATCCATTAAACCTGTTGAAACAGGACATCTGCATTTCATTATAAAGTGAGAACACAGTGTCCTCTGAGCAGCTGTGAACGAGGGGGAGGCGCCGGGCGGCCTGTACTAGGGCCACCGTGGGGTGTGGGGACGCCTGGGGGATGCAGACAGACACACTCGCAGACAGACACACTCGCACTCCAGCCACGGAAAATCAAATACTGAAAATCTGTGTCTGTTAATCATTTTTAAGATAACTTACTCAATAGATTAAATAGGTTCAATAGGTTAAAAAAGTGATTTTAATGGCTTTTTATCAGAGTGCATTAGTGATCCTGACCACAATACAGCCTCCAGTGTTACTCGTTTGTTTCTGTCTCCCCTTCTATGCGCCCGTGAGAAATCCGTGTGAACAGGGAATAACCATGTTGACGGGTAAGAACAAACACTCCCAGGCTCACCCTTCATGCCTTTAGTTCACTCATATGCACAGAAAACTTCCGACGCATTCTCCTCAGATCGGCTGATCCTTCCCTTTGCCGTGTTTTGTTCTGGATTTTCGTTGCTCTGACAGGGGCACTGCCCTCGTCCCTGGAACTCGCTGAGAACATGCCCACGGGTGGTGCTGATGGGGGCACCTCGAAAGGCTGCTGGGCAGCAGTTTCAAGGGAATCTTCGTACCCACTGTGGTGACCCCCAGGCACAGCCACCCCAAATCCCTGAGTCTACGGATGTGACCTTGTTTGGAAAAGAGCTCTTTGCAAATGTGATTAAATTAAGAATCCTGAGGGTGGGGATCCTGGACTGGGTCTTAGATCCAAGGACAAGAACCCTCGCATGGCAGATTTGAGAGGCAAGGGGAAAGGAGACAGAGGTGGATAAGCCACCAGAAAACGGGAGGCAGGGACAGAAGTGACAGTGACGTGTCACAAGCCAAGGACGCTGGGTGAGACACCAGAAGGAGGACGAGGCAGGAAGGCCCCTCCTGGGACCCTCTGGAAGGTGCTGGTCTGGGACACCCCAATTTCGACTTCTGGCCTAGACTTTAGAGAGGATGCATTTCTGTTGTTTTAAGCCCACTTTGTGATAATTTATTTCAGCAGCCCTAACAAACTAGCTATATCCATTAGTCCAATAATTCTGTTTCTAGGAATTTACTATAGAAAAATTATCTAGATTTTGTTTCATTTATTTATTTTTTAAATATGTCTTTATTGATTTCAGAGAGAGGAAAGGAGAGGCAGAGAGAAAGACAGAAACATCAATGATGAGAGAGTCACCGATCGGCTGCCTCCTGCAGGCCCCCAACTGCAGATGGAGCCCACTACCCGGGCATGTGCCCTGACCTGGAATCGAACCCCGATCGCCTGGATCCTAGGTCGACACTCAACTGCTGAGCCATGCCCGGCTGGGCTAGATTTTAAAAAAATATATAGAAAAATATATTAATTGCAGAATAATGGCCAAAAATGTTTATAAGAAGCTTAGATGCTGATACACAGGAAATGATTAGATAACGCTGTACCCTGAAATATTATACCTTAATTAAAATCAAGTTGTCGAAATATGGGAAAATTCTTGGAAAAAAAATAAAGTGAAAAAAGCAGGATCCTACCCAATTCTGGTTTAAAAAATAAGAAGAATAAAATGGAAAACAAACAAGTATAATTATTTCTAGGTCATGGGATTAGTGGTGACTTTCTGGTCATTAATTTGTGCTTCTCCGTTGTTTCTAAATATTTAGCAGATTGGATGACCAGAAAGAAAAAAGGAAGAGGCTCATGAAAGGAGCCCTGCCAGCCTCCAATCGCCAATCGTGCTGGGAAAGGATACAATGTATCCCGGGGACAAGAGTTTCAAGAAGTGTAATAACTGTAACAGCAGGTAGCAGACCTGGGAGCCAAGGGAACCTTGGTAGGTCAGTCCAGTTGGAGCTCAACTATAAAACAGTAACCAAAGGTTGTGCAAAAGTGTTACAGGAATGTCAGAACGGCCTGTGTGCTGTGGCCACTCAGTAACCCGAGCGTCCTAGCGAAGCGGCTAAGTTCATAAACTGTGGGCCTGTATTCTGTATGTGCGTAAGTGTGTTCTCTAAAAATGCTCGGACACACTGTAAGATGATACTGTAAGGTGAGGGCATTACCTCTCACCTCTCCATGGCCTAGACCCAGTGCTCTGCTGGGGGACGGCCAGGTGAGGGGTCACAGGAGAAGACTGGTGTTTGCAGGTGACGGTCCTCATGGTCCTGTCACCCTCCACCCAGGGGCCCTGCACTTCTGGGGCTAAAACAGCACATGACGGGAGCTGCACTGATTCCATGGAGGCTGATCCTCTGCGTGATGACAAGCGAGGCCCCAGCACTTCCCACTACTGGCCACACTGCTGTCTTCCTGATGGTTCTGCGGCTTTCCTATCTGGTCAGTGAGCCGGTCCAGGTCCCTCTGATGGGCTCTGTCTTGCTCGAGTCAGCTGGGGTGTGTTTCTGGGACTTGTGACCAGCCAGTGAACGCCATAGGGTGAGGAAGGTACTGTGACAGACCAAGGTTAGACTAGTGGTTTAGTGTGTTTTCTTTCCCTACTTGCTTTACAATATCTTTACAATCTTTCAGTGGATGAAAGCATAAACAAGTCTGTTAAGATACTATTAAATTACAAAACCGCTATATGCCCTGGGTGATGTATAAATTCATTATAGCAGTGTGATGGGCACTGCTGGCAGGTGGCCAAGCAGCCATCCCCTCCCAATTTCTACGCCTCGGGGAACCAGGCACAGCTCAGCCCACGGGAGGGTGAAGGTTGGTCTAAACCCAAACAATGGCTCCACTGTTCTTACTAGTAGCTGGTTTAGACATGATGGGGCAGGAACTCAGGCAGGTCTCTCCACTCTGAAAATGACGTGGACGGTTCCGCAGAAACATCAGTTAATCACAAACCCTCTCCTCCTCTCCCAGGGCCCGCAGGGCTCTGTATCGTGCCCTCGTGCAGGTGGAAGAGGCCAGGGGCACAGGGTGAGGGGCTGTGTGCTTCTAGGTCAGGCCCACAACTTCCCCCAGCCAGATGACGAGGAGCTCAGGGACCCTGGAATTCTCCTCCAAAGACGGTGGAGCCCAGACCAGTCTGGGGACAGCTGCTGCTGACCAAGGAGACCTATTCTGACTGCACATAAGCTAGATACCAGCCTCTACCCGTCACATCCAGACACGAATGAGGGCCCTTGTTACGGCAGCCAGCAGGCCCAGCCAGAGGGACAGCTCCTCTTCCTCCCTGGCTGTTGTCACATCTGAGTGACAATCCTGAATGGTGATGACCACAGGCAACATGAAGGGTTCGTTCAACACAGTGAAGACCACAGAGCACAAAGGTGATGAAAGCCAGGCTCCCTGATGGCATCCTGCCCGCGATCCTTTACTATGGGAGCCCTCAGACAGTCCTGGTTAAGTCGCTTCCTTAACCAGGGGACTTGCTATAACCTGAGGCAAACGGTTCTGATGCAAAGAGAAAAAAAAACAAAAACAAAAATGACTGTCAATCTCAGCATTCAGAGATGAACACTGATGGCACCTGGTCCACCGTCACCCACTCAGCACCTACTGACCTAACACCTGGACCCACCAGTGGTTTCGGAGCTGGGCACAGGGCAGTGACCACAGAGCAGGTATCCCAGGAAGAGGCACTGGGGCAGCAGCTGCAAACCCAGGCTCCATCAGACCCTACCCGTCACCTTAAACCCCGTACCAGCCTCACTTCCTGGCACACAGTGAGTGCTGTCGTCATTACTGGCAGGGACGACGCAATAAAAACTAAGTACATCACATGGTACATCAGGTGGTAACTGGGGAGACATGGGCACTGGAGGGGTGGGATGGGCTCCCCAACGAAGTGCCATGTGGGGGGCTGGGAGAGAGGGAGGGAGGCACCATGCGTATGGGGAGCACATTACACCCGACTCCAGGCTGCTCTTCCCAGCAGCTCGCAGGAGAGAGGCTGGGAGGAAGGCCGAGGGCACCGGGTCAGGTGGTCGGAGGCTGTGGGAAGCCGCCTTGCCTGAGGGGCGGGTGGAGAAGCCGCCAGGTTAGACAGGCCCCTCCCTGGGGCGGGGACATCAGTCCCGTCCCGTCGCAGTCACCTCTCTGCTCCCCACTCAGTGTTTCAGGGAAACGGGACCACGCGGGCATGGTGTTTCGTGTCCTGCTGTCTTAACTAAGCGTAGTCTGAGCACCTTTCTGCAGTTGCAGCACTAAATGTTTAACTTGCCTCTGCTTAATGGACGCACGTCTTTTTATAACATGACTGTATCATAATAAATTTTTCCCATCTCCTGTTGTTGGTACTTTCCAATACTATGAAACAAAGCTGGAGTGGACATCCGTCTGGCCAAGTTCCTGTAAATTCATGATTATTTCCGTAGGACAGTTTCCCAGAAGTGAAATTGCTGGGACTGGTTAATTGAGTGACGGGACTCTTATTAAAATATCATCAAGGAATAAGCACACTGAACACTAAAGAATACTGTTTGGTTCGTTTAAAGAGCTGCATAACCCAACTTTCACAATAAAAATAAAACTTGGAGTCTAATTACAGTGACAATCAGGAACATTATGTGGTAGACCCAGGAGTGAATGGTGACGGGGCCACAGCAAAAGTTTGAAAATACAGCATTCAACAGCTTGTGCAAATTTCTCACTTATCATAGTGTAGATTCCACACTAAGTTTACAAGAGTCAGAAAATAGATTTTCAGAAATATGTCCAGAACCTGTAAAAATATTACAGAGAACGTTGGGAAATTATTTTTAAAGAGCCAGAGGTTTCACGTTACAGAGCATTAACAAAGGCACACGGCCCCAGGGATGCGCTCGTGAGGTTCCCGTCTAGCCACCTCGCACACAGCCAGAGAAGCTGTGGGGGGACACGGAACGAGGGACCTCGTCCTGTGCTTACCAGGCATTAGCTGGTGTGGATTCACCTGTCCGCTCAGGTAGTTACTGTGTAACATGACCCCAAACACTGTGACAGAACCTGAGACCATCGCATCTGCCCCGTCCTTGTCTGTCCTCGGCACCAAGGACAGCGCCTGGCACCCAGGAGGGTGGTCAGCACAAACAGTCATCTCCCACAGGACGTCCCCAACCAGAGGCACAGGGACCACAGGATAGAACAGCTGGGAAATGGGCCACAGCGGAGTCGCAGCTTAGCGAGGCGTGGAAAAGTAAGTGTGGGAAATTCAGAGAAGAAAACTACAGTGAGTGGCAGTGTGTCTGCGTCCGCACGGCCATCAGGCAGCGGAGAAGCGCAGTGACAGGCTGCGAGGGGACAGCGTGGACTCCGGGCGGGGCACAGCGATGACTATCATGGGAGGTCCAGTTGGGGAACCCCCAGCACCCTGCTGGGGGGCTTGCAAGTTCACGAGGACAGACAGACAGACAGATGAGACTCCTGCGCCAGAACCCACCCACGCACAAGACCAGGTCCCCTCCCCCAGAAGCTGTCACTAAAATGGGGACACAGTAAAGGGCGCATCACAGTTGGCCTCAGGTGTCACCCTGAAGCAAGTGCACAGAGAAAGTCACCTCCCCGAGCGCAGGGGGCGGGGACGTTCCTGAGGCAGCTCCTGAGCTCGCTGCGGGCTGAGGCCCTCGGAGCGGGGAGGGAGACAGGCAGAGGGGAAGTGGGAATGGCTGGTGGCAGCAGCTCTCATGCCTCCAGGTGCTGCCACATGTGGGACAGCAGGTCACCCGCCGCCGCTGAGACAGGTTTGGAGGCCTTTACACGAGAGCGCTGTGGGAAACAGGAAGCGCCATGAGACCTAAGAGATCCGAGCTGTCCCCAGGACACACAATGCGCAGCCACGTGTGAACGCGCCACCACCACGGGTGGGGTGGTGTGAAGACATACAGGCCCTCCTCCTGGGCCCACAGTTCACCCTCTGATCAAGGAAGTGATGGGCAAACACAAGGGAAAGGCCACTGCACCCTGCAGCCTCCAGATGCTTCACTTTGCTTTTGGTTTCTTTCAAAGTCGATTACAACACTGCACTCCAAAAACACGTCTGTGTCTGCACCTGTCGCATATCATATGAGTCCACCATGAGAGCATCTTCTAAACCAAAAAACAAAGTACGAGCATCCACCCCAATGAAATGGCCAAGTGAGGACTTGTGGTTTTGGTTTTTGTTGACTTGGCTTCCAGCAAACTTAGAGTCAAATTTAATGCCCAAAGAACTGTGCTAACCCTCATGGTTATCATATGTGTTTGCTCTAATTGCCTATTTCTATTTTATTAACATTTATGGCCTTGTCTTTTTGTGATTATGTTGGGTCAAAACTTTTTGAAAAGAGGTGACAAAACAGACACATAAAAAAAGACTAGAAATAATCAATATCTAAGTTTTATGAGAATTTGGAGAATGGCTTGATTACTTCCAATGCAGCATGGCTCAAACTGGGCCCCATAATAAAAATAATTGACACTCATTGAGCATTTGCTATGGACACTGTTGCAAACGCTTTCCTGCATCGATTCATTTAAGCCTCGTGACAGCCCTATGGATTAACATTGTACCTGTCTCCTTCCAGTGTTGATGGAACTGGCATACACTGAGGTCAAACAAATTGCCAGGTAACGCACGGCTGCCCAGGCCACCTGACTCCAGGGCAGCACCTGGAGCCTGCACTGCTGATGCAAGAAGCTGCTGGCTGGTGTCACACAGAAAACAGTAGGAGAAATTTTAATTAAGCACAGAGGATAATTTTATATTGCCTGGCTTAAAGTGTATACCTTACGGGCCCTAGGGGATCATTGTTTCAGTATTGTTTTCTCCTGTGTAGATATGGCACATCTGTTAAACACAATTAGATTTACAAAGTTAGCTTTTTAATTTGTGCTACAATTTTATGGATGGGCCAGTTGCAACTATTTATCCCATTTTAACAATATTTTTTTTCCTGTGGATACACACAAAGGTATACCAGACAAAAGTATCACCTGAAGATCCATAAGTCTTTCCCCACAGTGAGACCTTAAAGTGGAAATCTGTGGAGAAACTAAACACAGTACATCTATCGGGTCATCGGGGACAGAAAACTCAGTTCCAAGGGAGGAGTTTCTCAGTTCACACAACGAAAAGTCAAGCAGTAGTGATGGTTTCAGGCACGACCTGACTCAGGGCTTCTGCATCAGCATCATGGACTTGGCAGGCTCCCCACAGCCAGGCCTGCTGTCCCCCACACAGGCGACC
This sequence comes from Miniopterus natalensis, assembly GCF_054644295.1. Taxonomy (NCBI): domain Eukaryota; kingdom Metazoa; phylum Chordata; class Mammalia; order Chiroptera; family Miniopteridae; genus Miniopterus; species Miniopterus natalensis. Next base: position 188,922 of record NC_142082.1, on the reverse strand, counting down.
AACCCCTCCAGGCCATGTCTTAGCTTCACTTCCTAAAGCGTTCCATCCTCAAGAGGCACATGCCACTCCTGACTAACTGAAATGTCATGTCACTGACACCGGTTCTCTGGAGAGAAGGATGGGGTTCGGCGACTCCCTCTAAATAGGGCACCCACCACAGCCAAGCCCTATGAGTGGGCAGGGGTGGCTCTCCAAAGACCTTGGTGTACAGCTGTCCCGGGAGGGTAGGTGTGGGTGATGGCAAACACAACAGAAGCCACCGAAACGGGTCCTTGAAGATGCACCGGGAAAGACAGATGGCTCAGGAACAAACCTAACTGACTCCCAGCCTGGAAAGCTGCTGGCAGCAACCCGAGAGGCTGTTCACTTCAGAGAAACTCAGCGGTGCCTTCGTGGGAAATGTCAGCACAGCAAAGGAATGGGCTGAAGTTCGGGAGAATGGTGGGCCGCGGTCGCTGCCTGGGAGAAGCTCGACGACCGCAGCTGAGGCCAGTGCATGGAACAAGGACACGGAAAGGGAAACCATGCTTTTACAGGTGAACTCCCACCGCCTCTGCAGAGAAGGTTAACACTGACTCCATGCCCGGTGTTTGGAAAGGTGACTGTAAAGGTGGGTGATCTTCTCACAGCAGATGCAGGATGTACCCTGGAATCTGCACGTCCTGCGACCCCACCCCGTCGCAGCCGAAGCCCGGAACGCTCAGCTCCTTAAACACACATGCTTTTGTCATAAACACGAATGACCACGCTCCCTCTCTGCACACACAGAACACATTTTAAACGGTGGTGATCAGCTAGGAATGTGGTTACGTGATAAAAATAACTCGTACGAAAAACTGGTTGATTAAGAAAGATTTTTAAGTGCATAGCCTGCTTTGCCTACTAACTTCCTGTGTGGAAGCCTGTGATTCTCTAAGCTGACATGCTGGCAACGCTCTAAATATGACTCCCATCTGCCCAAAACGATGAATCACGGCTATTTTTATTGTATCCAGCGAACGACCAGGCACATCCACTCTAACGGTCAGTAAGTAATGCATCTAATTAATTTCCCTTTAAAATTTATAATCAGAGTGTACATCATTCACCCTGTTGGATGGCTGAGAAATCATGACGTCTTCCTGGAATATAGTTATAAAGAATTGCAGCGTCTCCCAGCTTCATCACGTGGGCACATCCAGAAGGCACTCTGTTAGAGAGCAGGTCCCCTGACAACGTTAAGAATACTAGAACCCTTAGCGTCAGGACTGCATGGATCCCGGTTGTATGGCCACCAATATGACTCAAATTCTGCAAAGCACTTTTTTGCTTTTTATATTTAATTTGCAATTTCTACAATTTTGAAGATGATATAGAAATCAGAGAACCAATAATTACCATAGGGTGACATATTTATGTCACGGGGGAGAAATAATTTAAATTCTGTAAAAACAAAACAAAAACCAAGTTATTAAATCATCTACTTACAAGTAACCTGAGGCCTAAAAAAATTATTGAAAATACAGGGTGGAGCAAAAGTAGGTTTACAGTTGTTTGTATAGAAAATAATAGAATAATTAATAAGTAATAACATAAGAAGAAATTGTTTCACATACAACTGTAAACACTTAAAACAACTGTAAATATTTAAAACCATAAAAATATTGGTAAATACACGTTTATTTCTGTCTTGAGCACTTTAGATAATTAGGCTGTAAGTGCAAAGCTCTTTGGAAGGGGAGGTAACAGTGACTAACAGTATGAAAAGCTGACTTAGAAAGCTCATCTGAGAAAAATCTTTGTGCCGAGAGACTTTAATTCCAGTGACTTCATCACTGTGATTGATCAAGGATCCACTTTTCTCACTAAGCCTGTACCCTTTATCCTGAACTGCAATGTGAAGATTGGACATAACAGAGCTCACTGACCTCTCCACCAGAAAACAGGACATTCTGTAGGACAGCAAAGGAGAAGCAGCTTCCCTGAGAATCAGTCCCACGTTCATGGGGCTCCTGATGGGACCGTGCCTGATGTGGGGACAGAAAAGGCAGGGGTGCTTGGGCCAGGCTCTTCCTTACCTCTGTGGATCGGGGGGTCCATAACTCTCACAGCCCAGATGTGCCTGACAAACAGTCTTTCCACAGCCCACCAGCCAGGTTGCCAGATGTGGGACACAAAACATTCTAATCTGTTCTCTTCCCGGCAATGAAAAAGTCACACCATCTAAAAGGAAACAGCACTCACACTCCAATTACTACCAGAGCCAAACCTGTGAGTCACCCAGCTGCATGCACAAGACAATTTGCTACTGGAAAATCCTGATAAATGGCATTTTTTTAAAACACCAGAGTAACAACTTGACCTGCCAAAATTATCATTTTTTTCACTTCATCATTTCTCTCTTTAATTACCTATTACCTTTCGCCAAGAATATAGAGTAAAATGGAAAAGGTATAATGCTCATTAACCTCAATCTAAAGTGCTCCCTCCACGGCGTGGGGAGGGGCCGGTCCTGCCACGTCGCTCTGAGACCCGCGGGGACTCCGCCAGGCCTCGCCCACAGGCAGGTGACGTTCCACCTGGTACAACTGAGTCACCACTGCAAACAAGTCGTGAAGTCCCAGGTTGCCGTCAGGTGCCCCCGGGGCTCCCGGAGCTGGATACTGGGAGCAAACCCCGGCCCAGAGGGAGGCCCGCGGGGCAGCCTGTCTGAGGTCCCCCCGCGTCCCGCAGCCGCCCGTCCCCGCGAGCGGAGGGGACCCGCGCGCCACGCCAGCTGCCACAGCGCCCCAGCCGCGCCCGCGGAGCTGACGGCGGGAGGCGGGAGGCGGGAGGCGGGCGCTCTGCTCCAACCCGCGCGGGGCAGCGGCTTAGGTCCCGCGTCCCCAGTCCCGGCCCGGCCATTCATTGGGGGCGCGACGGCAGGAGGCTGGAGCCACGTTAGCTGAGAAGTGAGAGGAGCCCCGGGAAGGGCGGGAGCTTCTGAGTTTCCGCGAGAATCGCCACGGGCCGGGCGCCCCCGCACCTGCCCCCCCTCCTGCCCCCGGGGGTCTCCGCCGGGTCGCCCCTCCGCCTACGCTCCGCGCGGTGCCGCCCCGCCCCGTCCTCTCGCTCCGCGCCTCGCGCCCCGGCCACCACCCGCACCGCCACCTGCCCGCCGGCCCCCGCCCGCGCCGCGCGGCTGCGACAGTCACATCCCGTTATTTCTGCGCGATCGTTAGCGAGCGAGCGAGAGCAGAACAGCCGCTGCCGGGGGAGGCTTGGTGACAAAACCCTGCGCCGCGAGCGCCTCGCTTAGCAACCGCCCGAAAAAGCCCCCGAGCTCGCGCTCGCACGCGGAGAGCGGGCGGCGGCCACCCCCTCGCGACGCGCTCCGCCGCCCCCCGCGCCGCGGCCACCCGCCCGCACGGCGACCCGGGCCGCGCCCGCCCGACCCCCGCGCGCAGCTCGGGCCGCCCGCTCCGCGCCCCTTCCAGCGGGTCCGCTCCACCCGCGACCACCCGCGCGCAGCCCCTCGCCCGGTCTCGGCCGGGCCGAGCGCATGTCACAGCCCCGCGTCCGCGGGGCCCGGGTGCGGGGAGGCCGCCTGCCCAGCCCGGGACCCCGCGCTCCCGACGGCTCCCGCGCCCCGTCCCCGCACCCGGTCCCCGCGCGGGCTACGCGGCCCCGGCGGCTCGCACCTTCCTCAGCGCGGACATCCTCGGCGCTCCGTGTCAGCAGGTGCAGAGACTCATGGCGACCCGGCCCCTCCGGCCGGACGGCGGCTCGCGGGTCGGCGTGTCTGTCCGCTGGTCCGTCAGTCAGCCTGCGCGCAAGCGGGTCCGCCGCCGCCGCCGCCGCCGCCGCCGCCGCCGCCGCGCGCTCCGACCGCGCTCGAGCCCGGCGCACGGTCGGTCCTCCCGGCGGCGCCTGCGCACTGGGCGCCCGGGGAGGCCCCGCGCACTGGGGGGCGGCCGGCGTGCGGCGGCACCTGGGGAGCAGCCGGGCCGCGCGGGGGTAGCGCGGGCCCCGGGCGGGACCCCCGCCGCCCTTCTCGTCCCGCCCCGGCCGGCGCGCACGGCTGACACCGGGAGCGCGCGGACCTCCTGGTCCGCCAACTGTTGCGCCGGGAGCGGCCGGTCACGCGGGGACGGCGGGGGCTCGAGGTGTCCGGGGCAAGCCCGGCGGTCCGCCCGCGGCCCCCGGGCTGCGCCGGAGCAGATGCCGGAAGCGCTGGGAAGTTGCCGCGGATGCCACAAGCACCTGAGCACCTGGGCAGGTGCAGCCCGCTCTGGACGCGGAGAGTGGTGCGCGGGCGCATTCGTGCGACGGATTTGTGGACGAGGTGAAGTCTCCTCCACGTCCAAATGCTCCCGCGGCAGGAGGACCATGCATCCTGCTGCTGCGGGTGCCCCTAGCCGAGCCTCCCCCTCGTCGCCGCGCACCTTCCTGTGTTCACCGGTGAGGGGGACCCGCCACGTCCCCAGAGGCGGCGAGCGCCACCCGCGCCGGCGCCTGCGTGCCCGCACTGCCAGCCAGCAGCATACAGGCCACGCAGCCGGAGGACTAGGAAGGGGAATTAATTCAGTCAAGTTGTGTGGACAACCTGCAGCGATCTGGACAATGTCGCGGCGTTGTCCGCATTTGATAGACTGTAATTAAATCCGTGGGGATGCCCTTCCCAGATCGGGTGCGGGGCGGGAAGGAAAGTCGCTGTGCCTGCGAGCCGGGGCCCTTTCATGCGCGAGCGGCGGGCAGTCACTGACAGTGGACCACGAGACACCCCCGACTTTTTTTAACAAGTCACCACCGTGAGGATCTCCTTTCTGCTATAGCTTCACTCCTATTTTTTAAAAAATATATCTTTATTTCAGAGAAAGGCAGGAAGAGGGAGAGGTAGAAACGTCAATGGTGAGAGTCACGGGTCGGCTGCCTCCCGCATGCCCCCGACTGGGGATCGAGCCCGCAGCCCAGGCGGGTGCCCCGCCCGGGAATCGGATCTCCTGGATCCCAGGTCGATGCCCAACCGCGGAGCCAGCCCCGCCCGGCACAGCCACGGTTTTAATAGCTCATAGCTCGGCAATGGGAGGCTTCTCGCGTCTCTGACTGGGCTGTGGGGAAGTTCAAATGAGACGAAAGACGCGAAAGCTGACAGAAGGAAAAGCACCAAGATGAAATTTCTCAGGGAAAATGGCCAGGGATTCGAGCAGGGAGAGAGGCCAGGAGATCACACCACTCGGAACGGGGCACAGCGATCCTGTCTAGAAATTCCAGGATCTTCCACCAAAGCCTGTCTCCCGGAGATTTCTACACCTAATCGTTGCTCATATCAATCAGCTGCAGTTTATTTTCCCAGAAAAGTGCTGAGAGCTGAGGTGCGTGGATACGGGATGAAGCAAAGAACCTGCCACAACTGAACTTTGTTTCAAGTGTCCTACAGTTTTTTCTCCACGGCCAAAACCCAGGGGATTGTGTGTGCCGACTGCACCCCAAAATCCAGACTCTAGATCAGTTTTTTAAATTTACTTTCCCTTTACTTTCCTCTCCATGTTCGTCCCATGCTTCTTGAGATCCGTTTGTTTACTTGTCCATCCCACAGCACAACACAAGTCACCAAACTACGGTGGGTGCCGTGTATGCTCTCCAAGTGTGAGCAGAAGAAACAGAGAAACAGCCACTGGCAGTGGAGTCCTCCATCTCGGGAGTCATTTTTCAAAATAACACAGTAACATAATTACAAATTACAACTGCTTCCCGAAAGGAAAGATACAGGGTGTTACTGGAGAATGTTACAAGCACAGCCGGGCAGCTCGTGGTATCAGGAAACAGCCCTTGGAGGTCATAATTAAATCTTCATCTCCCTCTGGGTTCTCTAAAAGCAGGTTCTGAGGTGTGGATTTGGGTGCAGGCAGTTGTTTGGAAGGTTGGCCCAGGAAACTGGAGAGAGGAAACGGTCATGGATGCATTTTCAAGCTGGCCACCCTTGTGGACAACGGGGGCTCAGACTGGCCGGGGCTCCCGGAAGGACCCAGGGTGAATGCACCCTGAAGGTTGGAAGGTGGACCTTTTTTGTCTGGCTCCCACTCCCACCCCCTACCCCCGGTTCCTCTGGCTGAGCAGCTCCCAGAGCTTTAAAGGAAGTCAGGAGGCCGACCAGCAGGGTTTGGGGTGCCAGCAGAGGGCAAGGGGACTATTCGGAACCAGAATGATGTCAGACATACACTTCTGCCAGAGCAGGAGTGGGACTCAGGCAGGAAGAGTGAGGGGAGGGCTGCTAGGCAGAAGAGCAGGCTGAAGATGTGGGGGGTGGAAGAACTTGGTGCAACCAAGAGTTGGAGGAACCAGGACAGCGTGAGCAAGGGAAGTAGTGTGAATGTCTGCAGTGCCTGTCAGGGGGGTTAAAGGACGTTTAAGGGCTCTGGACTTTACCCTGGACACAATGAAATTTGATGTAGGATTTTGAGCAGGGAAATAAGATGTTCTACACAGATAATCATGTCACTCATGGACAAAGAGAGTTTTATTTCTCCCTTCCCAATCTATATATCTTTTATTTCTCTTTTTAGTCATATTGCATTAGCCAAGACTTCCAGTCTGATGTGGGGAAGGAGTGGTGGGAGGGGCTGTGATGGCTGAAGGGAGCATCTGGTTTCTCATCAGTCAGTGTGATGTCAGCTGTGGGGTTTTGCAGATGTCCTTTATCAAGTTGAAGCTGCTCCCTCTTCCCACTTGGGTGGGTGCTTTTATCATGAACTTTGGATTTTGTTGAATTATGTCCAGTGCTTTTTCTGCGTCTATTATGTGGTTTTTCTTTAGCTTGTAAGTGTGATTATATTCATAGACTTTTGAATGGTAATGAGAGTTCTAAAAGATCATCGTAGCTGCTCTAAGAGATGGAGGCAGTTAGGAGTGAGGGAACAAGTGTGGAATGGAGGAGATTGAATTTGAAATGCCTGGAGAACTAGTTTAGTGACCATGAAGATGTGAACTAGACAGCGGGAGTGGGAGGTGTTGTAGGTAGAATACACTGGGTGTTACTTTTCTGGAGGGGTTGTGAGGGACAAGGCAGGGAGGAGAGCACAGTGAGTCCCAGGCCTGGCTCTGCAGATGGGCAGGTGGTGCCCCTGGGAGACCACTGAGCAGTGTGTGAACCCTGGTACAAGCCCTGGGACTGGTGGCATGGAACCCTCGTGACCTCAGCAGGAGCAGGTACAGCACTGGTGGATGCCAAACACACTGGGGAACAGAGTCCATGGAAGATGACACAGTGCAGACTGACTTTTCAGGAAGTTTGGGTGTAAAAGAGATTAAAGAAATGGGGCTGCAGGAAAACATCCTGGGAAGATGTTGTGTGGTCAGAAAGTCCAGAGTTGGCTTGAGGGCTGGCAGGGGTTTGAAGGAGAGAAAGTTTACATGCAGCCTCACCAAGGACATTTTCCAGCATGGACTTCCTCTCTTATGCACCACTCGCTTTTTAAAATACTCTATATTTTAGAGCAGTTTTAGGGTCACAGCAAAATTGAGGTAAAGGCACAGAGATTTCCCACACATCCCTGACCCCCCGAACACACAGCCTCCCCACTGTCAACATCGCCACCAGGTGGGACATTTGTCACCACTGATGGACCTGCACTGACATGTCATCCTCACCCAGAGTACATCAGGGTCGCTCTGTGTTGTACATCCTGTGGATTTCGACAAATGTGTGATGACCTGTGTCCATCGTGCCGTACTATGCAGAGTAGATCCACTGCTCTAAACCCTCTGGGCTCCTCCTGTTCGTCCCTCCCCCCAACCCCATGGCAACCACTGATCTGTCACCTATCTCCACAGTTTTGTCTTTTCCAGGATGTCACAGAGTTGGAGTCACACAGTGTGTAGGCTTTCAGATTGGCTTCTGTCAGTCACATGCATTTTGGGTTCCTCCATGACTTTTCCTGGCTTCATAGCTCATTTCTTTTTAGCTGAATAATATTCCATTGTCTGGTTGTCCCACAGTTTATCTATCCATCGCCTACTGAAAGGATATATTAGTTGCTTCCAAGTTCTGGAAACTATGAACGAAGCCGCTATTATCATGTGCAGGTTTTTCTGTGGACGTAAGTTTTCACCTCACGTGGTTTGCTGGTTGCATGGGAAGAGTACGTTTAGTTTTGTAAGAAACAGCCGAGCTGTCTTCCTAAGTGGCGGCACCATCTGCGTTCCCACCAGCAGTGAGTGAGGCTCCTGCAGCTCCTGTCCTCCCAGCATTGGGTGTGGTCAGTGCCTGGATTTTGGCCTAATAGGTTGGTAGTGGTGGCTCATTGCGGTTTTCACTTGCATTTGCCTGAAGACATGCTGTGGCGCATCCTTTCATGGGCTCGTTTACCATCTGGGTCTTCTTTGTCTGTTAAGGTCTTTGGCCCATTTTTAATCACAACATTTGTGTTCCACTGCTCATTTTTCAGTCTCAGCTTGGTCAGGTACTTCATATGTAAATTGGCTGTGTATGTGGTGTGTCTGTTCTGTCTTTAAAAGCCCTCCAGCTACTGGCCCACTTCCCAATCCCAGCAGAGAGTGATCCACATTCAGCATCTTAAGCCTGTCTCCTGAGATTCCCTATTGAATTCCCACGGAGCTTTTGCCTCCGCCACTCCAGCAAAATTACTGCAATCAAGGCTACTAACAGCCTGCACTTGACAAGTCCACTTGAGATCAGTCCTCACCTTACCCGCAGTCTCACTCGAGGCAAACGCTGACTCTGACTCGGCTTCAGGACTCGCCGCGCCCCGCCCGCGGGAGGAGCCTCGGGGCGCCCCGTCCTGGGGGCCGCTCGCGCTCCCGTCTCCAGACCCCACGCCCGGTCCGTCCCGAATCTTTGCTTCGTCTTCGGATCCGTCCAAGACCCACGGCCTCCTCGCACAGCCGCCCTCGCCCGCCCCAGGTCCGTGTCGCCGAGGACGAGGGCTCCGTGCGCCTCGGCACCCGCGCGGGTCCAGGGCGCGGGCTCCTTTCAGGGGTCCGGCGGTTTCACTCGTCCAGACCCGGCCCCGATTCCCTCTCCCTCCGGAAAACGCAGAGCGGAGGCCCCTCCCCGGCCGGCCGGGCGCAACCCCGAGCCCGCTCTCCCCGCACCCGCCTCGGCTGCGCCCGGGACACCGCCCCGAGGGGCCGGGGACGCTGCTGTCCCGCCTCGATCCCTCTCCGCGGCTCTGACCGCCCCGTCCCTGCACCCCGGCCCCTCCCGCCGGCATTTCTCCCGGCTCCAGCTCCCTGCGACGTGCCGGCCCCTCGCTCCACACTGTCACCACCCCGGGGGCACCCGGCATCCAGGGCGCTGCTCGACACGCTCACAGACGCGGTGCCCACGGCGCGGACGGGGAGGCGCCCAGTCAGCCCAGGTCCAGGGGGGGCCGCGGGAGGGGCCTCGGGCGGGCGCGGGCGCCGGCTCCGGCAGGGACCCCCGGCCCACGGCCCGCGGAGCCGCGGACGCCCGGCAGGTGGGCGCCGAGCAGGCCCCTCCCAAGGCTCCCGCCTCGACCCAGCGGGCGTCCCGCTGACCCCGCCCAAAGGCCCCTCTCGCCCCCGGACCCCCGCAGCCCGGCCCGCGCACCCGGAATTCAGTCACTTCCCTCTGAGCGTGCGCGGAGCCAGGGCCCCGGAGGCCGCGCCCATAGGTCCCTCAAGAGCCAATCCGGAGCCGCAGCGCGGCTGATGGGCACCAACCGCAGAGACCCTGGGTCTGGATTGGACACGCCTGCTGTTGTGGGCGGGCCTAAAGGGGCGGATACGGAAGCGGCGCTGGGAACGGGGCCCCGGGGGGCTCCGGGTCGTGGGACCCGCATGGCGGCGGCGCGGAGGCGCGGTAGGCGGGGGGCGCGGGGCGCGGGGCGCGGGGCGCGGGCGGGGCTGCGGGGGCCGCGCGGTGCCTGGGCTGAGCTGCGGGACACCAGCTGCCTGCAGGACCCGCACCCAGCCCTTCTCTGCTTTGTTCTGTGTGTGAGCCCGTGGAGATTAGGACAGAAGAGACTTTTTACCTCCACCTTATTTCTAGGCTCACATCTGCTGTGGGGCACACGCGGGACACACGGACACGCGGGAAACACAGGGGAAGACACACGGACACATGGGAAACACACAGACACAGACACACACATGGGGGACACACGGGAAACACACACGGACACACAGGGGAAGACACACGGACACATGGGAAACACACAGACACAGACACACACATGGGGGACACACGGGAAACACACACGGACACACAGGGGAAGACACACGGACACATGGGAAACACACAGACACAGACACACACGGACACACAGGAGAGGGCGCGTTGCAAAGAACCAGAAGGGACACATGCCTTTTGGAAGCGATGCCTCGCTGTGCCCAGTGTCCTGGACAACTCGTCTCATTTCTGCTCCGCTTTTACCGTGAACCAGGGAGCAGGGGCCCAGCGGGAGGCCTCTTGGCTCCAGAATGAAGTCCATGTTTATGGGAAACTGCCGGGCAGGTCGCAGGGCACTTGTTTCGTTCATAACTGGATGCTTGAAGGAGCAGTGAAGGTTTAGGGGGCTATACGATAAACTTTTTGTTCTAAAATTGCCGGTTATTTCTGTTTAAGTAAAGTGAGAACTGTCAGTGATAGGAGACTGCGCCAGTGCCCCGCGGCCACACGGTCCTCAGAGATGCAAAGGTGGTGTTCAGCACCAGTGCCGGTTTGTTTCAGGGGACGGCTGTTCAGACATTAAGTTCAAGGGTTCAGCGTCCCACAGAGCCTCGTTCCCCATGGCAGCATCCACTGTGTGGCCTCAAATGCTGGGTGAAGGGAGACTCACCAGCGAACCTCCCAGCCATACTAGATGGTGGAAGGTAATTATTGGTCATTTAACTGCTCATTACATGTTGCCCTTTAAAACTTACTTTCAACAATTGAAACCATGTTCTTTTAAAAGACTTTGTGCTTCACATTGTGGCAGCTGAAGGAGACCTGCGTATTGACCAGCAGAATAAGTACACGGGGAGCCTGGAGCTGCTCCTGGTGCCAGGATGCGGCCCTGTGCTCACAGGGGGCAGGGGAGAGCCCCACCCTGGGGCCCACCCTGAAGGCAGGCCAGCAGTGTGGGAACATTGCTGGAACATGGGGGAAGAGCAGGGGCTGGCCCAGAGCAGTGGTGCCCTGACCAGGGAGACGGGCAGGGGCACAGGTGTGGGGTAGGAGAGGCACGTTCAGTTGACACACCAGGTACTGTGGGACCTCGGGGTGCCTGCTGTTGGAACTCAGGCCACTGGCAGAGGTGGCAGCCTTTGAGCAGGAGGTCAAGTGCATAAGGGAGTGTGATGCTGAGCAAAATGTGTACCTGCCGGAGAGTCCAGGTGTGAGCCTGCGCTCTGTCCTCAGAGGCCATCCTGTGGTCTGTGCAGCTAGACCAGTGACATGTCCTCTGTCCGTCCTGCAGTGCCCCTGCCCAGGAGGTGTGCTGGCCACTTTATGGAGGGAAAGACAAGCCCAGAAGGTGCCCGGAAATGGCAGACTCTGCTGTAACTGGCATAATCTGACTCGGTACCTGGGGATGTTGTCAGGACTGTCCCCCTGGGGGAGGGAGCAGCTGAGAGCTGGCCTTGGTTTGTGTTGGTAACCTTTGCTTCCTAGGAGAGCAGCTGGAGCAGTAAGTGACCAGCCTTGTGTCTGAAGAGCTGGATTTGGTTTCATGAAGGGTGGTCCTGAAGTGGGGGGAGTGGCCAGAGGCGAGGAGAGCACCCTATGCCTGCTTGGCAGGTGGCGTTTGCTGGATGGTGTTCTGAACCCCAGCTCGTCTGCTTTCCCTGATGAGGAGCCCCAGAGCCTGAGGTTCTGCCAGACAGGGACAGCGCATGCCAGGGCGAGCCCCACCCATGGGCCATGGCCCCGTGAGAGCTCTCTCCTCCCAGAACCGGTGGGCTTTGACTGGATTCATCCACATGGGAGAGTGCAGGTCTAGTGGAAATGGGCATTTCCGGGATGGAACTTCAAGAGCGTTAGGTCTGGCCTTTATAATGTACAGACACCCAAAGGAATCCCAGGCTGGCTTCTCCTCTGAACACAACTTGGGCACCCCAGCCCAGGGGGCCTTGGGGTGGTGGTCAGCTGTAGGTGGCCAAGGGTCCTGTGGAGACAGTCACTTTGTTTTCTGGTGTTAATATTAGAATATGTCTTTGTTTTAAATAAACTTTATATGCGATTTAAATAATAAAACTGCCTTAAGTAATTCCTTTTTCTTTCTCTCTTCTGTTTTTGTCAATTGGTTGCATTTTAGTGTTTGTTGAAAAGGTGCTGAAGAGACTTTTTCCTCATGATCCACATGACCAAGAAAAGACAGCATCTCTGCCCACGACCTGCGAAACCCCTCCTGAGAGAGTGAAATGCAGGCCCATCCCCCCGTTGGCAGGTAAGGGGCTTATAGGTAACAAGGAGTCACAGACACACAGACGGTTCCATCGTAGCCATCCACGTCTACAAACTAGTCAGATAAAAACATGATTGCCTGGCTCATCCTGAAGGATAAATGGCTGCTGTTAACTGTGGTTTCACTTTTCAAAGAATGTGCCTGTCAGAGGCTGAAGTCTGTCCTCCAAAATCCACATGTTGGAGTCCCAGCCCCAGAACCTCAGAATGTGACTGTGTTTAGAGATGGGGTTTAAAGAGGAGATGAAGGTTAAGTGAGGCCATCAGGGCGGGTCCTAATCTAGTATGACTGGTATCCCTTTAAGATGAGGGGCTTGGGACACGGGGAGGAAGCCTCGGGGGATTAGCCCTGCCCACACCTGGATCTCGAACTTCCAGCCCCAGGACTGAGAAATAAATGTCTATTGTTGGAGTCTCAGCACTGGAGCTGTGGGACAGTCCCTTTCTGCCCAGGAGCGAGTGTGGCTGTTCAGGTGGCGGGTGCTGTGGAGGGGCATGCTGTCCCACACCAGGAGCAGCCCGCCCCTGCGATTGCCAGTTCTGGGAATCTCACTGAATCCATGTTCTTGATCATCTGGAAATGTTGTGTTTAGTGTCTGCTTGCATTTTTTCCCCTCTTCTAACTCAACAGCTTTAATGGTGACTGTTCACCAATAATAAGGCTGTTTAAGTTTAAAACAATTAACTGAAACTAAAAACTCACTTCTCAGTCACACTGGCTGTATGAAGCCTGAGAACCACTTGAGGCCAGTGGTCGGTGGGTTGGACGCACAGATTTGGAACATTTCTGTGGTAGCAGGCTCTGCTGGACAGTATCACACATGGAGGGGCATCTGCACTGCTCTCTGGGGAGAATGCTCTGGAGCCACACTTCACCTCGAAGGGAGGCTGGGTTTACATCTAAAGGATTGAAACTATAAGAGACTAGAAGAAGCTGGGAGTTTGTCCCTGTGGGGTCCATACACCCCAGGAGCACAAGGTGGAAGATTATAAGTGTGCCTTATAAAACTTAAAATTCTGCATGGCAAGAAATTACTAGTAGCAAAGTCAGAAGGCAAATAATAAATTAGGAAAGTTACTGTCAGTACCAGCAGCTCTCGGTACTGACAAAGGGCGCATTTCCTTCATATAAAAGAGCTCATGTGCCAGTGAGAAAATGAGCAGAGCTCAGGAGAGTGACAGGAATTCACAGAGAGGATGCACACAACCCTTTCAGCGTTAACACGGTGTCTGATATGTTGGTGCCACGAAGCACGAATGAAGACTGTCGGGACCACATCTTTCACAAGTCAGATTGTCACAGATCAGAAATTTGCTAATGTCGGGAATGGTGGGCGAGCACTCAGGCCTGGCCATTGGAAGTATAACTTCCTAGGTCCATGAAAGGCAGCCTGAATTCACCCACCCAGGTTACAGGTGCACACCAGTGTTGGGCAGTCACATCTGCAGTGATTTTATGTGTACATGACATTCCAGGTGCGGGAACAGGCGTGTTCAAGGTTATTCTTTACATCATTGCTCAGAATAGCAGGAGCTTGGGGAATGTCTGCATGTCTGTCCACAGGAGACTGGCTGGATGGAGAACGAATGGCACACTCATCCTGGACAAGGCGGCAGTGTCCACAGGAAGGGTCGAGCCAGGGCATCATAGGGGAGGGGCAGAGGCAGTGTGTACAGCTGGCGAAGGGTGCGTGTTGGTGGCACACACAAGTGGCCTGCAGGGCTGAACGCCTGAGGACGTGATAACACGATCTGCCTCGGAAAGGGGCAGCTTTCCCCACACGCCTGTGCACCTCGAGCTGTCATTGTAGCACCTATTCAGTAAACAGTAAGTAGAATCCTCTCAGGATATGCTCATTTCTACAAAGCACGAGGCAGTTTACCACCCACACACCTTGCTAAAAGAACAGTCAGGAATGTGTTTTAACAGAAACAAAAAAGGTACCTAGAGGGCAGGTGCGGGAAACTGGATGAAACAGTGAAGTCAGAAATTGTGTGTGTGTTTTTAAGTCTTGGTGATGTAATTAACTGTTAACTGTGACAGAGAAGTACTGATTTTGTGTGTTGGGCAAAACTTGGAAGCCTGTGACTAGAAGCTCATGGGTGGGTTCCAGTGGGATAGGAGTCAGGGTCGGGAGGTGCTGATGGAGTGCATGGGGAGAGGGAACCATGGGCTTGTTTTAAGATTGGAGAAAGTACTGCATGTTTTCACATGCTGAAATTTTGACTGGAGAAGAAAAATTGATGAGAGGGAGTGGGGGAGAGGGAAAGAAAAGACTCGCAATGGCTTTGGGAGGTGGGAGGACATGGGTGCCCTTGGTCAGGGTGTAGCGTGGAGGGAAGGCCCTTGTGTCAATGATTCTGAAAAAGACGCCAGCTGTGGGAAGACAGCAGGAGCAATAAATAAAGTCCAGCAGTGACACCTGCTTGTGTTTGTTACCTACAAGGTTTACTTTGCCATATTTTTAATGAAATATGAAGATTGAAAGGATTGATGCTGCTCTGTGTTGAAGAGTGTGTGGAGAAGGCAGCATCTCACGGCCCCTCCTGACAGTGTGTCAGAAAGGCCAGGCTCACTCTGCCCGGCAGTCGTCCCAGGGATTCATCTGAAGGACCTGAGTGGATGAGTGTGCAGTTACCTACAGCAAGGGTGGTTGCAGCAGCTGTTTCTGACCCTGGAAATTCAGAATGGACCTCCATGCATAAAATTTAAGACTGATTTAAGTTATCATTTGCCAATTACGTGGGTTATTATGTAGCCATTAAACGACTATGTAGATTTAAATATATCAACATATTATTTTATCATAATATTCACTCTTGAATGATAGTATACATATAACATGCAAGTTATGATGTATAAATGTTTTACAGTAAATATGGAGCGTGATCCCACTGAGACATGTGCATCTATGTGTCTATGTGTACACACACACACACTGTACATGGATTGTTAGCAGACATGGAGAGAAAGGTCCAGAAGATTATGCAACCAAATTGTTGAGATTCATGTTATGATAATGACGGAGTGTGTTATGTGGAGTATTTTCTGCTTTCTACTCATTAATTAGTTATGTTTTTATGTCATAATAACCTAGAAGTTAGCATAGTAAGTAACCTAATGTGAACTTAAATAATCGTGGAGCCTTCCTTGTTCCCAGCTGAATGTATAGTTGACTTGCTCTCCTGGCGACATGCTTGGCGTATTGAAGTCAGTGTTGCAACAGTGGCTGAGTTTTATTGAGCTCACTGATGTCAGGCCCTCGAGAATGTGGTTGGATGGAGGTCAGTGTCTGATGACACCTGCAGTGTTGACTGGTCCCTGTTCCCGTTTTCTCCTGCAGGTGGTGGCACTGGGACCCCTCCTGGCCGGCGGCTCTACACCGTGGCTTTGCCTCCTGAGGGCTATGTTCCTGCTCCGCCAGAGCTGCTCAGCCGCACGGATTCCCAGAGCTCGGATTCCCAGAGCTCGTGCAGCAGTGATGATGCGGAAGGTGAAAAAGCATGGTTTTCCAGTTTCTAGATTTGTGCATCGATTTTATCTAAATTCATAATTAGAGAGGGTGAGCCTGTCCCTGCACAGCCACACAGTGGTTTGGGCGTGGTTTGCAGCCCTTTAAATGGGAGACTTGAAGTCAGAGTGTGATTTTAGCTGCATTTGTTAACGAGACCCCTGGTGTTAAATGCATGATACTCTCAGCTGTGCTTGTCTTGGTTTAGTAGAACTTTTTTCTTGATTCTCCCATTTTTTCTAAATGTCTGGGATGTTATATGAATTTTGTAATCATGGGAACAGCTTATTTTGCATCTCTTGTGGGAAATGGAACTACTGTCTGTATCTGCTCTGTTGTTGACTGTCCTGTCTCCGGGCGCAGGGCCAATTCTGCACAGGAAGGTGTACCTTACGAAGTGAAATGGCAGCTTTTTCTCTAAGTCATTATTCCAAAACTTCCTTCAGAGGGATGTGGATTTTCAAATAAAATCTTAGCCTGTGTAAACTGAGAAACTCTATACTCAAACCTTAATTAATTTGAATATTAAGAAAATACGATTTTCTAGCTCATTGGTCTTTCTGACTTCCTAATTAAAGGATCAGAAACCACAAAACTGAAAATGGGGTTGCTAGGAGTAATGTATTCATTTTTTCAAGCCCAGTTGAAAATCTTTAGAATGTAATTATTAGATAAATAGATTATATCATTCAATAGTGAACTGTTTTCATGAA
Source organism: Miniopterus natalensis (assembly GCF_054644295.1). NCBI lineage: Eukaryota > Metazoa > Chordata > Mammalia > Chiroptera > Miniopteridae > Miniopterus > Miniopterus natalensis. The sequence continues at coordinate 172,309 of NC_142082.1, read as the reverse complement.
GATAAATTGCTTTGGGGAGCATGCTCACCATGTTCTTTGTATATTCAATAAAAGTGTGCCGCACTCCCCCAGGCACCACCTGCACTCTGCTCTGCTTAGGACCCTCAGGCAGGTCTGTGCAGGGCCCCTGCTGAGAGCACGTCAGTCTATCCCAAGACCAGGTGCCACTTCCCAGGGACCGAGCTAGTGACCTCCTCATGGGAAATGGGACAGTGACAGTGCCAACTGGCACATGTATCTCTTATAAACTGTGCTCCCAGCCCATACCAACTGTCACTTTTCCTGTTCCGTGAACTCGGTGCCGCCTCTTCCAGGAAGGTGGCTAGGATGGGCCTGGTGCTGGCTTCTGCTCTGACAGTGTGTTAGTTAGAGGAGAGCAATTTCTCCAAAATGTAAAGAAAATGGGAATTGAGTGATTAGGATTGATTCCATTTAAATTGCCATGGTAACCTGGCAGAGTTAGTGGTAACTTTTATAACTTTGACTACAACATCATTATAAGTTGCATTTTTATAAACTGTTCGTTAGGCAAAAACTTTCTGTTAATTTATTTCTTCCTATGTTGCCGGGTTCACGGGAGCAGTCAGTGCTAAGAACCTTCAGGGTGGTGTTGTCTTTTCCAGGGACTGTCATCAGGGAGAGGTGATGGTGCCTGAGGGTGGTTGCAGGGGGGTGTTCTTTCCTCTTTGAACAGCACAGGTTCTGAGACTTCCTCATAGAACCTCGGTTTCATCAACTGAAAAGCGGGTCATCTTCAGAAGAGAGGGCCTTTCCTGTGCACTCCGACCTGGGGATTATTTTTCAAATGAAAAGAACTCTTCTTCCAACAGAAATGTACAGAAAAGGCCAATTTTATAGAAGATGACAGGAAGGAACACTCCCCCAAGGCCCGCAGCCCAGTGCATGCTACACGCAGTGTCTGTGCCTCCTTGTGCATATAGTACGTAGACTTTACAGAGATTGTGCCTGGTTCACATATGGTATTATAACTGCATTTTCTTTCAGTGTGTTATGCAGGATTTTCCTTTTCAGTGCATATAGATTTATTTATATCACTTTTTAAAAAAGCAGAAATCTATTTTATGAAAGCAACTTGTTTATAACTACCCTCCCCCCCCCCCAAAGCATCCAGAAGTTTCCTTGGTGCTTCAGTGAGGATCTGTGCTTTGCCTGCGGAGGTTAGGCAGATTTCGGAAGTGGGAGTGTTGAGCACCACACACCTCAGCAGCATGCTTCTGGATTTAGGCTTGTTTACAGACTGTCCTCTGGAACGCCCAGCCGGCTCACCCTCCTGAGGGCAGTCCAAGGAAGTGCACTTTCCCCACAGCCTGGACATTTCCAGTCTCTTACGTTTTAGCTGATCCTGTGGGCAGTATACCTCTTACATTCCAGGTGAGAAAAATTTGTACATGAGGGAAATTTTTCCTAAACCTAAGAGCTTAACGTACAGACTTCACTATGTAGAACTTTAAACTTTTTTATGGCAAAAGGCACTATAAACAAGGCTGAAAGACAAAAGAACACAATGGGAAGTGATATTTGCACATCCGAGGTAGAGGAGCTAATTTTCTTAAAATAGAACAAACCAGGGAGGAAAGACTCCCCCAGTGGGGTGAGCAGCCTGGACTCCAGAGAAGTGTGGGAGCAGCTGGAATGGTGAGCAGGGGTGCCCCTAGGCCTCCTTACTTCAGATTTTATATGCAGCATCTGACCCATCTAAATGTATTTCCTTAGAAGGTATAGATCCATCTTTTAAAATAGCTTTACCCTTTTAAGTCCTATGCCATTTCTTGAATTATCTGTTACTTACCCTTGATTATTTTTTAAAACACTTTATAATAGACCCAATTCCTGCCTACCGTGGTCTTGACTCAGTACCTGACTCATCTTTCCAGACCCCAGTTTCTTACCAGCAACACTACCACGTTTGGGGTGGATGATTCTTCCCTGCAGGACTTCCTTGTGCCTTCTTTGCAGGCCAGGTGGACCACACCCCGGCTAATGGCACCACCATAGAGCACCCTCACTTACTTGCACACCTTCCCTGGAGGCTACTGGGTGCCTCAGAAGCCAAGCTTGCAAAAGTGGGGACTGTTCCTAGAGGTCTGCTTCACAGTGCCCCCTGCTGGGGGACTGCCTGCCTCAGCCCCCAACCCCCACCTCTGCTGGCCTTGCTGTAAACCTGTCAGTTATGACACCTGATGGAACTGCCCCCCTTCCCCGTGACCTTTCCTAGGATGCATCTCTGTGTGTTGCATGACAGCACCCACTTTTGTCACTTACTACAGCACATTTTATGTGCTCTCTGTTAACACCAGTGTGATGACAGCATGTTTCCCGTCGCACTGCGACCTTCTCACCGGAGGCTCTTGCCATTGTCCGGCTACTTTCTCCTTCATGGTCAAAAGTGGGGTCCAGTGCACGCACGTCCCCAACCATTGGTAACGAGGGTCCCAAGAGCCTTTGGCTTTCAGCAGCTTCTCCTGTCACTCACATCCCTTCTATGGCCACTGCTGTGAACTCACCATCCTCCTGAATCAGCCTCCTGAGGGTCCCGAGCCTCGGGGCTCCCGGCCCATCTCAGTCCACATTTTTTATTGTGCTGAGTGATGACCCAGAGCCCTGCTCCTGATCAGGCCCTCCCATCCATTGTCACGTGTTGACCTATGTCCACCCTCAGTGTTTCTGAGACCTGCCATCCTCAGGGCTCCTTCCTCAGCCTCACTGAAAACATGGGCCTGCCTCTGTCTGGTGTCTTGGTTGTCCCTGTCCTTCCCTCCTCACCCCAGCTTGGCCCTGACTCCCCAGGCTGCAGCAGAGCGGGTTTCAGCCCCACTGGTGACCATGGGGCTTCCTGGCCCCTTGGAGAAGGTGATGATGCTGGACTGGCAAACTCATATATGCTGCCACCAAGCTGGGTTCCGGCACGGCCTGGGCACCTGGGCGGTGTGGGTGTTCACTCCCAGGGCCCGTGCCTGCTGGAGCTCTGTCTCCAGTCAGTAGTGGGTGAGCCAAGTACAGGGATGATTTATGAAGACAAGCTGAGAGGCAAGTGTCTGTCACCCTCCTGGTTCAAGATCACAGTGCCTGCACTGTGCTGACACGGCTTTTGTGGTCACGCCAAGCAGTCATTAAATCAAGTCATCTACGGGGAGCCGTCAGGGTTATTCTAATAGCAGGCACCCACTGAAGTAGAAGTAGTAAGTGTGTGCAGGACAGATCTGGGCCTTGGTTCCAAGGCAGCCATTTCAGGTGTTGTTGGCTGTCTGGGCTGGAGAAACCCTGCTCTGTGGCGTTGGAGGCCTCTGAGACTGACCATCGTGGTGCCTCACTGGGCAGTTCAGCTCATTGTACCAAAGAGGTGCAGTTTTCATCAAATGCAGCCAGAGCCCAGGCAGAGTGCTCGCTGTCCTCTGCTGACTAGGGACAGTCCCTGCCTGGCACGCTTGCTTGGACTGTGATGTCTTGGAGATACATCAGTGTCGAACCTGACAGACAAGTGTGCCGGGGCTGATGTCGAGGTTACTGAACAGCATGTGGGTCACCACTCACAACCTGCTCACAGGTGGGGGCTCAGTGTAGCAGCCAGTGACCTCTCTGCTTCCCAAGCATCCGGCTCAGTCATGGCAAACGATGCTGCTTTTTAACCAGCCCTCCTTTATAACACGAGGTGCCATACAGGATGGGCAAAAGTAGGTTACGGTTGTACACATGGAAAAAAATGCAATAATAAATAATAAGAATAAACTGTTTCAATACTCACAACTGTAAACCTACTTTTGCCCCACCCTCTCTTTCAGTGTTATTTGGACTTAAAGCTAAATTACATCCTGGAGCTGAAGCAAAGCCACAGGACAAGTCACTGTGTCCAGTTGTCACAGTTCTCCTTGTGCTCTCTGGATATTACTGCTGTAGGTATTTGGAGCCAACTAGAAAAGAGAGAATCCATTTTTAAAAGTAAAGTCTCCTGCGCTCTAGGCTTGGCCCAGCATCCCATCCTCAGAGTCTGCCGTCACCAGAGCCACTTGGTAAGAAGGTTCTGTCCTCAGTGCTGCCCAGCCCATCCTCCATACTTGTACCTCCTGGTCAAGTTCATCTTCGAGGCCAAGCCATACACAGCATCCCTCCTCCCTGGCTTGGCTCCTCCTGGCCACGCCCTGGCCCCACAGCTCTGCACCAGGCTCTGCTCCGTGCTGGCCTTCCCAGACCTGGACGGGCTTCTCTCTACAAGCCCGGTTTGTGGACATGCGTCTGTGAGGCCACAGGTCTGACCTTGCTAAATGTGTGTAATCAGTATGTGTTAGTACAAAGTGTCCTGAATTTTAGGCAAACAGCATATTAAAGTAATCTGAAGCATCAGGAGTCATATTTTAGCAGCTGACCTTCGTGTGCATGGTTTAGATCAGGGTTAAATGTAAGTTACTACTTTTTACTTAGCACCTGGAGCACATCAGTACTGAGGGTGATTATCACGTGCATTTGTAGCCTTAGTGTTGAATCCAGAATAAAACTCTTTTTCCTTTAAAATACTTAGTTCATTTGAATGTGACATGGCACAGCTGTGAGCGTTGGGATGCTCTGGATTGTGGCTATTTTGGTGTCTGTTTCCACTACAGAACTTCATCGGTACATAGGTGCCAAACAGTGGCAGAGAATTTTGACAAACTGGTTATTTTTGAAGTTAGCATATGTGAAAGGAAAGGTATGTTTTGGGGATGGCAGCTTTTCAAGATTAGTGAGCTCAGATTATAAATAGTCAAACCCCTGGTCCCCTAATATAGAGTTTCTGTAGCTTGGCTCATACTTGAGTCTGAAGCAGGTGGCGCGGGGAGGGGAGGTTGTGGATGCGGGGCGCTGGGCTGCACAGTGGGGTGGAGGCGGCACCTCCTGTGCTCCGGGCGAGGGTCTGGACCAGACTGCAGGTGAGGCCAGGGCCCGGTGGCGCGTGGGCACCTCACTGGGGAAGAGCCCGTGTGCGGGCAGGGCCCTTGGACAGGAGGGAGAGGACTGAAGATTCAGTCGTCCCGTGCCCTCTGGGACGTCTGGGCAGTGGGGCCGTCCAGCCGTGCTTGGTTCACGCGTTTCCTTCCATCCGAGGACCCCAGGGCACCGCGGTGCCAGGTTGGGACAGCGCCACCTGCGCGCCGTCATGTCCGCGGGCTTCCTCTCTCGGTGACTCCTCCGACCAACTGACGAAACCTGGGAGGCGCTGGGTGGGGCCGCAATGTCTGGCATCAGGTGGGGCAGGGCCTCGGGAAAGTTCAGGCCTCTGCTTTGCTTTCAACGGCGGTGGCCGCAGCGGCACCGTGGTCAGGCCGGGCTGCACCGAGGGGCGAGCCGGCCTTGAGCCACAGCGGAGTGGCCGCAGCTCGCGCAGCTGTGTCTCGCGCTGCGTTACAGCCCTGGCTGGTCGGTTGGGGTGACTAGGAATAAAACGTGACTCCCCAAAAACCTGCCACGACTCCTACACCCTTGAAAGCGCAGCGCACGTCCGACTGTAGCCGCGCGTCTCTGCACCGCGTCCTTGGTGCGACCCCGCAGGAGCCTCGGGGCGTGGGGAGGAGACGCCCCCACGCGGCCAGCGGGGATGCAGCCCGGCCGGTGCGAGCCCTCCGGCGGCCCCTCCGCTCGCTCTGCTGCCTGCTGCTCCGCTGGCTGGGTCCCTCGGTGCCCGTCTGCTGTGGCCCGCGGCGGGCGGCTCCGCTCCGCTCCGCTCCGCTCCTGCCAGACACGCGCCGTCTCAGCTCAGCCGGGAACAGCCTCCTGCGTGGGACGCGCTTCCGGACCTGCGGCCGTGCTCACGCAGGCGGAGCCCCGCCCCTGCTCCCTGATTGGTCCTCGTGCAAGTGAGGCCTCTGATTGGTCAGAATGGGCCACTGGCTGGCTAGGGCCGCACAGCCCCTGCGGGGAAAGCTGGGTCCTGTGGGTTGAAACGGGCGCGTGCGGGCTCCCGGGCGGGCGCAGGGGCCCCTGTGCAGCGCGGCTGCTGGGCCTGCTGTTTTGTTTTTTTCGGGGGTGGAGGCTGTTAAGAGATAATTGTATTGATTTTTAGAGGGAGGGAGGGAGAGAGAGAAACATCCATGTGCGAGAGGAACATGGATGGGCTGCCCCCTGCACGCCCGGCGAGGGGTGGCGCCCGCAGCCCCGGGAAGGGGCCCTGACCGGGAACCCAACCGCGACCTTTGGTGCACAGGCTGGAGCTCAGCCGACTGAGCCACACCAGCCAGGGCTGGGCTCTGCTTTATAAATTTGAGCCTGGTGAGCCACCAGCCCTCTTAGTAGGTGTCCTTTTTCCTCAGGTTCACACTCTGACAAGGCTTTTCTAAGAAAATTTTATTGTAAGTCTCAGAATCCTTGGCAGTGTAATTAGTTGAGATTCAGTTTTGAACCACTTAAGTAAATATTTTCAGTTCATTTTGTAATAAAATGACAAGATCCTAATGGGAAACGTATTTGCGCTAATGTGTTTGTTGTGGTTCCATTATAAAGAAAATTGTTGTATTTGAATTTTTGTTTTCATAGATCAGGATCCTCCTGCTCAGCGAAAGAGAAGAAGAATCAGAAAGCATAAATCGAAGAAGAAACGTCAGCATCCCAACAGTGTCCACGTAGAACATGCAGAATTAGAGCAACAGCAGAGTCTCTCGCAAGAACTGCAGCCACGGCACAGAGATGGCCCCACAATTAGCAAAAGTAAGAGAAGGAAACTGAGAAAGAAACAGCAAGTGGAACGGAAACGAGCAGCTGGCTCACTGCAGAGAGCCTCCGGTGTCAGCTTCCTGTACGAGCCCGGGGAGGGCAGCCTCGAGCCGGGGGCCAGCTGCGAGGGGGCCGGCGGGGGCATCTCCGGGGCCGAGGGGCACGGTGAGGAAGGCTCCGAGGGGAAGGCAGAGGGCATCCTCGATTTTCTGAAGTCAACCCAGGAGATGTATTTCTATGACGGTATGTTCTTTCCTGTTTTTCTTTTGAATAATAGCTTCTGCTGATTTGGGAAAATAAGCCAATAGAGGTATAATATTAAATGTTTAAGGTACTCCGTATTCAAAATAACCATTACTTTTGAGGCAAAAATAAGAATATTGATGTTCTCACCATGACCTGACCAGCAGTGAGCTCAGGACAGAGCAGGAGACCCACGTGAAGGCCACAGTGTCCTGGCTGCTCATGTGACCTTGTCCCCATTACCCTGACGTTGATTTTGGAATATGTTGGAATCAGCTATGTTTCTAAAGAAAAGACTAGTGCCGGGTGTTATCAGATAAGGAATTTTAATTAAAGTAGCTGTGAGCAAGATGTTCAGAAACATAGGGGGGAAGAGAGGGAGAAATTGGAGAATTTCACCAGTTAACTTGAACCTATTAAGGTAACAGAATGGAAACCCTAGATCTGAAAAAAAAAAACACCAACAAATAAAGACTCAAGATTGAGTTTAAATAGCAGATTGGATCCAGCACAAAAGAGAATTAGTAACTGGGAAGACTGGCCACAGGCAGAGCCAGAATAAAGGAGGGAGAAGGACAGGGTGGGAAACACAGGAGGAGAGAAAGGGTGGGAGTGCAGACGGGTGGGTGACAGGAAGGCTCGCATGTGTGCCTGGGGCCCCGAGGCAAGGATGTTTAAGGAGATGAGACTTGGGAGTTTTTCAAAGTCGATAAAGGCCATAAAGCCAGAGATTCAAAGAGCTCTGTGAACTGCAGGCAGGATGATGCAGAACCACACCTGTGTCAGTGGTGGGGATGGTGACACAGGAGAGGACCCGCTGTCCTCACAGCAACAGCGGCCAGGCTGCGTGTCCCTGCTCTCCTTGCTGCTTAGAGACCTGGCCCATCTCAGAGCTCGGTGTCCTTGCCTTGTGTACCTGCCCGTGACACCTGGTCATGTGATGCATGGAGGCTGTTTTCCTGATTGGATCTGGGGGCAGACACCAGGCTTCAGTGCCCTGAGCAGCGTGTTCATTTGTTTACTGCTCAGAGCTCTACTCTGATCACCTCTCGTAGAGGCTTTTATGTCCCAATGTTTCCTTCAAGTAGAAACTGTTCTCTCCTTAAGGAATGAAAGCTGGTCTTCAGTTTACAAGAAAAATAAAGTACATCTCTGTGCGGCCCTGCCTTTGTCTAGGTGTCTTCAAGGATTCGGACCCAGCCTTCCTAGAAGCCACTGAGGAGCTGCTAAAGAGCCTGGCAGCATGCAGCCTGCCCCCCTCAGACCTGCTGGCCCTGCACCACCTGAAGACACTGCTGCTCCTACAGGATCCTGGCAAACTGCAGCGTGCCCTGCAGGTGTTCACAGAGCACTGCACCATGCCGCCAGGTACGTGCCACCAGGTACTTGTCACCAGGACACTGCCCAGGGGTTGCTCCAGCACGGGGGTCACAAGTCAGAGCACAAGGGGACATGTGTGGCCTGGAGAAGGGGTCCATGGAGGAGCATTCTGCTCTAAAAACAGTTTACGTGAGATGTGCAGAAACACTTGTGTGTCCAATTTCCAGTGCTGGGAGCTACCAGCACTTAGGGCCAAGTTTTCAATAGTTTATAGAGGTGAAAGAATTCATTTCTGCTTCCCTTTTCCTTCCCCCCTGCTGGATGGGGAGTGGGTCAGCATTCTGTCCCCTGGTGTGCCAGGATGCCTGGCTGAGCCCCACAGTTGGAAGCAGAGTGGAGGAGAAGGTTTTTCTGTGCAGTTACCTGACCTTTATCAAGTACCATTCTGTGCAAACCCAGTGTGCCAGAGTCGACCGGGCATGTCTTCCCAACACCGAGGTGGTGACTCACACTGGTACTTGCAGTGGGCCACGGTGGGAATATTTAGGCCACAGAAATCCGCAGACACTGCACATCAGAAACCAGGGCTTGTGTAGCCACGGCAGCCACACAGGGCTGTGCCTGACCCCGAGCAGACACGTGGCCCACTTTCCGTTAACGCAGGGTCTCGTTCCTCAGAAACCTCAGTACAGCTGAAGTCAGGACTGAGGTTCGCCGACAGCAAATCAGCTGAGTCAGGAAAGCAGTCCTCTGGGCCCTGGTGACTGGCAAGTGGATGGCAGGGTGGACGGGTGACTCAGTGACCAGGCAGTGGCCCCAGGCCGGCACATTCTCCTCCGGGATTAGCAAGGAACCCTGGCCTTTGGTGCTTACGTCTGGCGCAGGGACAGAAAATACAGAACCTGTCACACGTCCCAGAGAGATGTGGCCTTGGAGAGGAGAAGGCAGGCGGTGGTGTCCTGCAGCCAGTGCAGAGGCTGTCAGACAGTGACAGGGACTGTCACGTGGGCCCCAAGGTCGCGTGAGTTTCTTATTCTGAGAGGAAGGGGGGTTCTGGGGAGGCTCTGGCACAGGGTCTGACTGCACTTGGCAAGATTTCCCATCGTGCTGAGACTGAGGGAGGGCTGTTGTCCCAGTGTGGTCACTGTCGCAGGGCGGTCAGACCTGGGAAGGTTCCCAATAGGATCTGCAGGTTTGCCAGCTGAGCAGGTGTCAGAGGGCAGCGCTTGAATTGGAAAGATCACCAGGTTGATCAGGGTGGTCCAGAGAGGGGAGAAGGGGCAGTGGGGAGGGATGACAAGGAGGGGACAGGAGGGGAGTGGCCCCGAGGCCGTATCTTAAACAGGAGAGATCACAGCAGTGTGGCTGCGGGGCGCAGAGGGAGGCAAGAGTCTGCCTCTTACTGTGCGCGTCGTTTGGGGTTGGCGGAGGCCCGGGTCCCTGCCTCTGATGAGCAGCTCTTCGGGCAGCCCAGGGTCTGAGCCAGATGCAGGGAGCCAAGAGTGCCCTCTGGGGTCCGGTCTTGCCAGATTCAGTCGGGCCCTGTGACAGAGCCTCCCAGGAACCCCCATTCCTCTTACCAGCTGGGCTGACTGTCTGCAGGATGTGACAAGTCTTCCCTGGGGCTGTGAGCCTCCCCAGGACAGTGAGGGGACAGGTGACATCACAGGACCTTCCTGTGAAATCTGAATGCTGTGCTGTCCCAGCACCAAACCTGGAGTTAGACTTCTACTTGGCTTCTGGCCAGTTTGTTCATCGCTGACATCGCATTTCAGTTTGTATGTGGCTCTCTTTGGCTCAGACATTGAGTGTGTCGTGTCGTGTCGTGACCTTCTGCAGCTGGTCCCAGGACTCACGAGCCTGAGGAGCTTGTGCCCAAGTAAAATACAAATATAGAGTCTGTCCACCCTTTTGCTGTATTTGTGACGCCCTGTGATCTGCAGTGTGGATGTCACTGTTGGTGCCGTCTTTGTACCAAAGCTGCATTTCGTTCCGTTATTTCAGTGATCCCTTTGGGCCCAAAGCCTCATATACACAGATACTAAAGTATAATGTTTCTGTTTGTTTTGTTTGTTCTGGTTTTGTTCCTGCCTTGCAGACCATGCCAGAGTGGTCTCTGCTTTCTTTAATTACTGGATCACCCATGTCCTCCCTGAGAAAAACAGTCAGTAAAGTCAGAACATGTACCTGAGAAGAGCTGACGCGACTGGAAAACATAAGCGACAGAGAGGAAGGGGGCCGAGTTACCCCTCTTCACAAAGACAGTGACGTTCCCTCGGTTTTCTCAGTGACCCCCCTGGACCCCTGCGGACAGTCCTGCTGTGTCACCTTCTCTGTATCCACGTGTCAGGAAGATGTCGGCTGAGGCTCCGCGTGAGAAATGGGGATAAGACTGCAAGTCTCCATTTAAAAATTGCATGTGTCTTGAATTTACTGCCCAGTGGTTCTGTTTTTTAATTCCTGTAAAAATTTAAAAGCACTCACTCTGTTAAGTTGAGTGAACTGTATAGTTTGAAGACGTTGTGTATTTTTATAAAGTTTTAAACCGCCCTGTATCTGAACATCTCTGTTTTGAGAATGCCTTGCGGGTGTGAAAATGCTGTGGTTTAAGTGGTTTGATTCTCATTTATGTTTCCAAGGGCCCAGCCCTCGGCCCTCGTCAGGGAGTGGCCACCAGGCAGCAATGTCTCGAGATTCGTTCAACACTTTGGAGGGCGTTGGCTCACCTGGGAAGGTGTTTTCTATTGTGGTAAAGGGCACACACATGAAATTTACCACCCTAACCATTTACGATCTAGGGCATTAAGCATGTTCGCACTGTGTGCCAACGTCTCTGTCGCCCTCTCTTTTTTTTTTTAAATGTCTTTATTGATTTCAGAGAGAGGAGGGGAGAGGGGGAAAGCGAGTTGAAACATCAATGATGAGAGAGTCATTGATCGGCTGCCTCCTGCACGCCTCCAACTAGGGATCGATTCTGCAACCCGGGCATGTGCCCTGACCGGGAACCGAACCACGATCTCCTGGATCCTAGGTCGATGCTCAACCGCTGAGCCACACTGGCCAGGCATAACGTCTCTCTTTACGGCTGACTAGCTGCGATATGTGAGAGGCCCCTTGTTTCCCATTGCTGTTGGACACTGGTTTCCCGTTTCCCTGTTGTGAGCGGTGCCGCCATGAACATCACGCGGGGAATCCTGTGTGGTCGTTTGTTCTCATTTATCTGGGAAAACTGCGGGGTCACCTGGTGACTCTTGTTAACTTTCTGAGGAGCAGCCAGATGTCCACCGCGGCGGCACCGTGTACAGTCCACCAGCCCCGTGCGCATTGAATTCCCTGCCTCCTCTCGACACTGCTTCTGTCCTCTGGGGAGTGGGAGTGGTTCTCATGCTAGCCTGGTTCCTGTCCCAATGGGAGAAATGGACACCCTCTCTGCTGCTGGGCCGCCACCTCTTGCAGAAATGCTTGTGACCTCACCGCCCTCTGATCTGGGCGATTTGTTTTTTGCTGGTGAATTATGAGAGTTTTATACATTTTGGATATTGATCCCTTGTCAGATGTGTGATTTGGAAACATTTTCTCCCATCTGTGGCTTGGCTTTTTCATTCCCTTGGTGCTGTACTTTGACACACAGATGTTTGTAATTTATCTGTTTTTCCCTGTTTCCTGGGCTTCTGGTGTCAGATCCAGGAAGTAAGAGCCAAACCAGTACCACAAAGGTGTTTCCCAGAGTTGAGTGGGAGGCAGGTCCCGAGTGTGGGGTCCTGCTCGGGGAACGCACTTGGAAGGCCTCACGAAGGAGGGGGAGAAACGAGGCGTCTGGACACATGGGGAGATGAAACGGGAAGCGAGCCAAGGGTGAAAGGCTGTGCTGTCACTGCAAGGTCTCTGTAGGCCCGCCATGTTCACAGCAAACGCTGGGAGGAGGGGGTTCGTATGAGGGTCACACATGGAAGGGACCCCGTTTGATTCCTTGTTTACCACAAGCTGAGCTGGAGCCACTCTCCTTGCAAACCTGAGGGCAGTGGCAACAGGTTACTGTGTGGGTGGCACTGGGTCTTCTGTCCTTGTCACCTCAGCTCTGTGATCCCCATCCCATGACACCCAGTTGGTGCTGTCCTTGAATTACTGGAGCCTTCCCACAGGGTGGGCGGGTGGCCACGCCTCTAAGGGACCCACCTCCGGGTGTTTGGCCCTCAGCCCAGACCTTCTGGAAACTCTCTCCCTTTCCTCAACCTCCCGCTGCCCCTTGCTCGCCTCTCGAGGAGCCGTCCATGTGGTCGGTGAGGACATGTCCCTCTGTTGTGAGTGGCCTTACGGGTTCACCTTCCCCCGGCCACTCGACAGCTCCCCGGGTGGCCAGGGGTCACCAGGTGGGTTTGTGTGTGGACATGGTCACCACTCAGCACACAGCACCATGTAAACTTCTAACAAGCAGCGGAATGACCAGGAGATGCCTCCTGGAGCCAGCGCTGCGTGTCCAATGTGATCAGCCAATGAGGACAGTCCTCGAGGAGAGGGTCACAGTCCAGCTCGGTCACTCAGAGTCGCTCCACTTGGCTCAGGAATTGAGGAGTTGACTGTTCAATGTGTTCTCGGAGACAACATGACAGGTCATCTAACTGCTTATCTTTTGTCTGTTGTAAACGCTGCTTTGTCTTCACAGGACTAAGAGCAGATTACTCATTTGAATAAGCAGCTTTTGGGGACTTTCTGTGTGTGAAATCCTGAGAGGCTGCTCTGCGTACCCATGGGCACCACCCTCTCAGATTGGACCTGGGCGCCGTCAGCTACTTCCTGACCTTGATCTGGGTCAAATGACTGACCCTCTGCCTTCTGTCTCTTGCAGGGAAACTATCACCTGCTTTGTGGGGAGTTGGAGAGTTAGACATGGATGAGGCTCAGCATGTGGACGGCTGCCCTTGTTACCATGCACGCCTCCAGCGTCTGCCTTCCACTCTGATAGACGCCCCTCGTGTCTGGGCAGCCCAGAGCTGCTGGGCACCCGCTGCAGGCAGGGGACCCGCGTGGTGGTCAGTGGTGCCAGGAAGAGGCTCCCAGGGACAGCGAGCGGCTGTCCTGACCGTCCCAGGTGGTCCTGCCACAGGGTCACCACCCTGTGGGTTGGAGAACATTCCACAAACGGGCAGGTGCCTGTCTGAGTATCTGTTCTTGGCCTTGAGAGGGTTGAAGCATAAAAGGAGACCTCACTTCTGGCCGAGGAAGCTGGGAACACTCAGCATAGAGCCACCTGAGTCCTCACATTTTTCAGAAGCCACTGTAAGCACAGCCCTTATCAACGGTCAAGGGCCTGCCTGTTACTCCAGCTAAATGCCCAGTTTCCCTGAAGAAACTCCCGGAAAACAGACACAGACACGCTTTCTCCTCTCCCCAAATCTTGGCGACTAGACTTTTAAGTGCCCTTGACATGTCTGAAGTCGTGGGTCTGTGTGGATTCAGGAACGCCGTCACCTGGCCAGGATTCTGAGTGCTGCACAGATGGGACATCTGTTCTCAGTGGGAGCTTCAGAATGAACTCAGCAAATCTTCCTGCTGAGCTTTTCCCATTTGCCCCGGGTGCAGATCTGCCTGGACATCAGCCCAAATGCCCGTGGAGCTGCCCCCCCTCCCCCCACCGGCCCTCAGAGCCCATCCCGTGGAGCTGACCTCAGGGCCCTCAGAGCTTGTCGGCAGAAGCCTCCCTGCTGGAGAGTCTAGGGCGTGGCAGGAACGCCACTGTTTCCTCTCCCCCTCGCGGTCCGTTTTCATCTCAGAAGTCGGTCAGGTTTTCTCCACAGCATCCAAACATAAGATGACCACTTTCAATCGCTCAAGGAGCCTTCTCTCCAGAGTGTTCAAAATGTAAAACATAAAAGCAGTTTGCCCTGTTCGTGGGACGGGGGGCAGCTCACTTTGCAGGGTGCAGACAGGCAGTCACGGGGTCACAGCAATCGCTGGAGTCCCAGCTGCTTGTTTGGGGTGAATTAAAACACTCTGCTCCAGGTGCCCGCCCACCCCTTTCTGCCCACTTCCTTTTCTCTCTGACTTCAGTGGCAGTCAGGCCCCCCTCCCAGGGACCCCACTGTTCACCCCGGTGCCAGGCCGGGTGTCTCTCCTTAGAAGGGGCAGCGTGATCTGTGCGGCTGTTTTAAATTTGCATGAACAGTGTTGCGCTCGGGTGTCCTTTCCTGTCTCCTTTCTGTCAGAGCCGGTTTTTAAGTTACACGTTTTGCTTTTTGCCCATCTGACTGTGGGTTCTCACAGCCTGGTCTGCACTGACCACATCCTGCCCATTGCTCCTGGGACAGGACGAATGTCCCCACAGGCATCTCCCTCCTCTTCCTAAGGGGCTTGAACTTTAACTTGGGCTGTGGTTCAGCGTCCTGAATATTGAGGCCCTCGGGGAAGCGAAGGGTGTGACTTCGAGGCCTGGGCCTCACAGAGGAACCCTGTTTTCCCACCTAGTCCCTCACCCCAGGCTGGAGTGCTGCCTGCGTGCCTTTTTATTTAGATGCTGAGTCTTATCTAAACTCCTCTTTCCCTAAATCTCTGTTCTTGTCTTCAAATTGCTAGAGTTCAGCTACATTTCACAGACTCTGGGAACGGGCTTCGGAGCCCGAGACAGGAGATCCTTCAGGAAATGGAGAGGGGTGGGGCTGTGGCACAGACTCCAGTCGCGTCTGTCTAGATGAGGAAGTGGGGGCCCGAGAGGACCCCTCCCCTGGCTCTGTGTGGTACAACTCTCTGAATGTTGCTGTGCCAGCCAGTTTCTGTCTAACACAAAATGAATGCTTCCCTCTCACAGCTACTGTCTGGGGAAACTCAGCATCAGGGATTTTAGTAATAACTGCACTTCCTTCAACTGGAAACAGTACCTCTCCCCTCCCTAGACCAAAACATCCCCACTCCCTGAGGAAGGAAGGAAAAGGCTCCGGAATGGCCAGGCACAATGAGCTTAGCGCGGCTGGATGTCCACTGAGGTCAGATACCCTGCAGCGCTGGTCACTGCTGGTCAGCAGGGCTGAGGCCCGGGTGGGAGACAGGCCCTGGCTTTGCTGCTCCCAGGGTTTCTCAGGATCCTCTTCGTCCCACCACGTCCCTGTGCGTTGGTGGCTAAATGCCCGTGACCGATTCCTCGTGGTTGTTTTTCTGATCAGCTCCTCATTTTTGGGGTTTGGAAGCCCCATTTCTAGTTACCGACTTGGGTTTCAGTGAAGGATGCTTCCACAGCCCCGGGTGACAGGTCACGATGAGTCCCCACAGCTCCAGCAGCTCGTGGTGGCATTCGGTGAACTGAACACTTTCTGCCCTGAGAATTCTTTCTTTCGTCCCTCTCACCTCGGACGAGGAAGGGGGGCAGGAGGGTCGTTGATGACAGGGAGCTCCCAAAGCCTGTGCTCCTCCACAGCCTGGTGCCCCAGGCCACACTCAGGAAGTTCTGAGTGTCAGACTCCAGAGCTGATTTAGCTGTCCTGCTGACCCTCAGAACTGGCGAAAGCCACAGGACTCCCCCCCTCCATCTCCCAGGGGCTGGAAAGGACGGGGCTCCTGGCTGAAGCCACCATGGGGCAGCCACCCCAGAATAGCCCCAGCCCCAGGCAGGAGCAGAGGGTGCCGGGAGATGGTGAAGCTGAGCCTTGCAGAGTCCCCGTTCTCTGAGACAAAGTCTGATCGCTCTGACTGACGCGGCTCAACTTCCTTGTCTTCTCAGACAGGACACTGGGGGGTCAGGCATCAGGGCGAGAGGCCTCTGCCGCTAGACACAGTGGCTGTGCACCAAGGTAACCACAGCGCCGAGGACAAGTGTGAAATAAGTCTGCTTGCTGTCCAGACCATTGTTCACACCCCCCCTTCGTGACTATGAAACCCACCCAGAGGTTTATAAAGCGACCACACCCAGTCACAGGGCAAACAGCTCTGCGTCCTGTCACCCAGCGGAAACCTAGGAATCTCCTCAAAGGTGGGGAAGGCAAAGTGGATGTGCTTAGGTTCCGGCTGCCTTCGCACTGCAGTTCTATGGGCATAATTATCTCACTCCGAGACACAAGTAGGTTTCCAGAAGCTCAGACTCAGGGTGGTAAGGGGGTGACACAGTCAGCTACAGATTAGAGAGCTGATAGATTAATGCTCCTGGAATGTGCAGATGGCAGGACGTCTGCAGGACAAACCGAGTCTGGCTCTGGAAGCCCCTGGTGGACGGTGTCCCGGGAGGTGGTTTGCAGGCAGGGCATACAGGTCAAGGGAAGGTCCCCAGAGACTGGTGGGGGGGGGGGACATGGCCACAGGGCAGGCCCCCAGCAGAATTCCCTGCTCTGCAGCGTTCCCCACCTCTTTCTGCTCTCGCAGCACTCGGAGGACTGGCTCCTGTGCTGGGTTGGCTGCTGACTGTCGGACTCTGCAGGTTTTCTGACACTGATTCTAGGAGCTCAGGTTTACTGATCACCTACTTCATAGCAGGTGGGATTTTAAGGTCTCCCAGCTACCCCTTGAGGTAAGAACTATCATTACTTCACCTTACAGGTGAGGAAACTGAGGGACAAGGGATGGTCTGATTTTCCCAGAGCCACAGAGATTGGGGAGCCTGCATTCCAGGCTGGCTGCCCCTGCTGGGGTCAACTCCGCTGTTCTCTCTGTGATTACAGGTTATAGGCTTTAAAAATGCGTCTGTTTATGAGCTTCAGGTTCCACATTTTAAAAGTATATAAATATAATTATTTAAATATGGAATAACCTTCAAAGTAATTTTAATTTAAAAGGAAACAAATATGACCCTTGTTAGTTAAGATACTGAGCAGCTGAGGAAGGGCCAGTGGGTTCACTGTTCTCGGTATTTTATGCTGTATTTTGCTCCTATCGCGTCCTCAGGAGGAAGCAGGAATTAGTGACAAGGCACTGAGTTTCGTCTGGTGTCAGAGAGGGATAGTGACTGGCAGTGGAGGGGACCACCAGCCCGAGAAGAGTGAGTGTCCTGGGTGGAGATGGCAGGGGCAGGTGGGGGCTCACTCTTTCTGTGCTTTCTGCTCAGTTTTAGGCCTGAGGGGTGAATGCTGCCCTGATGGGGAAGCAACACTGTGTGAGCACCTGTGCTTAAGACCAAGCCCTCACTCAGAGTGACTTGTGCCAGGGCTGCCCGGGGTGGGCTCACCCTGAGCACGGGGGGGGGGGGGAGGGGGGTGCCTAGGGCCCAGGAGCAGGTGGGAGGAAACATCATGGGTCAAAGGAGTTCTGGCCAAACTGACCCAACAGGTTTCCCACTGGAGGCAGCCTGGTGACCAGACTCACCAGGGGAGGGTGTGAGGTCTCAGATGAGATAGCAGGCAGGGGTCTGACTCAGCAGGGTTCTTGCTGACACTGGCTGGACAGGACATAGATAAAGTCAGGCCTAGAGGTCAGGGCCCTGAGTAGCTGGACTGGAGTTGGGTTGAGAATGTTCCTCACACAGGGCCTGCTTGTGACCGATAAACGAGTTCTGACTAAAGCCCAGCTTGCACGTGGCATGTCTGACAGCGAGAGGCTGCGCGGGGGAGCCTTCTCTGTGGTAGAGAGGCTCAGAGAGGCTCAGTCACTGCCCCAAAGCCTCCCAGCATGCTCTGGGAGGCAGCCGTCCCCTCCCCTCTCCTCTCCCCTCTCCCCCTGGACCGATCCAGGGTCCTCATTCCCATCTGAGAGGGTGAGGACCCACCCAAAGTCACAGCTGGTACTTCGAAGGGCACAACTATATTTGCCAAGTAACTTTTTTTTTTTTTAATATGCCTTTATTGATTTCAGGGAGAGGGAGAGAGGGAGAGAGAGAAACATCAATGATGAGAGTCATTGATTGGCTGCCTCCTGCACATCCCCTACTAGGGATCGAGTCCGCAACCCAGGCATGTGCCCTGACCCGGAACTGAACCTCGATCTCCTATATCATAGGTGGATGCTCAACCACTGAGCCATGCTGGCCCCGCTCAAGAAACTTTTTAATTTGAAAAACATAGGAAGGTAAAGAGCCGGAACATAAATTTCACACAGTCATACATGTGACTGTTGGTGATATTTACTGTGTGCATCATGTTTAATTTCAGGAATGTAAGCTTTATACACTTACCATCATTATGTAGGTCTGGGTACGGTCACTGGGGTTACTGCAGGGTTTTTAACATTAAGAATAAGAGAAGTAGCCCTGGCCGGGTGGGTCAGTTGGTTAAGAGTCCTCCAGTGCACGGAGAGGTGGCCCGTTGATTTCCCTTCAGGGCACATGCCCCGTTTCGGGTTCAGTCCCCAGTAGGGGGTGTGCAGGAGGTAGCCTATCGACATCGGTGTTTCTCTCTCCCTCTCCCTTCCTCTCTTTCTAAAATCAATAAAAACATAGTTTTTAAAAAGTTAGACTTTCTATACCAGTGAATTTTCAGGGGTTCTATTAGCCAATAAGGGTAAGTCAGGTTAAAATGTGTAGCTTCTTCTAAGAAAGGGTTCAGTAAATGGAAGTTCTTTAACCATGTCCAGAAATGAATTCTATGTATAGGGTTGTATTTTTGACACCGGATTGTGTAAAGTGTGTTTCTTACTAACTTTAACAAGTGTCACATAACTTTACAAAATTCATAAGTGCTCAAATTTCTAGAAATCATGAGAGGTGCTTCTCAGGATTGCAGAATGCCGGAAACCCCCCTCCCCTAGAAACAATGCAAAATTTTGTTTAAAATATTCCAGAATTTAGCTTTTGGACATAGGATAGCGAGCCTGGCATTACTGCATATTTGCGGGAGGTTACAATTTAATTTACAATGAAAATTTTAAATGTACAGAAATACTGCTGTGCCAGATGGCAGGGAAGCCAGGGGTCTGGGCACAGGCTCTCTGCCTGAGTAACAAGATCCATGTTATTTGTTGATGTGTGTGAATTGGTTTTCCCTGTTTTGTTTGTAGTGAGTGTCCTCAAAGGCTGTGTGTTTGGATCCTGGCTTGTTTTGTAACTTATTTCACAGTTTTTTACTGTATCCATGTTGTGCCTGCAGAATCTTTGACAATGGACCCCATGTACGAGTTCATTAGATGCATCATGTGTTGGGAGTGGTCCTGTAACCACTGCCTGTCCATGTATTCCGTCCTGTAAGCCTTTTAAGCCCAGAGGCTAAATTTACTGGACCTGGTTTGAGAAGGTATCTATATAGATTTTAACATTCTTATGTATCAGCATAAAAAAGGAGTTCTTATATTTTATTACTGGGTGGAGTATTTTTTAGTAGGTGTTCTGTGGTTTTCATCAGTTTGTGATACTTGTGCTTGGTGGGTCCAGAGCTATTTGGGGTCCTGTGGGTGGGATGGCTTATCTCAGGATCCCTGTAACTCACTGGGAATGTGAGACGTCTTGCTTTCCATGTGTCTGGCTGATATTTAAAGTCTGGCTTATCCCACTCAGCCCCTTGGCCCCTTCCAGACCCTAACCACTCACCCTGTGAGGGCTCCATGCCTGTCACCACTGGTCTGTGCTTGGGGCTCCTGCAGGTCTGTCTCTCCCACAAACTCAGAGCCTTTCTTCATTTTAAAAGTTTTGCTGCTGATCACTTCTGGAAAAACCCAAAGGTACATTTGATTTTTTTTTTTTAGTAGTAGTAGTTACAATACATAAGAAAAATGTTTACAGAAGCATACAGTTCTGCGATCTCTTTATAAATGTATTTTTAAATTACTCAGGTAACATGAGTATACAGTGAGAACATAAGCAATATTGACGTATATCAGGTAAAAAGTTTCTCTGTAGAAGTTAGTTTGCTTGGCAGGAGGGTGTACACATTAAAATTTGATACATGCAAATGGATCCAATTTGCCTCCAATAGTTTTTTGGGTTTTTAAAAGATTTTTTTTTATTGATTTTTTTGGAGACAGAGGAAGGGAGAGGGAAAGAGAGAAACATGGATGTGAAAGCAAAACATCAATCAGCTGCCTCCTGGGCATGGAACCCTCAACCCTTCTGTGCACTGGACACACCCAACCAATTGTCACACCAGCCAGGGCCGCCTCCGGCTCTGGTCCCAACACTGGATGCGCTTTACAAATCTTTGCCACATTGATAGGTGGGAAAAGGGCACTTCATGTTACTTTTCACTTTTCTTATTATAATGGAGTTGAATGTCCTTTTGTATTTTATTGTTTGGCTCTTTTCCGAGACGCGAAATAAAAGTCACCTTGTGCTTTAGGGTTCGCGAGGTGCGTCTCGGGCTGGACGCTCGGTGGCAAGAGCGCCTGCTGCAGGCCGGCTGCGGGCCTCCCGTTCCCCGCGACAAGCGCAGCCTCAGCGGAAGGAGCAGCAACTGGAGACTTCGGGCCCCTGCACCGCGCCGCGTGGGCGCGTCTCGCCTCTGTTCGCTCAGGGCCCCCGCAAAGTGCTTTAAGCTTCCTTTTCCGCCGGGACGGCTGCCCCGTGGCGTGGGCCTCAGGACTGGGGCGACCACGGCGTCCGCCACGCGCTGCCTGTTCCAGGGTGTCTGCGTGCGGGGCTTCGTCCTGGCCGAGTGTCGCTGCCCTGCTCCCTTTTCCTCGGACCCCAGAGTTGAACGTGGATACTTACAAGGCCAGTCCTTCTCCTCTCGTAGGTGTGGACACAGGCCACCCCCCTATTTGGGCCGAGCCGAGGTCGCAGATGCTCGTGCATCGGACGCACCTGCCGGCTGGACATTCTGGGGCGCACGGCACACTTGCAGGCGCCCATACCCCAGCGTCCCGCCTCCCAAACCCCAGAAGCCCCTTGGCTTGGGTCTGGGGCCCTCGGCGCACGGTGACCGCCGAGCCCGAGCCCGGCTGGTCTGCAGGGAGGCTGCGTGTCCGGGGCGCAGGCACCGCCGGACACCTGAGGCCCCAGCGTCGTCCACAGGTGCACCGAGGCCCTGCGCACGGGTGGACCTCGTTCCAAGGACACAGGGGTCACCGGCCTGCGGCGTCCGGGTACCTTCCAGCGGCCGCGTCTCCAGCTCCCGGCGGCCGCCCCAGCCCCGAGCCGGCTGTGGGCATGCGCACTAGCCCGCCTCGCGGCTCGCGGCCGTTGCCTTGGAGACCGGAGCCCGAGTGCCCCGCCCCCCGCGCCAAGCCCCGGGACTGGGCCGCACCCCACGCCAGGGTGAGGGGTCGGCCGGGGTGGGGGCGGGGAGGCGGTGGGGCGAGGCCTCCTCCTGGGTGGCCCGGTCGGGGCGGGGCCTGGCCGTGGGGCGGGGTCCCGGGTGGGGGCCGGGGCGGCCTGGCCGGGGATTGGCGGGGGTGGGTTCGGGTCCGGGACCGGGTCCTGGGGCGCGGGGTCCGGGACGGGGGCTGGGGGCCTCGTTGGGGCGGGGACCCCGTTCCGAGTGCAGGTGGGGACCCGAGGCGGGTCGGGAGCCGGTGGGGGGGCGCAGGGCGGGTCCGGGCCCGGGAGGGTGGTGTGGCCCCGCCCGCCCGTCTCCGCCCGGCCCCGCCCCCTCGCAGGGTCCCGGCCCCGCAAGAGCCGCCGCCCGGGCTTCCGCGCGCTGCGGGCCGGCCGGACAGGGCGCACGGACGCGCGGGCGCCGGCCCCTGACCGAGCATGTGGAAGCTGAGCCGCAGCCGGGTGCTGCTGGACGAGCCCCCCGAGGAGGAGGACGGCCTGCGGGGGGAGCCGCCGCGCGCCGCCGACGCCGCCGCAGCGCAGGTGGGAGGGGGCGCGAGGGGGCCGCGCAGGTGAGGCGGGGCCGCGCGGACGGCGGCGCGCGAGTGAGGTTGCGCCGGAGGGCGGCGCGCGGCGAGGGGCGCGCAGGTGGCGGTGCGCAGGTGCCGCCCGGCCCCGCCGTCGGTCAGCGTCCGGGGCTGGTGCGGGGCCCGCCGCCGCCGTCGGTGTCGACCACCCCACGCGGGGCCCGGAACGCGGGGCAGGGGACAGGGCACCCGCGACGCTTGCCCGTGGCTGTGGCCTCCTGCAGAGTGGAAGCTGCCCGGGACCTGGGCATGTCCCCCACGCGGGGCGGAATTGCGGGCAAGTCCTGGCTCCCTGGGAGCGGTACCCGCCCGCGGGGACCAGAGGGCTGTCCGCGACCACAGCCGCGTGCCAAGTGGGCGAAACACTTGTTTGGAAAACAGCTATTTCCTTTTCTTAAACCTTTGATTGCCCATAGGAAGAAGGCAGATGACCTTTCTACAGAAAATTCAGACACTGGCCCTACAGGTTCAGAGACATGCTTGGAATGCTCAGAATTTGTTAATTAAAAAGACCCCAGTGGATCCTGTGCGTTGCCCTCTCCGCCCCTCCCCCCTCTTTTTTCCGATGCGCATTCGCGTGTTCACGTCTTGTGCTGTGGAATTCAGGGCAGACCTTCAGTGCTGTCTGTCCCTCTCTTGAAGGTGGTCAGAAAATTTATTTTTTGTTAAATGTTTGGAAATTACTGCTGCCATTAAAGCTGATATAGACGATTTGTAGCTTTCTCAGGACTTGTAAATAGTTCGTTGATTGCTTCTGGTAGTCAGTTAATTAGATTAAGCCTTTAAATTTGGTTCCTATCTGAACTTCTTTCAGAAATTACTTTTTGCTGGTATTAGTGCTTACCCGAGTTTTCATTTCTTAGATATAAAAATTTTTTGGTTACTCTAAACAGCAACTGTCTTAAATAGAATGATGAGAATTTACGTGTGGCTACGGAGTTATTTAATACTCTAACTGTTCTTGATCTTGTTTGGATGAACTCTCTAAATTTTTTAATTGACCCTCTATATGCTCTGCTTTTATTTTTTCTGATGAATCCTAAAACCTGTGCTATTTCCTCTTGTTTTACTTTGAAAATTTCCTAACATAAGGAAAAGTTGGAAGAACAGGAGATGGAACAGCAACATGTACTCCACCTGGATTCAACCATTAGTAACAAATATTAAAGTGTTTTTTTTCCTGATCTTCTAGTTTTCAGAATTGTTGTCTATGTCCTTTTGCTAACTATATTTTGTGTGTGTGTTTTAATAGATTATTTTTTAGATACCCAGCAAAATTGAGTGGAAGATGCAGAGTTCCCATAGATACCCCCTGTCCCCACATGCACAGCTTCCCCCACTACCAACGTCCCATTTGGATGGTCCTCGTCACAGAGCCATCTTTAATTAGAGGTCGCTCTTGGCAGGCTGCATTGAACAGATTTTGACAAATGTAACATGAACTGCATCCAGGATTATAGTACCACATGGTTCCACTGCCCTAAGAACCTCCTTCCATTTACTCATCTCTTCCTCTCTAGTCCCTGGCAGTCACTGATCAGTTTATTGTCTCCATGGTTTTGCCTTTTCCAGAACGTCCTAGGTTTGGAATCACACAGTGTGTAGCCTTTTTAGATTGGCTCCTGTCACTTAGTCACATGCATTTTAAGTTTCCTCCATTTCTTTTCATGGTTTGAGAGTTCATTTGTTTTTAGCTGAATAATATACCATTATTTGGATGGACCACAGTTTATCCATTACTTACAGAAGGACGTCTTGGTTGCTTATGCGTTTTGGCAACTATGAATGAAGCTGCTAGAGACATCTGTGCAGGTTTTGTGCGGAGGTTAGTTTTTAACTCTGATGGACACATACCAAGGAGTGCACTTGCTGGGTTGCACGATAAGAGTAGGTTTAACTTGTGAGAAACAGCCGAGCTGTCTTCTTAAGTGGCTGTACCCTCTGCGTTCCCACCAGCAGTGAGTGAGGCTCCTGCAGCTCCATGTCCGCCTGGCATTGGGTGTGGTCAGGGCCTCGATTTTGGTCTTCCCAGTAAGCGTGTAGTGGTGGCTCATTGTGGTTTAAATTTGCATTTCCCTGATAACATATGATGACGAACATCTTTCCCTGCGCTTACCTCTTCTTTGGTGAAGTGTTTGTTACAGTCTTTGGCCCATTTTTAATTAAACTAGTTACTTGTTTTTTTATTGTTGAATTTTAAGGATTCTTTGTACGTTTTGGATAACAGTGCTTTATCAGACATGTCTTTTCCAGATATTTTCTCCTGTGGCTTGTCGTCTTTGCCTCTTGACAGTGTCATTTTCAGAGTAGAGGTTTTTACTTTTAATGAAGTTAAGACTATCAATTATTTCTTTCATGGATCATTTCTTTGGTGTTGTATCTAAAAAGTCATCGCCACCACGAAAGTCATCTAGATTTTCTCCTGTTATCTTCTGGGAGTGACATTTGACTGGGTGGTTTTTACTTTATGAAGGGTATCTATATTTTAATGTTTTGAAAAAACTTTGCTATAGAAAAACAGATTTTAAAAAAAAACATGACAGGTTAGTCATACTCTAAATTTAGTTAATTCCTTCTGGAGGATTGGTCTTTATCCCAAAGCCAGTTTCTGTTATAATTAAATTTGACAATTCATGACGTCTACTATGAAACTTCTGCCTACAAAATTTTATTTTGAAGTTGAAGGAAGCAGGAATTAGTGCGTGAGAAGGATGAGCCGAATGTGTTAGGCTCTGTGTCTTACTGGAAGGTGGTTCTCAGTTCTCACCTTCAGTCTCTCAGTCCCACCGGCCCAGGTAGCTCAGCCGACTCTGTCAGACTCACAGGCCAGAGCACACTTCCCCTCATTCTTGAAAGGCATTTAGTTTGCGTTCAGATCTGGTGTGTTCACCTTCCTTGAAAATCGGATCACACGGCTATAACCTGTGTTGTTTTTGAAAAAGAAAGTAGCTCAATGTTAGGGTCTAATAAGTTTGAAATGTGAGGCATTCAGAATCATCATTTGCATCAAGGAACGCTTCATTGTTACTAAAAGAGATTTAACACTGTAGAAAATAAATTTCTCTGAGCTTCTTTAGGCTGTTGAACTTTTTTTTTTTATTGTCATGAATCCACATCTACTTTGTATTAAAGTAACAAAGTGAGGTTTATAAGGGGAAACATTCACTGCAATTATTTAATAACAGAGACTGGTAAGTTTTAATGAATTTAATGTTTATTTTGAAAAACAAAACTTCTGTGCATATGGTAGAAGATCCCTGGATATTAAATGTTAGGCCTGAACTTCTTCTCCAGGAGAAGTCTTGTTACATTGTTTGCACCCATGAAACATTTGTGTATACACGTAAGTGCAGTGTCATGTCACACATTTGCTTTCCCGTGGTGGACGCTTCTGACCCTCGTTCCCTCAGTACTGTGTGTCACACACCCAGGTTCAGCCCTGCAGCTGGAGAGCCATCGTTCAGGCTGAGTAACATTAAATGCCCATCTCCTCGGGCCTCTCCCGATGGCCCTGAGGTTGCCGCTGCTCCCCCTCTGCCCTCAGCATTCTGTGCAGCTGGAGAAGGTGATACGTGCAGGTAGGTTTGCCACTTGTGCCCTTGAGACGGGGGCTCCTGGGTTTCCAGCTGGAATGCACCAGGATCTAGCCAGCTTACATTAATGCCTTAAAAATAAACCTCAGGGAATTTTTGGCATATTTTCATGTTAAAATTTTAAAAGGCTTAGATGTATTCTGTAGACATTCCCCCCAAAACAGCTCAGTGAACATTTCATGAGTTTTTCAGCCTGCCCTGGAAATTGGAAGCATCGGGGCAGTGAACCCTTGTGTGGTGACACAGACTCATCTTTGTGAGAGCTCTGAGCGGGAGGTTGGGGTCACATCGGTGTGTTGGAGGGAAGGTGTGGGTTAACTGGAAAGCTGGGGCCTCATCTGAGCTCCCAAGTTCAGAAAACAAACAGTCCAAGGCTTCAAATTCTCGGGTCGGGGGAAGGTGTATGGGGAAGAGGTAGTTTGGACTTTGATACAGGAAGAGCTTCTCCACGCTCGTATATGTGTGTTTAAGTACCGTGGATGCATAGACTGAAAAAACTGCTCCCCTATGGTGACCATTAGGTTATTTCTGGTCTGTTACAACCACACACCTGAGGATAAACTTATAGGAGTGTCTCCTGAGCTCAGGAGTGTCTCCCTGTGTAACGTGGTAGCTGTCTCTCAGTGGCTCCCAGGGGCTGCACCAGCGCCTCTCACAGCAACGTGGGAATGTCGGGCACACCGGCTCCCCCACACAGATGGTGCAGAATGTTTGCAGAATCTTAGGTCTGAGGGATGATAAGTGGATAACTTTTCATGGGTTTGTAAGTCCCAATGAAGACTTCTAAAAACTTCCCACCAGTCCAGGGATCACCCTTAGACGTATTACACTGCAGTTAAAATTACTGCCTCATCCCCATGAGCACACAGCCTAGGAGAGTAGATGTGGAGGTCAGAGGGTGTACCTGGATCGAGTCATACCTCTGACTTGTTAGTCTGTGACCTTTTGCGAGCACGTGCCTGGCCAGGCTTCAGCTTTGCTTTTTTGCTGTGAGGTTGGGGAAAGGATGAGCTAATGCTGACGTTTATCATCTGCTGAGCTTGGGCATCAGTAGGAGCCCTTGACGTGGTGTCACCGTTTTCTGGATGCAGAAAGCCGTCACGGAGCAGGAGGGTGACATGGGAAGGCCACACAGCTGCCAGGTGGTGACAAAGACTCTCCTTGACCGAACCAGTCAGGCTCCCGTGTGCCCGCTTCCTGGACAGTCTGACTGGTGTTGACCCTGAGATCTCTGCTGAGGCCCCAGAGTGTCCTTGTCTCCATGTTGACTCAGCCAGCGGGTGACGTGAGAGGTAGTGACGTGTCCTAAATGTCGGGACAACTGGAGTCCAGTGAACCTGTTGCCTTTCACACGTTTGGTAGCATTTAGCAGTTTTTGTCGTCTTAAGGGTCATAGAGATTCTAGATTGAAAGCTCCACAGAAAAAGGATTTTTGTTCACTATTCCGTCCCTGACTCCCAGAGAGTGACTGTTGCCTACCGGTCGTGACTTGGGAGAGGAAGGGCCTGACACAGGATCTTTGGCCCCGCCACCAGCGGGTGGCAGACACTGTCACAGCCGAGTGCAGAGTGCTGAGCGAACTCAGGGAAAGATGTGTGGAGTCCTCCAGCCAGACATCCGGTTCGTTTCTAGATACAGGTTTTGTTTTGGGTAAGAAAATGCTTCTGTAAATGGTTTGTCTTACTGGACACTCATAGGAGCTAAATCAGGTATTTCATCAGCAAAACCATTCTGTCAAGTGTAACTGAGTTATTTCAGGGGAGGGCAGGAAAAGGAAGTCTGCACACTCGCTTCCTCCCGGGTTGGTCACTCATCGGGAAACGGGTCTTGAGGCTTCTCCTGCTTGTGGGACAGGGATGCCCCCAATGAAATGCCTCCTAAACGTTTTGCATTAGCGCCCTGGCCAGTGCGGCTCAGTGGTTAGACCGTCATCCCCCACACAAAAGGGTCGCAGACTTGATTTCCGGTCGAAGTGCATGCCCGGGCTGTGGCCTCGATCCCAGTGGGGGGTGCGGGAGGCAGGTGATCGATGTTGCTCTCTCATGTGTTTCCCCCTCCTCCTTTCCCTTCCTTTCTAAAAATGACTAAAAACGCAGGACATTTGAGTTAGATGACTGGGTTTTGACATGTGAATCCCACTGATCACAGTGTCTCACTCCCCTGCCTGTTCTAAGGCTGGACGGGCCAGCTGGCCTCCCCGGCTCACACCTTCCTCACAGGAGCACTTTGTCCCCGTGAGGCGAGGCCATGAGGTATTTATTCTGCCTCTACTGGGAACCGTGGCCTACTCTGCCCTGTCTGGGCTGGGGGGGGTAGGTGTACATGTAGGGCTAGTAAGCCCTGGCTTTAGGACTCAGACCCAAGACAGAAGCTCAGGAAGGCTTTTATCAGCCGTTTGAGGATGAGACAGACCCAGACAAGGGGCTGCAGGAGCAGCGTCTGCCCTGTGGTTTCCTGTCTGCTCTGCACCCCCAGTGAGCAAGCTCCTCTTGGGTTCTGTGCACCATCAGACAAACTGAAGTTTCTGCCCTAAACGTCTGCTGGGCTGCTTTAAGGGAAGACTGGCTTATTATAGAAACTGAGGTGAGGAGGGGACCCAGTGGTCTGGGTGGGAGACAGGGAGCTAGGCGCATGGATTTGATGAGGGCGGGTGCCCAGGAGCTCCTGGTCTGTGTTTCTTAAAGAAATCCGCAGTTCAGTGTGATCATGTTGTAGACGGGAGTGCAGTGCTCTGTGCAAAAGTTTATCTTTGGAATGAAGTGGCTCATGGTAAGTAACTGGTCCTGACCTTTGAAAGGTGCCTGGAGTCCTTTCACCAGTTCTGGCAGCAGTTACGGCAGGTGTACTGTGGGTTAGCCTCACGATAACCCCGGGATGGGTAGCTGCAGTCGTGGTTCTTTGTAGATTCTGTGTTTTCAGATTCACCCCAGTCCAGAGCTGTGGTGGCTTCACGGTCATCGTGGACACACACAGTGGCCATGAGGGCCCATGTCCAGTCAAGGTTGCCCACGGCCCTCATCCCTGTTGTCTGCTGTCACACTGAGCCACATCCTCTCTGCAGCCTTAGTGCCATGATTTTCACATTTGGTGACTTTGCTGTTTCAAATGACCCCCAAGCTTAGTGCTGACGTGCCGTCCAGCTGCCCTGAGGGCCGGAGGCCATGGTGTGTGTGTCTGATGGAGGAAACACTTGTTGGGGAGGCTTTGTTCTGGCCGAGTTACATGTGTTGGCCCTGAGTTCAGTGCTGATGAGTCAGCCGTGAATGTTAACAAGGTGTCTGCACGTAAACATGTGAGACAGGTTAGCTGTTGATAGGCCGACGAACATTTTGTGACCAGAGGCTCGAGGGAACTGGACCTTTATTTCCCACGAGAGCAGTAAGTCAAGATGTGTTAATTCGGTGATTGAGGAGACTTTCACAGCATGCCTGCCTCTGATAAGGACACTCCACTGTATTTTACACTTGAGAAACTTAGAGGAGTTAAAAAGCTTTGTGAAGTCATATAACAAGAATTTGAATCCACATTTCTCTGAGTTTAAACTTTTTGCTACACTGTTTCTCTTATATTACAGATTATAAATTTGCAACACCATTTTTCTAATATTCCTGTTTGTATTAAAAAATACTACAGCTTCAACAATCAGTGCCTTAGGAAAGCATTTACAAAATTGTGTTTTGGCTCAAATTCCAATATAACAAATAGCACAGTTTGCTTTTGTTTTTACTGAGCTTAAGTGTTGTAATAATGAGTGTGTTGATGGAAGCCTTCCTAGGGGAGGAGAGCTGCTCCCTGGTGAATTAGGAGGCGAAAGTGTGTGTGTGAAACCGTTTATGTGCCTCCTTTTTACCTGAATTATTTAGGAGCAGCAGGTAGAAGAGAAGCTATATTGCCCACCAGAGGATGAATGGATACAGTGTGCTGCATGCATAGAATGGAACGCCGTAGAATGTGGGTAGTAGATGGAATTTTCCATTGGCTTCTGGCAACAGGTGACATTTATCTCTGAAATATTTAAAGCCAAAAAATTCCTGTATTTTGGAGTTTGGTTGGCAAAATAATGGATTTTGCTTCTTAATTGGGATTGAATCTTCCAGGTTCTTAGAAACAGAAGAGAAATTTTAAGTATCTTTGTCTTAGTCCATTCTGGTTGCTAGAACAAAATACGCAGACTAGGAGGTTTAAACAACAGACGTTCATCCCCCACAGTTGTGGGAGGACCCTGTTCCCTGCTGCAGACGTCTCACAGGGACTCTGTCCTCACCAGACGTGGGCTGGGAGATCGGGGTCCTTTACAAGGGCACAAGTTGCATTCAGGAGGGCTCCACCCTCATGACCTGATCACCTCCCAAAGGCCTTGCCTCATCATGCCATCACCTTGGGGGGTAGTGTTTAGACAAGTGAATTTTGGGGGACACAGCCACACCGCAGCAGCCTTCCTGGTGAAGACTCTCCCACCCCCAAGGTTTCCAGGAGGGCTGGCATATGTTATTAAAGCCAATTAATACTGATAGGTATGCATATGCATGGGTTGGTACAGATGGCTAGTGCATTTACCACATTAGTCCTTTCCATACTTGTGATCAAGTTCAACAGGAGCATTTGTAGCCAGGAAGGTGCAGCTGGGTTGTACGCTGGAGCCCTGTTGGCTAAGTGGTGTGTTTGCGGTTTTCTATTTCAGATCAGTGCAGTTTCCCACATGTGTTAATGTGTTTGTTTTTATCAGGCATACAGGTTATAATTTATAGTCTTACATAAGTGAGATATTACGTCATTAAGAGTTTAATTTTTATTTCATTGAAAGAGTGCGTTAAAAATTTGTTGTGGGAGGTAAAAATTTCCTTTTCCACACTGCCCAAGTCCTGCTCTAAATAAGTAATTACCACTATTAATATACAGTTTGCCATTTAGTTTTCAAATGGATATTTTAAAAGGACATAAGGTAGAAGTTTTTCAGGTGGGAAATGATAAAAAATGCAGCTTAAAGGTTCTGAGTGGATTTATTAGTTTGGGTTCTGAAACGAGCACCAGCAGGAGCATCTCCTTTTCTGTCTTGTCACTGACTCTGGGAGCCCGTTTTTGCTGCGTTAGAAGCTAAACAACACCTAGAGCTTTACAGTGACTGTTCTGAAATAAATGGCCCGGGACAGAGAAATCGGTTAACTCAGATGGTCGGTGGGGAACTGACAAGTCCTGTGTGGCTGGAATGATGACCTCTGACTCCTGAAAGTGCACAAGTGTGAACCACAGGACCGAGTGTGGGTGACATCGTGTGAACTGGGTCTGAGTGTGTGACGTCGTGTGAACTGGAGGAGACCTGTTCTCTGCTCACTTGGTAAATAAACCCACTGGGGACTCCCTCTCTCCGACTTTTTCCTGGCTTCAGGACTTAATAAACACTTCATTGCTGCGTCCAGCGTTGGACAGGAAAAGGAAAACCAGAGGAAAAAGGGCACATCCCCGAACACAGTGTCTGCTGCACGTGAGGCGAATCCGAGGAGCCCAGAGGGCTTTCAAGGCCAGTCCTGTGCCCCTGAGATCTTTTACAGAAATCACAGCTCCCAAGGGCACCTGGCAGGTGAGGGATTATGCAACTAGGCAGTGATGAGCCTTCATTGGGCCCCGGGCAGAGTGGTTTTGCTGCCTGGAAGCTGTTTAAATGATAACAAAGACCCCTTTTTGCCTTTGAAGCCACCAGTTTCCCTTGCTCTGTGGCACCAGGTCAGGCTCAGGCACGAGTCCTTTCCCTGTGTCTGCTGACACATTAAAATTGCAGAGACAACCTGAACTGGGCAGGAAGCTGAGCCGGTCTCATGTGGAGGAACGAGCCAGGTTTCTCCTAGAAACACAAAGATACTTTCCACATCAGAAGATTCCTGTGTTTTCTTACGTTTTGCCCCTTTTTCTACGTGGCCTTTTTTTTGTTTCATAAAACTTCATGTTGAGGACATTGGGTTTTTATCATTATATGTTGCAGTTTTTCCTAGTATTTTGCTTTGGTTTTTTGGGGTTTTTTGTGTGTGTTTTTGTTTTTCAAATTCACAAGGGCCCTGGCAGGGATTCTCAGTTGGTTGGAGCATCTTCCCGATACACCAAGGTTGTGGGTTCGATTGCCATCAGGGCACATACAAAAATCAACCAATGAGTGCACCAATAGGTGGAACAACAAATTGATGTTTTTATCTCTCTCCCTTCCTCTCTATCTCCAAAAATCAATAAAAAAATTTTACAAGGAACCATAAAGTTTGTGATTAAGAGAAGCAGTCCCCTTCCCCACCGTGATTCTGCTCTGAAGTTGCCCCTCGCGTTCGAGCTGGTTCTCAGGAGGTGGGCTCCGCATTCCCAGGCTTGGTGCCTGTTTTCCCTTGTTGCTCTCCAGATGACACCGTGGGAGCTGCTTCCTTTGCTCTGAGTTTCACAGCCAGCGCCTCTGGGACAAGGCTTTTTGTAGCATCAGAGGGACCCACAAGTGTGCCTCCTGGTTTTCTCTGTGGCACAGAATTCTGGACGCACAGTGATTTCCCCTCAGCACTTTGAAGCTGCGTTTCATTCTGGTCTGTTTCTGAGCAGGTGTTTGCCGACAAGCTGGGTTTTGTGATGCTGTCGTTGGTTTTCTCGCGTTTTTCTGCATTGGCATTGCTCTGTCACCCTGTGTCCTGAGGGCTAAAGGTCGTTCCAGACTGGCCGTGGGCTCTGTGCGACCACTCTCTCTGCCTTTAACTCCTGAAAATTCTCAGCCATGCTCTTGCTTTTCCCGTGAGAATTGTATGAGACTGTTAATATGTTGACTGTCTCGTAACCACACCTTCATTTTCCATCCAGTGACATCTCTCTGTTGCCTCCATGCACTTACTACCATTTAGTGAACTCTGACCTCCTCTGCCCCGGTCAGCCCCTCTGAACCCTCTGCCTGCTTCCTCCGTGTGGGACAAGGGGGACAGACCATGTTGCGGGGCAGCCACTGGCTTTCTGTCCTTAGGCCTTCAGGTGCCCCTGCCTGGTTGCATCCCCCTGCCCTTCCCCCAAAACCACTGGCCTGGCCTGGCCGCCTCACCTGCAAGTTCCTTCCATACACGGTTGCTTTTTGAAGTTTACACATGATTTGAAGTGAATTAACTTCCCTTCTGTGCTTCTAGAATTGCCCAGCTTGTGTCTCCCTGAGAATGGAGAAAATAGTCATTCAGATCACTCCCGTCTTTGTGGCTCGGGTAGGAAGGCAAGTCAAGAGAGGTGTGACTGTGCCCATGTTCTAGGTGACAACTCAAGGGGCATACATTCTTGGTAGATAATAAACACAGCTAGTGCTTCGAACGGAACGTCTGTGTCCACAGATTCACACATTGAATCCCACCCCCGTGTGGTGGGTGAGGAGGCAGGGCCTGTGGGTGGTGGTGAGGTCGAGAGGGTTCCGCCTCCAGTGATGGGATTAGCACCCTCATGGAGCCCGCTTGCCCCTCCCCTGGTCAGGACACAGAGAAGTGGGCACCTTGCGTTTGGGATTTGCGTGCACCACTTGCTGGTCATTTCCTGCCAGTCCCTGTGGCCCGTGAGCCCCTTCACCCAGGTCCTCACCTGGGTGGGACACAAGTGTCTGACCTACTCTCTGACAGGCTTAGGTGCTGCATCCTTTGGGACTGCTAAGTGGGTTTTCCTCACAGGCTCTGACTCAGGGACCTCTCTGCCCTCTGTTAGCAGGAATGACTTAGAGCTTACGTCACGTGGTTAGGGTGTTGGACAAGTGACCAAGTAACCAAATAACCAAAGTGTAGCTGGTGGTCAGTCAGAACCATTGTCACGTTTTCAGTGGTTACTAAGCGCCGTACCGTCAGTGAGAGCAGTTCCCTGATGCGTACTTGGAATGAGCGGCCTCGGCCACGTTCTCGCTTTGTCTGTCTGTCTGTTCCATGGAGCAGCCTGTCTGCTGGACAGACACCAACCCCGCCCAAGCTCAGAAGGGCCCACGGGAGCGCTCCCTCTGTCCTGGTCTGGGGGGTGGTGAGGCCTTGGTGCTCCTGGCTTTATGCTCTCGATAGTAACTGATGCTGGTCCCTGTGTTGGATGCAGTCAAGCCAGGCCCGCATGCAGTGGGACGGGGGCTTCCCCTCTTCACGTCACCTCTGTGGCTGTGTATGCCTGGTGTGTGGCTGGGTCGCCTGCACAGACGAGCTCTGGAGGAGGGCGCCCCTTGCATCCCAGGTGTCCTCAGTGCTGGGAGGTCATGGTCCTTCCCACTCTGCACCTGGGTGCTGGCAAAGGCCCCAGCAGCCTGAGCGTTCCAGTCTGATAAGAGAGCCTAGACTCAGGTTTCGAAGGGTGACCCAGCTGCCTGAGCTGGGCTATGGAACCAGTTTTATATACTCAGAGTTTAAATGTAAGATTATTGTGAGATCTGACACAGTGGTTAGAAAGAAAGCCAGGCTGTTTTATGACCTTGTAGAAGCCTCAGCCTGGCCTGGCTCACAGTGTTCTTTGAGCCACACTGGACCGTCCACGGGAGGCTGCTCGCTCCTCTGTGCCATCGCCGAAGTCTCCAGGCAGAGGAGGACAGGTGCCCAAGGCCCCCCGTCACTGCGTCACCCCAGACGGTGAAGCTGGGTGCTCTTCACTGAAGCAGCTTCGACACACGATACTTAGCCCTTCAAAGCCCCTCCAGTAGAGACATCCTGCAGTTAGTTGTTGGTGTAGAAAATGCCCAAACCTATGGAGGGTTTTTATGGGTTTATTTGAGCCAAAGTGATGAGACATTTCAGGAGCAAGATCTGAAATGTTCAAGAGGATGACAGTTTTACAGCTTCCTTCATGCATCTGGATTTAGGAGGGGACATGAGGAAGATTCCATGGAGGCGGAGGGAGCCTGGCAGGGATGGGTTACAGGAAGTTAAGATTCTGTGCTCTCTGGTTGGTTACAGCTTATTTCAAAGGTGTGTTAACCTAGATGCACAGAAACAATGGACAAAGCTGGCTTACGGCAAATATAAGACTTTTATTGAAGAAGCTACATGCCTAGGGCGTGGGGACCACCATGACCTGCACACTTGGGAATTTATGATCAGTTCACCATGAGGTCACTTTCCATAGAACCCCCTTTTTTGTCCACAGGGTCTTCTGTTACAGAGTGTGGGCCTCGGATTTTACGGAGCTGATTCCACTCATGCTCACTGTCTTTCAGCCACACAAGGGAGTGTGTGAACATGCAGTGACTTTTGGGACGCTGCCACATAGTTCACGTGAGCCTGTCACACATGGGGCCACACCTCTCACACCCAGTGGAGACAGGCCCTGAAGCTGAGCTCCACAAACGTCATTCCGTGGAATGATAATTTTCCTAATAATATTGGGATGCCTGGCCTAACAAATATTTTTTATTTAATTCCTGACCTATGAACTTAAATGCCTTAACAAGTATACACATTAAATAGCTTATGTTAAAGTGCTAACTTAGGTGGGCTTAGGTGGGATCTGGAGGGGGTGGTGCCCACAGGGATGTGGGCACAGGGGCTGCCTGGAGCCTGGTGTTACATCAGTTGTCCTTTACATTAGTTTCTGCTTCTCAGAGATAGTATAATATTTCCGTTTATCACCACTAAGTTTCATGTCATCTTTCTTGCTCTGGTAAAGTCTGTATTTTGATCAGTGTCTGGAGCAGGAGTGCCCGGCAGCCTGGGGCACAGGTGGGAGCTTTGTCACAGGCGCACGAGGGTGTAACCACGGCTCCCAGCTGCTGCTGTGGTTGGCCTGTCTCTGTGAGGGCAGGGCCACCCGTGGGGCTGCCCAGACAGAGTGCAGGGTGGGCCTGGCAGGCTCCTGGCCCTGAACTCCACACACCCCTGCCCTAGCTCTGCGGAACTTGCTCCTCACGCATCTGGGCCTTGCAATAGAACCAGGGCTGTTAGCTGTTCACAGCTTCCATCTGCCAGGTCCTCAACTGGGACTGCCCGTCGGCAAGCCTGGCCCTGGGTGGCAGCACCCTAGATCCTGGGCCACCGGGTGACCTCAGGAGGTCACTGTGCTGAGCTGCTTTCTGTTCCAGCAGATGGTCTCCTGCGACCTCGATGTGCAGCCTCCGCTCAGTCCTCGGTACCCTTTACTTCATGTTGCATTACGAACTTTGCAAAGTGCTTTAAAACTAGGTCTGCCCATGGGAGGTTTCTCTTCTCCCAAAAGAGAAAACCATCTCGCAGAGTGACTTGGACCCCAGGATGTGGAATTGGCTCCTGCAGGAGGCACCTAACAGGACTTTCCAGAGTTTCTCTCCTTTTCATCCAGTCCCTGCTCTAACCAGTGCATTTCTCTGGGTCTGAGATGCTGCGCACTCGTCACAGGATGCACTCTGACCACAGAAACGAGGGAGTTGCACAAAACCGGTGTCTCGGTGAACAAGATGCTCTATTTCCTCGGCATAGTCTTGCCATGGGGGTTGGGGGGGCCGTCTGATGCCTGCAGGGACCCCTGCCCTGCGTCACAGCCCCACCCTGTGTCACAGTTTCACTTTCCCAGCCTGGGTGGGAGGAGTGTGGCCATGGGCCACCTGTTGCCGCAATGCTGTCCTCACAGCATGGACAGCTGAGGTCACCTGCAGCTGAGGGGACAAAATGTGCAGGTATCCTAAGGGGAGAAGACAGCTGCCCAGTTTCTTTTCTAGGTTTCAGCTCCATGGATTTTATTACAAAACTGTGATCTTTTTATTTACTACGTCATACTTGATCTTCTTAACCTTTTATTACGCGCAGGGAGCAGGTTTCCGAGGTTGGAACGAAGTGGCTTCACTGTTTAATAACGACGATGAACAGCACCTGCTGGGAAGATGCAAGTCTCCCAAGTCCAGAGGGTAAGTTCCGAAGGATGCAGGGGGAGGGGCGCGGTCCCCCCGAAGGGCCAGTCGGTCCCCACCCTCATCGCTGTCCTTGTCTCGAGTTGCTCTGTCACGTGGGGACAGCAGGGCCAGACAGGTGACAGCGAGAGTTCCCTCCCCCTGAGAGTCAGCGGGGATGGGAGGCAAGGAGAGAAAACGTGGTTCAGTGTGAAAGTCAGGAGGCAGCTGAGCACTCGGGACTGTGGAAAGGAGAGAGTTTCTCAGACCAGCTCGCGGCCTCCTGGTGGCACCTGAACCTGCAGCCCTAGACTAGGCTCCAGTTGGCATTAGAGGGTCAGTAGTTTCAGAAATTCTAGGGGGAAAAACCCGTTAAAAATGCAAAGGATATAAAGATGTTAGAAAATTGAATATATGTAAACTGACATATTGCTGCTAGTTTATTTTAAATATTTTGAAATTTTAAAAAGTGTATTTAAAGATGAAAATATACCTTCAGTGATGACCTAGTGGGACCAACAATGGCCTGGGTGTGATAAGAGGGAGAATCTGGGGCCTCGGTGTGAAGAACTGCTTGTGAGGACGAGCTGTCTGGGCATCACCGGGCAGGGTGTGGCCTCGCCATCAGTGAGGACCTGTACGTCTGTCCCCTTGGTGTCAGGTCTCCCAGGGCCTTGAAGAAATAACTGTGTCCTGGCCCTTCCATCCAGTTAAATGAGCCTCTCTGAGGTGCGGCCTGGTTGAGGTATTGGGAGCCCATCAGATTGTGGGGCCTGTGGCCACTGGCTCTGTGGTCGTGAGTGATCTGTCCCCACCATGGTCGCCTTCCTTTCCTTCCTGTGGTAGATGGGCTTCTGAATTTCTATTTTCAGCAAACTACCTAACTAACTGCTGGAAATGAGCATGCTGGATGGGACCCTGTGGAAACCGGTTGGATACATAGAATAACCCCCATCCTTGAATCTGGACCCTGGTTCCCTCCTTCCTTTGCTCAGACATGTGAGCACCCAGTTGTGTCTCCCATCTGAGAACCGGCTCTGTGTGTAATTCCATGTGTCGGGTCGTAAACGTGGCTTACAGGTTTCCTCAGTAACATGTAGGGACTAATTTCTCCTTGTTAACTGTGCTGTTAAAGTTGTACACAGATTTATGTTAGCTTTCTACACAATTTAAGTTGTTTCAGGAAAAAACTTTATAAAACGGACAGAATTTGAGGCCCTTGCATCACCCAAACTCAACTCTTGTCCCCTGTAGAACCAGCGTGCGACTGAGAGAGGAGCTGAAGACAGAGAAGAAGCCTGGGTTTTGGGACAATTTGGTTTTAAAGCAGAACATACAGTCTAAGAAGCCAGACGAGATTGAAGGCTGGGAGCCCCCAAAGCTTGCTCTTGAAGACATGGCAGCCGAGTCGGGCGACCCCCTGAGTGACCGACCGTCTGGCCCGGGCTGGGAGGAGGGCACCAAGGGCTCCAGCAAGTACACCAGCCTGGCCGGCCCTGGGAGCAGCTCGCGCTGGAGCCTCAGGTCGGCCGGGAAGCTGGTCAGCATTCGTCGCCAGAGCCGAGGCCACCTCACGGATAACTGGGAGGAGCTTGAGTGACTGTCGGGCTCACCATCCCAAGTGTTTCACACCAAAATTTGCCTAATGTTGCGGCTTTGTTTCATTTCTTTCAGATTCTTAGTTTGTGTATCAGGGTGATTTTACGAGTCTGTCAAGTTCTTAGTCTTTCCAGATTTAAGAGTGGCATCTACTCTGCCTGTATTTCATCTCACACGCTGGGATAGGAATTCCCAAACACTGTGGTCGCCCGGCGATGCTCAGTGCTCGCTCATGGCTGCCTTCCTGCAGAATCGCTCGCGCCTGTGTGTCTGCGTTCCCAACGCTGGAGATGCGGGTTTCAGATGCTGTCCCCTAAGGTACCAGACAGGACTCCCAGCCACCCCAGCTGCAGCGGTTTGCTTCCTGTCGCAGTGGCTCCCGCGTGGAGTGGTGGGTGCTGTCAGTGATACCGGATGTAGCTGCTGCGACAGACATCCGCCAGCCAGGTGTGCAGTGAGTCTTGCAAAGGTTGTGTCACATCGTGTTTAATCTGGAAAATCAAGTTTTCTCTCATTAAATTAAAAATATGTTAGCAAATCAGGTTCTAGAGCAGAGGTTACATTTGATGAAGCAGGAGACGCTGCCATCTGCAGAAAGGCATCTTCACCTGCGGCGGGTGGAGACGGTGCTGCTTATTTAGAGGTTTTATTTTTACTGCTGGACTTTTTAATATTGATCTTTATTTTCTTCTAAAAATGTGCTGTCCTTTTTTGATTAGAGATTAAAGAATGCTATAAAGTGTGGGTCAATTTTAGTAACTTGATATCAAATTTTGTTTGGAAAATATTAACTTGCTCATTATAGGGTTGAAACTAAATATAAAATACTGGAAGTGCCTCTTTTCTGTAATACCCAGGATTTTGTTTTCAAAATGAGATACTTATTGCGATTGCCTTTGGATCCCTGAGGAGTTGTGTTCTGGCTGGTGTGTGAGCATTTTGTCCCTGGCAGCGTGACCCCGCGTCAGGGTCCCAGGACAGCTCTCACCCGTGTGTGGCCCACGAATCCATCTTAGGTGGGTTTGAAAGAAAAGGTATCGTGGGTTTTTTTGGTTACAAACAAGAGCCTTCGGTTACACTGTATCCCTCTTGTAAAGAACACTATCCTCCCATTGCTCAGGGCGCACTCTGTGCCGGTCCACATAAGCAGGTGTTTGTTTCACTCCTGTGGGACACCTCGTGTCTGTCTGTCTGTCATCCATCTGACCATCACCCATTGGTCTACATCTGTGTCTGCCAATCACTTGTCTATAAACCATCTATCCATCACCTGTCTACATCTCTCTCACCTGTCAACCGTCTGTCTATTGATCCACCCGTTTTTTTTTTAATAGAACAAGAAGTTTACTTGACTAAGCCTTGAACAAGGACACGTTTTAAGTGGTGTTGCGACTGTGACACGTTGGGGGTTCTGTTCTGTGGTGCAGGGGAAGGTTCGTACTTTTAGTGAAAGAGCAGGGTTGAGAACTCTCGCTTCCTCAGGTGAACAGTGCAGTACACAGACGGTAGCCCCCAGGCCCCTAAGAAACTCACCACGGGTGTAGACATACACCTGCCCTGCTTCATGCCAGTGTCCTCGGCAAGGCCTGTCCCAAGCACAGGGAGGGAGTTCAGTGCGTGGAGGTGGGGACACTGCCCGAGCTTCAGGAGTCCTGTGACCCTGTGACCAGCTGCTGTGACACTGAGTGCCTGTCCCTGACCTCGGCAGTACACCTGGGACCCATGGCTGGCAGAACAGCTGTTCGTAGCATCAGTTCTTAAAGTGAGAAGAAAAGCCGGATTGGGGTTGGAATGTGGACTGTAAATAACACTTCAGATCTACAAACATTTATGCAAATGAACTTCTGTTGTACCTAAGTGAAAATAGCTGTGTTTGTGGGTTTTAATATAAATATTGGTGTGCTTCAGGGGAAAAATAATTCACCCAAGCAATTTTTTGTTCATAGGTTGAGAGAAATTGTTTTGATTTAGAGTTTTTTGTTTGAATTCTGTGTACAAACCACTTAACTGTGTGAAGAGCAGGCTGTCTGCTCCTTCTGATGTTTTATTATTTTTTTAATACGAAAGTGATGGCTTTAGGGAAGGTAAAATTCATCCTTAATGCTGAGGTTTTTTAAAAATAAAAGTATCAGAATATTGTCCTTTGTTGTTGGCATGATTATCGGTACTTATGAGGAGGTCGTTGCTTATGGTGACGTCAATCTCAGGGCTCACGACACTTCTCAACACTGTAAACCCTGTTTTTAAATGCAAACAACACCTGTAGGTGTTTCATAAATGAATGACCAGTTTCAGCCTGAGCTGTCAGGTGTATGCTCTGAGCTGCCTCTGCTGCGGTGCTGCGGCTCCAGGTTTTTATTTGACTCAGTTATTTCATGCATTGGGGCCTTGAGTGAGTCTCCCAGCACTGGCTGGAAAACAATGGACATACCAGTGATAGTTCAATTTACTCACCCTCACCTTTCAGGAAGATTGTCTCTGTTAGAGAAAAGTTTTTCAGAAGCAGTGGCCCGAGAAGAATATTAACTTTCTGTAAGAACTGGGTAATGTCTCGTGGCCGCAGGTAGGAACTTCTGGACAGGCGGGGACCAGTGGGCAGAAGTCCTGGGCAGCTGTTTCTGCCTCTGCTTTTCCCTCGCTGGGCTCTGGAGGCCTCATCTGTTGACCCATCACCGAGGACCCTGGGCCCTGCCCATACCCTCACCTGCCAGGCTGCTCGTTCTGGCCACAGCCTTTCCAACCCACTGAACAGGCGCGTTTTCCTCATCTTAAGTTAGTCTTGAATTTCAACTCTAACCCAAAGGCAGGTGGAGACACAAGTGACACCTGCACATCGAGGACACTCAGTAGAGATGTACAGCAGCAGAGCTGGGTGGGGCTGGACAGCCTCTGCCTCACGTTAGGGTTCACTGGGCTCTCCCCGGGCTCTCTGGGACTCGACACCCTGTGCGCTGTGCTGTGCTAGGTCTTCTGAGAGGCCATGCTCACAGCGTGGCCCTCCCTGCATCAGCCACGTGAGTCCCCTGCACTAGAGAAGTTAGTGCTGAAGGTTGCGGCCTGGGTGCTCTCCCTCCCCCAGCACTGGATTTTCCAGGTGAGCATCGGTGATCTCAGTCACCTCTCTACACTGTGGCTCTTTCCTGTTATGGGTCAACTTAGCCCCTCCTAATTATCTTCCCTGCAATCTGCCTTCACCATAGGCTCATAGTCACCGTTTTCCTGTCGTCATCCTGTAAGATTTGAGTACGTCTGGGGCCCAGGAAGGGCCCTCCCTCTGGGCAGGAGCTGTGCTGGGAGGAGCCACCAGCAGGGTGAGGCTGGGAGCTGAGGGACATGTGCAGGAACCACCACAGGAGAGGGTGACTGCGAGCCCCGCCTTGCACCTGAGCACACCTGTGTCCCTACCTGTGCCTTCACTCGGCTGCACTGGTGTGGCTTAAACCAGTTGTTTCTCACCGTCCTGGAGGCGGGAGGCTCGCTCCTCGTTCACAGATGGCGCCTTCTCGCTGTGCCCTCCCTCACATGGCAGACATGGCTGCCTCCTCCCCTTGTAGGGACAGTGACCCCATCACAGGCCCCCGTGGCCTCACCTACCCTGACCACCTCCACGGGCCCCACCTGCTGACAACAGCATGTGTTCGATTCCCTGGGGGTGGGGATGGGTCCACGCCCAGCTCCAGGTGTCGTGTGCACCAAGTGTCATCTGTGGGCTGGTGTCCTCGTGCACAGCAGCGAGGTGACAGCGCTCACCTCCTGGGATGCTAGGGCCCTGTGGTGGCTGCGAGTGTGACCTGATCTGTGGGTTCAGTTCTGCCCCCCCCCATGAAAGAGCACAGCAGATCCAGTGTCTTCTGTAGGAAACGTGGTTCCAGTGGCAGCTGCTTTGTGTTGCTTTTCCTAACTTTCTCCTCTCAGGAGGGGCAGCACTGGGGGCTCCTGTTCGGAGCGCAGGTCACCCTGGGCCTCTGCCCGCTCCCACCCACCCATGTGGCTCCATGGAGGGAGAGGAAGCCGCAGACATGGATGGGAGCTGACGGCCACAGGCTGAGCTAAGGCCACCATTGTTAGTTGGTGTGAAAGTTCCCCCCAACTTCCTCTAAACTGTTTACTGAATGGAGCAGTTTCCTTGGGTGTCACTGGGAGCAGTTTAGGTTTTAATGATGATTTATTTACTTGTGTCAGCCTCTAAGGCTTATGAACATTTAATGCCCCTTTCCCAGAGCCCCAGGGAAGGAAAACTGTGTCCATGAGAGGGATTTTGTGCAAGTCCGCCCGATTCTGACACTACTTCGTCTGGGCTGGACATGTACAAGAACCTGCACACATGGCACGTGCAGGTCGAGCTCTGTGGAAATTGCTGTCCTGGCAGCCTGGGCTGCTAGGAATCCCTCTGGAGCCACAGGCCTGACCTTATGTGGTATCCCTGGAACTGCATGCTCTGACTTTAACATGGCCTCTGGGCATCAAGGACAGGAGAGTGCTCACAGCTCCATGGCTGTCGGTCAGGACCTGGGCCAGCGTGTGCAGGCTCAGTGACAGGGACAGCGCCCAGCCACATGCCCTGAGCGTGCACAGGTTAAATGTGCACCCTCCTGCATCACAATCCCAGCGGAGGGACCCAGGACACCAGGGGGACACCTCAGAGCAGGAGGTTCCTTAGGGTGTGACAAGGGCGGCTAGCTGTGTTCTTGCAATCTGCTTTTAAAAAATACAAGCAGGCTCATGCAGCTCATTAAAACACTGGATTTGGTGACTGCCATGTCATCAGTGACCTGCCGACCCAACAAGCCCACCACAGGGGGAAGGTGTACCCCACCCCTCTCCTCAAACCCACAAGGGAAATGAAGGGACAGCATACCTGTGTTTTAATTCTGTTAGGATGAAGGACTGTGGTGACTTCATCTCTATGCTCTAGGCCCTTGGGAGTGTGAGGTCTTAGGGCCAGCTTGTCCTCGGCGGGTCCTTTCTTGGGCTCCCTCTCACTGGTTCTGGACAGATGGGGGCAGGGCTCTTCCATAGAATGTTTATGGGCCCATCCTGAGCCTCACCAAGGCCATGCTGTCATCGTGTGTGCTCCCACCCCCACCACAGGAGGCCGGTGACCAGTGAGCTCCCCTTCCTGCCCGGTCCCATCCACTGACCAGGCATCCATGCAGGTAGGGGGGTCTGTGTCCCCATCAGACTAAGGCTCCTTCCAGAAGCCTCCACTTCATCAGTACCTGGTCCTGGTGACAGAGGGCAGGCCTGACGGACACTTTGTCCCGTCCCCCAGAATGTGGTCCCAGGCCCCAGGGGACGCAGAGTGACAGGTGTCAGTGACCTGTGGGGACCATGTCGGGGGAGGCCTGCTCCCTCAAAAAGATCGGGGCCAAATCCTTGGCTTCCTTCCTCCGTGCCTGACTGCCCTACATCCCTGGTGTAGCTGCCCACAGGACCAAATAGATGCCAGCTTCTCAGGCAGGGACCAGGGCTGACAGGATGTTCCCCAGATAAACAGAAAAGGGGGTTCATGTCCTGGTGTCATCTCCTGCCTGTCTCCCCACAAACCTTCCTTCCCTGGTTTCTGCCAACGACATAAGCTCTGGGCTGCACCAGGCTTCCAGTTCCTACGGGGAAAGCTGGAGGACAAGGGAGGTGGTGAAAGTGGGGGGCAGGAGGGGACAGGTCCAGCCCACTGAGCAGCCCCCACCCCACAGGACCCTCCTGCAGGCCCAGGGCTCAGGGTCCACGCTATGGGTGACACCAGGTTTCAGAACCTCTGCCGAGAGGCAAGCGTGCTCCCAGCTCTAAACTCAGCCCTGAAACAGCCCCTCACTGTTGTCCGAAGCTGTGTGTGGTGTGGTATAGGCCCCTGGTGAGGAACCACAGGGCTTGGTGTGAACACCACGGTCACACAGAGGGTGTGGCCTGCCAGTGAAGTGTGTGTGTCCTCACTTACTTTACTTGCTATGGGGCATGGTGATGCAGGCCGGTGGTGAGCGGGGGGCAGACAGAGATTCACAGAAGGCACAGACAGAAGAGGCTTCCAGGCCCTGACGATCACCAGCACTGATCTGTCTTTTTGATAATCGCCCTTCTGACAGGTGTGAGGGGGTATCTCACTGGTTTTGACTTGCATTTCCCTGATGATTACTGATGTTGAGCATCTTTTCATTCAGTGCTTATTGGTCTTTTGTCTTTCTTATTTGGGGAAATGTCTGTTCAAGTGTTCTGCCCATTTTTAATCGACTTGTATGGTGTTTCGGGTGTTATATATTCTGGACATTAGCTCCTTGTCAGATATTTGATTTGCAAATATTTTCTCCCGTGTACAAGTTGCCTTTTCACTCTGCTGACTGCGTCCCCTGACACACAGGGGTTTTT
Source organism: Miniopterus natalensis (assembly GCF_054644295.1). Classification (NCBI taxonomy): domain Eukaryota; kingdom Metazoa; phylum Chordata; class Mammalia; order Chiroptera; family Miniopteridae; genus Miniopterus; species Miniopterus natalensis. The sequence continues at coordinate 128,002 of NC_142082.1, read as the reverse complement.
TATTTTGATGTGGCCCAGTTTCTCTATTTTTTCTTTTGTTGGCTGTTTTTTTTACATGATATCCGAGAAATAATTGCCAAATCCAATGCTGAAGCTTCCTGCCCATTTTCTTCTAAGAGTTTATGGTTTTAGGTCTTTGGTCCGCTCTGAGCTAGTTTTGCATATGGCATAAGGCGAGGGTCCAGCTTCATTTTTCTGCATGTGGGTGTTACTTTCCCAGCACCACTGTTGATAAGACTGTCCCTTCCCCACTGAGCAGTCTCGCACCCTTACTGACATTAGACCACATCCGTGAGGTTTTACTTCTGGGCTCTCCACTCTGTTTCATTGGTCCGTGTGTCTGTCCTTAGGCAGGGATAACCTGTTTGATTCCTGTGGCTTCGTAGTGGATTCCGAGGTCAGGAGGTATGCTGCCTCCATCTGGGGTTCCTCGAGATGCCACATGAAGTTTAGGATGGATTTTTCTATTCTAAAAAAAAAAAAAAGATGCTGCTGTGGTTTTGATGGGGATCCCACTGGCGCCATTGATGCTTTGGGTGGTGGCACCATGATCATATAAAGTCTCCCGTTCCCTGAGCACAGACATCTTTCCATTTACCTGTGTCTTTCCTTCCACAACGTTTGTAGTTTTCTGTGTACAACTCTTGAGCCTCCTTGGTTAGGTTTATTCTTAAGTATTTTATGCTTTTTGTTGCTATTACAAATGGAATTTTCTAAGTTTACTTTTCATATTTCTTATTGTTAGTGTATAGAGACACAAGTGATATGCTGTTTTTGTGTGTTTTTTGTAGACTCTTTGAGGTTTTCTACAAATAAGACACTGTCACCTGCAAATAGATAATTTTACCTCTTCCTTTCCAGTCTGGATGCTTTTTGTTTTCTTTCCTCACTGTCTGGCTGGGCCTTGGTGCTGTGTTGAGTGGAGGTGGTGAGTGTGTGCCCTGCCGCATCCTGTCTGGGAGGAAAGGCTTGTCTGTCACACTGCATGTGGCGCTGGCCTGCAGGACACCAAGTGTTTCCTCCTGTCCCTGCCACTCAGCCTCATCAGAAAGGGGCTGTCCCTCCACCAGTTGCAGTGATGTTTCCCATCCTCCTGTTACTGGGTACGAAGCCGACTGATCGGACGGCGAACGTGGCCCCTAGTCAAGACTGTGGGCCACCTCCCAGTTATGGGGAGCTGGGCTTCCTCCTCAGTGTTACGTCATTTATTCAGCTGTTTGGTTCGTGTATGTTCATAGTTACAACTCTTTGGTCACACGCGTTCCATGCACTTTTTGTGTGTCATAGTTTATTCTTCTTAATTTTTTCACCATGTAACAAGGTAAAACCATTCTTAACCAGAGGGCCATGAACACAGGGCTGGTCGGCTGTCCCTCCCCAACAGGCCATTTACGGGTCTTTCTCTTCTCTTCTGCGCACCTGACAGTTTCCATTTAAAAAGTTAGGTACTGTTGTCTTTTTGTACTTGTTTACCTTGGGAAAAGTTCTCTTAAGCCAATACACAAAAAACTTCAAACACTACCCATAATTCTACTTTTAGGCAATTATTCCTATTTCAATAGTTCAGTCCAATATTTCCAATCTTTATCTCATTACTTTGTTAATTGAGTTTATTGGGCTGACATTGGTTAACAAAACCGTACAGGCTCCAGTATACAGCCCATGACACATCATCTGCACGTGGCATTGTGTGCCTTTTTGAAGACACTTCTCAAATATACACTGAGAGTCACAGCAAATATCAGGGCATAGCCCCCCCACCGAGTCTCCTGTCTCCTCGGGGCGGGCGCTGGGACAGGACCCCCTGCGCTGGTTTCTGCGCCCGGCGGGCGGGAAGGGGCTTCCTCAGGGCCTCCTGCGCTGAGCTTTGAAGGTTTCTCGCCGCAGCAGCTCCTGGCTTCCCCTGCGACCCGCCTGCAGGGCCAGGCCGAAGCCTCCAGGGGACAGCGTTTGAAGCCCTGTCCCTGCTTGAAAACATGACTTCTCAAACAAATTAAAAGCGAACGGTTTTTCCTGTGCCTCCCCCTTCCGGATTTGTTCAGCTTTCTTAAAACTAGTTAATTTATCTAAAATGCACTTTAAAAATCATATGCATTTCCCTAAAACTACAACACGAATTTTGAATTCGTAAGAAAATTATATTAAACTCAGTAATTCCAGAGGAATCAATAATAACCCCTTGTTTTGAAAGCTGAAATTTTACCCAACCTTCCTCATTAAGTAAAAATATCATCTGCAATTCTGGAAGGAAACCACGCTGACACTGATTTCTAACGACAGAAATCCGTCTGTCCACACGGACAGTCCGACAGGACAGAGCGGCTGCGGGGACCTGTGCGCATGAGATCCAACCCTTCACCGCCCGGCAGGAGAACCGCGACCCAGCGCGGAGGCTGTAAGGGCCTCAAGCACCCCCGACGCGCGGGGACGTTGACGGAGAAACTGCGCCGCGGGCACTGCGATCCGAGTGGACGGTGCGCGTCTGAGCCTGCGCAGAGCAGCGGGCGGCGGCGGCCTCACGGGCGGCCAGAAAGAGTGGCTGGCGCGTGGGAGGGGCGGACTGACCCAGGCACACGCACGCGCACACCCAGGAACGCGACCCACGCACGCGCATGCGCACGCGCACACCCAGGGACGCGACCCACGCACGCGCACACCCAGGGACGCGCACTCACGCACACGCACGCGCACACCCAGGGACGCGACCCACGCACGCGCACACCCAGGGACGCGCACTCACGCACACGCACGCGCACACCCACCCGGAGCGAGGGCCTGCCTCCCGCACAGTCCGCATGGCGAGGCGCCCACGCAGCCGCGGGGCGCAGTGCGCGTGCTGTGTGCGGGCTTCGTGGGAGCAGTGAGAAACCGCTCAAAGGACAGACGGACACCCGGAAGGCGGGAGGCACCGGGCTCGTGCCGCTGGAGGAACCTGGAGTAGGGGTTGCGGGTTTTGTAGGTAGGCAGGGGAGGGCCCGCCTCTGGAAACGCGTTCTGGAAGCCGCTAGGGGCCAGTTGTCCGGTTGTCTGTCTGTGGTGCCCGCTAAGCGCTTAGTTACGTCTGCAACGTGGCTTTGAAACAGCCGTTCGCCCGGACACGTGCCGCAGAGGTGGCGGCGGCTCTGGCATGTTAGTGGCAGGGTGTCCTGTCCCCTGCACAGTTCCTTCCACTTTGGCATAAATTTTAAAATAATTAAATGATATTTTTAATCGAAATACTTGTCCCTCCACAAATAAGCCAAATTGAGATGTGCCAGGTCGATTATGAAAATTCAGGAGTAATCTGGCCTCCAGGTAACACGCCCACCGTTCCTGCCCCTTTGCACGGGAACGAACACGCTCTGAGAAAATGGTAACGCGCGGCTCCTGTGCGGAGACTCAGGAGACCAACCCCACCCAGCCCTAACCCCGCCCCCGCCTCAACCCTGAACATGATATAAAAAAATTAACATGAGCAGCAAATCAAATTCAACGTTCATAATAGAAACTTATTCATCTTTTCATGCTGACGGGCACTAAGGTGTTATTCCCAAGACGCACAGGAGATGGCAGAAGAGAGTCACATTTGGAACATTTGTAAAGGCGACCCTGTTGTGCTATGAAGCAAGTTTCAACAAACTGGAAAGGATTAAAATTATATAAAGCATGTTTCTTGCTCTTGCGTTTAGTCTAAAAATCAGCAATAAAATTGACTAGAAAGTCCTTATATTTAGAAGTTATAAAATACACTTCTAATTAACCCCCTAAATAAATTAGAGTTAGAAAATAATTATAACTGAATGATAATAAAAATATTACATATTGAAACTTAAAGAAAAATGTGCAGTCTTAAGTGCACATATTAGGAAAACGGAAAAGCTGAAAATTTACAAGTTTTACACCCATCCTAGGAACCTAGAATAGTAAATAAATCCACAGAAAATAGAAAGGAAATGTGCACGACAGTCATCTGGAAGGGTCTGTACTTAACACGAAAGCAATTCTTACCTCTTGGGGTAGGATTTTGAATTAATTTTATTTTCCTGTATGTTTAAGTTAGCTGCAACAAACAAAGTCACTTTCATTAAAAAAAAAAAAAGTACTACAGGAAAACATGGGATAGTTTAAATAATTATAATAACCTAGATTGTTGTGGTGACGACACCAGAAGCCTTTTTTTGCTCACCCAGTTTGGTCTCTTGACAGTCAGGGGAGGGGGGAGTAGGATTCTTTCTAATTGTTTAGTCTAAAATCGCTCCCTTTCCAATTTGTACTTAGTGTGCAGTTACAGCAGTTCTGATAGAGGAAACTCCTAAGCTTTTGGTCTCTAAAATTGATCTGAGCCTGGGTCTGCCATTTACAAGCAATGTTCTTTTTGACAGGGAATAAACTTCTTAGGGTCTTTGTTTTGTTACTGATAAATTTCTCATTTTTATAGCTTACAGCATTCATTGCTGAAAGACCTTGGCTTAAGACTCGGCTCTGCTCCTGAGAGTCAGTAAGGTTGGACCCCAAATGCTCAAAAGTAAACCGGGACCAGAAGTTGTGCACTGGTAAATTCGGTGTCTGGTCTAGAGAATGTACTCACAGAAAGGGGGTCCCATAGGAATTGCTCACTTAAATTGGCACCTGAGACTTGACCCCAGAAACAGTCCAGGTGCTCTTTGCTGGTCTTCACAGGCTGGCTGTACCTGCTCCCTACCACTGCTCACCTCAAGGCCCCCTCACTTTCCCATCTAATTTGCTCTAGGCCCCCTTGCTCACCTCACATTTGGTCTCGCCCCAGGTCTCACAACCAAGTCCCACCACCGGCATGGAGGCTCTACAGTTTAGGGCCACCTCACCTGATTGTGGGCAGAGCCTAGTCCCTGCCCAGCTTCTCACCTCTAGTCCCAGGCTGCTGTTTGTCTCATGTCCAGACCAGCTCACACCTTTGTCCGGGCTCTGCCTCTCACCTCCACCTGGATCCCGCTCTGGCCTCAAGACTAGACCCATCTCTTGTGCATTACTTTAGGTTTTAGTGGCTCATTTAAATGAAAACAGCCAGGAAGCAGATATAGTTGTGGACATGCAGAAGAAATAAAATAATCACGTAGACTTTATAAACTTAAAAAAATACTCTGAAAAATAACTTGTTCAAAAAATAAAAAGACAAGCCACATCCTGGGAGGAAATCTTTGCAAAACACATATCTGATACAAGATTTCTGCTCCAAATGCATAAAGGACTATAAAACAAACAACCCCAATAAAAATGGGTAAAGATCTCAAACACCTGGCTAAGGAAGATATACAGTGTGGACAAAAAAGGGGTTTTATGGAGAATAGCCTGTTTGTGATCTGATCATAAAGTCCTAATTGAGTGGGTCTTGGTGGAGAGTGAAACCCAGGCACATAACTTCTTTAGTAACAGACTTCTCTTTGCCTCACGCATCTCCACGAACAGGTCGGAAGTGCTCCGGCCGCCCCGGCGTCCCCGGGGTGAGCAGTCTGATGCCCCGTCACCCACTCCGGCCGCGCTCGCGTCGTCCCTACGCTTCCTCCTCAGTTCCAGATTCATAAAAGAAACTGCCACGCCGATGCTCCCTGGAGCATTTCAGGCAGCAGGAGCCCAACAGCCCCAGGTCCAGGGCTCCTGACCAACAGCAGCGACGCGCCTCGCAGGTTAGGGATCCCCCGGAGAAGGTGCAGGAGGAAGGGGCCACCCCGTGTCCTTCGCGCTCATCTCGGGTGGACACAGGCCCCGCGCTGTTCAGTGCATAGGGGATCATGGTGAAGAGGAAAACGGAAAGAGCACAGCTGACGAGACAAAGGCCGGTTCCTAACGCGGCGCAGGCCCCTCCCTCGTGGTCAGCGTCCGTGGCGCTAGGTCAGCTCCCTGAGCGCGCACGAGCGCCCCTACAGCCTGAGGCCCGCTGCTCCGCTCGACCCTCCTGCCCGCGCACAGCCCTTTCACGGGACCTCCTGTCACCCAGACTGTCTTCCTGGGTGCCCCGCACCCTCGGGACTCTGCTTCCACGCTGCGTCGCCTCTTGGGAGCGCCCCGGGCACGTGGCGGCGCCCAAGGGCCCGTCCCCTCGCGGGGCAGGCGCGCCGCCCGGCTCCCAGCTGCACCGCCTCCTCCCGCCCCGCGGGGCTCCAGCGGGGCCGCCCCCTCGCCCTCGGGCACGAGCCCCGGGCGTGCGCCCGGAGAGGCTCGGCGAGCAGGCTGCTCACGACCCACGCGGTCCTGCGGCGGGAGCTTCAGGGCCACGCGGGCCTCCGGTCGGTTTCCGCCTGCCGGCGGCCGTGGGCCCGCGTCTCCCCACGTGCACCTGTCAGGGCCCAGCCCCGAGGCGGTGAGGACGGCGCTCGGCTCGCGCGGCACCGCGCGGAAAACAGAGGCCGCCTGAAACCGTTCAACCTGTCAGCGCTCAAGACACACGGCCCCAGAGCCTCAGCTCCTACCTGGGACCCGCTGAACACCCGCCTCTGCGTCGGGAGGCAGCGGCCCTGGCGCCCCGGCTCCGCGGCGACGCCCCTGCCGGATCCAGGAGACTGTGTGCGGGCTGCAGCGGGGCAGCCGGCGGCGCGGGCGGGCGGCAGGTGCAGGCCCCGCCCCTCGGGGCGCGCCCCCGGCCCGGTCCGGCCCGGCCCGGCCTCGCCCCGCTCTGGGAGGCTCTGCCTGGCCCCGCCCCCGCAGGCCCCGCCCCATCTCGCCGTCGCGACGTCCCCGGCCCTCCTCTTCCTGGCAGAGGCCCCGCCCCTCCGCATAATTTCCTGTGGGCGCAGGAGGGGGTTTCCCCGAGCGGAAGTCCCTGTCCGGTGAGTGGGCTCTGTGCTCTGAGGTTTAAGTCCGTCCTCCACGCCCGGGGCTCGGGGTCCTAGTGGGGGTCACAGGCTCCCTCACGCACCCGTCCCGCTGGCCGGGAGTCCCCGCTGCCCCGAGGGGCGCCGACGCCGAGCGCTCCGACTCCGCCTCGGGTCAGTTCCGGTTCCGGTTCCTGTTGCTCGGAGGCCGCCCCTTCCCCGCGCAGTGTCCAGTTCCCGCTTCGAACGGAGTTTCTCGCTTCATTCCTCCTTCGCCCCTCAGGGCAGCCCCGGGACCCCGTGCCGCCCTCGCCCGCCCCCCAAACCCCTTTCGCGGTCGCGGCCTGCGTGGGCCTCTGCCCGGCAGGCGAGGGGCGCGCTGCTCCGACGCCCCGTCCGGTCCCAGCCCCGCTGTGGCCGCGCAGCCGGGACGCGCTCGCCTGTCCGGTGTCCCCCGGCGAGGGCCGAGGGCCGCTGGAGCCCACCCCGTGCGTGTCGACGGGGCACGGGGAGAAAAGAGAGGCGAGCTAGGACCCGGAGCGTGAGGGCTTGGGAAGGGCAAACTGGAGGGCGGTGGCGGGCGGCGCTCCTCGGTGCGCATCGAGGCCGCGTTCCGTGGTTTGCGGGTTATTCCTGCACCGGCGCGCACGCGGACACTCCCACGCCTCGGCTTGCTTTGGTCTTGCAATGTTCATGTGATAAAACCAAAATCCTTCTTTCATGCCCTTTGCCTTTTTGTTTGCCTTCGGAAGGTGTCACCTATTTCATACTATATTATGTTGCATTCAATACTAATACTATATCGTTTAAGAATGTTTAACTTGTCTTTTTTTTTTTCGTGGAACAAAGCTCTTTTTAAATTTTTATTTGTTTTTCAAAGTATTACAGATGTCTCCCTTTTTCTCCCCATTGACCCCTCCACCTCACCCCGCCCCACCCCCGTCCCCAGTCCCTCACCACAGCATTCTCTGTGTTCCTTGGGTTGTGCATATATGAATATAAATTCTTTGGTTACTCTGTCCCCCTCCACCCACCCGCCCCCCTCTGTCCCTCTGAGATTTGTCAGTCTGATCTATGCTTCCATGTCATTGAATCATTTCTGTCCAGTTTATTAAGTTCTTTACATTCCATAGATAAGTGAGATCATGCAATATTTGTCTTTCTCTGCCTGACTTATTTCGCTTAGCATAATATTCTCCAGGTCCTTCCATACTGTCCCAAAGGGTACAAGATCCTTCTTTTTTTCTCCTTTGCGTAGTATTCCATGGTGTAGATGTCCCACAGCTATTCTATCCGCTCATCTCCTGATGGGCACTTGGGCTGTTTCCAGATCCTAGCTATTGTAAATTGTGCTGCTGTGAACACAGGGGTGCATATGTTCTTTCTGATTAGTGTTTCAGGATTCTTAGGATATATGCCTAGAAGTGGGATCACTCGGTCAAAAGGCAGCTCCATTTTTAATTTTTTGAGGAACCTCCGGGCTTTGCATAGTGGCTGCACCAGTCTGCATTCCCACCAGCAGTGCACCAGGGCTCCCCTTTCTCCACTCCCTCACCAGCACATGTCATTTGTTGATTTGTTTATGGCAGCCATTCTTACAGGAATGAAGTGGTACTTCATTGTGGTTTTAATTTGCATCTTTCTGATGATTAGTGACGTTGAGCATTTTTTCATATGTCTTGGCCATCTGTATGTCCTCTTTGGAGAAGTGTCTATGCAGTCCCTTTGCCCATTTTTTAATTGGATTGTTTGTCTTCCTCTTGTTGAGTTGTATGAGTTCTTTGTACACTTTGGAATTTAGCCCCTTATCAGATACATCCTTGGCAAATATGTTCTTTCAAACCGTGGGGTTCCTTTGTGTTCTGAGGCTGTTTTGCTGTGCAGAAGGTTTTGTCTTGTATTAAAGTTTCACATAATACAGGTTCAGATGTAATTTGACCTTTTTAAGGTTATTTTGTCTGTATTTTCCACCTAAAATAAAAATTGAGTAAAAATTGACTTTTAGGATAATGGTCACATTTTATGTGAAATTCTGCATGTGACTTTTAAATATGGGTTGCACCAAACTTATGCAGTTACTAAGGTTTTGGTCACCATTCCTCTAGTGTAAGACTTTGCTTTGGCAGGCTTTTTACATGTCATTTTTATGTCCTCAAAAAGTCCTAAAATTTCTTTACGTAGGTCTGCCAATTTTTTTCAGATGGGAGTTACACTGTTTGGTGTTGTAAGTAGAAACTGATTGTTTGTTTGCTTAGTTTTAAAATTATTGTTACTAACAGGAAATATTGATTTCAGTATATTCAGAATAGTTTGTTCACTTATAAGAATATTTTTAAGTGTGATAGTTACAATAGATTACTCTATTTTTCTTGAGTGTGCAGTTTGCATATCATCTGAGAATAAATGCAATTCCAGCTCTTCAACACCATATTGTATCTCCTTTCTTTCCTGCTCTTCCTCTGGTCCTGACTCAGCGTTTTCTGCTTTGGTGAGTGGCAGCATCCCAGGCGGAGCCCCCTTTTCAGCCTTAATCTTTAGTGGAACTGCTTCTTTGTTTACTGCTAAATATGTGTGCTGCGGTTGTTTCGATTAACAAGAATTATTCCCCACTGTGTGAAGGTTTTCAATTATTTTTAAAGATCAGAAACTTTTCCAAAGGTCTGTTGATGTGATCTTTTTTAAAAAATTATTGTATGAAAGTAATAGGTTTCCTAGTATTGAATCATCCTTTCCTTACTGCAGTAACTCCAGTTGACAGTGTTGCAGTAGTATTTAACCATGGCAGTACTAGCCAATGGCTAAAATCAATAGCTGAATGGCTAAACTTTTATTAATATTTTTTTGTAAAATGTTCTCAGGGAAGATTGTTGATACAGTCTGCGACTTTTTCTGTGTGTATGTATATTTTGCTCAGCCTAATGGACCAAGGAGAACAGACTCCTTTTTCCCCTTCAGAGCAATTTCCCTTACTTATTTAGAGAACTCTCACAAATACATTTTGGAGATTTTTATATATAACGTACATATTAAAACTGCCTAATCTGATTGTTCTTATTTGTGAGTTACTATTCATGGCATTTCCTTGGAAATGAATCAGTTTATTCAACACATAGAAATTAATAAGAATAGAATTCTTCCCATTTTTCTTATACTTTAAATTATTGCTTTTAAATAAATAAGTGCTGTTTTAATTGCCAGTGTTATCTTTTCATGAGTACTTTCTAATTCCTTGGTTTCTTTGTCAAATATATACTGATTTTTGTCAAGTTTTTCGTTTTATTCTGTTAATTTATTTAATCTTTTTATTCTTTTAACTTTTATTAATGTCTGCTAACTTGTGAAAATTTCAAAAGCCAAAAAACTCATGTTTCCTTTTTCCTTCTCTTGGTTTCTAAATATTTTTAAAGTCACTGAAAATTTTTGCCTTAACTATCACTCAGAGACTTCAAACTGGTAGTAGCAGTTTTTGGTGTAAACCTTCTCTCACCCCATACAACTGACTGCAGTCAGTCATTAGTGTGTTCATCTTATCAGGGATGCTATTTCCACCTTGAGCAACTTTATTTCTTCTCTCTCAGCCTCTATTACCCAGCATTGATTTCTAGGATACTTCCTACTTTTGTTCCCTCCTGATAATTTTTAAGTGCATTTAGACAGGCCTTAGGCAGGGCTTCTTTACACTGTGCCCAGCCAAATATAGTTTAGTCCTTTGCTAACATGTCTTTCGGTTTATATACTAGCATAGCATTGTAACTTATTATTTATTTGACTTTAAATGCATGAAGGGGGTGGAATATAATCTTTTTTTCTTTACCGCATGCCCAACCTTTAGCACTAACTCTGATTCATGTAATCATTGCTCAATAATATATGATAAAATAACAAAATAGTTGTTTTCTTTGTATCTCCTTTTCTGTTGCTCTCTTACTCTTTCACCTGCTCCATCACAATTTCACTACCAACACGTTATACCAGACAACCGTCATCTAATTTTTTTAAACGGATTTTTAGAAAGAGAGGAAGGGAGAGGGGCACAGAGAGAGAAACATCATTGATTGGATGCCTCCTGCACAACGCCCACCAGGGAACTGGGTGTCGCTCTCACAACCCCGGACATGTGTCCTGACCAGGAATCAAACTGACCTCCTGGTTCCCAAGGTGGACACTCAACCATTGAACCACACCTGCTGGGCAACTATCATCTAATTCTTATAATTCATCAAACATTTCTGAATCGTTTTACTCCATTCTCCAGCCAAAGCCTCCTTTACAAACACAGATCTATTCCTACCACTTTCTTTCTGTTCTCCAGTGGGTTCCCACTAGCTTTATGAGAAGGATCAGTCTTATTACAATGACTGCTGGGCCCTAAGCTCTATTTGTGTGCCACCTTCTCCAGTTCAGATCAATACTCAACTGCCCTCTAGTATGTGTTCTCACTTCCTGGAGCACATGTATCTTGTCATGTATCCACGGTATTATTCTGTTTCCTGAAAACAAAAACAAACCTCTGAACCTATTTTTATCTCTGCAAAATTTTCTGTCTTTTCCCAAATAAATTTTTTAAGTGCCAGATAAATTATACATTGATTTCACGAGAGCTTTCCCACCTTCACAAATGAAATACTTGAGTATATGTACACAGAGTATTTTTGTCATTATTTCTTTAAATAATCTCTTCTAAAATAGATTTTTAACCCCATGAGGGCAGATTTTCTCCCAGCTTTATTCAGTATAATTTCACTCCCTGATACAGCCTTAAGTCTGATTTGATCTGAAAGATATGCATTATGACAAAATGAGATCATCACTTGCCTCAAGAATGTTGGAGTAAATAGGCTGAAAAGGCAAAACATACCGTAGATACGTGAAAGTTAAATTCTTGATTACTTACAGGTTTACTACATGACTAATAAATAGTAAAACTTTTTTACTGTCAAAAGTAATTTTGCCCGGCCAGGCATGGCTCAGCAGTTGAGCATCGACCTAGGATCCAGGCGATCGGAGTTCGATTCCCGGTCAGGGCACATGCCCTGCTTGTGGGCTGCAGCCGATCAATGACTCTCTCATCATTGATGTTTCTGTCTCTCTCTCCCCCTCTCCTTTCCTCCCTTTGAAATCAATAAAGACATATTTAAAAAATAGTAATTTTAAAAAGAAAATAAGAGTATTTCTATGGGATGAAATGCCTATACCTAAAACAGAAATAATACCACTTAATTTTTCTTCAGAAATAGTATCACCTTCTATAAAGAAATGTGAGGCATTTATATGTTTAATTTTCTTTGAAACATCAGTTTAAAAATATCCTATTCAGAGATAGAAAGTAGAATGGTGGTTGCCAGGGGCTGGAAGGCAGGAGTAATGGGGAGTTGTTTAATGGGTTCAGCGTTCCAGTTTACACAATAAAAAGAGTCCTGAAGATGGATGCTGCACAACAGTATGAATGTGTTTCACACCACTAAATATATACTTAAAAATGGTTAAGATGGTAAATTTTATATATTTTACTACAATTTAAAAAAATGAAATAGCCCTGGACTGTGTGGCTCATTTGAAGTGTTGTCTTATGCCCCAAAGGGTCTCGGGTGTGATTCCTGGTCAGGGTGCATACCCAGGTTGCATGTTCGGTCCCTGGGCAGGGTGCGTATGGGAGGCAACTGATTGATGTTTCTGGCTCTCTCCCTCTCCCTTCCTCTCTCTCAAAAAATCAATTAAAAAACATATCAGGTGAGGATTTAAAAAAGTTTGGGAATATCTAATATTTTGAAGATTGTAGAGTTTTACAGTTCTTGGGACATTACCTAAATCTGAATTGAAGAGACCAGCAGTGTACAGACTGTTCCTTGCTTTGTAGTAAAAATGCACATTCTAAATCCTGAAAAATATTTTCCTTGAATATATAATTATTTTATATTTATACAGAGTCAGACTGATGCCCACAGCCTGAGAATATGTTGGTAGCGTACAAATTCTCCTACAAATAAAGAGCAGAATAGATTTTCCTGCTGCAACTCTCTACAGTACTGCCCAGAACTACCAAAATCCATAGGATAGTACAGTTTCTGGGGAAAGGCATGAAGTTTGCCTTTGAAACTCTTAGAAGAAATACAGAATTAAATGATATAATTTGTTTTTCTTAATTTACTTGGCTTACATAAGAAGGAAAATGCTTCCTTACAGAGGTATTGATAGATTTGCTCGATTTGTTCTTTAGATTAATTAGATTCTTTAGATTACAATGCTAATGTGGTTATCAGCTCCATTAAAAGAGAGCCTACCATCAGAATGGTGCATTTTCTAGAGAGAAAGAAGCTCTGAACTCTGGAATGTTGTGGCAGCATCCTCAATAAAGATTTGGCTTCACTAGATTTTCTGTCTGTTTGGATTCTGGTGAGTACTAGAGATTATTTTCACTAGAAGGGACAGACCTCCTTTATTTTATAAATGAATTTTTGCGAAGGGAAGTGTTAATTTTGTTGGGAGTTGAGTGAGGGGATCTCTTAGGAATTGACATTCAAACTGAGGTTGAATAAGTAAGTATGGGGTGGGAAATTGTATTTGTGAATTTGGGTGGAAATGAAGGATAATTGTGAACAGTGTAGGAATGATAGCAATACTATATAGTGTTTGTTATGTTCTGAGTATATGACATTTCAAACTTCAGATATCTGGTGGAGACGTTAAAGAGATTGTACACTAGATAAAGGGTAATAGGGGAGTGGGAGCTAATGTCCTGAGACATATTTCACTTTAAGTGCATGTTGGTTTAGAAATAGAGATGAAGAGCTCAGAAATGGAGCTCAGACATGAGTGTTGTCACTTTCAGTTTGGAAATAGTAATGGAAGGAGTGGAAGCAACTGAGTAAGCGTGTGAGAGCCAGGGCCGTGTGTGCAAGTGGGAGGGATGGAGGGTTAGCGTGGAGTCTTGAGATCTGCCAACAGTACTGCTCAAGTTCTTAGGTGGTAGGGAGTCGGAATGAGCAGATTAGCTTGACGACCATCAGTAGACAGGGTTAGAGAAACCTAGGGGAAAGTATGTCCCCAAAAGAGGTTATATCACACTTACTTGGTTCCCAGTAAAAGCCTGAGGTACATACATTGCATTTATTTATGCAGATGTTATTGGTGGTGATACTAGCCAGATGGTGAGGGGATGTGAGCTTAAGGCAACTGCACCTTCAGCTTTTAGTTGGATTGTAAAGACAGGAGCGGAGAGAAGGATCACAAGAGGAAGTAGTTCAGAGGAGGTTTTAGTTTAACGATTAGATTTGATGGGTTTAAATGATGGGATACACTGTAACAAGAGGGAGAAGTTGCTTGTAAGGAAAACATACATTTAAATCAGTAATACAAGGTTCCTGACAAAACGGAAGAGAAAGTGGTCCTATTTGAGACCTTAGACTTAGCCAGGAGGAGAAGAGCTCTTTGACTTAATAGGAGGAGTAACTAAAGGGTATAAATACAGGAACATTGATGCATTTTCTGATAAACCTAGGTAACTTGTCAACTTACAAATAGGAGATATCTCATCTATTGAAACTGAGGGGAGTGTGAGAGTGTGTGAATTTAAAGGCATGGAGAAAGTTAGAAATATTTTGGGAGCATGAAAGATTGGTTAATTACCAAGACATGACATTTTGAAACCACTGTGAGGTGAGACTCCTCTGCAGTCAGAGACAGTCCTGGTGGAACAGGCAGATACTTGGAGATACTTTGTGTTGGGGGTCTCCTTCAGCAGATGTGGTAAATAATCAGTAGGATATAGGAAAAATGTTGGTCTTGGTAAATACCTATTGAAATGGGTAGCTGAGTTAAACTGGGCAGTAGAAATGAGGTTGGAGGCTGATGTCTGGGAATTGGGGCAATGCGGGGGTTGCCATGTGGTACAGAACATGGGCATGGGAAATACTTTTAGTTGAAAAAGCAAGAATGAGAGTACATTGCAAAAACAGTGGTGCCTTAGAGTTTTCCTTTTATTGTCACCCGAGGATATATTTTTATTGATTTTTAGAGAGAGAGGAAGTGGGGGAGAAATGTTAATGTGAGAGAGAAACATCACTTGGTTGCCCCCTGTATGCATCCCAACTGGGGATCAAACCTGAAACCTAGGTATGGGCCCTGAGCAGGAATTGAACTCACAACCTTTTTTGGTACATGGGACAACACTCCAAACAATTGAGCCACCCACCCAGGGCATAGGCCTGTGAATTTTAATATTAAAGGTACTATTCCAGCTAAAGTCCAGATACGGTGTGTAACCCTTAAAGAATTTGAGCTTAGAAGGCGGGTGGAGGCAAATTCAAATTATACTTGTGTCCCTCTCTAATGTGTGCTTATGTGCATTGTGCATGCTTATATGCATGTGATTTTTGTAGCATTACCAAAGTTTTCTGAACCTCTGATCATGTCATTTATTACACTGATAAATGAACCATAAACAGCAGGGTTATTTTGAGGAATAAATAAGCAAATGTATGTACATCTCTAAGCACAGAATCACATTTACTAAAACTTTACTGTTACAGGTCACAAATGGGTGAGTTAAACCTGTTTCTGTTATGACTCACTATCATTTGTCCATGAAGTGCACATAATTATTATTGCTGTTTTAGGAGGGTTTATACTTCATAAATGCTATCTCAGACACACTGAAATAATGAAATTAAGGGAAGTTGCAGCTAATATGACAGGTAAAGGGCAGGGTTTCAGCTACCACTTTTCTAATATATCAGATGGAGCAATGAAATTTTCTCTAAAAATTCCTTCATTCTATATCTTACAAGCCTACTGCCCTGTGAAGATTGTTGATCTTGATAGTAGTTCTATTCAACTGACATTATTATCTGATACAGGGGATCTTCAGGGATAAGTTTGCAAGGTCAGTGACATTCATTCCCCTAAATCGGGTGGAGAACCTTTTTTTTGCCAAGGGCCATTTGGATATTTGTAACATCATTTGTGAGCCATACAAAATTATCTACTTAAAAATTAACTGTGAAAAAAGCTGCTAGATTTATTGAATTTCGAGTTCTGCCTGCGGTTGCCTTGGCAGGGCCAGACAAATATATTTTGGCCCACGGGCCAGATGTTCCCCACCCCTAGTATAAATGGAATAAGTCACTGAATTGATTAACCATATCATAAGATATATTCCTAATTTTCTTGGTTCATAAACAAATTCATGCATGACAAATCTAAAAGTGAGTGTTGAGGGATTGATATTCCTGGAAACCTCACTTGAAGGAGACAAAATGATTCATGACAATAGTATCTGGAATGCCAAGGACAGGAAATAGTAGGAGTGGATTGAGGCACCAGAGGGCAGGATGGAGTTGGAGAAACATTGTGTACAAACTAAGAATAATTAAGCCTGAGAAATTTTACAGTGTTTACTGGAGGTGGGGACACATGTGACATGAGTCAGGGATCTCTGTGTTTTGGCATCAAGAGGGAATTAAAAAATTCTGAACACCATGGGTTAATTAGCTTACAAAACTCATGATTTTCACACTCCTCTTTAAATTGAAGGTATTTTTATCTTCTTTTGACCCTGGTAGAGGAGAGCTCTCCCACTATTTATCTTAACAAACACTGCTGTTTCTATTGGTTGGGCTGGGGGCTGCTTCCAGGTGAAGCATTGGGGCTTCATGACAGTTGGGTCATTGTACATAATGAAGTTTCACAGCTTCTTTCTCCTCCCTCAGCTTTCCCTCCTGTTGCTTAGACTGCGTGTCAATGAAAATCCAGAAGACAGTTGTCAGCTGAGCCAGTGACAATGGAGTCACAAGTGAGTTGGGAGTTACTCTACTGAAATGCGTCTCCATTGCCAGTATATGTGTGTATTTCTCCTACAGGCATTGATGTAGTAAGTATACTCGAGATTTTTCAATGATCTGAGTTTCAGTTAAGTTTCCCCAGCACTCTGGAACGGTCGTGTTGGGTCAAGGACATATGGTAATCTCTTTCTCAACATTAAGGTATTCCAACCTCTGTTAATGCCGTGTATTTACAGGAGAGATTAGAAAGGTTTTATTTTCTCATCTCATTCATGGCCTTACACATTAGCCATATTATTAACTGTAATGGCCTTAGGATTGAGGTGATTGTCGGTGACAGATGAGGGAGGAGCAAAGCACTGTAGCCAGAAGAGGCGGCAGGTGTTTCCACAGCTGAGCTCAGTCGGCCAGCGGTACAGGTGCTGGCAGCAGTGCTGATTAGTGTTGCGGGAAAACAAATAACAGTTATGCCAGAAAAGGCAGTGAGGAGTCATTTATTTTTTTCAATTTCAAACCTCTTAAAAGCTTTGATAGAATATATTTGTGCTTTTTTTAATCCTCATTTGAGGGTATTTTTTCCATTGCTTTTCAGAGAGTGCAAGGGAGAGAGAGAGAGAAACATTGATGAGAGAGAGACACTATTGGTTGCCTCCTGCACGTGCCCCGACCAGGGCCGGGGATCAAGCCTGCAACTGAGGTACGTGCCCTTGACCAGAATCGAACCCGAGACCCTTCAGTCTGCAGCCGACGCTCTAACCACTGATCCAAACTGGCCAGGGCTATTTTGAAATCTAAGAAGGAAAACTAAAATTCTCATTATTACTCATATCCCAAATCATGAATTTTCTTTTTGTTATGTCCCCTTTTTTCGAATTTGATTAAGCAGAGGCAGTGCATAGGGAGTATTGTTTGCTTAATTTGGGTTGTGATTCAGGAAGAGTATAAAAGGTCGAGTAAAACGTAAGGCCCGGTGGAAGTTTTTGATGAATTAAAGATGCCAGAATAATCAGGTGGCTTCAGGTATGCTCGAATAGAGACAAGATGAAGAAACAAAAATGGTGACAACTGGTATTTGGATGTCCCAGAAACATTGAGAAACAGTGGCCTCAGACCATAGGAAGAGCCAGGATACTACTGTCCTTTAGAACAGAAGTCTCAGAGTCTCTGGCTTGTGCTGCTGAACCATTTATCTTTATACTTTGTAACAAACATCTGAGTTGTGTGGAGATAAAAGGCTGCTCCTGCTGATTCCCAAGTCCTGTATGAAATATGTTCAGTTTTGCAGAATTCTGGACATTGCTTCAATATCCTTTGTTATTTATTGAATAATAATAAGCATGGAGCTTGTTTTTAATGTTTGCTAGGCAGTTACCACTGTACACGTGCTCATTGGATCTTAAAATATTCATAACTACCATTAACCTGCTCATTGATGAGGAAACTGAGCGATAAAGAATAGTCTGGCCCGGCCAGGCGTGGCTCAGCGGTTGAGTGTCAACCTGGGATCCAGGCAATCAGGGTTTGATTCCCGGTCAGGGCACATGCCCTGGTTGTGGGCTCAATCAATGACTCTCTCATCATTGATGTTTCTATCTCTCTCTCCCTTTCCTTTCCTCTCTCTGGAATCAATAAAGATATATTTAAAAAAAAAAAAAAAATAGTCTGACCGTAGTCATGGTTAGAAAGGGGCAGGTCGTGGGCACTGTAGTCCTTGTGACGAGCTGTAGGTTCCCTTGAAATTGGTGGAGATGATTGTTTTAATTATACATTTTCAAGTACAAATTTTGTAATCATGATTTGGAGTCATAATTACAAGTTTATTGGGGTATCTCCAGGTTATATTACACCACATCTCGTGATAATTCTTTATAATGAAATTTTATATACTTACTGTGGTTATATCTGAAAGTCAGTTGTCCAGGTCAGCAATGAGATGACATGACCGAACCCATAATACTGTTTTAACTCTCTATACACTCAGGCACCTCTTCCTTAGTGACCTACCTGCACCATTCTCCCATGGAGATTGGCAGTCATTGCCCTGTCTGAAACAATGCCCATAATGTTTTAGGAAGCAGTGTCCTTCGAGGATGTAGCTGTAGACTTCACCCAGGAAGAGTGGGCCCTGCTGGACACATCACAAAGAAAGCTCTTCACAGATGTAATGCTGGAGAGCATCAGTCATCTGGTCTCGATTGGTGAGTCTCTTAATATGTATTATGTATGTATGCATTTATTCACTCAAAAAGCTTTCCCATTTTTATTCCAAACTTTGTCTTGATTCTTTCCTAATTCTCACACCTACCTTACAACAAGTTTCTTTACTTTTTATTTATATTTATTTTGTAATTTTAGTAGAATGTAATCTTCCTGACACAATTTCATGTCTTACTTGCTACTCAATTTCCAACTCTCAGTGGTGGAAACTCACCATTTTTGAATGGGGAAGTACATGTATTGATTTTTTTTTTTAAAAATGATTTTGCCACAGGGACTGTGCTTAGATCAGAACACAGTATTAAAAATAGGAAGACAGGTTGTTTTCCACATAGAAATCAGATTTTTTTCCTGGTACAAGTGTCTATTAGATTTTTTGGGCTATAATCGTCAAGCACTGTGAAAACTTGTATTTTCTCACTGAATAAAAATATTGATGATTCTGCAGTCTGTCTTTGAACTTGGGTATGAACATCAGCAGTGATAGGCCCTTACTATCTTTTGGAACAAGTTCAAGAGCTGTCATTGTGCTGGTGAGGAACTACCTTTGTTACTTTCAGGACTCTCTTGTGGGCTGACCTTCAGAGGTGTCTTATTCCTTCCCACTAGTTGACCCTGTATTGATGGTCATGTACTGTGATCAGCACAGAACTCAGAATCCACATATCACTTTCCTACAAACAGGCAGTCAACTCTACAAATCAGATGTGATTTCCCATTTGAAGGAGGAAGAGCAACTTTCAAGAGAAGGGATTGGTGTTCTGCAAGGCCAGAGTCCAGGTGAGCTCCCAGAAGCTGTGCTTCAGTAAGAGAAGGGGCCCGGTCAGTAAGTGAGTGGGCCCTAAGAATGATTAAATGAAGATATCTCAGGTTAGTGATGTTTTTTAAAATGTAGGGGACAAATCCCTAAGATGTCGTTATACCTTGCAGGTATCAACTTCTAGTCAAGTGTTTCTCATTATCTTTAGGGAAGTACATATTCATGTACTTATTGGGGTTCTCTGTTTACCCTCACCACTCCACCCTCGATTTCCATAGCTGTAGTTGAGCCCTATAACTCCATCTTCAACACCCACACTACCCTGGAGCACTGATTATGCTTTCATGGTTGACAACAAGGCCATCTATGACATCTGTTGTAGAAACCTCAATATTGAGGACTCAACCTACATTAACCTTAACCACTTTAGTAGCCAGGTCGTGTGCTCACTGCTTCTCTCGTGTTTGATGGAGCCCTGAATGATCTTACAGAATTTCAGACTGAACTGGTGCCGTAGCCCTGAATCCTCTTTCCTCTGGCTACACATGCCTGTCATCTCTGTGAAGAAAGCAGCTTACTGTGAACAGCTTTCTGTAGTAGAGATCACCAATGTGTGCTTTGAGCCAGCCAGCCAGATGGTGAGATTTAATCATTGCCGTGGCAAATACCTGGCTTGCTGCCTATTCTACTTTGGTGATACAGTTCCCCAAGATGTCAGTGCTGCCATTGCCACCATCCAGACTAATTATATGATCCAGTTTGTGGGTTGGTGCCCCACTGGTTTTTAAGTTAGCATTAATTAGCAGCCTCTCACTGTGGTACCTGGTGGAGATCTGGCTAAAATACAGTGAGATATATGTTTGCTAAGCAATACCACAGAAATGTCACAGCTGTTGCTGAGGGCACTTCCCTGGACCACAGGTTTGACCTTGTATGTCATGTGTGCCTTTGTTCACTGGTACCTGGGTCAGGGAATGGAGGAAGGAGAGTTTTCTGAGGCTCATGAGGACATGGCTGTCCTTGATAAGGACTGGGAAGAGGTTGGAACAGATAGTGCTAAGGACAAGGATAAGGCTAAAGAGTATTAACTTGCCTGCTGTCATTTTACACTCCACTGTCTTGGGACTGTCTTATTTTGTCGTTCTGTGACACTGTCTATTGTGTCCCAGACTTGTCAATAAAAGTGATGTTACTTTTGTTTTTTACATTCACAAAATGTCCCTTTTCGTAGACCTTTTCTATGAAGATTATTGCTTTCTTTTTCTCCCCAACTTGCCATCTTCGTTTTATTTTTCTTATATTCTAGTCCAGAAAATGTCAGTTGTTGACGTCTGTAGTCTGTGTTTCTTAGAGTATTCCTTAATTTGACATGCTTTCCCATTTATGTGTTAATATTTGAAACATACTGAAATGGGCATTGGGTCTCTTCAACAGTTTAATCCCCCTAATGCAGCTGTAAACAACTTTTTTCCAGTCATTTCACATAGAAGAGATGATTTTGAGAAACAAGAATTGATATCTACTCAACATTTCTACAAGGACACATCCCTAATCAGTGCAGTGGTAAGCTTTATGGGTGTGAACCTGTTCTTCCAAATAAAGACCTGGGAATTAAATAAGTTATGAGTTTGGCACAATTACCTGACTAATTAGAGTTGGTATCAAGGGCTCTCGCAGCAGAAAGTTTTCCTTAGTTTGGTTTTAGGGAATAAGTCAAACTGTAGTCAGAACCATAACATGAGGTCTTATAAACACATGATTGTATAATTCTTGCTTATGTGCCTAATCTTTGAAACATAACATCTAAAAGTTAATCAGGTATCTCTGCAGTTGGGATGCCACAAGAGAAAATCTTTATGCATGTGGGAGAATAAAACCTCATGTTTATATAACTAATAGGAACAGTTTTAACTGGAACCTATCACTGAGTGATTGCTCTAGAATTTACATGTAGAGAAATGAATGAAGGAATGAATAAATGTGGGTAAAACTTTGTCTCTCATTTCCTTTCAAAAAGCAGAGATTTTACACTCAAGATCCTTTTGAATGTAATGATTTGGGAGAAAATTGTACTGAAATCTTAACATTGGCTCAGTATGTGATACCTCACGTCGGAAAGAAACCCCATATCATACAAGAATTTAGAAAAGTGATCAGTTACTTTAATCAACATAAACAAATTGATGCTAGAAGTAAATTGTATGAGTGTCAACGTGGGAATGCTTTGATTCAACACTCTGCTGTTAGACAACACAATAATACTGAAGATGGAGAGAAGACATTTAAATGTCATGTATGTGGGAAAGCCTTCAGTAAAGGTTCTAACCGTAGACGACATGAGATGATTCACACTGGAGTGAAACCACATGGATGTCATCTGTGTGGAAAGGCCTTCACTCATTGTTCTGACCTTAGAAAACACGAAAGAATTCACTTTGGAGAGAAACCATATGGATGTCATCTGTGTGGGAAAGCCTTCAGTAAAAGTTATAACCTTAGACGACATGAGATGATTCACACTCGAGAGAAACCACATGGATGTCATCTATGTGGAAAAGCCTTTACTCATTGTTCTGACCTTATAAAACATGAAAGAACTCACTTTGGAGAGAAACCATATGGGTGTCATTTATGTGGGAAGGCATTCAGTAAAACGTCTTACCTTAGACAACATGAGAGAACTCACAATCGAGAGAAACCACATGAGTGTCATCTATGTGGGAAGGCCTTTACTCATTGTTCTCACCTGAGAAAACATGAGAGAACTCACACTGGAGAGAAACCGTATGAATGTCATCAATGTGGAAAAGCCTTCACTGATTCTTCTGTCCTTAGACGACACAAGAGAACTCATACTGGAGAGAAACCATATGAATGTCATTTATGTTGGAAAGCCTTCACTGATTCTTCTGTTCTTAAACGACATGAGAGAACTCACACTGGAGAGAAGCCATATGAATGTCATCTATGTGGGAAAGCCTTCAATCACTCTTCTGTCCTTAGAAGACATGAAAGAACTCACACTGGTGAGAAACCATATGAATGCAATGTATGTGGTAAAGCCTTCAATAGAAGCTATAACTTTGGACTGCATAAGAGAATTCACACTGGAGAGAAACCATACGAATGTTATCTATGTGGAAAGGCCTTCAGCAAATATTTTAACCTTAGACAACATGGGAAAACTCACACTGTAAAGATTATAAATGTGGAAGATTCACCACTCATTGTTTCAAATTCTAAACACTCTTGAGGACTCACACATTGAAAACACACCAGTTTGTAATCAGTGTGGAAGAGCCTTTATTCATCCTTATTTCATTCAGCCGAAGTTAATTCAAGATGGAGGGAAGCCCTATGTGTGGACTGACCTGGAGGACTCAGATTGTAAAGGAATGAGTGTGTACGGGTCTTTGTTCGCAGTTCTCTTAAACAAAATGGAGAAATTGGAGGCTGGCCCTGGCGGATGAAGTTAGGTGTGGTGCCTGCAGTGTGGTGATGGTGGTGGTGGGGAAGCAGAGCAGGTGGCTGCAGCAGGGTGTGGGTCAGGGGACTGGTGAACAGGGAGGCTGGGGCTTGCAGGCCCCCATTACAACAGGATCTGGACTGCAGCCTGGACCACAAGGCACTGCTGGCTAGAGCCACTGTCACCACACACAGGGTGGTGGGCACTGTGGCAGGGATTCTGGAGCACTGTGTGATGTACCCCATTGACTGCATCATGGTGAGACTTGGACTGGCTCTGAATGCAACCTGGGGTTGACCCCACCCCTCGTTCCTGTCCAGAGCCAGGACTCCATCCAAGAGCTGGAGCCGACATGAGTTCCTTCATGGCTCCTGCCACCACCACACAGTTTGACCATACTCCATGTAAGTAAGTTCTCAGCTGGGAGCTGATCCCAGTCAGGAACCAGGACCCACTTCTAAACATCAGTGAGATCTGAATCAAGACTCGAATGAAAATCTGTCAGCCCAAACCCTGAGTCTCAGCTGGGACTAAGCAGGAGGAGGGTGGGCATGGTATGAGAACAAGTGCATGCTGCTAACTTGATTAAGGTGAAGCCAGCTGGCATGAATCAGACCCTTAGTGCCCTGAGATGTTCTCTGGGCAAGTGCTTTTACAAGATCCTGCTGTGTCCTCCCTTAGAAGTGACAGAGCAGGAACCAGAATCTCAGATCTGTCAGCTAGGTAAAAGATTTAGTTAATAAATCTAACCCATGAGTGCTTGGGGGGGGGGGGGGGAATGGGAGAAATCACATGTCAGAGAAATTTTATGTATCTAATCAATGTAGATATACCTTGATTTATAATTGCTCCATTAAACAAATTAGTAAACTGCACAGGAGAGAGATTCTAGCTCTGTAATCATTGTGCACTACTCAATTTAGCACCACTCTTGGTGTGCACAAGAAAATTTAGTGTCAGTTTAACTGCTAAAACAATAAATAAGTGGAAAAAATCCACTGCTAGGAGGGCAAAGTCTTTTGAAGATTAGGAGATAATCTATGCTGAAAAAGTTACTCAATGAAAAGTGGTAAAATGTTACTAACCAACACTTGTGAAACAGTGTCACAAATGAAGGAATCTTTTCAGTGACTTCTCATTACTTAGCACTAATCTCACACTGAGAAAGTGGATAAACCTTTAGGCAGATTTCACATTAGAAATTTTAGAGTGGAAAAAGTTCTAGAACTATTAAGTGTACAATTCAGCAAAAAATTCATAATTTTGCCACAGATTTGTTACTGAAAACATGTAGGATAAAATGCACAATTGTAGCACTTTGGGAATGTTGAATGCAGAATTTTGGAAGAAATAATAAGGTCAAATTAAAATGCTTAATACTGAAAAAATGCAAGTATTAATTGGTGGTAAAAATTACATAAGTTGGTTAAATTCCAGTTTTCTTATGCTGGTATGAATACATGTGTTTGGGTCAGTTATAAAATATTAAATGTGAACTAAAACATACAGGATACAAAATCATGTTCTAACTGTAATATTAGTGTTATGTTTATTGAAATATTTTAAATGAGAGAATGATTTACCCCTATTTTTAATATATAAAATATTTAAATCAGAATTTTGACAATAATAATGACTATATATGGGAAAAATTGTCCACAACCAACAACATGGACTCACATTAAAACCTTGATGCTTTCTCATGGGAATCTGGTTTAATTATCTATACTTCCCTAACTTAATGTTTTGCTGATGCAATTGTGTCGAACACCCCTATGCAGCACCTTTGTCATCACCTGTCCCTTTTACCATATAGCACTGCTGGCCCTGATGAAAGTCGGCACACATTTTGTTCCTCTGCCATATGTCTCCCTGTTGCTGCTAAAGTGTGAAATGCTTTAGCACAGCTGGGCTTTCCTTTAGTGACTTTAGAGGGCACATGGTCATTACCTGATCTGCATATAGGTGTGCTTCCTTGGTGTTCATGTGACTTAGAGGGTAAAGGTCTTTATGGGCTCTGAAAGTATGTGTTTAGTGTGGAACACTTACGTTTTGTGTGTCATTTGGACTGTGTCTCAGGGTTTGCATGTGCTGAGAGGATGTTGTGGTAAGTGTGGTCATTGTCTTTTCAGAGGGTGCATGGGGCGAGAGGCATTGTCCACCTGGCATTGTCCACCTGGCATCAGGTCACCAGTCATCACCCCTTGAGCACCAGTGGAGTCATGCCTGTGGGCCCTGATGCGACTTGAGATAGGAGGGGCCAGGTCCTTATCAATAGGAAACTAGATCCCAGGATCTGAATGGTTCAGAGATTAGGGACGTGTGGGCATCAGTGATTGCAGCACTGAGTGGGAGAGTTCTTGAGTTTAGGCAAAAGATAGGGGGCTGAGTGACGGAGATTTATGGTTGAAAGCTTGGTAAGTTTGTGGATTAAGGATGCTAAGTTCTCTACTAGGGGGAAGAACTAAAACCACTTATAAGCAGCAATCCAAAGGCAAAAATCTAAGGTGATATGTGTTGTTGGAGGAATGAGGGGCAGACCCAGAAATACCTTTGGTAAGGCAGAGGAGGCATGGGCCTGTTATATCAGCCACACCTTTTAAAGCCCCACCCCTACTAGGCCCTACACCACTGGGTGGAAGCTCCACACTACCTTTGCACATTCCAGGGTCAGGCCTCTCTGGCCACACCCTCTTTGACCCGGGCTTGTCTCCCCAGTCTCATGCCAACCAAAATGGAAAAAGGGGGGCCGCAGGGTGTGGGGAGCTCCCATTGCCCATGGTTAAGTATAAGAAAACTGACTTTTTGCTAATGACTAACTTTGGTTGTCTCCATATAACTGGGTTGTCAACCAAGTGACATTAGAATGTATTTCATGAAACAGTTGATTAGTTCAATGACTTAGTTTGGTGGGATCAACAGCATCCATTGTGCACAGTTACCCCTTAAAATCCCTGCATCATAACGTAACATGGGAGATGAAATTAATGGGGAAATAAAATATTAAGTTACTGTTTTGGTAGAAAACTGAACCTTGATAAGACTTGTACAAGGGGAACAGAGTGAAGCTGGCTGACCTTTAGTTTAATGCAGAACTTATCAGACCCCCGAATGGCAGGGCACAGCACGGCCAGCTACATTCGGATGCACAGTCCACAGGGAAGGAGCTCACTGGTCTTCCACCAAAGTGCACTGTCCAGCTTTGGGAAAGTGAGACAAAGGAAAACCTCATCACAGCTGAATTCCATGGACACACCCTGACTACACAGGCATTCAGCCTAGTCAGGGCTTTCTTCCCCTGGGACACACCACCGCTTCCTTGATTGGAAAAAAGTTAAACATCTCTTTAAACGATGGGGAACAAAGACGACCATTTTGAAGGGTATTTTGAAAGTAATGTTTTTCTTTTATACATATTTGGTCTCATTCGAGTTCAGTTTTAGAAAACATACCTTTTAGTGAAACCTTGACCCAAATGCCAGCAGCTTAAGATACGCATTTATTTGCGTGGGAGAGAAGAAAGTATTTTCCATTTAGGAAAAAAGACAACGCTTGTCTTTCCTAACTTTCAACATACCATACAAATGTACAGCTGCTGTAACGCTTCACAATTTCTAGGTACAGGAATAATGAGACAGTGATGTTTTTAATGATTATTGATTTTTAGAGCGAGGAAGGGAGAGGGAAACATCTAGATGGCCTGCCTGCTTCATGCCCACCACTGGGGATCAAGCCTGCAACCCAGGCATGTACCTGGACCAGGAATGGAACTGGCAGCCTTTCAGTGCAGTAGACAACACCCCACCAACGGAGCCACACTGGCCAGGGCGATACAGTGGTGTGTTTGAGCACTTGGTCAAGGTTTCACATAAAAATACCACCTCCTTTTCTCCTACATTTGTAAAATACCAAAAATTGTCCTCTGGCATCCGAGTCCCTTCAGGGATTTTAAGGAAACCGTGATGACCTGAATTCTTAATTCCTGGCTATTTGGGCTCGGTGACAAAAGATCAAAATCTCTAAAGATGGCGATTCACTTGAAATCAGACCAGAGATCCTGGCTCAGTCCATTTCCTAGGACTAAGGCTGCACTGTGTCCACTGGCCACGTGCAGTGGGACATGTACAGGTGGTGGCTCTCATGCAGTCCACGTGGTACAGGTACATGCATGGCAGAGATCGAATGGGGTCTCTGTGAACAAATTCCATCCAACAGATGACACACTCCTGGATCTTCTGCTCCATCTCTCCCATGGTTGTAAACTCCTTTTGGCAGATGCTGTATGTGCAATTATATTAATTTCCTAGAGTACATTCCTAGAATGAAAGACTGGCAGAATTATGTGGCTGTGCAGTGATCATGCCAGCTGCTCACCTGAAGGTCGCAGGGTGCCCGTGCCGAGTGGGTCAGTTTCTCGTTCCCCACCCGGAGCACTGCCACCACTTAACCTTTCTCCAGTGTGAGAGACAGTAAATCTCACTATTGTTTTATGTTTGAGAGGTTAAAATATTTCATGTGCACCTTTGGAATTTTTATTTCATATTTGGTGAATTGTTTGTTTTCCTTACAATTTTTTCATGCAACTGAATACTTACAGAAAGAGCTTTTGGTATGTTAATAACTATTTCTACCATGGAGACCAAAAATATTCAGGGTTTTGTTTGTTTTGTCTTCTAATTTTCTTTACGGTTTTTGGGATCCATAAAGATTTAAAGTTTTATGTGGTTAAATCTTTAATGTAGCCAGATGTTTTCTTTTTTATAAGGATATTGACCATTGTTATATTTCAAAATGTCTAAATAATAATAATAAAAGCTTTAATTATTCTATGTGAAGCAGCCTTATATGCCTGCACTTGCCCTGACCAGCTTGTAGAAGTCCTTCATAGTATTTTATTTAGGGTGTTTCTGGTACGTTTCCTTTTCTTTGTAAATTTTTAACCAGATATTGGTGCTTCATGATGCCAACAGTATGAAACTGGAAAACATTCCATCTTCTATATTTTGAGCACATGTTGGAATAATTATATTTTGGATTTAGTAAAATATATTATGAACATTAATTCACTTTTTTTTTTTTTACTGCGACTACAGCCACCAAAAAATTTAACATTGGGTTGTTTCCACTGGACGGCGCCGACGTCTGGGGCTGTCCTGGGCACGCAGGGCTCAGCAGCCCCTCCAGCTTCTGTCCACTAGATGGCAGCAGCACGTCTCCCAGGCGACCACCACCGTATCTCCAGACTCACCGAAGTCTCAAGGGGGCAGCATCTTCTGGTTGGGAACCTGCCCTGTGGCCGTGAATGCAGGTGACAGTTCCTGCTATGAAGGGCAACCTTCTAGAAGGATGTGACCAATATTCTGAATTGCTTGTAAATAGAAAGCACTTGAGCCGCAAACCTACCTATGAAAGACAACCAGGAGCGCGGGAGGTCTGAAAGCCAATCCCAGCTGAGCTGAAGTCCTGGTGGTTTCCGGGTTTCAGCGGTTGGGTTGGAAACTCAGCTACGCTGGGAATCCCTGCATCTGCCTCTGACCGCAGTCCGGGCGGTCATCAGGCTCCAGGGGCCCCTTTGCTGCCCCACGCAGGGTACACGGACGTTCGCCACATACCGCCCACGCGGGCCTACTGCGCATGTCCGGTTTCTCCGCTCTGCGCGGGCCCCGGGAACGGGGAAAAAGGCTAGGGCTGCCTACTGCGCATGCCCGCGCCGTCTGCCTCCAGACTTGGGTGGTAACAAGGTCGCGCGGAGGGCGCCGGCCAATCAGCGCGATTGAGGGCGGGGCTTTCCGCAGCGACTTCCGGCAATAGGCCAGGACGCGCCGGCGCGGTCAGCGGGACGCCGCGGGAGTCCGCACTCCAGGTGGGGCTCGGGCTTTTGGCGCGCAGGTAGGGACAGGGTGTAGCAGCTCCAGGTGCGCGCTTGTTTTGGGAATCAGACCGTGGGTGCGCCAGGTGGGGTCCCCTGCGCATGCTCGGCCCACCTTCCGCGACCGGCCCTCCGCCCGGCGTCCGAGGAGCCCGGGTGTCCCCACGCCGTGGGCCCCGCTCGCTGCGCGGGCCGGTGGCCCCTCCTTCCCGCCGTCCACCCCGCCCGCCAGCCCCGACTGGGAACCCTTGTCCCCGGGGCCGCTCTGGGCCGGTCTCCGGTCCCCCCGCCTCCGTCTCGCGGTCGCAGCTCCGCCCTCTCCGCGGGGGTTCCGGCAGCTGAGGGTCCGAATGTTGCGTCCCGGGCCGGGAGCCCCGCTTGGACCTTTCCGTCCCTCCCCGGCTCGTGCGAGCTCGTCCCGAAAGCGCGGGATTCGGGAGCGTCGCTTCCTCCCCCGCGAAGCACCTACAATACCGCCTCGGTCAGGAAACGCAGTTTCTTTTATTTTTTCACACTCCATCCCTCCCGCGTTGTAAACGCTCTCCGCTCCTTGAAGCGTCTGTGGTGACCTCTCAGGCCCCCCGCAGTGAACCCCGAGTTTGCCATTTCTTGATGTTCTTTCTTGATCGAATTCTTTTGCTCTTACAATCCATATTCACATTTGACCCTAGATTGTTTGACTGTAAATTACTTGGAAATTTTGTAAGGAAAGCAAAGCATTAAGAAAGGTCAAGTGCTCATCCAGTTGAGGACCAGTCACTGCTTCTTAGGACAATTAAAATTTATTTTTTCAAAATTTGTGATAAAAAACTACAAATTGTTCTGGGGTCACCCGCGACAGACGACCACCAGAGTTTGTGATTGAATTTTGGAGCCTTTATTAGCTGGCCAGTGGCTACAGTTGCGGCGTCTCACCCATGTGAGAGCCGAACTGCAGCCCTGACCCTCAGTTCTTCTCACTTTATGCTCAGTAACCACAAAGGCACTGCGGGAAAGGGGTTTCCAACAATCTGTCAGGCTGTCAGCTTTTGGTACAGGAAACAAGGGGGAACCTTTAGCAACACAAAAGGAACGATTTAAACACAATGTCTTACAATGAGTTATGAGGTTATGCTTGGCCGGAGCGGAGCGTGACTGGTTTGTTCTTTCTATGGGAACTCGGGCGGGGGCGGTGATTATTGGGCTGGCTTGTCGGGCCTTGTCCTGTACAGTAGGGATCTTGTTCTACCTGTACTGTTAGTTCCTTAGGTATATTCTTCTGGCCATGGTGGCCAGAACAAAATGGGGGGGAACTTCTTTGCCAATTTTTCCTCTGAAGGTGCCTTACTGTTACCGTCCTCAGAACCTTTCGTTCTGTTTTTAGTATATTTATAGCCTAGCTCTTGTTCAGCACTTACAGTCTTTATTGTTTCATAACTGCTGTAAGGTTACTCAGTTTCCTTTCTATCTAATTTAAAAACAAATAGCAAAATATATGTAGCCTTTTGAAGTTTGTTAGAGTTATGTTTCCTGTCTGGTTTTCCTTGTCTTATTGTTTTTGTATTTAAATCAATCCTTACTTCAGGTTATTTTTGGTGACCTGTGTAATACCAGGTAAATGATGTAAAAAAACACACTGCAGTTTTATGACACTGTTTCAGGGGGCGTTCAGGAGCTGCTGCTACACAAATACAGCGACAGCATTGACCGTGGAGTGACAGGCAACTCTGCCTCAGTTTCTTCACCTACAGAATGGAGAATTAACCCTGTAAAATGGGGGTGAGAACATTTCCTACCTTGTAGGGAGATCATACAGGTAAATTGTTAGAGTAATGCCGGCCCCCAGGAAGATCTAACATATGTTTGCTGTTATTTGCATTAGTTAACAAATAGTATGCTTGTGGAAGGAAAGACCTTTCCGGATGAGTCTGACTCTCTCGTGTCAGGAATTTCCACTGCACATGAACTTGGTGAGGCATGTCCTGCAGCTCCACCCTCTCTTCTGCCACCTGAAGTATAGAGGAAGGGAAGGTGTGCTTTAGTTTGGCGCATGTGCTCGCTCTCATCAGTTGGCATAAAATGTGCATAAGATTGTTAACTGTACCAGCTGTTTGACAGCTGAGGTGCCACCCTTTGAAAAGTTGCTTTTATACATTTAATTTTCAAGAGTAATTTCTAGTTTTTATTTTTGCATTTTGAAATTCTCAAAACAAGGTAATTTTAATTAAAGTAAACTTATAAAACCCTAGCAATTAGGTCTTTGGCAGAACAGATACGTTAATTCTCAAAAAAGTGATGGGTCATCTTCATTCTAAAAGTTGACTGATGTTTACTGAATTGCAAAGTTAGACGCCTCAGACTGGGAATATTTTTGAAAATTTGAGACAGGCCTTTCAGATGAAATTTGTCTTTGTTCCCCTCCCCACAGCCCATGTTTTTTTGTTTTTGTTGTAGAATTACTGTGCTTATGAAGTCTGCGCTTTTTAGTTCGTGATCTGTATGACATTATACTTTAAAATAAAACTTTATTGTAATCCAAACAGCATAACGTGACAAATCTATGGAATGCATTCATCTACAGTAAGACAAGTATTTTCCTCTGTTGAAAATAAAAACCTCAGAAATGTACTACATTTATTTCTGTGGTCCATTTAGATGCATTTTGCTTCTTCCAACCCAAGGAAATACAAACACTCAGCAGCTGAAAAATTCAGGCCAGCTGTATTCATTTCCAAAGAGTTTTAAAGTCAAAATGAATTATCTTTAGCATTTTGGTAGTTGTGAAGGAATCGACTGTCTTACTGGGAACACCAAGCTGACTTTCTACAGTGGAAACTCTGTTAGTGGGTTTGCTTATGAGGCCTGAACATAAGTGTATTAAGTAATGGACATTGTCTCTGAATAGCTGAGTACAAAGTTGGTCTGTCATAAAGTTTTAGAATATTGTATTAGCGGAGGTGTCGGCAAGCAGTTCCTCTTGCCTAATTAGTTCTTTCTGCTTGTTTTCCCATTTTATCTGTCCTGCCATCCCTGGCAAGTAATTCTCAAAACAGCTACTGCAAATGTTGCTACATAGCTTGGTAGCTTTTCATTGTTTAGAGAGTAAAGTCCAAGCGCCTTTGATACTAGCATTGTCTGTGATCTGGCTTCCAGTCGCCTTCTTGGCGTTTACCTGCCAGCCTTCCTGTAGATTTCTCGGTTCAGCCAACCTGTTCTGCTCATCATTCCCACGGGAGTCACGAGGGACATGCGTTGCTATCTGCGTATTTTTTCACCCACCCCCTCTGTGATTGGTGCTTTGTCCTTGCCCTCCATTCACTTGAGGTCTTACGGAGCTTTAAGGCCAAGCCCATGTCCTGTTCTCTTCAGTGTTTTCCCAGGTCACGTGCTTTTTTTCTCTGAATTTCTTTCAGTGATTCTCTACTACTCATTCAGTACCCACGTTAGAAAATTGCACATGTGTATGTATTTTTATATGTTTTACGTATATTTGCGTGTATTATTACTTTGTGTGTGTGGGCTTTCTCATTTATATTGCTGCTACTGTTCTTTAGTTTCTCAGCTAGAGGGTGCACCCTAATGGAAGGTGCACATAGCACAGTAGTGCATTTGGCCTGTGCTTACCTGTTTTTCGTTAGAGTAATCCTGTATTTGGTCTGTTGAGCAATATTCTGCACCGTTGCCACTTGATTTGTTTCTTTAAATCACAGAATGCTGAATCCACAGAATGATACTGAGAAACACTTTGACACCAGTCAAAGATGGTCTTAAAAGACATTTTTCTCATGTATGTTTTTTATGAGATTAAATTTGCCATTTAAGAATCACCTGTTACATCATGGGACTTTGTAGAGTGTTGTCTGGCCTATAACTGAAGCTTCATGAAAATAAAAAATCAGATGCATGCTGTTGGAAGCAGTCTTAGATAATCCTGCAGATTGGCTGGGCATGGGTGGTGGCTTTTGCATTTTAGGGTGACCAGGTTGTGAAACAAGTCTGCAAGAGGAGGCTTGTCAAAAAAGCGTTAAGATTTAAGGAGTAATTTTTAAGTATCTTCTACAGCAAGAATTTAAAATAATATATGACGGGAAAATGTGTTCTGCTTGCAGACTAGGTTAGGAAGGTCTTGCGATCCTCTTGGTACAAAGGAAAATTACTTCATCATACATTTCATCTATCATTTCAGGAACTGAGCACTTGTAGTTGACCCAGCATTATTGTTGAAGACTTATAATTTCCTTCTGAAAATTTTTGTCTTATCTAAACCATTACAAATGCCTATTGAATAACCTTTGTTAGTTATACTAAGTATAGTTGGGAGATGGTATTGGAACATTTTCATCTCTCATGTACTCTATAAATAGTCCACATTAGTGAAATATGCCAAGTCTACTTTGGGACATTAGATTAATATAACATATTACTTCATTGAAACTGTTGAGTTATCAGCTACTGTTTTGTAGCTAAATTCAATGTATACTTTTCAATTCTTACAGTACTGGCTTCTTTATAGCATTTTCCTCTTTGTACATCGTTTCTTTCTTAAAATACATTGTTGTCTTGACACCTAACTTGCTCCCCCACCTGTATGTCTCTTTTCAGTTTCCTTTCTTGGCTTATCTTCATCTGCTTGTCACCTAAATGTCAGTGTCCCTTAGAGTTGTTTCCTTGGCTCGCGCTACTCTTTTCCTGTCCTGCTTTCCAGCCTTACTCTCTCTTCTGGGCCATGGATCTATAGGGCATGTGTTCATTCAGCGTTACCGAGCTCCTGTTGTGTGCCTGGCATTGTTCAAGGTAATTGGGTCACAGAGTTGAACAAGACATTGTGCTTTCTTGGAAGAAATCATACAGTAAACGTGTAAGTGTTCTAGACAGCACTTACTACTGGGCCATCACTGGGTCCTGGCTGAGAGACATGGGAGGGAACACTCTAGCAGCACGGGGAGTGTTGGGTCAGGTGGTCAGGAAGCCCTTCTGGGGCTGTGAGGTTCTGAACCAGTAATGTGAACACCTGGGCCATCCTTAGCCCTCACTGTGCAGGAGAGTCACTGGTGGACCTTAAAAAAAATGTAGCCATCACCACAGATACTCATAGAATTGGTCTGGGATGGGGCCAAGCACTTGTAATTTTTAAAAGTTTCCAAGACTTAATGCTCAGCAGGGTTGAGAACCACTGGCCAGAGAAAAGCACCGCAAGGCAGTGGGAGAGCTAGTATTCGAGGTCTTGCGCTCACCTGTTTATAAGCTTTATGAAGGTGATAGCATGTTTCATCTTTTTTAAAGCATAATTTTTATAACTGGAGTCTACTGTAGTGCCTGTCACCGTAGGCATAGGAAGCCTGCCAGGCACATCCAAAACTGAAACCGACACCTCTATCCCTCACCTCACACATCCAGCCAATCTGGCGCTGCTCCCTGCCCCGGTCCTTTTCCTAGGGTAGCTCAGAACACTGTCGTTTGTTTCCCTTGGAGTCAGTGGGAGAGCCGAGGGAGCACATAGGTAGAAGCCCTGATTGCGAGTGCCTGACCGCTGCAGTGTTTCTTCTTCTCGCTGTTCCAGTTGCAGCCACACCCTCTCACTGTTCAGAGGCCAGCACTCAGTAGCCTCTAGTCCTAACTATATTTTCTCCAGGTGTAACCCTGATTTCTTTATAAAGCTCAGGCGTGACCTAATCACTCGCCTGGAAGTTCCTTTCTACGCCCTAGGACCCCTCTGCCTTGACTGTCCTCCATCACTTCTCCACTCTCACTCCCAGCCCCTCCCACTGCTCTCATTTAGGCTTCAACCAGATCAAACAAAGTACAGTTGATGGACATGAATATGCTTCATTTGTGTTGCTTCTAATTTCTGCAGAAGAGAGTTCCATTTGGGGAAGGCACCCTGCTCTCCCTCTCCCTCTCCCTCTTGAGCTGTGAGCCTGGATGTGTCCTGTACTCAGCCCTTCGTGGCCTGTGCAGCATCGAGCTAGTAAGTCCACCAGTGCGCATACTGTCTGGTCATTTTAGTACAACTGAGGCACCGTTATCTTCACCGTTTTATCACCAGTGTCTAGGCAGCATACTTTTTAAAGATTAATGAATAAATGTTCTAAGTGAAAAGAAACTTGCCAATTACACATACCTTTTTAACATAAATCAACTGTTTTTGTAGAACTATGCCATTTCTGGGTCAGGACTGGAGATCCCCTGGATGGAGTTGGATTAAAACGGAAGACGGCTGGAAAAGATGTGAACCTTGGAGCGAGGGGCTGGACAGAGAGGAGAACCAGCACAGCGTGGACCACAGCACGTATGCCAGAGCTAAGCAGGGCACCATTTAAGAGCCTGCTTAGCATTTATGGTTTTATTTATTTTTCACGTTGCTGCAAAGCTCTGAAACTTGTCGTCTGGCTGAGATTTGCCCACACAGGCTGGTGTGAGGAAAGAAGTTATTTGTCGAAGGTCTGAGCCAGCGGGTTGCCTGGTGCCCACATGCAGCTGCTGCTCTTGTTCCCAAGTGAGGGCTCACTGCCTGAGGCTCACAGAAGCCAACACTATGGCACCAGCTTATGAGAAAAGAAAAGGCTTTGTTGTGAAGTCAGCCAGCAAGGATATGGGCAAGGCTTCAACCTGTCTCCTGGACCCAGGGTCCAGGGAAGTTTTAAGGGGTCACAGGGCACAGGCTGGTTTTCGGAAGCGCTGGCTGGGCAGGTTTCCGTTGGCATGTTTGGGGAATTTGGCTGTCCCAGGGTGACCCGACTGAGGTCTTGGTGGGGAGATGGCGCTGTTCACAGAGCTGTTGCAGGAACTGTGTGACTTGGTGAAGGAGAGGCGTTGGAGAGCAGTGTCTGGACACGGTCTGTGAGGTATTCGTGGCATTTCCCATCAGGTTTCAGGGCTGTGGGGGGTTCTGTGGAGGAGGGTGGAGAGACATGCCCATCTCCTGTGAGCGCTGGACTAGTGAAGGCGCCAGCGCTGGCATGCCGCACTCAACTCTGCCTGAGGGGATGCTCTGAGGCTTCCCCTTTGCATTTAATGTATTACAACTTTATTGCATCATTTTATTTACATCTCATTAGACATTCAATTTCCTATCCAGATTTGAATATTTAAGATTTATTTCGGTTATTTGGTTCTTGGTGGGCATAGCAGTGGAGGTGATTGTAAATCTGGGAGTCCCCGAGAACTGTCCTCAACTCTAGTCGTCCCAGATTTCCCATTAGTGGAATTCTCTTAAAAAAACATTATAAAATTGCAGGTCCCCCAAGGAAAAAAGAAAAGAAACTGCATTTTTGGTTCCCTTACAAAAATGCAAAACCAGTCTCTGGTCAACATGAGGGACAGAGAACGCATGGGATCTTCTGGCCCTTGAAATGAGAGCTGTGCTCCCGAGGCCACAGTGCCTAGACGAGACTTTCCTGCACTGTTATGTAGTTAAGTTGGTGTTTTTCTCTCAGGATCTTTAGTGTTGTTACAGCTTTCCGTAAAAGCCCAGATGGCTTTCCTTATATTTTTTTCTTCAGTGACCAGAAAGAAAAATGTGACTTAGAAAGTTGGCACAAGGTGAGACCAGTCCTGTGTGTTTCATGGCATTTGTGTTACTGCCTGTTCAATGGTGGTGATTCCATTTGGATCAGAAGGTCTGTCTCTGGCTTTGTTTTATGTCTGTTATAAACCAGCAGGAACATCGAAGCCTTGACATTCGTAGTAGGAGGAGTTGAAGTTCTTTTTCAGCAGAGATCCTGTTCTGCACAGAAGAAATGTAGATTATTTACAGTTTTTAAAATGGATTTCAGGTTGTGAAAGAGTGAAAAGAAATAAAATAGGCAAGAATGAACAAGCCCTGTATTTATTTACCAAACAAAAGGAATGAAAACACATTTGCTTCAGAAGAAATATCCTTGCAACTGCTAAGGACTGAAGTGAGGTGAGACATTTGGAGAAGCTGTGGAGGGAAAGCAAGGAAGCAATCCTGGGTCTGCAGTGGGTGAGGCTCACTGAGCTCCTGGAGAGCTCGGGAAGCACTGATAGGAATTCTTTGTGTTTGGTAGAATCCACGAGGAACGGACCTGGCCCTGGCCTTGGTTTGTTGGGAGGTTAGTGTCAGTCTGTTCACATTTCTGTTCACGGGTCAGTGATGGTAGGTTGTGTGCCTGGGGCTGAGCTGTTTGTTCTCAGTTGTGCGGCTTGTTCATGTAGGTGCTTAGGACCCTTCCTATTTCCTGGTGTGAGTTGCACCATCGCCCTTCATTTCTGAAGTTGAGGCTTATTTCTTCTCTTGGTGAGTCTAGCTAGGTGTCTGCTGGTTTTGTTTGTTTGTTTATTTATTTAAAAACAGCTCCTAGTTTCATTGGTCTTTTCTACTGTAGGTTTTTTTGTCTCTCGTTTATTTTTGCTCTGATCTTTATTTCCTTGTTATTTTCTTAGTTCCTTGAGGTGTAATGTTAGGGTGCTTATTTGAAAACTTTCTTGTTTCTTGACTAGGCATTTATCACTGTGAACCCCCTTGTTAGAACTGCTTTTGCTGCATCCCATAAGTTTTGGTGTATTTCATTTTCATTCCTCTCAGGGTACTTTTAAATTTCTTTTTTGATTTCCTGTCTGTCACACTGGTTGTTCAATAGCATATTGTTTAATCTCCACATTCTGTGATGTTTCCCATTTCATTCTTATAATTGTTTTCTAGTTCATACCATCGTGGTCAGAAAAGGTGCTTGATATAATTTCGATCTCAACTTTTTAAAGACTTGCTTTGTGGCCCAGCATATGATCTGCCCTGGAAAATGTTCCATGTGCACTTCAGCAGAAGGTGTGCTGTCTTGGTTTTGGATGGAAAATGCTGTATGTCTGTTGAGTCCATGGGTCTAACGTGTCATTTAAGGCCAGTGTTTACACTACATTGGATCAGGGATGAGGCAAATTATTAGTCATATCGGGTATCATACTGGCACATTAACTTTTTTCCAGAGTGTTTATACTTTGTTTATAATCTCCCTCTTTCAACAAAGCATCTTGAAGTCTGAAACTGTGTTGGTTGAGCCTGTCAAAACCTGTGGGACACTCTAAAACATGTTCAGCACTTCCTGAAATACCATTCTCAAAAGAACCAGGATAAATCTTAGGTTTCTCAAAACAAAAAGAATATATTAGACATCAGTTGTATAATATCAAATTGTGATGTGTTGCTTTGAAAATTAACTTCTTGCTTTCAGAATTTGACATGGTTTTTATTTTGATCTCCTAAATTGCAAACCAGATTTTTATTATCATTTTTAAAAATGAAAAGCCAAATGAAGATATCCCTGTAAAGATATTTTAACAAAACGTATCTTTATTTCAGACTCTTAAGTAGTGAAGATGAAGACCTATTCCCCAGTGAAGAGCATGGATATGCCCCCAAAAAACGGAAAAAGGATCATTTCAGAGATGACAGCAGTGCTCAGTGTAAGATTGTTTTCATTAAAAATTGTATGTTTTGCTTGAGTATGTTTGCACACTAAATTGCTCTCACATGCTCTTAGGAGAGGTGAGACGGAGGTGTCTTACCCAGAGTTCTCCAGTGTGGCCCATAGACCTAGTGATCAACCATTCTCTTAGTAAGATTTGCAAAAACAAAACAAAGATATAGTAAAACCCACAAAAGAGCCTGCACATCTGAGTGAGTGAATGAATGGTGGTCACCATCAGTACATTCCCAGGCAGTGAGGCCAAACCTGAGGGGTCATGACTTTGGACTTGTGTTGCAGGAGACGCTGCTGTTCAGAGCAGGACATGAACATGGTTAGAGCTGGGTTAGCACCTGGGTAGGAGGGAGGGGCCTGGAGGCAGCCACTCACCTGTTCAGTCCTGCTCTGCACTGTGCACTACCCTGAGCCATGAGAAGTGCTCTCTTGTGTTCATCTGCTGAGGGAAGACAGGCCTTGTGGGGGTAGTCATCATGACCCTTAAAGCTTTGGGATTTAATTACATGAAAAATTTACTTGAATTGAATACAGTACAGAAGTACTGACAGAAGAATAGAAGTTTTTATTAATTACATAATAATTTGTTAATAATTGTGTTTTTATAATGACTTATGTTTTCATATTACTACAGTCATTAGTAACACTAATTTTCTTCTAAGTTACCAAGAGTTTGTACTGTCTAAAATCATTTTTTATGTAGAGTTATGTTTCAGCACCTCTTAAATTGATGTTAGGAAACAAAGAATTCTGTTTACGTTTAACAAGTAAAAGCGTCTTCTAGCTGTACATCAGATAATTTAATTAACATGCGATTATTTTAAGTTCCTGGAAATCTTCATTTTGAAATGAATCACCAGATTTTAAAAACAAAGTTAATTTTTGTTCTAGGTTTTTATCGTGAGAAATGGATCTATGTCCATAAAGAAAGCACAAGAGAAGTAAGTATTCTCTTGTAAGTAAGTGTACATGTTATGTTGTTTCTGTTGACTGTAATATCTCATTAAATATATTACTTCTTTTGCAGCATCAAACCTGTGGTTCACTCTGACAGATGGAGACATAGGGGATCTTTGAGACAGTGACTCTTGTGTATGAGCGTGTGCACGTGTGTATGGTCAGTGCCCCTGGTACAAACCTGAATCAGCGGAACAGGGTGGGCCCCTAGGTAGTTTGATATTTCCTGTCCACCTCCCACCGAAAGCTGTTAATGCTGAGCTTCAGTGCTAGTAGGGAGCTGTCATAGGTCTCCTATGTTGGGATGGTGAGAACCTTTGTAAACCCTCATTTAACATGTCGAGGAGCTAATGGGACATTCGTAATTAACTATGTATCAGCCAAGAGCAGTTTGAACCTTTCCCCTCCTTTCTTTGGACAAGTTGGAGACATGTATGGTCCGCTCACCTCAGCCATGTCTTTCCTTTTTCTCTCCCTGGTATCTGGGAAGCTCACTTGCATTTTCAGTCTGAGAAACTCAGCACTTGCCTTATTTTGTAGCCACTGGGGGGAATAATTTAGGGAGTAATTGTTTAGTATCTATTCCGTTAGCATGAGTTAACTGTTCCAGAACTGTTAATAATGGATGTTCTGAAACTAGCCTAGCTTCCTGGAAGCTTAAGGATTAGGCTCTAAGGCAGAACTTATATGACCTGTTTGGTGACTGTTAACGTTGTTGAGTGGGCCCAAAAGGACTCTGGCCCTTAGCTCACAGTCTGATGCTCCGTTAGAAGACGTTTGGCAGAATCTAATGTCGTGTGAGCTTATTTAAGGCTTAAACATTTCACTTGTTCTGTGCCACCACACTGATTACAGAAAAGAGAACCAACGTAGTCTGTGGGTCTTACTTGGATCTGTGGATCCGAGGATCTGAGGAGCAAAGTTGTAGCCGGGCTGAGGGAGGGAGCAGGACTGGAACTGAGAGCTGCCCCTTCTTTCGCAACTGTCTCTGCATCATCTCTGCTGGCTGCTCACCTGGGTGGACCAGTTATCTCTGCTGCCTATCACATGGCTGACTGTGGCCTCCTGCAGCCTCTGAGCACCCACCTGCATGGTTCCAGGCCCCCATGAGAAGGGCAAGTGCATGTGGTTCAGACATGCTATTTGTTATTTGCTCTATGAATCAGATTTAATTCCCCCCAAAAGAAGAGGCTGTTGTGAGATGGGGGACTACCTGGAAAGGAGTCTCTACACCAGCACTTAGGGTTCTGTTCACTGAGAAGACATTAAAGTGGAAATACCAGCTGTGATTGAGCGCAGATTTTGTCTAATTAAGCTCTGCTTCCCCCACAGCCCCAAGGAAAATACTTTGCACATAGTACATTCAGTAAAAATATGTATTGACTGTTTTAAATAAATGAGTTTTGTTGGTTTGTGGACACATTAGGACTGCTCTTGGGGCTTGGGCACAAACCACAGAGCCTTTCCTGTGCGTCTTTTATCTGAGCCTAAGGCGAGCCTCCTCTCCTAGACCCTCTCCTGCCACTGCTGTGGTTTTCCGTGATTGTTCCCCAGTTTACCTGACCCATGACTCTGAATTGAAAATATCTTTCTATATCTTTGTGTTTCAAATACAAAGATGGAGTTTAAAGTGATGCCTGAAACCTAATGTACAAACCCATCTGTGCAAACCAGTTGGAATACAGGTGCATCATTAGAGAAAACTGTCTACAGGAGAACACTGTTTCCACTCTTAAAAACAATGACGTGTGTTCATTTGTTTTCTTTGACTCCTGGACCTGTGGGTCTAATTACCAGCTTCCCAGGGTGGGTGCTAGGCAGGCCCTTCTCCCGAAGTCATATGCCACCGCCTCCCGCCACTGGTTGCAGAGCCCCTCCTGCAGCCTTGGCCCTGAGTGTTGGGCCGACTTGCAGACCTGCGGGCAGAGGGGCCTTGTTCTCAGCCATGTATTTGTAGTGGACTTTTGACTGTGCCGAGCGCCTGGTGTCCGTGTTTGCTGCTGTGTAGGCGAGAATATTCCCACTTATTTTATGGTTTTAGGCCTAATTTGCCCACCCACCAAATGTGTTCCACAGAAGAAATGGGCGAGGTGCTTAGTAAGCATATCTTTGTCGTCTGTCCACAGTGGTGTGAGAGTGTCCCTGCGTCCTGTCCTGATGCTGCTTGAGTGACTAATCAGCATGGTGTGATTTTACTCAACTCTCACTAAATGTGTGCTAATCATAATGAAGAGAATGTCCTTTGCCAACATTTAAAAGCCATTGAGCACAGACTCACTTGCAGCAAGCATCCGTCCATTTGCCTGAGGGGCTGCCTCGCAGCTGACATATTGCTTGTCTTCCAGCGGCACGGCTACTGCACTCTTGGGGAGGCCTTCACCCGCCTGGACTTCTCCAGTGCCGTCCAGGACGTCCGCAGGTTCAGTTATGTGGTCAGAGTGAGTATCTCGCTGTGAGTGAAACACTCATGTTGCTTTGGGCAACTGCATAACCCTGCGCTTACTGGCTGTGTAGGAGGGGTTCAGGAGAAAATAGGCTGGTGTCGCTCGGGGGGCGGGCTCTGCGCTCTGGTGGGACCAGTCGGCCTCCCGCGCTTTTAGGAGACTTCTCTGAACCACATGTCCGTGCCTGGCACTGCAGGAGATGAGGGAAGCAGATGGTCCTTTGTGGGTTTACCTGACTCACCTGTGTTTCCTATTTCGAGTGTCCAGCAGAGCCCTGCTCCCAGGGAATGCAAGTGAGCAGAGAACAGGAAACTAGCACAGCATAGAGCTCACAAGAGCCAGCTGTGTTACCGATACCTGTGTAGAAGTTTGTATCTTGGCCTACATTCAAAAAGAAAGGCTCTTAGCCATGTACAGTTTGCTCTTACTTGTGTGGTTACCTGCTCTGTGGTTTCTTCACCTCCCTGCTATTACAGGTGAGCAGGAACTGATGGCTCCTGCAGCTGTTGGGTTTGGAAAGACTTTCCCTGTTGTGGCTTTTAGGTAGTGGAAGTGTTACTAGGAACAGGCTGATGGATGTCAGAGGGGAGGGGGTGGGAGGGACTGGAGGAAAGAAGGTGGAGAGATTAGCCCATAGACACAGCAGTGTGGCGAAGGCCAGAGCAGGGGACGGTGGACAATGGGGACCTCTGTAATAGTGTCAGCAATAAAAAAAAATCACAGTCTGGTTGTGATCATAAAGAATTTTCAGTCTAGCAAATAGGTAGACCTGCTTTTCTCTCTTACAGAACTGAAGCTTTTCTTTCTAAGGAAGGCAGGTTTGATTAAGGAAAACTGCACTGATGAGATTCTGTATTCTTCATTTTTCTGTGGTGGAGGGATTATGAAATGACTTGGCCGGGTTAGAATCTTACCGGTTTGTCAAATGACATCACTGGCATGTAGAATCTGTTTTTTAAGGACTCCCCCCATTGTCAAAGAATGCAATGCATATGTTTCCTGGGCAAAACCCCACATGGGTGTACATTTGTGCTTAGGGTCAAGGTTTTAGTACCAATTACAAAATATTTATCTTGATTAAAATTTTCCATTAATACCTGAGAGATAAAAAAGTCTTATGAGAACAAACTTGGGGAGTAGGTAACCTCAAGCCTGAGGCAGTTTTACCTGTTTAGTTAGGTCTTAGCTGGTTTCCTGGTTACCAGGATGGGTATGGGGGCTCCTTTGGTACCGAGCGGGGTGCTGCTTGGAGGCCGCCTCCTGAGTTCTGTGCAGACACATGACATGGGTCTCCATTGCTTAAACTGACACTGGACTTGGTCTTGTTGAAACTGTCAATAATTCAGTAGCCGGGAAGCACGTGTCCTCATGGATCTGTTTTACGGTGGATGTTCTACATGTCACTTTCATCGTCTTATCACGCTCGGGTTCATTCTTTGAGGGGGAGGGGAGCCTGGGTCTGGTTTGGAGGGTCTGGAGACGGAGTCAAGCTCCTGGCCACTGAGGACATAATGGACACCGGTGTCACTGATCCTGTCACCTGAGCTACCTGGTGATTTTCTGTCCTGTCCATGCCCTGCAATTACTTACTGAGGAGACTTTCTTCAGACAGCTTTTAAAATGGAAATGCCTACTTTAACCTCACTTTAGACAATAATACCTGTGAAATTATAGGTTTTTTTTTGTGCTGGTTGTTTTCTAATACATGTAAAATACAGAACTATAAAATTCCATGTATTATGTCTGGGACCCACGGAAGCTGTCCTACCTGTAGCAGTGCTGCGTTCACCTGTATCCCTCCTGGAGATCATGTCACCTCTCCCTCCTCCCTCTGCTGCCTCCTGCTCCTTAAAACACCCTTCACAAGCCACCAAAGTCCCTTCCAAACCCTGATTGCTGATGTCCACCTTCTGTTAAGAGCAAAGACCAACAGAAGCCGGCCAGCCCCCAGTGATGCTCTATTCAGGGCCACCTGCCTGCTCCCACCCCTCCCACACCTGCCATTCTGCTTCCTGTCAGTGTTCTCTTTCCACCTGTGGATTGGCTTGGACATCCCGCCCTGGTCCTCATTATCTCTGGGCGGTGGGGCCTGAGTGCTGCAGCACAGGGTTGTGTGGGGAGCGGCCTGTGTGTTCGACTCCAGTGCCCTGCAGCCCCGAGGGTTCTCACAGCTCTTCTCAGTCCTCAGCAAGGGGACTGCCTGTGTCTCATAACTGGTCTTAGCAGAGCTGTGAACAAGGGGTGGAGAAGCATTTTCTAAACACCTGACAGAGTTTTCCTGTCTTCAGTGGTCTCTGTAATACTTCCCTAAGAACTTATATGAAAATACCAATAGCATGTGTTTTTCAGTTAACGTTTTATACAAAGGACTTTCATTCATCTAAAACTAGCAACTTTAAAATGAGACTAATCAATAGTTATATGTAGTTTCTGAATAAAAGTTAGTATTATAAATGGTTTCAGCAGTGTTTGGGGAAGAGTTCA
This sequence comes from Miniopterus natalensis, assembly GCF_054644295.1. NCBI lineage: Eukaryota > Metazoa > Chordata > Mammalia > Chiroptera > Miniopteridae > Miniopterus > Miniopterus natalensis. Next base: position 83,840 of record NC_142082.1, on the reverse strand, counting down.
TGGCAATGTCCTCATTCCTTGTGTGGTGCTGGCCATGCTGGTGTTGGACACAGGAGGGCGGTTGCTCCGCCCCACGTGAGCAGCCAGGTCCCGTGCCGGGTCCGCTGTCATTCCAAACACATTGTCAGGAAATTAAATTCCAGTGACACTTCCCACCTAACACTGGTCACATGTGTTAGGGAAACCACACTGACAGGTCCTCAGTGGAGAAGACTCAGGTTTTAGGGGCGTGGTCCGAGGCTGTCACAGGCCAGCTCCGGGTCACTGCCACAGGGACCTCTCAACATCACTCCATCTGATGGGTACTCCTGACAGAGTGTCCTGACCACAGGGCAGGACAGCAGCAGCCTCTGCCCGTCCTTGGCTGCCAGCTGACCATGTGCTGGTCTGATCTTTGTTCAGAGCACAAGCCGTCTGACTCCCTTTGGAGCAAGAGCTCGCAGAGCGGGGATGCGTTTAGCTCTGCACTGTGATGCCCCCAGCACCAGGACAGGCCCTGTGGAGGGAGTGCACTTGGCTCCAGGCTGCCTCTCTGCCCAGGTGGGGGTCACTTGTCTCCTCACTGCCTCACCTGTACCAGCTCCTTACGTTCTCCAGAGACTCACTGCCTTGGTTCCTTTAGTTCCAGAGCTGTGTTGCCAACGTTACTCGCTTTTGGAGTTGAACTCCTCCCTGTTTTCCAGGTGTTTCATGGAACCTTTAAACAACGAAGCGATGCAAACAACAAAAAGACACATTGACTAGACTATCTGGTTATTTGAAGACTTTGAAACTTTCCTAGTTTCTCGCAAGGACTGTGTAGCGTCGACAGCTTACTCCAAGGTGCACAGTGAGGAGCTAGAAATGGAGATTATCAGGACGGCCTGCCTGGAGGCGGTGGGTGGGGCTGGAAGGTACCCCTCTCTCATTTCTTTACTGAGGGATGGTGGCCTCCTCACCTCTGACGTCTGGTAGGACATGACACTGACGTCACAGGAGCCGGTGGAACACTGCTCTGTACCTGGCAGTACATTTGAATGAGCTCGGGAGGTGATTTAGACAAAGGGGAGCAGCTGTGTGCAAACTGTCACGTACCAAGAGACAGAGTCGACAGAGATGTCAGGTCTCGGGAGGAGCACCGTTGTCCTGACAACAGAGAAGTGCTCCTGTTAAGATTTTCATCATTTTATCAACTTTTCCTCTCGGGAATCCAGTGACTTGCTTAAATGTGTCATATGACATTTTAAAGTAGTGGCCAAGTTCAGGGAATCTTAGAATTCCCGTCCTGTTGCTCATCAAGCTTCCACTGGCTGTGTTGAACTTTGAAGGGACCCAGTTGTGGGCAGAGTCACTGTCCTGTGGTCATTTACTTCACGCAGGACCTGAAAATACCTGTTCTTCCTGGAATGAACAAAAGGATGGAGAACGAGCCCCATTTGCACACTTTGTTTTGTGAGTCGCCCCACTTCCTACCATCAAGTGTGCTCCACAAGTTCTTTTGGCAGCTTGAACTGGGAGGCAGGACCGTCGCATGATCCCATGTTGCCGGATGTTTACTAAACCTGCAGGCACCTCTCCTTTGCAAGAGAACTTGGTCTTTGGAAATGAAGCAAGTTCATTCTTTATTGTAAAACAGATTGTTCACGAGAGTTCCTTAGCACAAAAAGACATGTTTAATTTTTAAAGAAACTTTTTTACTGTTGAATCAAGAATTGGCCGCTACCCCAGTCATTTTTCCCCTTAAAAGTGCTGGGACGAAGTGCACCAGTGAGATATGTTAATGCCCTTGAAAGTGAGGGGAAAGGAGGAAATCAAGACTCCACAGTGTGGGACCTGCCTACAGTCGAGGGAAGTGCTCTTCAGCCAGCTGGTCAGCTTGACCTCAGCAGGTCACATGTAGCTCTGATGTGTTTGAGAGAAACAACCTAAGTTGATGGTCGTGGTGGGCGGCTGTGTTTGGCTGGTGTGAGCACCATGGCTATGGTGGAGGGCAGCCTTTGTTCAGTTGATGGCACGCCAGCAAAAGCCAGTTCTTTAGGCGAGTACCCAGGTCACTTAGGGATTCAAAATGTTGTTAGTCAGGGTCTGGAGCACCCAGGACCCTCTTTGTTTTTCTTCAGCTTCCAGCATGTTTATCCTGTCACCTTGGAGTGTGACTCAGCAACCAAGAATTCTTTCATCAACACTAAACTTACAAATTGTGCAGCAATTCAGTTTATATAAACTTCACCAGTCTTTCTTCTTTTATCGATTATCAGAGAGAAAGAGGAAGGGGGAGAGAGAGAAACATAGATTTGTTGTTTCGCTTATTTACGCATCATTGGTTGATTCTTGTATGTTCCCTGACCAGGGGTCGAACCCACAATCTTGGTGTATCGGGATGACACTCTAACCAACTGAGCAACTTGCCAGGGCCTAAAATAATGTTCTCTCTGCCAGTGCTAGGAGTCGGTAAATAAGGCAAGAGTCACATGGGCTGTCAATTCCCAGGAGGGTGGAGAAAAGGGACAATCCAAGAAGTAGGAATCACGTCTCACAGACCATCTGCGTGGCTAGTTCCCAAAATGGGAAAGTCGTTTTTAATGCAGCCTGACTCCGACTGTGGTGTGATGTCCTGTAACCTTCGGCAGAGGCCCAGGGGTCACAGGCTGTGGAGTCATCAGACTGTCAAGCTCTCCCAGGAATAAAGCACCTGCAGAGCTTGTGACCAAGGTTTGGGCATGAATGGTTCTGCTTGGGCTTCGGAACATCTAGTTGAGAGGTTTCCGCTAGTGTAGAGTTTAGGTCACATTCATTTATTTTTTCCTTTCTGTTAAATGCAGTAAAATTGAGAAAACTTTCTAAAATGAAGTAATCAAATGTCAGATCATTGATGCTGTCATAAACTACTCACCAGGCACTGACTGGCACATGATGGGCAGAAGACACCTGGCGGGCAGACGGTGCAGACTCTGGTACCACCTGTGTTCCTGTCCTGGCTCCACGCTTTGAGCTGTGTGACTTTCAAGCCATCTTCTTCATCTCCCTGGTCCTTGGTTTTCTCCTTTGTGACCTGGGTAGTAGCACCTGCCTCCAAGGGGTGTTTTGAAAGTTAGATGGCTGATCACGTCGTGTCCTTCAGACAGCCCATGTTCATAGTCCTTCTTGTTTTTGTTCATCGTGGGTTTAAAAACCTAGAGGAGCTTGAACAGTTGAACTGTCTGTCCAGTGAAGGATGCACTTCCCGTGTTCTGTAAGGCTAACTAAAAATAGAAACCAGCACGTCACTCGTCACCTGTCTACACCTTTCTGCCAGCTCCTGTCACCGTCATAAACATAGGTGTGGTTCGAGGCTGTTCAGGAAGTACCTTGAGTCCCAAACGATATGGTTTCATTTAGCTTCCATTTAGTTCTGGCTTTATTACATGAGCATCAGAGATTTTGTCCTGTAAGATCTCTACTTCTTTGCAGTGTGTTACATTTTCCTTTGTGGCCATTTTCTTGAGTGATTTTTGTAAATATCCTGTTGGCAGAAAACTGCAGGGTCTCTGTTTGAAGGGTGTAACTTTTCTGCTTATCTGTGAAACAAGGCGATGGTTCTGTTATTTACCTCTCCCACACCCTTCCTTAAAACTTTCAAAGTTAAAGAGAGATGTAAGAATCTCCTTCAATATTTGCATTAATTTTTATTAACTCTCTAAGAGATTATGTTTTGTATATCCAAATAGACGCTAGTATCTGGTTCTATTTTCTTTGTAAATTGTTTCTTTTGCCCATTTATTTTAATTATTGTTTTAACCTAAAATTCACCTGGTCACCTGCTAATAACACCTCCACCCCCGTGTGCTGAGTTTGCACTCGGGTGGGGTCCTGGGTGGGGCCCACCACCCTCCTAGGTCCCTGGGTCACTAGCTCAGACAGCCATGCTGACCCCTGCTGTCTAGCGATGTCTTTTTTTTTTTTGAAGGAGTTTTACATCATGATGTTAGAAACCTGTAGTTTATGTTGATGGTGGGAGGGACCAGCCATTGGAGCCGCAGTTCTCAGACTGGGGCTCTGTGACCCTTTCACTGTGAACTTAGACTCCAAAGAGATCCTGGTTCTGTTAGTTATATCTATGAATCTTTACCATATAGAAGTTAAAATACTTTTAAAAATATTTCTGTTTATTTAAAAACAAAGGTGGCATTTTACATCTTTGCAGACCTTAATGTGTGCTACATAGAAGACCCTCAATCCTCAGGTCTGCCTCGAGGTTGCATGTCATGAAGCCCCCGAGACACATCATCACACACCTACGAGGGTGAGAGTAATGACAGTGTCTGGTCCCACTAGTGTATCAGTGACACTGGAGAAGCAACTTTGACTTTGGGTTCCTGGGCAGCAGCACTCTGAGAACTGCTGCATTAGAGTAACTCTAGACTCTGAGAGTAACTCACTTCTTGGGTGAGAATAGGGCTGTGAAACCTCCCTTTCCTCATCCCTTTGAGGAGCAGAGTAAAATGTGTTTGCAGGTTCTGGTCTGTTTCCCTCATGCTTGAGTGTCTGAATCAGAGGCTGGCTTGGGGAGGTTTTGGTAATTAAACAACTCACACAGCTGGGCGGTGAGTCTCTTGAGCGTCCATCCTCAGAAGCCCAACGGGCTGCAGACACATCTCAGGCACATCGAGGTCCAGCCTTCATTAATTCAGAATTAATCTCTGAATTCTTTGTCTCTTATTGGTTCTAAACGTAGGTGGGAGAGAAGGGGCATTACTCAGCATTGTCATGATGGTCAGACAAGGACATTTAAGGACACATAGCTGATAGGGGAAGGATTAAGGAGTAGGACTGATGCTTCAGCCGTGTGTTTCTGCAGGAGTGTGGGTGGGCTCTCATCTGGTCTGGCCAGTGCGCTGCAGGGCCGTCTGCAGTCACTGCAGGTGGGGAACACTCTACCTAAATGTGTTAGAAGTGGCCGAAGGATTTTCCCCGAGACTACATGTGATTGTCATGGTTACAGTGCTACTGTTGACCTCAGCCAGCATGGCTCTGAGCATGTGAGTCAGCGTCTTTTTTCCTCTGGAAACAGCGGAGGCAACGGGGAGAAGTGAAGGAAGGATGAAGGCTCCACTTGCAGACGCTAGGAGGCAGTGTCACCTGCAGATTCTAAAGTACCTGTAAGGCTGCCAGACGTAGCCAAGGTTGTGCAGGAATTGACAGGAAGATGTGAGTGGATGTTTCAGACTCAGGTCAGGTTGGGCAACACCAGCAGCCACACATGTGGCTCAGGGACGGCTAAGTAGGAGAACACGAGGCGCCCGTCCCTCCTGTCACTTGTTCTCCACTGTGCTGGCTGTCGTTCACTGTGTTTATGTTTCCATGTGAAGTAGATTTACGCTTAGCTTTTTCCCTCTTTCTTTTAAGCTATTGCAGCTAATTGCAAAATCCCAGTTAACTTCATTGAGTGGTGTGGCACAAAAGAATTACTTCAACATTTTGGATAAAATCGTTCAAAAGGGTAAGAGGATGACCGATCTTTTTCATCGTCTGAATCTTAATGAAATTTAGTGTAAGGAGAGGGATTTTCTTTTTGGTCCCCCAGTCTGAGTGTTGTCAAACAGTAGTGTCTAATAATGTGATAGTGTCTACACAGTTGTACGGGGTCCCTCAGGTCTTCATTCTCAGTGACTTGTTTACTTTTTTAAAGTTTCTTTTGCATACGAGGGGATCTATTATAATAAGAAATACTTTGTTGTAATATTCTAACAAAAAAGAAAAGTGGAAAGATACTTTACCTTTTTATGGTTAGCCAGTCACAGGTCACTTTAGCCGTATAATGTTTGTATTATCATGAGAATTGGGGCTTAGTTGCTTTAGCATCAAATAAACCTGTAATTTTCTTTTAATTTAACATTTATATTGATTGATGGTGTCTAATAAGTGGAACTTTTATGCATATGCAGGTAGTCCTAAAAAATGTATACACACCTTAACAGCTTATAGCTCAGTTTTGAAAATGAAATGTATTTTAATAAATACTGCCTTTATAATTATTCAAAGTGTGTGTATACGTTTTTGGGGACACCTTGTATATGAGTTTGTGACTGTGTATGGCCATTTTTAAACATCAGTTCTTTTTGTGACAAAATATATATTTGACCCCCAAAAAAAGTCAGGAAACATTTAAAAATTTTTTTTAATTACATCATATTTGCAATATCTCAGAAATGCCAATTTGGGGTTGCAGTGAAATTAGATTATTGTTTTTATTGTGGCAAAATATTCATAGTATAAAATTAACAATTTTACTTAAGCTTAAGTGCAGAGGCATTAAGCACGTTCACACTTGTGCTACCATCACCTCCATCTCCAGAACTGTCTCATCTTCCCACTAAACCTTTGTCCCCATTAGGCACTCACTCCACCCTCTCTCACCCCTGGCACCACCATCTCCTCTGTCTTTGTCTAGGTCCTCACGCAGGGAGAGTCACACAGCGCCTGTCCTTCTGTCTGGCTCCTTTCCCTTAGCATCGTGTTTTCAGGGCTCACCCACGTGGCAGCATGTGGCAGGACTTTCTTCCTTTCTGAGGCTGAGTGACAGTCCGCTGTGTGCATGTACCACATCTTATCTGTGAATGACACTTGGGGTGTGGGACTCGGTCCTTTTTAACAGGTGGATTGTGCCCATTGTAGTTTTGCTTGTGTTTGTTCCAGTTCTTGATGATCACCAGAACCCTCGGCTCATCAGAGACCTTCTCCAAGACCTGAGCTCCACCCTCTGCATCCTCATTAGAGGGGTGGGCAAGTCCGTGCTGGTGGGGAACATCAACATTTGGGTTTGCCGCTTAGAAACGATCCTTACCTGGCAGCAGCAGCTGCAGAACCTTCAGATGACTCAGGTATGAATTTATCACGAAGGTCATGACCTCTTCTACAGATTGTCACAGCTCTGGGAGCGATTCTTTTCCTTACCCTTCGTAGTGCTAATCAAGTTGGTTTAAGGTGTATATAACCAGAGAGCCTCTAGTGGGCTATAGTTGCTGCTGGGAAGGGCTGATTCTGTGGGCGATGAGGCAGTATACTACTTCACCTTTAAAGGAAATTAGGTTGTTTGGGCTCAAATGACATAGTAAATCAGGGCTCCGTTCCTGCATAGTTCTCCATCCCCTTTGCTGTTGCTTTTGCAGGATGAGCACTCCCGTCCTTGCTCTCTCCGCGTGGGGGTAGATGCACATGTTGCTGACAGGGACTGAGCTGATGCATATGGCAGTCATGCCGTCACGTCCAGAACTGTCCCCATGGCAGGCCCCATGTCACGCGCAGCCCAAGGCCCTGGAGGAGACAAATGGGGCCTTGACGCCTCTGCAGTGTTTCTCTGATGCACTGAGAAAGGATTTCCACAGCGAGCACGGTGACAGAAGCCATGAGAGGACAGAGTGAAGGCTCCCTGTTCCCATTCCACACCCCATGCTCTTGGGACCAAATGAGGCATTAATTCCTCCACTAGTGTCCCTGGTCCAGGGGCATAGAAGAGAAGAGGCACTAGATGGGAGCCAGCTGTGTGCAGGGCTGATTGTCTGGCCAGCTGGGGAGACTTCTGCCTGGGCAGGGGTACGGGGCAGACGCCCAGCGACAGCAGCAGGCGACGGGCCAGAGCTGGGTGGGACCAAGCAGATATCTACTGTCTGTCCATAGGAGGCTCTTGCAGACAGTGAGGGACAAGGTATGAGCCTAGGCTGGCCTTCTGTCCCCTGTATGGCACAGGCCCCTCTGACTGCCCTCTGACCAGCATACACATGGTGTCAGCTTTCCTGAGGGACAAATGTGTTCACTCACCAGCTTCTGTGAGGGAGGGTGTGGCTCATAAATTTGAAATCACAGAGATTTAAGCTAGTGGGGACCTCAGTGACAGACTAATCTATGTCCGTGGACAATGGGCTGTCCCGGGCCAAGAGCAGAGGAGCCCAGAGCCCATTGCACAGCCTGACCACATCTCGGTGGTCTCCTGACGAGTCCTCAGCACCTGACATTTCCCAGGTGTCCCCTGAGTGTCATTGTCCAGTAAATGAATCTCGCTCGTGCAGACGGGTTGGGGAGGAGCTGTCACCACTGAGCAGCCTCATGCCACTCTGGCTCCTCCTCTTGCTGGCTGTCCCTATGTGGCCAGCACCGCCTTGGCTGCGGAGAGAAGGGCGTGGGGTCACTGATGCTGGATTCACGCACCACGGAGGATGGGGTTCAGGGAGGTGTTAGACCAGTCTCCTTGGCTGTTAAGATTCTGGTGCCTGAGGCGGCCGTGGGTCCTGTCCCGGTTCTCGCAGGTGAACCAGGGCCTCACGCTCAGTGACCTGCCCCTGCACATGCTCAACAACATCTTGTACCGGCTCTCCGATGGCTGGGACATTGTGACCCTGGGCCAGGTGAGCCCCATGCTGCGCACGCTCAGCGAGGACAGGCGGCTGTGGAAGACGCTGTGTCAGTATCACTTTGCTGAGAAGCAGGTGAGTGTGGTGGTCCCTCCCAGCCCCACAGGTGCAGAGCTGCAGCATCGGAAATAATCAGAATTTATGAAGATTGCTGTGGTTTCCTTCCATAGCTTGTATGGTTTATTTTTTGTGATACTTAAAAAGAACTGTGAGTCTAATATAACCCAAAAGGAAACAGAACAGGACCCAGTTTTCTTCCCTGTGTCGAAAGCGTAGTGTGTTGCAGTCACCGGCTTCCTGTCTTTTCCCCCGTATGGTGAGTCAGATTCAGTCCACTTGTGTCCTCTATAGTCTGCCGCCTCCCTGAGCCTTGGTTTCTCTGACCAGCAGGCAGCATGCCGCTCTCCGCTTCCTCCCTGCGTGTATTCCTGCACCGTCAGACCCAGCACAGCCGCCAGGCCCCTGCTTTCCTGCCTCCAGGGTTAGAGCCTGTGCTGCCCTCTGACCCTCGGGTGTGGGGTGAGGGCAGCCCCCGTGCCCATATCAGATATAGGATGTGTGTAACTTACTACGTTCTTAAATTTATTTTTCCATTACAGTTGACATACAGTATTATATTAGTTTCAGGTGTCTGGCTTAGTGCTTAGACCTATTTTTAAACTTAATAGTATATCATGGGCATCATGCCAGATCCAAATACTTAAATCTGTGTATGGCTGCATGGGTCCCCTAGTAGGGACACGTGGTGTATTTGATTGGCCCTTTTGATTTGATCCAGGTGAGTTTAATTCCAGCAATTGAACATGTCATGCACTACCTGCCTCTTTTAATAGTTTTGCACCTAACCCTACGCTGTGAAAACCATCCGCTGATTCTGACAGAACTGCGTGTGTCCAGTTCTGTAGACACCTGATCCTCTCGGAAAACGGTCACGTCGAGTGGAAGCTGATGTACTTTGCGCTGCGGAAGTGCTACCCGGCGCGAGAGCACTACGGGGACACCCTGCACTTCTGCCGGCACTGCAGCACCCTCTTCTGGAAGGTACCACCCGCAGGGCGTGGGTGTGCAGGCTGGGGCGGGGCAGTTCTCTGTACTTTAACCGCAGTGGTTAAAACATGGGAAATTCTGTGTGATGAGAGGGTGATGGGATGTCTGTCACCAGACACCGGGCAGGGGTAGGTTCATGAATGCAGAACGTGTCCTGTGGTTTGAGTCAGAGCTGTTGAAAACCAGACGTTAGACCACTGCCCGCCCTTGGATGACTGTCCCCCTGTGGTGACTGCAGCATGTGGGGGCATGTCCCGAGGGGCGTGAGGTGGGCAGGCCTGCCTGGTGCCCTCAGGCCCCCATCCTGGGCGGATGCAGCTTCCTGGCTAACGGCTTCTCCCACCCTTACCCTGAGAAAGAGGAAGACCTACCTCCGCTCATCTGTTTCCCCAGACCTGGCCTTCACCCCGCAGCCGTCCCGGCTGCCGTCTGGAGCTTCTACGGGACTGTCCCACCCTAGGGTGCCTCCCAGGGCTTCTCTCAGCTCCACACATGAATCAGAGGCTTTAAAGTAAACATGCATTTTCTCATTTGGTCAACACTTAATCAGACACTGACTGCTTATCAACAAGTCTAACTCAGTGAGAAACCTAAATGTGGACACTATCTGTGGCACTTTCCCTGTTCAGGGTATTAGGAACCCTCCTCCCGAGACTCCCCTGTTCCTGCCTTACTCTCCACTGTCTATGTCTGATAAAGACAAGTTCCCCACGCTCAGGCAAACTGCTTCACACGTCAGCTTCGTCTCTCCTGGAACGCTGTCCATGGTTTGCCTTGGGTTAGGGTTAGGGCTAGTGCTGAATGTGCTCGGTGTGATATTTCACTGGGAAAAGGGTGACACTGGGAAGGCTAGTGTGAGCCTGACCCACGGGCATCCTACAGGCCCACCCGCCCCTTCCTCGGGGTGGGGCCTCGGCCTTCTACCTGTAAACACTACAGTTGTTTGTTTAGTTCTGTGCGGCTTAATGACCTGAACACCTTTTGAGAAATGTGTCATTGGGTGACACTGTCCTTGTGGACATCACAGATCCGATGATCCAGCTGCCAGCCTGGACAGCGTCCTGCACAGAACAGTGGGAGGTCAAGTCCAGCACAAGGGAGAGGACACAACCCAGAAACACGTGGTCAGGAGGCGACGAGGCTGCTGCTGGCGCCACACTCGCCGTGTGCAGCAGACTCTGAGGATAGAGAGGCCCTGAGGATAGTGGATCCCTCGCTGTCACTGCCACGCGTGGTCATCCTCAGTGCTGGGCCTGGTTCCCACGTGAGCGGAGTTTCCATGGTGGCTGATGGGACCACGACAGCCGCGAATGACTTTCCACATTCTCCAGGGTTAGCTCTACGTGGAAATGTCAGCTCTGCCTCGGGTCCTCCCAGGGAGCACCCCGAGGGTCAGGTGTTACTGCACTCGTGGCTGGTCAGTTGAGACTCAGAGGGAAATGAAGCGTGGGTCCTGCTCTGAGGACTGTCTTTGAGGGGCGTGTCGTGGGGGCATTTGCTGGTGTCTTGCGCTGTCAGTAACACTGTTACTGCCCACGTGTTACCTGGTGGTTTCGGTGGTTGTCACAAATGGCGTGTGTCAGCCAGCTCCTCCTAACCTGTCTCCTTTCCTTCCCCCGCTCTCCTTCCGATCTGTCTGCACACCTCCGAGGACTGCCGCCTTGCTTTGCTGTTCAAGGTACCCGCACCTCTCCACGCGCCCGGCTCGAGGCTAACCCTGCCGTGCCTGCCCTGCCTGGGACCCTGCGACACCCAGGGTGCAGCCTCCGCTGCCAGGCGCACGGCCTGCACCTGTGACTTGCAGTCAGACTGCAGCCGTCGGGCTTATTTCAGCCACCACAAAAGGGTTTTCTTGAAACACCTCAGAGTCCTGCACTTGAGCGAGAGGCCAGCCTTAGGGGAAGCTCCAGACATGCCCAGTGAAGTTCCTTCTGGTAAAAGGCACTGGACAGACCTGGGTGGTCATGTCCCAACCACAGCCACCCAGAGGCTATGCTGACGTGACGTGGCCTCTGACTACCATGGGCTGTGACCTTCAGGCTCCTTGTTCTCTTAGGTTCACCAGCCTCCTCACACTAAACCCATTTTTCCTGTTCAGTGCAGTCCTGGGCCTTCAGTTGCTGTGGGAGCACAGCGGGGTTCCAGGGGCAGCCGGTGGGGAGCATGGCCAGGATGAGGGCGGCAGAAACCCCAGAAGTTTCCTTCCTCTAAGCAGGGCCAGCTGCCGGGGACGGACTCTGGGCCACCTGTCTGTCCATCTACTAGAGCAGAAATCTGCTGGGAGGTTTCTGTACTGAGACGGCCTGTGCCGTTTTCATGACTCTCCTTGCCTTTGAGACGGGTCTGTGGGCCGTTTAAACGAACAGCCGGTGTCCGATCTGGGTAACCCTCTCCCTCCTCCCACAGGACTCGGGACACCCCTGCACGGCCACGGACCCTGACAGCTGCTTCATGCCCGTGTCCCCACAGCACTTCATCGACCTCTTCAAGTTTTAAAGGGCCCTCCCCCATCATCTCGTCAGAGCTGGGCCCATGGGTCCTTCTGGAGCTGCAGCCAGTGTTCCTGTGACTCAGTGCTGCCTCAGGCCGGGCTTCAAGCTGGGACGAGTAGGAGCTGCTCTGTTCATCTTTGAAAGGCGGTAAGGGAATCCAGGTGAAATCACTTCAGCTTCCTTCTTTAAGAAGTTATTTTCTTCTGAGCATATAAAAATTTGAAACTGCGTATTTACAAATATGGTTCAAAAAGGACTCTGGGTTTTGAAGCCTGTGTTCTGTGTTGAGTTGACAGTAACAGCCATTAACATGCTTGACTGTCACACGATATTTTCCTGGTTTTGCAGTAATTGTGGGGGGCAGGACGATTAATCCTTGTAAATACATTGTACAGAATGTTTATTTTTCTTAAGATGTATTTTAACCACATTGGTTGTGACCAAATGACTCTTCTAAATGCAGAATGACCCTAGGGAAATATTTGTATGTCCGTTATGGTGTTTAGCAATTGGGTTGTGAATTGTGCAAAGTGTTTGTGACCAGCAAAGGTATGAGTTGTGTGGCCGCCCTCCAGGCCACAGCCTGAGACTGTGCAACGTGCTGCCTGGGCACTCTTGGACAGACGCCGGCCGTCTGGGTGTCCTCAGCAGCCCTGGGGAGGGACAGACAACTACTGAGAATGACAAGTCAGCAGCGGCCTGGGGCAGCCTGACTTCTCTGTACTGAAACTGCTTTTATAGACAATAAATCATGTTTACTGACTTCGTCAGTTTTGCATCTTGTTGAAAATGTAGTGTTAGTGATTTTGATAACATTTATTTAACACTTTGAAACCTTTAAAAGACTGCTTTATTTTTAAAATAATGTGTGTCCATTTTAGAAAAGTTCTATAAAGGTGTATAAAAATAAAATCAATTATAATCTTGCCACCCAAAGGAAACTGCTTGCAAGAAAGAATGTGGACATCACCCCTAGGTAGCCATAGGGAGAGAGTCACTATTGTGTGTTTTCATCTGTGCTTGGAGTTAAGCCTCCCATGGAACAGTAAGTAGCATCTTTGATGCCATATTCATTTCATAACCAGTCTTTTCCCCAGAAGCATTTGTGGAAACATGGTTTTTATTGGCTACGCAGTATCACAGAGATGGAACAGTCTGCAATCTGGTTGTTTCTGGGTCTTGCTGTTCACAAAGTAACCCTGTGATAAGCATCATTATAATAAACTTTTGTGCACTTGCTTATCTCCATGAGGTAATCTATAAGTTGAGAAGAGAGATTGAGTCAGACAGTTTTTAGGGATATTTCCAGATAGTTCGTGAGAATGAAAATTGTTACATTCTTTCTAAGAGATTGTACATTGAATGTGACTGTTCACCGTTGAATGTGACTATCCCTTTGCTGTTGGTGCTATTTTAATTAGCATGGAATGGGTTATGAGGATTAATGTTTCTGTTGCATATTTAGAGGCCATTTGTTTTTGTTTTTAGTTTTGTTTTTGTTAAATTACCTGAAGTGTTTACTTGTTTTACTTTGGGGGTTTTGGACTATTTTGTATTAATTTTTTCTTGAAAGGATATTAATCTTGTGAAGTCATAGTTTTTGTCCAGAAATAATGTTACAGTGTCAGTAGAGGAGTCCAGCTCTTCCGCTGTGGTAGGAAGTTTCCATATGACACAGATATAATTAGGTCCTGTACCACAATGCACTTGGGTAGGGTCAGGGTCAGGGGTCAGAGATCAAGGGTGGGAGTGAGGGTAGGGTTTAAAGTTAGAGGTTAGGGGTAAGGGTTTTTGGCTTAAGGTTGGGGTCAGGGTCTAGGGTCCGGGGTCAGGGTCAAGATAAGGGTAGAGGGTGAGGGTTAGGGGTTAGGGTGAGGGTAGGGGTTAGGGTTTAGGGTTAGGGAGGGTGAGAGTAGGGGTGAGGGTGAAGGTTAGGCTTTAGGGTTATGGGTTAGGGTTAGGGTTGTTAGAGTTAGGGTTTGGGTTAGGGTAGGGTTGGGATTAGGGTGAGGGTTGGGTTAGGGTTACGGTGGTTAGGGTTAGGGTGGTTAGGATTAGGGTGGTTAGGGTTAGGGTGGTTAGGGGTTAGTGTTAGGGTCAGGGGTTGTTAGGGTTTAGGGTTAGGGTGGTTAGGGTTAGGGTTGTTAGGGGTGTTAGGGTTAGGGGTTGGGGTTTAGGATTTACGGTTGTTTAGGGTTGGGGCTAGGGGTTAGGGGCTAGGGCTAGGGTTGTTAGGGTTAGGGCTAGGGTTGTTAGGGTTAGGATTCTTTCATCCTGCATGGAGATTCAACTGTCGATGGTGACCACACGATATTTTTCTGACTTATCATCTATATGTCTGAGTCCATTTGTCCACTCAGAGCAGGAGTCTCACAGGGAGGAGCCACTCCTTTGTGTCTGTACCAACTTGTTCCCCCTCACCGTCTGATCCTTAAGGAGGAGCTCCTTGTTCATACAAACTCCACTCAGTACACAGAGCTAACTATGTTATGCCCACCCATGATCTAGCATGTAGAAGGTGGGCTCCCACCAGGCCACAGGAGGGATGTGTGAAGCCAGAGGACAGGGGAAGAGGTAAACACTTCTCACCAGCCAGGAGTATCCGCTGTTGGCTGCATCTTCATCTTCTGTGATCTGGCCCTCATGAGGGCCAAAGTGCAGACTCACCGGCAGATCTGTGTATTTATGCATGTAAGGGGCAGACAATAGTATTTATGCATGTAAGGGACAGACAATAGTGAGGGGAAGGCCAGGGGAGGGGAAGGGAGCGGGCTCGAGGGGTAAATGGGAAAAAAGGACATCTCTAATACTTTCAACAATAAAGATAAGTTAAAAAATAAGAAACAGATAAAACCAAAGCTTGAGGGACTCAGTCACATTTCACCCACAAGGGTATGTCACCCCAGTGGGGTATCTGGAGACACTGTGGACTGGCTCCCCATCTACGGAGAGACATAAATTCCCAGCCAAGAGTCAGAGGCATCCCTGCTAGTCTCTGGGCTGTCCGGGCAGTGGTCCTGTTGCTTGAGAACCACAGCAGGGTCCCTTTAGCCCAGGGAGACAGGGGATATGGAGCTTTCCTCGTGCCCTGAGGGCAGACCTCCCAACAGTCCCAGATGCCCAGTCGCAAGGAGGGTGGACATACTCCCTGCTTGTGAGCTGGGCAGCCAGGCAGAGACAGCACCTCTGGCCCCGGGGGTGAGCCCTGTGGGCCTTGTCTAGGAAGATTAGAAACTGCCAGGTGTCCCTCATTTTCCAAGTCAGAATATTTTAGGCTCTCATTTATCCAGCATCATGTCCTGTTCAGACCCTCACAAAGCAACTCCAACAGAAATGTGAATGTTAAAGAGCAGCCCCCCCCCTTCGTTCTTAGTTCTCTTGACCCTGACCTGTAGCCTAGGGTCTCTCAGCCCTTAACCCTTAGCGCTACCTTGAGTATTTCAAAAAGCTCAAAGAAGTTCATCTGAGTTTAACTACAGACGCAAAGGACGGAATAGAAAGTGAAGAAAAGAACATCCTTCCAGCCAAAGGGCAAAGATCTCTCTCCCCAGCCTGGCTGGGTGTGGCTCAGAGGTCAAGCGTCGACCTAGGATCCAGGAGATCACAGTTTGATTCCTGGTTCAGGGCACATGCCCGGGTTGCAGGCTCGATCCCCAGTCAGGGGCGTGCAGGAGGCAGCCAATCAATGACTATATGTCATCATTGATGTTTCTATCTCTCCCTCTCCCTCTCCCTTCCTCTCTCTGAAATCCAGAAAGATACATATTTAAAAAAAAAAAACCCAAAAAGTCTGTCTCCATTGGAACTAGTGACCGAAGAGAGAAAAGCTGCGGGAAGGGCCTTGTGTGATTTCACAGTGTTGCTGGGTGTATGGACGTTGTCTTGCAGTCCCCAAGGTCCCTAGTGCAAACTTCCCTGGTCCATGACCAACTCATCCAGTCACGGGAGTGGCGAGTGCCTAGTGGCTCTTGAATACTCCACCCATGCCTGCACAGTGTGGCAGTCTGCAGAAGGGGGGGGGGGAATTCCATAGTTATGAAAAGATGCAGGGAGGAAAGAGACCACAGTTAACCTTGTCCTTCAAGCCACAGTGTTGAGGACGACTGGCTTTATTCTTTTCCTGCAAAGAGTTTGGCATTAAACACTTCCAGATATAGGTTATCAGTTGCCAGTTTAAAGAGCTAGCCCAGCCCGGCCGGCGTGGCTCTGTGGTTGAGCATCAACTTAGGATCCAGGAGCTCGACGTTCGATTCCTGGTCAGGGCACGTGCTCCGGTTGGGGCTCGATCCCCAGCAGGGGGCGTGCAGGAGGCAGCCGATCAATGACTCATCATTGATGTTTCTAGCTCTCCCTCTCCTTTCCTCTCTTTGAAATCAATAAAAGCATATTAAAAATAAAATAAAGAGCTAGCCCAGCGATGTTCGCTACAATGTCACTAGGGCACAGGTGAAGAGAGGAGGTTCTATTTCCTGTCCTAGAAAGTGATTCCTGTCTAACGGTTCCTGTCCAGTTTTGAACCCAGTGACAAATGGAACAGTGTTCCTGGAGCAAGGAGGCCTGCGAGAGTGTAGGTTAAACAGACCACTTGGGCAGGCGAGGCCTATGAAATCGTAACAACACATGGGTGATAGGATTAAATGGCGGGAGTGTGGGTGCGAGGGTCACAGCTGTGAGCCGAATCCTTGGGGATCAGTGTGGTGGGTCAGTGTGTGCTGCTTGTGTAGGAGGCTCTCAGGGGCTGCGAAGCCTGATGGTCATCCTTGCTCAGTTTACGTGCCTCGGTTTCTCTCACAGGCTGTCTGAAACAACCCTGAGGATCCTGAATGCTGAGCGACCAAACCTTATATGCACTCCCCAGACGGGTCAAAGTCTAATTACAATTGTACTCTGGAGTCCCTCTGAGGCCCTTGCACATCACAAGGGAGATAGATCCTCAGTCACCTGAGAGTGTCTGCTTGCACAGACTGGAGGGAAGACATGTCTCATACCTTTGGTGCCAGTTCATCTTCTCCAGGCGTTATTTTAGTTTTAAGCTTGTAGTTATTCTCTTTTAGCTAGAATTACTGCCTCGCCCTCCCGATCCTGGACAAGAAGGGAAAGTAAAGCAGCCCTTTCTCCGGCCTGTTGGGAGCTGGTGATGTGTCTGGACATGGTCCACGTCACCCGAGGGTCTGAAGTCAAGGACTCGACCCTCCCCACAAGTTCCCATGAGGAGCCGAGACAAAGAAATTACCACGGTCTGGGCTCACGCAGGAGGCAGGGAGTTTACTCTGAAAGAGTGTTTATGCAGCCTTGAAGGCACTACTTTGTATCACCCTCACCTCATTACCAATTGTCACTTACTATATACTAAAGGCATTGAAGCCATTTGGGGCTGCTCCTTGTCAGAGAGCAGTCCTCCTGATCCCATAACTTTGTCTGTCTCTTTCATTCCCACCGCTCGAACACCGGCCTGGTGGCCAGAGGACAGACGGTTTGAGCAATTGGAGTCTTATGGTTTGTAGCCTTTTCCTGAGGCAGTATTTTTCACTGACAAAGGTTAATTTTCACATTAACGTGTTGTCTTTTGCATCTGAGGTGACATACCTAACACATGTCTTTGCAAAACAAAGTAATTTCCAGGCCCTGAATGCAATAGAGCAGAGACCAGGAATCTTCTCATTGTTATTGATATCTTCACTGCTGTTAACTATCCTGTACTCACCTATGTAAAAGAAGTATGTGTTTGTCATTGTACTTTTTATCCAATCGCAGAGGTTTCCCTGCTTTGCTTTCTCCCACCTCCCTAATCTATCACCAGTGGATTGCATGTATGCCATTTACAATAAACTCACAAAAAATCTTCACAGGTTTGAATGATTTCTTACATTGGCATTACTTGGTGCAGTCCTTAGGCTTCCAAAGATGCTCCCCCAAGACCACCCGTTGGACCCCACCCGGTGCTAGGATCCAGGAAAGGGCCCACTGAGCCTGCTGGTTCCCCGCCCATGTGGTGAAGTTGTGTGTCGCCTGGATCCTGCACCTTCCTTTGCTTTTGGTAGCGGCTCTGACTCTATTTGAGCTGTATTACATATATCCCTCCCTTTTCTCCCCATGGATCCCCCCCCCCCTCCGGCTCCCCCAGTCCTTCACCACGCAGTTGCCTTGCGTCTACAGGTTATGCACATAAGGTCTTTGATGAATCTCCCCCCACCCACTCCCCCACCCCCACCTCCCCGCTGAGAGTCATCAGTCTGTTCCGTGCTTCTGTGTCTCTGGATCTATTTTCTTCTTCAGTCTGTTTTATTTATTAGATTCTTTTATACACGATTCAGAAACCGCGGGGACCTTCTGCAGAGGCGCTCAGCAGCCAGGAAGGGAGCGGGCGGCGCGGTCGCCGTGGAGACGGGCGAGCGGCCTTGATTGGCTGAGTCTCCTCTGGCCCCGCCCCGTCCGTTCAGAGGCTCCGCCGGTTACGAAGAGGCGGAGATTTACCGGGGATCCTGGGAGAGGAAGTGGCTGAGAGCGGAAGTGGAGGCGGCCCCAGGCGCCTGGGCGTCGCTGTTGGTTCTGAGGTAACGTGGGCGCTGAGCCCCGCCCGCCAGGGGTCCTGTGCGGTCGCCCGCGGCGGGCAGGGCGGGCGGGAGGAGCCCCCGTGACGGGCACCCTGGGCGCCTCGGGGACGCCGGGAGCGCTTCCTGAGCAAACACAGGAACGCTCCGCGCTGTCCGGTGGTGACCCGACGCTCCTCTGAGAGCCGCGCCGCCGGCACCGCGACTTATATTCCTTATAGCAAAAATAATGCAAAAAGTCAAAAGGTGGGAGCAACCCAAGTGCATCAATGGATAAACAAGATGTGATATATTCATACAATGTGATATTATTCTGCCGTAAACAGGAGGGACACTGACATAGCCCGACATATGCCACATCAGAGGTGAACTTCGAGGACACTGTACTCAGTAAAAAACAAAGTCACCAAAAGACGAATGCTATAGGATTCCACGTATAATATGAGGCATCTAAAGGTGTCAGATTCGTAGAAACAGGAAGCAGAATGGTGGCTGCGGGGCCTGGGGGGTGGGAGTGGGGGTTATTGCTGAGTAGGGACGGAGGTTCAGTTCCGCAAGACACAGCCTGTGGACCAGAGGGGCCGCGTGCTAACCCCAGGGCTCAGGAAGCCCGCGCGGGGCCTCGAGGCGCCGAGACCCGCAGCAGCCGCACAGCGTGGTCGGGAGGTACACTCCTCACTGCGGTCAGTCCTGGCTGGTCACGTCCTGGCCTGCAGCTTCCTTGACAAAGGGCAGTTTTCAGCTTAGGTAAGCCCGTCTGTCGTCGTTTTGCATCTGTGATAACACACCTTGGAATGCCGGAGGGATCCCCTTTTTCGGGGAGCAGGGGCCACAGAGCCCCTCATGTTGTCTCGTTTCCCGCACACCATCTCTATGTGCTGAAAATGTTATTGTTTACTGTCCTGGACCCACCCATGCAAAAGAAGAACGTATCTCTCCATTGTTTTTAATCCAATCTCAGAGACCTCTCTGCTTTGCTTTCTCCTGCCTCTTTAATCTACCGTCAATGGATTTCCTGTAACCCCATTACCGTCTCTTCCTTTGATTGTAAGGTATAAAATAAACTGCAAAACTGCCACTATTTTGGCTCAGATAAACTCATAAAAATTCTGTACAAGTTTGAATGTTTCTTGTGTTGACAAAAAGTCCTGGAGATCTACCTGTTTCACAACAATGTGAATGTACTTGACACTACTGAACTTTACACGTGAAAATGGCTGAGCTGCCCAGTGGCCGCAGCTCAGTGGTTGAGCATCGACCTGGGATTCGGGAGATCAGGGTGGGATTCCTGGTCAGGGCACACTCCTGGGCTTTGGGCTTGATCCCCACTGGGGAGCTTGCAGGAGGCAGCCCATCAATGCCGACTCTCTCATCATTGGTGTTTCTCCCTCTCTCCCCTTTCCCTTCCTCTCTCTGAAATCAATATATCTTTATTGATTTCAGAGAGAGGAATGGAGGAGGAGGGGAGGGGAGGGAGAGAGAGAGAGAGAGAGAGAGAAACATTAATGAAGAGAGAGTCATCATTGATCGGCTGCCTCCTGCACGACCCTAACTGGGGATGGAGCCCGCAACCCGGGCGTGTGCCCTGACCCGGTCAGCTGACCGGCCTTCCCGTCACAGTCACTGCTGAGGAACACTCTTACAAACAGCGCGTAGTTTTATTATATGATCCAGATACCACACTCAGTATTCACCTAACAGACTTGAGAACATGGCACACACAACACTGCACGTGAATGATCTTCGTGGAGTCACCCATAATTATCCAAACCGAGGGCACACACATTCCACCTGAGTGAGTGGACAGACCATCTCTTGTGTACCTGATGAACCAAACTCTACGAGGCAGTTTAAACAATGAGGAATAAAACTCTGAGAACACAAGAACGAAACTGAAATCCAATTACACGAAATAAAAGAATTTACATGAGGAATAAAACTCTGAGAACACAAGAACGAAACTGAAATCCAATTACACGAAATAAAAGAATTTACAATGTTACATACTGTATGACTTTTTATATATATATTGCATTCTTGCCAAGGCAAAACTATAGATATAGTGAAAAGACCAACGTTTGCCAGGAATTTGGAGAGACTTAAAAATACCTTTGTTTTCAGAGAAGAAGGGAGAGGGGGAGAGAGAGAAACACCAGTGATGAGAGTCATTGACGGCTGCCTCTTGCACGCCCCCTGCTGGGGGTCAAGCCCCCAACTCGGGCATGTGCCCTGACCAGGAATCGAACCTCGATCTCCTGGATCCTAGGTTGATGCACAACCGGTGAGCCATGCCAACTGGGCTGGAGAGAGATTTTTAAAGAGCATTTTAAAGGGTGGTGGAGCTTCCATGTGAAACTCTGATGGTACTATGAATTTGTCAAAAACCATGCTCCTTGACAGCACAAAGGGAAACATGAATGTATAGAATTAAAAAATTATTTAGGAGATCGGTGTTTCCAGAGTGGAACGCAGACTGTTTTAAAGTACCCAATTGAATCACAAGTCTATGAAAAGACTTCTGGGAAGGAGATGGGGTGAGAATGTGCCAAGCTAAGTAACTCTGGACTTGAGCCAGCATGTCTGACAGAAGCTAAGCCACAGTTCGTCGGCACTGTGTTCCAGTTGATGAAGGTTACCAACAGGGATGCAGGCGCATGGCTCCGATGTCACCAGCCCCTGGAACTGAACGGTTACACGAGTGCGTGGTCTGTGGTGGGAGCTGGGCCCATTGCTGTTGGGATGGACAGTTCCAGCAAACATGGACGGAGGGCTAGAGAGGTCCCTGTGTTCCTGGGTTCAATTTGGACACATCCATCTGCTCTAAGTACCGAAGTTTAGATGTAGAAATAGCTGCAGGTGCCTGTATGTCCCTGAGTTAGTGTACACACAACTGCCCCTGGGACTGAGCGCCAAGGGGTTCCAAAGCGACCACAACACGGGACGGCGGTGATGCCACCACCCCTGTCCTGATGCCCTGGTTTCGGTCCCTTATACCATTCCTGCCCGACAGAGTAGCCGCAGTCCATCCAAGAGCCGTCTGTTTCTAGGGCTGGGGAGAGGAACACGGACGATGAGCCTGCAGGTGCTCCTAGTGCTGAGGAGATTTGAGGAGGGTGGAAACCAAGGCCGTGGAGGAGCAAACCGAGAGCTCCCAGTGGCAAAAGATCTGGAAAATCTGCAACAAATTGTTTCTTTACCCAAGTTATAGAATAAATATGCAAGAACTTCAAATATTTATAGAGAAAGAAAATGATTGGTGTATGAAGGACAAATCTCCAATTCAGAATGATCCCAACTCACTTACGTTGATGTTCTTTGTATGTTGTGTCCTGGGCTCAGACACATGGCAGAAATTCTGGGTGATCTTGGACTTCACAGTCACTTTTAATTTTTTAATTGATTAGTTAATTTTAATCCTTACCCAAGAATATTTTTTCCATTGGTTTTCAGAGAGAGTGGAAGGGGAGAGAGAGACATGGATCGGTTGCCTCCCGCACACGTCCGGACCAGGGCTGGGGATGGAACCTGCATCCGACGTACGTGCCCTTGGCTGGAATGGAACCCTGGGCCCTTCATTCCCTGGCCAGCGCCCTAACCACCGAGCTAAACCAGCTAGGGCGTCACAGTCACTTTTTAGATATCCTACCGAAAACATTGTCTGTGAAAACAATTTAATAAATTTTACTGCATTAAAGTTAAGAACTTGCATTCTGAGAAAAGCACTGAGAACAGAGTGAACAGACCAGCACAGACTTGGAGGGCATGCCTTCAAGTCACGTTTTTGACAAAGAACTCACGTGATGAGTAAAACAGGAGACTGATGAACAAAATAAAACAATTCAATTTAAAAAGGGCACCGATCTGTCCATACACCTCATCGAAGAAGCTGCCAAGAGGTGCTGAACTTGGTTTTTCATTATGGAAATGCAAATAAGACAGCAAGATACCACGGCTCACTCATGAGCATGACTGAAGAGCCACGTGGACAACACTGAACCCTGGCAGAGACATGCAGCAGCAAAACTCTCTTCCACTTGCTGGTGGAAATGACAAGCAGTCTGGTGGGAGACAGCAGACAGTTTTTGGTTGTTGATATTTTCTCCATTGATTTTTAGAGAGAGTGGAGTGGAAGGGAAGGAGGGGTTGAGAGAGAGAGAGAGAAACAGTGATGTGACAGAGACACGTCGATTGGCTGCCTCCCACACCCGCCCTAACCAGGGCTGGATCGAACCTGCAATCCAGGTACATGCCATTGACTGGGAACCGAACCCGTGACCCTTCCATCCACAGGCTGGCGCTCTAACCACTGAGCCAAATTGGCCAGGGCAACATTGCACTATTTTTTACAGAGTTAAACACAGAGTCACCCTGTGGTGGCAAGTCTACATTCCACAAATACTTTGTTGTGAAGGCTTTTATCAGCTTCATGCACTTCAGCATTTCTGAGTCTCTGAGTTTTACTGAGCTCGTGATTGGTTTATGAAAATTTCCAATAAAATTGGTGAATACATGTTCCTGTTGTACATTTCCTGAAATTACTTAACTTGATTTTCTAAGAAAGCCTTTGACCTAATGGTCCCTGTCATCTCCTCAGCCCAGCACAGCTGCCCTGTCCCTCGGGTTTGTGACAGGCTCAGGATGTGGGTCTGCACACCAAGCCTCTCGCACAGTAATACATGGCTGTGTCCTCGGCTCTCAGGCTGCTCACCTCCACATGGGCTGTGCTCGTGGACGTGTCTGCGGTCATGGAGACTCTGCCCTGGAAATTCTGGGCATATCCAGCGCCACCACTGTTAGGGTTAATCCACCTATCCACTCAAGTCCCTGTCCCTGGGCCCGTCCCACTCAGTGCAAGTAGTACTTGGTAAAGGTGTATCCAGAGCCTTGCAGAAGACCTTCACTGAGGTCCCACGCTTCTTCACCTCACCCCAGCTGCACCAGAATGTGGGCACCTGTGCCCGTTCACAGGAACACAGGCAGGAGCCCTGAGGGCAGGACCATGGAGGACACTGGGAAGGTGTGTCCCCAGAAGCAGAAGCAGGTGCTGATACAGGAACAGGGGACCCAGAAAAGCAGGCCTCGGGGAGGGGTCAGCGTCTCTGACAAACATCAAGATGGTCGTCTCCTTTCCCCGTCCTGATCACGGGCATCTGACCTGGCCACGGAGTCCCTGTTCCACCTGTGCAGGTGTGGCTGTGGAGGGCACTGACTTATGTTGGTAGTTTTCCTACCTGAGGACAGAAGAGCCGCAGTTGGGAAGCGTCAGTTGAGGGCATGCGTCTACTTTCGGGCCTGGGTAAAATAGTTCCTGGCTTGAGCTCGTGGCTGCATGTGGAGGGCCTGGAAGGTCTCCATGTGGGGTGGGCATGTGCTGTAGTGTCTAGGAGTCTCAGATGATTGAGACAGTGTCCTGTCCTTTATCCTATAAACAGTACCAAGTGCCATGTGGGTTTGTAGCCACTCCCACACACTCAGAGGTGGGTCTGCGTCCACCTGGGCCCTGGGACTCGCTTCCACCCATCCTGAGGCTGAGACTGGAGAGGACTCTGGGTGGCGGCCACTGCAGCCGGGACACTGCAGACACTACCAGGTGGTGAGCCTTGGGCCAGACCTGAGGACAGACCCAGCAGAGTCCCCCGTGACCATTCTCGGGCCCACAGATTGAAGCCCCTTGAAGACCCCAAACCTGCATGAGGGGACAAACCAGAGAAAGGGCAGGAGGAGAAATTGGCAGTGCTTTGTCGGCTGACTCAGGTGAGGCTGCTCTCCCAGGTCACCTGGTGGGGGACAGCAGCAGGCAGGTGAATGAGGTCAGCTCTGTGAAAGATGCCCAGCTTCCACAGGACACCTTGTTACCAGGTCAGGCTTGGGACTCTTCCAGTTTGGGTTTCCATCCCATTGGTCATCTTCCCTCCTCACCTCCTGCCCCGAACACCAGGACCCGGCATCCCATGTGGAGACAGACTCACTGCTCAGTGACCCCTAAGCTGCATCAGCCAGTTCCCTGCAGGAGCCGCCGTCTCCTTCCACATCTGCGTCTCTAGGTGACCCCGGTGTTGGTTACACCCAGGCTCTCCAGAGACTCCGGAGGAGGAGAGAAACTTTGCCTGCGACATTAAAGAAAGAGAGAAAAGGGTCTGAGGCCCTGGAGAAGGGGTCTTGAGCTTGGGGTGGAAGCTGCACATGTCGGGGCTCCAGCAAGGATATGGGTCTGTAGTTCTGTTTCCTTGGAGGGTCCTTCTCTGGTTGGGTATCAGGGTAATGCTGCCTCATAAGTGGGTTTGATGATGTTCTCTCTAACAGAGAACCCTCACTCTGAGGACCCTGATTGTCCCTCTCCCCCCAACCCCCACTCTCCTTCCTTAACTTCACCCTCGAAATCCTAGCTTCCCCACCCTGGTACTCTCATAAGGGCAGAGCCCCAGGTCCCCATTCCCCTTGCGCTGTGTGGCCTTGGGCCTGCCATGTTCTCTCCTTTGCCTGTAAGTTGACCTTGTAGTTCAAGCCTCTGAAGGTCGTTGCTGAGCTGGGGTCTGCAGTCATGACATTCCACAGGAGCCAGTGCAGCACAACCTGGCCCAGGTGGGGCCACAAGGTCCTGGGTGGGTGCCTCAGAGGTTCCTGCCAAGATCATCCTCTCAACAGGCTGGGACAGACCCATCGTTCCCCGTACTGCCTGTGGTTCTCCAGGGTAGGAAGGCTGACAGTACCCATCCAGGCTCAGAGTGTGTCACTTCCTCAGCGTTGGTGGCCCTGATAGCCACGCATTTGTGGCCACTGCTACAGAGCGCCTATCAGGCAGAAACACAGTATTGGTGACTGGCTTTGTGTCAAATAGCACATTCTTCTTGGAGGTTGTACTGTTGACACTCCCACGGGCACCCTGCTGAGGGCACCTTGGAGGGTCCCAGCCTACAGGGCTATGGCAGTTCCTTTTCTGTTGCAAATTCCTTTGTAACTGCATCTCTCAGGGACACACACACACACACACACACACACACACACACACACACATCTCCGGGCAGCCAAAGTTCCATTGCAGAAGGTGTCTCTACCGGCCTTTCCAGGGCATGGCAGGTAGCAGATCGCACAGGGCTGGCATCTTTAATTTCTGCTGACGTGTTCATCCAGCCAAGTCACCAACTCCCAGAGATCAGAGATCAGCGATGAGAGGTCAGAGATCAGAGTCTGGTGGAAGGCGGAGGCTTCTCCCTTCACTCGGGTACCCGTGGGTGCTGGCACCCTGTAGCCTCCACACTTCACGTGCTGCTGCAAGAGCATGAAGTGGCGCCAACGCTCAGCCCGTCCACAGTGTCCTAGAGGGAAGAGCAAATCTACTTGGACTTTGAGAGGCCAGGTACTCACGTTCCACCCCCCGTGGACACAGTGAAGAGGGAGTGAGGGAGTCTGTCGCCATCACAGTATGAGGGGGGAGGTTAGCACTCTGTGAGGACCCACAAGTCATAGAACTGGGAAGGAATGGGGGCCAGCAGGACACTAGAAAGCAGAGAGAGAAACTGTGTACAACCCTCAAAATGTATCAGTGGTCACATTATGTTTAAATAGTGACTATAATACACTATAAATAAAGGGGAACTGGCCCCCCTATATGGGGAAAATAATGATCACTTCCTACCACGACCTGCTCATGAATTTCCCATCCCTTACTAAAGAGCTATAAAATTGGATAAGAATCTGTAAAATACTAGTTCCTCAGATTGAGCACCAGAAGAGGCCCGTTGTTTCTTCAGCTGAGAGCTGATCAGCACATGCAGATGAGGAAATGCTCAAGGGCCAGGCGAGAACCACACAGAAGGGCTCAAGGGAACACCCCCTTGGTTTCCACTGGGCCAGAAATCTTTCGTGTTATCACCAGATGGGGGAAGAAAAGGAAAGCCTCCTGATTCAGGAAGCATCCGGTAGGACACTAGGAGGTGATTTCCTCACTAAGTCCAAAAGAGCTTCAAGCAGGAATCAGAAGGAGCTCACAGTTTGAAAACTTCTTAGTTGTAAACCAGAATGAGACACATGTAGTTAAAGAATTAAATAATTTGAACACCTATGAAGGTAAAATTAACAAAGCCCAGCTCCGCCTGCCAAGGAGAAAGCGAGCTGGCAGGGAATGTAACTCTGCTGTAATTATGCAGCATATCCGCACATGCTTGAGGGAAGGGGAATGTTACTGTGCTGTAATTATGTAGCATATCTGCTGGTGCTCTAGGGAAGCCTGACCTGACCCTGCTTCCTCCTCCTCTCTTCTTTCCACCTGACACTGCCTCTCCTCCCCCAGCTCCACCCCTGCTGGAAGCAAGTGCAGCCACACCCAGTGCCACGCCCTGTAACTGTTACCTAATCCCCTTAGCTGACCCACTCAGGGTAGGTTTTCCTTCAGTATCTTCTTGGTAGGAAGTGGCCAGGCACAGGGTTGGGACCCGGCTTCACTGAGGACCTTCCCTTTCTCCATTCCCGCTGACGGTTCTCCTCCACCAAGAGCATGAGGCTGGTGGAGGGCTCGGTCTCCCTGAGGGTGCCCCTCTTGCTGCTTGGGCTCTGGGTGGTGCTGGCTCCAGTCCAGAGTTCTCAAGGTCGTCCCTCGTGGCGCTACATCTCCTCCGAGGTGGTGATTCCCAGGGAAGAGCTGCACCTTGGCAAAGGTGTTCGGATTCCAGGCTGGGTCTCCTACAGCCTGAGTTTTGGGGGCCAGAGACATGTTATTCACATGCGGCGAAAGAAACTGTTTTGGCCCCGAGATCTGGTGATAATGACTCAGGATGACCAGGGAGCCTTGCAGATGGATTACCCCTTTGTCCCTCTGGACTGTTACTACCTCGGCTACCTGGAGGATGTCCCTCTTTCCATGGTCACCGTGGACACGTGCTATGGGGGCCTGGACGGTATCATGAAGTTGGATGACCTTGCCTATGAAATCAAACCCCTGAAGGATTCCCACAGGTTTGAACACATAGTTTCTCAGATAGTGGCAGACACCAATGCCATAGGACCCATGTTCCCGCTGGGACACAAGGAAGAGAGGCACCCCTTGTCGTCTCAGGTGAACTTCAGTTTAGTCTCCAGGGTCAGTAGTAAGCTCTACGCATCCCACCGAGGAAAGATAAGAGGCTGCCTCATGATTGCCCACTCACTTTTCACTGCGCAAAACAATGTGACAAGATGTGTCGAATTCCTAATAAAGTTAGGTAGTATAATGAACTCCTTGTTCCGAGGTCTTGATACAACGTACTATGTCAGCGTCCTAATCGTTTATAACAAGGGAGAGCCAGCCAATATGCGTGACTATAAAGTGCCAGGTGGCGGATTTGCTCAGAATTACCAACGTATGATTTATGAGCCTCTTCGTCCATTTACAGGCTTAATTGTGAATAGAGATGCACCCAATGACGTTCAGGCTGAATCAGTTCCCTACAGTTTTTGCGACTCTACAGCTATTATCTTTATGGCTTTCCTAGGCAGACATGTTTTATTGATAGGGGTTATAGCCACCCAGAAGACTGCGAGGACTATGGGTATAAAATATGATAAAGAATATTGTATTTGCCAGAGGAGAACCACATGCATTATGTCCAGATACCCTGGGTTGACAGATGCATTCAGTAACTGTTCCTATTTTGACTTTCAAATCGAGCTCATGTTAAATGAATTAGATTGCCTATTCCAAGTGGAAAGCGTATGGTTTAATAGAAGCCTGACAGAGGAACGATGTGGAAACTACGTGGTGGACAACAATGAGCAGTGTGACTGTGGATCCTTCAAGCAGTGTTATAGCAATGAATGCTGCAACAATGACTGCACACTTACGTCTGGGAGTGTCTGTAACTCAGGCAGGTGCTGCGCAAACTGTACCAATGCACCTGCGGGGTGGCTCTGCAGATCAATGCAAAACATCTGTGATCTTCCGGAGTACTGCCCCGGGTCGAGACCCACATGTCCTGAGGATGTTTATCTGCAAGATGGAACCCCATGTTCTGAAGACGGCTACTGCTATCATGGAAACTGTACTGACCTCAACATGCACTGCAAGGAGATCTTCGGCACAAGTGCTCGGAACGGTCCAGATGCCTGCTACAGCATCAACACAAAGGGCCACCGATTTGGACACTGTAAGCTCACCCGGACAATGTACATACTGGGTTGTAAGGACCCTGACGTTAAGTGTGGGCGCCTACAGTGTGTCAACGTCACTCATTTGCCTCGGCTGCAGGACCACGTGGGATTCCACCAGTCTCTGATCAGCGGGACCATGTGTTTTGGGGTGGGTACACACCGCGGGACAGGAGCAACTGATGTTGGTGCTGTGAAGACTGGCGCCCCCTGTGGTGGTGGAAAGTTCTGTATTGAGGGCCTCTGCAGTGGTATTGTGGCTTCAATAAAGTACAACTGTACTCCTTCGAGATGCAATTTTAGGGGAGTTTGCAACAGTAAAAATCGCTGCCATTGCCATGTAGGCTGGGACCCTCCTCGGTGCATAGCCATAGGTCCCGGAGGCAGTATGGATAGCGGTCCCCCTCCAAGAAGAAGGCGGTCAGTACGGCCAAGTGATATGTCCATAATCTATTTGAGAGTGGTTTTTGGTCGCCTGTATGCTCTCCTAGCTTCGGTCCTCTTCGGAATGGCCACAAATGTGAAAACTATCAAGACCTCTGAGGTCGAAGGAGTGAAAAGAGAGGAAGAAG
The DNA here is from genome assembly GCF_054644295.1 of Miniopterus natalensis. Taxonomy (NCBI): domain Eukaryota; kingdom Metazoa; phylum Chordata; class Mammalia; order Chiroptera; family Miniopteridae; genus Miniopterus; species Miniopterus natalensis. Next base: position 54,693 of record NC_142082.1, on the reverse strand, counting down.
TGCCAGGAGTGCCAGAAGAAGATGAAGCCTAAACAGGCAATCAGCCTTCCGGCCCCTGTACAACTATAGGCAACATAGAAGAAACACCCAAAGATATGTCACCATAACCAGCTGGCAGAGCTCAAGCCCACATTTCTGGGTGTCTGCAGGGGTCCTGCTGTTCATCACGGGTGAGCGAGCGGCGTGGGCATTTGCACACCAGCTCTCTTTGACAGCTCACTGCCCAGCACTCTGAACTAAAGCTTGAAAGCCACATGTTGGTGTCCTGTATAGTTTTTGTAAGTCTGTAGGAGCCCTAACTGAGCCCAAGTCTTGGGCCTGGAGAGGAGACCTGGTCAGCAGCTGTTCTTGACCTGTGGATGCATGTCTCAGGATTAGTGGCAGTGGTCACAAGTTCCTTTAGGGCCAATTCATGGCAGTTCCCCACAATCGTGCCCTTGCGCACCAAGTTTTCCCTCAGTCTCCATGTAACCTCTCCTTTTCTAAACAGGTTGGGTTCAGGGCAATGGTATGTTCCTCCCAACCAACCCTGCCTGTTTCACCCGGGGGTGGCAGGGGGCTGCGGGCTGAGAGCCAGGCTTCATTGTTGGCTAGTGACACCTGTTTCACCCTGGAGAGCAAAGTTCCCTGTGGGGAGGCTGCGATCATTCAGTGTTGTTCAATCAGGAAATGAGGTAGACGTGGAGATCAGGGACCCTGGCCTTCAGGGGAGCCTGCGCGTGTGGCCCCCCCCTCCTTGCCTGTGCACTTCAGAGAAGGGCCGTGAGTGCGCCTAAGTCCTGGGGAGTCATGACATCGTCTTCACAACAGGCCTGTGGGGCTGGAAACCAGCATACCTCTGTGTCTGAACAGTTTTCCAAGAAATGCTATTATGTTAATTTTTAATGTAATGTAAAATTAATAAAAATGAAACAAATTTCACAGCAAGATTTAAAATTAGATATTTCCTCCATGCAATACAGGTACATTGTGTGGAATTTAAAAGCCAAAAATTCCCACAAATTCAAGGACCCGGGGTGACCTTGATGGACAGACACGTTAGGTGGTCGTTAGGAGAGGAAATTGGGATGCGTGTTGGCCCCATATTTATTGACACTTTCTTCTGTGACTGGTCATGGTGGAGGGAGCTGGGGAGAGTGAGCAGGGCTCCAGGCCCTTGGAGCCCAGGGTCTAGGTCAGAGTTGGTGAGAACTGAACAGTAGATGACTGGGTCCTGTGGAGGTGGTTCCCACATCCCCCCCAGTAAGTGAGGAGCAAGAGGGAACCGTGTGGCAGGGAGCAGACACCTGGGGGTGGAGGTCCTGGGGGATGATCATAACCTCCGTGGGGCCAGGTGTGCCTGTCAGAAGGAAGGAAACCAGTGGGGACAGGTGGGCATGTAGGGGTCAGAGAGCCTGAGCTCAGCACACAGGTGCCTGGACTGCGCTTGGTCTCTCTGTGTGGGAGCTTTTCGACCACAGGAAGACTAGGGCACTCACGTGGCTCTTTGTCAAGAAAAAGAAGGACATGCAGGAGCCGGGGAAGGGAAGGCCCCCAGGCGTGGCCGTGTCTCACCTGCAGACAGGCACTATCCCTTCTTCATTTGTTGTCTGCCGTGAGAAGAGGAGGCATTAGAGCCAGAAAGAAGTGTCCCTGACGCGGCCGAGCACTCTGAGAGCAAATCCTGGCTCCCAAGAGGTAGACCCTTTCTTCCCCCAAGTCCACAGCAGCCTCTGGGGCTGGTCCTTGTGCTGAGAGGGTCGTGAGTGCCCCCTGCAGCCCCCCCCCTCCCTCACCGGGGCTTGTGTCTGGCTCACACTGACCTCCCCTCACCGTGTCTCGCACAGTAATACACGGCCGGGTCCTCGGTGGGCACAGAGCTCAGCTGTAAAGAGAACTGGTTCCTGGACGTGTCAGCAGGATGGAGGTGTGGCCCTGGAAGGCTGGGCTGTAGCTGGTGCTCCTGTCCAGCACCCCATCCACTGCAACCCTTCCCCAGGGCTCTGGCGGATCCAGCTCCAGTAGTGACTGCTGGTGACCGAGCCCCCGGAGACAGCGCAGGTGAGGGAGAGGGTCTGCGAGGGCTTCACCAGTCCTGGGCCCGACTCCTGCAGCTGCACCTGGGCCAGGACACCTGGGGACAAGGGGCACCGGTCCCTGTCAGTCATGTGCAGTCACAACCCCCCATAGACCCCTGTCTGACATCGGAGACCCTCACCTTGGGGGCTGTCACCAGGCACAGGAGGAGACCCAGCAGGCTCATCTTCTTCTAGACCAAGGCCCTGCCTTCCCCAGAGCCCTCAGCCCTGTGTGAGGAGAGAGCTGTGAGCCCCACAGCCCAGGAGGGATTTACCCTGGAGCCTGAAGGGAAGTTTGCATGTGGGGGGCTCTGTTCTTATAAATTGGGGTTGAGGGGACTGAGTCAGTGTCCCCTCTGAGTATTTCTTCACCTGACCACATGCACTGTGTGATCTGGGATGTGAGGACACTTGGCTTGTGAGGTGCATTGCAAGCAGGTCAAAGGACAGCCCCCCTTCTGAGTGGAAGAGTAAGTGTGGAATCTCATGGATTTTCTAGTAGACATGGTAAGGATGTAGCTTTATGTTCAAACACTTTCCAAAGCCCCAACTATTAAAATATCTACGATTGATGCCCGGCCGGGCGTGGCTCAGCGTTTGAGCGTCGGCCTAGGATCCAGGCGATCGGGGTTCGATTCCTGGTCAGGGTACATGCCCCGGTTGCGGGCTAGGCAGCCGATCAATGACTCTCTCATCATTGATGTTTCTCTCTCTCTCCCTCTCCCTTCCTCTCTCTGAAATCAATAAAGATATTAAAAAATAAAATAAAAATCTATGATTGAGAAGGTTTTATAATCATAATTTTATTTTTTGTAATATGTTGATTTTAAGTTCACTATAAATATAGTCCCCAAATATAGGAGAGTTTTCCACCTTGGCTGTGGAGAGAAGGGCATGGGGTCACTGATGCTGGATTCACGCACCACGGAGGATGGGGTGCAGGGTGGTGTTAGACCAGTCTCCTTGGCTGTTAAGATTCTGGTGCCTGAGGCGGCCGTGGGTCCTGTCCCGGTTCTCGCAGGTGAACCAGGGCCTCACGCTCAGTGACCTGCCCCTGCACATGCTCAACAACATCTTGTACCGGCTCTCCGATGGCTGGGACATCGTGACCCTGGGCCAGGTGAGCCCCATGCTGCGCACGCTCAGCGAGGACAGGCGGCTGTGGAAGACGCTGTGTCAGTATCACTTTGCTGAGAAGCAGGTGAGTGTGGCGGTCCCTCCCAGCCCCACAGGTGCAGAGCTGCAGCATCGGAAATAATCAGAATTTATGAAGATTGCTGTGGTTTCCTTCCATAGCTTGTATGGTTTATTTTTTGTGATACTTAAAAAGAACTGTGAGTCTAATATAACCCAAAAGGAAACAGAACAGGACCCAGTTTTCTTCCCTGTGTCGAAAGCGTAGTGTGTTGCAGTCACCGGCTTCCTGTCTTTTCCCCCCGTATGGTGAGTCAGATTCAGTCCACTTGTGTCCTCTATAGTCTGCCGCCTCCCTGAGCCTTGGTTTCTCTGACCAGCAGGCAGCATGCCGCTCTCCGCTTCCTCCCTGCGTGTATTCCTGCACCGTCAGACCCAGCACAGCCGCCAGGCCCCTGCTTTCCTGCCTCCAGGGTTAGAGCCTGTGCTGCCCTCTGACCCTCGGGCATGGGGTGAGGGCAGCCCCCGTGCCCATATCAGATATAGGATGTGTGTAACTTACTACGTTCTTAAATTTATTTTTCCATTACAGTTGACATACAGTATTATATTAGTTTCAGGTGTCTGGCTTAGTGCTTAGACCTATTTTTAAACTTAATAGTATATCATGGGCATCATGCCAGATCCAAATACTTAAATCTGTGTCATGGCTGCATGGGTCCCCTAGTAGGGACACGTGGTGTATTTGATTGGCCCTTTTGATTTGATCCAGGTGAGTTTAATTCCAGCAATTGAACATGTCATGCACTACCTGCCTCTTTTAATAGTTTTGCACCTAACCCTACGCTGTGAAAACCATCCGCTGATTCTGACAGAACTGTGTGTGTCCAGTTCTGTAGACACCTGATCCTCTCGGAAAACGGTCACGTCGAGTGGAAGCTGATGCACTTTGCGCTGCGGAAGTGCTACCCGGCGCGAGAGCACTACGGGGACACCCTGCACTTCTGCCGGCACTGCAGCACCCTCTTCTGGAAGGTACCACCCGCAGGGCGTGGGTGTGCAGGCTGGGGCGGGGCAGTTCTCTGTACTTTAACCGCAGTGGTTAAAACATGGGAAATTCTGTGTGATGAGAGGGTGATGGGATGTCTGTCACCAGACACCGGGCAGGGGTAGGTTCATGAATGCAGAACGTGTCCTGTGGTTTGAGTCAGAGCTGTTGAAAACCAGACGTTAGACCACTGCCCGCCCTTGGATGACTGTCCCCCTGTGGTGACTGCAGCATGTGGGGGCATGTCCCGAGGGGCGTGAGGTGGGCAGGCCTGCCTGGTGCCCTCAGGCCCCCATCCTGGGCGGATGCAGCTTCCTGGCTAACGGCTTCTCCCACCCTTACCCTGAGAAAGAGGAAGACCTACCTCCGCTCATCTGTTTCCCCAGACCTGGCCTTCACCCCGCAGCCGTCCCGGCTGCCGTCTGGAGCTTCTAAGGGACAGTCCCACCCTAGGGTGCCTCCCAGGGCTTCTCTTCTCTCAGCTCCACACATGAGTCAGAGGATTTCAAGTAAACGTGCAGGCCAGCTGGGCGTGGCTCAGCGGATGAGCATCGACCTAGGATCCAGGATATCCGGGTTTGATTCCCCGTCAGGGCACATGCCTGGGCTGCGGGCTGCAGCCGATCGGTGACTCTCTCATCATTGATGTTTCTCTCTCTCTCTCTCTCCCCATCCTTTCTTCTCTCTGAAATCAATAAAGATATGTTAAAAAAACAAAAGTAAACGTGCATTTTCTCATTTGGTCAACACTTAATCAGATGCTGACTGCTTATCAACAAGTCTAACTCAGTGAGAAACCTAAATGTGGACACTATCTGTGGCACTTTCCCTGTTCAGGGTATTAGGAACCCTCCTCCCGAGACTCCCCTGTTCCTGCCTTACTCTCCACTGTCTATGTCTGATAAAGACAAGTTCCCCACGCTCAGGCAAACTGCTTCACACGTCAGCTTCGTCTCTCCCGGAACGCTGTCCATGCTCTGCCTTGGGTTAGGGTTAGGGCTAGTGCTGAATGTGCTCGGTGTGATATTTCACTGGGAAAAGGGTGACACTGGGAAGGCTGGTGTGAGCCTGACCCACGGGCATCCTACAGGCCCACCCGCCCCTTCCTCGTGGTGGGGCCTCGGCCTTCTACCTGGAAACACTACAGTTGTTTGTTTAGTTCTGTGCGGCTTAATGACCTGAACACCTTTTGAGAAATGTGTCATTGGGTGACACTGTCCTTGTGGACATCACAGATCCGATGATCCAGCTGCCAGCCTGGACAGCGTCCTGCACAGAACAGTGGGAGGTCAAGTCCAGCACAAGGGAGAGGACACAACCCAGAAACACGTGGTCAGGAGGCGACGAGGCTGCTGCTGGCGCCACACTCGCCGTGTGCAGCAGACTCTGAGGATAGAGAGGCCCTGAGGATAGTGGATCCCTCGCTGTCACTGCCACGCGTGGTCATCCTCAGTGCTGGGCCTGGTTCCCACGTGAGCGGAGTTTTCATGGTGGCTGATGGGACCACGACAGCCGCGAATGACTTTCCACATTCTCCAGGGTTAGCTCTACGTGGAAATGTCAGCTCTGCCTCGGGTCCTCCCAGGGAGCACCCCGAGGGTCAGGTGTTACTGCACTCGTGGCTGGTCAGTTGAGACTCAGAGGGAAATGAAGCGTGGGTCCTGCTCTGAGGACTGTCTTTGAGGGGCGTGTCGTGGGGGCATTTGCTGGTGTCTTGCGCTGTCAGTAACACTGTTACTGCCCACGTGTTACCTGGTGGTTTCGGTGGTTGTCACAAATGGCGTGTGTCAGCCAGCTCCTCCTAACCTGTCTCCTTTCCTTCCCCCGCTCTCCTTCCGATCTGTCTGCACACCTCCGAGGACTGCCGCCTTGCTTTGCTGTTCAAGGTACCCGCACCTCTCCGCGCGCCCGGCTCGAGGCTAACCCTGCCGTGCCTGCCCTGCCTGGGACCCTGCGACACCCAGGGTGCAGCCTCCGCTGCCAGGCGCACGGCCTGCACCTGTGACTTGCAGCCAGACTGCAGCGGTCGGGCTTATTTCAGCCACCACAAAAGGGTTTTCTTGAAACACCTCAGAGTCCTGCACTTGAGCGAGAGGCCAGCCTTAGGGGAAGCTCCAGACATGCCCAGTGAAGTTCCTTCTGGTAAAAGGCACTGGACAGACCTGGGTGGTCATGTCCCAACCACAGCCACCCAGACGCTATGCTGACGTGACGTGGCCTCTGACTACCATGGGCTGTGACCTTCAGGCTCCTTGTTCTCTTAGGTTCACCAGCCTCCTCACACTAAACCCATTTTTCCTGTTCAGTGCAGTCCTGGGCCTTCAGTTGCTGTGGGAGCACAGCGGGGTTCCAGGGGCAGCCGGTGGGGAGCATGGCCAGGATGAGGGCGGCAGAAACCCCAGAAGTTTCCTTCCTCTAAGCAGGGCCAGCTGCCGGGGACGGACTCTGGGCCACCTGTCTGTCCATCTACTAGAGCAGAAATCTGCTGGGAGGTTTCTGTACTGAGACGGCCTGTGCCGTTTTCATGACTCTCCTTGCCTTTGAGACGGGTCTGTGGGCCGTTTAAACGAACAGCCGGTGTCCGATCTGGGTAACCCTCTCCCTCCTCCCACAGGACTCGGGACACCCCTGCACGGCCACGGACCCTGACAGCTGCTTCATGCCCGTGTCCCCACAGCACTTCATCGACCTCTTCAAGTTTTAAAGGGCCCTCCCCCATCATCTCGTCAGAGTTGGGCCCATGGGTCCTTCTGGAGCTGCAGCCAGTGTTCCTGTGACTCAGTGCTGCCTCAGGCCGGGCTTCAAGCTGGGACGAGTAGGAGCTGCTCTGTTCATCTTTGAAAGGCGGTAAGGGAACCCAGGTGAAATCACTTCAGCTTCCTTCTTTAAGAAGTTATTTTCTTCTGAGCATATAAAAATTTGAAACTGCGTATTTACAAATATGGTTCAAAAAGGACTCTGGGTTTTGAAGCCTGTGTTCTGTGCTGAGTTGACAGTAACAGCCATTAACATGCTTGACTGTCACACGATATTTTCCTGGTTTTGCAGTAATTGTGGGGGCAGGACGATTAATCCTTGTAAATACATCGTACAGAATGTTTATTTTTCTTAAGATGTATTTTAACCACATTGGTTGTGACCAAATGACTCTTCTAAATGCAGAATGACCCTAGGGAAATATTTGTATGTCCGTTATGGTGTTTAGTAATTGGGTTGTGAATTGTGCAAAGTGTTTGTGACCAGCAAAGGTATGAGTTGTGTGGCCGCCCTCCAGGCCACAGCCTGAGACTGTGCAGCGTGCTGCCTGGGCACTCTTGGACAGACGCCGGCCGTCTGGGTGTCCTCAGCAGCCCTGGGGAGGGACAGACAACTACTGAGAATGACAAGTCAGCAGCGGCCTGGGGCAGCCTGACTTCTCTGTACTGAAACTGCTTTTATAGACAATAAATCATGTTTACTGACTTCGTCAGTTTTGCATCTTGTTGAAAATGTAGTGTTAGTGATTTTGATAACATTTATTTAACACTTTGAAACCTTTAAAAGACTGCTTTATTTTTAAAATAATGTGTGTCCATTTTAGAAAAGTTCTATAAAGGTGTATAAAAATAAAATCAATTATAATCTTGCCACCCAAAGGAAACTGCTTGCAAGAAAGAATGTGGACATCACCCCTAGGTAGCCATAGGGAGAGAGTCACTATTGTGTGTTTTCATCTGTGCTTGGAGTTAAGCCTCCCATGGAACAGTAAGTAGCATCTTTGATGCCATATTCATTTCATAACCAGTCTTTTCCCCAGAAGCATTTGTGGAAACATGGTTTTTATTGGCTACGCAGTATCACAGAGATGGAACAGTCTGCAATCTGGTTGTTTCTGGGTCTTGCTGTTCACAAAGTAACCCTGTGATAAGCATCATTATAATAAACTTTTGTGCACTTGCTTATCTCCATAAGGTAATCTATAAGTTGAGAAGAGAGATTGAGTCAGACAGTTTTTAGGGATATTTCCAGATAGTTCGTGAGAATGAAAATTGTTACATTCTTTCTAAGAGATTGTACGTTGAATGTGACTGTTCACCGTTGAATGTGACTATCCCTTTGCTGTTGGTGCTATTTTAATTAGCATGGAATGGGTTATGAGGATTAATGTTTCTGTTGCATATTTAGAGGCCATTTGTTTTTGTTTTTAGTTTTGTTTTTGTTAAATTACCTGAAGTGTTTACTTGTTTTACTTTGGGGGTTTTGGACTATTTTGTATTAATTTTTTCTTGAAAGGATATTAATCTTGTGAAGTCATAGTTTTTGTCCAGAAATAATGTTACAGTGTCAGTAGAGGAGTCCAGCTCTTCCGCTGTGGTAGGAAGTTTCCATATGACACAGATATAATTAGGTCCTGTACCACAATGCACTTGGGTAGGGTCAGGGTCAGGGGTCAGAGATCAAGGGTGGGAGTGAGGGTAGGGTTTAAAGTTAGAGGTTAGGGGTAAGGGTTTTTGGCTTAAGGTTGGGGTCAGGGTCTAGGGTCCGGGGTCAGGGTCAAGATAAGGGTAGAGGGTGAGGGTTAGGGGTTAGGGTGAGGGTAGGGGTTAGGGTTTAGGGTTAGGGAGGGTGAGAGTAGGGGTGAGGGTGAAGGTTAGGCTTTAGGGTTATGGGTTAGGGTTAGGGTTGTTAGAGTTAGGGTTTGGGTTAGGGTAGGGTTGGGATTAGGGTGAGGGTTGGGTTAGGGTTACGGTGGTTAGGGTTAGGGTGGTTAGGATTAGGGTGGTTAGGGTTAGGGTGGTTAGGGGTTAGTGTTAGGGTCAGGGGTTGTTAGGGTTTAGGGTTAGGGTGGTTAGGGTTAGGGTTGTTAGGGGTGTTAGGGTTAGGGGTTGGGGTTTAGGATTTACGGTTGTTTAGGGTTGGGGTAGGGTTAGGGTTTGGGGCTAGGGGTTAGGGGCTAGGGCTAGGGTTGTTAGGGTTAGGGCTAGGGTTGTTAGGGTTAGGATTCTTTCATCCTGCATGGAGATTCAACTGTCGATGGTGACCACACGATATTTTTCTGACTTATCATCTATATGTCTGAGTCCATTTGTCCACTCAGAGCAGGAGTCTCACAGGGAGGAGCCACTCCTTTGTGTCTGTACCAACTTGTTCCCCCTCACCGTCTGATCCTTAAGGAGGAGCTCCCTGTTCATACAAACTCCACTCAGTACACAGAGCTAACTATGTTATGCCCACCCATGATCTAGCATGTAGAAGGTGGGCTCCCACCAGGCCACAGGAGGGATGTGTGAAGCCAGAGGACAGGGGAAGAGGTAAACACTTCTCACCAGCCAGGAGTATCCGCTGTTGGCTGCATCTTCATCTTCTGTGATCTGGCCCTCATGAAGGGCAAAGTGCAGACTCACCGGCAGATCTGTGTATTTATGCATGTAAGGGGCAGACAATAGTATTTATGCATGTAAGGGACAGACAATAGTGAGGGGAAGGCCAGGGGAGGGGAAGGGAGCGGGCTCGAGGGGTAAATGGGAAAAAAAGGACATCTCTAATACTTTCAACAATAAAGATAAGTTAAAAAATAAGAAACAGATAAAACCAAAGCTTGAGGGACTCAGTCACATTTCACCCACAAGGGTATGTCACCCCAGTGGGGTATCTGGAGACACTGTGGACTGGCTCCCCATCTACGGAGAGACATAAATTCCCAGCCAAGAGTCAGAGGCATCCCTGCTAGTCTCTGGGCTGTCCGGGCAGTGGTCCTGTTGCTTGAGAACCACAGCAGGGTCCCTTTAGCCCAGGGAGACAGGGGATATGGAGCTTTCCTCGTGCCCTGAGGGCAGACCTCCCAACAGTCCCAGATGCCCAGTCGCAAGGAGGGTGGACATACTCCCTGCTTGTGAGCTGGGCAGCCAGGCAGAGACAGCACCTCTGGCCCCGGGGGTGAGCCCTGTGGGCCTTGTCTAGGAAGATTAGAAACTGCCAGGTGTCCCTCATTTTCCAAGTCAGAATATTTTAGGCTCTCATTTATCCAGCATCATGTCCTGTTCAGACCCTCACAAAGCAACTCCAACAGAAATGTGAATGTTAAAGAGCAGCCCCCCCCCCTTCGTTCTTAGTTCTCTTGACCCTGACCTGTAGCCTAGGGTCTCTCAGCCCTTAACCCTTAGCGCTACCTTGAGTATTTCAAAAAGCTCAAAGAAGTTCATCTGAGTTTAACTACAGACGCAAAGGACGGAATAGAAAGTGAAGAAAAGAACATCCTTCCAGCCAAAGGGCAAAGATCTCTCTCCCCAGCCTGGCTGGGTGTGGCTCAGAGGTCAAGCGTCGACCTAGGATCCAGGAGATCACAGTTTGATTCCTGGTTCAGGGCACATGCCCGGGTTGCAGGCTCGATCCCCAGTCAGGGGCGTGCAGGAGGCAGCCAATCAATGACTATATGTCATCATTGATGTTTCTATCTCTCCCTCTCCCTCTCCCTTCCTCTCTCTGAAATCCAGAAAGATACATATTTAAAAAAAAAAAACCCAAAAAGTCTGTCTCCATTGGAACTAGTGACCGAAGAGAGAAAAGCTGCGGGAAGGGCCTTGTGTGATTTCACAGTGTTGCTGGGTGTATGGACGTTGTCTTGCAGTCCCCAAGGTCCCTAGTGCAAACTTCCCTGGTCCATGACCAACTCATCCAGTCACGGGAGTGGCGAGTGCCTAGTGGCTCTTGAATACTCCACCCATGCCTGCACAGTGTGGCAGTCTGCAGAAGGGGGGGGGGGAATTCCATAGTTATGAAAAGATGCAGGGAGGAAAGAGACCACAGTTAACCTTGTCCTTCAAGCCACAGTGTTGAGGACGACTGGCTTTATTCTTTTCCTGCAAAGAGTTTGGCATTAAACACTTCCAGATATAGGTTATCAGTTGCCAGTTTAAAGAGCTAGCCCAGCCCGGCCGGCGTGGCTCTGTGGTTGAGCATCAACTTAGGATCCAGGAGCTCGACGTTCGATTCCTGGTCAGGGCACGTGCTCCGGTTGGGGCTCGATCCCCAGCAGGGGGCGTGCAGGAGGCAGCCGATCAATGACTCATCATTGATGTTTCTAGCTCTCCCTCTCCTTTCCTCTCTTTGAAATCAATAAAAGCATATTAAAAATAAAATAAAGAGCTAGCCCAGCGATGTTCGCTACAATGTCACTAGGGCACAGGTGAAGAGAGGAGGTTCTATTTCCTGTCCTAGAAAGTGATTCCTGTCTAACGGTTCCTGTCCAGTTTTGAACCCAGTGACAAATGGAACAGTGTTCCTGGAGCAAGGAGGCCTGCGAGAGTGTAGGTTAAACAGACCACTTGGGCAGGCGAGGCCTATGAAATCGTAACAACACATGGGTGATAGGATTAAATGGCGGGAGTGTGGGTGCGAGGGTCACAGCTGTGAGCCGAATCCTTGGGGATCAGTGTGGTGGGTCAGTGTGTGCTGCTTGTGTAGGAGGCTCTCAGGGGCTGCGAAGCCTGATGGTCATCCTTGCTCAGTTTACGTGCCTCGGTTTCTCTCACAGGCTGTCTGAAACAACCCTGAGGATCCTGAATGCTGAGCGACCAAACCTTATATGCACTCCCCAGACGGGTCAAAGTCTAATTACAATTGTACTCTGGAGTCCCTCTGAGGCCCTTGCACATCACAAGGGAGATAGATCCTCAGTCACCTGAGAGTGTCTGCTTGCACAGACTGGAGGGAAGACATGTCTCATACCTTTGGTGCCAGTTCATCTTCTCCAGGCGTTATTTTAGTTTTAAGCTTGTAGTTATTCTCTTTTAGCTAGAATTACTGCCTCGCCCTCCCGATCCTGGACAAGAAGGGAAAGTAAAGCAGCCCTTTCTCCGGCCTGTTGGGAGCTGGTGATGTGTCTGGACATGGTCCACGTCACCCGAGGGTCTGAAGTCAAGGACTCGACCCTCCCCACAAGTTCCCATGAGGAGCCGAGATAAAGAAATTACCACGGTCTGGGCTCACGCAGGAGGCAGGGAGTTTACTCTGAAAGAGTGTTTATGCAGCCTTGAAGGCACTACTTTGTATCACCCTCACCTCATTACCAATTGTCACTTACTATATACTAAAGGCATTGAAGCCATTTGGGGCTGCTCCTTGTCAGAGAGCAGTCCTCCTGATCCCATAACTTTGTCTGTCTCTTTCATTCCCACCGCTCGAACACCGGCCTGGTGGCCAGAGGACAGACGGTTTGAGCAATTGGAGTCTTATGGTTTGTAGCCTTTTCCTGAGGCAGTATTTTTCACTGACAAAGGTTAATTTTCACATTAACGTGTTGTCTTTTGCATCTGAGGTGACATACCTAACACATGTCTTTGCAAAACAAAGTAATTTCCAGGCCCTGAATGCAATAGAGCAGAGACCAGGAATCTTCTCATTGTTATTGATATCTTCACTGCTGTTAACTATCCTGTACTCACCTATGTAAAAGAAGTATGTGTTTGTCATTGTACTTTTTATCCAATCGCAGAGGTTTCCCTGCTTTGCTTTCTCCCACCTCCCTAATCTATCACCAATGGATTGCATGTATGCCATTTACAATAAACTCACAAAAAATCTTCACAGGTTTGAATGATTTCTTACATTGGCATTACTTGGTGCAGTCCTTAGGCTTCCAAAGATGCTCCCCCAAGACCACCCGTTGGACCCCACCCGGTGCTAGGATCCAGGAAAGGGCCCACTGAGCCTGCTGGTTCCCCGCCCATGTGGTGAAGTTGTGTGTCGCCTGGATCCTGCACCTTCCTTTGCTTTTGGTAGCGGCTCTGACTCTATTTGAGCTGTATTACATATATCCCTCCCTTTTCTCCCCATGGATCCCCCCCCCCCTCCGGCTCCCCCAGTCCTTCACCACGCAGTTGCCTTGCGTCTACAGGTTATGCACATAAGGTCTTTGATGAATCTCCCCCCACCCACTCCCCCACCCCCACCTCCCCGCTGAGAGTCATCAGTCTGTTCCGTGCTTCTGTGTCTCTGGATCTATTTTCTTCTTCAGTCTGTTTTATTTATTAGATTCTTTTATACACGATTCAGAAACCGCGGGGACCTTCTGCAGAGGCGCTCAGCAGCCAGGAAGGGAGCGGGCGGCGCGGTCGCCGTGGAGACGGGCGAGCGGCCTTGATTGGCTGAGTCTCCTCTGGCCCCGCCCCGTCCGTTCAGAGGCTCCGCCGGTTACGAAGAGGCGGAGATTTACCGGGGATCCTGGGAGAGGAAGTGGCTGAGAGCGGAAGTGGAGGCGGCCCCAGGCGCCTGGGCGTCGCTGTTGGTTCTGAGGTAACGTGGGCGCTGAGCCCCGCCCGCCAGGGGTCCTGTGCGGTCGCCCGCGGCGGGCAGGGCGGGCGGGAGGAGCCCCCGTGACGGGCACCCTGGGCGCCTCGGGGACGCCGGGAGCGCTTCCTGAGCAAACACAGGAACGCTCCGCGCTGTCCGGTGGTGACCCGACGCTCCTCTGAGAGCCGCGCCGCCGGCACCGCGACTTATATTCCTTATAGCAAAAATAATGCAAAAAGTCAAAAGGTGGGAGCAACCCAAGTGCATCAATGGATAAACAAGATGTGATATATTCATACAATGTGATATTATTCTGCCGTAAACAGGAGGGACACTGACATAGCCCGACATATGCCACATCAGAGGTGAACTTCGAGGACACTGTACTCAGTAAAAAACAAAGTCACCAAAAGACGAATGCTATAGGATTCCACGTATAATATGAGGCATCTAAAGGTGTCAGATTCGTAGAAACAGGAAGCAGAATGGTGGCTGCGGGGCCTGGGGGGTGGGAGTGGGGGTTATTGCTGAGTAGGGACGGAGGTTCAGTTCCGCAAGACACAGCCTGTGGACCAGAGGGGCCGCGTGCTAACCCCAGGGCTCAGGAAGCCCGCGCGGGGCCTCGAGGCGCCGAGACCCGCAGCAGCCGCACAGCGTGGTCGGGAGGTACACTCCTCACTGCGGTCAGTCCTGGCTGGTCACGTCCTGGCCTGCAGCTTCCTTGACAAAGGGCAGTTTTCAGCTTAGGTAAGCCCGTCTGTCGTCGTTTTGCATCTGTGATAACACACCTTGGAATGCCGGAGGGATCCCCTTTTTCGGGGAGCAGGGGCCACAGAGCCCCTCATGTTGTCTCGTTTCCCGCACACCATCTCTATGTGCTGAAAATGTTATTGTTTACTGTCCTGGACCCACCCATGCAAAAGAAGAACGTATCTCTCCATTGTTTTTAATCCAATCTCAGAGACCTCTCTGCTTTGCTTTCTCCTGCCTCTTTAATCTACCGTCAATGGATTTCCTGTAACCCCATTACCGTCTCTTCCTTTGATTGTAAGGTATAAAATAAACTGCAAAACTGCCACTATTTTGGCTCAGATAAACTCATAAAAATTCTGTACAAGTTTGAATGTTTCTTGTGTTGACAAAAAGTCCTGGAGATCTACCTGTTTCACAACAATGTGAATGTACTTGACACTACTGAACTTTACACGTGAAAATGGCTGAGCTGCCCAGTGGCCGCAGCTCAGTGGTTGAGCATCGACCTGGGATTCGGGAGATCAGGGTGGGATTCCTGGTCAGGGCACACTCCTGGGCTTTGGGCTTGATCCCCACTGGGGAGCTTGCAGGAGGCAGCCCATCAATGCCGACTCTCTCATCATTGGTGTTTCTCCCTCTCTCCCCTTTCCCTTCCTCTCTCTGAAATCAATATATCTTTATTGATTTCAGAGAGAGGAATGGAGGAGGAGGGGAGGGGAGGGAGAGAGAGAGAGAGAGAGAGAGAAACATTAATGAAGAGAGAGTCATCATTGATCGGCTGCCTCCTGCACGACCCTAACTGGGGATGGAGCCCGCAACCCGGGCGTGTGCCCTGACCCGGTCAGCTGACCGGCCTTCCCGTCACAGTCACTGCTGAGGAACACTCTTACAAACAGCGCGTAGTTTTATTATATGATCCAGATACCACACTCAGTATTCACCTAACAGACTTGAGAACATGGCACACACAACACTGCACGTGAATGATCTTCGTGGAGTCACCCATAATTATCCAAACCGAGGGCACACACATTCCACCTGAGTGAGTGGACAGACCATCTCTTGTGTACCTGATGAACCAAACTCTACGAGGCAGTTTAAACAATGAGGAATAAAACTCTGAGAACACAAGAACGAAACTGAAATCCAATTACACGAAATAAAAGAATTTACATGAGGAATAAAACTCTGAGAACACAAGAACGAAACTGAAATCCAATTACACGAAATAAAAGAATTTACAATGTTACATACTGTATGACTTTTTATATATATATTGCATTCTTGCCAAGGCAAAACTATAGATATAGTGAAAAGACCAACGTTTGCCAGGAATTTGGAGAGACTTAAAAATACCTTTGTTTTCAGAGAGAAGAAGGGAGAGGGGGAGAGAGAGAAACACCAGTGATGAGAGTCATTGACGGCTGCCTCTTGCACGCCCCCTGCTGGGGGTCAAGCCCCCAACTCGGGCATGTGCCCTGACCAGGAATCGAACCTCGATCTCCTGGATCCTAGGTTGATGCACAACCGGTGAGCCATGCCAACTGGGCTGGAGAGAGATTTTTAAAGAGCATTTTAAAGGGTGGTGGAGCTTCCATGTGAAACTCTGATGGTACTATGAATTTGTCAAAAACCATGCTCCTTGACAGCACAAAGGGAAACATGAATGTATAGAATTAAAAAATTATTTAGGAGATCAGTGTTTCCAGAATGGAACGCAGACTGTTTTAAAGTACCCAATTGAATCACAAGTCTATGAAAAGACTTCTGGGAAGGAGATGGGGTGAGAATGTGCCAAGCTAAGTAACTCTGGACTTGAGCCAGCATGTCTGACAGAAGCTAAGCCACAGTTCGTCGGCACTGTGTTCCAGTTGATGAAGGTTACCAACAGGGATGCAGGCGCATGGCTCCGATGTCACCAGCCCCTGGAACTGAACGGTTACACGAGTGCGTGGTCTGTGGTGGGAGCTGGGCCCATTGCTGTTGGGATGGACAGTTCCAGCAAACATGGACGGAGGGCTAGAGAGGTCCCTGTGTTCCTGGGTTCAATTTGGACACATCCATCTGCTCTAAGTACCGAAGTTTAGATGTAGAAATAGCTGCAGGTGCCTGTATGTCCCTGAGTTAGTGTACACACAACTGCCCCTGGGACTGAGCGCCAAGGGGTTCCAAAGCGACCACAACACGGGACGGCGGTGATGCCACCACCCCTGTCCTGATGCCCTGGTTTCGGTCCCTTATACCATTCCTGCCCGACAGAGTAGCCGCAGTCCATCCAAGAGCCGTCTGTTTCTAGGGCTGGGGAGAGGAACACGGACGATGAGCCTGCAGGTACTCCTAGTGCTGAGGAGATTTGAGGAGGGTGGAAACCAAGGCCGTGGAGGAGCAAACCGAGAGCTCCCAGTGGCAAAAGATCTGGAAATCTGCAACAAATTGTTTCTTTACCCAAGTTATAGAATAAATATGCAAGAACTTCAAATATTTATAGAGAAAGAAAATGATTGGTGTATGAAGGACAAATCTCCAATTCAGAATGATCCCAACTCACTTACGTTGATGTTCTTTGTATGTTGTGTCCTGGGCTCAGACACATGGCAGAAATTCTGGGTGATCTTGGACTTCACAGTCACTTTTAATTTTTTAATTGATTAGTTAATTTTAATCCTTACCCAAGAATATTTTTTCCATTGGTTTTCAGAGAGAGTGGAAGGGGAGAGAGAGACATGGATCGGTTGCCTCCCGCACACGTCCGGACCAGGGCTGGGGATGGAACCTGCATCCGACATACGTGCCCTTGGCTGGAATTGAACCCTGGGCCCTTCATTCCCTGGCCAGCGCCCTAACCACCGAGCTAAACCAGCTAGGGCGTCACAGTCACTTTTTAGATATCCTACCGAAAACATTGTCTGTGAAAACAATTTAATAAATTTTACTGCATTAAAGTTAAGAACTTGCATTCTGAGAAAAGCACTGAGAACAGAGTGAACAGACCAGCACAGACTTGGAGGGCATGCCTTCAAGTCACGTTTTTGACAAAGAACTCACGTGATGAGTAAAACAGGAGACTGATGAACAAAATAAAACAATTCAATTTAAAAAGGGCACCGATCTGTCCATACACCTCATCGAAGAAGCTGCCAAGAGGTGCTGAACTTGGTTTTTCATTATGGAAATGCAAATAAGACAGCAAGATACCACGGCTCACTCATGAGCATGACTGAAGAGCCACGTGGACAACACTGAACCCTGGCAGAGACATGCAGCAGCAAAACTCTCTTCCACTTGCTGGTGGAAATGACAAGCAGTCTGGTGGGAGACAGCAGACAGTTTTTGGTTGTTGATATTTTCTCCATTGATTTTTAGAGAGAGTGGAGTGGAAGGGAAGGAGGGGTTGAGAGAGAGAGAGAGAAACAGTGATGTGACAGAGACACGTCGATTGGCTGCCTCCCACACCCGCCCTAACCAGGGCTGGATCGAACCTGCAATCCAGGTACATGCCATTGACTGGGAACCGAACCCGTGACCCTTCCATCCACAGGCTGGCGCTCTAACCACTGAGCCAAATTGGCCAGGGCAACATTGCACTATTTTTTACAGAGTTAAACACAGAGTCACCCTGTGGTGGCAAGTCTACATTCCACAAATACTTTGTTGTGAAGGCTTTTATCAGCCTCATGCACTTCAGCATTTCTGAGTCTCTGAGTTTTACTGAGCTCGTGATTGGTTTATGAAAATTTCCAATAAAATTGGTGAATACATGTTCCTGTTGTACATTTCCTGAAATTACTTAACTTGATTTTCTAAGAAAGCCTTTGACCTAATGGTCCCTGTCATCTCCTCAGCCCAGCACAGCTGCCCTGTCCCTCGGGTTTGTGACAGGCTCAGGATGTGGGTCTGCACACCAAGCCTCTCGCACAGTAATACATGGCTGTGTCCTCGGCTCTCAGGCTGCTCACCTCCACATGGGCTGTGCTCGTGGACGTGTCTGCGGTCATGGAGACTCTGCCCTGGAAATTCTGGGCATATCCAGCGCCACCACTGTTAGGGTTAATCCACCTATCCACTCAAGTCCCTGTCCCTGGGCCCGTCCCACTCAGTGCAAGTAGTACTTGGTAAAGGTGTATCCAGAGCCTTGCAGAAGACCTTCACTGAGGTCCCACGCTTCTTCACCTCACCCCAGCTGCACCAGAATGTGGGCACCTGTGCCCGTTCACAGGAACACAGGCAGGAGCCCTGAGGGCAGGACCATGGAGGACACTGGGAAGGTGTGTCCCCAGAAGCAGAAGCAGGTGCTGATACAGGAACAGGGGACCCAGAAAAGCAGGCCTCGAGGAGGGGGTCAGCGTCTCTGACAAACATCAAGATGGTCGTCTCCTTTCCCCGTCCTGATCACGGGCAGCTCACCTGGTCACAGAGTCCCTGTTCCACCTGTGCAGGTGTGGCTGTGGAGGGCACTGACTTATGTTGGTAGTTTTCCTGCCTGAGGACAGAAGAGCCGCAGTTGGGAAGCGTCAGTTGAGGGCATGCGTCTACTTCCGGGCCTGGGTAAAATAGTTCCTGGCTTGAGCTCGTGGCTGCATGTGGAGGGCCTGGAAGGTCTCCATGTGGGGTGGGCATGTGCTGTAGTGTCTAGGAGTCTCAGATGATTGAGACAGTGTCCTGTCCTTTATCCTATAAACAGTACCAAGTGCCATGTGGGTTTGTAGCCACTCCCACACACTCAGAGGTGGGTCTGCGTCCACCTGGGCCCTGGGACTCGCTTCCACCCATCCTGAGGCTGAGACTGGAGAGGACTCTGGGTGGCGGCCACTGCAGCCGGGACACTGCAGACACTACCAGGTGGTGAGCCTTGGGCCAGACCTGAGGACAGACCCAGCAGAGTCCCCCGTGACCATTCTCGGGCCCACAGATTGAAGCCCCTTGAAGACCCCAAACCTGCATGAGGGGACAAACCAGAGAAAGGGCAGGAGGAGAAATTGGCAGTGCTTTGTCGGCTGACTCAGGTGAGGCTGCTCTCCCAGGTCACCTGGTGGGGGACAGCAGCAGGCAGGTGAATGAGGTCAGCTCTGTGAAAGATGCCCAGCTTCCACAGGACACCTTGTTACCAGGTCAGGCTTGGGACTCTTCCAGTTTGGGTTTCCATCCCATTGGTCATCTTCCCTCCTCACCTCCTGCCCCGAACACCAGGACCCGGCATCCCATGTGGAGACAGACTCACTGCTCAGTGACCCCTAAGCTGCATCAGCCAGTTCCCTGCAGGAGCCGCCGTCTCCTTCCACATCTGCGTCTCTAGGTGACCCCGGTGTTGGTTACACCCAGGCTCTCCAGAGACTCCGGAGGAGGAGAGAAACTTTGCCTGCGACATTAAAGAAAGAGAGAAAAGGGTCTGAGGCCCTGGAGAAGGGGTCTTGAGCTTGGGGTGGAAGCTGCACATGTCGGGGCTCCAGCAAGGATATGGGTCTGTAGTTCTGTTTCCTTGGAGGGTCCTTCTCTGGTTGGGTATCAGGGTAATGCTGCCTCATAAGTGGGTTTGATGATGTTCTCTCTAACAGAGAACCCTCACTCTGAGGACCCTGATTGTCCCTCTCCCCCCAACCCCCACTCTCCTTCCTTAACTTCACCCTCAAAATCCTAGCTTCCCCACCCTGGTACTCTCATAAGGGCAGAGCCCCAGGTCCCCATTCCCCTTGCGCTGTGTGGCCTTGGGCCTGCCATGTTCTCTCCTTTGCCTGTAAGTTGACCTTGTAGTTCAAGCCTCTGAAGGTCGTTGCTGAGCTGGGTTCTGCAGTCATGACATTCCACAGGAGCCAGTGCAGCACAACCTGGCCCAGGTGGGGCCACAAGGTCCTGGGTGGGTGCCTCAGAGGTTCCTGCCAAGATCATCCTCTCAACAGGCTGGGACAGACCCATCGTTCCCCGTACTGCCTGTGGTTCTCCAGGGTAGGAAGGCTGACAGTACCCATCCAGGCTCAGAGTGTGTCACTTCCTCAGCGTTGGTGGCCCTGATAGCCACGCATTTGTGGCCACTGCTACAGAGCGCCTATCAGGCAGAAACACAGTATTGGTGACTGGCTTTGTGTCAAATAGCACATTCTTCTTGGAGGTTGTACTGTTGACACTCCCACGGGCACCCTGCTGAGGGCACCTTGGAGGGTCCCAGCCTACAGGGCTATGGCATTTCCTTTTCTGTTGCAAATTCCTTTGTAACTGCATCTCTCAGGGACACACACACACACACACACACACACACACACACACACATCTCCGGGCAGCCAAAATTCCATTGCAGAAGGTGTCTCTACCGGCCTTTCCAGGACATGGCAGGTAGCAGATCGCACAGGGCTGGCATCTTTAATTTCTGCTGATGTGTTCATCCAGCCAAGTCACCAACTCCCAGAGATCAGAGATCAGCGATGAGAGGTCAGAGATCAGAGTCTGGTGGAAGGCGGAGGCTTCTCCCTTCACTCGGGTACCCGTGGGTGCTGGCACCCTGCAGCCTCCACACTTCACGTGCTGCTGCAAGAGCATGAAGTGGCGCCAACGCTCAGCCCGTCCACAGTGTCCTAGAGGGAAGAGCAAATCTACTTGGACTTTGAGAGGCCAGGTACTTATGTTCCACCCCCCGTGGACACAGTGAAGAGGGAGTGAGGGAGTCTGTCGCCATCACAGTATGAGGGGGGAGGTTAGCACTCTGTGAGGACCCACAAGTCATAGAACGGGGAAGGAATGGGGGCCAGCAGGACACTAGAAAGCAGAGAGAGAAACTGTGTACAATCCTCAAAATGTATCAGTGGTCACATTATGTTTAAATAGTGACTATAATACACTATAAATAAAGGGGAACTGGCCCCCCTATATGGGGAAAATAATGATCACTTCCTACCACGACCTGCTCATGAATTTCCCATCCCTTACTAAAGAGCTATAAAATTGGATAAGAATCTGTAAAATACTAGTTCCTCAGATTGAGCACCAGAAGAGGCCCGTTGTTTCTTCAGCTGAGAGCTGATCAGCACATGCAGATGAGGAAATGCTCAAGGGCCAGGCGAGAACCACACAGAAGGGCTCAAGGGAACACCCCCTTGGTTTCCACTGGGCCAGAAATCTTTCGTGTTATCACCAGATGGGGGAAGAAAAGGAAAGCCTCCTGATTCAGGAAGCATCCGGTAGGACACTAGGAGGTGATTTCCTCACTAAGTCCAAAAGAGCTTCAAGCAGGAATCAGAAGGAGCTCACAGTTTGAAAACTTCTTAGTTGCAAACCAGAATGAGACACATGTAGTTAAAGAATTAAATAATTTGAACACCTATGAAGGTAAAATTAACAAAGCCCAGCTCCGCCTGCCAAGGAGAAAGCGAGCTGGCAGGGAATGTAACTCTGCTGTAATTATGCAGCATATCCGCACATGCTTGAGGGAAGGGGAATGTTACTGTGCTGTAATTATGTAGTATATCTGCTGGTGCTCTAGGGAAGCCTGACCTGACCCTGCTTCCTCCTCCTCTCTTCTTTCCACCTGACACTGCCTCTCCTCCCCCAGCTCCACCCCTGCTGGAAGCAAGTGCAGCCACACCCAGTGCCACGCCCTGTAACTGTTACCTAATCCCCTTAGCTGACCCACTCAGGGTAGGTTTTCCTTCAGTATCTTCTTGGTAGGAAGTGGCCAGGCACAGGGTTGGGACCCGGCTTCACTGAGGACCTTCCCTTTCTCCATTCCCGCTGACGGTTCTCCTCCACCAAGAGCATGAGGCTGGTGGAGGGCTCGGTCTCCCTGAGGGTGCCCCTCTTGCTGCTTGGGCTCTGGGTGGTGCTGGCTCCAGTCCAGAGTTCTCAAGGTCGTCCCTCGTGGCGCTACATCTCCTCCGAGGTGGTGATTCCCAGGGAAGAGCTGCACCTTGGCAAAGGTGTTCGGATTCCAGGCTGGGTCTCCTACAGCCTGAGTTTTGGGGGCCAGAGACATGTTATTCACATGCGGCGAAAGAAACTGTTTTGGCCCCGAGATCTGGTGATAATGACTCAGGATGACCAGGGAGCCTTGCAGATGGATTACCCCTTTGTCCCTCTGGACTGTTACTACCTCGGCTACCTGGAGGATGTCCCTCTTTCCATGGTCACCGTGGACACGTGCTATGGGGGCCTGGACGGTATCATGAAGTTGGATGACCTTGCCTATGAAATCAAACCCCTGAAGGATTCCCACAGGTTTGAACACATAGTTTCTCAGATAGTGGCAGACACCAATGCCATAGGACCCATGTTCCCGCTGGGACACAAGGAAGAGAGGCACCCCTTGTCGTCTCAGGTGAACTTCAGTTTAGTCTCCAGGGTCAGTAGTAAGCTCTACGCATCCCACCGAGGAAAGATAAGAGGCTGCCTCATGATTGCCCACTCACTTTTCACTGCGCAAAACAATGTGACAAGATGTGTCGAATTCCTAATAAAGTTAGGTAGTATAATGAACTCCTTGTTCCGAGGTCTTGATATAACGTACTATGTCAGCGTCCTAATCGTTTATAACAAGGGAGAGCCAGCCAATATGCGTGACTATAAAGTGCCAGGTGGCGGATTTGCTCAGAATTACCAACGTATGATTTATGAGCCTCTTCGTCCATTTACAGGCTTAATTGTGAATAGAGATGCACCCAATGACGTTCAGGCTGAATCAGTTCCCTACAGTTTTTGCGACTCTAAAGCTATTATCTTTATGGCTTTCCTAGGCAGACATGTTTTATTGATAGGGGTTATAGCCACCCAGAAGACTGCGAGGACTATGGGTATAAAATATGATAAAGAATATTGTATTTGCCAGAGGAGAACCACATGCATTATGTCCAGATACCCTGGGTTGACAGATGCATTCAGTAACTGTTCCTATGTGGACATTCAAAGCGTGCTTATGTTAAATGAATTAGATTGCCTATTCCAAGTGGAAAGCGTATGGTTTAATAGAAGCCTGACAGAGGAACGATGTGGAAACTACGTGGTGGACAACAATGAGCAGTGTGACTGTGGATCCTTCAAGCAGTGTTATAGCAATGAATGCTGCAACAATGACTGCACACTTACGTCTGGGAGTGTCTGTAACTCAGGCAGGTGCTGCGCAAACTGTACCAATGCACCTGCGGGGTGGCTCTGCAGATCAATGCAAAACATCTGTGATCTTCCGGAGTACTGCCCCGGGTCGAGACCCACATGTCCTGAGGATGTTTATCTGCAAGATGGAACCCCATGTTCTGAAGACGGCTACTGCTATCATGGAAACTGTACTGACCTCAACATGCACTGCAAGGAGATCTTTGGCACAAGTGCTCGGAACGGTCCAGATGCCTGCTACAGCATCAACACAAAGGGCCACCGATTTGGACACTGTAAGCTCACCCGGACAATGTACATACAGGGTTGTAAGGACCCTGACGTTAAGTGTGGGCGCCTACAGTGTGTCAACGTCACTCATTTGCCTCGGCTGCAGGACCACGTGGGATTCCACCAGTCTCTGATCAGCGGGACCATGTGTTTTGGGGTGGGTACGCACCGCGGGACAGGAGCAACTGATGTTGGTGCTGTGAAGACTGGCGCCCCCTGTGGTGGTGGAAAGTTCTGTATTGAGGGCCTCTGCAGTGGTATTGTGGCTTCAATAAAGTACAACTGTACTCCTTCGAGATGCAATTTTAGGGGAGTTTGCAACAGTAAAAATCGCTGCCATTGCCATGTAGGCTGGGACCCTCCTCATTGCATAGCCATAGGTCCCGGAGGCAGTATGGATAGCGGTCCCCCTCCAAGAAGAAGGCGGTCAGTACGGCCAAGTGATATGTCCATAATCTATTTGAGAGTGGTTTTTGGTCGCCTGTATGCTCTCCTAGCTTCGGTCCTCTTCGGAATGGCCACAAATGTGAAAACTATCAAGACCTCTGAGGTCGAAGGAGTGAAAAGAGAGGAAGAAGTGCCAGGAGTGCCAGAAGAAGATGAAGCCTAAACAGGCAATCAGCCTTCCGACCCCTGTACAACTATAGGCAACATAGAAGAAACACCCAAAGATATGTCACCATAACCAGCTGGCAGAGCTCAAGCCCACATTTCTGGGTGTCTGCAGGGGTCCTGCTGTTCATCACGGGTGAGCGAGCGGCGTGGGCATTTGCACACCAGCTCTCTTTGACAGCTCACTGCCTAGCACTCTGAACTAAAGCTTGAAAGCCACATGTTGGTGTCCTGTATAGTTTTTGTAAGTCTGTAGGAGCCCTAACTGAGCCCAAGTCTTGGGCCTGGAGAGGAGACCTGGTCAGCAGCTGTTCTTGACCTGTGGATGCATGTCCCAGGATTAGTGGCAGTGGTCACAAGTTCCTTTAGGGCCAATTCATGAAGTTCCCCACAATCGTGCCCTTGCGCACCAAGTTTTCCCTCAGTCTCCATGTAACCTCTCCTTTTCTAAACAGGTTGGGTTCAGGGCAATGGTATGTTCCTCCCAACCAACCCTGCCTGTTTCACCCGGGGGTGGCAGGGGGCTGCGGGCTGAGAGCCAGGCTTCATTGTTGGCTAGTGACACCTGTGTCACCCTGGAGAGCAAAGTTCCCTGTGGGGAGGCTGTGATCATTCAGTGTTGTTCAATCAGGAAATGAGGTAGACGTGGAGATCAGGGACCCTGGCCTTCAGGGGAGCCTGCGCGTGTGGCCCCCCCCTCCTTGCCTGTGCACTTCAGAGAAGGGCCGTGAGTGCACCTAAGTCCTGGGGAGTCATGACATCGTCTTCACAACAGGCCTGTGGGGCTGGAAACCAGCATACCTCTGTGTCTGAACAGTTTTCCAAGAAATGCTATTATGTTAATTTTTAATGTAATGTAAAATTAATAAAAATGAAACAAATTTCATAGCAAGATTTAAAATTAGATATTTCCTCCATGCAATACAGGTACATTGTGTGGAATTTAAAAGCCAAAAATTCCCACAAATTCAAGGACCCGGGGTGACCTTGATGGACAGACACGTTAGGTAGTCGTTAGGAGAGGAAATTGGGACGCGTGTTGGCCCCATATTTATTGACACTTTCTTCTGTGACTGGTCATGATGGAGGGAGCTGGGGAGAGTGAGCAGGGCTCCAGGCCCTTGGAGCCCAGGGTCTAGGTCAGAGTTGGTGAGAACTGAACAGTAGATGACTGGGTCCTGTGGAGGTGGTTCCCACATCCCCCCCAGTAAGTGAGGAGCAAGAGGGAACCGTGTGGCAGCGAGCAGACACCTGGGGGTGGAGGTCCTGGGGGATGATCATAACCTCCGTGGGGCCAGGTGTGCCTGTCAGAAGGAAGGAAACCAGTGGGGACAGGTGGGCATGTAGGGGTCAGAGAGCCTGAGCTCAGCACACAGGTGCCTGGACTGCGCTTGGTCTCTCTGTGTGGGAGCTTTTCGACCACAGGAAGACTAGGGCACTCACGTGGCTCTTTGTCAAGAAAAAGAAGGACATGCAGGAGCCGGGGAAGGGAAGGCCCCCAGGCGTGGCCGTGTCTCACCTGCAGACAGGCACTATCCCTTCTTCATTTGTTGTCTGCCGTGAGAAGAGGAGGCATTAGAGCCAGAAAGAAGTGTCCCTGACGCGGCCGAGCACTCTGAGAGCAAATCCCGGCTCCCAAGAGGTAGACCCTTTCTTCCCCTAAGTCCACATCAGCCTCTGGGGCTGGTCCTTGTGCTGAGAGGGTCGTGAGCGCCCCCTGCAGCCCCCCCTCCCTCACCGGGGCTTGTGTCTGGCTCACACTGACCTCCCCTCACCGTGTCTCGCACAGTAATACACGGCCAGGTCCTCGGTGGGCACAGAGCTCAGCTGTAAAGAGAACTGGTTCCTGGACGTGTCAGCAGGATGGAGGTGTGGCCCTGGAAGGCTGGGCTGTAGCTGGTGCTCCTGTCCAGCACCCCATCCACTGCAACCCTTCCCCAGGGCTCTGGCGGATCCAGCTCCAGTAGTGACTGCTGGTGACCGAGCCCCCGGAGACAGCGCAGGTGAGGGAGAGGGTCTGCGAGGGCTTCACCAGTCCTGGGCCCGACTCCTGCAGCTGCACCTGGGCCAGGACACCTGGGGACAAGGGGCACCGGTCCCTGTCAGTCATGTGCAGTCACAACCCCCCATAGACCCCTGTCTGACATCGGAGACCCTCACCTTGGGGGCTGTCACCAGGCACAGGAGGAGACCCAGCAGGCTCATCTTCTTCTAGACCAAGGCCCTGCCTTCCCCAGAGCCCTCAGCCCTGTGTGAGGAGAGAGCTGTGAGCCCCACAGCCCAGGAGGGATTTACCCTGGAGCCTGAAGGGAAGTTTGCATGTGGGGGGCTCTGTTCTTATAAATTGGGGTTGAGGGGACTGAGTCAGTGTCCCCTCTGAGTATTTCTTCACCTGACCACATGCACTGTGTGATCTGGGATGTGAGGACACTTGGCTTGTGAGGTGCATTGCAAGCAGGTCAAAGGACAGCCCCCCTTCTGAGTGGAAGAGTAAGTGTGGAATCTCATGGATTTTCTAGTAGACATGGTAAGGATGTAGCTTTATGTTCAAACACTTTCCAAAGCCCCAACTATTAAAATATCTACGATTGATGCCCGGCCGGGCGTGGCTCAGCGTTTGAGCGTCGGCCTAGGATCCAGGCGATCGGGGTTCGATTCCTGGTCAGGGTACATGCCCCGGTTGCGGGCTAGGCAGCCGATCAATGACTCTCTCATCATTGATGTTTCTCTCTCTCTCCCTCTCCCTTCCTCTCTCTGAAATCAATAAAGATATTAAAAAATAAAATAAAAATCTATGATTGAGAAGGTTTTATAATCATAATTTTATTTTTTGTAATATGTTGATTTTAAGTTCACTATAAATATAGTCCCCAAATATAGGAGAGTTTTCCACCTTGGCTGTGGAGAGAAGGGCATGGGGTCACTGATGCTGGATTCACGCACCACGGAGGATGGGGTGCAGGGTGGTGTTAGACCAGTCTCCTTGGCTGTTAAGATTCTGGTGCCTGAGGCGGCCGTGGGTCCTGTCCCGGTTCTCGCAGGTGAACCAGGGCCTCACGCTCAGTGACCTGCCCCTGCACATGCTCAACAACATCTTGTACCGGCTCTCCGATGGCTGGGACATCGTGACCCTGGGCCAGGTGAGCCCCATGCTGCGCACGCTCAGCGAGGACAGGCGGCTGTGGAAGACGCTGTGTCAGTATCACTTTGCTGAGAAGCAGGTGAGTGTGGCGGTCCCTCCCAGCCCCACAGGTGCAGAGCTGCAGCATCGGAAATAATCAGAATTTATGAAGATTGCTGTGGTTTCCTTCCATAGCTTGTATGGTTTATTTTTTGTGATACTTAAAAAGAACTGTGAGTCTAATATAACCCAAAAGGAAACAGAACAGGACCCAGTTTTCTTCCCTGTGTCGAAAGCGTAGTGTGTTGCAGTCACCGGCTTCCTGTCTTTTCCCCCCGTATGGTGAGTCAGATTCAGTCCACTTGTGTCCTCTATAGTCTGCCGCCTCCCTGAGCCTTGGTTTCTCTGACCAGCAGGCAGCATGCCGCTCTCCGCTTCCTCCCTGCGCGTATTCCTGCACCGTCAGACCCAGCACAGCCGCCAGGCCCCTGCTTTCCTGCCTCCAGGGTTAGAGCCTGTGCTGCCCTCTGACCCTCGGGCATGGGGTGAGGGCAGCCCCCGTGCCCATATCAGATATAGGATGTGTGTAACTTACTACGTTCTTAAATTTATTTTTCCATTACAGTTGACATACAGTATTATATTAGTTTCAGGTGTCTGGCTTAGTGCTTAGACCTATTTTTAAACTTAATAGTATATCATGGGCATCATGCCAGATCCAAATACTTAAATCTGTGTCATGGCTGCATGGGTCCCCTAGTAGGGACACGTGGTGTATTTGATTGGCCCTTTTGATTTGATCCAG
This sequence comes from Miniopterus natalensis, assembly GCF_054644295.1. Lineage (NCBI taxonomy): Eukaryota > Metazoa > Chordata > Mammalia > Chiroptera > Miniopteridae > Miniopterus > Miniopterus natalensis. The sequence goes on along the minus strand of NC_142082.1, from coordinate 26,533 downwards.
GTGAGTTTAATTCCAGCAATTGAACATGTCATGCACTACCTGCCTCTTTTAATAGTTTTGCACCTAACCCTACGCTGTGAAAACCATCCGCTGATTCTGACAGAACTGTGTGTGTCCAGTTCTGTAGACACCTGATCCTCTCGGAAAACGGTCACGTCGAGTGGAAGCTGATGCACTTTGCGCTGCGGAAGTGCTACCCGGCGCGAGAGCACTACGGGGACACCCTGCACTTCTGCCGGCACTGCAGCACCCTCTTCTGGAAGGTACCACCCGCAGGGCGTGGGTGTGCAGGCTGGGGCGGGGCAGTTCTCTGTACTTTAACCGCAGTGGTTAAAACATGGGAAATTCTGTGTGATGAGAGGGTGATGGGATGTCTGTCACCAGACACCGGGCAGGGGTAGGTTCATGAATGCAGAACGTGTCCTGTGGTTTGAGTCAGAGCTGTTGAAAACCAGACGTTAGACCACTGCCCGCCCTTGGATGACTGTCCCCCTGTGGTGACTGCAGCATGTGGGGGCATGTCCCGAGGGGCGTGAGGTGGGCAGGCCTGCCTGGTGCCCTCAGGCCCCCATCCTGGGCGGATGCAGCTTCCTGGCTAACGGCTTCTCCCACCCTTACCCTGAGAAAGAGGAAGACCTACCTCCGCTCATCTGTTTCCCCAGACCTGGCCTTCACCCCGCAGCCGTCCCGGCTGCCGTCTGGAGCTTCTAAGGGACAGTCCCACCCTAGGGTGCCTCCCAGGGCTTCTCTTCTCTCAGCTCCACACATGAGTCAGAGGATTTCAAGTAAACGTGCAGGCCAGCTGGGCGTGGCTCAGCGGATGAGCATCGACCTAGGATCCAGGATATCCGGGTTTGATTCCCCGTCAGGGCACATGCCTGGGCTGCGGGCTGCAGCCGATCGGTGACTCTCTCATCATTGATGTTTCTCTCTCTCTCTCTCTCCCCATCCTTTCTTCTCTCTGAAATCAATAAAGATATGTTAAAAAAACAAAAGTAAACGTGCATTTTCTCATTTGGTCAACACTTAATCAGATGCTGACTGCTTATCAACAAGTCTAACTCAGTGAGAAACCTAAATGTGGACACTATCTGTGGCACTTTCCCTGTTCAGGGTATTAGGAACCCTCCTCCCGAGACTCCCCTGTTCCTGCCTTACTCTCCACTGTCTATGTCTGATAAAGACAAGTTCCCCACGCTCAGGCAAACTGCTTCACACGTCAGCTTCGTCTCTCCCGGAACGCTGTCCATGCTCTGCCTTGGGTTAGGGTTAGGGCTAGTGCTGAATGTGCTCGGTGTGATATTTCACTGGGAAAAGGGTGACACTGGGAAGGCTGGTGTGAGCCTGACCCACGGGCATCCTACAGGCCCACCCGCCCCTTCCTCGTGGTGGGGCCTCGGCCTTCTACCTGGAAACACTACAGTTGTTTGTTTAGTTCTGTGCGGCTTAATGACCTGAACACCTTTTGAGAAATGTGTCATTGGGTGACACTGTCCTTGTGGACATCACAGATCCGATGATCCAGCTGCCAGCCTGGACAGCGTCCTGCACAGAACAGTGGGAGGTCAAGTCCAGCACAAGGGAGAGGACACAACCCAGAAACACGTGGTCAGGAGGCGACGAGGCTGCTGCTGGCGCCACACTCGCCGTGTGCAGCAGACTCTGAGGATAGAGAGGCCCTGAGGATAGTGGATCCCTCGCTGTCACTGCCACGCGTGGTCATCCTCAGTGCTGGGCCTGGTTCCCACGTGAGCGGAGTTTCCATGGTGGCTGATGGGACCACGACAGCCGCGAATGACTTTCCACATTCTCCAGGGTTAGCTCTACGTGGAAATGTCAGCTCTGCCTCGGGTCCTCCCAGGGAGCACCCCGAGGGTCAGGTGTTACTGCACTCGTGGCTGGTCAGTTGAGACTCAGAGGGAAATGAAGCGTGGGTCCTGCTCTGAGGACTGTCTTTGAGGGGCGTGTCGTGGGGGCATTTGCTGGTGTCTTGCGCTGTCAGTAACACTGTTACTGCCCACGTGTTACCTGGTGGTTTCGGTGGTTGTCACAAATGGCGTGTGTCAGCCAGCTCCTCCTAACCTGTCTCCTTTCCTTCCCCCGCTCTCCTTCCGATCTGTCTGCACACCTCCGAGGACTGCCGCCTTGCTTTGCTGTTCAAGGTACCCGCACCTCTCCGCGCGCCCGGCTCGAGGCTAACCCTGCCGTGCCTGCCCTGCCTGGGACCCTGCGACACCCAGGGTGCAGCCTCCGCTGCCAGGCGCACGGCCTGCACCTGTGACTTGCAGCCAGACTGCAGCGGTCGGGCTTATTTCAGCCACCACAAAAGGGTTTTCTTGAAACACCTCAGAGTCCTGCACTTGAGCGAGAGGCCAGCCTTAGGGGAAGCTCCAGACATGCCCAGTGAAGTTCCTTCTGGTAAAAGGCACTGGACAGACCTGGGTGGTCATGTCCCAACCACAGCCACCCAGACGCTATGCTGACGTGACGTGGCCTCTGACTACCATGCGCTGTGACCTTCAGGCTCCTTGTTCTCTTAGGTTCACCAGCCTCCTCACACTAAACCCATTTTTCCTGTTCAGTGCAGTCCTGGGCCTTCAGTTGCTGTGGGAGCACAGCGGGGTTCCAGGGGCAGCCGGTGGGGAGCATGGCCAGGATGAGGGCGGCAGAAACCCCAGGAGTTTCCTTCCTCTAAGCAGGGCCAGCTGCCGGGGACAGACTCTGGGCCACCTGTCTGTCCATCTACTAGAGCAGAAATCTGCTGGGAGGTTTCTGTACTGAGACGGCCTGTGCCGTTTTCATGACTCTCCTTGCCTTTGAGACGGGTCTGTGGGCCGTTTAAACGAACAGCCGGTGTCCGATCTGGGTAACCCTCTCCCTCCTCCCACAGGACTCGGGACACCCCTGCACGGCCACGGACCCTGACAGCTGCTTCATGCCCGTGTCCCCACAGCACTTCATCGACCTCTTCAAGTTTTAAAGGGCCCTCCCCCATCATCTCGTCAGAGTTGGGCCCATGGGTCCTTCTGGAGCTGCAGCCAGTGTTCCTGTGACTCAGTGCTGCCTCAGGCCGGGCTTCAAGCTGGGACGAGTAGGAGCTGCTCTGTTCATCTTTGAAAGGCGGTAAGGGAACCCAGGTGAAATCACTTCAGCTTCCTTCTTTAAGAAGTTATTTTCTTCTGAGCATATAAAAATTTGAAACTGCGTATTTACAAATATGGTTCAAAAAGGACTCTGGGTTTTGAAGCCTGTGTTCTGTGCTGAGTTGACAGTAACAGCCATTAACATGCTTGACTGTCACACGATATTTTCCTGGTTTTGCAGTAATTGTGGGGGGCAGGACGATTAATCCTTGTAAATACATTGTACAGAATATTTATTTTTCTTAAGATGTATTTTAACCACATTGGTTGTGACCAAATGACTCTTCTAAATGCAGAATGACCCTAGGGAAATATTTGTATGTCCGTTATGGTGTTTAGCAATTGGGTTGTGAATTGTGCAAGGTGTTTGTGACCAGCAAAGGTATGAGTTGTGTGGCCGCCCTCCAGGCCACAGCCTGAGACTGTGCAACGTGCTGCCTGGGCATTCTTGGACAGACGCCGGCCGTCTGGGTGTCCTCAGCAGCCCTGGGGAGGGACAGACAACTACTGAGAATGACAAGTCAGCAGCGGCCTGGGGCAGCCTGACTTCTCTGTACTGAAACTGCTTTTATAGACAATAAATCATGTTTACTGACTTCGTCAGTTTTGCATCTTGTTGAAAATGTAGTGTTAGTGATTTTGATAACATTTATTTAACACTTTGAAACCTTTAAAAGACTGCTTTATTTTTAAAATAATGTGTGTCCATTTTAGAAAAGTTCTATAAAGGTGTATAAAAATAAAATCAATCATAATCTTGCCACCCAAAGGAAACTGCTTGCTAGAAAGAATGTGGACATCACCCCTAGGTAGCCATAGGGAAAGAGTCACTATTGTGTGTTTTCATCTGTGCTTGGAGTTAAGCCTCCCATGGAACAGTAAGTAGCATCTTTGATGCCATATTCATTTCATAACCAGTCTTTTCCCCAGAAGCATTTGTGGAAACATGGTTTTTATTGGCTACATAGTATCACAGAGATGGAACAGTGTACAATCTGGTTGTTTCTGGGTCTTGCTGTTCACAAAGTAACCCTGTGATAAGCATCATTATAATAAACTTTTGTGCACTTGCTTATCTCCATAAGGTAATCTATAAATTGAGAAGAGAGATTGAGTCAGACAGTTTTTAGGGATATTTCCAGATAGTTCGTGAGAATGAAAATTGTTACATTCTTTCTAAGAGATTGTACGTTGAATGTGACTGTTCACCGTTGAATGTGACTATCCCTTTGCTGTTGGTGCTATTTTAATTAGCATGGAATGGGTTATGAGGATTAATGTTTCTGTTGCATATTTAGAGGCCATTTGTTTTTGTTTTTAGTTTTGTTTTTGCTAAATTACCTGAAGTGTTTACTTGTTTTACTTTGGGGGTTTTGGACTATTTTGTATTAATTTTTTCTTGAAAGGATATTAATCTTGTGAAGTCATAGTTTTTGTCCAGAAATAATGTTACAGTGTCAGTAGAGGAGTCCAGCTCTTCCGCTGTGGTAGGAAGTTTCCATATGACACAGATATAATCAGATCCTGTAGCACAATGCACTGGGGTAGGGTCAGGGTCAGGGGTCAAAGATCAAGGGTGGGAGTGAGGGTAGGGTTTAAAGTTAGAGGTTCGGGGTAAGGGTTTTTGGCTTAAGGTTGGGGTCAGGATCTAGGGTCCAGGGTCAGGGTCAAGATAAGGGTAGAGGGTGAGGGTTAGGGGTTAGGGTGAGGGTATGGGTTAGGGTTTAGGGTTAGGGTGAGGGTGAGGGTAGGGGTGAGGGTGAAGGTTAGGGGTTAAGGTTAGGGTTTAGGGTTATGGGCTAGGGTTAGGGTTGTTAGGGTTGTTAGAGTTAGGGTTTGGGTTAGGGTAGGGTTGGGATTAGGGTGAGGGTTGGGTTAGGGTTAGGGTAGTTAGGGTTAGGGTGGTTAGGGTTAGGTTGGTTAAGGTTTAGGGGTTAGGGGTTAGTGTTAGGGTTAGGGGTTATTAGGGTTTAGGGTTAGGGTGGTTAGGGCTAGGGTTGTTAGGGTTAGGATTCTTTGATCCTGCATGGAGATTCAACTGTCGATGGTGACCACACGATATTTTTCTGACTTATCATCTATATGTCTGAGTCCATTTGTCCACTCAGAGCAGGAGTCTCACAGGGAGGAGCCACTCCTTTGTGTCTGTACCAACTTGTTCCCCCTCACCGTCTGATCCTTAAGGAGGAGCTCCCTGTTCATACAAACTCCACTCAGTACACAGAGCTAACTATGTTATGCCCACCCATGATCTAGCATGTAGAAGGTGGGCTCCCACCAGGCCACAGGAGGGATGTGTGAAGCCAGAGGACAGGGGAAGAGGTAAACACTTCTCACCAGCCAGGAGTATCCGCTGTTGGCTGCATCTTCATCTTCTGTGATCTGGCCCTCATGAGGGCCAAAGTGCAGACTCACCGGCAGATCTGTGTATTTATGTATGTAAGGGGCAGACAATAGTATTTATGCATGTAAGGGACAGACAATAGTGAGGGGAAGGCCAGGGGAGGGGAAGGGAGCGGGCTCGAGGGGTAAATGGGAAAAAAGGACATCTCTAATACTTTCAACAATAAAGATAAGTTAAAAAATAAGAAACAGATAAAACCAAAGCTTGAGGGACTCAGTCACATTTCACCCACAAGGGTATTTCACCCCAGTGGGGTATCTGCAGACACTGTGGACTGGCTCCCATCTACGGAGAGACATAAATTCCCAGCCAAAAGTCAGAGGCATCCCTGCTAGTCTCTGGGCTGTCCGGGCAGTGGTCCTGTTGCTTGAGAACCACAGCAGGGTCCCTTTAGCCCAGGGAGACAGGGGATATGGAGCTTTCCTCGTGCCCTGAGGGCAGACCTCCCAACAGTCCCAGATGCCCAGTTGCAGGGAGGGTGGACATACTCCCTGCTTGTGAGCTGGGCAGCCAGGCAGAGACAGCACCTCTGGCCCCGGGGGTGAGCCCTGTGGGCCTTGTCTAGGAAGATTAGAAACTGCCAGGTGTCCCTCATTTTCCAAGTCAGAATATTTTAGGCTCTCATTTATCCAGCATCATGTCCTGTTCAGACCCTCACAAAGCAACTCCAACAGAAACGTGAATGTTAAAGAGCAGCCCCCCCCCCCTTCATTCTTAGTTCTCTTGACCCTGACCTGTAGCCTAGGGTCTCTCAACCCTTAACCCTTAGCGCTACCTTGAGTATTTCAAAAAGTTCAAAGAAGTTCATCTGAGTTTAACTACAGACACAAAGGAAGGAATAGAAAGTGAAGAAAAGAACGTCCTTCCAGCCAAAGGGCAAAGATCTCTCTCCCCAGCCTGGCTGGGTGTGGCTCAGAGGTCAAGCGTCGACCTAGGATCCAGAAGATCACGGTTTGATTCCTGGTTCAGGGCACATGCCCGGGTTGCAGGCTCGATCCCCAGTCAGGGGCGTGCAGGAGGCAGCCAATCAATGACTATATGTCATCATTGATGTTTCTATCTCTCCCTCTCCCTCTCCCTTCCTCTCTCTGAAATCCAGAAAGATACATATTTAAAAAAACCCCCCCAAAACTCTGTCTCCATTGGAACTAGTGACCGAAGAGAGAAAAGCTGCGGGAAGGGCCTTGTGTGATTTCACAGTGTTGCTGGGTGTATGGACGTTGTCTTGCAGTCCCCAAGGTCCCTAGTGCAAACTTCCCTGGTCCATGACCAACTCATCCAGTCACGGGAGTGGCGAGTGCCTAGTGGCTCTTGAATACTCCACCCATGCTTGCACAGTGTGGCAGTCTGCTGGGGGGGGTGGGGGTGGGGGGCTCCATAGTTACCAAAAGATGCAGGGAGGAAAGAGACCACAGTTAACCTTGTCCTTCAAGTCACAGTGTTGAGGACGACTGGCTTTATTCTTTTCCTGCAAAGAGTTTGGCATTAAACACCTCCAGATATAGGTTATCAGTTGCCAGTTTAAAGAGCTAGCCCAGCCCGGCCGGCGTGGCTCTGTGGTTGAGCATCGACCTAGGATCCAGGAGCTCGAGGTTCTATTCCTGGTCAGGGCACATGCTCCGGTTGAGGCTCGATCCCCAGCAGGGGGCGTGCAGGAGGCAGCCGATCAATGACTCATCATTGATGTTTCTAGCTCTCCCTCTCCTTTCCTCTCTTTGAAATCAATAAAAGCATATTAAAAATAAAATAAAGAGCTAGCCCAGCGATGTTCCCTACAATGTCACTAGGGCACAGGTAAAGAGAGGAGGTTCTATTTCCTGTCTTAGAAAGTGATTCCTGTCTAACGGTTCCTGTCCAGTTTTGAACCCAGTGACAAATGGAACAGTGTTCCTGGAGCAAGGAGGCCTGCGAGAGTGTAGGTTAAACAGACCACTTGGGCAGGTGAGGCCTATTAAATCGTAACAACCCATGGGTGATAGGAGTATACGGCGAGAGTGTGGGTGCGAGGGTCACAGCTGCGAGCCGAATCCTTGGGGATCAGTGTGGTGGGTCAGTGTGTGCTGCTTGTGTAGGAGGCTCTCAGGGGCTGCGAAGCCTGATGGTCATCCTTGCTCAGTTTACGTGCCTCGGTTTCTCTCACAGGCTGTCTAAAACAACCCTGAGGATCCTGAATGCTGGGGGACCAAACCTTATATGCACTTCCCAGATGGGTCAAAGTCTAATTACAATTGTACTCTGGAGTCCCTCTGAGGCCCTTGCACATCACAAGGGAGATAGATCCTCAGTCACCTGAGAGTGTCTGCTTGCACAGACTGGAGGGAAGACATGCCTCGTACCTTTGGTGCCAGTTCATCTTCGCCAGGCGTTATTTTAGTTATTTTAGTTTTAAGCTTGTAGTTATTCTCTTTTTAGCTAGAATTACTGCCTCGCCCTCCCGATCCTGGACAAGAAGGGAAAGTAAAGCAGCCCTTTCTCCAGCCTGTTGGGAGCTGGTGATGTGTCTGGACATGGTCCATGTCACCCGAGGGTCTGAAGTCAAGGACTCAACCCTCCCCACAAGTTCCCATGAGGAGCCGAGATAAAGAAATTACCACGGTCTGGGCTCACGCAGGAGGCAGGGAGTTTACTCTGAAAGAGTGTTTATGCAGCCTTGAAGGCGATACTTTGTATCACCCTCACCTCATTACCAATTGTCACTTACTATATACTAAAGGCATTGAAGCCATTTGGGGCTGCTCCTTGTCAGAGAGCAGTCCTCCTGATCCCATAACTTTGTCTGTCTCTTTCATTCCCACCGCTCGAACACCGGCCTGGTGGCCAGAGGACAGACGGTTTGAGCAATCAGTCTTATGGTTTGTAGCCTTTTCCTGAGGCAGTATTTTTCACTGACAAAGGTTAATTTTCACATTAACGTGTTGTCTTTTGCATCTGAGGTGACATACCTAACACATGTCTTTGCAAAACAAAGTAATTTCCAGGCCCTCAGTGCAACAGGGCAGAGACCAGGAATCTTCTCATTGTTATTGATATCTTAACTGCTGTTAACTATCCTGTACCCACCCATGTAAAAGAAGTATGTGTCTATCATTGTACTTTTTATCCAATCGCAGAGGTTTCCCTGCTTTGCTTTCTCCCACCTCCCTAATCTATCACCAATGGATTGCATGTATACCATTTACAATAAACTCACAAAAAATCTTCACAGGTTTGAATTTCTTACATTAGCATTACTTGGTGCAGTCCTTAGGCTTCCAAAGATGCTCCCCCAAGACCACCCGTTGGACTCCACCCGGTGCTAGGATCCAGGAAAGGGCCCACTGAGCCTGCTGGTTCCCCGCCCATGTGGTGAAGTTGTGTGTCGCCTGGATCCTGCACCTTCCTTTGCTTTTGGTAGCGGCTCTGACTTTATTTGAGCTGTATTACATATATCCCTCCCTTTTCTCCCCATGGATCCCCCCCCCCTCCGGCTCCCCCAGTCCTTCACCACGCAGTTGCCTTGTGTCTATAGGTTATGCACATAAGGTCTTTGATGAATCTCCCCCCACCCACTCCCCCACCCCCACCTCCCCGCTGAGAGTCATCAGTCTGTTCCGTGCTTCTGTGTCTCTGGATCTATTTTCTTCTTCAGTCTGTTTTATTTATTAGATTCTTTTATACACGATTCAGAAACCGCGGGGACCTTCAGCAGAGGAGCTCAGCAGCCAGGAAGGGAGCGGGCGGCGCGGTCGCCGTGGAGACGGGCGAGCGGCCTTGATTGGCTGAGTCTCTTCTGGCCCCGCCCCGTCCGTTCAGAGGCTCCGCGGGTTACGAAGAGGCGGAGATTTACCGGGGATTCTGGGAGAGGAAGTGGCTGAGAGCGGAGGTGGAGGCGGCCCCAGGCGTCTGGGCGTCGCTGTTGGTTCTGAGGTAACGTGGGCGCTGAGCCCCGCCCGCCAGGGGTCCTGTGCGGTCGCCCGCGGCGGGCAGGGCGGGCGGGAGGAGCCCCCGTGACGGGCACCCTGGGCGCCTCGGGGACGCCGGGAGCGCTTCCTGAGCAAACACAGGAACGCTCCGCGCTGTCCGGTGGTGACCCGACGCTCCGCTGAGAGCCGCGCCGCGGGCACCGCGACCTCCCGCGTCCGCGCTCGGCCGGGCCAGAGCTGGGCAGTGCGTCCCGTTGCCGTTTCCTTCTGTGTGAGGTTGATTGTGTGAGGACGGCGTGCGCTCTGTTAGGCACTTGTATGCGAATTCTGTGTAGAAAGTGGTTTTTGTTCTTTGGGTTTATGCTCTCTTAATTTTCGGAGATTACAATAAATTTCTAAGACCATATTCCTGAATTTCTCAGCCTTCGTTTGATAATTTTTATATCTCCCTTCAATTTGTATAATTTTTCAGATGCCTATTTCCATTTATCTTCCTCTTCTGGGCACAATGCTGAAAAACGAGAGAGAGAGAGAGTTAAATTTTTATTTAGGGCTATGGGTTTTCATCACCTGAATTTGGACTTGGGCATAGGAGTTAACTAATGCCTGTAATGTTACGTCAGGCAGCTTTTTCTTCTTCTTTTGACTGGAAGGAGGTCACGCATCCCTGAAGTCATGACTTTGTTAGATGCCATCATCTCCCTGAAGATTTTTCATTAGCACTTAGGAAAATAATCATAATGTAAGAGCCACAAAAAAGGGGCACAAAGCCATTTCCAAAAGTCTGTCTTGGCTCAATTTCTTGCGTCATCCTTGTGACTATATAATTCTGTACGCCTCTCCCCTTGTTTCCAATAACCCTTTTCAATGTAGGAAAGTTCTTTTTTCATTAAGTAATAGGGTAGGAGTTTACTACTTTATGAAGGAGGCAATAGGAACGCACAGCCTCAGGATTTTGGAGTGTCTGAGTCAGAGGCGTAATGGAGGTTTGATTATAAAGTAAATAAGTAAATATACTGATTTTAATTGGTTTGTTAAACAAATACATAATAGACATCAGCACATATGAGGGAGTTAATGTGCAAAAAGAGACTTAAAATGGGAAGCGGTACCTTGAGAAATACAAACTATATCTAACCCTGCACAAATAGAAAGCAACGAGAGAGGCGTACACCACTAATCTTATGTTGAGTATTACATTAACTTCAAATATAATATATCTGGTCCATCTTGACATTCCAAATTCAAGCCCATTTACTTGTCATTGTGTCTCAGCAAATACAAAAACAGAAGCCAGTGGTAAAATTCAGGCAGTAATCCAGATATAAACACCTAAGCATGTTTAAAATGCATATTCTTGGATATTACTCCAAATTCAGCTGAAGAATTTCTGGGGATAGGCCCTGGACATCTGCATTTCAAATAAATTTTGTTTGTATAAAACAAAAAGGAACAGGTAAAACCCTTAGGACAGTGGACCTGTTTTGCATGGGGTCTGTTAGAAGCTGAAGCTTGCCCTAATAGCTGCCTATCTGGGCAAGTTTCTGTTCACTAGGTTGGCCTGCTGGGTCAAGCAGTCCTTTTGGAGGGTCTCTAATGCAGGCAAATGCCAGATGCTGTTTGTGAGTGGCTTTGAGCATCCTGTTTGGAGCTGTCAGCAACCCACAGCTTGAGGTCCCCTCTCTCAGGGCTGAGTGTTTTGGCAGGACCGAGATGCACACCTAAGTCTGCTTTTGCAAGGCCCAGGTTCAGAAGCAGATCAGGCAGAGACTCAAAGCACTCTGAGGTCTGCCTCTGCCTGCAGGCTGATAAACCTGATTCTCTTAATGAGCCTCCTGCTTTAGAAACTCCAGGGGGGTAGGGCGAGAGGTTTTCTAGCAGGGTGGGGGCAATTCCTTCGTCCTCAGGCAAAACCTGCTAGAAAGGTCAGTGTCTGCCTCTGCAGTCTGGGGGAATGGCTCCGCACCGGAATCCAGAGGGGTGCCTTCGGCCTAGATTCTTCCCACACAGCTACGGTTCACTCTGCCCTCCCTCTGCTGGAGCCCAAGGTGAGTGGCTGCACACCAAACTTTGTGGGTTGGCTCTTGAAGAGGGGGCCTGCATTTCCAGCCATCCCTCCCTGGCTGATAGAAACCCTCCTGCTTTTCAGGGCCAGATGTTATGTGGGCATCCGTCTCAGGTCTGGTGCTCTGGGCTGGGGAGCCCCACCGGGGGTTGAGGCCCCAGAGTCCTCAGTGGGAACCCCCCACAGCTGAGATCTCCCTCTGGACCTTCAGCTGCTGCCTGTGGGAGCCTATGCAGCCCTCTCGTGCTCCCGCACTTCCTACCCGTCTCTGCGATCTTCCCTTTTCTTCCTTGGTTATGGGGGTGCCGTCCAGCTCATCTTCAGTTGCAGTTGGTTTTTCAGGATGGTTTTTCTGTAGTTTAGTTGTCATTCCAGTTTGGTCCCAGGAGAGTGGCAGGGTAGCTTCCACTCAGTCCTCCGTCACCTTTAATCCGCCCAGGTTATCGTTCTCATGTCTTTTATTTGTCAAAATAAAATATGCACACGAAACAAAATGGGACAGTGAGGAAAGAGCAGAAAATGAAAGGAAGCCGCTGCCAGCCCTGCACTCCCCACTGCAGTGCCCCTGAGGACCTGCCAGCTCCTGCCCCTGCAGCAGAGGGTGGAGATTCTGAGACCCGCCTCTCCCCACTCTCACCCCACAGTAGAAATATCATTATCTTGGTTTATTTCCTAGGGGTAATTGCCATCATCAATCCCTTTAAAGAATGTGCACCTCGATAGGTGTATATTTTGTCCTCCAGTACAGTAGCATCGTGAGACCTCCCACCTCTTCAGGAAGGTGCCTGGGCTATGACTGCAGCCCATGCCCCACTTTTCTGAGTCCTCTGTGGTTACAGACATGTTTTCTAATTGTCTTCCTTTTCTTCTTCCATCACCTGCTTTTCTTCATATCCTTAAGTCTTTCTAGTGTTTGAAGCGTCCCTATTGAAGACTTGCTGCTTGCAGCCCTCCTCCCTGTCCCCATCCCAGGGATGTGTCCCTGAGCCAGGGGTGTGGAAATCCTCCCGACAGCCCCTGCAGTAGCTTCCCTGGGTCGGCTCCAGGGAGTCCCAAGTCACAGGTCTCGCCGTCTCTGTCCCGACACATGTCTTATGTCGGAGACCGTCTTCAGTTAATTTTATAGGAAAGGGCATAAGTTGCTCTCAGGTTGTCTTTAATCTGCCCTCACATTGGACTAACGATTTGACAGGGACAGAATTCAGAGTTTAAAATACTTTTCCCACTAGAAACCTGAAGGCCCCGTATCACTGCGGCAGCCAGTGTCCTTGATAAGTGGCAAGTTGCTGGGACGTTTCCTTCTCTGCAGGTCACCTGCAATTCCTTTATTGGAGCTTTTTAAGAGATTAAAGTTACGGAGCTAACTTTGGTTCCTAACATCACATAATTGCCAGGTACTTTTCATCATAACTTGGTATCTGTACTCTCAGTTGTGTGCTTAACCACCTTTGACTGTATATATATATATTTTAATGTGTTTTTATTGATTTCACAGAGAGGGAGGGAGGAAGGGGGAGAAAGAAACATCAGTGATGAGAGAAAGTTACTGATGGGCTGCCTCCTGCACACCCCCTGCTGGCGATCGAGTCCAAAACCCAGGCATGTGTCCTGACCAGGCATCGAACTGCGGACCTCCTGGTTCATAGGTTGACACTCGACCCCTGAGCCACACCTCCTGGGGTGTTATCCTATATTTTGAGCCCTTTACCCAATTCTCCCTCTCCTACCCCCTTCTCCAGGTAACCACACTTGTGAGACCTATACCTATGAGTTGGATTGTTTTGTCAGTTCAGTGGTTCCTTTTTTTGTTTTATATCCCATCCACCGTGAATGGCTGAAGCTGAAAAGGAGGGTTTTGTTTTGAGTTTTAAGTCCTAGGTAAGAGATCTTTTAATTCACCTTGGTGCTAAGCCTTTGAGTTAAAGTAAGACATCAAGGTCTCCTTTAAGCGCTGGGCAGTTTTTGGTCATCTTACTTGATAGTCTCTTTGATAGTTTCTTCCCTCCATGTTCTCAGGTCTCTCTCTTGAGCACAGATGTTATGTGGATGTTGGAAATGCTGGACCAATCTTCCAAAATGGTTACCTTGTTTCTTAGGTCTTCTTTTTTTGGTCATTGGACATGCTTTTGAGGGTGTTTCTTAAAGTCTGCCTTCCAATATTTTCTTTGGACAGTTCTATATTTTAAGAGAATTCCAAGCTCGGCCTTGGTAGTGCTGCATGTGAGCCAGGCCCATCCCCCCCACATTGGTCTGTGGATGTTCCTTGTGTGCAGGATTCACGGACCCACCCAGCAGCACCCCCAGAGCACATACCGGGAGGAGGATCAGGGCACTGGCGTTAGCCAGGCAGGCACATAGGCGGGCAGTTTCCTGGAGACACTACTGCAGGCTCCAGAATGTGTCTTCCCTCAGAGGTAAGGCAGCAAAGCCTTGTGTCTCGGGCAACACTATCCACAGGCTATGTGAGGAGTCTCACCTGGTTTACAGACGCCCACCCAGCTGGTGCCCATGTTTCTGGG